>NC_140073.1:35197963-36482963 GCF_964194135.1 Talpa europaea | reverse complement strand
TGGTTGCTTTTATCCTGTTGTACCATAATATTTGGTTACCCATACAATCTGGAACTAGGGGAATCTTATGACTTGAGGGACATAGAGGTGCCTAGTTCTCAACAGAGGTACTCATGTTGGACTTGTTAGCCCAACAAAATTCAAACTTCTCACATTAGCGGGGCAGAAATTTCCAATGGACTTTATGCTCTGGTGAGAGATGGATACAGGGAGAAGAAAATAGGCAGAGAAATATCTGTTATGATTAATATGTGCACAGCACTCTGCTAGGTACTTTTCCTACACTATCTTTAATCTTTACAGAAACTGTATGAAGAAAATATTATTACCCTCATTTTTCAAATTTGGAGAATGAGGCTCAGCGAGGTCAAATTAAGTGCCCTAGGTCACTGGTTAGGGAGTAATTCACACACATCGAACAATAGCTAATTGAACAATGCCCTCTGTGGTCTGTGCCAGGGGAGTGGTGCAAATGATAATTGCCACAGGGGTGTAAACAGAAAAGGCAGAGGTGCCAAACCAGCTTTGTACTAAATGAAAAAAAATCAATCATTCCCATATGTTGCCCCTTAGTGTTAGCATTACTGCTCCTAAAGCTCTTTCCCAGACTTATATATTCTAGAATCTTTCCTTGATTATTCATATAAACTCAACAGCCTTGGGGTAGGAGAGTAGGGTGAACATTGTTTCAGTTCTTTAATTTATATTACTTTAGTTAATCCTCTCGACACCAGTGAGGAAGGCATTGATCTTTTTATTTCAGAAATGGGACTAAGGAAGGTCAGAGAACTTAAAACTTTTCCCCTAATCTCACAACCTTTAACTATTCCTGTCCTCTCTGATCCTGAGTCGATGTTGATTATTTTCTAACCTGTTTCTCCCTCTCTGGGACATTTGAAAGTATCATGGAATTTATTTACATGTGGCTGGTTGGTTGTTTGATCTCTGTAACTGCTTGTCTGCTAGCTGAGGGATTTGTTCCATGTTCTGGACTTGTCAGTGATCAATTTAAGTTTCCTATTCACATTGGCCACAGGACAGTGACTCCTTGGTAATCATTTGTGTCCTTGGTCAAGAAAACTTAGGCTGTCAGTCTGCTTTTGAATTTAGGACATCCAGGTAGTTTAACCTTATATAACAAGTCTTTTCACACCACCCCTCTTGTGAGTGTGCATCTGTTCATCAACCTAGCTCAATCAGCAACCAGTCCATCCATCAATCTCCTATTGGTTCTGTTTCTCAGTTCTGCCATTGCTTTTGTTAATTTCCTACCCTTACAGTCAGGTATAGGGAGAGTTCCTCTTTCTGCAATTGAACACTAACCATAAGATTATGTTAGCTTGGGGCCTCCTCTGGTGGCGCAGGTGGTTGAGCGCAGCTCTGTGAAGCTCTCCGCAGCCTCTGCAGTGCCAGTTCGATCCCGGCCGGCTGGCGAAGGTCCCACATGGTGTGGCAGACCTCTCCTGTCATGCCTGCTGCTCCCCTCAGCAGTGTATTTCGTCAGTCTGCCTGTTCTGTTCTCTGCTCTGGCTCTGGTGAATCCTCTCACCCTCCCCCGAATCGGGCCTGTACCCTAGTTCTTGTATGGATAAATAAATAAAAATCTTTAAAAAAAAAAAAAAAGATTATGTTGGCTTGTACCTAGGAGGCATGGTGGCTAAGAGATTCAGAGGAAATCAACAAGGTAGTTGATATCACTTCTCTTTATGTATGTGTTAATTCTCTTCTCCCTTTTGGTAAGGGAGACAGACTCTGAGGACTCTCATTTAGGCTTCTGACTCCTCATTTAATAATGTGGAGTGCAATATCTACTCACTCCCCTTTGCCATTTGCCTGAAAGGATCATGGTTACTACCCAGTCAGATTCTGCTGGAGTCATACAGCAGAAGAACCAGCATAATCAGGACATTGTGGCCATATGAATGTAGCCAGGAGAGAATCCTCTGGAGCTTCCTTTAATTAGTACATATGTTAGAACAGAAGTTTTTCCCCTTCTCTATATAAGGGCCAAATAAAGGCATATGTCTTTCATTTATTTCCTGGAGATGATTTATTAGATAATAATTTTCCCTTGCATAATCGCAGCTTGATTCCACATTCTCACAACTGAGCATTTTCCTTTTCTTTTGAGGGGTGGTGACTTACCATAGAGAAATATTAATCATTTGGTGCGGTTTTCTTGATTAAAGGAATTGCAAATGGCTACTTGAAAAACTCAAGAAAGGCTCATTCTTGGATTACCGTCAGATAAAACTGATGTCTATAATTCATCTTACAGAGCAATTGGCTATTCTTCAAAAGTTCAAACACAGTAAAACAAGGGAAATGAAAATAATAATGCCATTAAACCTCAATTAGCAAAATGTCTCAGGAAATGGTCTGTCCAATTATTAGAGTAAGAATAAGGACTTCTCTTACTAATTTCCATGCAGTGTAATTTTGGCAACTTCAGGAAAGACCCACACATCCAAAGAAATTCTCTGGCTTACAAATTGCTTTAAATTTCTTTAGGAAGTTGTGTTGGTTAATTTACGTGTGTTGACTAGACCATGGGGTGGCCAGACATTCGATCAGCATTGTTCTGGATACTTCTGTAAGGAAGTTTTTGGATGACAGTGATTTTCAGTTGGTACACTGAATGAAGAAGATTGCCCTCCCTAGAGTGGGTGGGTCTCATCCCAACCAATTAAGAGCCCAAATCTAACAGAAAGGATGACCCTCTCCCAAGAAAGAGAAAATTCCTCCTGCCTGACCACCTTCAAGCTGGGACATGTTTTTTCCACCCCTGTCTTCAATTCTAGTTGGAAAATCAGTTCTTTCTTGGTCTCGAGGCTGCTGGCCTTTGAACTAGAACTTACACCATCTGCTTTCCTGGGTCTCCAGCTTGACGATTCATTCTGCAGATCTTGGAGCTTGTCAGCTTCCATCCCTACATGAGCTAATTCCTTATCATCCATCTTTCTGTCCGTGTAGCCAGCCAGCCACTGGTTTTGTCTTTCTAGAGAATTCTGACTAACACAAAAGGGACAAAATGTCACCATATACCCCAGTGGAGAAGCATGATTTTTACACGTCAGTACACTCAGGTGTGAGAGACTGATAGATCTATTCTTCAGCATTTGTTGAGAAGGAAATATGGAGGGAGACCCACAAGGGCAAAGAAAACACTGTGAAGGAGATATCTGGCAATTTTATATGATCATAAAATGTTCCCAAGGTTTTTCAGTGGATCCTTAGCACAAGGTAGTGGGAGTAAAAGAACATTTCCATTTTGTGGATGCTGACTAGGAAGACTGGTTAAGAGATGGCCACAGGTCCCCAGTGACAATGCAGCTTGGAAGCTTTACCCCATTACTGATGATGCAGGTTTTTAAACAGCATCAGTGATAGGTTTTAAAGTTCCAAACAGGCAGGCTTGGATGCAGGTGAATTTCTCTGGCCTGCCTGTTCCCTGTCTCTTTGGCAGGATTTCAGTTCACCAATGTGATTACCCACATCATCTTGGTCTAAAAGTCTGAAAACTTATTTCAGATTTCAGTTGTAAACCTTGGGTCAGAGGAGTCAGGAGGGACCAAGTCTCAGAACCTGACATCACGAGGACGAAGAGTGAAGCAAGGAGCCATGTTGAGACTGTCTGAGGCAAAGGGGGAGGAGCAAGGATGTAATTGGGGTGAAATGTGAGGAGTGAGACTGCACAGTTTGTAAGGAGCCCATTTCTTTCAGGTGACATAACGTCCAGAGCAGGGAAGGGGGCTTACTCATCTTACACAAGTTCTAGAAACAGGACTATGGACTATGCCAACAGGACCCAGTACTCTTTCTACTTAATCATTATAATTCACTCTGCAGCAGTCGGCTAGGAGACATACCACTGTTAGGTGGAGTAGGGTGCAGGCCAGAGAAGCACTGGGGAGCAGGGATGGAGATTAGAAGCCATGTGGACTGTATCCATTTCTATACCTTTCGCTGTTGTCCATCCATCAAAGCTCGCAGGAGCCTGCAGGTGAGCCTGCTCAGCAAAGTGGAAAGGCACCAGGTGGCCAACACCCACATACCAGATCTGTCCCCAACACTACCCATCATTTTCCCTCTATGAACCTCAGTGTCCCCATCTGTAATATAGTATATATATATATATTATATCTCTTATAATATATGAGATATTCTTTAGTTTTGCTGCTATTTGGACATCTTACAGGTTAAGAAATATGTTTCCCTCTTTGAGGTAGAGACAGAAATAGTAGCTGTGTGTTCCAGAGGCAGAGCCCTTCTGTGCTGCAGTCACCATGGTGTAGATGTTCTGGAAGCAAAGGTCACACAAAGTGCAGATTTCTGCATAAACTAAAAGGAGAATTGGAGGAAGGCCAAAGTCCCCTCAGGCAAATTTGCCTTCACTTTGTGAAGATTTCCAACAGAACTTTTGAGGAGGCTCACCTCCTCTCTCAGCCTCTCCCATGTGCCTCTCCCCTCTTCCCAGAACAGAAGTGGGTATGAGAGGCAAATGGAGGACTAGTTCTTGCTCTTGGGGAGTAGCCTGTCCTGGATGCAGGGCAGCTGATTTTGGCAGAAATGACAGGAGAGAGCAGGTGCTTCTGAGTGGGGACCCAGTTCATTTATAAAGGAGTTGGCATTATTGACTACTCCCCTCTGAGGCTGGCAGCAGACTTTCCTCATCTTTTTCAAACTAGGCAGTATTTGTGTGTGTTTTCAATTGCTACTGAAGTAACACTGATTTATGTCATATAGGTTTCAGGTGTACATAGGTATCCCCCACATTCTGATCCCCACCCAAATGCAGTTTCTACCCATCATCATTTGATTGACCCCCTACCCTGAATCCCCTGTGTGTACTATTTTTTCAAGAAAAGTTATTGGGTGTCCTGATATCATTATCTTGGTAATTACAAATTGTTTGTACCTGGGGGAAAAACACCACGGAAGGAGAAGGGTATAGGGGAAGTGGTTATCACAGGGCACTTGCTCAGCCCTGCCCATCCTCCTCTACCATCTCCCCACCTCAAGTCTCTCACACACCCTGGGCACAAACCTCCCTTCCACCTCTGGGTGGGTGTGGTGTGACCTCCTTCAGGAAGTCTCTCTTGACCCATAAAGATGGGTTGGTGCCTGTATCAGGCTAATGATCCTCTCAGATCCCTCCACATGTCTTACTAATATTTGGCCCCCCCTCCTGGCTCCTGCTTCCTTCCAGTTCCTGCTGGAATGCGTTTCCTCCCTGCAGTCTACACTCTTCCCCAGAGACTCTGCCATGGGTTCCTGGCACCTGCACATGTGGAGTGTGTCTGGGGCATGGGCGGGAGGTACGTACAATCTTTAGCCAATGTCCTACAGGGTGGGGGCCTGGAAGCCCAGTTTCTTCCCCTCTGAGACCTGGCTTAGACCCTAGGTTGCCCTGAAAGGTCAGTGAGAAGCTACTGCTGGCAGCAGGCCTGGTGCCCAGAATCACATCTGTGTTGGGGTTCTTTCCCTTCTCTGTCCTGCTTCCCCCACTCTCTCAGGGGGTTTCTCCTGGGAACACCACTTGAAATGTCAGTTGTATCTCCATCCATCAACCTCCAAGGGCACCCCTTCTAGTGGCTCCTTATTATTGAACATAGGTCCTCAAATAATGTCATTTTATTCAATATCATTTCATTATAAAGTTGATGAGAAAATTTAAAAATCAGTTCTCTGCCAGGATCACTATCTGTGGTCTGAGTTCGCATGTTTTCCCCATGTCTGCATGGGTTTTCTCTAGGTACTACTGCTTCCCCCACATCCCAAAGGCGTGCCTATAGGTGCACTGGCGTGTCTCAGTTGACCCAGTGTGAGTGCTTGTGGTGTGGGTGTGAGCTCACCCCGCAGTGGAAGGGCGCTATGTCCAGGGCTGGGCCCTGCCTTCAGCCCTGAGATGCTACAACAGGCTCAGCCAGCCATGAGACAGAACCAGGAAATAAATGAATGAATGCAGTGGTTGTTGAATACTAGAGATATTTTGGGCTTTATTTAGAAGTTTGGTGGTGTTTTTTGTGATCAAAACTATGCTGTAGGGATTTAACTTTAACTTTCCTCAATCAGCCTATGGTAAAATTGGTTTCATTATGTGGTTTCGCTTAAAGTTACAGGTTCCAAGCACCTGCTGAGAACGTTAATAACTTATGATCATGATCACAATGGGCTGTAATTCCTTATCTACTCACTGTTTGGCCCCCATCATTGGACTGGGAGCTGGACTGAAGACAAGGACTGCCTCTGTCCATGGATCCATCTCAGGGCCAACTCAGGACCCTCTGAGGGACTCAATGAAAGCATATAAATGAATCCCAGTTCGCAGAAGGCTGAACCTAGCAAAATACCCAGGCACCTCTAGGGAACCCCAGTTCTGAAACAGGAACTGATCTGTATGCTTTACTGAAATGGAAAGTAAGAGTGTGAGTGGACACCAGCAGCCTGACTTAGGGCAAGATCCACCACATCTTCCTCATGCCCTTGTGAGTCTTTATCACCATGGTCCTGGCTTAGGTGACTAATCCCATCTCCCAACAGAGCTTATGCTTAAAAATGTGCGTGTATGTTTACACCTGTCTTCACTTTGGATTCCCCTGCACTTCTGCATTCAAACACTCGGCGTCCACCACAGGGTCCACATTTAGCTCTTAGCCTCTAGCTCACTGCTGGATGCTGACCTGCGCCAGAATGCCCTTGGGAGCCCAGGATCTGCCACATTGCTAACTGCTGTCTCCAGGTGTCCCCAGTCTCCAAACAGTTCCCATAGCTGCCCCTTGCAACCAGAGCTTTGGACTCTAATCATAACACCCCCACATCTCGTCCCCACGCCAGAATAGCACGGAATGTAGTTGTGACAGAGAAGCCCAGTTGGTTACCACCACAGGCTCTCTGGCACGTCCAGACAGGTCTGGGCAGGTCGCCAGGGGTTTTGTTGACAGGAAGGATAGCCCAGGGTTTCCCAGAAGAAACCACGATGAAAGCTTGGAACTGCCACTTGGCCCCGTTGGGGGCCAGAAGAAATCAGAGGATCCTTACACTCTTAAGTCATTTGGGGCTCAGGAAGAAGGTTGGTCAGGGGCTGAGTTTATCCTGGAGAAGATACCAAGGTCCACTTGTCCCATTTATTTGGGGGCAGATACTGAAAAAAAAAAAACAAAAAACCCGCAACAAGTTCATATAAAAGAAATGAAGGCATCTGAGAAAAGGCCCCTGGTGCAGGAGGAGAGTGAGTGACCAGGACGGACTATCTCATTGTGGAGAAAAGAGGCCTAAATTTTGTGGGATGAAAAAGGAATGGATTGAAAATGAACTTTGTGAAGTTCTGTTCTTCCCCCTTATTAATGTGGCAAGTGTCATCCTTTTATCAAACGTTCACCGGCAAGCTATGAGCACTTGGGGAGTCAGGCTGTGCAGGAAATGACGGTGACCTTGACTGAGCAGGCAAACAGAGGGCAGAGAGGAGGTTAATGATCTCCAGCTGGGAGGCCAGGGACTGACTCACTGCAGATGTTGGGCACAGGGAGTGACAGAGGGATCTGCAGAGATGAAAAGGCTCCCTGCAAGATGAGACCCGGGGAAGGTCTGGGCAAACAAGTCTCGTCTCAAGTTTTCTCTATCTTCATCTCTACCACATTGCCCATTCCAGATCCTCATCTCTCACACCCACACTGTTGTCAGAGACCCCAAACAAATTTCTTTGCCTTCCTCCTCCCTGCCTTGTTTCAACAACTAGGTATTGAATATCTTCTTTGCACCAGGAGACAGCACTGAACAAAACATAAATATCTCTGCCCTGGTGGAGTTCACCTTCTAGAAGGAGGACACAGACACAGGCAGAGCACGTCAGAAAGCTATAAACCATGCAGAGAAGAGGCAATGGGAATTCTGGTGATCATGGGTCAGACAGGGGGTTGCATTACTAGACAGAGGTCAGGGAGCATCTGCATTTGAAGTTTTGAATAAGCTTGTTCTCTATGCCAGACATTGTGCTAGCAACCCTGCATGCAAGAGGCATAAATTTCAAATAAAAGGATGTGATTCTGTCCTTGTCTAGCTGACAGCCTACCTCCTTTCTGTTCAGCTTGACTTTCTCCTCCATATGGCTATCTTCTTACAACAGAGGGACTGCCACATCACCACATTTCTTACAACCCTGTGATGACCTTTCAATGCTGAGGATCACAGCCCTGGAGCAGGTCAAGACCTCCAGGTCCCACCTACATTCGATCCAGTATCTAGTCCTGGCTCTCCTCCCCTCTCACTGGGGAGCCACACAGTCTAACTCACCTGGAAGAGTCCTTCCTGGTGTATGTCAAGCTCCTGCTGTCATTCTCAATAGTGTGCCGCTGACTCTCAAAAGTCTCAATTTGGATAACAAATGATGTAGTCACATTGTTTGTAACATATAGCCAATGCTTCTGCTACCTCCAACAGCATATTCAACTTCCAGCTGGATGCTCTTCCTGCCATCTCGTTACCCTTTCCTGCCTTACTCGCCTGGGACATTATCTTTATTCATTAAAAACCACTGAAATGTTACCTTATCTGCCTCCTGGGTCTTCCCGCCCTCACCCTGCTCATTGACAGCATTGTTTGTTTCCTCCTCTGGGTTCCCAGAACTGTCCTGACATTTCTCCAGCGTGGTATGGTCCACACCTTGGCCTTGGTGTGGTTTCCACCTCTGCACTGGGGGTAGGGCCTGTATCCTCTCCAACCCCGTGAACCCAGTGGCCAGCACAGGGTCTGAGCCACAGCGCTAAGCTAGTGTCCTTTATCTGGCTGTGCCCTAGTTGCAATGACTTAAAACTTTAAGTGCTTTCAAGGAAACTGCTAGAACTTGAAGATTGGATCATCATGCATTCCCCTAATCCCTCCTGCTCCCACCCCACCCCCATCTACAGTCACATAATTTCTTAAACATACTGTAATGCTGGTGTCCCAGTGGTGGATCTCTTATTGATCTGCATTTAATTTTCTGGCTCACAGGTGCTCACTGTACTATCGAACAGCTCACCCTTTCAACTCCCCTGCCTCCTGGGGGAGAGCGGCTGTGACACACACCTCAGTGGGGAGTCTGGAATCAGCGGAGCAATGAAAGATATTCTTCACCCATGCAGACTGGACAGGATGGAAGTGAAAGGAGGGATCAAGAGTGAGAGCAAGAAAAAAACATCCCTTATCCAACACTGCCACATGAAGCCTCTAAGAAGGGAAGCATCAAGGGGAAAGCTTGGTGTCAGCAGCAATTTTTCAAGCACCTGGAAGAGATATGAGCAGTTCTATGTTTATTAGGCTCAAGTAAGGGGTGACTTACCACTCACTGAGGTATTGATTTATTCATTCATATTCACAAAATGAAAACAGGGTGCCTTACCTAGGGCTCAGCAAGGTGTTCAAAATATAACTGGTGAGAAAAACAAAAAAATCCAGACCATGCATTCAGTGAGATAGTTAGCTGTTAACCAACCAAATGCTCATAAGCTTAAATGTTCATTTTAAGTGGTGGTAGGTGCAGCGAAGGAAACACTCACAGGCCTCTAAATGCATCTGATAGTGCTGGGGGGCGAGCTGAGGCTTGCCTGGGGATGTCGAAGGTAAGTTATGAACTTAAGAATGAACAGGGGTGTTCTGAGGCTGGGGTGGGACTATGAAGGTGGGCATGCCATGACTCCCAGAGCATGTGGGAAGGTCCTATGCTGGCGAGAAGCATGGCACAGCAGAGTTGGTTTAGGGTCCAGAGTGAAGGCAAAGCAAAACAAGCTGAACCTGAAGACAGAAGCAGGGACATATAAACAGACTCTGCAGGGTTTCCTCCATTACCACAGCCATGGTATCACCGGATGATCATTGGATCTTCTGCAGTGCAGGTTGAGAAGACTAGTATATATGGGTCACCTGATCAAATGTTACTTTGAAAACTTCATTCTAGCTGCAGGGTAAAAAGATTTCCAAGTGGAGAGATCACTTAGAAAGCTACTGCAAGAATCCAGGCAAGAGGTGGATGGGGGCTCAGACTCAGGAAGAGCCATCGAGACTTCCTACAACCTCTCCAACGCTCAGTGTGTAATCCTATCAAAGAGAGTAAGATTTAGAGCTTAGAGTAAGCAAACAGGTCAAGTATCTAGTTCACAGTAACACTCAATAGATGGTGATTTCCTTCCCTCCTGACATAAGGTAGGCAGCTGACACTCAGTGGAGGTTTCTAGGGTCTATTAGGCTCTGTTTTCGGAGATGACTTCTGTTTTATTCTCAGAAGGAACTCTGTGCTTATGCAGGGAAATGGGACAGGAAGCAGCTTAATACACATGGCAGAATAATTTTCTAAAATATTTTTAAGGTGTAAAAAGAGAAGAAATACAAACAAACTATATAGATCATGGGTCTTTCTCTCTCTTTCTTTCTCTCTCTCTCACATACACACAAACACAAACACACACACACACACACACACACACACACCCAGAGTAAGGTTCCATAGGTTAAAAAACATCACTGGTCTCTGTTCACCATGGGGAGGGCCAGTGCCCCTGGTGGAGAAGGCTGTTGACTCCTGGGAGTGTTATATCTGAGACCTCCTTGGAAAACCTTCCTGTCTCTGAATGAAACTGAGTAATGAAAGTTGCATAGGACTGTGATCGGATAACTCAGATAAAGGCCTCTTGTGTTTATCCCAGTGCGTGCAATATCAGGTGACATGCTCTTCCAATGAAAATAAAGAGTGGCCACCCTCCAACTCGGCAGAGAGGGAGAGAAACCCTCCCTCTATTTCATGTGGTCAGCAGGAACAAAGGCTTTGCCACTGGTTAGCTTACAGAGTGCACAGTTAAGAGAGACCCACACATTTGCATCAATCCAATGGTGTTATTGTAAGCACAGTCAGAAATGCTTCTGGCTAAAACGAAAATGTAACTTCATTACTTTTCTCTCTCAAAGAAACAACCAACAAAGGAAAGCTCACCATGAAGCACTGAAAGCATATCATTCTTTCCTGAAGACAGATTTGGGTAAGAACACTTTGTAAAATTTACTATAATGTAAATGATCCCTACCTTAAAGCCTGTAACGAAGAAACTTACACCTTCTTTAGTACCCAAATAATGACCACATTAATCCCAGCAGCTGGGTTGATGGTGAATAGGTCCCCTCAAAGTATGCTTTAGTTATTTCAGAGAACTCTGGTAAAGTACCCCAATCCAGTCTCTCAACTTCAGAAATCTTGGGGGAGGACCCACACCCCCTCTCCTGGTTGGCTACCCACTGCCCATGAAGCTCCCCGCTGCTCCAGCCTGCCTACATGATGTCAAGGACCATAACAAGGATGGGTTTCCACAGAGTGGCTAGAAAACTACTAGAAGGTTCTGAGCAGTGGGTCCTTTAATAGGATTGTGTTGCCGCTGTGTTAAAAATGAACAGTAAGAGTGGGGTAAGAGTGGCAATAGGCAGGCCTAATAATAGGCCACTGATAGGCAGGCAGAGTCGGGGCTTGGACAGGGACGGTGGCATATGGTCAGATTCTGACAAATTACAAAGACAGAGCCAATAGTATTGCTGAATTGGAATTAAGAGAAAGAGAGGAGTCCAGGACAACTACTAGGTCCTTGGTGGAAAACCAACAATGACAGATTTGCTATAAAACACCCCATCCACATTACCTGCCCACCAGAGCCCTGCTTGCCTCCTACTGCTTAATAAGTCCAATACCGGGAAATATGGAGGTTGTTTTTGAGTTCACCTGACCCCACTGCAGATTATACTTACTTTTAGCAAACAAACTACAGCTACTTGTCACGCCAAAAAAGAAAACTTTTTGGCCCCTATACAGATTTTTTTTTTAAGTAGCAATTTTATAGGCAAAATCTCTGGTCATAACCTACTAATTTTAAAAATAAATTGTTGAAAGTTGAGGAAAAATCTTTACTAAGAATTAATAAATACTCAATGACTTTCCTTGATGGGGAAATCAAAAGGAAAACTTTCATTGCTTGAAATCAATAAAAAGGAGAAACACAAAACTAAAGGCTAATGACCCAGCAAAGACTGTCCTCAGAGGAAAATTTATGGTTTATAGTACTCTTACAATTGGTCTTGTCTTGAAATAACAATAAAGCAAAGTAGGAAGAGATTTTTTTAAAATAAACACTAAAATTAGTTCAATTAATTTAAATTTAATGTATTGCATTATTAAAGTATAGTGCAATATAGTATTTATTTAAAAGCTCACGTAAACCTAAAAGCTGGTTTCTCAAAATAGTTAAACCTTTAAAGAACCTGAATAAGATAGAGAGAGAGAAAAAAAAGGGGAGATTCGACCTTGTGGCAATGAATTCAAGAATTTATGGTGAAGATGACTTGATGGCAGAGTATACATACTAACACTGACTTAAGAGGAGGAGAGAAATTTGAATAGACCAGTTACCACTATCTTGAAAGGTGATTAAAAATGTGCAATTAAAAGAGGTCCCAGAGGCCTCCCTGGTGGTGCAATGGGTTGAGCACCATGTGGCAGAGGCTGTCTGCAGCCTCTGCAGCGCGGGTTCGATTCTGGCCAGCCAGGGAGAAACCCACATGGCGCAGCAGACCTCTCCTGCCTTGCCTGCTGCTCCCCTCAGTATCTTCAGTCCGTCTGCCTATTCAGCTCCCTGCTCTGTTTCTGGTGAATTCTC
Source organism: Talpa europaea (assembly GCF_964194135.1). Taxonomy (NCBI): domain Eukaryota; kingdom Metazoa; phylum Chordata; class Mammalia; order Eulipotyphla; family Talpidae; genus Talpa; species Talpa europaea. The sequence continues at coordinate 36,470,295 of NC_140073.1, read as the reverse complement.
TCACCCTCCCACACCTCTGACTGTACCCCAGTTCTTGTATAAATAAATAAATCTTTAAAAAAAATTGTTTGTTTTTTAAAAAAAAGAGGTCCCAGAATCAGATATGTCCACAGATCAGTAAGAAACCATTGTTGTTTTCCATTTCCCTCTCTTACAAGCAAGACACACCATTGCTTTTCTAGTGAGAAACAGTTACACAGTCATAAAATTTGAATTCTATTTAGTGCGTTTTATTTTAAAAATTGACCGACAAACTGAGCAGACTCCATTATAATATACAAATATAAATATCTTGACATGGTAAAAATATGGCTAGATGACAAAATTAGGGAGGATATAAGGGGAGAAGAAGATGTTAGTGTAGGTGCATTTAATGGAGAGCAAGTTTATAAATATGTATACATTCAATGAATCACGATAGAGAATTTTAAGTATACTACATAATGGCAACTATCTGAAGAACCCTAAGATGACCACTTGCAATGAAGAAGGGAAGGAAAAGGAAGTGGGAAGTGGAAGAAGTGTTTTTTACCAGATTTCCTACTGAGGTAGCAGTAGATACTGAGATGGATAAATCATGAAATAAAGACCTAGGTACAGTTCAAAGCTGTCACTTTTGGGAAGTGGAACAGGGTGTAAGAGATAGGTTATTTTAATTTCATTTTTAAAATCAATTCTTATAGAAACATTCATAACAATAGGTGAGAAAACAATATAATGGCGTACTCTTTGGGGGAGCAGAAGGAGCAGAGAAAAGCGCCTGGCTGTATCACGGTCAAGGAGGGAATTTCTTTTTTCTTTTTCTAAGTATTTTTAAAAATTTATTTATTTTTTTATACCATTCTTCATTTTTGTACAATGTATGCTTTCTCATCTTGGTTATAGTCCCCGTGAAATTCCTACCACCAATTCACCTGTGTACCATCACCATTGTCCCTTGTGCTCTTCCCACCCCTGTTTCGATCATAGTCCCTTCTCCTCCCACCCCCTGCAGAATGTCTCTGGTTTATAGTTGCCTGTTGATTTTGATTTTTACTTTATCATAGTTACTATTTTCTTTTTCTGATTCCTTATTTCGATCCTCTACATTCCTCCTATAAGTGAAACCATCCGGTATTTTTCTTTTTCTTTCTGATTTATTTCACTGAGCATGATCCTTGAGGAGAGAATTTCATGGGCAAACATTTGGTGAGTAGTTTTCAGTGGTTTCTGGTGAGGTGTGCAATGTCAGTCACCATTCACCACTCCCACACAGACTGCATTGCCCCAGGATTGGGCACCAAGTGGTGCAAGGTGAATACAGACAGCACATGTGGATTCCAGAACTTAGCCAGCACCCTGCAGTGTAAAGATGAACCCAACAGTTCTATCTCAAGGAGTTCCTGATCTTTAGGAGAAGCCAGATATGGAAACAAATTTTTGCTTGGAGCAATATGCAGGGGGAAAACAAACTGCTAGATGAGCAATTTGCAGGCGAAACAACTGCTAGGTGAGCATGGGCAAAGAGGGAGGGAGGTCACTATGGAGCAGGAGACCTCTGAGTTACGTGTTGAAGGGTTAGCAGGAGTTTGCCAAGAATGAAGGGGCCTTCTGACAGAGGAAGAGCAAAGAGGTCTGATGACACTTGTTCCTGAAATGGTGGATGGGTGGTGTTGCTCTCCCACAGTGTGAGTGGGGTAGGAAGAGTGACAAGAAGTCAAGTTAGAATGATCAGTTGAGGCCTATCATGAAGATTCCTGGACATTAGTGAAGGGCTCGGGCATTAGCATGTGGGTGAGGAAGCATCAGTGAAGGGCTGGGAGTTGGAAAATGGCATGATCAGATTTATATTTTGGAAATATAAATTCCAGTCTGAAGGCTGGAAGATCAATTGAGATTATGAAGAGACTAGGGAATGAACAAAGTCTGTGATGTGTAAGTTGTGAATCTCAGACGTTGTCAAGTAAGACATGTTTGGAAATGCAAAGACATCTAGGGCAGCTAGACTTGACAATGACCACTGGAGTTGAGGATCAAGCATGATGTCTCCAGGTGCAACAAAAGCCCCCTTAATGGTTTAAGTTGCTCACTGTCTTGTAAAGTGACACCTGAATCAGAGTTGGGGCCACGTGGATGGCCATGGTTAGGTCTAATTTGCTTTAATATTTATCCAACATTCGGTACATGTACACCATGGAATATTACTCAGCATTCAAAAAAGATAAACACATGCAATTTGCAGCAACATGGATGGCGCTGGAAGGGATCATGCTCAGCGAAATAAGCCAGAAAGAAAAAGGAAAATACTGGATGGTCTCACTCATAGCAGGAATCTAGAAAACCTAAATAAGGGACCAGGAAAAAGAATAACTGTAAGAAAGTAAAAATCAAAATCAACAAACAACTATGAACCAGAGACACTCTATGGGGGGGTGAGGGGGGGACAGGAAGGAGAGGGATTGGGGTCAAAATGAGGGGGTCGCAATTGTATGGGGAATATAAAAATAAAATTTATAATAAAAAATATTTATCCTACATTCATTGAATGGGGCTGGAAAGAGAGAAAACCTACTTTCAATAAAAATATAACACAAAAATATGAAAAAGGCCTTGTTATTTTCAATATAAAGCATTCTATAGCAATTAAATGTTTCATATGTATTCTATATTAAACAAATGCTTTAATTTATTTGAATTTTTTATTTCATTGATTTTCCTCTCACTCATATTTGGAGAGCGTCAGGTTACTCATCAGAAATTGAGCTAATTAACAAACAAGTTCTTACCCATCCTCCTCCTGCACCTGGGATTTGAATAAAGTGTTTTTGAAAATTCCTCTTTATTGTTGACGAGCTAGATGACACGGCATGTTACTTAACTGCCTAAATCTCACTTTTCTAATCTGGAAGGCAGCAGTATTATTATCTTCCTCTCAGAGTTTCTATGAGGATTAACTGTGTTTATGGTGTGAAAGTTCTGAGAATATAATAACTGCACAATAAATGCTGGTTGCCTTGCCTTCCAAATAATGTGTCATGCAGAGTAAGGTCATGGTCAACTGGATCTAGCCAGGGAGACAATATCCCTCACACCCCTATCATCTGCAAAGTTAGAAGGAAGGGAAAAATCATCCAGAGTTAATCAGAGGGGAGGGATTGGGGTCAAAATAAAGGGGTCGCAATTGTATGGGGAATATAAAAATAAAATTTATAATAACAAAAAAAGTTAATCAGGCTGCATATATCGAAAGTGTATCATTTGATAAGTTGACATATGTATACATCTGTGAAGCCATCACTCCACTCTATGTATAACTGATAGTGACTATAACTATCATCTCCAAAGCCTTCCTGTGCCCCTTAGTAATTGCTTCCTCCTGCCCTAATCTGTCCCCTCTCTGCTCCTGTTTCCAGGTAATCACTAATAAGCTTTCTGTAACTATCCAGGTTGTGCTACTGGAGTTTAAGAGTTCTTTCTATATTCTGGAAAAGTCCTTCATCAGCTCAGTAATTTGAGGGTGTGTTCTCCCCATCCGTGGTTTCATTTTGGTTTTTCTGATGTTTTCTCATGATCATGGGGTAACGTAAATTGAGGAGGATTATAAAGAGTTATGGTGTCCCCATGGCATCATATTGGGGTACAAGCTGTCAACATGACTTATTACTGTTGATTATGACCTTGATCACTTGGTTAAGGTTGGCACTGTCAGTTTTCTCCACTATAAAGTTACTTTTTACCTACTTTCTATATTCTTTGGAAGTCAGTAAGTTTAGCTTCTCAAGGGGAAAGACATTAAGTTCCTCTCCTGGAAGGGGGGATAGTTACATATACTATTTGGATTCTTCTGTGAGGAAATTCATCTCTGTCCTCTATAATTTATTTATTCATTCATGTATATATCAGTGTGGATTCATGAGTATTTTATATTTCTTAGGTTTTAAGTTAGTATTATTATTTCTTTTGTTGCTCAAATTATTTGAGCTTTGGTCATTGGGAACTTTTTCAAGTTGGAGTATGTTCTTTTGATATGCTCTCATAGGTTTTTTTTTTTCTTCACTTCCTTACTTCCTCATATTACAAGATGCTCCGAACTCATTTTGTATTTGTATTTTGTCCTATCCATAGAGTTAGTTATATTTCCCAGGAAATACCATCATTGTAGAGGATAGTATTTAAAAACCAGAACATGGGTATGTTCCTTGTTAGTGGTGTTACTGCTTCAAGACATGGAGGATATTTTTTAAAATTTTCTTGGAAATTTATGTGTATTTCTGGGTGAGACTGAGAAATTTATAATCATGCAAGAGAGTTCTACTAAAAGTATAATCCATGAACCCTTGACATCATCATCTGTGAGTTTGTTACAAATGCAGTTCTTGAACCTTATCCTAGACCTACTAAATCAAAAACAAGGGATTGGACTTAAAATTCTGTGTTTTAATAAGCACTGCAGGTAATTTTTTGTCAATTTGAAAACAACTGCGGTGAGAAGCAGAAATCTAAGTTCACCATTATTATATTTTACACTTACTCCAGTGTCTTGTCTGGCTATGCCCCAGACAATCACCAAGTTGGATGACTTCTTAATCCAGCTATAATCACAGTTCTTAGAGTCTTAGCATTCTGATGGTGAGGACACATCAGAAAAGGAATAATACACAGGCCAGGCAGAAGAAGCAAAACAAGAAGAAAAGAAACATTTCTCAACAACATACTAGCAAATTAACTCTGGCAACATATAAAAAAGACTATACACCAAGAGCAAGTGAGAGATATCCCAGAAATACAAAGTTAGTTTAAATCTGAAAAATCAGCTAATATAATACAGTATCAATAAAGGACAAAAGCCATTATGATTATCTCAACAGATGCAGAAAAAGCATTTGACAAATTCAGTATCTCTCTGTAATAAAAGCACTTAATTTAGAAAGAGAAGGAACCAAGAGAGAGGGAGAGAGAAAGAGAGAAGGAAACATCTTCACCTAGTAAATATCTACTGAAATTCATGACAAACATCACACTTAATGGTAAAAGACTGAATGTCTTCTTTTTAATTTACAGATTTATTGTGAAGATTCAACAAGTGAAAATGTGTATGAACTACCAACAGAACTAGGCACATATGAGTAAGTTATAATCTTAGAACTATTTAGTGCAGTTTTTTAGTAAACTTTCAGCTTAGTATAGTTTCTGACATTTATTAAGGGCAATATACTGCATGCTGATTTGAGCACTGATTAATATTAGCTGTTATTATTCTTACTCTTATGGAGTCTTATTATCTTGGAATAAGGAAGATGGTAACGCAGAAGTTTCTACATGTAAAAGGAAGTCTGGAGGGACGTGGAAAGGACTCTGAGCATTAGAATTCTATTTGGAATTTTGATAATAAATTAGTGCCAATCATTGGCCAAACCCTTTGAATATACTATGGTCAGTTTATCCTAAGGTTCTGCCTGCTGGCACCACTGAGCTGGGGAGAGAATAGGGGAGAGGTACAGCAACAACAGAAATGCTATGACCAAGAGAAATTGCATTCATGGAGCAAGATGTGAGTCACCCCCACAGCCAGCTATAGGTTGTTCCCTCCTAGCCTAACCCCAGTCCTGAGCTTTGGGTTTTGTTTCCACCACACGGCTGGCAGCAGCTGCCTCTGTGTCTCCTGGAACTCCTCTGCAAGGACACTGCCCTCCACATGACCAGGCTCAGTTGAGAGGCACCAGTCACCATGTGTAAGATAGGCCTATTGGTTCCTTAACAGATCAGAGGCCAGGTTTTGTTTTGTTTTGTTAACTGCATGCCGAACTGTCACCTAGAGCTTAGTGAAGGGTCTGAACATACTCATAAATTATAGTACTCAAAGGAGATTTTGATATTCCTATCAGGAGCCTCTTTATGCTCAAATGAGCATGTGGTATTTTGCAAAGGTAAGCATTCGGAGGCAGTTGCTAATTATTTGAAACTAGAGTGCATGAGCGACTGCAGGCAGCAACTGTTGGCTCCCCCAGGAGTGGTTCAGCAGGGAACGTGAATTTACAATTGGTGGTGGGGACTCATTTGGGAACTATTTTAAAATGTAAGAGTGACCCGTTGGATTATTTCACAATTCAGAAGTGGCTCCGTGTGACAGCAATGGGGTTCAAAAGAAATACTAGGGATTTTTGCTTTCCTGATGGGAGGCAGAGTGGCCTCTGGGCAGCACTGTTGTTATTGAGGGGCTAGTCACAATTATTGAGGACGTGAAACTCACAATGAAATTATTTGGGGGGGCGGAGAAGGGGCGCTTTAATTTAGGATCTGCTTCCTCTTACGTTTTCTCTACTCCTTACAGCTAGTTCTGCTACTGGTTCCAACTACAGGGCCAAGCCTGTGCTAAACGCTAAGCCAATCTCAACAGTCAAAGGCAGTACCTTTCAGTCATTCATCTTTTTATCCTTTCATTTATTCAGCGCACACACATGGTGACAGGAATTGTTCAAGGCATTGTTCAAGGGATAAGAGAATATGGAAGGTGCGGCCCCTCCCTTGAAGTAGCTCACTGCCTAGGGCTGGAAATGGACACACAAATAACCCTAATCTTGAATTTGTCCTTCTAGGCCATGCCCTGCCCTGTAGTTAGTCTTTGACTCTGGCTTTCTCAGTAAAGTCTGCCCAATACTCTTCCCATTCCAGCTTTATGCTCTAAGAGGAAGGTCAGAAGAGGAAGAAGTAAAAAGATGAGGGGGTCAAGAGCAGAAGCAGGACAGGAATAGCACATTTGACAGGACAAGGAGGAAGGCAGCAATGTAGTAGATCTGCCCAGATCTCTATCTCTTTTGTCTAAAACTTAAAATTTTAGCTTTCTAAGGAGCATTTTATATGATCAGGATCAGGGACCTGAAGTCAAACCAACTGAATTTAAACAAGTACTTCTCTTAGGACCAGGTAAAGAAGGCCCCACACCTATGAAACCCCCATCCTACTCCTCCTTCTATGGCCCTACAACCTTCCCATCTTATAACACACACACACCAGAACAGTTTAGGGTGACTGTCTTAAATTGTTCTCAGTGCAGAGCTGGCAGTGCTGCCCAGTTGAGGTACCCTAATTCCAGATGGGCCCTATCCTTGTTTCTCCCCTTGGGGCCTCTCTCTGACCTTCTAGCCCATGCATGGGGTCAACCAGACTTCCCTTTCCCCTCTCCAGAAGAACAGTCTGGCTAGCGGATTGATTCTTCTGTCTGGTGTGGTATTTCTTTTACTTGAGATTCAGTTGCTCAAACAGAACTGACAGGCTGATTTTGGTGCTCTCACTCCTGTATCACAAAGGATAAGCTCATGGCTCTGGCTACCAGCATCTACTGTTGGCTCTCAGGCCTGAGCTGTGTGTGCCGGGGCACGCCTGTGCACTGACCCATCTATGTTCTCATGACAGTGGGGGCTCCAGGCTAAGACCCAAAGGGGGTGGGGGTGCTCACCCCTCCTCGGGCTTCATATCATGTGACTCTGCACTCCTCTGGGGCAGTCATGTCTATCCTCTCTGGGGGCTTTCAAGAATAATTCGGCAAGATCTTTGGAGCTTCTGATCAATGCTGTCCTCCTCTGTCTCCAACCAATGTGGGGACACCTGCACTTCTGGGTGGGCCTTGAATCTTGTGTGAGACCACACAGACAGTTCTGTATTGGAGGGTCTGCTCTTCTGGTCCTGCCACCGACCCCTCACCTATCTCAGGAAAGACACTCTGGTTTTTTGATTCCAATTTTGTGCTAGTTCATACATTTGGGCCAGAGGGGTCTCAAAGGGGGAGAGAGAAAAATGACCTTAAGGAGTTAGGGTTGGGCTGAGAGAATGGTTTGAATAAGAAAACGGTTAAGGAATCAAATTTGTTTTCTTTGGAGAAGAAAAGGCAAATGAGTGGCTTAATTCTTGCCTGCAAGTATAGGAAATGATTTTATGCAGGGGATACAGATTATTTTTTTTATGCCTGAAAAGATGAACAAAAGGGAATGAAATTAAATTAGAGCTAGAGAAATTTCAGAATGATAAAGGGTAAACGGAGAAAGCCTCCCCTCCGGTAGGACATTAGAAGGGAATTAAGACAACACTTACTCAACTGTGTTCTCTTGAGAATTGTCAGAGTATTTTTGAGGGGCAAGACGGAATATAGGTGTGGCCTCAGCCGTTTTTATTCGGCTCTCCATCCTCAGCAGAAATGTAAAGTGTTTAGCTGGTGACTCTGGAGAGGTAACAAGTATTAACCCCAGGAGTGAAAAGAATTAGGATTTCCCTGAGCAGCCAAGCAGCCCTACTGAACTTTGAGTCTCCTCTTTCCTGACTGTAAAAATGGATCACAAACTTGTGCTCTTTCAGATGTAGGAAAAGTACCCAAGGTTTATATGCAAAAATAAATTCCTTGGAGGGTTCACATTTGGACCTCAGCCTGCATCAGCCAAATTTCTACACATCTATCTTGTACTGAACTTTTTCTACAGAATCCTACAGATGAAAAGACTGGGGAAATGTGTTCAAAATACCAGCAAATGGCTAAGGGATTGTTGGTGACCAACAGAACCTGGTACATTTTTTAAGAACGAGCAACAGTATTGCTGGATGTGCTAATAACATTCCAGTCACTTCCCAGGCACACCCTGTTCTTTACTCATGGCATCTTCATTGCTAAGACGAACTTCCCTACCCTACCCCTCTCTATTCTGGATGATCCCTATTCATTTTTCACGTCCTAGCTTAAATGCTACGGCCTCTGTGAACTGTTACTGCCTCAAGCTGAGTCAACTTGAGTCCTATTTATGAAGGTGGACTCACTGGGGATGGCACTTGTGTTTCAGTCTCTCAGTTGGTCAGTGAGTAAACTAATATCTGTTGGGCACTGTGCCAGGCATTGCCCGCACATCCACAAACAAGATGGACAGGGTTACTCCCCTCTAGGCGTTATGGTCTGGGTGGGGTGAAGCAGACTAAGAGACTAAGAGATGAATGATTACAATGCAATTTGACAAGCAAGTGTCCCATAGAGGAAGAGAGTGGGAAATGTGTTCCAAGTGCCAGGAGAGCCACTTTTCCTAAGAAAAGTAGGAGGGGGTTTTAAGGTTTTTAAGCAGGGAACTGGCGATTCTGGCTGCAATTTGAAGAACAGATAGGCAGGAGATAGTATTATTGCAGGGACAGAAGCTAAGAGGGATACTTGAGAAATGATAGTGGACTGCTCCTAGGTGGTGGTGACAGCCATGAACACAGGTGGGTTGTTGGCAGAGATGTCTCTAAGATGAAACAGTTTGGTGGTTTCCTGCATTAGGTTATAGGTGGAGGTTAGAGTGTGATGGCGAGGAGGGTCTGAGAGGTTCCTTTTTGGACCCTTAAGGGGAGGTGTCTTGGTTCCGAGGGCTGCCATAGCAAAGTAACATTGACTCTGTGGTTTAGAACAACAAATATTGTCTCCCAGTTATGGAGGCCAGAAGTTTGAATTCAAGGTATTGACAGCACTGTGTACCTCTGAAGGTGTTGGGAGAGGATCTATTCAGGCCTCTCTCCTAAGAGTCCTGCAGCCCCAGTGGCTCCTCTGCTTGTAGATGGCTGTCTGCTTCTTGTGCCCATACCTGTGTCCAAATTTCCCCTTTTTATAAGGACACCAGTCATATAGGATTAGGGTGTCCACCCTCTGCCATATGACCTCATTTTAGTTACTTACATCTGTAACCACCCTATTAATTTTTAAATGCGATTTTACTGATTTACTATTCACATACAAAACTCTATCATTTGGGGAGTAAATCTTCACACCTTGACATGTGCTCTTGCTTCACTCACCCACTACTAAAGCCACTAATATTATCACAATTGCCCCTTTATCCTCTCTTACCTCCCCGCTCTACCATACTGGCAACCAACATATTTTTCATAGAGTCTAAGAGTTATTTTTGTTAAGTTTTGCCAATTTGTTTTCATTGGTTATTTACATTCTACAAATGAGGGAAACCACCTGGTGATTTTCTTTCATTTATTTGACTTAGCATAATGACCTCAAGTTCCATCCATATGGTCTCAAAGGGCACAATTTCATCATTTTAAATGGCTTTTATAATCATTGGATATATATATACCAAGTACATATCACTCCATCAAGTATATAGACCACAATTTCTTTCTCATGTTACCCATCAATGAGCATTTAGGATGGTCCCATGTGGGGACTACTGTGAATAATGCTGCTATGAACACAGGGGTGCATATCTCTCTTCACATTAGTGTTTTCATACTCTTTATCACTTATTGTAAGAGAGATTCAAATAAAAACTTTAATGAGCTATCACCTCACAGCTGTGAGAATGGCCCATATCAAAAAGACTGGAAACAAATGTTGGTGAGGGCGTGGAGGAAAAGGAACTCTAGTCCCCTGTTGGTGGAGATGTAAGCTGGTGCAGCCTCTATGGAAAATGGTATGGAGAGTCCTTAACAAACTAAAAATGGAAATACCACATGATCCAGCATTATGGCTCTGAGGTATTTAGCCAAAGAATATGTAACCACCCTATTTCTAAATAAGGTGACATTCCGAGGTAATGGGGATAATTAGAACTTTAATATTTGATGTTGAGGGGGCTCCTATTAACCCACAGTGGGGCAGGGGAGTCGTACTATCCACAAGACAAAGGACTCACGTGATGGCGACAGAGATGAAGCCTTGGAGCTGAGGCATGTTGTATTAGGTAGCACTGTGGAAAACCCAGGAGTTTTGTAGAAAATGGTTGGACATGTTGGGCTGATGCTTAGAAGGGACATAGGGGACCGGCTAGGAATATAGACATCATACTTCAGCATGTAGGGTGGTATACATTTGGGGACGATCACACCACTTGGGGAAAATAACTGACTCATCTTTGCAACCCCACACCTGTCTCAGCCTCTGCCATCACTCTAAGGGTTGAATGAGTAAGTGCCTGATGAAATAAAAACATTTTTTCAACTCTTCACTGATCTTAGTTCATGATAAGAAGGCTTTGCACGGAGACAACAGCTCCCCTCTGGCTCTGTGACATAAGGGCGTGTCCTTTGTAGGAATGGAAACAAGCACCCATAGGCCTCACCTTACATTCCCCTCTAGTCTCATGAAGTAAATTGTCAAAAGCGTCCCACCCAGCACCCCTCAAGGAGAGCCTTGAGGGCAGAGGTGAGGGGTCCCTGGGTTGTGAGACCATAAGCAGAGGAAAGCACAAAAGCCCTGCTGTGGTTTGCAGCAACATCTCCCTTTTACTTGAAAACCCTCACCTTTGCCACCAGCCTCACCTTTTCAATAAATAACTAAAGTTTCCCAATAGAGCCTTCTCTACCACCTTCTTTCCCACCAAACACCAAGACTAAAGTTAATTTGATCTTGGGGGAGTCAGGGTCTGGTGGTTCTCCCACCTGGCTGGGCTGGACCACAAGAGAGTTGCAGAGGGGCCATGGGGTTGTATGCTCCTCTGCAGGGCATTTGACCCAGCCTTCTTTGTGCCTGTTGCCTGGTGACATCCAGAGGCCCCTGTCTTCGAAATGCACTCTGGCCTGCGATTGGTCTGATGGTGGCATTTGTTGACAATAGACACTTTCCTGGCTCTGGACTCTGAAAGGGAGCTTGGGAGCTTGAATTTCAGGCTACAGGGCTTATTCAAATTCATTTGCTTAACTCTTTATGTCCCCTGCCAGGAAGGCCCAGCTGGTACTGCTAGGCTGCCTGTGTCCACCTGAGCTCTATGACACCAGCCTCCCCTGCTTCAGAAAGTGCAGCCAGCCTGAGGTGGGGGACATCTTTTCTGCTCTGCCTTTCTGGCAGGATGGTTTTCCATCCTCTTTCACCTTTCCTAGGTTTTCTTGTAAGATAGCTTCAATCATAACACATCTTGGGCTGAGCTAGGAAAGGCAGTATATATTAGGCAGAGAAAGCTTGGCTTTGTCAGTGTTCTATCCTGAGGAACCTAAAAGACCCAAACCATTTCCTAGAGTACCCAGGAATCTATGGGTATGATATATTCCTTCTTGGGATGCAGCTGGATTCAGGTAGGTGGAAAGAGCTTAGAAGGAGACTGGGATGACTATGAGGGAGGTGCAGAAGGTGGAAAGCCAGACAGAAAAGGGATTCTGAATGCCTCCAAGGAGGAGGCTGTGGGATCAAGGAGTGAATGAACGACCCCAAGGGGTGGCACCATGTATGGAGGTTACTGGGATGAGCACTGGGCACCCAGGCTCCTTGCGCCTCCTTGGGGCCCTCCCATCTTCTAGATCTTCTGCCTTGGCTACCCTTTAAAGAGTGAGTTAACTGAAAGTCAGGTTGTAACAAGCTGGGTTAAGGTAGTGACCTTGAAGTCAATTTTGAGGAAGATTTTGAAACAAAGATTTGAGGAGGGTATTACTGGCTCAGGGCTGCTGTAACCAACTACCACAAGCTGGGTGTCTTAACCCAAATTTATTGTCTCACATTTCTGGAGACTTCAACTCTGAGATCAAGATATCAGCAGAGTTGGTTCCTTTTAAGGATTCTGAGGAAGAAGCTGTTTCACGCCTGGCTCCTGGCTTCTGGTGGCTTGCTGGCAATCTCAGGCATTCCTTGAGAGGTATTATTACCTCAATATCCGTCTTTATTTTCACATGATGTTCTCTTTATGTAGATGTCTGTGTCCAAATTTCTCCTTTTTATAAGGACCCTAATTTGATTGGATTAGGGGCCCACTCTAGTATGACCTCATTTTAACTTAAATGCATATTAAAAAACCCTATTTCTAAATAAGGCTACATTCCAAGGCATTGGGGGTGAGGACTTCAATACACGGATTTAGGGGGAATATAACCAAAACAGTGATTTTTAAATATTTGGTAAAAGTGATCTCTAGAAACCAAGGAGAGTCCAGAAAGTCAAACCATGTCAGTGTAACCACACTTCCTACTGGATATGGTTAAGGACAAGTAACAAGATTTAGCTGGAGACACAGGTAAGAGCCAGAAACCTGTCACCCTCAGAACTACAGACAAGGAGAATGGATGTGCTTACAAATTCTAAGCACTTCTCATTTGTTGAGGGTCTCTAAAATTCACAAGTGAAACACTTTGGCAAGGAAATTAACCCTCAACTTTTGGCCTGTGGATAGAAGCTATGCTAGTTACTAGGATGGCAATCATATATCCAGGGAGTCTGTTCTCAAAATCATTCATAACACAATCTCTAAAGCTTGGAAAACAATCTCCTCTCACTTCCTTCATCATCATATTTCCTCTTAATTTCCAAATCTCATTTGCACTTCTTCCCACAGAGTCTGTCTGAACGACAGTAAACCTCTGTTTTCGCCAGGAATAACAGTGCAAAGCAGTGTGGGTGGCAGGGCCCTAACGCCCAAGTTTGGGTCTCCATTTCCCGCCATTGTTTCCTCAGTCAGGTTCCCAAACACTCCTCTGGGCTGTCCTGGGGGGAGTTTTTCCAGATAAAAATGGCCTGGTTGGCTGCCAGTGATTCAGGCAGGTTCACAGCCCTAAACCTGCTTTATCTCTCAGGCTTATCACTTATCATCAGCTGCCAGGAGACAGACAATAGGGGCAAAGAGGCATTTTGGCTGAGCCAGGTCTTAGGGAACTGTGAGGGTTTTTAGAGGCTTCTAGACAACCAGATGAGGCAGTGTCTCCAGGTCCCTGTAGTTCCCATTTGAGTTCTTTCCCTGTTAAAGTGGCAGGAATTTGTCAGGTGCAGTCCCCTGACAACAGTGTCTCCCTGGGGCCTGGAACAGCAGAAATGGATCTCTCTCTATCATTTCATCTCCCTTCAGACCCGCTGTCTCTGGAAGCCCAGAATGGCAAAAAGCATTCGAGCGGCCAAAGAAGAAGGGACTCCAAAGGACCTTTCAGAAAGTTGGTATTTTGTCTCGTTCTGTTTTTCCTCTAAAATCTTCATTTAACTTTAAAAGTAATCCTGATGGTAAAACTAGTGAAACCTGAATAAACTGTGAGTTGTACTGATGCCAGTTCCCTGGTTTTGACATCATATTTCAGTTATGCCAATTTGGAGGAATTTCTTGTAAACCTATGATCGTTTTAAAAGTTATTTAAAAAGTAATCTTGATAGTTCCTCCAAAACAAGTCAATGAGCTTTGTCTTTGAAAATGCCCAAAAGGATAATAGTTGAGAGCACAGGATTCAGGTCAGACAGAACTGGATTCAAATACAGCTCTATGACCTTGGGCAAATTACTTAATCTCTCTGAGCTTGGTTTCCTTATCTAGAAGAGGATCTTAGCAACTAGGGTGAGTGTGAGGACTATGGTAGGTAACTCATGGAAAACACCTAACTAGGTAAATGGTAAGCATTTCCTAAATGTACCTTTAAAACTATAATCTCTTGAATAAAGGAGCCACGTGGGCATTTTCAGCTCAGAAAGTCATATGTGTAATTAAAAGACTTGTTTTAGAGCCTCAGTGGTGATCAAGTGGGTCCACACTTGGACGATTCAAACATGAGTCAAATGGTTATGCAAGAATTGTTTGAATTCTGTTTAATTTTCCCCCTACAAATTGTCCAGAGTCCCAGGTTTCCTAACTTGGAATTTGATTAAACATCACAGAAAAAAATCACCTTCATTTCCACAGTAAATAAGAATTGGTTTGCAGCCTACTAGGCGGGTGCCCGGGGTAGGAAGCAATAGGGGATGAGATGTGTTAGGCCATCTCAATCTCTAATTTCCGGGTAAGATAATTAAGGGAAACAAATGTCTGTGCCTACACTTCAGGAAGTAGAAGGCCACCTTGTCAGAGGAAGCATCTCAGTCACCCAGCAGAACCTCCTGTGAATTTGAGAAGAGGTCCAAAGCCAGCTCTGGATAGTCCCTTCCTAGTCCCCACCCTCCTTCCCAAGCCCTGTACTCCAGACATCCTGATTACTCATCATTTCTCAGACACCATCTGGGTTTCTCCAACCAGGTTGTCCACCTGGGAAGTCCCTCCCTCCACCTACGCCTTCAGTATCATTGCCTCTGCCAATTCCATCAGCCCATTTTTCAAAGCTTCTGTCAAATGCTTTATCTTCCTTACAGACTTCTCTGCACCACCATTCAGAGGTCACCTCTCCTCGTTTGAACTCTCCTAATTCCTGGTTGGTCTCTTTCTCCCAGTCTTTGTCACATTCATTCAATAATTATCTACCATGTTCTACACACCAGGCTCTGTGCTCAGTTCCAGAGCACATGTGTATGTACATGCGTTGGGGTGAGGATGGGAAGATGAGCAAAAACCAAATAGTCACACAAAGTATACTCTGTTACGTTAATAGAGGAACGAAGGATTAAAGAATTATGATGTGTGCTTTAAACATGCTCTAGTTTAGGAGGGGAAACCAGGAAAAGTCCTTCTGAAGACTGAACAGCCAGACTGAGACCTGGTAGATTAGTTGCCTTGTCAGGTACCTAAGTGAAGCGTAGTGGGTGAAAGACCCAAAGACCACAAGGCCAGTGAAGGATGGGACGACTGAAGAACTAAGAGGAGACTAGTGAGGAAGGAGAGAATGAAATGAGAAGAAGGGAGAGGGTGAAGAGATCCAGTCACAGGCAATCATGAGGTCACCGTAAGCATTTGGAAATGTTTCCCAAATATAGCAGGAGCCACTGAAAGACTTTAAAATAAATAAGTAAAGGAGGTTGACATGTAATTTTGAATACTTGTCTGGTTACTATCTAAAAAACAGAAATAAGACTAAAAGTGGAGCTACCAGGATGAGATTGTAACATCTCCATGTGAGGGTTGGTGGTGACAGTGGGGGTGGGGAGAGGAGGAGAAGGCCTCTTCTGGACAACTGGCATTTTATTGGATGAAGAGATGGTAGGAGAGGGAGCTTCTGAAAATTACTCCCAGATTAATAGCGTGGACCTCTGAGTAACTGATGGCACCCAGAAGAATGATAGGTCTGGGTGGAAAAGTCTGAGGTGCAGTTTTAGACATAAAATTGTAAGTAGAGATGTCAAGAGGGCGGTTAGAGAGGAGGAGAGAAATCAGGCCTATAACATACACCTGGAAAGGCATTCAACAAACAAATGTAAGTCCTGTGAGTGAATAAGATTGCCTTGTACCACAGTGCAGGGTGAAAAGTTGGGGGGGGTGCAGCTCAGAGAGGAGGAGAAAGAAGCAAGAACATGCAGGACTGAGCTTCTGGAAACCTAATGTTTTATTTTGTATTGAAATAATTTCCACCCCTTTGATGTTGAATTTGTATCCTGGTCTTGCTCTCTCAGGATTGGGAAGTAAAACTGATGTTAAAGAACTTTTTTGAGTTCTCAAGTAACATTGTAAGTGAAAATATAAATTCATTCAACAACTGAGAATCCACATGCAGCAGGTACTGTGCTAGAAAATAAGGGAAAATATGAGCAAACTTTGTCTCTGCCCTGAGGGATCTCACAGATTAGTGAGAGGCACAGACAAGAAAAAAGCCAACATCACTGACACCTATATTGGTAACGAGTGCTCTCCAGGCACTAGGCACATGCCTAGACATTTCTACTCACTATTGCATATAATCCTGAAATCAGTCAGTCAGGTGGGTAATATCCTCATTTTAGAAAGGAGATGACACCAGGAATTTAAGTTATTTGTCCAACTGGAAAATCACACAATTGGCTGGTGGCAGAGCAGAGGTGTGACTCAGTCTTGCCTGGCTGCAACAGTGGGTTCTGGGGATCACCCTCACAACTTTTGGGAACATATCTCGGTGCTTCTTCCCTTCCTTGCCCCTGCGGAGACCATGGTTCTCTAGGAAGCAACTACCCCCTGCTTCCCAACAGGGAGAACAGAAGCTCTGGCTTGTCACAAGAGCTGAGGTACTTTGCTTTTTCAGCGCCCCTGCCCTCAACGAGCCAAATGTATACATAAATATCCAGGTAATAAGCACTGCAAATTTATGATCTGTTCCACATCTTTCAGAAAGTGTCAACCATCATCTTCCCTGACAGGACTTTTTTAAAGCATCATGTGTTCCCTACATTGCATTGTGTTCCTTTTCTACATTTTTCAACTGTGAGGCTCTCCAGAGCCTCACTGTCATGTGAGTCATGACTGTGCTGTGATTCTCATCCTGTCTTTTCTCAATCTAGTCTCCATTCTGGGGGAAGATGTCACCATCTTCCTCTTTCTTATCTGGGGTTCCTGCTTCAGCCCCTTTCAACACCTCATTTCAAAACTGTTCCTGGTTGGATCCACTCTTCACACTGTAGTCAGAGTGAGCTTGAATCATAAACCTTAGGTCTTGCTTAAAATCCTCAGGGGCATACCATGATCCTTAGAATGAATCCCAGCTTCCAAGCCTGGTGTCCTAGGCCTGCCATTATATCCCACACATTCCACGCCTTAGCAAATTCTTTGCTCCAGCAGGAAAGGGCTGCCTGCAGTCTCCTCCCGCAAGCTCAGTGGCTCCTCTGTCTAGGCCCATGTTCTTTCCTCTTTCTGGAAAACATGATCTGTCTACCTTCACCTGGTCAACTTCTCATTCATCAAGACTCAACCTGGCAGCTATCAGATGGGAAGTCTTCCTGACACCCCCTGTGTGCTTCTGAAGTGTGAGCTGCACTTATGTTGTATGACACCCCTTTCCTTATATGTTAATTTTCATTCGTGACTGAATTTCACGAGGACAACCGAGGTCTCTTCTTCATCCCATATCTCTAGTATCTACCACAATGTCTGGAAAGTAATAATCACTCAGTAAATACATGTTAAATAAATAAATGAGTGAGTGATGGATTAATTATAAAGCCCTAGGATGTATTAGGTGCCAAATGAGTAGTACAGACAATAAGTGTAAGAGAAAGGAGGAAACGGTCACTTCCAGTCGGGATAGCTCCAGAAAGCTTCACAGATAAGAAGAAATTTATGCTGGGCCTTGCAGGATGAGATAACACAAGTGAAAGTGCTGGCCCAGGGCCGACCTGCTGCTGGTGTTGAATAAGGATGAAATGAATCTGATTTGGCAAGATGGAAAGAAGTGAGGAGGACATTCCATGGGGCAGGTGGCAGGGGCAAAGATTTTGAGGTAAAAAAACACAAGTCAAGTTCAGGGAACAATCAAGAGACTGGTTTGACTGGAGCAAAGGATTTGCAGCAAGGAAAGCAAGTTGGAAGCACAGGCAGGGGCAAGCAGTGGAGAAAGCAGAGGCACCTTATAGTTTGGTCCACAGCAGTCCATATATGAGGGACACAATGCTTCCTGCACCTGTCTTTTCCATCAAGGAGGTGTAAATTTGAACTTGATTAAGGGGACCTCTGAACAATGCTAGGAAAACACTCAAATACTCAGGGTCATGAGAGAGGGGCACAGTAGCCAAGGTGCAGGATTAGGTCATTATTTGGTGTCTCTATAGTGTGAACAATAGGCCAAAATCTCTCCCACCAGATTTCGTTTTCCTCTGTCTCTCTAGTTTTGAGTGAATTAGAGCAGCTGAGCTGACCTAGGGGAAAAGTTACTTTGAGCAGGAAATGCAGTGGGGAGGAGAATAGGAAATTCTAAAATCATGCCAAGAAAGGAGGCATGAGGGCCCCTAACTCCTGTTGGCTCCTGGCCTGCTCTTGGGAACAGTTTACCTGTAAGGCACTTGACAGCACAGGATAGTGACAGATGGACATGAATCCTGGTGGCCACCATTAGCTGCTAGAATCCAACACCCATTTTATGCCATGTTTACATAAGGAAAGCAAGGAATGTGCTTGGCAGCAGATAGGAGAGCTCAGTCCTCTCATCAACTGCTCCTGCATCCTGTGTATGGCTCAGAGGAGACAGCATGTTGCAGTGAAAAATGATTGGGAAGAGAATCCCAAGCAAGGAGCAAGTCCATGTCTCTGAAATTGGGGTGGGGTGGCAGACTGGAGTTCTAGGAGAGTTGATGCTATAGCTCCAGGCTATAGCTCCCCTGTAGAACCAGGAGGAGCCCAATGTTGCAGTCGAAGTCAAAGTCTCAAGGCAACTTGCTGAAATATTCTCTCTTGCAGGAGGAAAGAAGGTCTTTTTGTTCTACTCAGGCCTTTGATCAACTAGATAAGGACCAACCAGATGACGGAGGTAAATCTTTTTTCACTCAAAGTGCACTGATTTAAATATTAATCTCATCTGAAGATACACTCACAGGCACATATAGATTATTTGACAAAATATCTGGGCACCCATGGCCCAATAAATTTGACACATAAAGTTACCTATTACACTTGGTAATCCAGCCTTAGATCCCTATGCCACCTCACTCACCCTTTGCTCCAGCCACAAAAGAACATTCCCCATTATATTATTTTCCATTCTCTATTACTTTTCTCACACGGTGCCTTTCACCCTAAATTACCTTTCCCATCTATCTCTCAGTTCCATCATTGCTTTCACATGAAATTAATTTGCCACCTCTCCCTGTGTGCTGTTACATCCTAGTAAGAAACCTCAGATATTTTCTACAATTTCTGTATGCCTCAGTTTCCTCTTCTGTAAAATAGAGATGATTCCTAAGGTAGTTAAGACTGCATGAGCTAACCCACATAAGGCCGTCTGATATGTGCCTAACTAAATCATGAGCGTTGATGTTTTGTTGTTATTCTCTAAGTCTTCCCCATTCCCTATTAGAGATACTTGAATAATAACTGTGGCTGGGATTTAGCACAGCTATCTTAAAGAGTTTTGAAAGCAGACCTTTACATGTAGACTTTACTTTTGCTCCTCCTGTTTGTTTGTAATTCATAGTCTTAAAATGGCCAATGGTTATAAGAATTACTGTCCATTAAAATAATGTCTGCTCTATTCATAGGCATTAAAGAAAGTTGAAGTGTAATTGTGACCATATGTGATTTTTGTCTCAGGCACTAACTCTATGCATAATCTAAACAGTGACTCTCCTTTGTGGGTTTGGTTTAAACTACTACCTCCTTTCTCCCTGGGTAGGACACAGCAAACAAAATGTCTGTTCCTGGCAAGGTTGAGTTGCTCTTAGTTTTCTCACTCTGACTCTACTTCAATGGTGGTCCATGGTACGGTACCTATGGGCTTAGAGCTCTCAGAAATGCTACAAGATCAAACTAAAGGGCTGGCTTTCTGGCAGAATTACTAGTGGTTTAGCAACTGTATTTCAACAGCCTGTAGGCCATTCACTATTGTGAGGAAATGTAAATGAGGAACTCTGAGGCACATGGGCAAATGCCTAATCAAGTGAGTGTCATCAGGCACGAAGACCACAGAGATGCAAATGGCCACCTTCACACAAAGGGCCAGTGAAACCAGGATGGCAAAAAAATAGGCAGACCCTTGACTTAGATCCAGTCAGAAGGTGTGGTAGGAGGCTAGTAGCACCATCCTTCAAAATGAAAGTGCATGTTCTAAGTGCCCACGTGCTCCTATCTGCTATGTTTGGGGAGACGTGAAGAAATCTGGCACAGTGGAAAATAGAAACTGCAAGAATCAAATATCTGTATTATTTTCCCATTTTTGCAACTTGTTTTCTCTCTGGTTCTGCTCCTGCCATGAACAGTTAGACCTATAGACTTGTCTTTACAGAAAGCCAGGAGAGAGCTGAAGTGCTTGCCTCTCTCCTTACCAGGCTCCAGTGGAGAAGAAAAGGGCCTTAAGCTAGCTCTCCATGAGGCAGAGGTCACTGGGACCTGCTATAAACAAGTACAGAGTTTGACTAGCAGGCCTGGGACTGAAAAATCTCTCGTTCAAGTGTTACAGGGCAGGGAGGGGGCAGTCCAAACCCCGCAAACCTATTCTATTCTAAATGGGTTCCACCGCATCAACACAAAACATATGAGACTTTAATGGGAAGGAACTTTAATACAATTTGGAAACAATACAGGAAAGGCAAAGAATATGGTTTCTAAATCAAGCACCCAATGTTACCCGTCCCCTCGTGGGTAAAACTCCATCCAAATGGGATTGGCCCAGAGCAAGGCCCCAAAGCCTGCCACCAGTCTAAAGCATCTTCCAGTGGGGACCCACAGAAAAGGGTCAGAAACAACCAGACAAGCCCGGAAGGAAAAGAGCAAAATCAAAATCAAGGTAAAAGCTGCCATTGTCACCTCCCCACAGGTCTCACCCACATCTGTGTCACCCCGTCCATGACCAAAAGACAAGCGCAGTTTCTTCACGTGTCTCTAGGCTCCATGTGCCTCCTCCAGGTCTCCTTCTGGCTCCATCCTGCTCCTTCCTTCCTGAGTCCCCTCTGCAGCTTCTTCTCTCCCTGCTCAGCTCCACCCTCCTTTTGGGTGGGGCAGGAAACCTGGAACCTCCCCCTTTCCTGGGGACCACCCTGTTACACAAGGAGTGCGAAGATCTGTGTAAAGCTCCTCTGTAACTACTGCTTATATTAAACCTAAAATACCTGGTCCCTGAAATCCAATATCCCATACTACACTCACTGTATAAGTGTCTGAGGTCCCCCTTTAGACTGCAGGCTCATGGAGCATGTCATCACTCCCAGGGTCTGCGTATCATAATGTGTTGCACACAGAAGGCACAGTTTAATTATCTACTGCTGTGCGACAAACTACCCCAAAACAAAGACACTTGAATCAACAGTGACATACTAATTTTCATGATTATGCCATTCGAGCTATATTTGGCCGAGTAGTTTGCTCCATATGGTATCAGCTGGGACACCACTTAGGCCACATCTAACTGGCCACTTTGGCTATGCTGGAAGGTCCTAGAAGGCCTTGCTCTCACATCTGGCTCATAGATGCTCCTCCATAAGCCACCCCCGCCTCACCATTCAGTATTCTAATTCCAGCTTCTTTACAGCTTGTGGTGGCTCCTAAGAGCAAAAGTGGAGGTAGAAACTGCCAAGCCTCTAATATGCCAGACTGAAAACTGAAATGTGTCACTTCTACCACCCAGTTACAATGGGAGGAGGGACATGCTTATTTAAGAGAGTCAAATGGTGGGGGCTATTTTTGGAAACTACCACAGAGCAGTTGATCAATATTTGTTTAATTTATTTTCTAACATGAGAACTGCTGAGTGTGGCCCCATCAAGGGACGTATATATACGTTTTCCTCCTTTTTATCTATCGCTATTTTTTCCACATATGTAACTTTTCATTTTCTAATGGTTACAGTTAATAGTTTCTAAATGGGTGAATAATTTTAATATTGTATCTTATTTAACCTAAATACAGCTAACATATATCATTTCTCTGTGTTATCAACCAAAAATGATTATTGAGATATTTTATATTCTTGTAAGATTTTTGAATGAAATTTCAAACTATGGTGAGGATTTTGCACTGATAGTACATCTCAATCTGCTCTAACTACATTTTAAGTATTTAATAGCCACATGTGACTAGGCTACCATATTGGACAGTACAGGGCCAGACAATCCAGATATCCTTATCTCTATCTCTATCTAAGGATAAGACATCCTTATCTCTAAAGGAAGGATAATAAAGTAGAATAGGCATGCTCTAGAAAGCATATATTTGGGAGCTATTGTGAGTGTCAATCAAAAAGCATACATTATACACTCAGCAAGTACCCTGCATGTGATGATCACTAAATGTTTGTCTCAGTCCATTTGGGCTATTGCAATAAAGCACCATAGATTGACTGACCTACAGGCAGTAATTTATTTCTCACAGTTGTGGAGGCTAGGAAGTTAAAGATCAAGTTGCTGGCAGATTTAGTGAATGTAGAGAGTCTGCTTTCCGAGTCATAGATGGTCATCTTTTCACTATGTCCTCACATGGTAGAAGAGGGAAGGGAGCTCTCTGAGGTCTTTTTTCATAAAGGCACTAATCCCGTTCTTGAGGGTTCCATCCTCATGACCTGCTCACTTTCCAAAGGCCCACCTCTAAATACCATCACATTGGGCTTTAGGTTTCAGCATATGAATTCTAGGAGATATAGACATTCAGTCTTTGGTAATTTTGGTCCTGATGGAGAGTAAGAGTAGAAAATTTATGATGGGTGCATCACAAGATCAAAAACTGAAGGTAGAGGTAGACCTGATTAATATAGTTGTTAAATCAGCTACAGAAAAGAAAAATCTTTAAACAGGAACTCCTTGGATGCAGACAGACTGTGACAGAAAGCATCCAAAGGCACAGACCAGAAGTGGGGACTGGAGATTGAAGGACATTAGAAAATCACTATTCCTTACAAATTAATCCAATCACTCCCTGAAAGTGACTAATTTACAACAGATAATATTATCATAAAGGAATGAACGTCTCCCCAAAAGAACACTGTATCAGTATAATGTCTGCACCGGCAAAAGGCAGCGTTTCTGCCACCTGTGTCTGTATAAATGTCTTCTCCTTTTCTTTCTTCTAATAAACCTACACTTTTTAGATATAACCATGTCTCTTTGGGATGCCGCTGAAAGAGGAACTCTGATGAAACTTTTCTCAGAGGCAACACAAGGAACCTGCTTACTGAACCCCACATCTCATCAAAATGACATCAGTCCTACTTCATTATTTACAGGTCTTTTATTGCCAGGAATGGAGACATTCTCAAGCTTACTCAAGTAAGACTATATATTTCTTGATCTGGAGGGCATTTGTAATCTATGTTTACCTAGTGCTTTTAACCAGGTTTACCATTTTTCTCATTTCTCAAATTCTCCTGGAATTTGTTTCTCTCTGTACTTCTACTCTGCTTTCCTCTTCACACTGACCAGTATCCTTTGCTTACTCATGGTTCATCATAACTTCCCCAGCCTCTCTCTGGCTATGGCATGACCTTTAGATAAACTGTGACCGACTGATAACTGGTTTGGGTTCTCATGTTTCACAACACATTCCCAGGAGAGGTAATCTGATTGGCCTGGTTCATTTTTTTCAAGCCAGTTCATGTCCTATCTCACCTGAAAATTGGCTGCCTTGGGTTCAGGTGCCCATCCTTGGCTGCCGGTAGGGATGTACCTTCTTATGGTACTAAGGATTGCCACCCGGAAATCAGGGGCTATGGGTGGGGTAGTTTCCTTTGGAGGGGGTGTGGGCAGACAGGCATGATTGAAATCACAATGCACTTTTTCTCTCTGTGTCACTGGGATTTTCCAGTTGAGCTCATGAGTCTGATCTTGACAGAAGGAGGGTTTCTATTCTTTACCTGCTATTGGGCTTGACCTCTGGGATAACTTCACCTAACAGCAATCCCTATGTACAGAGACTTTAAGAACCATGAATGCTGAGGAAGTGTAGTTAAGACAAGGCTGTGTTCCATCACTAGGAGGGGGATACTCATAATTTTCCTTGTAGTTCCTCAGGAACCCTTTCCTGTCCTGGACACTCAGCACAACAGATTGATCTAAGTGCTTGCTTTGCTAATATCCCCATAAATCACTGTTAGAATAGGTACCATTTGTTGTGACCCTCTTGCAGTACATAATTAGTAACGCTGATCAAAAATGTAGATTCCTAGTCTTAACTATAGACCCATGGATGAGAAGTCCAGGGAATGTGGCTCAAAAATCAGCATGTTTACCAACTCCACAGTAAGTGACACAGTTGAGTTTGAAGAGCATTAAAATAAATCACCCTATACAACCTCATCTATTTCAGACTATACCACTCTATTCCCCAGATTTCATGAAAACCCCTTAGGAGACCTGAAGTACAAAACCTAGAATTTTTCTAGAACTTTTCAGGTAGTCTGAGGCCTATCCAATTATCCTCAAAATCAGATATAAATAAGCACTAACTTCCTGGCCACCATCCTTTCTGACACAGACTCCTGGATTCAATCAGGAAGCACCCTGACTTTGCCCCTGACTTGACATTTCCCATGGGACACCAAAAGGATTTACCTAGCAGCTCTTGTGCAATAAATCAGCACAAATCTCAAGGCACCACCCTGGATAAAGGCCCTTCTGGCTGGCTGCCTGAGTCACAGCTCAGTGGGATAAGCCCAAAGAAGCCTCAGGCGGGTGGAAAGCAGTGTATGTGGGGCTGGCTTTCTGCAGAATCACAATGGAGCCAGTGTTCACATTAGAACCAGACAACAGCTCCAATTCAAAGACAGGATGCCAAGGCTAAAGAGTGCTCTGGGTAAGTGGGAGGACCTGGGCCCCTTTTTTGGCTTGGGCTTTGCTTGGAAATGACTCCACTTTTGTTTTTAATCCTATTTAAGTTCCCCCCCCCAAATCTCTAGAAGCACAAATAAATGGCCATCCATTTCTTCCAGGGTAGTCACATTTTTTTTTTATATTTTACCCAAGAATTTGGATACTACACTGCCCCGGGTCTGTCATTGCTATGCGTGAGCAAGAGATGTGCATTCTCCAGATTCTGGAGGAAATAAAGTAAGGAAATTAAGAATTGATACTTAGCTTCTAACAGCAGTCAACACTGAGCTCTTTCCCAAAGCCTCATTGTGCTGTACAGATTTCTAGTTCTAGTAGTAACAGATATTTTAATTTCTGCTCAAGGACAGAAACCACTATTTGATTTGTGGGCATTTACTGGATTATATGTTTCATAGAGAGATTTTTTTTCCTTAAGTATCCATCTTTAATGATGTCCAAGAAGTCTTCAAAGTAGATCAAATGTACAAATCAAGTTTCTATACTTTCCTGCTTATTCACTGGACAGGAAACCTATATTCAACTCTCTTTCCAGCCTGGAGCTGGCTGAATTATATTTAAGTCTCCAGTGTCAACCTCAATATATCTCATTCTTATAAAACTGACCAAAGAGGAAAGCTAATAGAGGCAATGTCTTTAACAAGAAGAGAAAAACAGCCTGATATTCTGGAGTATAAGGGAATTTTTTCTTCCTCTAAAGGAGATTTTTTTTCTCCCTGAAATCAAAATATTTTTAAACATTACTTGTCTTGTGTTTTCAGTAACTGTTACTGAATTTTTTTTCTAAATAAGAACAAAGCTTATTGATAATACAAATGGTCAAATTAATGAGGTGATAAACTGAATAAATTGTACTAGAAAACATATGTAAATGAGATTAAAAAAAAAAAAAACAGCCACTAGACCAAAGCGATTTACAGATGCAATGCAATTCGAACTAAAGCCTCATTGGCATTCTTCAAAGAAATGAAACAAATATTACTGCAATTCATATGGAATCACAAAAACCCAGAATAGCCAAAGTTCTCTTCACTAAAAAGGAGAAGGGAGAAGAATGGGGATATTACACTCCCAGACTTCAAATTATACTATAAAGCCATAATAATAAAAACAGCATGATATTGGAACAAAAACAGGCATACAAGCCAGTGGAATAGAAATGGGAATCCAGAAATAAAATCATGTATTTATGGACAACTAACCTATGGCAAAGGGGTGGAGTATATATACATTGGGACAAGGAATGTCTCTTCAACGAATTGTGTTGAAAAAAGTAGATTGCCACATGAAAAAGAATGAAGCTAGACCACTATATTACAACATATACAAAAATTAACTCAAAATAGATAAAGGACTTGGACGTAAGACCTGAACCATAAGATATATAGAAAACACAGGAAGTTTCAGAAACATCCTTGAGGACTCGTCTCCAGAAGCAAGGAAAACAAAGGAGAATAGAAACAGCCGGAACTTTATCAAATGAAAAGGCTTCTGTATAGCAAAAAAGACAGTAACCAAAATGAAGAGACACTACCGAATGGGAGAAAATATTCTCACAACACATCTTTGACAAGGGACTGATAATGAAGAACTACAAAGAGCTTATGCAACTCAACAAAAGCAAAACAAACAACCCAATCAAAAATGGACAGAGGAGATAAATAGACACTTCTCCAAAGAATATATGCAAATGACCAACAGGTATACAGAAAAAATGTTTATTATCACTTGTTATCAGGGAAATGCAGATCAAAACCACAATGAGATACCATCTCACATCTGTGAGAATAGCTCATCTTAAAACACACACACACACACACACAAAACAACCACCCAGAAACAACAAGTGCTGGTGAGTATGTGGTGAAAACGGAACTCTCTTATCCTGTTGGTGGGAATGTAAACTGGCCCAGCCACTATGAAAGGCTGTGTTTAAGATTCCTTAAAATGCTAAAAATGAATCTACCATGTGACCTAGTGATTTCACTCCTAGAATCTATCCAAAGGTCACAAAAACCTTAATTCAAAAAGAAACCTGAACTCCTATGCTTACTGCTGCACTGTTTACAATAGCCAAGATACGGAAACAATGTGAAAGTCCCCAAACAGATGAATGGATCAAGAAGATGTGGTAAACATACAATATGGACTACCACTCAGCAATCAAAAAAGACAAACATGCCACTTGTGGTAACATTGATGGAGCTGGAAGGGATTATGCTAAAAGAAATGTCAAAAGGGAAAAGATAAACATCATATGGTTTTACTTATAGGCAGAATATAGCGAAACCAAACAAAGGGTTAGGAAAAAAAAATAAAACTTGCAAGGTGACCTTGCAAGACCTGAGGCATACTGAGGTGGAAGCAAAGGGGAAGGAGTCAAAACAGGGAAGGAAAGAGCACAAGGAACTATGGTGATAGATTATGGGTTCTATGGTGGTGGAAGAACTATGTCTGAGGGGGAGAAATCGAATACTGTCCAAAAATTAACAATTATATAAGAAAAATAATAATTAAAAATAAAAACATCCAGTAGAAAAAACAGATCCCAGGATCTGTCTTAGTAATACTACTGAGGAAAGAAACTGAAGCAATAATAAATGACAATATTCTTGATTCTATAAACAAAATCAACCTAACTGAATGTGTATTCAATGTATTTATCCAAAAGAATCAGTAGCTACAAATATTGGCAATTAAAAAGTGTTCAACATTGTATAGCATGGTGACTATATCGCGTATTTAGAAGTTTCTAAGAGAATAAAAGAAAAAATGTTGTGTTTGTGTGTGTGTGTGTATAATGTGGGGATGGATATTAACTAGACTTACTGTCTATATATACAGATATCAGATCATTAAGGTGTACAACTGAAGCTAACATGTCATGTCAACTATACCTCAATAAAAGCTTTTCAAACAATTATCCAATCTTGTATAAAGAGGCTACTAAGAAAAAGCAAACAAAAAATTGGCCTTCCTTAGACTTTCCCTTCACAATAATGATAGTGTCCAAAGATGATAAAGAAATGTCTACATATATTCAGAAATTCCTATAAATTTAGGAAAACCATTATCTATGTGACCTAAGAACCAAAAGATAGTCTCAAAAATGCAAGAACTAAGTGTGTGTGTGTGTATATATATATATACACATATATATATGTGTATATATATATATATGTATATATATATATATCTCCCATCTACTCCTCCTGAAGTTTCTCTGAGAATGTCCACAGGAACATTATGAAATGATTCCTAAGTCAGATCTTAGGACAAAGGAGGAAAGAACCAGAAGTATTGAAGCAAGTTACCACCACTCCCCAACTCCCGCCACACACACAATTGTCAATGTGCTTTTAGGAACTTTATTATAAAAAATCAACTGAAATACATAATTATTTTTAAGTTTTCAGTTAAAATTACTGGAAGTGGAGAAAAGTGAGTGAGGAAGAACATTTGATTCCTCATTCCATATAAAGCAAAGCAAAAAGCGAATGTTTACTTTTTAATAAAATAGAAAATATGCTCTTTGGTTGTTGATGATCAACTTGCTATTAATCTGCATGGCTACAGAGAAACTAGGAAATGCCTTTTGTGAAATAATTTTTCCCATACAGTTCTGGGCGACATTCTGCCCAGAAGAAACATCCTTGGAAATGTGGGAAGGAAAGATAATTATTTTCCTGAAATAGTTGTGACCGGAAAAGTGGGCATCCCTGTGACATCACTGTGACTTCCTAGGAATTCCCAAGAACCACCTGCCTCAGACCTTATGACTCTATCTTGGTGGTGGATTTGCTGGCCTTCACAGCCCTGTTTTTCCAAAGTTGGGTCAGTCCCCAGTTCCTGTACTGCACCTTTCATTCCGGAATACCACAACTAGACAGCTGTTTACCTGACTGAATCCAGGCTGATGCATTTGAGTTTAGAATTACTTTATAATTTAGCCACCACTCATACAATTTAAAGCAGGAAATGCAGTATCTAAGCCAATGCAGAAGATTAATGCAAACAAAATACTACCCATATAGCAAAAGGCAAACTAAAAAGTAAACAAAGAAAATGTAAGACATAAAGCAAGATGACAGAAGTAACACCAGTCGTAACAGTTATGTCAACAAATGTCAGTTTTTTCAAACCACTTTAATAACAGGATGGAGAAAAAACAACACAGCAATCCAATGACTGCTTAATGAAATGGCTTTTATATATATATATATATATATATATATATATATATGTATGTATGTGATACCATGGTTGAAAATAAAAGAATGGAGTAGGGATATGTCAGGCAAATGCAAACAAAAAGAAAACAAGAAAGAATTTAAGGTAATAAAGATTAAACTGGATAATTAGAATTTTTTAAATGTGTATACAAAAAAGTGTATATAGAACTAGTCATAAATACTTTCTCAGTGTGCTAAATAAAGGTAGAGCTAAATACTGCAATCAATTTGGTCCTGATCCCTTCAGTTTTCTAGCATCTATCTATTGATCATCTGTCTGTTATAGGACAGGGAGAGGGGCAGCCCAAACCCCACACACCTGCCTATTTTATTTTATTTTTTTTAAAGATTTATTTATTTATTTGTTTGTTTGTTTGTTTTGTTTATACAAGCACTGGGTACAGTCAGAAGCGCAGGAGGGTGAGAGAATTCACCAGAGCCAGAGCGGGGAGCAGAGCAGGCAGACTGACGAAGTACACTGCTGAGGGGAGCAGCGGGCGGCAGGAGAGGTCTGCGCGCCATGTGGGACCCTCCTCCGGTGGCCGGGGAGCAGCCGGGGATCGAACCGGCGCTGCAAGGCCGCGGGCAGCTTCGCAACCCAGCGCTCAATCGCTGCACCACTGGGGAGGCCCACACCTGCCTATTTTAAATGGGTTCTGCCATCCGCCGCATCAACACAAAACATATGAGACTTTAATGGGAAGGAACTTTAATAAAACTAGGAAACAATACAGGTAAGGCAGAGTCCAGTTTCTAAATGAAGCACCCGGAGTTACCCGTCCCCTCGTGGGTAAAACTCCATCCACATGGGATTGGCCCAGAACAAGGCCCCAAAGCCTGCCTCAAGTCTAAAGCATCTTCCAGTGGGGACCCACAGAAAAGGGTCAGAAACAACCAGACAAGCCTGGAAGGAAAAGAGCAAAATCAACATCAAGATAAAAGCTGCCATTATCACCTCCCCATGGGTCTCACCCACATCTGTGTCACCCAGTCCACGACCAAAAGACAAGCGCAGTTTCTTCACGTGTCTCTAGGCTCCATGCGCCTCCTCCAGGTCTCCTGGCTCCATCCTGCTTCCTTCCTTCCTCAGTCTCCTCTGCAGCTTCTTCTCTCCCTGCTCAGCTCCACCCTCCCTTGGGTGGGGCAAGGAACCTCCCCCTTTCCTGGGGACCACCCTGTTGCATGTCTATCATCTATATTATATTATATTGACATTAAAGATGCACCTATTTAAAACAGTACCATTGTTTTCTATACATTTAAGAAAGGAAAACACTACCAGTTAATTTATGATCTGCCAGAAATCATGAGATGAATTCCAATTTCATATATTAAAAGATGCCCAAATCTTACAGTAGATTTATTTCTAATACAGTTTTATAAGATCTGGCTTATTATATCTCTATTCCCCCTCCCTCTGCTACTATCTATCTTCCATCTGTCTACCTACCTACCTAACTTCTGTGATTTTCTTTCTCTCATAGGGATATGAGTTGGAGGGCTTTTTCAATTTTGGGTCATGATTACCTGCCTTATTTAAAATGCCATAGAGCATTTCATAATTTGAATATATTGTCATTTATTAATTCTTTCCTGTAAATGTTAAAATTAATAATTAGGTTCTTTTTTATCTTTAGCAATGACAAAATGCTGCAGTGACCACTTTTATGCATTCCTAGGGATCATTCGTGTGCACATTATTTTAGAATAAATAATGTAGTATATGCTTTTCTAATGCAGACATGCTCTCTCAAGTATAAATATCTTTGAAGTTTTGGTAGATCCTAGCTGATTGTCCTCCAACAAGGCCACGCCAATTACATTCCCATCAATATCCAAAAATGGATGCTAAGATTATTTAAATTTTTGCCCAATTTAATAAGCTGTTTTCATGTTCATTTTCTTGATTTACCAGAGAGGTTTGATCACCTTATCATGTTTATTGTCCATCACATTTCTTCTGTGAATTGTGTTTTTATATCTTTTGCTTATTTTTGGAGTTTTTTCTTCTTCATTTCTTATCGATGTGGATCTCCAGAGGCTTATGAATAATAGTTCATTGATCTATTATGTGCCTTGCAAACATTTTCTCCCCTTGTAGCTCCATCATTTGTTTTAATGAAGTAAGTATATGGAGTATTAAAGATAAGTTTACCCTGCTCCCCAAAAGTAGAGAGATCACCTGAAGCCTTTCATAAACTGAAATGGCATCAAGCAAACATGTATTAACTGATATGGAAGAGCATTTTTTTAGTGTTTCCAGATTTAAAAAAAAATCCTACCAAATCATAGCAAATAACACATAAAACCTAAAATAACACTAACATAGTAAAGCAGAGATGACAGGATAAAGGCCCAGCCTGTACAAAGTAGAATATTGCCCACGCAGGGTAGTTTCACTTACCACCAGAGGGGAAGATGGCGCGCAAGCTGCAGGCTGAGAGATGGTGATGGCGGTGTGTCAGGCTGAGTCATCAAAGGCAGGGGTGGTGGGAGATCCGGGAGACTGGGGTGTGGGGGGCAAGAGGAAATGCATCACCTGCTAACTTCTCAGGGTGGTCTGAACCCATAAGGGCAGGCAGGTCACTAAGATTTACACCTTCCAGATCTGCCTCTTGCCTTGATGGTTAAGGTTTATGGTCTGCAGTGGCTGATGTACAAGGCTTGGAATACAATAGTGTACTTAACTATTAAGCCTCATGCATTTTTCTCTCATTCAAGGCACCCTGCAAACCTTCCCTAAAGGGATGTGCCCTTTCAAATTTAAAGTCACACTCTCTGCATTACTGTAGCCCTGTGAGGTACAATGAGGATCTCACTTGTGTGCTTCAAGGTCACTTCCTAGAAGGCTTGAGTTCCAGGCCCTTCACTGTTAGGTTTGGATTCAATTCATAAGTATCTTTTCCTCTTGTACTTGTATCAGATCTTTTCTTGTCAGGGGAGCACAGAGTGTGTGTGGTTCCAGGGAAGGAGTTGGTGGTGCTGCTCTCACAGCTCAGGGCCTGCACTGCCTTTAGAAAAAACTGACACAAAAGACTGCTTTCACCTTGCAACTTCTGACACCTTGTGACTTCTGTTGTAAAAGTGGACTCCTTTCAGATTTCTTCTGGTTAGCAAAAACAGGGACTAATGTGGGTCTTCTGTAAAAAACAAAGCGGTGCTAAGTCGAACTTTCAAAAAGCACAGGATACCTGTAAACATAATCAAGTATATTACTATTTTCCTTCACAGATTTTGTCAGGATTAAAAAAACACTTTTTAATTCCACGTTACTTATTCTCCCATGTTCTCACAATAAGGAAATGTATTATTTCCCTTAGGCTCTTATAGCGTAAAACAATGATACCTTTATTTATGTAAATAAGTAAATAAATAGGTCCCGAAGTGAAGAGGATTTAGGGATGGTATGATCAGTGGCATACCATCTGATCTGAGGTTATCCTGATCTTGACCACTTTGTATCCCATCTTTGAGGCTGGCTTTATTTTAAACTGCCAGCAAGGTGGCTCAAGTGCAAATTTCACATGCAGATTTCATAGCAAATCCAGAAGGTCAAAAACATTTTCCTGTTTTTCTTCCTTAGAAACGTGAACATCTTTTCCGAAAGCTTCAACAACTTCATCTCTTGCCTTGGCCAATTACCGCCCCGGGAAATGATCACCATTATGCCTTAGATTAATCCCTTGGGGTGAAGTGGGGGGGAAAGGGATCAAGGACAGTGATTACCACAAATACTTTAATATCTAACTTATTACCTGAAATTTGTACATGATGTTATGTGAGGATCTAGCTTTTTTTTTGCTTGATGAATATCTAATTATTTTAATGCCTTCTATTGACTAGGTCATTGTTCTGTTATTGATTTGGGAAGGCTGGGATTTCCTTCTGAGGTAGAGTTTCAGGTCTGAAACTTTTTCTTGGCTATCTAAAGGACTTTTAAGAAGAACTATGATAAGGACCACATTTGCCATTTTCTAGGGAGCAAACAACAATCACCCTACAAACTCTAGGAAGTATTTAATAGCTCTGAAATTTCAGGAGTGCCATTGCTCCAGTCCTATCAAAACTTCGCTTTGGGGCCTCCCCGGTGGCGCAGCGGTTGAGCGCTGGGTTGCGACGCTGCCCGCGGCCTCTGCGGCGCCGGTTCGATCCCCGGCTGCTCCCCGCCACCGGAGGAGGGTCCCACATGGCACGCAGACCTCTCCTGCCGCCCGCTGCTCCCCTCAGCATTGTACTTCGGTCCTTCTGCCTACTCTGCTCCCCGCTCTGGCTCTGGTGAATTCTCTCACCCTCCCGCGCTTCTGACTGTACCCAGTGCATGTATAACCAAAAACAAACAAATAAATAAATAAAACATGCCTCTATAAAAAAAAAAAAAAATTAAAAAAAAAAAAAAAAAAACTTCGCTTTGCATCATCTAGAAAAATTTCAAGGGGCAAATCACACTCATCTTTTTGGTGCTTTGCACTCAGAAATATAATCAGTTGCCTGACATGAGCACAAGAAAGGTGATCTTAAGAGTAACAAAGGCTATCATTCTGTGACATTATATGTTTATGTGTGATAAGACAGTATGTTTTCCTCTCCCTTTTCAACTTTTTGGTATTTTCCATATTATGTTTGTGCTGCTTTTATTTTTTTTAATCTACTGGGAGTGTAGTTAGCTACAAAGCCTAATGACTTAAATGAACAGAATTTGTCTCAAAAACAAGAAGCCATGGGGTAGAGAACCCAGGGCTGAGGGAAAACCACAACATTGTGGGAGAATCACACTTTCTGGAAGACCTTGGCCTTCCTCCTCATGCTCTCTCCTCAGTGTCCCTAGAGATAGCAGCTGCTCCTTCAGGTTTCATGCTCATGTTATGGGAATGTCAGGATTCAGAGGATAATTTCCCACCCCTCTGGATTCTTCTTAGGATGGATGAATAATCAAAACAGCATCACAAGAGTTAGCAAAGGGAAAATCAATTT
This sequence comes from Talpa europaea, assembly GCF_964194135.1. NCBI lineage: Eukaryota > Metazoa > Chordata > Mammalia > Eulipotyphla > Talpidae > Talpa > Talpa europaea. Next base: position 36,436,065 of record NC_140073.1, on the reverse strand, counting down.
AATATACATATGGAGAATTTGCATGGTTGTAAATTCTAAAGTAAAATGGAGTAGAACAGGGATATTTATCTTGCATTTCAAGACACCCAGGGCATCAAGGAAAGAGAGGAGACTTCACATAACAGATGAGGAGGGGGTGACCTCATCTATTTACTCTTAGATTTAAAAAGATGAAACACAAATAGGGAGGACATGTACAACCGATAAACCTAAACCTGGATGGTAGTGCACAAACCACATTTCTCTCGGTCATAAAAGCAGAACAGTGATTGCTTCTTCAATTGAAAAAGGGCAAATGACTGAGACAGGGAGAAAGCTTCTTTCAGCATCTAGGGACTTCACTGCTCTTAAACTGCATTCTTTAAGTAGTGGGAACAGATACCTGAAGCTCACAGGACCTCAGCTGACCTTTAATTTCCCATACCAAGATGACATTTATTGGAAGAGACTTACTCTGTGCATATTAAGGAAAAACTTACCTTCCCCTTTGGGGAGACCAATCCCACAAAAGTGGAAGGGGTGGGGAAGAAAAGGAAGGAGCAAATCATGACATATTTTTCAGGAAAATAAGCAATTCCTGAAAGCTATAAAAGTCATCTGCTGATGCCTCTTGGGCCATGACTACCTCTGGATGCCATGAGTCCAGGAAAGCGACAATTTCTAACGGGCACATTGTTGCGTAGAACATTCTAAAGCAAGAATTGGCCAAAGATGGATGGCCCGCAGGCCAAATCTGACCTGATATCTGTTTCTGTAAATAGAGTTTTATTAGATCACAGCCACACCCATTCATTTACATATTGTTTAAGGCTGCTTTTGCTACAGCCATAGAATTGAGTAGGCACAACAGGTCATATGACTGCAAAGCTGAAAATATTTACTCTCTGGCCCTTTATAGAAAAAGTCTGTGGATCCTTAATCTAAGGAAAAAGGGATAGATGTTGAGAGACAACTAGCAAGTAAGAGAAACAAAATTGAACATTATGTAGGTAGGTAGTAACTTCTGAGGAAGACTCTCACCCTGAGGAAGGCAAATGGTCTGAATATACTCACACTCCACAAAGAAAAGCACAGATGGCTGAAAAACCTAAGTAGGAAGAAAACTTACTGGAACAAATACATTTGTATACAGTGCCCAGACCCTGCTGGGCACCAGCCTTGATGTCTAAATGGTGATGGTTTAATCATCTAAATCCTACAATTATTTTCTCATTCATTTCTGCTCAAAATCTCCTTAGGTTTTTTAAGTCCCTCCTTGGGTTCTTTGGGAAGAAGGCAGTAAGGTGAGAAGGCTATGTGAAGTCATTTCTTCTCCTGTCCTCACACAGCAATGAAAAGAAAATGTAGCACTGCCATGCATGTCATACCGAGAAGAAATACTTCTCATTGTATCTGAAAACAGTAAGGATGGCTATAAAAAAAAAAAAACGACCACAGAATCCTGAGGAATTCAGCTTTTGCATAAACCTCAGTGGCCCCCAGTAGCTTAGCTTAGGTTCCTTTATAACAGTCTCACTGGATGGACAGATGACTTTACAACCTTGAGAAGCCTTGAGTTTGAAAGATCAGCCCAGTAATCTGCGAATAAATGATCCAAGTTTCCCTGAGGCTAAATAAGAGAAATTCATTTCGGGGCAAAGATGACACAAAATTCTCAAAACAGTCTCTGGTTGAGCTTGATTCGGCAATGAGGGATAATATGAAAATAGGGCAATCCACTTCTAGGACTTCATGGCTCAGCTGCTTTCTTTTAAAGATTTATTTATTTATTTATACAAGCACTGGGTACAGTCAGAAGCACGGAGGGTGAGAGAATTCACCAGAGCCAGAGGGGAGAGCAGAGGAGGCAGACTGACGAGGTACACTGCTGAGGGGAGCAGCGGGTGGCAGGAGATGTCTGCATGCCATGTGGTACCCTCTCCCGGTGGGCCCTGCAGAGGTTATGGACAGCTTCACAGCGCTGCGCTCAACCGCCTGCGCCACCAGCGGAGGCCCTGTTGCTCATTTTAATAAAAACTTAATTTTCCAGCTCCAAGGGATCATGCTCAGTGAAATAAGCCAGAAAGAAAAAGAAAAATACCAGATGGTCTCACTCATAGCAGGAATTTAGAAAACCTAAATAAGGGAGCAGGAAAAAAGACAGTCTCCCCCAGAGACACACTGCGGGGCAGGGGGTGGGGGGAGAGGGAGTAGGATCAAAACAAGGGGGCTGGGAATTGTATGGGGAATACAACCAAGATGAAAATGCATACAATGTGCAAAAATTTAAAATGATGTAAAAATATATAAAATTAAAAAAATTAATTTTCTTGGACTTTAGAATGAGTCATGGTTCAAGGTAGCTTTTTTTTTTTTAAGTTCACAGAGTTTTCTGCTCTACTGCTTTAATATCATGAACAGGAAACTGAATACAAATCTGGAATGAGAAACTATTGCATTTACGACAAATCACTGCTTCCTCCACGATAGAAGGAATCCAATACAACCAATTGCCCCCAGGCTAAAGTATCACATTAGGAGTTCAGGCCTGATTCCAAATTAGCAGTTCAGGACTGGTCATTGTTACAGGCCAGTTAAATATTGAGCAGCAGTCAATCTTGGTAAGAGCAAATCCATTTTGCTGCATCTACCACAGTTTCCATTTCTGCAACAACAGCAACTTTGTGTATGAACCCATTGAGAAGACAACAGGATGGGGGAAGAGGTTGAAGAATTATTCTTGCCTGCCTGATTGTTCACCTCCTTACTGATTAGGATTTTCCTTGGTTAAAATACTTGCTATTAGAATTCCATCATTGATGTCCACTATAGCAACCATGACAATTTTGCCTCTGATTATTAGGTGCTTTACATGGCTTCTGCCACCCTGAACTTCTTGTCCCATACTGAAATTAGGTCAATTTCAATTGCAGTCCTTGTTACCACAGATCCCACTGTTAGGCTATTCAGTGACACTGGGTTCCTTTTCAGCAACACAGAAGGGTAAAAGTTAATGGAAAACTGAAATAAACCTATGAAGTAAGACCATCAAAGTCTATAAGCATATAAATATCAAGAATTGGAAGTTATATGGGTTAAGGAGATACTAAAGGTACAAATTCCCCTGTTATAAACAAGTAGTGGGGATAGAATAACAGCATGGTGACTATATACTTATATTATTTACTATAATACTGTATCATACTTGAAAGTCGTTGAGAGAAAATCTTAAAAATCCTCATCACAAGAAAAAAAATTTTTATTACTATATATGGGCATGGATGTTAACTAGACTTATTATGGTGATCATTTATGTATATATCATATAATCATAACACATATATACCATGTTGTTTACCTAAAATTAATATATTAATTGTATCACAATAAAAAAATAAAAATTTGAAACTTTTTCACCTATGAGATTGGCAGTTGTGTTTTATTTTTTTTTTTAAGATTTTATTTTATTTATTTATACAAGCACTGGGTACAGTCAGAAGCACGGGAGGGTGAGAGAATTCATCAGAGCCAGAGCGGGGAACAGAACAGGCAGACTGATGAAATACACTGCTGAGGGGAGCAGCGGGCGTGGAAGGAGAGGTCTGCAGCGCCATGTGGGACCCTCGCGGGTGGCCGGGGATCGAACTGGCTCTGCAGAGGCTGCGGGCACCTTTGTAGCCCTGCGCTCAACCACTGCACCACCAGGGGAGGCCCTGGCAGTTGTGTTTTAAATGACATTTGCTTGTTCAACATCACTTGTAATCAGGGAAATGCAAATCAAAACTACCATGAGATACCATCTTACACCAGTGAGAAAGGCACATATTAAAAAAACTAGCAACAACAAATGTTGGTGAGGATGTGGAGAAAAAGGAACTCTCCTGCACTGCTGGTGGGAGTGCAAACTGGTCCAACCACTATGGAGAGCTGTGTGGAGATTTCTGGACCTACTAAACATAGAGCTTCCATATGATGCAGCAATTCCACTCCTAGGTATTTACCCAAAGGACACAGAAACATCAATTCCAAAGAGCACCTGCACCCCTATGTTTACAGCAGCACTGTTTACAATAGCTAGGTTTTGGAAACAACCCAAATGCCCAAAAATAGATGACTGAATCAAGACGATGTGGTACACCATGGAATATTACTCAGCATTCAAAAAAGATAAACACATGCAATTTGCAGCAACATGGATGGCGCTGGAAGGGATCATGCTCAGCGAAATGAGCCAGAAAGAAAAAGAAAAATACCGGATGGTCTCACTCATAGCAGGAATCTAGAAAACTTAAATAAGGGACCAGGAAAATGAATAACTATAAGAAAGTGAAAATCAAAATCAACAAAAAACTATGAATTAGAGACACTCTATGGGGGGTAGGGGGCGGGGAGGGGGAGGGATTGGGATCAAAATAAGGGGGTTACAATTGTATGGGGAATATAAAAATAAAATTTATTAAAAATATATATATATAAATGACATTTGCTGTTGAAAAAAGTATTGGAATCTACTATCCTGCAGGTGCAAAAGGAAATCTGCACAATATTTTTGGAAAGCAACTTGGCAACATTGAGTTTCAAAACTCATAACTGATAATCTTGATAATTCAATTCCACCCTAAGGAATGTATCCCAAGGAAATAATCAGATGCACAGAGGCAAAAATTTTCATTGTGTCATTATTTATAATGGCAAATTTTGGAAAATAATTGTAATGTCCAGTAGTGGATGTTGGTTTGAATAAATTATGGTACATCAATAGTATATTGAAAAGCATACTTTAGATTTGTGCTGTCACAGTAGCTGCTAGTCACACGTGGCTATGAGCACCTGACATCTGGCTAGTCTTAACTGTGGTATGCTAAAACTATAACACATACACCAGAATTTTGAAAAGTCAGAATAAAAGAGGACTGAAAATACTACCTTAGCAATTTTTAATGTATGTTACATGTTAAAATTGATAATATTTTTGATATATTGGGGCAAATAAAATATGTCATTAAAAATCCTTCAAACTGAGTTTTCTTACTTTTTAAATGTAGCTATTAGAAAATGTATAGTTTATATGTTGCCCAATATCTACAGCACTGTCCTTGGACAACACTGTTCTTGATAAAAATTTCAAGAAGGAGAAAAGCATATTTTCAAACAGTATTATGTGGCAGGATGTTTTCATGGTTTAATATTATGAGCAAATCAGCGTGCAAACCTGTAAGGGGGCAAACTGACATCATGGGCCTCCTGATGAGCTATACCAGAAAGAACATTATGTCACTCAGGAAGCATTCCTGCCCAAAATATCTGGCCTGAGTCTAATCAGGAGGAAACATCAGACAAATCCAAATTGAGGGACAGTCTACAAAACCCTAGCCTTTACTCTCCCAAAATACTAATGTCATAAAAGACAAAGAAAGGATGAGAAATAATCCTAAATTAAAGGCATTTAAAGGGACACAACCGAACCCTTTTTTAAAAAAAAAATGCTATAAAGGACATTATTGGAGCAAATGGCAAAATCTGAATATGGAGTGTATAATCCTGTTGTCTTCATGTTAAATTTCCTGATTTTGATCACTGTGTTGTGGTTAAGTCAAAGTGTCCTTGTTCACAGAAAATACACACTGAAGTATTTAGAAGTGAAGTATCACATTGCCTGTAACCTACTCTCAAATGGTTCAGCAAAAGTTAATGGAGGCATATACTCATGTACATACATAGAAAGCAAGCAAGTGGGAATGGAACTCTTTTTACATCTTTTCTGTAAATTTGCAAATAGAATAGAATGTTTTTAAGAACAGAAGAGTGGATAAAACAGACACTATAATGACATGGGGAGACTGGCAGGAATCTGCACTAAACACTTGGAGAGACTCACTGAAGGGCTTGGCACTTCAGGCCTCTGGGGAAAAACACACACACACACTTCCCAGGAAAACCTCTTACAGGTAAGAATGGGTCACAGAGAGAGCAGAGCACTTTCTGTTTGGCAGAGATCTAATCTCCTATCCCCTCCACCAAGGATGCAGATTCTCTCGAAAGCTCTTGAAGTGGCATTCCTGTCCATCAGTTTTACTTAATATTCCAAAGGTGGACAAGCAGCCCAGATGCCTCAGGGGCCAGGGGTGGAGAAAGAGCTTTACCAGCCTTCTTGGAGTCATAGCAGTAACTGAGTGCTGAGCTCACTGGCCCCCAGTAAAGTCTCAAGGGGTGATGAAAAGGCCCCAGCCTGGGGCTTCTGACTGGTTCTGTCCCTGGCACTGATACATACTGGCAGTACCAGCCTCAGGAGGACCCACAGTTTTCTGGAACTGATTTCTAACTCTGACTCACATGGCTGACTCCTTACTCAGCTCTCAGCTCAAATGCCATCTCCTCTTAGGCACTCCCTGACCATCTAGCTAATGCCCTAGCCTGCACCCCAGCCCCACCCCAGTCCTGGCTTCCCTTCACTTTCCTTTATCATCTTCACAGCTCTTAACACCCGTGAAAGTATCTTGTTCCCTTATTTATCATCTGTCCCCTCTTTTGGACTATAACTGTTAGGCGAGCAGACAATACCTATTTTATGTATCACTATAGCCTTAGTCTGAGGCCTGACAGAGAGCAGATATTCAATAACTTTAAACTTAAACTTCTAAATTTAAAAAGCTTAAAATTGTGTTTCTATAACCCAGACCTTCTCAAGTTTTCCTCCTAAAGTTTCTTGCTGTAGGGGGCATAATGACAAACCTCACAGTGTCATACAACATGAGCCCAAACAGCTCACAACAAACCAAAAATAAACAGAAAACTTTTTTTTTAATTCTAAAATGTCAAAGTTTTATAGTTTTTTTGCGGGTGTATAAAAAATTGCCAGGAACTTAGTGGCTTAAAAAACCCACATTTATTATCTCACAGTTTCCACAGGTCAGATCTGGGCATGTTTTAGTTAAGTTTTTGTTCATAGTCTCATAATAAAAGGAAGGTGTGAGTCGCCTCTTTCCTCATCTGGAGGCTTCTGGGGCAAGATAGGTTCCCAAGCTCCCCCTGGTTATTGACAGAATTCAGTTCCTTGTGATGTGGGCCTGGGGTCACTCCTGTTTTGCTAGCTACGGGCTGGTGGCTATTCTTAGTTACTGGAAGTCACCTTCTGCATTCCGGTCCCTTCAATCACAGCAATGAAGAACACTTCACAGCAAATCCCCCCACTCTATGAGTCTCCAACTTTCCTGTATCTGCCAGAGAAAACACTTTGCTTTTAAAGGGTCCAGGCAATTATATCAGGCCCACCATGAGAGTCTCCCTGCCCACCTTGATGCTGGATAACATCTCCTAAACACAGCAGTAACATCTGTCTTCTTCCCAGCTCTGGGGGTTATTCAGGATACATACTCCACGGCCAGAAAATCTCCATGGACAGCTCAGAATTCTGCCCACCACAGTTAAATTAATTTTTCTGTCTACTTCTTGTATATTTATCTGTTTTGATAAATGTTGATTGGTACTTACATATAAATTCAAATAAATAATATAATCTATCATCAATATATAGTCTGCTATTATATATTATTATATATTCTTATAGGTGATAAATATGTATTTATATCTACATATTAATGTATATGGAAAATGGGCATATAGCAAAATATGTATGTATTTCTATATAATATGTATAAAATATTTACATAAAATTGACTGGCTAGGAAAGTATGGGATAGTCTCTGTGGCCTCACATACCGTCCCAGCACTGTATGCCCAGGTGAAAGAGTCCAGACAAGAATGGATCCCTCACAAGGATGCTGTGTGCACATCCAATGAGGCAAAGATGAGTGAGAACTCAGGCCACCATGTGTCAGTGCCTGCTCCATCTACTTTTGCTGAAGTTGAATCAAAAGCCTTAGCTTCCATTACTTGAAAGTGCCCTAGATTTAGGGAGATGGTGGCGGGGTCATGACACAGGCTGGGGAGAGGGCTATGGCTGCCACCTGGGATGGGAGAAGCAATCTGAGCTGCTGCATTGGAATCAGACAGACTGACCAGGGATGTTAATCCTGTCTCTCCTGTTGGCGAGCTCTGTGTCCTTGCATAATTTACTTAAATTTTTTTTAAGGTCTGTCTTCTCTTTTTAAATGGGAATACACTTACCTGACAGTTTTGCTGTGTACATCAAATAAAGTGTTCTTGGTCCAGTTACTCAGAGTAGGTATTGTGTAAATTCCAGAACTGAATTCCTCCCATTCACATCCTCCCTGCCCTCTTGCCCCAGCCAAACCTTTGAGTTGGGGCATTATGTCTCCATGGGGATTCTATCACAAAGCAGTCATGTTCCTAGAGAGGGAAGCATCTTAACCTTGTTATTGTAATGATACTGGGTAGGTATGAAAGAATGTCAGCCCTGTGAGAGGTGGTGGTGGTGGTGGGTCCAGGCAGAGACCTGGTGGCAGAGAGAAGACCCCAGGGCAGGGATGTCTGGGGAGGCAGGGGTGTGTAAGTAAGCCCAGGTCAAGAGTGGTCACTCCTGGGGCTCAGGACCTGGCAGACAAATCTAACAGGCCCTGGAACCCCTCCAGCAACAGTAACACTTTGCATTTGTCCTTCCCAAGAAGAACTGGGGCCAATGCCCCATGGGGCAGAAGCACACTCCCACACCCCACCTGTCCAGTCATTCCACTTGGAATTCTCCTTGGCCCAAATTCTCTTCCTACACGCATTCTATTTGCCATCAATTTCCACTGGAGCCTACAGCTTCGGCTGCCCTGTTTGAGGAGCACTCACAGCATTTATGAATAACCATAATATAAAGTGACTGTGTTTCCATGGGCACATGTGAAAAGTGCTGCTGTGGCAGCAGGAAGGACCCCTCAGAAAAAGGAAGAGGGAGGGCAGATGTTGCTTGGGAGGGACTCCCTGAGAGTCTTGAAGACTGTGAGGACTTGGATAGCTAGAGAAGGCTAGGGGAGTCACCGTGAGAGTCTCCCTATCCACCTTGATGCTGGATAACATCTCCTAAACCCAGCAGTAAAATCTGTTTTCTTCCCAGCTCTGGGGGTTATTCAGATACATACTCCACGGCCAGGAAATCTCCATGGGCAGCTCAGAATTCTGCCTACCACAGTTAAGTTCATTTTTCTAGGGGAAGCTGTGACATATGCTGTCCACAAACACCTTGGTTTTCCTTCCAGGCACGTGGTACAACTGCCCAACTGCACCTCATTTTGGGCATGCTGTAGAACAGGGGAGGGGAACATGAGAAGAAAAAAATATTTAGAAGGTTTTTCTCAATCTTTACAGACTGAAGAAAGAAAAACATCTGTGAAGAACATGAGCTGGGGATGTGAGGAGGCAGGCTAGGGCGTGAGTGTGTGTATACAAGGGCGAGTAAGAGAGGGGTGGGGTCTGGCAAGCACCTCTGGGTCAAATGGGTCAAGCAAGAACCAGGCTGACTAGGTGGCAGCCAGGAGTCTTTTCAATGCTGAGGTAAATCAAGGCTTCTGTCCCGCCCAGGCCACTGAGGGCACTAACGCAAGGTCTAGACCTGGGCGTTGTTGCCCAAGCTCTACGTCTTTAACCACATCCTGCCTAATGAGAGTCCAAGCCAAAAACAAGGTTTTACAAGATTCTCACTTTCCCACTACAGAAGCATTTTTGGTGAGATTAGGGCTTGTCAAGTTATGAAGCCCTGGGGGTTAAGACTCCCCCAGAATTGTAAGCTGCATTAGGCCTTTTTCTAAGTACTTTGGATCATATCAGAGCCACCAGTCACCCCTGAAATTAAAAACAGACTCTCAAAATGAGGAAGGGGACTCCATCTCCCTCCAAGACCATGTAGAGGATCAGTAGCCCAAGAGGATTCTTACAGATCCAATCCTAGAATTGTCTGGAATAAGGAACAGTTCCCACATCCAGCAATTGTCCCAACACCTCGCTTACCTGCATGTGTTCTGACCTGAACAGCACAGTCTATAATTAACCATGCTGATTGTATTGGCATGAGCAAATCAGATAATCAAGTCATAGGGTGATCAGTAAAACAAAGCAAAGCAAAAATCCTGGGCTTGCACATTCTCCAGCTCCTTATTGCAGCTTTCACTCCCACAGTTGCCAGACCTGAGTGTTTTGACTTGTCCTCCCTCCAACCTACAAAGGAGGCTCGTGTGGGTGATCGGAAAATGAGAAACAGGAAGAGAAGAGGGATACAAGAGATGGGGAGGCGTGACAAGATTTTTTTGCCTTGGAATAAAGAATCTCTATTCAGCATAGAAGAGTGGAAAGAAGGGAAGAAGCAAGGACCCAACAGATCTAGCACTGGGCTATTTGGGGAGTCCTGTGATTTTCTCTCATACTCACCATCCTGCACTGAACACGGAGAATTCTGGGTCTTTGACAACAGGGAGGAGGAGGAGAAGGGGAAAGCTCAGACAGGGCAGAGAATGTCGAGAGGCCAACCAAGAAAGCGACCTCTGAAGCAGCCCAGAGGAAAAACAAGTGGGCAAGGAGATGTGACCCACATGTCCTTAGTGGACAGTTATTAAAGATGGTGGTGGTGCAGAGCTGCCCGCTCTGGGCATTGGGGTGCTCGCTGTCTGGAGGAGATGTCTGGAGATGGTGGAAGAATGAAGTCTTCCACTTCAGCTCCAAAAAGGAAGCGTCTATTCCCAATTAAAGAGTAACTCCACTTCCTATTCTGTGTCCCACAACACAGAGTCCACAGAGACAACGGAAAGCCAAAGTGAGTAGAGTGAGCAAGAAGCTGTATCATCCACTATCCTGTGTTCAACAAGCAACAAACAAGAATACTCTTCAGTTGGACTTAATTTCTCAAGGATAAATTGGTCACTCGTGTGCTCCGAACCAAATTATTCGAGAGCAACGAGGGGCACACAGAGATGGTGAGCCCTCCTTCCTCCCAAGTGGCCTCAGGATTCCCCAGCCAGGGCCCCTTCTGCAGGTCTAGGCCATGTAGTCATCCTAATCCAGACAAGACCTGGCCCCTGGCCTCTACCTCCCTGTCACGATCCTGTGACGTGGTGACAAGCAGACTCCATCCTGAGCACACAGGTACCTGCTTCTGACATCACATGCACCCACTTCAAAGCACATCGCTCGCCTTTTTTCTGCCATGCCAAAGAGTCCTTAAGACTCTGCCTCCTTCCAAAGTCCTAGACAATTACATTGCTTGGTACTCCACCCCCCACTAAATCTCAGATGCTACACGCACTCACCACCCCCTTCTAGGGGTTGGGTGCTGATTTTTTGCCTCCCGAGGGTTCAGCCACTAGACGGATCCCTGCTTCTCTTTATCTCCCATGTCTGATGCAAGCCACTCCCGAAATGCTGTCTCTGCAAAGAATCTTTCTGTAGAAAGAGAATCTCCCTCAGGCCCTAGTTATCCAGCGTGTCCCCCCTTGTTTTGCCCATTCTAGAACCAGAAACTTGTCTCTGGAACTCAGTCAGCAACCCAGTACTCATATTTGAAAATATAGAACATTCAAAACTAGCCTTGGAAGGTTATGAAAGTAACCCTGGTGTTTCTCTTGGGTCCATATTGTCTAGGAGAATTATATCCAAGAAACATAAAGGACAGGGCATGGGTAGGTGGGGTTATTCATTTCATTAGCAGTAATAGATGCGTGACCTTTGTCCTCATCATGGGACCTCGTCCTACTAATATGGGAGGGGGCTCTGCACCCAGTTTTCATTTTAACTCCATTCCCTCTGGACCTTCCTGGCCTCGGAGTCTGGATAGTACATTTTTAAGGGAACAGTCATCCATCTCTTCATTCATTCACTCATTCATTCATTTCTTTCTTTCATTCATTCCCAAGTAGGGCCATTCCTTAATGTGTAATTACAGTGGCTGACTCTCTGAGACCCTGGTCTGGGGCCTGGGGCTTGCAGTTTCCACAGAAAGGTAGCATTCACAGTGGTTATGAGTATAGGTTCAAGCCTGGAATTTTTGCTCATGAGCTATGACTGTGACTATTAACTGCCTGAGCCTAAGTTTCCTTATGATGAAAAGGGCAAATGATAATATCTAATTCGTGAGGTTTTGTTATGCATCGCACAGAGTAACTGCTCAACATCTATTAGTTATGATTTTGTTTTATGCTGATATCCCCTGGGTTATCAGCCACCATACAATAATGAAGTCTATAATTCTCAGGGAATAACACAAAAAGAGTAAAAATTCTTCAACCACTCTTTTGTCAGTTGAGATAGTCTGGGACTTTATCATTTCGATAGGGATGAGGTAGGATTAGAGAAGAGCTTTCTTTGGGGATCTTAGCAGGCAAAAGCCTGCTTACTGCCATAGACCCCACCCTCTGCAGTTTTGAAAGGCTATCCTAGGTATCCCTAAGCTACATGAGTTCACAAGCTCAACCAAACTGAAGCAGAACCTTCTTAGTGGCCTCAGCCCCTCCAATCTACAGGGTTTAGAATATAGCTGCTAACTCAGCTTAGGGTCTGGGGTCCAGTCAGGTCATGACATCTCCTGGGACTCTTGCTCCGGTCTCCTTTTATGCCAACTAGGCTCAGGAACCACTGGACAACTGGAGACAGTTCTGGGCATCTGCGCATCCTCCATTCCTAACAGATCACGTGCACCCAATTCTCTCCCCATGCTGGTCCACCCCCTAGACTGGGTCTCTGCTGTGGCTCCTCTCCTTAGTTCCCAGGTAGGGGCACTCCCACGGGCCTCTCTGCTCTCAGCAGGTGGCAGAGGCCCCAATTCCTGACCTACATGTGGAATCCTCCTCCTCAAGGCTGAAGTCTCTCTGCCACTCCCCTGCCCACGGCTCTAGTTGTATATTTTGGCTCCTAAGGCTAGAGCTGCCCCTGCTTATGTCCATCCTGGAAATGATTTGCCACCACAGTCTTCCATTATTCCCAGAGCTGATGAAATTACTCAGGTTCTGAATCCTGAGTCTCTGTATCAGGAAGTTTCTCCAAGTCTGCAGCCACTGACTCCAGACCCATGGGCTCCGGAGAATCTAGAACCTGCTGCTGGTGTGATCTTGATAAAGTAAGATAGCTATACCTCAGTTTTCTCTGGTGGAAAGTGGGAAGATTAGACCTGCCTCATAGTCCTGTTGTGAGGGCTGAGTGAGATGATATATGTCAAGTACCTAGCTCCATGCCTGGCGCAAAGGAAGCTGTCATTAAGAGACAACCACCTAAGGGTTTAAAGCAATGGGGTAGAAGGACATTTCTTCATTTTTTAGTGCTAAGTTTTGTGTTTGCCTATTTCTCATCATTTCCTTGAAAACTGTCATGTTGTCACCTTTTCCATGCTGATCTCACTGTTTCCAACTAGCATTGGGGAGCCAAGGGGGCATCTGAAAGGCTCTGAGTGGGGGAGGACACAGACTGTGTTCCCCGGTATTGGGCATGGTGATCTGGGGGTCCAGCCACCTGTTAGTCACCAATGGTGCAACTGCTGCTCCAGCCTAAAGGCTCCAGATGTGAGCATGGTCCAGGGGAGAAGGTCAGGGAGGGGGCAGGGGGACAGCAGATGGAGGAACAAGGAAATGAGAATGGAAAAGCCCAGCAGAGGGTCTCCTATAAATAGGGCAGAGGTAAAGCTAAAGGCTCTCCTATGCGAGGTCAAAGTGAACACGGCAGCATGCGGTAGTCAGGCTGCTCCACCAGCCTCTTGTTCTACACTCAGAAATCATGGGCCTGGCTGCTCCACATTGATGCTATCTGCTTAGCACTTAGCCCAGCTTTCATCAACCCTGGAGGCTTCACCAGGCTCTAATTACACTTCCCACCAGAAATACATTTCACAGATTGGGGGTGGTGATAAGGGCAATTAGCCTTGGCCTGTGGGTCAAAGTTGCCTCTAATCACAGCTTCACAAAGCACAATGCTCCCCCCATTTGGAGGAAGACAAAAGAAGGGATTTGTCAAGTCAGTCAGCCTGGAGCTAAGGACACAAAGTGAGTTCCTAGAATCTCCTTCCTCTGGCCTTAAGAGAGTCAGCTTAACTATTGCTATATTGGAAGGCAAGAGAGGACCTGCCTGGACTAGGAATTGGAGGATTCAAGTTCAAGGGCCAGTTCTGTCCTAGACTCCTCATGTGAAACACTAAACCAAGCTAAAAACGGAGACACTCATCACTGCCACCATCATTGCATGGGCAACATCACCCCTCCACTGGTGATCATCCCATTGCCCGTGGCTGTTAGCAGCTGCTCCACGGCTACTTTCTCTATAATGCTACTTTCTCTATTAATGCACTCAATAAACCTTCCTGGATGGAGGCTGGGAGGGAACATACCATGGCTGAAGGCCATGCAACAGACTCTTCTGCCACTGGGACTTCGGGACCTTATCCACCACCACAAAATGACGACCACCCCGCTGGTCACTGTGCCAGGGCACAATCAATAGTGAACATACTTGTAATGCAACCAACCCAATACCCGGTAGGTTTTTTACCGGTTCTAGCAGCCATGTTGTCTTCATGCCCTCCGCTGTTAGTCATTGCCGTACTCCGTTGTGCTCCGCCACTCTCTGCAGCACTCCTCAGTCCACTCCACTGCACTCCATCCTCTGCACCGCACCACCACACTGCGCGCCGCTGCGCCACCCTTATAAGCCCCGGCCTCGGCCCAGGTGAATCCCATCTACACATGCCCACACCCTATTCCAGGTGCCCGCCATCAGGCATGCATTCAGGACCACAGGGTTCCGTCATTTATCCTGATGGCGGGAGGGTAGAAAAGCCTGATACTTTTTACCTTATCCTACAGTGCTTTATAAAGCCAGGCAGCCTGCAGGATTCTAATGTATGCACCCCAACATCACTCACTGACACCAGGAGAGAGGTTTCCCTCTGGCCTCACCTGTGTTCCCCACTTAGTGAGGTTCCACCACAGCACGGAATTTTGTCTGTCTGTTCACTGCTATATCCACAGCACAGGACACAGTAGACAGTCAAGAAATATCTGAGGAATGAATGAATTCCTCCACTTGACAAGGAAGGCTGTCATGGCCAAGTGTCAGCCTGGCCCCACAAGCCCGCAAAACTTTGCCTCCCCTTCCTTGGGATGTAGACATAATCAGCCACTGACTAATGTCCAACTCAATCTTCTAGACCCTAATTATACTTTAGAATAATCAGAGGAACTTCCAAGATGACATTAATGCCCAGACCCTACTTCCAGAAACTTGGTTGGTGGTAAGACCTTGGCATTGGCATATTTTTGAAATATCAAAGGAAAAAATAGTGATACTGATGTGGAGCTGAGGCTGAGAACCACTGCTCTGGACAGAGGGAAAGAACAGTGATCTGGGATCAGTATGGGAATGAGGTAGGGAGATCAGAGAAGGCAGGAGTTGGGTGGGGTCAAGTTCACTTGGATTCCTGAAGACCCTAAGTTCTTTAAGTCCTTATTAATCAAGAAGTCAAAGCAAAACTAAAGACTATTTCTTCCCAAGTAGGAACCCAAGTCACCCAAAGCTACTGCAGGAGGCCCCTTTCCTCCCACAGACACCATAACTTTCCCACACACCTACCGAGCAGGTCACCCAGAACTGCTCTTAACCTTTTCTGCCCACTTGAGGCTCCCAAACAGACTCCAACATTGATTGAGGTCCTCCTCCTCAAACATACCAAGAGGCATGCTTTACTGAGGACCATAAATTAAAGGCAATAAATCTTATTTGTTGCTATGTAATAAACCCACATGAGGGGATGAGCTATGTACGGTGTTTATAAATATACACCCACCTGCAGATGCACCCACACTCACTTATACATATGCACATGCGCGTGCACACCCATCAGTGGTAAGGGTGACGATGCCGTAAACTGAAACCAGTTCTGCCAGCCACTTTATTGAGTAGGATTTAGTCAATGGTTGTACAAACAAGAAACAGTTTAGTTTTTCTTTATCACTGCCTGCAACCACACTGCCTTCCTTTCATAGCTCTCTAGTTATATTTGTGTATCTTAAGGGTCTAGTTCAATTTAAAACTTAGAACATTCCATCATATGTGCAATTCCAAGTCTAGCCCTTCTATTTTCCCTCCTCCAGCTCAGGTTTGAACTGTGCCTTGGTGATCTGCAATGGGGAGGAGAGGATGCTGTGTTCTTTTGCTCTTTCTTCACTTCCTCCCCATTTCCTGCTGGGGAGTCCACCCGGGCTGGGTTCTCTCTGAGTGTTGACAGCCTCTGAGAGCTATAGGTGTTCAAGACCTGGCTCCACTGCAGGTTTCCCCTGTGGGGAATGCACTCTCCTTGACATCTTACAACCCCCTCAGCTACTTCCCCAGCAATCTCCTCTGCATCCTTTCTGACACCTCTCCCCTGGCAGGTGACCCTCTCTGGCACAGCCCCAGCTCCATACTTCAAGCCTAATTCTTTTCCCCAGTGTATGTTTCTCCCCAAAGAAAATCATGCTTCCTTCTCACACTTAACACTTTTTTTTTTTCTGCTTACCTTGTATCCTGCTCTAGTGGGTGACTTCAGTCACCCTCTTGCCTTTCAGATTTGGCAAGGGGGGAGGGTGAGAGGTGGCCTATGTCTCTGTGTTCAAACATACCCCCAAACTCCAAGGGAAAAACACCACTTCTCCCAATAACTCTCCCAAGTGAGACCCACAATTTTTTGCAACTTATCAGGACAATGAGATACCAACCCTCTTTCCCCGCCCCCATCTCAATTCATCAGTGCTCCTTAACTTGGTTTGGGGTGACTGGGAAGGGAAGAGAAACCTCCTAGCACTCCCTGATAAGCTGACAACTCCTCACCTCCATGCTTCTCCTAGAGTCCCCTTCAAACTTCCTGTTTTCTAAATAAACCTGGAGAGTTGAAGGTCGCTACACCTATTTTTGTTAACCTTTGCAAAGTCCTGCGTGAGTCTGTTTCGCATCTCTCTAGCGTCTGCAGGTACTTTTCATCTGTGTCTTCGACTACAGGGCTTCCCTGATAAAATTCTGGATCAATTCCATTTAATATTCCATTTAATATCATCTATGCTACCAAATCCAAGCCCCTGGGAAAAGCCAACAGTGGTGACAGTGCAGAGCCCCCCACCCCCACCCATAAGACCCTTGTCTGTGATCATGTGCTGATTGAGTCACGCCTTGGATCCACATGGGGGCCCACAATAACCTGAATCTCTGTGGTCTGTGTCATACTGGGTCTGCTCAGAACTGAGAGGCTGCAGCTCAGACTTCTCCACCACATAGACTATCACGATCTATTGCTCTAGCAAATTCTACTCTTAACCATTAAGTCTCACCATAGGGACACTGGAGAAGTAGCACTCTCTTCATAATAGGCCTTAATAGATCTTTTTGGATATAGCCCCCCCACCAAAAAGGTGCGTGTCACATCTGCATTGTGTCCTCAGTGGAAGGCTATATATAGACAGGGCATCTCTAAGAGGGCAAAACTAAAAGCAGACGGCTAGGAAAGGGTAAGGAGAATCTACTCCTCTCTCTGCTCCTGCTCCTCCTCCTTTCTTCTTTCACCCTCTTCCCATCCTTCTCCCCCACCTCCCTCCTTTGGCATATGAGTCCAGGCTCTGTATCTCAGCCATTCCCTCCCACTTCATACCCTCACTCTGAGTGGACCTAGATATGGGCGTGTGTGTCCCTTCCCAAGCCCTGTGCGTGGCCCTGAGGGGCAGCCGGCATGCCATCATCTCAGAGCACACCCCAAAGTGCCAACCATTGTCTCAGGTCTTTGGGAAGGAAGTTAGCCAAGTGATTCACTGGTGAAAAACCTGCTCTTAGGAAATAAATCCAAAGTCAAACATAGGCATTTTTTCCATAATCAGTTAATGGGAAGCTGTATCAAGACAAGTGACTATCTTGGTATTTAATACTGGCAAAAGTGACTTAAGGACTTCAGATAGAGGGAAGTAAAAGTGTATACTTTTAACAGCAGTGAGGGGGGAGGCCGACATGTTACCCCATTCCTTCATACAAAATATGTGGATCACACGAGGCTGCTCTTTGACTATATGCATAAATTTGTGCAGAAACCTCACAAAGGTTCTGAGGTGCTTTCCTACTAGGGAATAGGTGATCTTGAAGGGGCTTGCGATGGCAGAAAAATCACAGCTTTTACAAACCACTATTTCTGATCGCACAGCCTTATAGACTTTGGGGTACAAGGACAGTTCTGCCCTGGACAACTCCCCACTGAGCAGTTGGTGCATGAGCCCCACCCACACTCTATGTGGATCAGGAGGGAGTTGGACATTGACTTCCATTTCCACTTCCCAGAATGAGCTTGGGCCCCAGAAGGCACCACATGGGTGGGCTCTGGAAAGCATAGCTCCTCTCCCCATCGACTTGGGGTCAAAGCTGTCCTGACAGCCCAGTAGCCAGGGGGATGTTTTGCCTGCACATTTTGCTGACATACTCAAATTTTCTTTGCCAGGAAGATGATCTATTTGTATGTCTTCATCAGGGGCAATTATTTTTTAGCACCTTGCTGGGCATGCTGGGTGATCTCATCTCAGAGAAGAGCCCGCGAATGCCTTTCTCACTTACAGCAAAAGTGAGAAAAGCAGCCTCCCCTCTCCTGTCTCAGCCAGAAATTCTCTTCATCCCTTCAGAGAGAGGTGAGAAGCTTGACTTTTTGCTCCTGCGAGCACTGGTTCACCCGTAAAACTCAACAAGAGTGATATTTAAAAAGCACTTCCCTTTTGAAGAGAATTTCTTTTCAAGAGAGAATGGGGAAAAAAAAAAAACACATTTCATCTCTCCTGCTTCTTCAATTAAAAAACGAGTAGCATATGCTCCCCTCAGCAGTGTACTTTGGTCCTTCTGCCTGCTCTGCTCCCCGCTCTGGCTCTGGTGAATTCTCTCACCCTCCCGCGCTTCTGACTGTACCCAGTGCCTGTATAAATAAAACAAACAAACAAACAAACAAATAAATAAATATTAAAAAACAACAACAAATGAGTAGCATAAAATTTTATTCAATTAATGACATTTGATACTGTAGCCCCCTGCCCCTTCCTCTCCCACCTTGGCGCCCACCCAGCGGGGGCCCAGTCTATGGACAGGGAGATTCCCAGCCTGGCTCTGCTTCACCGGAGGCATGTCCCCTTACTCTCGTCGAATTTTCACATCCATAAACTGGTAGTAGTAACAGTAGTTCACCTGCTTCCAGTTCTAGGTTCTGGAGTTTTTGTTGGGTGTGTTCATGTGTATGTCGATGTTTGATATGTTATAAGAAACACAAAGAAGAATCACCGTGGACTATATAAAATAGTAAGACACTCTGGCGGCATTCCCCTGGTTATTTTGCTCTGACTTTTCAAAACTCTCCTCCCCTGCTCTTTCATCTTCCATGAAGAGACCTTCCCTTAGGCTTATACAAAGGCTTGTTCCTTTCAATTCCTAGCTTTCCACACTTTCTGTTCTTCTGTTGACTCAGTCATCACTCAAAACAGGCAACAACCTGAATTCGATCCCTGGCCAGGGAGCTAACCCACATGGTGCAGCAGACCTCTCCTGTCTCACCCGCTGCTCCCCTCAGCAGTGTATTTCAGTCAGTCTGCTTGTTCTGCTCCCCACTCTGTCTCTGGTGAATCCTCTTACTCCGGCACCTCTAGCCTACACCCTGGCTCTTCTACGTAAAAATAAAAAAGTCTTTAAAAACAACAAGGCAGCTCCTAAAATGAAACCACAAGCTCCAAGCTCTTTGTAACCTGTGGGTCTCCATGGTGCTTCAGACCCAGCAGGCCAACCTGGTATGGACAGGCTGCCGTACCCACTAGACCCACCTTCTAGAAGAGTAGAAAGGCACCATTCCTATGGCGAGGTAGACTGAGTTTCATATCCTGGAAATGCTGCGGCTCGTGTTGCCTTGCAGCAATCCTGGGTCTGTTTTCTCACCCACAAAATGGGGATAGGAGGACCCAGCTGAGAGAGGATGAGGCCGCACATGCTGAACTATTAGAGGACAGTGGGGAGAGGTGAGACCACGAGGGCATGCCTTCCCAGGCACCTGGGAGTCAGGGCACGCAGGAGGGCGATGCTGCCTTAGGTAGGGCAGCAGGCCTGACTTTAGCAAGCTGCCGAAACAACACAGACATGAGCAGCAGACCCAGGAGCCAAGCATCGGCTTTACTACTTAATAACTGTGTTGTTAGGAATGTTACTTCACTTCTCTGCATTTCAGTTTTCTTGTATGTAAAATGGACTGTCATGAGGTTTACATTCAGATATAGTCACATGCCTCGCATTAAGTAAGCAACATGCACGTATCTTACTTGACAGATGCCATTGGCTGTTAGTGATTCATGAAAGGTCATATGTACGTTTCTTACTCAGGGGGCTTTGGGGTCCCTCTGCAACTGGAAAGTAAGGGGCCTGAGGAGAATCCACACTGGACCACGTGCCAAGTGTTGCTTCACCTCTTTGAAGTGAAACCTGGCAGTCATTACTCTCCATCCCACCCTCTGCCTCACAGCTCTGGTGTCAGCCACCTTTTCTGGCTGCCCACGAACCCAGGCAAGTGACATCACCAGGCGAGGCCGACAAGCTTGTGCGGGCAAGGGGATGACGTGAGGGAGCGATGAAAAGCGCTTCTGGGCCCAGTTTCCCCTGCCCAGGTGACTCAGGCACGTGGCATCACAGGTCACTCCTGGCACTGGACCAGGCAGGGGGAGGAGGAGCTGGAGCCTGGGAGAGAAAAAGACGTGGGTCTGAGGAGACAAAGATGGGGTGTGGAAGAGCTTATGCCCTGTGGAGGTGCTAAGGACACCATGGAGAGACAGGAGTGGGGTTTTAAAAAGTGCTGGCAATTGGATGGAAAACGGCTTATTGCAAGGCAGGATGAGAAGGGAGGAAAGCAGTTACAGAGCTGTGATGGAAGGAAGGTACAGAACCTGAACTCGGGTGTGACTGTGGGGGAGGGAGAAGGTCCAGTTGAATTCAACTTTAAAGGTAGAATTGGCTAGACCTGAAATGGATCAGATGTCAGCGATGGCTAGGAGCGGAGATTCGAGTGGCCTGTCCTCTAAGTGAACGAATAGGAAAGTGCTAGCCCCCATCAACAGTGTTGTTTAACGTCAGGGAGATTTCCACAGGAAAAAGGCAAAAACATAACTCTTATCGCTTCCTCTGACACAGGCAGATTGGGCCCATGCTGGGGTAAGGCAGAGCCACCTGGCCTTTGAGGCACTGAAACCTGAGCTGGCAAGGCAGTCCCTCTGGTCCAGAAGGCCCCATACTTACTGCCTTGACCTGATTCTGAGCTTCCCCCAGGAAAGGGACCTCTAGGCTAGGCCTCTTAGATGCTGCCCTTTCTCCTCACAGAGCTCTGGGGTGACATGTAGGTTCAGACCTCAGTTACTGGATTAATAAGACATTTATCAGATGGTTGCTTCATCCGTAAAATGGGCTGATGCTGAGATAGGAATTAACGTATATGAAGTAATGTATATAAACCTCTAAGCACGCTACTGGTGCATAGTAAGAGTTCAATTAAATGAGGCAGTATGACTATCACTATTACTACATATAACTACACCTCATCCTTTTCTCGCCTTGCTTTTAATAGCCCCAACACTTTCCAGTCCTTCTGCCTTGCTGATTCATCCTTCCTGTATACATTAGACAACTTAGTGGGATTTGAACAAACTCTCCCTGATTCAAAATGGTTTTAAAGAAAGGGGACATAATTAGGAAGGAGAAAGCACCTTTGGGTTACCTTCAGTACCAAACAAGTCAGTCTACTACCTGGTAAAATCCTCACAGCCCTAAAAGATCTTCCTTTACAGAAAATGTAACGTGTAATGTGGAGCGGCCTAGTGGCATCATGAAAGACCACACAGACATAATCAGGGAGGCCAGGATTAAATGGGAAGCTGTTGATTCCAAAGTCTGTGCCCTTACCCACCCCCCATCTCCCATCTTATAAAACTGGCCATCTCTGGGTAGGCAGGACTGATCTTCCCTTTGGCTGGCAGTCCAAAGAAGGAAAGAAAGTCATTCAGCGCAATATGGCCTTCCAAGGGGAATTCCCAGGGAACAATACTTACTTAAGCTAAATGGCCCAGTCTGGCTGTGTCTGGGGAGCAGGTCACCGTTTGCTTCCTATCCCTTCCTCGCGTGGCCCAAACCACCACAATGATGACTGTGAAGTGGAAGGACTGTGGAAGCAGCCAGGTCGAGGATGTGATGGGCAGATGCTTATCTGGGCAGCATTTCCACTACGCCCAGAGCACAAGCCCAGCCTTTATCCTGGCCAGACAGCAAACAGGGAGCAATTTCAAGCCACAAATCTCTTAAGGGCACAGAGCACATGCGCCGCTCTGACTAATGGCAGACATAAACCTCATCTGCTCCCTATTACCCTCCCTAGCTTCCAGGCCCAGCCTGGGCATCCACACAAGTGGATGCCAGCACTTGTGTGTGCAGTTTAGAAAGCTCTTCCCCCTGCGTGATCTCATTTGACCACATGTGGAGGTAGAGTCCAGAGTCCTGCATGCAAATACAGACTCTACCGGTAATTTACCACCTTGGGTAAGTTCTTTCTCTCATGACAGCCCTGAGAGCTTTTCACTTGGTAGATGAGGAACTTGAGCTCAGAGGGCATACCAGGCTACACGGAAGAAAAGGGTTTTGTATCCAGGCCTTTGTGATTCCAAATTCAAGGCTCTTCCAAAAGAACATCTGGTCCACGGGAAAAGGAACTCAGCAAACAGGGCATCTTTGCGTCTTCTCCTATTCCCATCGGAAGCACAACTAGCCAACCACTGGCCAACTCAACACGTTAAGCATAAGGGCAAAGCTCTCTATGTAACCAGAAAGCAAACTCTATTCCTTCCATTCAGGTTGTAAAGACAATCCTGGATGCATGAGATTGTTCCTCTTTTGCAGGATCCCATGCCGTCTTCTGGATAGTTCCTCATCCAGCACAGATTGACCAAGGGGAAGTCTCAGCCATGGAGGATGCAGCCTCTCTCTGCCTCTCCATTATTCACAATGGCAGGAGCCTGGGATGATCCAGTTGTCTCCAAGGAAGATCCCAGAAGAATAAGGTCCTGCCTGGCCGAGGATCATGCACCAGGTCCTATCTCAGTTCTAAGATATTATGATTTTGTTCCCTATACCTGCCAAGGAATAATGTCAGTGCGCTGGCCAGCGGCCCACAATGTAGTACTCCTAGGGTGCGCCTCCTCTCTTAACCCTTCATGGTCTCTTTTTAGGCCCTCTGGGTATCCTTTCAGGAGGAGATGAAGCTACACTTTGTATTATCTCATCACAGAGTCCAAAGTGCAGCTGCTGACTCTTCATCATTAAGGCATTCACCCTGCCAGGCACTGGGGATACCACTGTAAACAAGACAGAACATGGCCCTGCCCTCTCAGGATTACTGGAGTGCCATGAGGTTCGGAGGCAGGTGGACAGGGCTCTCACAATCCCAGCATTTATAATCCGGATGATCTCACTCATTCCTAAACTCTCTGACCCTCAGTTCCCTCGGGTGCAGAATGTGCGTAAGGATGCCTCCCTCATATGATTCAAGTGAGTGGAAGGATTTAATCAAATAAATGTGAAAGTACTCTGTTAACCATAAAGATCATATCAATCTTATGATTGCTAATAATGTGACTATTACTATTGCTACACTTTTCCATTCAGGAAGTTTCTCTGCCTGACCTATTTATTGTGCCAGAACCTGGGTAAAACTTACTTTACACAGCAGGCTCTGACATTATTAACTGATCTACACTGGATCATTAACTCATTCTTCTTGAAACACAGCTTTATTGAGATATTATTTCACATACTCTGCAACTCGCCCCTCGCTGTTCTTAGTATATTCATGGGGTTGTAGCACTGTCACCCCAATCTAATTTTAGAACATTTCCTTCCCATAAAAGAAACTCCATCCCCTAAGCTGTCACTCCCCACGCCCTGCTCCACCATAAGTAACCACTAATCTTTTTGTCTCTACAGACTTGCCTGTTGTGTGCATTTCCAGTGAGTACAATCACAGAATATACAGTGTTTTGTAACTGATGTCTTCATCTAGCATTGTGTTTTCAAGATTCATCCATGTTATAGCAGGTATCAGTTTTTCATTGTATTATCAATGTAATATCACATTTTATAGCTAAAACACATTTCAGGGCCTCCCCGGTGGCGCAGCGGTTGAGCACCGGGTTGTGAAGCTGCCCGCGGCCTCTGCAGCGCCGGTTCGATCCCCAGCTGCTCCCCGGCCACCGGAGGAGGGTCCCACATGGCGCGCAGACCTCTCTTGCCGCCCGCTGCTCCCCTCAGCAGTGTACTTCGTCCATCTGCCTGTTCTGCTCTGGCTCTGGTGAATTCTCTCACCCTCCCCTGCTGCTGACTGTACCCAGTGCGTGTATAAACAAAAACAAAAACAAACAAACAAACAAATAAAAACATGCCTCTATAAAAAAAATAAAAAAAAAACACATTTCATTTATCTAATGATCAGTTGATAGCTATTAGGCTATTTTCATTTTTTGCTATTATGAAAAATGTTACTTTTTTGCTATTATGAAAAAAGGTAATCATATGCAGACACAGAAACTTTTATATATTGAAGTGTAAATATTTTTTGTGCATATACATACGTGTAGGTGCACATGCATACACGTACATACGTACGTGTGTGTGTGCATGTGTGTGTGTGTGTGTGTGTGTGTAGCTGGGGAGAGAAAGAAAGAGGAATTCCTGAGTCACATGGTAATTCTATGTTTAACATTTTGAGGAACTACCAGACTGTTTTCCAAAGCAGCTGTACCATTTTACATTAAAAGTATTCAAGTATTACAATTTCTCACACTGTTATTAAGTCTTTTTGAATATAATCATTCTGGCAAAGGTAAAGCAGTATCTCATTGTGGTTTTGAGTTGCATGATGTTGATGACTAATGACTAATGATGTTGCAAATCTTTTTACATGCTTATTGATCATCTAGATCTTATTTGGAGAAATACCTATTCAAACCCTTTGCCCATTTCTTAACTGTGTCATTTATCTTTTTTTTTTTTAAAGATTTATTTATTCATTTTACACAAGAACCGGGGTACAGACCAGATGCATGGGAGGGTGAGAAGATTCACCAGAGACAACAGGGAACAGAACAGGCAGACTGACAAAATACACTGCTGAGGGGAGCAGCGGGCGAGATAGGAGAGGTCTGCTGCGCCATGTGGGACCCTCGCCAGTTGGTCAGGATAGAACCGGCGCTGCAAAGGCTGTGGACAGCTTCACAGAGCGGTGCTCAACCGCCTGCGCCACCAGGGGAGACCCATTTATCTTTTATTATGAGTAGTAAGAATATATCTTTCGGATATGTTCCTTATTAAAGATAGTTTCCAGGTATTTTCTCCCATTCTATCACTTGTATTTATCCCTTCTTGCTGGTATTGTTTGCAGTACATTAGTTTAAAATTTTGTTGATGAGGTTATTTCTCTATTTTTGCTTTTGTTGTTTATGTTTTTGATTTTGTATAAGTTCTACCTCTTAAATGAGTGCTGTCTTTTAAAACATGCTTATTCCTTTAGACAAAACTTTGGTATTATCTGACTCTAATTCCAAATCAGGAAAACCAGCAGCGACTCATCACTATAACCTGAAACAAACTGAGTAATTGAATATACCCAACTGAAAACTCCTTGCTAGGAAAGAAATGGGAAAAGCATGGTGTTTTCAGGATGGCAGTTGAGATAACACCCTTTTCCTCTTACCATCGCCAATGCAAAATTCTTGCAAAGGGCCTTCCTCTAATGAAGACAAGAGTTAAATTGAGTAATGGGGCTGAGATGTTGAGAAATGAAGCAAAGCTCTTACTTGTCCTTCATTGACTCCCAAGTCAATGTCCTTCATTGACTCCCAAGGGCCAACCAAAGTCTGAACTGGATTCTTAGATACCTTTCTCAGCCTCCCTTCTCTACTCAGCACCTGAGAGGGGCTGTGAGGCCATAAAAATTTTAGAGGGTTCTTCGAAGATCTCAAGATTTTTAATCTCTGTACCATTCTCTGCTGTTTAATACTTCTCTCTGTAGCGCAGATCCAACTAGCTTTGTCTCTGCTTTTTTCAGGTCCATTACCTCAACTCTGGAAGTCTTTCGGGCTTTGCTTAAATTTCCCAAGCCATGTCCTGGAAAATCTCTTAAAGTAGTAGGTCTGAGCAATCATACTGAGTCACCAAGTTTGTTTCTCATATTTTAGAGATCATGGTCTTGCACTGTCTACTATCAGTGACTTCAAAAACCTTTATTCTGTATGTTTTGTCTTTTCTCAGTTGTTATAGAAAGGCAGTTATATCCAGTCCCCATTATTCTATCTAGGTCAAAAGTGGATTCTCTCTCCATTTTTCTCTTGTTTCTCTGTAATTTGTGTCAGAAGATGCCTTAGAAATTATCCCTACATTGTCAAAAGGATCACTGTAACAATATGACTGCTTTTGACTTAAAAAACAGCAAGACAAGCAAACACACACACAAAAAAGCACATCTTGACTCTTCCGGAAGCTGGAGGAATTTTTAAAAGGTACAAACACCACTTGGCTACTGACTTCCAGAAACTCACAATATGAAGGAACCGTGTTTAGAATAAAAAATAACTCTAGCAAAACTACTCTGTCATCTTAACCACTGAAAAATTGATGTAGCACTTCTCCCTACAGCCTGAGGGGTGAAAAGAATGGTAGGGTGGGGACTGCAAGGGGCACTCAACCCAGGGTATTCATTCCTAAATTGGGGATTTCAAAAGACTGATAAATGGAGAGTCATAAATTTATCCGTGATGTTTATCTTCAGAGATTTAGAGCAGCAGCTTGAAAGATGCTAATACAGATGTAATCTTAAATTTCAAGCAGTCCAAGGTGGCAGCTGAGTTTGGTGTATCTGAGATTAAAGTCTTCTGGGGCCCCTGAAAGCGCCATCAGTGTTCTTGCCTGCAAGCAGCTGCAGGGCAAGAAGTTCAGGTGCCTCATGAAGCTGCAGGTGTTAACATGGAACATGCAGGGGTGTTAGACTTTTAAGGAAGACAGCCTTGGGGTGAAATACCAGCATTACCATGCTGTATGGCAAATGGAGTTACTAAAAGAAGAGATCGGTTATAGCTGGAGGACATGGGGAAAGGATCTTAAGAGCAGCAACAGGTGGATAGAGAAGACTATGTGTTTCCAAAATCTGTAAGACACATCTAAAGGATCTAAGTCGTGCTCTTCTTATTGCAGCCCTCCAGTGAGAAGCCGTTTCTGAATATGAAAAGATGCATTTACACTTCGCTTTCCATGATTTATCCAAAGAGCATGGCCTACCACAATTCTTGGGATACAATAGAGACTAAGTAGAAGAATCTATGAATGGATATATAAGAGGATTTTATTTGGGTTCAAATCTCAGTTCTCTTCTGTGTGACCTTGTAAAGGCTGCTTCTTATCGCTATGGTTTACTTTCTATATCTTAGCAAAATTTTGCTTAATTGCACCACAAAGAAAACAGTTCAGCATTTTTCTATGTTGTAACAACTCTTTCACGATGTTCTTCATGAAGTAGATGTATTTTCTTGGCATGAAGAGAGTTTTCTAAAGTATATCACAATCATAGGAAATACGCAAATGTGTATTATTGTGCCCACAACTTCTTCCACTGGATATTTTCCACTGGGTGTTTTTTTAAAGATCAACTCCAAAGTTTGGCCTCACTGACTCAAAAGTAAATTAACATATCTATGGAAAATTCAACATCTCAAAGTGTGATAAAGGAGGCAGTCCCAGCTTATGGCAGGATGTGGCAGGATGGAGTATAATTACAAGAGAGCCCAAATTTCATTGATGAATTTAGATTGGATCAAGAGATCTGTTTAGGCTTGTTGATGGATTGTTTAGCAAAGTACAATTATTTTTGCAGTGAAAACTCTTTCCCAGTTCTAAACTGACACTAAGTCTTTCACCTCACTACTCTGCCCACCTCCCAAACCCGTCACTATCACCACTGGAGTTACTTCAAGTCCTTAGTATTGAATGATGACATGTGAGGATGGTACCGCTAACTGGGGGGGTTGGTTAATCATTCCCGGTGCAGTGCATGTCCATAACCTCACTCCTCAGATTCCCTGAATTCCTTTATGTTTCTTTCCGCACTAACACTTTTCAGTGCATTATGATGAAAGTGATGGATGCTGATTCAATTTACAGCAAAAGAAGATAAAATCCACTGTGCTACAATAATATATGGCATTTCTGAGTAAGATGTAAGCACACAGGACTCTTCCTGCAACCAAATTGCGTGTGTGTGTGTGTGTGTGTGTAAATGTATATGTGTTTTCTCTCAGGGTTTTTACTCTCAAGTGTACCCAATTCATTCAACATTTCATGTCCAAGGGCAAACTCATGATCTACGTTCTCCTATTTCATCTATTCCAGAATTCTTTAACTTGATGGTTGCTACCACCACTTATCCAGTTGTGCAAAGGCAGAAGCTGGGAATATTCCTGATGCCTCCTCCTTTCTTCAACACCCCCACCCTCTTCACATTCCATCCATCACCTTTCTCTATCCCCACTGTCATCACACCAGTTCAAGCTGCCATCACAGCGCCCCTGTACTTCTGGTTAATAGAGGCCCCTATAGTCCCTTGTGGTAGGAAAGGAGATGGGCAACCCAGATCACCCTTCAAGGACACACTTACTGCCCCATTGCTTTTAAGGCTAAAGACCCAAATCTTTAACCTGGTGATCTGGCCCTCTTAACCTTCCGTTCTTAACCTTTCACACTCCCCCATCCCTCTCCATCTTACCACCCAGCCATAGTGGCTCTTGGCTTCCTGGCATTACCATCACAAAGTACCATGGACTGGACAGCTTAAACAATAGAAACTGTCTCACAGCTGTGGGAGACAGAAGTAAACTAAGAAAAGATGTTGTTGAAGCCCTGATTCCTAAAAAGATAAATAAAAAAGGAAGGAATCCTTTCTTGTACTTCCTAGTTTCAGGGGGTATTCTAGCAATCTTTGGCATTGCTTGGTTTGTAGATAACATCACTCCAGTTTTCCCAGGGGATTGTCACCATGTCTCTGTGTTCATGTAGCCTCCTTTTTTGTAAGGACATAAGTCATACGGGGTTCGGGGCCCACTCTGTTCTGATATGAGCTGATTGTAACTAGTTGATCTTCAACAACACTATTTCTAAAAATGTCATATTCTGAGGTTCCAGAGGATTAGGACTTCAACATACCCTTCCTTCCCTCCTCCCCAACAGTGTGTCTTTTTTTGAGAGGCCACAGCTCATCCCTTAACACCGACATTCCTTTGATCTCTGAAACACGTGGTACTCATCTCACTTTAGTTTTTTTGTCATCTTATGCAGAATCCCCCAATTTCCTGCCTAAGTCCTTCATCTTCTCAATCTCAGTTAGAATCATTCTCGTTAAGTAGACTTTTCTATCCAACTGTCCCCTCTAGCTAGATCGGGACATCTTACAGCACCTTGTGTGTTCTTTCATAGCAGTTACCACTACCTATAATTATGTATTTGTTAGAACAAACCTTGTAACAACGACCGTCTCTTCCATTAGCAGCCTATAAGCTCCATGAGAGCAGCAACTGTGTTTGAACACTACACATCTCCAATGCTGAGCATGATGACCAAGAACACAATAAACATGTACCAAATCAGTGATTTCAGAAAGTTTTTATTGATTTGGTTTTTATCCTAATTTTTTAATGAACAAAACTCTTTAATACACTGTATTTACTCTGTAAACTTTCAACAGTTTGAAATGAAGAATTTTAAATTATGGAAACATTTTGTATGTAGGAATAAGTAGTTTTCACTTTTGAAGGCAAAGATAATTGTTTGTCAAACATTGACAGTGATTTCAACTCAGGAGTTTCAATTTTCTCATAATGCCACGAGTCTGTTTTTCTAAGTATACTATGTGAGATGAACCTACACCTGACAGTATCTTCTATTCCTCCTCCATTATTCTCCCACTGAAAGTGCATGTTAACTAAGTCCTCCGCAAGTTCTCAATCCATCACCTGAAGGACTTCCAATCCAGTCAGAAGCATTGTGCTCTTTAGATATCCCTGAAAACACCTAAAACTTTTCAAGCATTTTCTATTTATGAGAAATAACTCCAAGGCAGTTTCAATTTATATGAAGAGGGTAGACTTTCTTTTTCAAGGCTTGACAGCAATTCCAATTTCCACAAATGTGATGACAGCACTTAGGATTACTTATCATACTCCACACATTCTACTCTACACCTCCACTTCAGGAATCACCAAATCTCAGTTCTACCTTCTCTCTCACGAGAGCCACTTCAGAGACTTCAGAAACTCATAGATGAACTGTGAGTCTGACTCCTGGGGTTAATGGAACTATGTTGGCCATCACTTCCACATCTATATCTTCTATCTGTACATGGATTTCACCAAGCTGATCACATTGTAAGCAACTTCTTTTTCAAAGGAAAAGTGATGGTGCTCTTTGTGGCTCAAAAGGAACTTGTGAGCTCATCTGAAATGCATAGGAGTGTGTTAAAAGTTGGCTTTCATTCTTGGGATTCTCCACAGATGTGAATTTCATCTTTGTGACAGGAACATTCCCTATAATCAGGTCATTTCTAGTGGTCTTTAGAACTCAGTTTTAGGTTTTTGGATCTCCTCCTTTAGCTGGATGTTTTCCTTAGCAATTTCATTAATTAATCTCTCATTTTCCTTGTCTTTCATAAATTCTTTTTCTGGCCAATGCTCCCTAAGAACTTATTTTTGTCATCTTCATCAGCTTCCATGACTCCCATTTTAAGTATAATGTGTCTTGTGTGGATAGGAAGAATCAACATTGTCCAAATGGACATCGTACCCAAAACAATATACAGATTCAATGCAACCCCAATAAAAATCCCAATGACATTCTTCAAAGAAATAGAATGATTATTACTGAAATTCACATGGAACCACAGAAGACCCTAAACTGCCAAAGCTTTCCTCTCAAAAATGGGAAAAAATAGGAATTGTAACCCCATGTTCACTGCTGCTCTATTTACAACAGTCAAACTATAGAAACAATCTAAGTGCCCCAAAACAGATGAGTGGATCAAGATGTGGTACATAAACAAAACAGACTACTACTCAGCAATCAAAAAAGAAACTCATACCATTTGCAGTAACATGGAGGGAGCTGGAAGGGGTTATACTTACCGAAATCAAAAGGAGAGACAAATACAGGATGGTGTCATTTATATGTGTAATGTACAGAAAGCAACAGGTAAGATAAAGGTACACTAAATTTTTTTATTTTCTTTTTTTAAATTTTTTAATTTTTTACATCATTGTTCATTTTTCTTTTTTTTTTTTTTAAAGATTTATTTATTTACACAAGAACCAGGGTACAGGTCAGATGCGCAGGAGGGTGAAAAGATTCACCAGAGACAGAGCGGGGAACAGAACAGGCAGACTGACAAAATACACTGCTGAGGGGAGCAGCATGTGAGACAGGAGACCTCTGCTGTGCCATGTGGGACCCTTGCCGGCCAGCCGGGATCGAACCGGCGCTGCAGAGGCTGCGGGCAGCTTCACAGCGCTGCGCTCAACCGCCTGCACCACCAGGGAAGGCCTATCATCATTGTTCATTTTTAAACAATATTTACTTCCCCTCACCCCCTCAGGTGTAGTCCCCATAGTTTTCACCATTGCACCCATGCACCATCACCTCAGTCCCCTGTGCTCCTCCCTCCTCCTCTCCTGCAGTATGTCTCTGATTTATAATTGCCCATTTTTGCTTTGTTGTGTTTTGTACTGTTATTTTTACACTGATTTCTTATTTGGCTCCCCTATATTCCTGCTATAAATGAAACCATCTGATTTTTTTTTTCTTTCTGGCTTATTTCACTGAGCATAATTCCTTCTAGTTCCATCCATATTGCTACGAATGGCATGAGTATATTTTTTGATTGCTGAGTAATATTCCATTGTGTATATATGCCACATCTTATTGATCCAGTCATCTATTTTGGGGCATTTGGGTTGTTTCCAGGTTTTACCTATTATAAATAGTGTTGCAATAAACATGGGTGTACAGGTGGTCTTTTGAATCAATGTTTTCGTGTCCTTTGGGTAGATCCCTTGGAGTGGAATTGCCAGGTTGTATGGTCACCTACACTAAAAATTAATCTTAGAAAATGGACATCGGAACTGAGACTACCAAAGGGGGAGGGGCGAGAGCGAAGTGGGAAGGGAGCACAAAGGACTATGCATGTTTTGGTGGTGAGAGTGGTGTGGTAACAACAACCGAGGGGGAGATCCTATACGTTTAAAACAATGATATAAACTAATGTTACCCAATTAAAAAAAAAAAACAAGATGAGTGTGATTCCTTCACCTATAACTTCGGCACTTTTCAGACCAGTGTTACTGTGCTGGATCTTGGTACAGATTGAGTCTACATGTAGGCCCTATAAGAGCAGGTTCTTTGTTCCCTGTAGTTTTTCCAGTTCTCCTGGGCATATTCTCCACCAGCCCTCAGTGCCAGGGCTCTAGAGACTCATTTCCTTGCTCAGATGGAGGAGTCGGGGTTTCTGATGTGAGACCTAGCCCTCTCCTCACTTCCGAGTGAAAAGTTCCACACCTTTGAGATTCCCCCAACTGTGAGTCATCACACCTTGGATGGGTTTCCTTCCTTAATGAGAAGCTATGTTTCTCTCTCCTACCTGTTTCAGTGCTGCTTTATTATCCTTTGTTGTGAAAACTCAATTTGGCCAATGTTCAGATTTTCTTCTTGGTAGATTATTCCATATGTAGTTGCATATTTGTTATGTCCACAAAATGGGGTTAGTCCAGGTTCTTCCTACACTGCCGTCCTTATGTTTTGAAGTTCCTGTTTCCAGGAGATATGGTAGTACTCTAACCCAGTCAGAACAACTGAAGTAATGGGGAAGTTGAAAACTAAATGCCAGGATGCCAGCTGATGGTCCTTGACATTGACTCCCTTGACAGCATACTCCTGGCAGACCAAACCTCCTTCAATAAGGCTGGTTCCAAGTTATTACCCAATGTTTGGGGCCTCCCCGGTGGCGCAGTGGTTGAGCGCTGGGTTGCGAAGCTGCCGGCGACCTCTGCGGCGCCGGTTCGATCCCCGGCTGCTCCCCGGCCACCGGAGGAGGGTCCCACATGGCGCGCAGACCTCTCCTGCCGCCCGCTGCTCCCCTCAGCAGTGTACTTCGGTCCTTCTGCCTGCTCTGCTCCCCGCTCTGGCTCTGGTGAATTCTCTCACCCTCCCGTGCTTCTGAATGTACCCAGTGCATGTATAAACAAAACAAACAAACAAACAAACAAAAAAACATGCCTCCAAGTTATTACCCAATGTGGAAATTAGGCGAAGACTTACTGCTTTCCTGAATTTTGAACTTTCCTGTAATCAGGACCCTGCAGAAAGCCCAGGCTCCTCACTGGCACCGTGCCCAAAAAGCTTAACGACTAACAAGGGCCATTCCTTAAATATCCACCTCTACGAGAAGTTCCACAATTCCTGGTTCAGTGATACAGTAGCATGTATTTGGCTCTGATGCACCACATCCCCCCCTATCCCCAACAACTGCGTGCAGTAGAGTGCCTGGGGCCACTGCACTATAGGTGTGAGCCCAGTTTGACAGTCAGCCCCTCACAGAGCAGGTTTGATGCACCAGTGGGGTTCAAATTTTAAACCCACACCAACGCCAATCAGGTTTGACAACTAAGCCAGCACAGGGAGGCTCTAATAGCCACACCAGTCCCCTGTGCCCCCTCTAGTATTTAGCTGAGCCAGGTCTGCTGGCTGAATGGCACCATCCTTAAAACGTCCTCCCTGCAAAGTGGCACTGCCAGGTGCCCACACAGATAGGTTTGAACCTTAATCCCCCTTCTTGAATGGAGGCCATTGGGAGCAAGGGGAGGCGTGAAGGGATCCTGAAAAGCATAAAACCCAGTGCAGCAGACATATTCGAACACTCTCTCCAATGATCTTGTTCCTGGCTTCTGAACTCCCACTCATTACTTCTGATCATCAATCACCACTCCTTCCCCCAGCATTGCCTTCTGATCATCACTCTTAACTGGCGCTACTGACAGGTGTCGGTACCAACTTTAAGAGCTGTCTGCCATTACCCGCTCCTGCCTGTGGCACAGCCTCTTTAATCACCACTCCTTATTGGTGCTGGACTAGGCCTGCACCACCTCTAGAGCTGTCTCCTATTTCCTACCTCCAGATGGCCCCCAGATTACTGTCGCTGGCTGCTGTGGTGCTATCACAGCAGTATCACCTGTGATCACCTCCAGTTGCCACCACTCCAGGCTCTTATCAGTGATAATGCCACCTTTCATGAGCAGCTTTTGGTTTGGACTATGGACGCTACAGACTATCTGGACTAAAACAGTTACTTGTTACCTTAGCAATTCTTTATTTCCTTCTCTCTCAATTTCCACTGCAAATACACACTGTTGTTACAGTCTGTGTGAGTCATGCCCTGCCACTATAAGCATTTGGGTGAGAACCCATGGATCATGACATTTCCCAGTATAGAGTAAATGATTGTCAGGCTTTTCTGCCCTCTAGGATTGATGATGAATCCCTGCATCCTGAACGCATGCCTGATGGCGGGCACCTGGAGTAGGGTGTGGCCATATGTAGGTGGGTTCACCTGGGCTGAGAGACTGGGCTTGTAAGGGCAGTGTCACAGGGACGCCAGAGGAGCAGAACAACCAGGAGAAAGAAGCGGAAGAGAGAGAACGAGACCATGAGAGAACGCCAGAGAGCCGAGAAAGAGTAAAGATTGGCCAGGGGCTAGGAGCCCTGCCAGCCTCCTGGCCCCCCCTACCTGCCGTGTACCTGGTAAACTC
Organism: Talpa europaea; assembly: GCF_964194135.1. NCBI lineage: Eukaryota > Metazoa > Chordata > Mammalia > Eulipotyphla > Talpidae > Talpa > Talpa europaea. The sequence goes on along the minus strand of NC_140073.1, from coordinate 36,401,260 downwards.
AATAGAAGCATGAAAATGCCACCGAGGGCTCCAGGACTCCTCCTTCACCCATCTGCTCCATCATAGAAAACCTGCTCTATGCCTTCCTGCCCCTACACCCAGGTTTCACACTTACAGACGACAGGATGCCTCACTGATCCAGGTGAAATTCTAGAAGGGAAAGTAACAGTGGGAATAGTACAAATACATGAAAAGTAACTAGAAGAGATTGAGGTTGGGGAAGTGGGTAAGAAATTTTAAGTTATTAAAATAGACTTAAGTTTCAGGTGACTGGCTGATCAGCTAGTTATTTCCTGAGTAAAGATTATTTGATGAAATCTCATTTCAGCTCTGTATGTGCTATTAACGGTATACCTCTAAAACACAACACCATAGCAATGTTACTTCAATTTTAATAAAGAGCCATTTGAATGAGGTAACTTTCCCTCCTGTTAGTCCCTCAGGGGCTCTTATCATCCTATTATCAGCTACAGCCATTGTCATCCCATCCTTGGCTTGTACCAAGATGTACCAGACCTGGGCCTCCCTCGTGGCACAGGCAGTTAAGTGCAGCACTGTGAATCTGTCCACAGCCTCTGCAGTGCTGGTTCAATTCCGGCCGGCTGGTGAGAATCCCACATGGTGCAGCAGACCTCTCCTGTCTCGCCCGCTGCTCCCCTCAGCAGTGTATTTCGTCAGTCTGCCTGTTCTGTTCCCGGCTCTGTCTCTGGTGAATCCTCTCACCCTCCCACGCATCTGGCCTGTACCCCAGTTCTTGTATAAATAAATCTTTAAAAAATAAAAAAAAAGATGCTCCTGACCTGACCTGGTCAAAGAGGCTTCCCAGCTGCAGGCATTCTCCTCATGCAACACTGCAGTATGCCACTTGGATGGACCTTCCCATAGAAGTAAATCTAATAGGAGTACTGAATACTTTAAACTGTTTAAAATTGTTCTTCCTTTTTACCTTCCCAAGTACATGACCTTTACCATAAAATGCCTCAGGGAGATTAGATTTTGTGACAGAAAGAAGGTAGAAAGAATTACCAAGGTAGCAATTAGCTTTGGCAGTCACAATTTAGGCAGCAGGATAATTGCTTTGTGCCCAAGGCTACTGTCTTGAGAGACGGTATTGCTTTGTTTCTCTCTTCAAGTGTCAGGGTCCAAGCCTGAGTCTGCCTTAGACAGCACTTTTCTCATGTTGAAAAGATACCTCTGCCTTTATGGGAGCCAAGTGCACTCTATGCGAAAAGAAATGGTGCAGAAGCAAAAGCCAAGTCACCCGCAGCTTTCACAGCTGTAGAAAGTGTAAGAAATGAGGTATTCCTCCAGCAGTTACTCTGTTGTCTACTTTGGACAGCAGTACCCCCACTGAATCCTCAGTTAGGCCACCCTTTCAGGGGATGCTCGGCTAATGTTTTCACAACAGTACCAGGTAATTCCCATGGAGATGTGACCTGCCCTCTCATTTACAACCCACTGCAATACCAGGAGACGTTATGTTAGTAAAAACAGTTTGCCTAAAATTGTCTTTAACAATTTTAAATTGTTAAAATATGAAGTGTGTATGTTACACAACAGTTAACTTAAGCATAAATATGGGTATGCAGGTTTCCCCTGCTATCTAAAAGTAGAATGTTCCTGTGAAGTCTTTCATAAGCTGAAATGGCCTAAAACAAGGAAGCAATTGCCATCAACTTCAGCAGAAAATTTTCTGAGCACACTCAGACCCAAAAAATAACCTACCAAAGCATACCAAATAACACACAAAACTTACATATAGTAAACTGACATAGTAAAAGCAGGAATGATATGAAAAATATACATAAAAATATGGCAAATAAACAGCCTGTACAAAGTGGACACAAATATGTACCGTGTAGTTTCACTTACTAGAATTGGTAAAGAGGTGTGCACACTGCAAGCTGAGAGGTGGGGATGGTGATGTGTCAGGCTGAGTTCCCAGAGGCCAGGGTGGCCAGGAGACTGGGTTGTGAGGGAGAGAGGAAGATGGTCTTCTCTTAACATCTTGTGAGCCTCTGAACCATCAGGGCAGGCAGGGCACTAACGTCTGCCCCTTCTATGTCTACCTGCCTCCATGCAGAAAGTTGAGACTCTTCATTTACTGTGGCTGATGTAGAAGGTCGTTAGTATGACAGTTTGCTTCACTGCTTATCCTCACACATTTTTCTCTCAAACAATTCTTTGCAGGCATTCAAGATACCCTGCAAACCTATCCTCCCTTTCAAAATTAAATCATACTTTTCTGCAATCTCTGCAGCACTGTTAGCTATAGTGAAAATTTCACTCAAGTGCTTTACATTCTCTTCCTAGGTGACTTCACGTTTGGGCCCTTTGCTACTTGGTTTGGTTTTGATTCATATCCTTTCCTCTTGGAATTGCATCAGCCCTTCATCTGTCAGTTTTGTTTATGGAATGCCAAAATCTCTTCAACATCATCTTTGTCAGCTTCCAGTTGGTGCTGAGATGCTGAGGATAGTTCCAGAGGAGGAGTTTGAAGGCACCACTCTCACTGCTTGGGGTATGTGCTGTCTTCAGAATAGCTGGCAAAGAGCAAACACTGCGCGCTATTTTTGCTTCTCAACTTTTGTCGTAAAAGAGAGATCCTCTTCGGGATAACAAAAACAGGTACTAATGTAGATCTTTCGTAAAAGCAAAGTGGCGTAACATGAATCCATAACTAGAATCCATTCTTTTCAAAACAGGGAGATACCTAAAATGGGGGAAAAAAATCAGTATGTGATTAAAACCACCAGGCTGGTCTGGTGTTCACTACCCGTCCCGCCCCACTAGCTCCAGTCACAGTTACAGTGGCAGTCTCTTCTCTATTTCTGCTCTAGAATCCATTCTTTCGTTATGCTTTTGAGTCTTCCATGGCTCTTCTCCTTCAAGCTGGGCGGCACTATGTTTCACCATGGTCTTAGCTAGTCCCCAAGGGCCAATCTTTTCATTGCACCAACGCTGAGACAATAATAACCAGTGAGAGCTGCCAACTCTTCATCCTCCACAAATCTGGCCATCCCTTGTTGTTTCCTTTTGTACAAGAAACTACATGTAAGCTGTAGTTGTCTTCTAGTAAAAACCCACAGGATCAAATGTCTATTACCAAAAGCTTTCCATCATTGCTGAACATTACCCTACTAGCAAGAGGATAACTCACAGACTGGGAGCCTCTGCTCCACCATCCCATTACTCAGTTTTTCTCTGAATAATGCCTCTGTGTCACTAGTTAAGTGTCCTGCCAGATATAGCTCGGGCACTTAAAATTGCCTACTTGTACCGTCTGTGGTTTTTTTCCTGCTTAGTTTTGTAATTCTCTCTCCACATGTAAGTGAAACCCAGTGTTACTATTGCATACTTATTAAGCATTCTGAGCTCTTGATATGGTCATCAGAAAACTCTGCAAGAAAAGAACCCAACTCTATGGAAAATTCCTCAGGACAAGGATGTCACTTTATACTTCCTTCAGTTTTCTCTGTGGCAAACAAAAATGTCAGTGCTTTGATCTGAGATCGCTACATATTCAATTAATATTTAATATCTAACCTTTATCACGTATTTCAAAAGGCTTGATGTTTTCCTATACATTATTCTATTTAGTTTTCACAACCACCTTGTGAATAGGGGCAACAGTAAAAGTGGGTAGCAATCCAGAAATTAGCACTCTCGCCTGCATCAGTGTGCACTGCGTTTTCATACACTACAGCTGCCTTAAAGTAGCTCTTGCCTTAAAGGAGAGGAATCCCAGGATTAGCATATTTGTCTAATCAAGAAGAAATCCATGATATGGACAGATGAGAACCTAGCTTCATGGGGCAGGGTCTAGAGGACCAGCCCACGCAGGCGCCAGTCTAGCAGGTCCTGTGCTAGAGGACTCGCCGTAAAATAGTTTCTGACGCATCTGGAAGGGCAAACTGAGTTGATTTCACTACTTCCTCCAGGGATATGGGAGAGAGGAGTAAGGACTGAATAGTGGGACTTCTTGACCACTGGCTTCAGCATCAGCTCTTTCCATTAAATGTATAATATGGAGTCGAATCTTCCCAACAAAAGGAGATCACCTGCTACTCCCACACCCCTGTCCTTGACCATGATGCAGCAGAGCCCCAGGAACTATGCCTTGAATAAGCAATGAATGAAGCCACCTACATTATCCTACCAGGCTTAGCACAAACTGACAGGACCAGAGATAGCTGAGGTAAGTAGGCTGCTCCTCCCCCACTATGATATGAGCTCTGTGAGAGCCGGGACCTTGAATGTCTGCTTCACTGCAGTGCCCTAAACTGTGCTTGGCATACAGGAGGCACCCAATGGTTACTGCTGAACAAATGATTGTATGGATGAACAAAAGAATTAAGAGGCATGGTGCATGTTGCCTGCACAAAACCCCATCTGCGAGGAATACCCACACACAGGGTTTCTCTTTTAAAAGGCTTTCCTTTACACCTCTCCAGTTCCACTCTCTTTTTGAACCCATACTGTTTCCTGAAAAAACATCTCTGAATGATCTCTAAGTATTACCCTTACGCTGGCACCTTCTTTTCCAAAGACAAGAAAAACTCGTTCATCAAGTCTCTTAGTTTTAGTGCTCTGAAGCTCCAGTACCAAGGCTGTCTCACCAGCAGCTAAGCTTATTCAGTTTAACACCACTGCCCTAAGCTGAAGAGGCAGCAGCTGAGCAGCAGTCTGGTCTCACTCCCAACTTCAAGCTGCCTGAGGTAGACCCTACCATGAGGCCAGGCCCAGGTCCACATGAGTGGTAATGATCTGTGGGCTCTGCCAAATCTCTTCTATGATCCTTGGTGGTTCTCTATTCTGGGAAGTCTGTAGTTTGGGTGGCCATGTCTCACTAGGTATTTGACCACAGGGTTGTTTCTCACCATGGCTAAGCCTCTTTAAGTATAAAATTGGATTAACAACAGTATCTTCCTCATAGCAGTATTATGAGAATTAAACAAGGGGATAATGATACAATGCCTGGCAAATTAGTAAGTGCTCATTAAACGATAGCCTTTATTACTCCTGTTTGGTGTGGTTTGTTCCTGCTCTTTCGTTATTAAAAAAAAAACACAATCCACAATCATAGAAAGAAAAAGGCCACCGATCACTATTCACTCATTTAATAAAAGCTATGAAGATCCTAGATGGGGGAGAGAAAGTTTGCAGAACATCTGAGTAGTCTTTTAAGTTCTCTGGGCCTTCACTTATATTGATTCCTGAAATAAATCACACACACTGTCTCACCTTTAGCTTCCCAAACTCAGCCAGATGTAGCTCTTTCCAGGATGCTTTCTCTGACTGGACACATCTTGGGCTCCATTCCTTGGGAGACACATTCTGGGATTAGTTTGCAGGAAATACAAACAGCAGTGGTTTTAGGATTGAGGCCTGTGGAAGGAATAAGAAAGCACAGTGAGTGGAGGGAGAAGTAGAGAGTAGCAGAGCTGCCCCAACAAACATCTCAGCAACCTCACATACCTTTCCCAAACTGCAAGGGATCCAGCCTGTAGAGGCAGGAAGGGGCACAGTACAGGTTTTCTGATCCAGCAGCCTGGGTAGAGGAGGAGTCAGAGTCCTCAGTGGCTTTTGCAGCTCTTTTATTTAGATTTACCAGGCACATGGCAGGCAGGGGTGCAGGGGGGGCCGGGAGGCCGGCAATCCTCCCAGCCCCAGCAAATCCTCACTCTATCTGGGCTCTCTCTGGGGTTCTGCTTCTCTTCTCTCGGCTTCTGTTCATTCTTGGCTTCTGCTGGCGTCCCCTTGACGCCGCCCTTATAAACTCAGTCTCTCTGCCCAGGTGTACCCACTTCAGGTGCCCGCCATCAGGCATGCATTCAGGACCACAGGGTTCCCTCATCTATCCTAATGGCGGGAGGGCAGAAAAGCCTGATACTTTTTCCTTACCCTACAGGCCTTTCTACCCCACGTTGGCTAGGTCCCTAGATGCAGGCTGCCACTGAAGTTGTGACTGGGGAGACCGTTGTCACCAGTCAGGACAATTCGCAGAAAGGGCGTCCCCTGGGGGGGATCCTTCTCGAAACACTCCCTGTCGCTGGGAGGATGAGTCCCTCGCTCTTGAAAGTGTTTTGGGTGGTAACAGAGCTTCGGCCACATAACTTCAGCCTCATCTCCGCACACCACGAAGAGGAAGCCTTTCAGGCTTAATGACACAGGTAAAAACTGTTCATTGCGGGCTACAAGAGACCACTAGCCCTAAACAGCACTAGCACTGACTGCCGGGCCTGCCTCGCTGGGGTGGGCTTATATACACAAGGAGCAGGACTAGGTTACACTCTGGTCTGCTTTATGCAAATCAGGCTTTTTGTTAGTGCAGTTCTGATTGGTGGAAAGTTTGTCAAGCGGTGATTGGTTTAGCTTCTCCTCGTTGGGGGACAAGTCTGGGCTTGTAGGGACATGCTGATGCCCGCCCAGGATGTGCCTGGGCCACGACCTTCAATCGCCTTCCTATTCTGTTTAGTTTTTAACCAGATTAGGGGTGCGGCCTCCCCGGTGGCATAGCGGTTGAGCGCTGGGTTGCGAAGCTGCCCGCCGCCTCTGCGGCGCCGGTTCGATCCCCGGCTGCTCCCCGGCCACCGGAGGAGGGTCCCACATGGCGCGCAGACCTCTCCTGCCGCCCGCTGCTCCCCTCAGCAGTGTGCTTCGGTCCTTCTGCCTGCTCTGCTCCCCGCTCTGGCTCTGGTGAATTCTCTCACCCTCCCGCCCTTCTCACTGTACCCAGTGCTTGTATAAACAAAAACAAGTAAATAAAACATGCCTCTATTAAAAAAATAAATAAATAAATAAAATAACCAGATTAGGGGTGGTTCCATTGTTTTTGTTTTTTAGTAGTTCCTATCATACGCTCCAGATTGGGAGGTGCTCTTCTTTTAGTCCACAGCTCCCAGTCATTTATTCAGTGCTAATGATTCTGGCCATCACCGCTAGAAGTCAACAAACATGGGGGGGTTCCAATAAATTGAAACAAAAGATACACGAGTGATCATGGAATAATAGTGAAGAGTGTGCAGGAATTGAGTTTATCTTGAAATTGGCATGTGCTTGTTACAGGGCAACCCGGATATTAAACGGACTGTGGGTCCTCACCTGTGCGCTTAAAAAGGACTTATTAATACCCAACTGCAGACACACACAAAAGGGTGATAAAAGGTTTATTTACAAAAGAAAGGGAAAATGAAGAAATGAATAACTAGGGGAGAAAAAGAGGGAGATAAACTCATGAATGCCTTCTACTTGTTCTGCTGACCTGGAATCCCAATGGCACCCTGAGAGCTGGCGAAGAGCCAAGGCCCATGTGTCTGGTTTTATACCAAACCTGGCTGCTTAACCACCTCCTCTGGTCCCAGCGACCTTCCCTTTGGTGATGATGGGATTTGTCATTTCCAGTGTCTTCGTGGCTTTGGTCTGGAGTGGGGATGGAGTCCACAAAGGCTCTATGGAGTTTGCTCAGGACATCCTTTCCCCCTAACATGCTTACTTTATTTTTTTTTTGACATATTAACCATATTTATTCTTGATTTGTAAACATACATATTTTCTCATATACTTATGTCATAGTTTTTAATGTGTACATCTTGAATATCTTCTGTCAGATTTAACATTGTATATTTCATTTTTTATGCTACACAATATTATTTTTTTCACATTTTATTTTTTATATTCCCCATACAATTGCAACCCCCTTATTTTGACCCCAAGCCCTCCTTTCCCCGCCTCCCACACCCATAGAGTGTCTCTGATTCATAGTTGTTTGTTGATTTTGATATTTTCTTTCTTACAGTTATTCTTTTTCCTGGTCCCTTATTTAGGTTTTCTAGATTCCTGCTATGAGTGAGACCATCCGGTATTTTTCTTTTTCTTTCTGGCTTATTTCGCTGAGCATGATCCCTTCCAGCTCCATCCATGTTGCTGCAAATTGCATAACACGCTTACTTTAAGACATTTTCTGGTGCTCTTACTACTTATTTGAAGAACAAAGAGGACAGGCAGATTGCAGTCTCACCTGAAAGAACAGGGAGTTATTTCCTTGGATTGTAAAGCAGATCTGCTGTTGTGATCAATTTGGCACAGTCTATCTTAACAAAATGAAGCTGGTGGTTGTGCTGTCTGCTGGCATGCTCCAACAAGGCCAAACTCAAGACATATTGAGCATAAATGCCTATTTGAATAAGTTCTGGGATCACACGATGAATTTGCAAACAGGTCTTCAATTAAAGAGTTTTGCTCCTCGCAAAACTACAGATGCCTTTCCACCCTAAAAAGAAAATAACAAAAAAATCCAACTTCAAACTGAGAATTGAACTTTTTATTTCAGGCTTAGCATAGTTGATCAAGAGTTTCAGGGTGCCCAGGATATTTTTCAGATATCTCATTATTACCCACTGTAGGGTAAGTAAAGTATCAGGCTTTTCTGCCCTCCCGCCTTTAGGATTGATGATGAATCCCTGAGGCCCTGAATGCATGCCTGATGGCGGGCACCTGGAGTAGGGTGTGGGCATACATAGGTGGGATACACCTGGGCTAAGACTGTGCTTATAAGGGCAGCATCATGGGGAGGCCAGCTGAGCGAAAGAGGACCGGCAGAGCAGCAGAGGCCACAAGAGAACCCTGGAGCGTCCAGAAAGAATGAAGACGCACCTGGGGCTGGGAGACCAGCCAGCCTCCCAGCCCTCCCCAGCACCCCTGCCTGCTGTGTACCTGGTAAAATCCCAATAAAACCCTGAAAAAGCCACCGAGGGCTCTAGAACTCCTCCTTCACCCATCTGCCCCATCATAGAGATCCTGCTCTGGCCCTTCCTGCCGCTACACCCACTTTAAAATTTTAATGAATTTTAAAAAGTTATAAACTCAGTTTTTACTTGGATACTGTGTGGTACAGGTGAAACAATTATGAAACTATTATATTTGTATTTATAATTGAGAAGTGAACAAATTGATGTTAAAATTCAGGGTTTTCACAGTGGGAGAAGGGAGATACAAATACAGAGTAAGAAATATTTAAAGAATAAATTTGAAATAAACAGAAATATTTGAAGAATCCCATGGGAATGGAAGTGGAGACATTCAATTGTAAAATCAATTTCTAAAGCATGTGTATATTATGGACATACATGTTTCATATGCACACATGAAACATACATAAATATGTATGTATGAATGTGTGGATATTTATATACACATGTATATACTGAAAGGGTCAAGAAGCAAGACACCCTCAAAGCAGTAAGGATATATGTCACCCAGATCTTTGGTTTCTGACATAATTCCCCACTAGATGAAACAGGCTCCTCAGAGAAAAAACTGATTTCAAAATTGAAATGAGGTAGTGACAAAATGTGCCTCGAACGTATTATTGGACCATAAAATAGAAAATCCTGAAGAAAGAGGCTGGGTGATATTGGGGTAGGTACGAGTTTAGAAATTCCATGGCTACATCAATTAAGTATAGTAATGAATTATGAAGTTTTTGGGGAAACAGGAATTAACATGTCTTTACCAATAATGAATAGAAAAAGTAATAAATGGAGAAGGGAGAGTGATTGCATATAGTAAAATGCCAAGATCAGCTGACAAATGTGGAGAAGGGCTGTGGTTAGAAAAATATTCTTTTTATAATCATCATAACAAAGATAGGATTAGACAAGAATCATCACTGGAGCAAAATCTAGATGGAAATTTCAACTAAGAGCAGAATATTTGAACCACCATAAGTGTTTCCCACACACATTATTTACTATTTGCAAGGAAGAAAAAAAAATAGAGTGGAGAAATTGAGCAACACTTTTACCCGGTGATCAAAATTAACATCACCAAGGTAGACAAATGGATGTCATAAGCTTCCAGGTGTGACACTGTGGGAAGGACACAGTATCACCTATGAAATGTTCCAGCCAAGATGTATCAACTGAATCATGAGGAAATACCAGATAAAATTAAAATGAAGACTGTCACATTAACACACAGGGGATAAGGGTTGAATTCTTCAACATGTCAATGTCATAAAAGAAATTGTGGACAAAAAAAAAACCAACTAAAAACCAAAGATAAATGATATCCAGGGTTAAGAGGACTGTGCAGAAATCGGAACCCTCATTCATGGCTGGTAGAATGTAAAATGGAGAAACTTCTTTGGAAAATAAGCTGGCAGTTTCTCAAATTTTAATGGGGCTGTGCAAATCCATATATATACATATATATAAATATATATCTATCTCCAAGAGAATGAAAACATGTCCATATAAGAAATGTGTACGTGAATATTTATTAGCAGCATTCATAATAGTCCAATAGTAAATAATAGGCAAATGTCTATGAACTGATAGATAGACAAATAAAATGTGGTATAGCTACACAGTGGGTTATTACTTGACAATGAAGAAGAAGGAAGCAGTGATCCATATGTCACTAATTCAAAGAAGCCAGTCACATATGATTCCATTTATATTAAATGTCCAGAACAGGCACATCCGTAGAAACAGAAAATAGATTGGTGGTTGCCTAGGACTAGAAGAGAAGGGAGCAGGGGGTGATTGCTAATGGGTGAGGGTCTATTTGGGGGCAACAAAAATGTCCATAAACTTGAGTTGTGATGATTTCAAAATTCTGTCAATAAACAAAAGCAATTGAACTGTATGCTTTCAATGGGCAAAGGCTATAGTATGTGAATTATATCTCAAATAAGATGTTTTGAAAGTTCATTTTTTAATTTAAAAAACCTGGATAAAATTAACAGCAGTGTGGTATGATTTATCTCTATGAAGAGTAATTTTTAAAAATAAATCAGTCACACACATGAAAGAATTGGGAAGAATGGAGGCCATTGGTAACCTTGGCTTGAGTGGCTTTAGTGGAGTAGAAGCAGGAAGCTGACTAGAGTGGGTCAGAGTAATGGAAAGTGAGGCAGTAGATGGAGTACTTTTATGTGTAGAGAGATTTTTCAAGGAGCTTCTGTGAGAAGGGAGGTAGAGAGAGGGAGTGAGAGCCAGAGAGTTATTGGGAGCTGGAAAAGGTTTTTCTTATGCAGGAGAGCTACTGTGAAATGCTGAAGGGAAGGATCCGGTTGGAGGGACTCTGTAAAGTCCAAGAGAAATTGTGGGATTCAGAATCCTTGTGATACCAAGAAGCACCCGTTCTCTATCAAACAGGAGGGAAAAATAGCAGGCTGACTGCTGGTGTAGTCAGATCTGTAATTCAGTTGGGATAGGACAGGGAAGTTTCTATCACCTTGCTTCGAACCATGGAGGATGAGGGTAGATGGGAGGTTTGAGGAGACTTCAATTTCTGACTTGGCTACACATTAGCTGTGTGATCTTGGCGAATACGGGAAGCATCTCTGAACAGGTTTCCACCTTGGCAAAGCGAAAAATATTTTGGAGTGACCTTGTGAGGATAAAATAACAGATAAAATGTAGAGCCGAGTAACCATCTCACAGCAGACTTGCAACGAATATTAGCCCACTTCTATAACCTGGTTCCCTTTGCTTCCACCTCCAAATACGTACAAAAACAAGAGTTTCTTAAAGGCAATAACCTTATTTTATGAACCCTCATATTCCCACTATAAAGATGCCTAGCACATAGAGGTGCTCCATAGTAATCTGTTTTCCACACTCAGATCCACTTCCCCTTCACCGAGTAGCTGTCAAGGGTCCAGATCCAAGCTAGGGACTTTCACCTGCGTCCTCATCTGCTCACAGCTACATTGGAACAGGGTGGTGTCATCTTCGTTTTACAGGTGAAGGGCCTGAAGCTGAGAGCGATTAAGTCATCCAGCTGCCAGTGATAAAAGTGGAACTCCCAGCCAACTCCTCATTCCAACACCAATGCCTTTCTGCTATCTCCCAGGTACCTGGTTTTGTTTTTATCTTTTGTTTTGTTGTTGCTTCTCCTTGCTTAGGCTGGTTCATAAGCAAGTCTTCAAGACATTGCCTAGAGGAAATTGTGTAAATCTCACAAAGGCAAGAACTTTGGCACTCTGCTCCCTCCTGTAACTGCTCCCCCACCAGACCTGCCCTCCTTTCTCCACCTGCCCCTCCCTGACCTGACAATGTTGTCTAGCACCAGGATTAGAAGGTTTGAAGTCTGTTTTAGTTATTTTCAGACCAAATCGAAAAGGTAAAAAGCTAGAGAATAAAGAATAGTCCTAAAGACTAGTAAATTATCATCGAGCATGTGAAATTCACCATCCAGCTTTGGCATGATAGAAAGGCATTTAGAAAACTGAGATTCTCAAATTTGACCACTGTTGCAGAAGACTGGCAAGATGGGGAAACAGAATCTTTTGCATTAATGTTCTGTCCTTTTTTTTCACTTTGTAAATTTTAATGAAAAATTTTGAGTGTGCAATTATAGCGGTATAATTGTATAATGATCTAGTAGAGGAACAAGCATAATGAACCCATGTACCCAACAATTAGCAAGATTTTGCTGCGTTGACTTCGTCTATCTTTTTTTCTTAATATAATTCCCCCCTTGTTCTGGCATTGCATTCCCTACTTCAGTATGCGTTTTTTAAATCTTTTTTTTTAGATTTATTTTTATATATTTATTTATTTATTTATACAAGCACTGGGTACAGTCAGAAGCGTGGGAGGGTGAGAGAACTCACCAGAGCCAGAGCGAGGAGCAGAGCAGGCAGAAGGACCGAAGTACACTGCTGAGGGGAGCAGCGGGCGGCAGGAGAGGTCTGCGCGCCATGTGGGACCCTCCTCTGGTGGCCGGGGAGCAGCCAGGGATCGAACCGGTGCCACAGAGGCCGTGGGCAGCTTTGCAATCCAGCGCTCAAACGCTGCGCCACCAAAGAGGCCCTAAATGGGTTTTTTTTTTTAATTTTTTAAATTTTTTAAAAATAATAAATTTTATTTTTATATTCCCCCATACAATTGCAAACGCCCCATTCTGACCCCAATCCCTCCCCTCCCACCCCCCACCCCCCAAAAAGTGTCTCTGGTTCATAGTTTTTTGTTTATTTTGATTTTCACTTTCTTATATTCATTTTCCTGGTCCCTTATTTAAGTTTTCTAGATTCCTGCTATGAGTGAGACCATCCGGTATTTTTCTTTTTCTTTTTGGCTTATTTCGCTGAGCATGATCCCTTCCAACGCCATCCATGTTGCTGCAAATTGCACGTGCTTATCTTTTTTGAATGCTGAGTAATATTCCATGGTGTATATGTACCACATCTTCTTGATCCAGTCATCTATTTTTGGGCATTTGGGCTGTTTCCAAAGCTTAGCTATTGTAAATAGTGCTGCTATAAACATAGGGGTGCAGGTGTTCTTTGGAATTGATGTTTCTGTGTCCTTTGGGTAAATACCTAGGAGTGGAATTGCTGGATCCTATGGAAGCTCTATGTTTAGTAGGTCCAGAAATCTCCACACAGCTTTCCACAGTGGTTGGACCAGTTTGCACTCCCACCAACAGTGCAGAAGAGTTCCTTTTTCTCCACACCCTCGCCAACATTTGTTGTTGCTAGTTTTTTTAATATGTGCCATTCTCACTGGTGTAAGATGGTATCTCATGGTAGTTTTGATTTGCATTTCCCTGATGACAAGTGATGTTGAACATTTTTTCATATGCCTGTTGGCCATTTGCATTTCCTCTTCAGAGAAGTTTCTTTTTAGCTCTTCTGCCCATTTTTTGACTGGATTATTTTCTTTGTTGTTGCTGAGTCTCATCAGCTCTTTGCAGATTTTTGTGATCAGTCCTTTATCATTAGTGTTGGGTGCAAAAATGTTCTCCCAGTTGGTGGGGTTTCTCTTTGTTTTTGTTATTGTCTCTTTTGCTGTGCAGAAGCTCTTTAATTTGATGTAGTCCCAGCTGTTTATCTTTGCCTTCACTATCACTGCTTTGGGTGATGTGTCTGTAAAGATGTCTTTGATGTGCAAATCCCAAAGTGTTTCGCCTATATTTCCTTCTATGCATTTTATGGTTTCAGGTCTTATGTCTAGTTCTTTAATCCATTTTGAGTTGATTTTTGTGTATGGTGTGAGGTAGTGGTCAAGCTTCATTCTTTTGCATGTAGCGACCCAGTTTTCCCAGCACCATTTATTGAACAAACTTTCTTTGCTCCAATGCATAGACTTTGCTCCTTTGTCAAAGATTAGTTGACCATAAATCTGTGGGTTTATTTCTGGATTTTCTATTCAATTCCATTGGTCTGTATGTCTGTTCTTGTTCCAATACCATGCAGTTTTGATGATTATGGCTTTGTAGTATAGTTTGAAGTCTGGGAGTGTGATGCCTCCATTCCCTTCTTTTTTTTTCAGGAGAGCTTTGGCTATTCGGGGTTTTTGGTGATTCCACATGAATTTCATCAATAATTGTTCTATTTCTTTGAAGAATGACATTGAAATTTTGATTGGAATAGCATTGAATCTGTATATTGCTTTTGGAATGATGGCCATTTTAATAATGTTTATTCTTCCAATCCATGAGCAGGGGATGTCTTTCCATTTCTTTGTGTCTTCTTCTATTTCTTTTAACAGTGTTTTATACTTTTCTTTTTATAGGTCCTTTACCTCTTTTGTTAGATTTATTCCCAAATATTTGATTTTTTTTTGTTTCGATAATAAAAGGGATGGTTTTTTTGATTTCTTCTTCTTCAGATTTATTGTTTGTGTATAGGAAGGCTACTGACTTTTGCATGTTGATTTTGTATCCTGCCACTTTACTGAATTGATTGATGAGTTGAATTAGTTTTTCTGTGGAGATTTTGGGGTTCTCTATGTATATTATCATATCATCTGCAAATGGGTATTTTTTAAACCTAACCATGGGACGACTTATACCCCAACATGCTTGTCATGCATGTCAATTTCTTGGCATCACCTAATACTAAGTCCACATTTAAATTTCTCTGTCTTTTTTTCTTTTTCTTTCTAAACTATGGATTTGTTTGAATCATAATTCCACCCACTACATTTGGTTATTATGTCTCTTAAGTCTTTTTAGGCTAGGGAGTTTCTCTTTCCCAAGCCCCTCCCTTGATTTTTAATGCCAATGCTTTGGGGGAATCAGATCCATTGTCCTGTAGAAAGTCCCACATTCTAGCTCAGTCTATTTATTTTTGTGTGGTGAAATCTAACCTGCTAACTCTACCCCATAATCCCTGTAAACTAGGAGTTGCCTTTAACCATTTATCTGCTGCAGGTTTTGGCAATGATTCTTGGAGGTGGTGCCCTATGTGTTTCACACTGGACCACATCTAGAGGCAAAGCGCTGATAATCTCACCCTTGGTGATGCTATGATTGATTGGTGGGCTCTGGTGTTGTCCTGTCATTTTCTGGGGTACAATAATCAGGAAGCAAGTTATTGTGGTCAAGTTGAGCGTGTTCCTTAATTCATTTAGGAACAATTATTCGAGTCTCTATGGTACACTAGCCACTCCATTGCAATGAGGATATACAGCAACAAAAAATACTCTTCCTGCCTTTGAGAGAAATCACCAGGATAACAGAAACAGACTGTGAACTGCTCCAGCCATACCCGAGGAGTGGCTTACACCTCTGTAGGTTCACAGCCTGATAAACACTTACAAGACACAGCGCGGGGGGGCCAGTAAGTGCTAATTTGTGTCCTAAGACATCATCTTGCTTGGAACCTGCATTTTCCAGGTCTCCTTGTCATCATGAGCTCACCTGTTCTTCCCATGGAAACTGGGAGTTTTCTCTAATAACCACAAGGCACCTAGGCTAAGTCTGTGAATCCTAAAAATTTTGACTTCAAATTCAACGTACAATAGGATCTTTTGCTTTGTGTGTCAGATTATAAATGTGGAAACTTTCATCTCCCAGGGAGTGAAAAGGTCTAGAGTTGCTTTAAAATGTCTGTGTCTTAAGTAGCATGTGGTATGGCTATATGTGAACGGGAGACTTAAATCTGTACTTGGCAAAATTAGAATTTTAGAATTGGGTCAACTTAGCTTTTAAGTGCTGTTCAAATGCTTCACCCTTTTATGGCTTTTGCGCTGCTCAGAGCCCTCAACAGGATTTCTCTGCTTGAATTCAAGTTTTTTTTTTTTTTAATTCATCTATTGTGTGCAGGATAAATGAAAACAGGGAGTATAATGGCACAGACACCTCAGAGAATCTGTCAAGTGTACTCTGAGGTTCTGAATCCTTTCAAAGAGGCTCTGCCAAGTCACCTGGTGTCAGGTACACTTCTGAGAGGAAGACAGTGGGAGCAATGGAGGGCTTTGTTTCCACAGCAGTGTGGACTCCATTAGGGGCCTCTTCGTTCTCTGAGTGTTTTTATTATGGATATACACACCTTTTAAAAGTGATGAAAGCGTTCTTTATTGCAAAAACTCCCTCTGTTTGCATTTGTAGCAAGGTTTCCTAGCCAGCTCTGGAGCTGGAACAAATTCTTCCTCCACCTGCCCCTCCTTCCCCATCTCTCCTCCTGAATGCCGTGCCAGGCCTAGAGACTGAAACAACAAATGACACATCCCCCCAGCTTGTTGACAGAGGAGGCTGTGGCTTCTCCTGGACTGCCCCACCCACTGCCTCTGGAACCTCCCTCATGGAGAGTTCACCCCGGTCCTTGCCAGGAGTCAGGGCCTGCCCACTGGGTGGTTTGGTCAGACTGAAGTTCCCTTGACCAGGTTCCCTTGACAATTGCCCTGGGGCCTGAGGAAAACTTGGTGGGGATTTGCCTTTTCCTCTCTCCTTGCCTGACTGGAGCCGGAGAGCAGCAACTAGGCCAGTTGCCACATCCCCTGTTACCTGGTTCCATACACCGATTTTACATAATGTTGGCTTTTGTACAAAATAAGCCATTGGAAGGCCTCTGGATGTGTGTGAGGGAATGTATGAGAAAATTCTGAAGAATATCTGAAGTAAGAGAAATGAAAATTCTAGTTGCTAGGGAGGCAGGGTTAAGGTGAGGGCACCTTTGTGGTTAATTAATGGGTTTTGTAGGGTTATCATTTAATAGAGTTAAAACTTAGTCTCTGCACTTTGCTTGGCTGAGCAATGCTGGAAGATGCAAAACAGGGGAGAAAGCGATACCTACAGCATTGCCATGGGAGTCTGGCCATGGGTCCACATGACTAATAGGGGGCTACAGAGAATTCCAAGGAAACATAGAAAGAGGACAAACAGAACCAGGCAGAACAACTCCTGTGTGGAAGGCCAACCCAAAGCTGAAGTAAGTCCCGGCAAATAACAACCGGCAGAGACCAAATCCCCCCACCCCCCACCCCGTCCCCTGTCATGAAAATAAGTTATAAAGAGAGCCCCGTGCTAAGAAATATCTCCCTTCTCACTCCTTACTCCCTTGCAGGATATTTCAACAAATCCATCTTTTCTGTTCTCTATCTCTGGTGAATTCTTTCACTCTGGTGACTGAAAGCCTCCAACTTCACCCCTATATTAGAACAAAACAGTTTTACTTCTATATGCTTATATGACTGATATATATCATACATGCATATGTCATATATATGGCCTATTGCATTAACAAAGCTATTAGCAATTACAGAGGGGAAATCAGCAGACTCACAGATCCTACCAGCTAGTCTTTTATTATTATTATTATCTTTTATAATGAGACAATTTGATTTATTTGCAGGTTCTTCTATCTGGGTTATAAATTAATACTTCCTTTATTTAAAAAAATTTACAAACTGAGTCAGACATTCTCCCACTGATTCACAGTTGTATCCTTTGCATTAGAAAGGGAACAAAAGAAGTTGTAGGCCTATAAAATCTAAAGCATTGCTGGGGACCTACTATGTGTGCAATCCTTTCTTGACAGGCAGGATACTCCAGCTCTTTTTACCGCATCTGAATTCATATCCTAAGCCAACCACTTGGTGTCTGCAGATGAACCCTTGGAGATTGTACCTTCTCATACATAAATTAGGGAAGATAACAAAGCTCATAAAGGTGTTGAGAGAAGTAAATAAAGAGCATGTGGGTGCTCATTCCTGGTTACTCCTCTTTTCTATCACATTGAAAATTTAGCTTTTCCAGAATTCATTAAGTCAATGATAACTTTAGAACATGAGCTTTGAAGTCCAGCTTCCTGAGCTTAAATCTTATTTCCTTTTCTTATAAGCCTCATGGCCTTGAATATGTTCCTTTTACTTTGCTATACCCCCAATTCCCCCATCTAGACTGGAGATAATGGCAATATCTACCTTATGGGGTTGTTGTGCAATTTAATTAACAGCCCCTGGCACCTTATTTGTGCTCAATAAACATTAGCTATTGTATTCTAGAATCTGAGAAGTATGAGAATTGGAGCAAAATTGCTACCAGACTTTTTACTTGACTATGTCATTTTGAAAACTTCCTTCTCAATTAAAAAAGAGAAATGTCACTTTTCCCTAAGAGTAGAAAACTTACCCATTAAGAAGTTACTTGAGTTGAAACGTGCTATTTGGAAGCCTTACTTCTGACGGATTGTGAAAAGTTCTGTTCAGCACACAGCCGGTGAAATGAAATAGTTTGGTTTTTGTAAACTCTTCCCACTCTAAGAAGGTTAGTGCCACTGGGGGTTCTCCAGGGATAATGCATGCTTTTGTTGGGGATTGACATTTTAAAGTGTTTGATTGTTCAGTACAGGTTGTTTGAAGAGTTGCTTTACTACAATTTAATGGCAAATTCCACTCTGGATTTCCTGCCAACAAATCTATAAAGCTTTGTTTGAGACTGAAAGCATTCAGAAGTTTTTTTTTTTTTTTTTTTTAAGCTGGGAGGTGCAGGGTGTACATTAAAAAGAAATAGAAAAAAAAGGAGGAGGAGGAGAAGAGAAGTTCTGTGGGTGCAGGATGAGTGTTTGATGTAAGAACTGGCTAGTCGACTCCAGAGTCAAGCAATTAACAAAGGTTTAAAAGGGCCAAGATGAAGAGCGGGGCAATTCGAGCAAGCAGCTCCATCAACACCCAACCCAGAAGAAACAGCCCAGGCTCTGCAACTTGCCTCTCATTCAACAGCTTTGTTCCTGTTCTGAGTTGATGTGATGACAAAGCAGCTTCGAGGGCATTCTTACAGAATGTAACATTACATAACACCTGTTCGGCATGGCCCGCTGTGGCTTTCGTGGCTTAATATCCAAGGCTGGCATTCCAGGATTAGGTTCAGGAAATATACATGTAGTGGTTTTCATGCTAGTAATCACCGATGGCACTGGTGAAAGAGCATTTCAAGCTGATATCTCCAAGGTTGTATCTATTTCAACCACACTATATTCATTTTGGAATAATGCAGATTAAAAGTAAAATGAAAGTGTCCAGTAATAGAAGACTTTTTCTAAAGCTGGATAAATATCATATCTATAGATACACACACACATACAATGTTAAGTAGAAAAGAGTAGTTGCAAAAGAATATGTAACTGTATGAAGCAATGCATGTAAATTTTTAGATAAAACTGCTACAAATTCTTTACAGAAGAAAACACATATCAGAAAGTACCAAAACATGACCAGAAATCCTACATACCAACTTAAAGATGGTCAGCTCTGGAGAAGGAAGAAGGGATGTGGGAGTAGGGGAATATATAAATCTGAACTATTTTTTTCTTTAAATTCAAAATAAAGAGATCTGAGACTAATATGTCAAATGTTAACACTTATTAAACCTAGGTGATAAACACAATGGACATCTATATTTGTGCTTTTATACTTTCAAATATGTCATAATTTAAAAATTTTAAGTAGAAAATAATGGTTTGTCCAAGTATTAGAATATCACACAGCCATTAAAATATGGAAATTCTATAGGTTATCAGAGAAATATAAACAGGGAATCTTTTGATTAAAAAACAGCTTGCTAAATAATAAACTAGCAGAAAGAGAAATAAAAATAATCCCATCTATAATTACATCAAAAAAGAATTAAATATCTTGGAATAAATTTAACCAAAGTAGCGAAAGTCCTGTGCACTGAAACTATAAGAAACTAAAAGACATTGTCAAAACAAATAGAAGGAATCACAAAAAGATGAAAAGGTATTCTGTGCTCATGGACTGGAAGAATTAACATCATTAATATAACCTAAAGCAATACACAAAATCAGATGCAATGCCTATTAAAATCCCAACAGCTTTCTTCATAGAGATAGAAAAAAAATCATGACACTTATTTGGCAAAAATACTTCTGAGAAAAAAAAGAACATAATGGAGGTAGATGTTCCCCAACTTTAATTACTACAAAGCAATAGTAATTAAAACACTTAGTACTGGAATGAAAACAGATATATAGATCAGTGGAACATAACTGAAAGCCCAGAAATAAAACCACACATGTAGACAATTAATTTATGACAAAGGAGCCGCAAGTTTACAATGGGGCAAGGAAAATCTCTTCAAAAAATGGGCTTGGGGAAACTAGACATGCAAAAGAGTGAAGCTAGACTCAAGTTAATATCATACACACAAACTAATTAAAAAGTTGATTAAAGTTTGGACATAAGACTTGAAACTATGAAATACATAGAGAAAAAACAATCGATTTGCTCCTTAACATCAGCCTTAGAGATGTTTGGTGGGGGGGGGGTGGTCAATTCCAATGGCAAGGAAAACAAAAACAAAATAAGAAACTGGAGCTCATCAAACTGAAAAACCTCTGCATAGCAAAAGAAACATGCATCAAAACAAAAAGATATCCTACTGAATGGGAAAAGACATTTATACATCATACTTCTGACGGGTAAATATACGAAATATAGAAAGAGTTCATAAAAATCAATGACAAAAACACTTTAAATGAGCAGAGGTTATGGATAGACACTTTTCCAAAGAACAGATGCCCATGGCCAATGGAATCAGGAAAAGATGTTTATCATCTCTTATTATTAGAGAAATGAAAATCAAAACTAGGAGATATCAGCTCACATCTGTGAAAATGGTTATTATCCAAAAATAAGAAGCAAGTGTTGGAGAAGGTATGGAGAGAAAGGAACATTATACACTTGATGAGATTGTAAATTGGTAAGACCCTTATGGAAAGCAGTATAGAGAGTTCTCAAAAAAAATATAGAAATTCTATACAACCCAGTTATCTTGTGGGTGTTCACTCAAAAAATACAAACACTAATTCGAAGAGATCTATATACCCTTATATTTACTGCACCACTCTTTACAATAGCCAAGAATTGGAAACAACCAAAGTACACATCAGCTGATGAATGAATAAAGAAGATGTAGTATATATACACAATGGAATACTACTCAGCTATGAAAAAGATGAAATCCTTTGCAACATTATGGATGGACTTACAGGGAATTATGCTTTAATGCATTGAGCAGGACAGAAAAAAACAAATACATATGATTTACTCACATGTGTTATATAGAGAAAAAAACAGATGGACTAAATAAAGCAAAAATAAACTTTTGGACTATAAGACTGATTAGTTATTACCAAAAGAGAAGGAGGAAGAGGGTGGGTAAATTGGAAAAAAGGGGACAATATTATGGTGAAGGATAGAACTGAACTTTTAGCAGTGAACTAAATACTGTATATATACAAGTTAATTCTCAAAGATGGATACCTGAAACTTAATCCAAATTTCAAATTGTTTGTATCCAAAATTCAAATTTCCAGATGACCCACTGAGCAAGTAGAAATGACTAAAAGTGAGCTGAGCTCCAAAGCTGGCTGGAGAGAGGAGACACAAATGCAGGGGAGAGGGTCTATCCAGAGGCAAGGGGTCCACCAATGGAAATTAAAAAATCCAGTTATTGAAGAAAAGCCTCTTCATATTTCTTTGTCCATGAACTGCCCTATAACTAGTCCATAAACTTCAGCCAAGTCCACATTTCTTTGTCCTTAGCCAATAAAATTTAACTACTCTATTCTCAAGCTTGGTCCCCAAAACCTATATAACTTTATTCCCTTTCTTAATCAGAGAGGCATATTGCAGTTTATGTCTTGTCTCTTTGCCAATTGATTTTGCAATAGAGCTTCTTATGTTTCTCAAAACCCTGTGTCATGGTATATCAGCTTCTCTATACATTGCTTGATACCAGCTATGCAGTACAATACTATGATTTTATTTATAATATACATATGCGCACGCCACACATATATATACACAAATACGCATACGTCACTCAAGAAATAAAAAAAAAAAAATCTACTCAGTCCAGAACTAACCTTCAGATCTTTCCCTCTGGACATTATCATCTCCATTGGTTCTTTGTCTCAGTACATGACACCATCATTACTCAAATGAAAATCCTAGGAGTCAATGATGATTTCTCCCTCTCCCTCGAGAGCTGTGGGTTCCACCTGTCTACTTTCTAATCCATTCCATCTCTCCACTATGCTGCCACTCCCCATGTCCCTTGGAAGGCTGCAAGTTCCCCAAGTAATGATCCTAACATCAACTGTTGCTCCCTGAAATCTAATCTGCATTTAGTAGCCAGCATGGGCCAATGAAAACGTAAGTCATCCTCTACCTTTACCATCAGTATTCCCATTATTCTTTTTTTTTTTTTAAAGCTGAATCTTTTTTTTTTTTTTTTAAAGATTTATTTATTTATACAAGCACTGGGTACAGTCAGAAGCGCGGGAGGGTGAGAGAATTCACCAGAGCCAGAGCGGGGAACAGAACAGGCAGACCGACGAAACACACTGCTGAGGAGAGCAGCAGGCAGCAGGAGAGGTCTGCGCGCCATGTGGGACCCTCCTCCAGTGGCCAGGGAGCAGCCGGGGATCGAACCGGCACTGCAGAGGGTGTGGGCAGCTTCGCAACCCAGCGCTCAACCACTGCGCCACCGGGGAGGCCCAGTATTCCCATTATTCTTAATTCCTAAACTACAAGTCATGTCAGAACCTCCCAATATCACCCCCCACTTTGGGCACCATCCCCCTTTTACCCCTGCACTCCAGGGGTGAAGTACCCTCTGGAGAACTTTTCCTGGGAGCACCAGACTCCCTCAGGACCACTGCACATACTGTTCCTTTTGCTTCAAATGCGCGATTCTTTTTTCCTTTGCAATTAGAAAAAAAATCATTAATTAAAATGCCTGTACCGAGGGAAAATCAATACACTTGTTGAATTTCTTTGTTTAAAATCAAGTTGTCCAATTTGTTTTACTTACATATGTAATGTATGTAGTACATGAAAGTACATATTTACTAACATATTGAATATTTTATTTATTTTTAATATTTTATTTAATTTAGCAAACACTTATTGAATACCAGCTGTGTTCCCGGATGTCATAGTTATAGCTTTTACATCTTGTTCAGCTTGTTCAGCTTTTACATCTCAAATCCAGCTGCTCCAAGGTTTACACAAGGGTTTTCATTTTGAGTATAGTCCCTAGCACGGGAACATCTATTGCTGACCATCACTCTGCTATGTGATGGGTAAGACTCAATGGAAATGCAAACATACTTTCATTTCTCACATGAGTAGAAAAACTCCATTATAATAAAACACTCCCTTAGGGGGACAAGGCTAGACAGTCCCCACTGCAATCATTTTCCTCTTCTTGTAGACAACTGCAAGTCCAGAAGACAAGTGATTTTCACCAATCACTTTCCCCACTGGCTACTTGTTCTGAAATATCTGCATGAACCCTATTTTAATCTATTCCCTGTTGCAAACTTTAGGGTCTCAAGAGTTTGCCAGGCACCTCATTGAGGAGTTTAGGGGTTGGAGCCCACTGTGAGCCATTTCTGGAATATGCAGAGAAATGCCCAGTGCATTATGCACCCTGCCTGCCAGGGCTTTCTCATCTCCTTGGACAAGGTTCAGATAAATGACTCATTTTAAAATCCTCAGGGCAAAATCTACATGGAAAACATGCTTTTATAAGACCTGAATTCTCTAGGTTGATTATTGATATTAACTCAAGAAGTTTCTGTTTTGTCCTTTTTTCTCCCTAAAAGACCGGAGAATACAAGAAAATACTCAGCAAACATCTGACTAATCGTGAGATGAATGGGGATAGTTAGTTTAGCACAGTGTTTGAAGCATGGGCTTTAGAGCTAGAGAAAGCTTGCTCAACATGCTCTTTCCTTCATGCCCTGCCCTTTGCTTCCAAACTTCTACTCATCCGTCAACACCCACCTTAAATATCACTTTTGGAAGAATTTCTCCACTGCAATCAATCTGAGTAGACACTTCTTTCTTTCTGAATTCCCAGAGCATGTCTGTTATCACTAGTCTAGTACTTTCCATATTGTCCTATACATATTTGTTTACTTATATGTCTCTTCCATCAGTAATTAGGTTCTCCAAGGCCCAGGCCATATGTTATTTGATTTGGTATGAGGATTGCCATGTATAATAATGGTTAAAATCAAGTACTGAGTAGTCAGTCAAATTCTGGCTCAAATTCTGGCTAGGTTCAAATTCTGGCTCCACTTCTTCCTAGCTGTTTGACCATGTGAAGTCATTTAATCTCTATAAATCTTAGTTTCCTCCTTTAAAAAAATTAAATTAGGTATTGCACATAAATGTTCGACATGGCAACTTGTTCCAACTGAAGAACTTTTAACTCTCATTGTTATTATTAACCACATAAGTGTTTGTCAAACTGTTAAATGAGTGACCCAAACCTCTGATCATGACCCCTTCATGCCGACCAAAGAATGAAATGTCATTTCTTCATAAATGTTCACTTTTTTCATAAAAATACAACTAAAAATACATGAGAATGTTAAATTTTAAAATGACTCATTTTAAAATCCTCAGGGCAAAATCTACATGGAAAACATGCTTTTATAAGACCTGAATTCTCTAGGTTGATTATTGATATTAACTCAAGTAGTTTCTGTTTCATCCTTTTTGTCTCCCTAAAAGACTGGAGAGTACAAGAAAATACTCAGCAAACATCTGACTCAGCAAACATCTGCAAAGGATGTCTGTTAGAAGAAAATATCCTAGCCTTTCTAAACTGCTCCCTGAATTATGATAAAAATGAAACTCAACTGAAGGGCTTATAATGTGTATTTCACAGTCTACCTGTTTGGGCAAGCGTGTTCTCCTGGAGCCTGCAAGAGACAACTTAATTAGTGGTCATTAGAATAGATTCTGCTGATTACACATCACTTAAAAGCATTTCGGGTCAACTTTTTTTTTCACTTATAATCTTCTACCTTCATCCTTTCCTGGCAACTTTTTTGCTTATTCCTGATTTAAATTTAAGAAATAGACACATTTTTGTAAAAATTTGCAGCCTGTTCACCCACCTCGGGCTCTTTATTCTCCTTAACTAGTCACACAAATCCTCAGATTGCCTACTGTGTGCTAACCGGAGAGTGTGCTAAAGATCAAATATAACCTTATCTTTTTCCCAGAGCTTACCACTGTCTAACATATCAGATATTTTGTGCTGCTATTGTTTTATTGCTTATTTCCCCCTCCCCCCACACCTCTAAGGAAGGTAAAAGCACAAACACATATTGCATCTTTGTTTTGTTTCCTGATACAGCCCAAGAGATCAGAACAGCACCTCCCTGGTGGCGTAGGGGTTAAGTCTCAGCCCTATCACCACTATGGCCTGAGTTTGATCCCTAGCCAGGTAGCTAACCCACAAGGAGCAGCAGACCTCTCCTGTCTCACCTGCTGCTCCCCTCAGCAGTGTATTTCAGTAGATTTGCCTGTTCTGCTCCCCACTCTGTCTCTGCAAAATCCTCTCACCACCCTGAACCTCTGGTCTACACCCCAGTTCATCTGTGCAAAAATAAATTTTTAAAAAAAGAGATCAGTATAATGACTTCACTCATAGTACATAGTAAATGAATGTACACATAGTACACGTAGTAGATCCTCAGTAAACATACGTGGATTGAACGCGTCTTCATACAACCTTGAGGCAGCTATTGTGAGGCTGGGGAAACTGAGGTATATGATAGCTCAATATCACTCAGTTCCTAAGTAACAGCTGCAGCTCTTGGATTCCAAGTATGTATGACTGCAAATTCTGCAGACATTCTTCTAGGAATTAGTCTCGTTGCAATGAGTCCTTTCTCGAACGCATATATCTTCTGTGTCTAGGCTGCCTTGAAACAGCATTTGATAGATAAGATTGGCAGCTCCAAGAATGCATGTGATTGTGGTGTCCAATGTAGACAAACAGGTTAGACATCTGGCCACAAGGAAAGAACTGGAGCCAGCTTTCACTCTGGCTTACGACTCAGAGAAAACTTTCTGGTTTCTTGGAACTCCTTTTTTATGTATGCATCTTTGGAGAAAGGTGCTTTCTAAACACCAGGTGTTCTTAAGTACTAGTATAATTCTCATTCACTGCTATTCATTCTCTTTGATATTGGTACTAAGCATCTCAATCAAAACCAAGACCGATTTGATCCCCAGCTCCTTCCCTTTGTATACCAGAAGTTAAGAAAATGAGTTTTGTATTCCCATTCTAGATATGGATTTTGGTGTATGACCCAAATTAAGAAATCAAGAAATATTGGGGGGGGGGAAGAGGGGTGTTTGGTATCTTCTCCTCATCATACATACTTCCTATGTAAGCTTTTCCAAATCCATAGCTTCAGCTGCTGTTTAATGCTGATGGCTCCTCAATCGCCATCACCCTCCCACTTTGCTTTCTAAACTCCAAACCCATTTTTGCAACTGCCCCGGACACCTCCATCTGAATGTTTGAAAAGCATCTCCTATACAGCACATTCAAAGCCCAACTTGTCATCTTACCCTAAGTCTAAACACACCTCTCAATTCTTTGTCTAAATAGCATCTGTCATCTTTTCTTCCTCCTCAGTTCTCATTTCCTCACCACCCAGTTCTGGGCATCATGTTCTGTCTGCTCCAAATCAGGAATGCCTCCCATCTGTTTCCTGCTTTCCATATCAACAACATTGCCCTTGTGCTGGCCCCAAGCCAGGGCTCGCTGCCTCCCTGGACTTTCTGCAGTTTCTTCCTTCCACATGTGGACACCACAGCTGTCTTTTGACATGACAATCTGATGACATTATACTTTCAACTCTAGAATCTTCAGCACCAGTTCCAGCCTATCATGCTAACATCATGTGCCCCACTTGTGCTACTAGGTCCTTACCACCATCTTTCATGCATACTTTATGCTTCAAACTCTTTACCCTTCCCCAACAAGCAATGGCCTTCATGTCTTCTTGCCTTTGCACTCTCTGTTCTCCTTGTCTGGAAGTCTTTCCCTTCTCTTTGACACTCATCACATTCATATCCATATCTCCCATCTCATCTGCTTTTCCAAATTCTTCCAGGTGAAGTGACATACTCCTCTGCAGTTATGTAGCCCTTTGTCAATGACCTCATACATTAGTCAGGGCCTTAAAAAATACAGAACCAATAGAATGTATACATAGGAAAGATTTATTATAAGGAATTGGCTCATGTTACTTTGGATCCTGAGGAGTCCCAAAAACTATTTTCTGCCAACTGGAAACTCAAGAAAGCCAGTGATGTAACTTAGCCTAAATCAGGAAGCCTGAGAACCAGGAGCATTGAGGGTAAGAAAAGATTCATGTCCCAGTTCAAGCAATCATGCAGGAAGGGATGACTTCTTCCTTTCTCCAACTTTTTGTTCTATTCATGTCCTCAGCAGATTAGAAGAGGTCCACCCACATTGGGGAGTGCAAACTGCTTCACTGAGTCTACCAATTCAAATGATATTTTCTTTTAAAAAAATAGATTTATTTATTTATTTATGCATACGAGAACTGGGGTACAGGCCAGAGATGTGAGGGTGGGGGAATGAGAGAATTCACCAGAGACAGAGTGGGGAACAGAATAGGCAGATTGACTGAAAAATGCTGCTGAGGGGAGCAGTGGGCAAAACAGGAAAGGTCTGCTGCGCCATGTAGGTATCTCCCTGGCAGGGGATCAAACTCGTGCTGCAGTGGCTGCGAATAGCTTCATAAGTTGCATCTTAACCCCCGGTGCCACCAGGGAGGCCCTCAAATGTTATTTTCATTTAGAAATATTGCCACACACACATCCAGAAAAAATATTTAGCCAAATGTCTAGGCACCTGGTAATTCAAGTTGACTCAAAAAATTAGCCATCACACCTCTCAAAACAATTTGTAGCTATAGCAGTCATACAGTACATGATTTGTGACAGGTGTTGTTCTGATCTCTTTGCATACTCACTCATCCAATCCTTGGCCATCTTAGAGAGTAGCTATTATCTTTATCCCCATTTTATGGATCAATAGACTGAAATCAGAGCTAAGTCATTTATCAAAGGTCACCCAGCTAAGAAATAGAACTGTCCATTTAAATCAGGAAAGCCTGCACCAGTACATATACTTGACCACTTCCTTTTCTGTCTCTCACTGTGAGATTTCTGTATCCCTCTACATTGTTTTTTGGTCTCCCCAACTCTGAAACCTGGAACGTTATTATTTATGCCTATTACTCAGGCTTTAGGGGAGCATTAACTAAACTATTAAAAAGTAGATGTAGATGATAAAATGCTAATCAAATGTTAAGTTATTATTATCATCATCAGTCTGGGCTATTGCACAGTCTCCTGGCTATAATTCATCCTACCAAACTATCCTCCTCTTTATCACCAGTTTAGTCTTCTAGAACACAGATGTCACAATATAATCCTGCTACCTAAATTCCTTCAATAACTCTATGTTATCTAAAGGATACTTTCCAAACTCTTTAGCTAGAAACATGGGTCTTTCATAACCTGGCCCTGCTGTATCAAACATGGTTTTCTCTACTCTTTCCTTCTAGACAGTTTATATTCAGTCATATAAAATCACGAGTCATTTTCTGAACACACCCATGACCTATTTCCTCCTATATCTTTGCCCAATCTATTCCTTTCACCTGGAATATCTTCTCTTTTTGCCTGTGCAATGAATACTCATCCACGCTTCAGTGAGGCCCACTCTGACATCCTCAAGGAGAGTTAGGCCCAATTCCTTCAAGCCACCATAGCCCCAGGATCGCATCAAACATCTTCCATCTTTCTTACTCCATCGCTTTCCAGAATCTTGGCCAGCTCCTAACTTAGCCTCTTTCTTAGAGATCTTCTTATTGTCTCCAATGAGCCCAGTTTCACCTGGGGGACAGAACCCAGTTTTTACCTTCACCGCTATTTGGACTGCTTCCTGCATTGAGGCCACCCTGTCAAGCCACCCTGGTGTTCCCAACCATTCTCTTCTTTTTTTTTTTAAGATTTATTTACTTTTATATAAGAACTGGGGGACAGGCCAGAGGTGCAGGAGGGTGAAAGGATTCACCAGAGAAAGAGCTTAGAGCAGAACAGGCAGATGGACTGAAATACACTGCCAAGGGGAGCAGCGGGCGAGACAGGAGAGGTCTGCTGCGCCATGTGGGTATCTCCCTGGCTGGCCGGGAATTGAACCTGCACTGCAGAGGCTGCAGACAGCTTTACAGCACTGCACTCAACCCACTGCACTACCGGGGAGGCCCCCATTCTCTTCTTGTCTAGGATTTTACCAAATAAAAATTTTCTCCACTTGCTATATTTTTATTGATCATTTATATCTTGGTATTAGACTAGATGCCAATGATACCCCAGAGAGCAAGACAGATATATCCCTTGTTTATCTGAGTATAGAGTCTGATGGGGAAGATAGATATTAAGTAGGTAGCTGTGAGTATTATGACAGAAAGGTATATACAGCAACAAGTGGTACAACTTTTTAATAAGGATATGGTTATGTGCCAGGCCCTGTTATAGGCCACAAGAAATCATTATTCTCATGCAGCTTACAGATGAGACCATGAAAATGTGGCCAGTGGGAGATAAAAACCAATAAATATTTCAGGTAATGGTAAGTGCTATGAAGAAAAATCAATCAAGATAAGGGATATAAAGCAGTAAGAGTTAGGAGTAAGTAAAAATGTACAATACAGACAAAATAAATAAGGACAGCTTAATATAAGGTTTCCCTATTTCTCTGAAATGAAAAAAATCCAGAGGTAGGTAGTCCAGACCTTTTAGAATAGTTTCATGATCATCAAGCTCCGCTCTCTTCTTTCCATTCTTAATATGTCTTTCATCTTTAAAGGTGCCTCCCAGTTCACGACGGCTGCAAGAATTCCATTTATCATATCTGAGGTGCAGGTACGAAGAGGGAGACGAGAGAGGGCAAATAGGAGGCATCTCTCAACTATGTCAGGTCTTTTACAGACATTTTGCCAGAAACGTCCTCCAACTTCTTCCTCTTATATTTTAATATCCACCCCTCAATGTAGATACCTAAAATATAACCAGATACTTAAATTTAACCAGAGTTTATTCATAAGAAAGAAGGAAAAAGTGGTATTGGACAGACAACTTAGAACGTCTGCCAGGGCCAACAAAAGGCTTTCAGAAAAGGGAGGCTTAGACTGAAAGCTGAAAAGTGAGCAGGAGGAGGGTCAAAGAAGAGAGTGAAGCGGGTAGATGGACAGCAGTGCTGGTGCTTCCGGAGGAGGTCTCGAACAAATTCACCTTCGTACTGCTGTGCTTGATTCATAACCTGACAATGCTCAGCTCAAGAAATATTTGTTGAGTAAATATTGGCTCCTGATTGAGTGTTTATGCTATCCTGACATGGAATCTCAACTGCCAAGAGGAATGTTGCCCAAAGAAGTCCTCTCAATGATTTCCATTCTGCTTAAAGCAAAGCAAATGACTCTTGGTGAAAAAGCAGCTGTTGTCTAAATACAGGCCAGGCTATGTACACAGGTACCTAGAAGTCAACATGCAAAACATGTATTGCAATAAAACCTGACCATAATTTCCTAGTGATTCAGGCATACTGCTTCATGGACCAATGCATTTCACATATTAAGTATCCTTTGTTGTTTATAGCTGTGCAAGCTGCTAAGGTTGGGATTAAGGTAGGAAATGGGAAGAAACCTGCCCAGCCCTTCCTGTTGATGAAATTTCAATGAAGCCTGGTTCTCAGGTTTGGTGATTATGGAGCCAAGTTTGGGATCCCTGACATGGAGCCAGTCTCTGCTCTGCTGGCAGAGCTAGAAAGTTTGGATGGGTGGCACAAGGGAGGGACCAAGTGAACATGCACCATGCCAGGGCCTGGTGCATGGTAGATGTTTGATAAATATTGTGGCACTGAATGTCTGGGGTATTTTAGGAAGAGTTTACGGAAGTGTGATATTTGAACAAAGTTTTAAAGTATGAACAGGGGTTATTGCATGGGTAGAAAGGAGGGGCAGATGCTCTAGATGGAGGAACAATGTGTGCAAAGCAGGAGAGATGTGAACAAAAACCTCAAGAGGTTCAGTGAGGTTGAGGGTGTAGAAAAGTGCACTATGAGCTGTTGAGATGTATTGTGCAGACAGTGTTTGGATTTTCTGCAGTGGGAAACAGGGTGCTTTTGATAATTATGAGCAGTGGATGGTCATGAGCAGAGTCACAGGGTCATCTACCTCTCTCCAGTCACTGTTCCAACAAGAGCTTCCCCTAGTGTCACAATCTTGCTTCCATTGACTTAATTCTCTCTGTCCTTCACCCCCAGAACTTTTCCTCTCTCCATCCCAATTCCTGACATCACCATCAACATCCAAGTAGAGCATCCATCCCACAACTTGGGCTTCCCAATTTTGATGGCCTTGATCTTCAGCCATGCTTTTTAGCCATACACTCCCAGAGCCACATCATGGACCTTATCCACTTCAAGAAACTCAAAACCTACTTTTCCCTTCTTGTTATCTGGGGAGCACTCAGAAGAATCCAATCACAACATCCCCCTGCTTAAGGCTCTTCAATGATGCACAGAGCATTGCAAATAAAAATCCAAACTCCCTCCTGTGATCTTTTGGACTTTACATGTTCTGTTCACTGTCCACTTCTCAGTTACATCTTGGGGCCACTCTCACCTTTAACCTGCCATTCTCTCTTGACATTCCTTAACCTTTCGTCCATGTATAACTACAACAATCCCCATCATACCAGACTTCTCAAGCTAATTCTCATTATTTGCTGTTCCCACCTTTCCACTCCCTGCTCACTCCTCACTGAATGTGCTTCATTTCCCACCAAATCCACTAACACTCCTCTCTCTAAGGTTACATTCATAAATTGCCAAATCGGATGGGTCCAGGCAGTCATTCTTATTTTGAAACTCACTCCTCTAAAATATGTAACTTTTTTCCTTCTTGACAGATGGGAATGAGTGCTTCTTATTTTGTCAAACCAAAAGCATATCATGACTGGATGTTACATGGATATCAGTTTGTCAACCCATACATCCATTAAAAAGCTCCCCATTAGTCTGACACCTTTTCATTTTAGTATCCATTAGTGATTACTGTCTAGACACATTCATTCATTAGGGGTTGGTGTTGCATCAGGGTAATTTTCTAATTCTATTATTCCTTCTGCATTTGTTAGTTGAAATTTTTTTGTAAGAACTTTTCTTTATCAACCATTTGATGATTTAGTAACATAGTGTATATAAGAAAGACAGAATAAATGTTCTCTTTATTATTGATTTACAGAATAACTACTTAGTGTCCTAGCAACCTTCAAAGATGATTAATGAATTAATTTCTTTTTTTATAGTTTCTCTACAAAGAAACTCCCTACATTTTTATATGTTTGATGTGTTTCAGCCATTGCAGTTGTTATTCTCATCAAAACTCATATTTTCTCACCTTTGCCAACGGAGTCTCTTCAGGTTACCCCTGAGTTTAGTTAAAACCACAAAATCTCTAATAGTTTCCTTACTTTCTAGCACAGAAATTTTAGCAAACACATCTCACCTATTTCTTTCCATGGATTAAGAATCAGTTACTACTACCATGTGGGGTCTTTATCTTTTTAAGAGAAAATAGTATTTGGATACCACAATATAAGTGGTAGTTGTGCTCATGGCATCTGGGTAGTAATTGATTCCAAAACCTTTCAAATGAATGAAAGTAAGACATTTGTAACTTTTAGAGCTACAAAAACAATGGGCTTATATTATTTCTATTTTCTTGTGGTTTTTTTTTATTTATTTAACAATGTATTACAGATTTTTGCCATATCAACAATGTAGATCTACATTATGTTGGTAGATATATAGTATAAAATCATTATAATATGGTTTATGTACCAGTTTCTTATTTAGGATAGTTGCTAATTCACTATTTCAAATTTCCCTATGACAAATATTGATGCAATAAACATCATGAATGTACTTATTTGTACAAATATTCTGTAAGCACCAGAAAGTGGTATTGCTGCTTGAAAAATATGAATCCAAAGGACTTGATCAATTTTTTTTTTATTTTTTTTTAATTTTATAGAGGCATGTTTATTTATATTTATTTGTTTGTTTGTTTGTTTTGTTTATACATGCACTGGGTACAGTCAGAAGCACGGGAGGGTGAGAGAATTCACCAGAGCAGGGAGCAGAGCAGGCAGAAGGACCGAAGTACACTGCTGAGGGGAGCAGCGGGCGGCAGGAGAGGTTTGCGCGCCATGTGGGACCCTCCTCCGGTGGCCGGGGAGCAGCCGGGGATCGAACCGGCGCCGCAGAGGCTGCGGGCAGCTTCGCAACCCAGCGCTCAACCGCTGCCCCACTGGGGAGGCCCAGGACTTGATCAATTTTAAATCCCAATAATGTCTTTGAGAATATTTTTAATGATTTGACATTACCTGCTTTACTTATCCCTCATTTGCAGGCGTAAACCCTAAGCCTGGTATATAACTCAACTTTGATATTTATATCTTTTTTTTTTAAAGGCTTATTTATTTATGCATACAAGAATTGGGGTGTAGGCCAGAGGTGTGGGGAGTGAGCGGATTTACCAGAGACAGAGTAGGGAACAGAACAGGCAGACTGATTGAAATACACTGCTGAGGGGAGCAGCGGGCGAGTAGGAAGAGGTCTGCTGCGCCATGTGGGTCTCCTCCCTGGCCGGGGATCGAACTCATGTTACAGAGGTTGCGGACAGCTTCACAGTGCTATGCTTAACCCCTTGCACCACCAGGGAGGCCCTGATACTTATGTCTTGACCTGTATTAAACACTCCTAGGCCCACAGAAGTAGATGTAAAAACTAAAAAGTCTAGGTTAATGCCTCTGTAACATTTCAAAGGAACCCTAAGAAAGCTCTGTTTTTGGTCCAAGGAGAATGACAGACACTAGAAAAAGTTGTAAGTCTAAGCCACAGAGTGGAATCCAGTTCAACTGAGCCTAGTCTGGATCAATTAACTCTCAGTTCACTCACAGATGCATGGGTGAGAATAAATAATAATTACTTTAAGCCACACTGAATTTGGGATGATTTGTTTTACTTTATTATTACCTTGTTCTTGGGAATAATGACTCAACATCATAAAGATATCAATTCTGCTTAATATATCCCAATAAAATATTCAGAGAATGGTTATTATTAACTAAATAAAGTAGCTGAAATTGTAGATGATACCAAAATCAAAGGGAGAGAGAATAGTATGTTAAGGTTCTTAACTTGCTCAGGGACAAACACAGATTTGATAGGTTTATGTATTGGTACAAAAATATTCATAAGTATGACTCTTAGTAAGTTTTGATAACTTTCAAAACTCTCCCTTTCAAAAATTTTTTTATTCAACCAATGAAAAAAAGAAGGAGGGAAAAAATCTTGGTAAGTGATACAAGTGAAAATGGCTGAGTATGGACCTCCAAAATGTCACTCACCAATAAAGGCAACAAGACCACACTGGCAAAAAAATATAAGTCAAAATCAAGTTTTCCAGAATCCAAAAATTAACCAAAGCCTTGCAACTGCCCAAAGAGTATTAAAGGAAAATGTTAGACCCTTAGTAGGAACAGCATGCTTGGTGCTGTTTTCACTGACCCTTTGCTATCTCTCCCTCCCCAGTTCCACAGTAGCCTTGAAAAACGGCAAATCCATCATCCCAGTGCAAGACAGCAGCTCCGTAACTACAGTGAAAGCCACCAGGCCAAGCATCACAGGAGAGGATTGAAGGGAGTTGGAGCTCATTAAAGTATCAATCTCAGATGATTGTCATTATTTGACCTGCATAGAAGTTCCTTGGCTTTTATTCTAACCTGACTAAGATCTCACACAGTGCTAATCCATTTCCTTAGGGACATTTGTTAAACACAATTATAGGCAATTATTTAACAGTATAGCTGCCCGAAGCAGGGATAACTGTTTGGGGAGAAAAGAAACTGAGCAAAATAGTGGAAAGGAAAAGCTGGTGAATGAACATCCACAGGGGTCTTCTAGGGATGTGCACCTTTCCATGAAAGACCTGAGAAAGTCAGCGGTCTGACCTCTGGCTGTCCTTTAGTCTCTTAGCAAGCAGAGTTTTTTTTTTTCTTTATACACACACACGCGTATGTATATATGTGTATTATACACGCACACATATATATATTACATCATTGTTATTTTTTTACAATGTATGCTGTCTTCTCTCAGGTGTAGTCCCTGTAAAATTGCCACCACCAATTCACCGGTGCACCATCACCATAGTCCCTTCTGCTCTTTCCTCCCCTGGTTTGATCCCTCTGCCTCCCCCTCCCTTGCAGAATATCTCTGATTTATAGTTGCCTGCTAATTTTGTTTTCTTATTTATTATTATTGTCATTTTTTCCTGATCCCTTATTTGGTTCCCCTATATTTCTCCTATAAGTGAAACCATCCAATATTTTTTTTTTTCCTTCTGGCTTATTTATGAGCATAATCCCTTCCAGCTCCATCCATGTTGCTGCAAATGGAATGAGTTCATCTTTTTTGATTGCAGAATATTATTCCGTTATGTTTATTGCTGCACCTCCCCCTGCAGTGACTTTTAGGGCTAATGGCTTTCGCCACGGTCCCTAGGTCCGGCTGGGCAAGGAACCAGCTCGCAGGGGGAGAACAGCAAAACCCCCTGAAGACATACCTGCTGCACCTCCCCCTGCAGTGACCTTTAGGGCTAAGCCACGGGTCCCTAGGTCCGGCTGGGCAAGGAACCAGCGTGCAGGGGGAGAACAGCAAACCCCCCGAAGACATAGATAAGACGGAAGCCTGTTGAAAGATAACGACCACCAGGAGCCACTACAGGAATGCTGACGGAAGCTTATCTCGCCTTCTCAAGGCCCACAAACTTTATTCTAATACAGCTGTCTCTCTAAAATCTTTTCTCTCTCTCTAAAATCTTTTCTCTTTCTCTGTCTAAAAGGTCATTGGTTTGCTAATTAAAAAATAACATACGAAATCTAATAACTAGGCTAATTCAAATGAAACATTACTAAACTCTGTGTATTAATAGAACTGTTAGCTTAATAATTTCTCTGTTGTATACTTAGCCTTGTTAGCATTAATCTTAATGATAAAAATATTACATTGTGAAAAGTAAAATTCACCCGTGTTAATTAATAGTAATTTAGTGGTAGTGAGTAGTTAAAACAAAAAGTAATCATATAAAACAAAAAGAAAAATTAATAGCCTAACTACTTAGGAATACACCTGGGTCCAGATGTAAATCACTGCCCTGTCAATGATAAGCTAAACCTATAAGCAAGCTGATTTCTTCACTGATGTTCGCCATTCCTATGCTTTTAGAAAACATATATATACTGGTCACCAACTCAAATTAAATTACACTCAGATTTACACTCTCTCTTGAAGTGTGTCTGTTTGTCATTTCTTTAACCGAATCCCTGACCACCCTGCGCAATCTCTCAACCCTGAGACGGCCTCATCGTTCACTGCTGTGCTGGTCCGCGGCAGTTTATATACCACATTTTCGTGATCCAGTCATGTATTTGGGTTGTTTCCACATCTTACCTATTGTAAATAATGCTGCAATAAACATAGGGGTACATGTGGCAAGCAGAGTTGTAAACTGAGTCCCTGAAAGGTATAAGATGCCTCCAAATCATACACAGGGCCCCTTAGTAAAAGCTGGGAGAATAATTGGTTCTAACATTTTAGGAAATCTGTGAGTAATCAATAATGAATGGATCTATCTGAACGCAGATTTCAGTAGCCATATGTCCAAAAGTGCAGACTTTCCAGAATTAATTTTTTCAAAGTCATTAAACAAACCAACTGAAATAACAAAAAGGAAAAAAAAACAATGAATTTGACACAACAATAATAAACCCCATAGAAAGAAAAATCTCATTTCCAGAATTGACATGTTATTTTAAATGTCCAGGTTTCAGCAAGTATTGATGAGACAGGCAGAGAAATAAAAAAGTATGGCCTATAAACAGCAAGAAGAAAGAGCCCATAGAAATTATAGATGATTCCTAACACCTCTAAGAACTAAGACATTGCTCTCTCAGCCACGAGAAACTGAGTCCCAGGGAAAGGAATTGGTCAGGTTCCCAGTTTACAAAACTCTGGGGGAAGCTGGTATTTTGTCTGAATTTCTACCTGTCCAATCTGTCAGTCACGGTTCACAGTGATAGAACACCCAAAACAGGAACTTCCACCCTTAATTACATTGAGCTGTGCACAAGTGTGGCTGGACCTTACTGCCTGAATCAGTTCCTCTTAATAATTAACCACAGAAAATAATCTGGCAAATTGTGTTTACGGAAACGTCTGGTTCCTTTCAAAAGCCTGGGTGGGGGTGGGTATCTGGGAAATTATAGATGAGGAGGGCCTCCTCGGTGGCGCAGCGGTTGAGCGCTGGGCTACGAAGCTGCCCACAGCCTCTGACCGCGGGTTCGATCCCGGCCGCCGGGGAGGGTCCCACATGGCGTGCAGACCTCTCCTGCCACACCCGCTGCTCCCCTCAGCAGTGTTACTTCCTCAGTCTTCCTGTTCAGCTCCCCACTCTGGCTCTGGTGAATCTTCTCACCCCCCACGCATCTGGCCTGTATCCCATCTTGTATAAATAAATAAATCTTAAAAAAAAAAAAAAAAGCTCTGGGACCTGCAAGAACATTTAAAAAAAAAAAAAAGAAAAAGAAATTATAGATGAGGAAGTTACAATGTATAAATTACCAGACAAAAACGTTCAGTCAGCTATTTTAGATATGTTCAAAGAACAAAGGAACTTATAGCTGGAAAACAAAAGGAAAGGATGACATTAATTCACAAGAGAATATGGGAACTTTAGATCTAAAGATAAATAAGTTAAAAGTAAAAGGATGGATTAAATATTTCATTCCAATAGGAACCAAAAGAGAGCTGAGGTATACTAATTAATAGCAGACAAATTAGACTTTAAGGAAAAAACTGTTCAATAAAAGGGACTTTATGTATTAAGAAAGGGGTGGATTATATATAACAATTATATATAATTATAACAATTATAAACATATATGCATCTAATATCAGAATTTCAACTATACATAGCAAACATTGACAAAACTGAAGGGAGAGATAGTTGCACAATAATTGTGAAAGACTTCACATTTAAGCATTTTACATTCAGCATTTTTAATAATGGACAGAACAATTAAGACAGAAGAGAAATAAGGACACAGAGCACCTGAACGATGCTATAAGCCCAGTGTACCTAACAGACATATACACGACATATCCACCCCGCAACAGCAGGCTGCATTTTTCCCTTTCAAGTGTATGCAGAGCATTCCCAGGCTCTCCAAGTCAGACCACATACTAGGTCATATAAGTCTTAATGAATTTTTAAAGACTGAAATCATACAATTTATCATTTCCAATCACAATAAAAGAGCTAAAGTCAGTAACAAAAGGAAAACTGGAAACTTGAGAACTCTGTGAAAGATAAATGACATGTTCCTAAATAACCAACATGGCAAAGAAGAAAACACAGAGGAGGGCCTCCCCAGTGACGCAGTGGTTGAGCGCTGGGCTGCGAAGCTGCCTGCAGCCTTTGCAGCGACAGTTCGATCCCTGGCTGCTGGGCGAGGGTCCCACAGGGCATGCAGACCTCTCCTGCCGCCTGCTGCTTCCCTCAGCAGTGTGTTTCTCAGCCTGCCTGCTCTGCTCTCGCCTCTGGCTCTGGTGAATTCTCTCACCCTCCCGTGCTTCTGACTGTACCCAGTGCTTGCATAAATAAATAAATAAATCTTTAAAAAAAGAAAACGCACAGAGGAAACTAAGAAATGCCTTGAGATAAATGAAAACAAAAGCACACATACTAATAGGGATGCAGCAAAAGCAGTGCTAAGAGGGAATCATATAGCTCTAAATGCATACTAAGCTGAAAGTTAGCAGAAGAAAGGAAATAATGACTAGAGATAAACAAAATAGAGATGAGAAAAACAGGAAATCAGTGAACACAGAAGTGATTCTTTTTATATAGCAACATAATTAACAAATCTTAGATTAACTAAGAGAGAGAAGAAACAAAATTCTACAATGAGAGATGATATCACTAAATTTATAGAAATATAAAGGGTTATAAGAGAATACTATGAATAATTGTAACACCATGTATTGAACAACCTAGATGAAATAAACAAATTCTTTTATATAATAGTACATATTTATACTTGATATATTAGTAAGGAGATTGAATGAGGAATCAGAAACCTTCCAATAGAAACATCCTGAACCAGGCAACTACACTGATAAATTCTACAAAACATTTAAAGAATAATTAACAATTCTTCTCAAACTCTCCAAGAAATTGAAAATAAAAGAACACTAACTCACTCTGTAAAGTAGACATAACCTAGTACCAAGACTGGACAAAGTCATCACAAGAAAACTAGAGTCCAATATCCCTTATGACTATTGATACAAAAAACCTTAGCAATATACTAGCAAACCAAAATCATGGTATATTATAAGGATTATGTGCTACCATACAAAGATCAACTGATGTTATACAACACATTAACAAAATAAGGGGAGGAAGAAGCACATGACCATCTCAATTGATGCAGAAAAGCTTTTGACAAAAGTTAACACACTTTCTATGAAAAAAAGAAAACACTCAAAAATCTAGCAATAGAAGGAAAAGAGTCAGATAGGCTTTTCTTAATATGCTGAGAGTAGGTTTTTTGTCACCTTAGTATAGGAATTAGAGGTCAGTCAATGACTTGTGAGCCTTGGCAGGTCTATTACTATTATCTAAAGAATGTAGCTTGTTTTCACTTAAGAGTAGTGAGGATCCCGAAGGCTAGCAGAAACTTCTGTCCTTGCCTAAGTCCTTCACCTCCCCCTAACTGAAGAAGAAATTGTCATGTCCTAAGTTTCTGGTCCTTTCCTAGTCAAAGACGCAATCAGTGTTTCCCCTTTCATGACCTAGAAGAATGTAGGGGTCTCATCCAGTTCTAAGTTTATCAGTTAACATGTCCTCTGAGAATCTCACCTTTATGCTCAGAGTAAGAATGAGATTGCTGGGCCTCCCTGGTGGCGCAGCGGTTGAGCGCTGGGTTGCAAAGCTGCCCGCGGCCTCTGTGGTGCCGGTTCGATCCCCGGCTGCTCCCCGGCCACTGGAGGAGGGTCCCACATGGCGCGCAGACCTCTCCTGCCGCCCGCTGCTCCCCTCAGCAGTGTCCTTCGGTCCTTCTGCCTGCTCTGCTCCCCGCTCTGGCTCTGGTGAATTCTCTCACCCTCCCGCGCTTCTGACTGTACCCAGTGCTTGTATAAACAAAGAAACAAACAAACAAATAAATAAATAAATAAATAAAATATATGCCTCTTTAAAAAAAAAAAAAGAATGAGATTCTCCCCTCCTTATCTGACATGTCAAGTCTCTCCGTCTCTATCCTTGACTCCCCAGGTTCCAAAATGCAGGATCAATACTTCTGGTTTGTGCCATTAGTTTATAGAATTTACAACCATGTAAATGATCCATATATACATAATTAAATTGGTTGTTTTTCCTTTGCTAACATCATCTGATGCTATTTTAATTACTCATCTAGCCCAAGAAGAACCCAGAGAGGTTCAGGATGATTTCTTTTTGCGCCTCAACAATCTCCAGAGATATGAACCAAAACAATAAATCATCAGTCACTTTTGGAAAATGTTAAGAAACAAGCTTATTATTTTGAACACTGGTAAATAAAAATAAAAAGGTAAAGAAGCATCCCAATTAATCAATGGTAAAGGACTGAGGGAGGGAGAGAAAAAGAAATAGAGAAAGTACGTAGTTCACAAAAGAAAACACAGAGCATATATTTGTGACTATAAACAAGAACGCCAGGTCACATGCCATTAAGGGGGAGTGTGTGCACCAAATTCAGTTCTATTAAAATTAAAGACTTTTTTTTAACAATGAATACCATAAAAACAGTTAAATATAGAGGACAGATCAAAATATTTATACTTGCTCTAATAGAAAGTAATGTTTATAACATAAGAAATCCTGCCAACTTGGTAGAAAGAGACCCCAAGAAAAAAGGGTTGATAACAATAGGAGAATCTAAAAGATAGTAAGTATATGAAAACCAACTTCAGTAGAATTCAAAGAAGTGAAAATTAAGGCAAATCTGTAAACAATAGAATGTTGGATAATACCAAGTGCTAGTGAGGCTAGGGGGAAAATGAGACTCTTCACCGCTGCTCAGATCCTAATTTGGTATAGCCACTGGGAGAGTCATCTAGCAGTCTAGCATTGACCTTCTGGATTTTAAGCCTCAGACAAGTTCTCACATACAGTCACCAACATCTGTCTATATTTATTTCAATATTGTTTGAGATAGCAAGGAATTGGAGACAACCTCATTTTCTGCCACTAAGAAATATATTAAATTAATGTGATAGGATACCATAATTAGACTCATTGGAGTTTTTATACAAACATAATTTTGTATGCAAAGTGAAATATCATGAGTTTTATAATCCAATAAAAGTGATATATACTAAACACAAGCATGCAGGCCAGTTCATAATAATTTCCAAAGATATATGTGTATACACCAGCAAATGGGTGGTGCCAGCAAGTTGTTCAATTTCAGGGGTGCTGTGCCCAGTTTCCTACAGCATGACTCCAAAATACGTTAAGAATGGTGCCCTCTGGAGTTGTGCGATGGGACAGCCTTGACTATATAAGATGGTTTAGAAGGTCACAGATGAAACACACGGAATAGGTGTCTATACAAGATGGGGGCCAGAAGGGAAACGGGAGTGGGAATGGAGGAGAAAGGAGAATGTAAAGGAAAACAAAGTAAGATTTTTAAAAAGAGTCTTTGCACAAAAGATGGCAGCGTGTCCTGAATGAAGAAATAGGATCCACTTAACTCTGAGGTCTGGGGGAGGACCTTGAAGAGGAGTCTTGAACTAGTTAACCAAAAACTTTAAAAATCCTGCTAAGAAATGTGAATTTTCACACTGAAAGCTATGAGAATCCTGAAGTGTCTGAAAAAGGAAAAATCTGCATGAGAATGCAGAAGAGGGTCAGAGGCTGGGGAGACCTTCCAAGGAATTCATATGTGCAGAGGTGACAGCATGGCCCAAGATGCCCTTCATCAGGTGTTCATATCTAACTCCGTGGGCACAGGGGTTCCCCAGAAGGCCCAGAGTGCCTGCCCACCACCCTTCTCCTATTATCATGTACCCAGAGGCAGATGAAAAGTACTGGGATAGCGGTTGGCACCACCTTGCAGATGTCATTGGCCACACAGTATCTATAAGCTGTGGGCTGTGGGTTCTAGATTGTTGACTAGCTACCTAGTCAAAGCCTCCATGCTGATAGAAACACAGGGTATTAATGTCCAGAAATTTACACAGGAATCTCTGCTCCTTTTTCTTTTCCTAAATCCTCACCTTGTAGATATATATTATTTCTGGGATGCTTAGGAAATCATTCCACCTTCCTGGTAGAAATAGTTGGACAAGACTTTATCATCTTGTAGAGCTTCCATGTATCCAGCAATTCCACTCCTAAGTATTTACCCAAAGGACACAGAATCATTAATTCAAAAGGGCACCTGCACCCCTATGTTTATAGCAGCACTGTTTACAATAGCTAAGCTTTGGAAACAACCCAAATGTCCAAAAATAGATGACTGGATCAAGAAGATGTGGTACCTACACGCAATGGAATATTACTCAGCAATCAAAATAGATAAATTCATGCAATTTGCAGCAAGATGGTTGGTGCTGGAAGGGATCATGCTCAGCAAAATAAGCCAGAAAGAAAAAGAAAAATACCGGATGGTCTCACTCACAGCAGGAATTTAGAAAACCTAAATAAGGGACCAGGAAAAAGACTAATTATAATAAAGAAAAAATCAAAATCAACAAGCAACTGTAGACCAGAGACATACCGCTTCTCGGCCTTTTGGCTAAGATCAAGTGTAGACCAGAGACACACTGGGGAGGGGTGGATTAGGGTCAAAACAAGGGGGGTGGGAATTATATGGCGAATATAACCAAAATGAAAATGCATACATTGTGCAAAAATGAAAAATGATGTAAGAATTATATAAAATAAAATAATAATTTTTTTAAAAAAGAATTTATCATCTTGGAGGCCCTTTTAATGCCAATACTAGGGGCCTGTGAGGAATTTTGTTTTCTGGCTGTGCTGAGAACTTCATGGCTCTAAGGTGACTGGTGTGATGAACAAAATGGGCACAATGTTTTGGAGTCAGGTTTGGGTTAGAATCCTGCATCCACTACTTGCAAACTGAGTGGTTCTTCATTTCTTTATCTATAAAAATTGGAGGTTAAAAAGTTCCACCTCACAAGCAGGGAAATGCAGCAGGAGGATCTGGCATTTGGAAAGCACTCCACAAAAGATAGTTCCTCTCCACCCTCCTTCCTTTCTGTTTAGAAGATGTTTCATGAGCATTTTCACACCACAGTTTTCACAAATTGTCACAATCAAATTGTCCCTTTTTAAGAATTTAAGAATGAGCTCAGGTGTAGCATCACATGTAGAATAAAATCCCTAGAAAAATATAAACTGTTAATTAGAGACTGTTAATAAACAAGTGGGCTTATTTATGTATTTTATTTATTTTCATTGGATTTTTGATAGGGGTGGGTAGGGAGAAGTACATCAAATATGTTTTAAGGGGCCTCCCTGGTGGCACAGCAGGTTGAGCGCCCTGTGGTGAAGCTGTCCGAAGCCCCTGCAGTGCGGGTTCAATACCTGGCCAGGGAGAAACCCACATGGCGCAGCAGAACTCTCCTGCCTCATCTGCTGCTCCCCTCAGCAGTGTCTTCTGTCCAACTGCCTTGTTCAGCTCCCTGCTCTGTCTCTGGTGAATTCTCTCACTCTCCCATGCCTCTGACCTATACCCCAGTTCTTGTATAAATAAATAAATCTTTAAAAACAAAGCAAAACAAAACAAAAAACCAAATATGTTTTAAGGCATCACCTTCTAAGAATAACCTTTTCCCATAGACTTAAGATGAAAAAAAGACTATGAATATTTTTTAAAATAAATCCGGTTCTCCTGTTTATTAATCACCTTAATCAAGCTCACATGAAGTTTTTGTCGGTCCTGCTCAGACAGAGCAGATGGTGGGCCAGCTTTGAAACGAGGTAAGATTGCTATCACAAAGCAGTGCTCATGGGGTACAAGGTCTTGGGAAGGAAAGAAGACTCAGGGTCCTCTCAACACATCTGATCAGATGAACTGCCTTTTCTATTATAAGGATATTTTAAGTCAGTGGTTGCCAGCTCTGGGTTCCTGGGGTCACAAAGAATTGATGAATTAATTTTGACTAAAATATTTTCTTAAAATGTAATATCTAATGAAAGGGAAGATGTGGTGAAGTAGGAAATAGGCAAACTCATGCCTTGGTGATTGCACATCTTTTGAAAAACAATTTTGTACTTAAGTATCAACCTATGGGGAGGAGTATCAACCTTATGGGGTGGGAGCT
This sequence comes from Talpa europaea, assembly GCF_964194135.1. Classification (NCBI taxonomy): domain Eukaryota; kingdom Metazoa; phylum Chordata; class Mammalia; order Eulipotyphla; family Talpidae; genus Talpa; species Talpa europaea. The sequence goes on along the minus strand of NC_140073.1, from coordinate 36,356,617 downwards.
TAAGTAGGGAAATAGAGAAGTGCTCAAGTGCTATTTTATAACAGTATAGCATAGTAAGTCGAGAACCATTACATGCAGCAGGATACACTCACCAGATGGATGGAGCTATTCATAAGGGGGCTGTCAAAACCCAAGCAGATCACAACCCCATTAAAATTATGTATTTTTCTAAGAAGAAAATAGGAAAACTTCATAATTCAAAATGTCTGACAAGAAATATAGAATTTTTGGTAGTCATAAGCTCTGGTGTCGGGATTTTCAGCCACTTCTTTCTTTTCACTTATGTAATTTTCAAGCCCATCATAAGGACTATAGTGTATACCTTTTATCAGCTAATAATAATCGTGTTTTATAAGATAGTAAACAGACATGGCCAGTGGAATCTTTTGGTAGGAGGTGACTGACAGTGGAATCATTTATATAAAAAATACGATAGGTTGTAGCAGTTCCAAAACAGGGACAGGCAGGGAGCCTGTTTCATTTTATATTCTCAGATGGCTTGCTGTTTCCTCCTCAGGATTTAAGCCTGGAGAACAGGTGAGGATTTGCACAGAAATCTTGGTGTTGGTGCTGTCATTCATGGATCCTCATTCTTACTGCCATGATTGCTTAAAAAGTGAGTGGGATTTTAAAATAGCATTTCTAAGTTACTTCCTAGGCACAGGCACTGCTTTGGTAGGTTTTTATATCTATAGTCCACCTCTCGGGCTTTCAAGAGCTCTGAGTCAAAGAAGCTATTGTCTCCTTTCTCCTCCCCCTGTCGTCCCCCTTTCTCCTACCCACACAGAGAGTATTGATTTGGGTGAAAGAAAAAATGACCCAGCAGACTGGGCCACCCTTTGTTATAAACAAATCCTCCTCACTGCCTGAAGAGTTGACTAGAGAAGCATTTTCAGGTGGGCAGGATGGGAAGGTTCTGGAAAGAGGGCACCAATGAATCCCACAGGCCTGCCTGTGATGTGGCTTATTTGCTTTACAGGCTTCAGGCATATTTGCTGACGTCAGCAGCCCGTCAAAGTTTGAAATAATAATAGTGAAAGGAAAACAGTCCCTTTCTGCCAGGCAGGCCTGTTCTGCCAACTTCTGTGTTCTCCTTTGAGTTAATAAACGTCCAAGAACCACCTCCCTTACCAGCCTGGGGGCGGGTGGGGAGGTGGGGGGAAGCATAATAATTTGAAAACCACCAGGTCAGCCCATTGCCAGCGTAAACCATTCAGACAAGCAGCGTTTGTCACACTCTAATGAGGATTTCAGCTTTGCCTCAAAAGGAAAGCTATCATTAGGCTTAGTATTTATGGGATCAAGTGACTTTGGGGGACGGTGGGTTTCTTTTGGTCCCTTCCTCATTTTAAGCATGCCCAAGACCAGATACATAGATGTTTTCCTCTATCAAACAAAGCTAAAAAACCATAATTATGCCTACTAATGTCTTTTGAAAACATCAATTAAGAAAATGGCTTTTTATCCCCATTGTACTTAAAAATCTGAAACATCCACACATGTTGTAACAGCCTGGAGTGGGGGGTCACTGTGTCTGAGGAGACAACCCACAGGGCTTGAGGGGGTTAAGTGAGCAGGACTCCATTGGCAATCGGCAGACAGAACCTCTCCAAGGGAAGAAACTTCTCTATAAAGCATAACCTCTTATCTTCACATGTAGTGTTGAAACTGGAGCCAGCCCCTCCAGTTGGGTTGATACCAGGCTGCTACACACTACACACACACACCCCATTGTTAACACCTCAGGACAGATTAGATCCTACATTCCTCAGAAGTACTGAGCTCCAGAGGGAACACAGCCAGCAGACTCCTTCCACAAGGGCAACAACTAGCTACAACTGATAAGTTTTAATTGAAATAACTGGAACAATTACATTAAGTCCCCACCAGGGCTCTGTCACCAGCCAGGGAGGGAGAGGTGTTATGCTTGCATCTCCTGGTGCATGCAAAGGTGTGAACCAGATGAGAGTAATTCAAGTCAAGTCGTTAGCTCACTTTCATATGCTTTCATCTATGGTTATGTGCTGCTGCTGTTATGTTGTTCACTCAAGGTGAACAACACCTAGCTGGGTTGTTGTTTTTCTTTGGGGGCCTTGGCTAGTAAACTGTGATATTTACACTATCTCAGTGTAAGTTTGGACAAGTAACTATTCTCTAACCAAAGAAACTAGAGTTAGACTTAGGTTTGGGGTAAAGTCTGTTGAGGTCATGGTTAGTTTTAATCATATAGCTCAGTTCAAAAGTTCAACACAAAGATCTGGTTTTCAAGTCTTAGTTTCAAACAGAGTGTTCATTCAATAGCAGATTTAGTTGTACTTAAACTTGAGTTCTACAACTTCCCCTTTACTTTTTCTGAAGTAACAGAAAAAGTTACCTCAGATAGAAGTGGATGAAATGGCAATATGAATGAAAGGACAACACACATACCTTTGCGGGGTCAAATCCCAAAGAGCCCAGATTAAATTATAACCAGCGATTATGTCTGCCAGGATTCGCTCTCTCAAAAGTGTTATGTTTGGCTTTTGTGATAATAAATGATTGGGGGGGGGGAATCCCATTCTAGCATATACAGTATTTACTAGGATATGCAAGGTTAGACTTCCGTACAATTCGGCCTTTGAAAGAAAATAAAAGTCAGTTTAACAGACGGGTAATTCCCAAATCTGCAGAAATGTAAACAGCCTGGATTTTTGGTGCCTATGGGTTTTATCAATGATGTAAGTAAGGCTGAGACCAACACCAATGCGTCCTCTTTGGCTAGTTTTGACATGTTCACAGTCACAATTAACATTCAAGGAATTTCCTTTTCATCCAAGTGTTTCTTTTAAAAGCACTTTATGCTACAAACTAAAATTCTAGCTGCCATCAGTCCTTCCCAAACAAAAAAAAGTGGTGAAATCTCCATAATACTTTCATAGCTGTCTTTGAAAATGGGCTCGGACCACGTCAGCTTCCCCGGAGCATTTGTTTTCCACTGGGGGGAGGGAGGAGGGATGGGGTAGGGTAAGGAGGGGGGACTCTTACCTCCTCCCTCCTTCCTTCCCCTAAAAAGGCTCCGATAGGAGGAGACCCGGCTTCTAAGTCCCGCACCCTCCAGCACTCTCAACCCGGAGCCCGCCCGAGGAGCGCCGCTGAGGGGCGGGTGTCCTGAACCCCCCCAAGGCCCAGCCAGAGAACTGTTCCCCACAGGAGTCCCGGGCTGACCCTCAGCCAGGTTTCAAGCCCCTGAGCCGCCCAGGCCAGTGTTTTCCACAAGGAAGGGAGAAGCGTTGTTCTCCCTCTGCCACCCTGCACCTCCTACACAAGTGATTCGCACACGGGCACTGAGTCTGAGTCCTGGCTGTGCATGGAACTCAGCCCGGTGTCCGAGTCCTCGTCGTTCCCTGGGCAGCTCTTGGCTAACCCACGGGCCTGATCCACCCACACGTCGGCGCAAGCCTGAAGTCCGGGTTCCGCAGGAGCCCCGCCAGAGCCCAGAGCCCCGTCGGGCGCTACAGTCAGCTCCAGCGTGTGCAAAGTCTGGAGAAGGCCCTGCAGCTCGCGCTCCTTGCTGTCCCACTGCTGCTGGCTGTAATCCAAGTCCGACTTCACGGCCTCCAGGTCTGTGTTAAGCCGGAGCCCGATGTACAGGCTAGTGCTGAGCTGCGTCCTGACCTGCTCCTGCTCCAGCAGCAGCTCGCCTTCCAGGTGGCCCTCGGTCTCCACCGGCTCCTCCCTCGCCGCGAGTTCCTCCTGGCGCCGGCGCATCCACCTCTGGTTCAGTTCTTCTTGAATCTCGGCTGAAAGGCGCTCCAGCAACTCCTCCTGTTGGGTCCGCTGCTCCTGCAACCGCAGCAGGTCGTCGCAGCGCCGGGCCAGCTCCTCCAGCTTGACCGCCTGCGCCTCGCCGTCCAAAGGCGCAGCGGCCGCCGCCGCGGCTGGCTCCTCTCCCGGGCTAGGCTCATCGACCTCGAGGCCTGCGCCCACCAAGTAAGTGTCCTGCACGTAGTTGACTCCATGTCGCCGCATGCGGTCCAAGTGCACCTTGGCCTCATAGCGATCGATCTCGCGGTCCAGTTCCCGGAGCCGCTGCACCTGCTGACGGATGGTATGATCCTGCGAGAGCACCAAATGCACCAGCGTCTCCATGCGCTCCACAGACGCGCTCTCCGTGGCCCGCGGTGACGACGAGCAGGACGAGGTGGTGGACGATGAAGTGGACGAACAGGGTGACGACGGCTGCTGCTGGCGCCGCCGGTTGAGCTTAGCCAGCTTGCGGAAAGCCTTGCGCACCACCCGCCGCTGCTTCTCCTGGGTCATGGTCACGTTGGGCCTCGGCTGGACCCCCCGGGTCGTGCAAGGGCGCTCTCGACTGAGCACAACTCTCGCCTCGGCGCTGCGCGGGCCGGCGTTGGGCAGCGACGCCTCGCTGCGCACTAGCACGAAGCGCACATTCTCTTGCTCGTCGCCCCAGGCAGCCCAGAGGCGCAAGATGCGCGTCTTGTTGGGCAGGATGCGCTCAAAGCCCCGCCACTTCTCCACGATGCAGTAGCACTGCGGGGGCCCGCACAGCATGCCCTGAGTCAGCGCCTCGTCTTCGTCTTCGTCGTCCTCGTCCAGAGCTTCCAGCAGCTCCCCTGGGCCTGGGGCGTCCCCTGCTGCCCCCCGCCGCCGGCCTCGCCGCTGCTTTCTTCGCCGCCGGCAGCCGTCCTCCAGCAGCACCCGCACCACGTCGGAGCAAGTGGTGCGGCGGGAGAGGCCCGACACCAGCTTCTCTTCCTGGCAGATCCACACGGAGATCTTCTTTTCTGAAGGATCCATTGCGCAGCCGGGGCGCTGGGACGGCAGGGGCAGCGCGGGCAGTCCGGCAGCTGTGGGTGGGGAGGGAGCTCGGGACCCTTGTCCCGGCAACAGCGGCTCTCTCCCGGCCGCGCACCGAAGACCAGCGCTGGCGCCGGCGGGAGGCGCTTCGGCCGTGCTGGGCCGGGACGGCGGGCGCTCCTGGGGCAGCGCGCCCGGACCTGCGCGGCACCTCTCTGGCTCTGCGCGAGGATGCCCGGGTCGCCGGGTTTTGCTCCACCCCACGTGGCTCCTCCCCCTCCCACCCCTGCTCGCAGCTGCCGCGCGGCCGGAGCCGGAGAGGCGCGGCGCTCAGAACCGCCTCTCTGCAGCCTGGCTGCGCCCAGGGCGCCCAGTCCGCTCCCGACCCGCGTAGCCGGGACCGGGAGTCTCGGCCTCGGCCCCTTCCGCCGACTCGCCGCGGGGTAGCGCGGGGTGACGAGCTGCTGCGTTCAGGGCGGACCAGACGCTTCTGATTTGACTTTCTCACTTTCCCCAGCGCCTCCAGACTGGGCTCCTGGCCCTTCAAGGCAGAGTCGTGGGAGAGCCCCTCGTGCAGTCTCTAAGGAGACTCGAACCACATCGCTGGACTTCCAGCTGGGAAGCCTTCCAGACTTCTTTGCCTGGTGGTAATATGTGCATGTTTAAGAACAAGATGGGGCAGTGAGTCCTCAGAGCAAGTGTGGCTATAGAATAGTCCAGGTTAAGTGTAGACTTTCACAAGCTCACTGCCGCCCTCCCCATTACCTTATGGGGTGATGCTTCCCCCAGCCTTCTTGACAGGGGGACTCCTGATTCTAGTGGGAGTTCATCCCAGACCCAAGTCGCAAGCTCTTTTTTCCACTTCTCTCCATCATAAAGGGAAACCTAATCATTACCGTGACAATTTCTGGCATTTTCCAGTATGTAAATTTCTGGCATTTTCCAGATGTAGTCAAGAAGAAGTCAGAACCAAGTTTTACAGTTCAAAATCTCCAAGGCCAAAAAACAAGTGGATTTTGTTCTTCCTCCAATGTTGATGAGGATGGCCCTTGTGCACAAGACTTGTCCTCAGCTTGTCCTGGTGGGCAGGGTTGAATAGGTCACTCCTTTGCACCTAGACTTTGGATGGTTCCCCACTACTGCTTGAATAAAGCGCTTTTATTCATCCACTCTGTAAACATTTTTGAGTATGTACTATGCTCCAGTTACCTTGCTAGGGCAATTTGATGAACAAATTGCGGTCCTGGCCTTCTAAGAGCTTAAAATCTAGTGGAGAGCACAGTTGAATGAAAGTGTCCAACACAGGGAGAGCATGAGGTGCTAGGGAAAAACTAGAGTGCCATCCTGCTCAGCCTGGGAAAGTCAAGGAAGGCTTCCTGGAAGAGGTGGTATCTTAGGCAAGACTGGAAGCAACTTTTGAGTCAGTCATAGTAAAAATAAATGGGGGGAGAGGGCAGGCCCAATTTCAGGTAGAAGGAACTATATATGCAAAGTTAAGGAATCAACAGAGAAAGGCAGTTACTAGGGCGATAAGGGATTTTAGTGAGAGGAGCTTCTAAGAATGAGATTGGATGGGTGATCAGGAGCTGAGTCAGAAAGAGCATTTAATTCCTGCCTCAGTATTTGGACCTATCCTAAAGGCAACGAGAAGCCATAGAGTGTGGCTTACTAGCTCTGTGCCCCTAGGAAACAAACCCCATCTCTCTAAGCCTGTTTTCTCATCTGTGAATGGTGATAATAGAAATAGGTGGCTAATAGGGCTGTTGTGAGGATTAAGTGCTTGAACGGGCTCTGTCCACAATAGAAGTTTTATTGGAGGGCAAAAAACTTGGAGGGGGGGCGGGGACAAGAATGCTACTGTCTAAAAATTGCCACAAATTTAATGTATTACAATACTACCCATCTATAAGTACACAGTTCTGAAGGTGAGAAGTCTACTATGTCATGACTAGGGTCTTAGCTCAGGGTCTCCCAAGGCCGAAGGCAAGGTGTTGGCTGAGTTGAATTCTCAACTGGAGGCTCTGGGAAAAATCCATTTCCAACCTCACTCAGGTTGTTGGCAGGATCCAATTCCTAGCTGTAGGACTGAGATCCCTGTTTCCTTTGCTGTTGACTGAGTGTCACTCTCAGCTCCTGGAAGCCTCTCTCAAATCCATTTCACATAATCTGTCCTAGCCCACTACCCCAACTCCTCCCTCACATACGCAGACATTCCTTCTTCCTTCCCCTCTCACACATGATTGCTAGAACTTTGTTATCAGCTGCCATTCCTACTAGATTTTAAGTTGCCTAAAGGTAGAAGTCAAATGTCTATCGCTCATTTCTAAATCCTCTGCATTTAGCCAAGTACCTGACACATTCTAGGTTTATTAGGTATCTGTTGAATAAATGAATGGGTGAATGAATGAGTCCTGCCTTTTGGCAAGTAAATACCTCATTGCTCTAGAACAGCACCTGCATCTTGATGTGTCCATATTTTTTATATTTTATTAACTAAGAGGCCTCAAATAACTGGAAAACTCCTACTCATCCTTTAGAAACCTACTCAAAGATCTCATGTTCTGGGACTCCTCTAAGATTTGGTTTCTTGTCATTTTCAGCCTCTCTTAATGAAGAGATTACATTGTGTTCTTTTAAATGTGGCTACCAGAAATTTTAAAATATCTGTGTGCTTGTATTTCCATTTAACATTGTTCCCTGTGGCAAGATCCAGAAACTCAGGACAGATTGCTCAAGCCTCTCTCCGTGTGAAGTTATCCTAAATATCCTAAACAAATACATGTCTGCCTGGATTTTGTTATCTCCAGAATAAGCCATTTTATGCCTTTTCAGGATTTGTAGTTTGAATGTTTCTTTTGTTTTAGGGTAGCAGAGAAACTTCTTGCAACAACCACTTGCTACTTCCCTTAGCAGCCTTAGAAGCACATTCCTGATTTCCACCTTGTAAATACCTCAGATTCAATTTAAAGTGTAAATGATTGTTTTCCAGATAGGCCATCAATGTCCTTATTCATCTACCAGTCCTCATCCCTGATGAAGGGTACAGAGCTTCAGGCAGTGCTCAGAGCCAGCAAAATACATGGGCTTCATAATAGGAAAAGGATATACAAAAATAATATTTTTGACCTGGGTATTCATACTCAGAACATTAAAAAAAAAGCAAATTTCATCAAAGGCCAATGAACATGACTACCTTGAAATCTGAAACTTTTGGTTGAAAAAATAATACATGGGGATTTTATAAATAATGTTAAAATGTCAGTAGTAACCTGAGGGAAAATATTTACAGCATGGATACCAAAAGATTAGTATTCAGAATTAAAAAAAAAAAAACTCCCAAATTTTAGTTTAAAAAAATCATGCATTACTTGTAAACTAGATGGTGGCTCAATTTCAGGTACATCACCAAAGAGGAAACATAAATGGTTAAGAAAATGAAATAATGGCCAACTGCACCAAAAATCAGGGAAAAATAAATCTCAGTAAAATGAGACATCTCTTTTTTGCAAGCAGATTGGCAACATGTGTTTTAAATTGATAACAAGAGGGGCAATTTCCTCTCATACACCCCTGGTGTAAATCAGTATATCTATTTTGAGGCAGTATGATAATATCTATTCAAAATGAAAACATTATGTCCCTGCATTCGACATCATGGTATCTACCCCAGAGAAACACACATGTATCCAAGGAAGCAGGTATAGGGGTGTGCACTGGGCCATTTTTGTTTTAGCAAAACAATGGTCAATCATAGTTAAGTAAGGGGATGACAGAATAGCCTGGGGGATAACCATAATTTGGAAATCTTGGCAGCAGTTAAAGGCAGCAAAGTAAATTTGTATGTATAGGCAATAACAGATCTTCAAGATGCATTGCTCAGTGCAAAAGGTAAGTTTCAGAATAATATGTATGTTGGAATCCCATTTATATTTTTTAAATCTATGCACAAAACACATAAACATCGACCATGTTTATGTATTGAGATCTAGATATATATCTGTGTGTACACACAGAGGATATTCACCAAACTGAAAGCTGTGAATACCTCCTGGAAGAATGAGACATTTGCAGAGAGACAGGATCAAAGAGGAATTTAGCTTCATGTGTAGCAATTTTACAGAAGAATTTCATCACCTATTGCCCAATTATAAGATTACAGTACATGATTTAAAAAGTGAAAAGTCTTGGGTTGGGGGTCACTAATTACTTCTCTCCCGTAGACCTTTTCTTCACCTCCCGTTTCTCCTTTCTGTGGGTTCAGCCTTAGAATAAACAGCATCTGTTCCCTCTACTCTGAAAGAACTGACAGAACCCATACTCTTTGCTAGAGGGATGTGAAAGTTAAGTGTGCTATACCGGCGGAGGGGTCTCACTGAGTACTGGGCACTTGGCTTAAAGCGTGCATTTCACCAAGGGTTTTTTCTTTCTGTCCTGGAGAACTTTTAGGAAGACAGCACAATTCTCACAAGAGTGGCCAAGCCCTTTGCTAAATGTCCTCATTGGATCACAAGGGTGGCATGTCATTTGACACTGTGGTTTTTCAGTCATTTATCTTCCTAACACCTCTAAGAACTAAGACATTGCTCTCTCAGCCATGAGAAACTGAGTCCCAGGGAAAGGAATTGGTCAGCTTCCCAGTTTACAAAACTCTGGGGGAAGCTGGTATTTTGTCTGAATTTCTACCTGTCCAATCTGTCAGTCACGGTTCACAGTGATAGAACACCCAAAACAGGAACTTCCACCCTTAATTACATTGAGCTGTGCACAAGTGTGGCTGGACCTTACTGCCTGAATCAGTTCCTCTTAATAATTAACCACAGAAAATAATCTGGCAAATTGTGTTTACGGAAACGTCTGGTTCCTTTCAAAAGCCTGGGTGGGGGTGGGGATCTGGGAACTGCCACACATGTTCCAAGAGAATCTAGACCAGCTCCTGCCTAGGGTGATGTTGGCCAGTTATCCTCACGCAGGTGGTTTCTTACAGTGAGGTCAAGGGGCTGTCACCTGCCTAGAATTGCCTATGGTGTTTATTAAAATGCCATTACCTGGGCCCCACTCTAGACCTAGTGAATCAGAGTCTCTGGAGAGAGACCCACAAATGTATGTTTAAAGCAGTTTCCCCTAGAGATTCTGAAGCACACTGAAAGTCGACCCCAACTGCATTAGAAGGAAAGAACCATTGATAAGAAAGACCTTCAGCCATCTTGTCCCCAGAGATGGTAAAGATACACAAGTGAGCGAAACACTAGAGGCTGGTAGCAACAAATGACAGGTGAGAAAGAGAAGCCCCTGGGAAGATGAAAAAGGGAAGAGGCCAAAATGGGAGTAGCTGCTCATTCATTTTCCCTGGAATCTTGTATCTTAAGTAGAAGCCTAGACTGTGCGGCGATAACATGGAAATGTTTAGGGAAGACAGTGTAATGTGGCAACGACTTCAATCATCTGAAAGATATTTAGCATTTAAAGTTAGAAAGAATTTTTACTGTTTTTTTTTTTGTTTTGGTTCTTTTTATTTCTGTGTCATCGAGAGTACTTATTCGTCCTTCCACTTCATCTATTCTGCTTTCATTGCTTTTCCCAGAGTTCTTTAGCTCCTCCATTAATCCTTTGATCACCTGCATTTCTTTCACTTCCCCCTTTAGGGACTCAATTTCATTCCTCTAGTCATTGACTATTTTTCCCATATCATTTTTTGACTTCTTTCAGTTTTTTTAAGCAAAAATGAAAAATGATGTAAAAAAAGGATAAAATAAAAAAAATAAAAAAAATGAAGTCAAAAAGAAGCCTCCCGAACAAAAAACCATCATCTATGACATCACCATTGAAGACTATGTCAAAAGGGGTTTTGTTTAATTTTCATTATCTGTTGTCACCCAATTAATGAAAGGTGATACTATTAATGAGTGTGTGAACGAGACAGTGTCTTCATTGCCACATCTGAAACATTCCCCCGTTTTTTTCAGGGTAATAGCCCTGACCCAAAGTCAGAAGTGTAGCCTTTCTTCATTGTAGAGAGATACAAACTCTTTTCTCTCCAGCTGCCCCAATCCTAAATTATCCTGTGTCAGCTGCTCATCACCGGGGACACAATATGAGCCTGTGCTTGATTTACTGCTACTTTATGTGAGCAAAATGCTCTGTCTTTCTTCAGTGAAGTCAATTGAGTTGGGAGAAGTTTCAATACCACATTTCTTGGTTTAAAAGCATGATTGTTTTAGTGACTGGTGTGAACAGCAAAGTACTCCACAATTCCCTTTAAGAAAAATGATAGACAAGTTAAATTCGAATACAGGGAATCTTTGAGACAAACAATCAAATCATCTTCACAAGGAGATGTTCTTTTCCCCACTGAGGAAGAAATGGAGACAAGTTTTCCACTGTATTTGGGCCCCGTCCAGGCTGAAAGGAAGACTGTGGGATAGATAAGCAAAAATAGGTTACATCTGGGCAGCCTTGTAGTGTCTCCCTGTGGGCTGAAGAAGCTCCTCTTTGTTTCTCTCCTGAGGCGCAGTGTTGTTTTCTTGTGGCAGTGCTCCCAGTTAAACCTGGGGTACACTATGGATCCCTTACACTTGATTTTGTGATTGGGAGACCTATACAAATGCAAACTTAGCCCACAATTGAATGTTAATAGCTTAAATCTCCATGAATAAGAAAGAAGCTACCTGATCTACCAAACGTTGTGGCTGTCTGCTTTGTCTTTTATATCTATTGTTAACTGTAAAACGAAATCAATCACTGAATTGTTGGTCTGTGAATATACATTTTAGAAAACAAAACTGTGCCGTAAAAAGCCTTTTATCCTTGTGATCCTGCAATTCCACATTTGAGTATAGGCCCCAAAGAAATGGAAGTAGGGTCTCAAAAATATATTTGCACACCTATGCTCATAGCAGCATTTCCCACAATAGCCAAAAGCATCCATCAGCAGATGCATGGATAATTAAAACGTGATGGAGACATCAAATTCAGACATAAAAAGGGAGGAAATTCTCACACATCCTACAATATAGCTGCATTTTGAGGACATTATGTAATAGGGTAGGAACATTCATCAGTCATAAAAAAGGACAAATGTTACTTGTTTCCACTTATAGGAGGCACCCAGAGTAGCAAGGTGACTACCAGGGAGCAGTAGGAGGCATGGAGAATTGGTTAGTGGGCATGGAGTTTCAGTTTTGCAAGATGGAAAACCGTTCCAAATATAGGGGGGTTGATAGTTGCACAACAATGTGAATGTACTAACTGCCGCTGAAGTGTACAGTTAAAAATAGTTAAGATGGGGCCTCCCCTGGTGGCTCAGCGGTTGAGTGCTGGGCTGCGAAGCTGCCTGCAGCCTCTGCAGCGCAGGTTCCATCCCTGGCCGCTGGGGAGGGTCCCACATGGCATGCAGACCTCTCCTGCCACCCGCTGCTCCCCTCAGGAGTGTACTTCGGTCCTTCTGCCTGTTCTGCTCCCTGCTCTGGCTCTGGTGGATTCTCTCACCCTCCCGCGCTTCTGACTGTACCCAGTGCTTGTATAAATAAATAAATAAATAAATCTTTAAAAAAAAAATAGTTAAGATGGTAACTTTTGTTATGTATAGTTGGTCCACAATGTAAAATAATAATTTCTTAAGTATTTTAGATTTAAGCCAAAGCTATTACTAAGGGAAACTTCAACTGTTCCAAAGAACTACAAAAGGATTCCACGTGACTTTCAAAGTAAATGCAATATTTTGTTCATTCCTTGGGTCTTTCAGGAAACCAAATGCCTGATCACTGTACATTTGAAGAAAGTCTGTGTCTTCTTTTTGCTTTCATACCCTCTATCCCCAGCTCCATGTATTAGTTGGCATTTGTTAGCTATTTGTGCTCATCTGTTTATGCTGGTCTTTATCAGAAACTTAAGTAAATAGCTACAAGTTTGGTAAGCTTGAAAAATGATAGCTCGATACTGATAAGGCTTTATATGAGAAATCTGTAACTATAATTCTTAAAATGTTCTACCTAGTTCACAAAGCTGTGCACAGAGTAAATAGAGCAAGGTCTGCCAAAGTACCTAGAGACAGCAGATACCAACGCATGTTGTCCCGGTAGGTATTTGCTTATTAAGCTGTAACAAAGAACAGAGCTGAATGGACCCAGACATTATCTTCATCCCTGTTTACTGGAGCACTAGGTTTCTAAGTAGGTCTCCTTTTGGGGGGTATAGGTTCCCATACCACACCCACCACCAGAGCACTAATAATCCTCCATCATCATCCTTGGGGCCCCCTCCCACTTCCTCTCCCTTCCTCGTCCCCTCCCCCCCAGCCTCAGTCCTGCAGTCATATTTCTAGGGGTTGTTTGGGTTTAGTTTTGTCCCTTTGCTTTGTCTCTCTATATTTCATACAAGTGAGAGCATCAGGTATTATCTTTCTGCTCCTGGTTTATTTCACTAAGCAGATCTCTTAGAGAAGACAAGGCTCTAAAAGCCCATTCACACATCTGCTGGTGAAGCATATATTTTATATATTGGGTTTTTTTCCATCCTATAAAGGGTTGACATGCACTGATCATGAAAATGTGTCACCAGACTCTGAACTTTTCCTTTTCTCCTTTCCACTTCCCAACCATACTGGGAATCCTTGCAGAAGTTAGATCTAAGCTCACCCCTCCAAGCATCACTTGACTTTAGACTGGCCAACCATCACATCTCATTCCCTGTAGCAGTGATTGGTTTAGGGAAGGCCATGTGACCTCAGAGGGTATGGTTAAAGTAAATCCCCTGGACTTGTGCAAATAACATTGGCACAGGACATTCTCTTTATGTTATCCTTGAATGAAGGAACAGCTGGAAGCCATTTTACAACCACTGGAGTTGGCGGAGGTCTGCCTAAGATGAAGCCACACAGACCAAGCAGAGCCAAGAAATGGTGAGGAGAACCCGGCTCCTGCTTAATTTGCTGGAGTTAGCCCTGAAGCTTTTCAACTACATGAGCTAGTAAATTTCTTTTCTAATTTATGCCAATATGAGCAGTTTTTCTGTTATGTAGAACCAAAAACATTTTAATAACTAGGGATCCTTGTGAAAATGTCAAATGGCCCCTGCATTTTACAGATGAGGACACTAATTCCCACTGAGACTTCGTGGTAAAAGATGGTTTCCGGTTCCAGGCCATTTCCTTTCCCCTATTTTAGTCATTTAGAGCATGTTTGTGGTGCATTTGGCAACAATGAATAAAATGTTAAAGGTCTCCTTATTAGTAAGCACTAATTGGAAGTGCTGAAACCGATTTTCCTCGTGTTTGACTTCTGGCAACTAATCTCCTTGTTTTATGGCCACTCTGTGTATTGTGGGTGCTGATAATTCATCAGAAAGATGAAAGCATCAACTAATGGGAGTGAGATGTGGGTACCCCACTGAGGAATTTTAATTAATTTATAACTAGTTTGCTAGCCACTTGGGCTCAACTACATATGCTGTCTTGTGTTTTCTTCTATTCATGTTGAGCACATTCATTTCTTATGAATCAACCCATATTACCATTTCTGATCTTTCAAAAGCATAGCCCCTTTGCACTGTCTTCTTATCTGTGAGTCTTGCTTTACAGTTTGGATTTCCAGAATCCAAGGCTCTTCCTCTGTAATCTCTGAAAATTCTACCATTTTTATGTATATATATCATCTCCCCCACCCATACATTCATCTAATCTTTCCCTGGGACTCTGTTTTTTTTTTTTTTATTTAAAAGATTTATTTATTTATGCATAGAAGAATGGGGGTATAGGCCAGGGGTGTGGGGGGTGAGAGGATTCACCAGAGACAGAGTGGGGAACAGAACAGGCAGATTGACTGAAGTACACTGCTGAGGGGATCAGTGGGCAAGTCAGGAGAGGTCTGCTGAGCCATGTGGGTAGCTCCCTGGCCAGGATCTAACTCGTGCTGCAGTGGCTGCAGATAGCTTCAAGGTGCTGCGTCTTAATCCGTTGGGCCACCAAGGAAGCCCTCCCTGGGACTCTCGCATACTTACCCCTAACTGTAAAATTACTTGAGATTCAATTAGTCATTGAATTCTCAAGGAAATGCCCCACCATATGGTGAAAAGAGAGAAAGAGAGAAGAACTCACATTTATTATACCAGGAGAGGTTCTAGGTGCTTTTCAGATAGTCTAACAACTACCTGATGGGAAGTAGGTAGCAGTGCCCCAGGGTAAAAATGAGGAAACTGGGGTTGGGTGCATTGGAGTGTGTGTGTGCCTCCAAAGACATTATTTAACTGGCTCAAAAGATAATGACCACCTGGATATTGAGAAAACCGAGGCCTCACCTAGGTGGAGAGGGAAAGACAATAGAGAGATCTGTCAGGTTTGCCTAAGGGGAAAGTGACATCCCACGCACCACATATTTCACAGCTAGTTCTAGAGGTTTCCCTGGAAGGACAGGAGCACCAGGGAAACTTATAAACTAAAATGTGTTGGGGGAAATGGTTTTGCATAGAGATGAATTTGCATTTGGAGTTTGTAGCTGAGAAAACTGGAAGTTGAGTTGAGTGTTTTTTTTTTACTAATGATTATTATCTGCTGGAGGTGAATCATGAGCCAGGGCAGGTGAGAAGTTTGGGGCAGCATTCCGGCATCTTTTTTCAGACCAGAGTTGACACATTTAAATATGTGAAGGTTGCCCTCTGGAGTGACTCACTTAGGAGGAACCGGTTCACCTGCCACTACAGCAGGCTGACTCACAGGGTCTTTCTGTCAAAGCAGTGTGTGGTCCATAAACAGGTGGTGAGAGATGGTCAGTTTTCTCTATCCGAAGAAATAGGAACAGCAGGTAAGAACGACAGTAAGGAACCAATAGGCAGGGAAGCCATGTTCTAGCAGCTGCTTTGAAGACACGTTCACGCCTGCGACTTAGCTGTGTTGGAAAACACTGGAAGAACATGATGACATGTCTGGTGGTTGTAAAGATGGGAGTCCTCACATGGGGTCACTCAAAATATACAAAAGGAAAGAGGTTGAATCTGGTCATAGAAGACACTCTATAAATAACTAATGAATGAATAATCAAAGCAGTGCAAATTAATATAAATTATGGATTCAGAAGATCTGAGTTTTACTCATCTCATTTCTTTATCTGATGAACAACTATGATTTTCAGTTGTCTGGGGAGGAATCTTTGATTATGGAAGGCAAAGAGGCAGATTTAGGACTCAGTAGGAGATAAGAGTTTCAGAAGCTGAAAGAAACCAGTGTAGCAATGATGGAGTTCACCAGGAGACAGAGGACATCTGTCTAAGGGAGGGACACAGGGTGACCTGGATGGCCGAGCAGGTAAAACTGTTTCACTGGGGCAGCCTGTGCGTTTTTCTGAAAATAAGAAAAGGGGAACATTGCCAAGAATGAATAGCAGTGCATTTGAAGACAGATTTTGATGTTGATAAATTAAAGACATCAGATCTTTGTAGCGATGATATCTAAATTCTGGTCTGATTCTCAGCTATGACCACACCCTAGTATCACCTGGGAGCTTTTCAAATGAACAAATGCACCAAACCCTCCCCCAGAGATTCAGAGCCAACTGGTCTGAAGTTGGGCTCAGGAATGGAACACCTCTGGAGGCTTCTGGGAAGTATAATCATGGATAAACTATGAAGATACTCGTACCTTTCCCTGGGAAGAAAGATACAAAATCCCAATAGTATCTCTGGGTGATGTGAATAGTAGTTCTACCTGGGTGATCTCTAACCAAAGACTCACATCAAAAGTTCACTGCTATGAGCCTCCCTGGTGGTGCAAGGGGTTATGCACCACACTGTGAAGCTGTCTGCAGCCTCTGCAGCATGAGTTCAATCCCCAGCCGGCCAGGGAGCAACCCACATGGAGTGGCAGACCTCTCCTGTCTTGCCCACTGCTCCCCTCAGTAGCATATTTCAGTCAGGTTGCCTGTTCTGCTCCCCACTCTGTCTCTGGTGAATCCTCTCACACCCTGCACCTCTCACCCTAGTTCTTGTATGCAGACATAAATCTTAAAAAAAAAAAGTTCACTGCTATATAAATTATTACGTATAAGAGAAGGATGAAAAATAGAAGAAAGGTATGTAAGTATACATGTGTACATGACAAAGAAGAAAATATGCATGGTTGTGACAGTCCTTATTTCTGTAGCTGATCACTGGCAGAGTTGATATTTATAACTTCCTTCCTTTCCCTTCAGCCTGGACATCAGCTGGTGTGGGTCTTTTATTTGGTCTCATGGACCCAATTTTCTTTTCTAAAAGATGTAAATTGTCAGTGGTTCTATCTGTTTTTCTGTTAAATGCTATATTGAACAGGAAGTACTAAGAAGTATATGTTTTACAGGTGTGGAAGTCAGGACACAGAGGAGTTAAGTAACTTACCTATGGTAACACAACTATTATGTGAGTCTATGCTCTTAATTCTTTTTGTGGTAACCAGCTTCCAAAATGGACCCCGATGACCCTGGTCTCCTGGGATTCATAGCCTGTTGGTTCCCCTTCCCTACCTGTTTGTATGACTAAAAGATGTGGTGTAAGTGGTAGTAAGTCACTTGTAAGTCTGGGTCATAAGAGACAAGGTGGTCTCTGCTCCTCTTTCTTGGATCACTCACTTTGGGGAAGGTTAGTGCCCTGTTGTGAGAAAAGACACATCTGGAGAGGAACGGAGGCTTCCAATCACCAGCCAGCAAGGATTGGAGACACCCCACCTTACCCAGATGAGTGAACTCGGAAGTGGGCCTTCCAGCCCCTGGCAAACTTTCTGATTACAGCAGTCCCTACTTATACTCTACCTGCAACCTCACAAGATACTGCAAGCTGGAACCACCCAGCTATACCACTGCCAAATTCCTGATGCACATAAACTGCAAACTGATAAATATTTGTTATTTTAAACCACTAAATGTTTAGGCAATTTGTTAGGCAGAGATAGTGAAGTAATCTAATATTATAGTGACAACATAAGTCAGAAACCTAATGTCCTTCTCAAAGTTCCAAAGTTTCTAATACCCCAGGTCCCTTGTGTGATGCTACCTTAGAGAAAAAGTAGAAGTTATTTCAGAGTCATATGAAACCTGATATTCAGTTCACATTTTTCTCCAAAAAAAAAAAAAAAAAAAAAGATTTGAGACCACGGGATGGATACTTACTAGGAGGCTCACTGCCCTAGTCCTGATGCTGGAGCTGGACATGGACGTTGGGGTGTAGAGGAGGGGACCATATGGGAAATAGAATTGACAAACGGGTTCAACAGAAGGGGTGAGAAACACCACACACACCCCCCCACTTTATATGTGACCTTGAGTTAGCACAAGGGACACTGATTAGTTGGTTCTTTTATTCTCAAGATATCAGACAAGACCTTTGATAACACATCAAAAGAATCTATAAGGAAAACCTTTAAAAATGGGATTTTTTTCCTTTTCTATACAGGGGAAACTTTAAGCTGTCCTCTATAAATTTGCAAATATATAAAACTGTTCCTTTCATAATGTTGAGCTCTATGGACCATGGAGATCAGGATAAGAGGGAAGTGACTTTGGCTGCAACAAGAGCTCTGGATTCAATTGAAGCTTCCATACCCTGAGGGCTGCCAGGCACCAGAGAGAAAAAGGAGTTTCTGGAAAGCACTGCTAAACATAGCTTCTCCAGGATAACAATCTGGAGGGGGCCAGGAGGAGGCTCCCCCCTTAGCGCTCCTTTGGCAACTGGATAATCTGAGATCTGTGTGGGCAGATTGCACTCTCTCTAATCATGGACTTAGAGAAGAGTGATTTGCTCGTCCATCAGCAGCAGAACCCTGTTCTCCCCAAACTTCAGAGCACCCTCTTGTTATTTAAAGGATTTTTTTTCCTTCTCAAGTTCTTTTGGCAACATTCTCCAGGAAGAAGCCTGGGCTGTCACTGGCAGAGATGAAGGCAAGCTCACATTTTATTTGTGACTGCTTAATCATTGCCTTGATCTCCACTCCAGCGCTGCCTTTGTTTCGAAAGATTGCATATGGGTAAACTTGTCTTTCTATGTTGAAATTAATATCGAGGCAGAAAATGTCCGTTGATAAACAGAGAAAGAACTTTGGAGTGTGTATTAGGGAACCAATCGGGAAACAGATTAAATAATAACAGTTCTTGAAAGTAAGACATTTCTACAAATATTATGATATCTCCTTATCACCCTAAGGTCCTAATAGACACCCAACTACTAGGACAGACAGCTCACAAGAAACTGAAGCTTTAAAAAAATAACTTTGGTTTCAACAGAGGTGGTAAGGCTGATATAGACCCTGGGAGAAAAGTAAAGTGGCTATCTCTAATGTCTCTCTCGTTTTTTAAAATAGCATTTATCATAGTCTGCATTTATTGTGTCTATGTATTTTTTTTTTTTTATCATCTGTCTCCTCTTCTGAAATGAATGTGGTTCTTTTCAGTCTTTTCCATCATTACATCTCCAGGGTCTTGAGCAGAAGAAGAGATGTAGGCATTTATTATAATAAGTGATTACTGAATGAATGAACAAAGATGACACCAAAGGTAGACTCAGGAAAATGGGTAAAGGTTTTCAGTCCCGTCTCCATCTAGAACACCTAGTTGGCATGCATTCATGTCACTTTGTCATATCAATTAGAGATTGATTTGGGGAAACAAACATTACTTAGAGCTGCAGCCATCTCTGGGGGTTTAATGGCTGTTCATATCTTACCTCGGTTGCCATCTGAGTGAGGTCCCAAGGACAGAGACCTAAAATTCCCAGCACTGAGGCAATGGGTATCATAGCCAGGGGGATTTGGGGAGTTCATATAGTCCTGGAATTTAGGACAGAGGTAGTGTGGGAAGTCCAGAAACCAGAGCAGGAAAGTTGAGTAAATTGTCATCTACCTGTTTACAAGCTTTCTAGACAGCTAGGCTTCTGCCTTAGAAAGAAAATGAAATTTGTTTCTGCTTCTCCTTCTTTTACATCCCTTGACCCTAGGCTCTGCAGGATTGGAACTTGGGCCAAATCTAGCTGCCTCATTCACTCATTTACAAATGTGTTGAACTAATGCTTATTACACCCAAATTAGTATTGGAAATTATACCTCTGTGTCCCAAAAGGTTGTGGCTTATGGAGTTTAACAGCTTTTGTGATCTACTGGATAAAACATTGCTTTCTAAGGAAATGATATTCTGACAACTGAGTAACATATTCTAATTACCTGTAGACTACAAGTCACTCTTAAATTGGGATTCGACCATGTTGCTTTACACTGTTAATGAATTATTTCCCACCGATTGGGCACCCTTTGAAGATAGGCTCAGGTCTAACCATGCCGTAGATATTGTTAATTTGGAGTCTAATTCTGCTGCTTTTGGGGTTGTCGTTTATTTCTGTGTGTTCCCGTGAGATTGTTTCCTTGTGTTTCATAACTTTGGAGTGTGGTTGGGGGGTTGGGGTGGGGCTTAATTGTGGGATTGATTCCAGTGTGGCCCGGGTCATGAATGTGTCAAGGAAGTTTTTGCATTTGTTTCTGCCAGCCTTGTTACCAGCTCTGGATGTTTCTCATGTATAATTATTGGGGACTCCCCACTAATATAGCATGATTTGAACCTCAAACCCTGTGGGTAATACCTTTAGTTATAATTGGATTTTGGTTACAATGTCTCAGCAGAGTAAATGTTTTTCCTGCATAGAGCCCTATAGGGCAGGCAGAATTTTTCTAGAATGTACCCTTGAAAGGTACAGACTTCATGTGGTCTCCATTTAAGTTCTTACCTCTGTCCCTAAATGGGCAGTGAAATTCAAACTTGCCAACCCTGCCCCCGAGGACAAAGTATCAGATACTTCTTGTACTCCCTTTTCAGCTTCCGCTCCATTTTGGACCCTGAGCACTTTGTCTTTCTTTTTCTTTTACAAATATGTGTTATGAAAGTAGTTACCCATATTTATTTAGTGACTGTTTTCTAATTGTTCATAATTCGCCATTGATATCTTGTTTCAAAACTAAATGGATAGATTTTTTTAAATGTGCCATGTGTCAGGTTCCAGGTGGCAAAGAGGGAGCAACACAGAGGTGGGTGCTCTTAGGCAGCTTCATGTGGGTCAACTCCTTTGATTCTTAGAACTGTCTCATGAGACAGTTATTATTCCCCTTTTACAGATAAAGTGCTGGGGCTCCAGATTCAATGCCTTGTTCAAAATCATCTCTCGGGGCCTCCCCGGTGGCGCAGCGGTTGAGCGCTGGGTTGCGAAGCTGCCCGCAGCCTCTGCAGCGCCGGTTCGATCCCCGGCTGCTCCCCGGCCACCAGAGGAGGGTCCCACATGGCGCGCAGACCTCTCCTGCCGCCTGCTGCTCCCCTCAGCAGTGTACTTCGGTCCTTCTGCCTGCTCTGCTCCCTGCTCTGGCTCTGGTGAATCCTCTCACCCTCCCGCGCTTCTCACTGTACCCAGTACTTGTATAAATAAATAAACAAAAAAACAAGAGTTCTCCTTTAAAAAAAAAAAGTCATCTATCTAGTCAATAAGAGAACTGGCATTAAACCCTTGTCTCTCTGACTCCAGCCTGTGCTCTCCACTATGCCAATGCCGAGGACTCATGGCAGAGCCAAAGAGAGAGAACATATCCTGCAAAAGACTTAATAGCAGTAGGTAGAAAAAAAAATAGGTAGGAAAAAAAAAAGACAAAAAAATTGCAAGAGATGTTACAAGGAAGTAAGGACTTGAGCAGCTGCTGGTGATATAGACCAGAGGGGCTCTGACCTCAGAGGTGCCATAGTTAGTTGGGAGGAGGAGAAACTGGGCTTGAGTCTTGAAGATGTTGATTCTGGGGAGAAGGGGAGAAGCATGTTCCTGGCAAAGGGAAGAGAACAGGAGTTAAGAAAGCACATGCCTGTTGCATTCTGCACGGGTGACAGGGTATGGTTATATGGAACTGTGGGGAAAGCTTGAGAACAAGTTTGGGGGCCTTGATTGCTAATAGATTTGGATGTTATTGGGTAGACAATAAAAAACCTTTAAAGGTTTCTAGATGGAGAGGATGTAACCAAACCCATGGTTTAGGAATATGAGGAAGGCGTGTACAAAATAGATTGGTTGGGAGACAGTGGTGAAAAGGAGAGGAACTAGTGAGCTGGGATTAAGAAGGAGTGGTGAGAAGAAAATGGGAAGGATGGATAGGTAATTCTCCTACTAAAGGTACCAAGGCTATTATTCTTAGTGCCATACCTATTCAATGGGGATTTGAGATGGCATCAGAGTATTTAGCCACTGCCACATTCTGTGGACTCAGCACCACTCTGGCCCCTGTGACTGAGTCCCTAGGCCCAGAGCTGTCCAGTGGACAATTAGCCAAAGTTGCCAGAATAAAGGCCATCGGTCCAGGCCATGTGCTGGGAAACTCTTACCAAATGACCAATTTCAGTTCTGAAAAGTTGAGTTCATGCATATGACACAGCAACCAGAGGTCAAAGGACAGGTATTGAGGTACTATAAGCAAATGGGCCCAGTATCCATGCCTGGAATCTGAGGCTTGTCTGAATTGGCACATTATGCATCAGTTTAGTTTAAAGATGTAATGCTCAAGTGGGCAATTTTAACATCTGGAAGAGGTTCTAGGGATTGCATCCCTCCTCTAAACTTCCTGTCTCTGTCACAGCGCATTGAAGTGTGCAGCAATCACCTAGTTCTGTATTTATCTTCTTCACTTGGTTGCCTGCTCTCAGCAGCAGGGACTGTGCCCATTCATCTACATTCCTGACATTTGAGGCAAAGTGTAGCATGGAGTAGAGACCCAAGAAAGAGTTAATGGTGGCTTGGACCAGCGTAGTAGCTGTAGTGTGGTAAGAATGAATCAATTTCTAGATAAATGTTAAATGCAGAGTCAAATGGATTTCCGGGAGGATGGCATGTGGATTACACAAGCAAGAGCAGGGTAAAAATATGGCTTAGGGAACTGGAAGGACAAATTTTTAATCATTTGCAATGGAGAGGTGGCAAGTAGAGTGGGTTCCAGTGAAAAGATCAGAGTGTGCGTTTGAACAGGATGATTGCAGTTTCCCATTAGATATCCAAATAGAGGTGTCCGATGGCATTTGGTGTCTCAAATTTGAAGTCAAAGAGAAACTCTTGGACTGAAGATGAAAGTTTGGGAGTCATCTGCATAAAGATATCATGAAAACCTTGAAACTGGGTGTTGGCACCAACAGAGAAAAGAAGAGGTGCAAGGTCTGAGCCCTGGAATATTACAACACTAAACATCCTGGCAGGAGGGCACACTAGCAAATAAGATTGATAAAGAGCAACCAAGGAGGTAAGGGGGGAAAAGACAAACAAGAGACTGGAATGTTCTGGAAGCCAAGTGAGAAAGCTTATGGAGGAGGAGGGTGAGAACCATCAAATGTTCAAATGCTGCTGCTAAGTCAAGTGACATAAGGAGAACTGCCCGTTGGCTTTAGCTTTTGGTGATCCTTGATGATCATGAGGAGACAAGCTTGGGTGTGATGAATTTAAGAGTGACTAGGAAGAATGGCATCAGAGACAACACATGCAGACAACTCATTTTGGAAGTGCTATAAAAAGAAGAAAGAAGAGGCAGTTGCTAGTGAGAGAAATGGGCATTTTTGTTTGTTAAGATGGAAGAAATACCAGTATGTTTGTATATTGATCCAGCCTCTTGAAAAGGCTGAAAGCTTACTTAAGCTCAAATCTCCTGTCTTCCTTCTTTTAGATATGACTTTCTTATGACCTGAATGTTTCCACCCTGGGCCCCAAAATGATACGTTGAAATCCTATCATCTAATGTAATCGTAATAGAAGAGGGGGTCTTTGAGAGGTAACCAGGGTTAGATGAAATCATGAGATGAAGCCCTCATGAATGGGTCATGGGATGGAGGCCTCATGAGCCCTTAGGAGATTCTAGAGAGTGTGCTTCTTCTCTCTGCTGTGCCATATAAAGACAGTGGGAAGTCAGTAAGTGCACTCTGGAAGAGGGCTCTCCCCAGAACACAACCATGCTGGCACTCCAATCTTGGACTCGTAGCCTTCGGTACTATGAGAAATGGAGAAATTGTTGTTGCTTTAAGCCACCTAGCCTATGGTACTTTGTTGTGAACTAAAACAGAATTCTATAACGTAACATTTTTCCAGTCTGTGAGCACATCAAGGGTGGGGACTAAATGTCTTTCCTTGATCTTGACATCAGATAGATAGTATTCACTTAGCAGATATGCCTGTCCATAAAATACTATGTAACTTCTTTGAGCCACAATTTCCCCTGTTAAATAAACACTGATCCCAGATTAAATAAAACAAGATTGTACAGTGCTTAATAAAGGGCCTCGTATTTAGCATATATCCAGTAAATAGTAGTTTTATTATTCATTCAATGCCTTCATTTTCCAGAGAAGGCATCTGAGTCCCAAAAAACAGTTTTTGGTCAACATTGCAGTCTCTTGGACACATATAACTCAACTCTTTACTGATAACCAGAGAACTTAGAATTCCCAGGTAACAGACATGGGTGTGCTCAAGCTTCTGTGGGCTGACCAAGTTAATTACAAGCCTGGATATTAGGAATTACTGGTAATTTTGAAATCACTCTATAACCTTCCTACGCAACCAACATAGGCTTTCCTGTCTAATTTGTCAGGATGCTCAGCAAAGGCAATCCTCACACAATGCTCTGTTTTTCTTTCCTAGCTTTTCATTTTTTTTTTAATAGAGGCATGTTTTTTATTTATTTGTTTGTTTGTTTGTTTGTTTTGTTTATACATGCACTGGGTACAGTCAGAAGCGCGGGAGGGTGAGAGAATTCACCAGAGCCAGAGCGGGGAGCAGAGCAGGCAGAAGGACCGAAGTACACTGCTGGGGGGAGCAGCGGGCGGCAGGAGAGGTCTGTGCGCCATGTGGGGCCCTCCTCCGGTGGCCGGGGAGCAGCCGGGGATCGAACCGGCGCCGCAGAGGCCGCGGGAAGCTTCGCAACCCAACGCTCAACTGCTGCGCCACCGGGGAGGCCCCCTACCTTTACATTTTTTTAAAACCAGAATTCTGTTTTTAGCTTTTTGGATTAAAATGCTAGTTTTTAATTTTTTAATATCCCAATCAAGAAGCAAAGCTATGTCATATGCCTGTTTTGTTCATTATTAATTGTTACATAATTATAGGTCTAGATGGTTGGTCCCATTAGTTATAACTTCAGGTGACAACAGAGATATAGAACCAAAATATGTTTCTGGGCAATATTAATAGAAAGTTTTATCACCTTGGAACACACCCTCTCTCATCATACTTGCAATAGATGAATAGCAAGTCTTTGCCAGGATGAATGGAGAATGTTTACTTTTGTCAACATTTATTAGTAGCATACCATATGCTGCTATGCCTTTAATAAGACAGTAAATCCTTAGCAAAGTTTATAGGCTGTCTTTCATCCAAAGACCTCAAAGAAACTTTGCTAAGGCTATGTCATCATTAATCATCTAACTTGCCCAAGGAGGCAAGCGATAGAGGGAGAAACTGAGGTTCTAAGAAGGTTATGTGTCTTCTTCAGGGTCATGAACAGGGTCAGTAAAAAGGGCTGGGCACAGAGCCCAAATTCCTGTTTCTCAGGCCCAAGATTCAGCCCTCCCCCAAGGTTCTCTAAACATTTCCTTTTCATAGAAAATGCCGTTTGCTACCTTGATCTACAAAGCAGAAGTGAACTCTGAACCCTTCTTCAATGACTTGGGGAAACCAAAGCTTATTTTTGAAGTTACTTCAAGTCATAAAATGCTTGATTCACTACATTAAATAATAACACTGAAATAAGTAAATAGCTTTGTAGTCATAATGATAGCTTGGATTTAAATGGTGCCTGGGCTCTGAAAAGCACCTCAGTTCACAGGCTTCTAAAGACCTTTAGTCATTTTGTCTGCCCCTCTTTTTGACTTCAAGTATCCCTTTCATTCTCACAAGTCTTCTCCATCTCCCCCCACCCCTTCCTTCACACACACCCCTTTCCTTTCATCAAAATATTTCTTCTATGTATCAGAAGCTCTCAAGATAAAAGAAAGTCCTTACTTTTGCTGAATGTGAAGAAAGACTTCCAGGCCCTCTGGAATAGGCTGTGCAATCCCTTCCAAGAGGCTCTTAGGAAGATGAGTTTAGATCTTGCTTGCAGGTAAAGGATCACATTTACAAAGACTGATTAGAATTTATCAAACACTCAATTGGTTTCTAAAGATCCGGGCCTTACTTACATTTAGATTGGGGCATTTGACTAGTCTGCCAATGAAAGGGAAGGCAGCTGAAAATAATATTTTCCCTCAAGCTCTCTCTTGATTAAGAGAGATTCTGTGTGATTCTGGAGGTCGTGTTTCCCTCGTGGTACAGCTACAAGATGAAGAATGCTTACCCGCCTGACTCAGACTTTGCAAGGGCAGGAAACAAGCTTTTGTCAGGTTAAACTCCTGAGATTTTGATTGTGCGAACTGGTGTCAATTATCCTGCCTAGCACTAGGAGTGGAATATTGCCATAGAGAAATCTAAGCTCTGTGGTATTAGCCTAGCAATTAGGCTGGAAGGTGGCACGCTAAGATATGCAGTGGCAGAGAGTTGAGCAAAGCTGGACCTGCCATAACTTGGGAAGCAGACCAGGAACTGCTTGAATTGATACATCTAAGGCAGGGGTCAGCACACTTTTCTGTAAAGAGACAGATGGCAACCATTTTCAGTTTTATCGCCCATATGGTTTCTTTTGTAGCTACCCAACTCTCCCATTGTAGTGTGAAAACAGCTGTAGATAATATGTAAATGAATGAGCTTGACTTTGTTCCAAGGAAACATGAGCTACAAAAACAGGCAAATGAGCTGGCTTGTTGGCTATTCTTTGCCAGGGCCTGGTCTAGGGGAAGAGTTTAGATAACAGAATATTGTTTGTGTTACTGCTGGCTGCCCGCTGGCTGCATTTGACAAAAAATTAAAATAAAACAGAGTGGTGAGTTCCAAAAGTATTGCCTGGTTTACTTATGAAGTGTAAATCTCTTTTTAGCAGAGATAAAAAAAAGAAGTAAGAAAGTTGGGGCCCCAACCTCCTATAAGCTATAAGTGGGCTAACAAAGCTGTGCAGCCCTCAAAGTCCACCCAGACCTGTAGGAGGAAAATTAAGTACCTAGGCAGGAAGCTCTTAGAGAATTGAGCAGGGATGGAAGGTGGAGGCCTTAATATTTTAATAAATACCTGGAAAAAGTGAGGGGCAAGCTAGGAGGATAGACATAAAAGGACAGAATTACAAGCGGAGCACAAAGGCCCTGAGGCAGGAGTGTGCTTCTTGCCTTCAAGAAACCCCAAGGATACCCGTGTGGATGGAGTAGGAGTAACAAGAGTGGAGGGGGAGTAAGAGATGATATCAGAAAAGACAGACAGACGGGCATGGGAATTGCTGGAGGATAAATCACACAGGGCCTATAATAATTTGATGATACCAGTTCTTACACTGAATGACTTGGGAAGCTATAGGGTAAATGGAAGTGATCAGTTTTTTTCCGCCTTCCCGTCATTAGCATCTATGATCAATATTTGTGGTCTTACACGCTGCCTGATGGCTGCGGACCCCTGGAGTATGGGGCGGGCGTCTCTCTGAGCCGAGAGATTGAGCCTGCAAGGATCAGGTGTGTCACAAGCG
The DNA here is from genome assembly GCF_964194135.1 of Talpa europaea. Taxonomy (NCBI): domain Eukaryota; kingdom Metazoa; phylum Chordata; class Mammalia; order Eulipotyphla; family Talpidae; genus Talpa; species Talpa europaea. The sequence continues at coordinate 36,329,208 of NC_140073.1, read as the reverse complement.
TGATTAGCTTCAGTCAGAAGTTGGCTCTCAAAGAGAATTTTATTCCTATGGTGGTCACACACACACTGAAGTTCATACAGGCAAGCCAACCCAAGTTCCCAAAGTACCTTTGACTGAAGACAGCAACCGCGACCCTAAGTGGAAGTCCTCTGGCTGTGGAAGTCTCTAGGCTCGAGGGCCGGCAGTGTGGGTGGTCACGCAGGGTGTTGAGCTGATAGGCAGCTTGTGCCTCTGTCAGGGACCAGAGCTGGGGAGTGCAGGTCGGTTCTCCATGTGCTGAACCAGGCAGCAGGGAGCTAGAAGCAGGGGCGAGGAGAGATTTTGGCTGGAGAGCGAGTCTGGGTCCAAAGGGAGGCAGCCAGCTGGACTCTGAAAGGGCAGCCTCCGGCAAGTCCTTTGCTCCGAGCCAGTTGTTGGGACTGCTCTGAGTCTGCTTCAGGTGGCGGCTCCTTTTATGCCTTATTAGGCTTAGGTTCAGGCACCATCTGCTTTATCAGTCTTTAACACTCGGTATGTGGCCTCCGCTACTTTCGCTCACAGTGCTCGCAGGCACCTTAATATTTTCAGTTTTATTTGTAAGCTTTATATGTTCGTTTCAGGGTGGCAGAGGACCATGCGGTGGGGTGCAGTGGAGAGCATCAGAGAACGGCTAAGAGAAGAAAGAATGCATAGGGATTTGCAGGGGCGCTCAAGTTGCTGTCTCCCTGCTGGCTTGTTTCCCCTAACCTGTGCGGATGATGTCAAGGGCTCCAAAGTTCTTTTTTAAGCTGCCTGAACCCGGCCTGGGATAGTTGCAGAAGAGAAGCCATAAAGGGTGTTGAGACCGTCAGTAAGGATTTACACTCTGATTTACATTTTTTAAAGGGTAATTCTTGTTGCTGAGTTGAGAAAAAAGGGGGGGAATTTGTAATCAAGAAACCAGGCAGGAATCTGTTGCAGTAATCCAAGCAAGAGAGTATTCATTCATTCATTCATTCATTCACTCATTCATTCACTCAACAAGCATTTCTTGGCTATCTGCTGAGAAAACACTGCCAGGGATAAAGATTTCCTCATCACAAGGTTATTGTGGGAGCAATCTGCTGTATTAAGAGAGAAAGGATGAAATGTGGTCATAAAATGATGAGAAAACTTTTCATTATTAACTTTTTAGGAAGTTTTTAATAAAGACACTTTTGGCTTATGACTTTTGGGAATGAAAAAATAATATGTGTAAGACCAGATAACATCTTCCTTAGGTTATTTGTTATATCCTACAGTAAGAAATTAAACTAAATGTAAATCTCTTTTTCTCTTTTCCTGTAAGCTGAAGCTGCAAAAAAATACAATGTGTGAGTCTAGATTGGACACTGAATTGGCAAAACATCTAATAAAGAGATTATTGCTATAATTGGCAATGTTGGAATATGGACTGCAGATTAGAAAATAGTATTGTAGCGATGTCAAATTTCTTGAATTTTATAACATCCTTGTTCTTAGGAAATATACACTGATATATTAAAGGAACATATATGCATACAGACAAGGCATAATGTATGCACCTATCCTCAATGGTTGTCTTAGCACTCTCCATCTGGGATGCAGGGACTGCAGGGTGCTTGAGGCAGGTGGGAGGGTGGCTTCCTAGAGGCCTCAGTTCCCCTAAAGACACCCATTTGTTCCAGGGTTGTTTTCACAGCCGAACTCAGTACTAAGGAGTCTGAGGGGGTTGTTGGTAACCTTCTGCAAGGGGGATGGGAGAGCCTTCTCATTTAATTGACACCTTATTCTAGCCTGAAAACAGCCCAGAAAATGCAGGGGTGGCAGGTAACTCTTGTTTGCATGTGAAAATGGCAACCAGAGGACAGGCCCCAGAGCAGGTAGCACGGAGCGGTCCGGTGGTGGCTCCCAGTCTTTCCCGCAGCTCAGACACACTCTGTTCCCTCTCCCCTTTAAGCTCCTCTCCTTCTACGTTATTCTAACGAAAGTTATTTTCACCAGCCTTGGAATGCTCGTTCAGAACAGCCTCTGGCATCGCAGTAGGCACAGGTACTTTGCGTCTCCGAGCGCCCCTGCTCATCTATTAAAAGATACATTTTCAAAGCAATGGGAGCAAGTTACTCATTCAAATGCTGTTAACAAATAACAGGATTTAAGTGTGTAATAGGTAGTTAACTCTTAGCTTTGAAAATTTGCCCCAAAGCATTAAAATTTCTGCTTCACTGGAAATTGAATGGGGCCGGGGGTGAGGGCGGGAATGTCCTTGTGGGAGGAATGTTCAGCCCCTGGAATTTTATGTCTGATCTCCCTCCATGGTGAGGTATCTGAGCTGGAACGGGTGGAACGGGAGATCCAGCGTGATTGCAGGAGGAGGGTGGGCGGGGGACAGTTCTGGGGCCTGCAGGTGTTCAGTGGCTGCCCCAGCAAGGGCTGTTCCCCTACCCCAAGCCAGCAGACACCCGCCAGGACTTGCCAGAGCCCCTGTCAAGGGTGTTGGCTTGTAAATGACAAGCTGGATCATTATTCCAGGTTGGGTGGGATCACACAGCGCCAGGGAGTAGGGGCTGCCGCCCAGGCTTCCGGTGGAAGGCTCTTTGGAGGAAGTCCATGAAGGGGAGGCAGGCAGTGAGGTGGTGATATGCCACAACCACCCAGCATACTCAGCAGGACACCGCAGAGCCAGAAGTTGAGAGACTGCAACTCCTAACGTTTCTATTTTTTTTCAAGATTTATTATTTATAAATACAAGAACTGAGGTACAGGCCAGAGGTGTGGGGGTTGAGAGGATTCACCAGAGACAGAGTGGGGAACAGAACAGGAGGATTGACTGAAATACACTGCCAAGGGGAGCAACGGGTGAGTCAGGAGAGGTCTGCTGTGCCATGTGGGTTGCTCCCTGGCCGGGGATCGAACCCGTGCTGCCGCAGCTGCGGATAGCTTCATAGGTTGCATCTTAACCCCTTGCACCACCAGAGAGGCCCCCTAACACTTCTATTTTAATTATTGCTTTGTCTCTTAATAAATATTCCAAATTCCTATGCTATGAGAAGTCTACACTATGGGACAACAGTCCCTTCTAGGGAAACTGCAGAAACTGCTCCATACAGTACGTGCTTAATAAATGTTACTCCCTTTTGTGCTTTCAGAAAACATGCAGGCCTCCAGGGTGGCAGGAAGAGGTAACCTGTGAGTCCTAAAGTGGATTGGGGGGTAAGGCAACAGGATGGGGAGGATGTTAAGATGCCACATTAGGGCAGGGAAGGGACCTCACTCGTGTGGATAAATCACTAAGGGGTCTCAGGTCTGGCTTTTCTGCAGGCAGGTCCAAGTTTTAAAACGTCCTCATGAATAGGAATGCAGAAAGTGTTTATTGAAGGAAGAAACCGAGATTCAGTTAAAGGTAGAAAAGGGGTGCAATGACCATGGCAAGAGGCAGAAGAGCTTCAAGTTCCCACTTGAGAATGGCTCCTGAGCCTGCAGGCAGAGAGCTGGGGAGGGGAGGGGCATACGGAAGGCCACTTAAACCCCTTGGGACTTCAAAGAGGGTAGTGGGATAGGAGGAGGAGGGGAAAGAGGCTGAAGGAGCAAGGGCAGGAAGAGAGGAGGCAAGGGTCAAGAGCTCAAGTTCTCCTTTTCTAGCGGTGAGAACAGAGGCTCTCCTGGGGCAGGGAAATTCAGTCCTTCTTCTCTGAGTGGATCTGACCTCCTCAGGCGCCCCAGCCTGCCCCAGGCCACCCACCGACAGGGCTTCATAGATTATAGCTTGAGAGTGAATGTGTTCAAGACCCAACCCAGTACTTTACATATCTCACCTCCAAATCTTGAAATCAATGCCTAAGCTCTCTATGATCCCACAACTTGGCTCTCTTTGTATAATTCCCCTTTCAAAGTTCTTGTCTTGGATTCAGTTGACACTGATCTACATTTTCATGGTAATATTTTAATGAATTTTGCATTTATCTATCGATTTTCTACCCATTCTCATTCCAAGCAGGGTTGGATGCAGCTTCTAAAGTTTCCCCGTGTGATAACAACTTTGTTTAATCTGGCTTTCCCCAACACCTTTCACAAATATCTATATCTACTCCACAAGACAGAGATGGATCTTTTTAATTTAATTATGAGACAACATACAAAGTACCTTTGAAATTCTGTTCCAAGCTTTAAAATATGTACAGTTTACTTAAAATATATACAGTATGACCACATTGATTTTCTTGCCTTAGTCACAGATTAAAAAGACGTGCAAAGATTGTGCTGGAGAGAGGTATTGTGTTTAAACTGGAGGGATCTCAATATCTTAGGGGAGGTACCATGTTCCCCACCCCCATTTACAAGAGCCACCTTGGATTAGCTACAGGAACCCAGGGCTGAGGTGAGAGGCCAGATGAACCTGGATAATGTGAAAAGCAGGTGACCTCTAAGATGGATTCTTGCTTCTCTGAGTTTGACTTGTACCCAGGGATTTGGGGGGTGTTGGAAGGAGATGCACGGAGAGACATGTAGAGACACTTGCAAGAGTCATGTGGGTGGGAGACACCTGGGGGGTTGCTGACAATGGCCACCATTATCTTGATATGCATGTAGTTTGCATCTCTTCTTCTGTCTCAGCCTTCTCTGTCCTCTTTTGCCTCCTTCTTGCTGTCCCCTGCCAGTGGGTACCTTTAGACTCGAGGCAAGATTTTGGGCCTCTGTGTCCCTGCTTTGAGTTGACTCTGTTTGCCTTGGCATTTGCCCACAAGGGTATGGGCAATTTTGGAAGTTCTATTGGGAAACTTACCAGGAATATCCTCTCTTCCCTATGTGCACTGACTCTATTTAAGATCTTTCACACTATGCACCTACTTTCTTTGTCTCCCTGTGGCAGATGACTGGAACCCTTTTAGAGTATGCATCCCTTAAATGCATAACCAAGTGCCCTTCAGTTGCATGGTAACAAGAGGAGGGGTATTCCCCTCTCTTCGAGCTCTTCTTCCTCCCCCACCCCCAGTGCACCAGATCTTGCCAACTCAGACCTTTCCCTGGCCACACTGCCATCCCAACTGGAGGGGAGTCAACTGATCCCAGCTGGACCTGTAATCCTTTGCTAAAAGGCCTGTTGGCCACAGCCCAGCTCAGCAGGGGAAGGTCTGGCTTTGTTGGTGGCTGGATTGCTGTGTGAGGTCCCACCCTTGGGGGCTCCCATACTGTGGGAACCTAGCAGGCACCCCTTCCCACATTCACAGAGGTCACTTTGGGGGGTTGAACAGACCCACTTCTGTGGCGTTATCTCTGTGAAACCCAAGAAATTGCCTGTGTACCTTCCCTCTGGGTAGAGGTCAGGGCCCTCCCTCTGCCAGACACTCAGGGCCAGAGCTGTTTCTCTGCACCCAAGGGCCAAAGAGAAGGCAAAATAAATAAATAAAAGCATCTTTCTTACTTTTGTCCTTGTTTACAAGTTTTAGAAATATGCCTTCCTTCTAAAAGTATCTGAGGGTGTATACAAAGCATGACAGGAAAGAAGGTATTTAAATGTAAAACGAGGCAGCTTCTTTTGCCAGAGCAGAAGATTTGCTTTTAAAGATTTGCTTTTAAATCTGGGCGTGGAGGAGCAGATTAACATAAGCGCTTCCATTTGTGAATGGGGCCACACTTGGCATCCACCATCCTATTTGTTTTTCAACATCTGATGGTAAAGCAGAGTGCCATTCTTTGACAGATAAAGATTGTGTGGTTCAGAGAAATGCAGTCAATTGCCCAAAGATCCACAACTAGTCAGGGCAGAATCAGGACTTGACTTGACTCCCCGCTCCCAGGCCCTCAGCCTGCCCACTGCACACTCCGTCTTCTCTGTGCTGTCGCCACCACAACTGCCCTCACTGTAGGGGTGGAGGGAAACTTTCCCCCACATCTCCAGGTTCTTCTCAGGCTGGTTTAGCAATCCAATTCACAATAGACAGATTCGTAGGAAAAAGAAATTACAGATGTTTGGAGACTCTACATGCGTATAGATTCCAAACTCAAGGTGGTAAAATGAGGGAACATACATTCTGAGTTCAGGCATGGGATAGGGGCCTGGGGCTTCCAGGGGAGGGGAGGCGCCTTACATGACAAGGAGAAGGGAAGTTTTGGGGACAAATGGATGAGACTTATGTTTTGCCCTATGGATGGGTTTCTCTGGCAGAAAGATTATATCTGCTAAAAATCCTAATTCTAGGTAAGACTATGTAGTGCCAGCAAGCACAGAGCAGGTTCTCTATCCATTCAGGCAAGTGGATTATGGAGAGTCCTGGAACCCTTAGTGGATTTTTCAGGTTTTAATGCTCTTTCTATGCCAATTGTTTTGGGGTAAGCCCACAGGCTGGCAAGGCAGGGAGGCCAGGTTGCCGAGAACCTGGCATGTCTCCCAACCCCCGGCGAATCTGTATGCTTTTTTGTGGCATCATTTCATGGTCCTGCCTCTCTGTAGCTGTTTCTGTGTGACACTGCTCTTATAGCCTCAGGTTCCAGGCCCAGGTGTGCCCACTTACAGGTGCCCACATCATCCTCCAGGTGTCCACCATCAGGCATGCGTGCCCCGCGCCCTAGCGCCTCCTGCAGGCTGCAGTTTTTAGTCACAGAGGCCAGTGATGTAAAAGCCTGACCAATCTTCATTTACCCTACAGGCTACATTTTCATTCTTCTGGGTAGTTAAGTGGGGGATAAAAATTTCTCTTGAGCCTTCAGGGCCTTGATGGACCTCAAAATAATCCACATGCTGAAGTGACAGGTCTCGGGAGCCTATCCTTCCCTACTAAGGCAAAACAAGACATATACAGGAGAAATGGACCTCGCCCTCAATGGGCTAAGGAGCACAGTGTTGGTTTTGTCTTATTTTCATCAAGGAGGCACACATTGCCTCTCACCTTCTGAAGCGCTTCTCTCACCGATGACTGAAGCCTGATCCCACAGCGCACTTGAGTCTGCACTGCAGTCCTTGGGTTTCGACATTCCCAATGACTATGAACATTTTCAGCTTTGTCTTATTTTGACACTAGAGTGTTTTGGGGCTTGCTGAGCAGACCCCAACATTCTCAAAGTAGCTTTGAGTGTAATTCATTTATAGGGCACTGTTAGAAGCTGATAGGGATAGTGGGAGGGTGCTCATCTAGGATAGCTTCCACTGGGCTGGAGTCAATGCTGAACTTTATAGAATAACAGGGCTTCAGAAGAAATCAGAGTGAATTGTAAGATTGCTATTTTTTTAAAAAAGAGGTTTCATTACCCTATGAGAGATGCAAACCAGGTCATGACCCTCAGGTAAGCAAGCATGTATTTTCCTGTTTGCGTGCCTTGCCTAGGCCTGTGGGGGTGGGGTGAGGGGGAGTCTTGTTTCCCCTGACGAAGTAAAATCAAGAAAAAAATGGAATTGTCCTTCTTTTTATTTTCTCTCTTGTAGAGGCAGAATGAACTTAGGGAAAAAGCAGGCCTTTTGAAGCTAGGTAGATCAGTGTTCAAATTCACATTTTCCCACCTCATAGCTGAGTAACCATAAACAAGTCACATCAACTTATATTTTTGAATCCAGTTTCCCATCAGTGAAATGCAGATGAAAATAGAGACCCTGCTGGGTGCTCAAAGGATTATAGGCATTATGGGGGCTCTGCTACCCAATACCAGGGAAGACTGGCTGTGAGCAGGGCAGCTTGGCACCTGGCTTACCGTTCACAGTAAAAGTTTCTGTTCAGAAATATGGATGGACAGTCTTCACTGGAGCAGAAAATGCCACTTACCACCTCACCTTAAGTGGGGTTCCGGGATATAGAGTTTCTGACTTTCAGTGAAGAAAACAGACAGCCAATAGCACCCCTTTCCTCACATAAACTTTCAAAAATCAACTTCAAACCCTTAGCCTGGCGAGAAGCCCTTCGGTGGTGGTCTGCTGCCCTCTGCCGTCCACCTGGAGAACTCTCTGGGTGCTCAGGCACCCTGCTGGCCCACAACTGCTAGCCCATGATTCAACTAATCGTTCTGAAAGATGCACCCCAGAGAGAATAGTACCAGGACTGGCTATATAAATTGAGGAGTCCAGTGAAAAATTCATGGCACCTTTTAATACAAGTTATTGATAATTTTAAGAGAACAGCAACAACATTAAACAAAGTAATACACACTTTTGAGGGGGGCCCTGTGCAACTGATGTGTGGCACCCCCACAAGATGGCCTTTCTTCATTCTTACTTGACATGGACTACTGGATTTATGCAAAGATGCAATAGTTTCCTGAGGAACTGAAATGCCGTAGAGTAGGTTTAGGGAACTCAGTGGGGAAAAGGGTGCCCTCTAATAAGCCAGCCTGGGGGATGTTTCTCTTGGCTATGGTACAGTAGTATCACACATTCAATCTCTGTCCTTACTGTTGAAGTTTGAGAAAGCAAATAAATAAAAAAAAGCACACCCTGTCCTGGCCTTCGGAACCAGTTCAGACCCAGGATTGATGGCGATTCAAATATCACCTTTATTCCAGGACAAGCTCTATTGGGGAACAGAGCTTAACCTGTAAGTAAAAAGTTTGCTAAAACCCACTCTCAAATTCCCGCCAAGAGAGATCCACCCAAATGAGGATGTGAACTAACTGTGGTCACCCACTAACAGGTAATTCAGTCCACTTCCATGGGGAGAAGTAAGGGCTAGAGCAAGATGTCAAGAGGGAAGAAAAATCCCTTTCTGTGGAAACCAGAGAGAAAGTGTTCCTCTTGTACGAGTCAGGGACTAACTAGGAGGACAGAAACCACTCCAGGTATCTACTAGAGAGGGAATTTGATGTCAGGCATTGGTTTCACATGTGGTGTGGGTGCTGGGAAGCTAAAGCCCAGGATTAACAGGAACAGGAACAGGAAGCCACGGCCACTGTCAGGATAAAGAGCAAAGGGCCAGGGTGGTGCCCCCAGGACACATCACCAGTAGAAGCTGCAATTCTCATGGGTCCCTCAGACAGCACCTCCAGCCATGAAGGAAATAAGGTCACTGCTAGAGAGAGCACCTGAAATGAGGGCACGCGGCCTGGCCCTTTCTTCTCCCATCTTCGATCTGTTAGGGGAGGTGGATGTTCCCCGCCCCACTGAAGGATGGGTGGACCTGAGTGGCCAGGTGAGGCTCTACAACATGGAATGCAGGTGAGCTCAGAGGGAGAGACACATGGAGAAGAGGGATGCCTGCTTCTTGGCTTTGGACTTGCACCAGCAATTTGGAGGAGCCGCGTGGGGGAGACACAGAGGGAGAGGCTGACAATGACAGCTCTTGCCTTGATTGAACTTTTGTTTTGATCCTTTGTCCCAGACTTACCTGTCCCAGACTTGCCTAGCCCCTTTTCTGTGGGTACCCACCCGAAGATGCCTTATACTGTGGCAAGTTTTACCCAAGAGTGGGTGAGTAACTTTGGGTGTTTTACTGGGACACTGATATCCTTTTTTCTCTATGCACACAAATCCTATTAAAGATCTTTCACACTAAGAGTCTTCTTTGCCTTTGTGTGCACAGGATGGTCAGACCCCAAATAGAGTGCAAGCTTGGGGATTCTAGGGGGACCCTTTGGTCACCCACTAACAAATCTACCAGTACTTTCCATTGCCCACAGGAGTGAAAGGCAGCTAACATAGAAGTCTTGAGAAGACCACCCACAGGAGTCAGGTGCTCTGCTTTAGAGGAGTGGACAGCCAGCAGGGGGTCTGAGCACTCACTGAGGGGTGAAACTCAAATGACTGCCCTCTGCCTAATCGGTAAAATAAAAATTTCACCCCATGAAAATGAAAGGTGTTTCACAGACTAAAATATAAACCTCATTTCCTGCTAATCCCCTTTTCTAGTTTTCTAGTTTTTTTTTTCTAGATGCTTCTAGACTCATTCATATTTCTAGATCCTTACCTTTGCATCCTCTTCCTAGAATATCCTTTCTCTACATCACCACCTTCCTCTTGTCTTAAGCTCATCTCCTGCACCTTTTTTCCTCATTTCTCCTCTATTTTGCATGCTTCTCTTCACTCCATGCTTCTCTGACCTTTTCTTCCCCTTTCTCCTTATCCCTTCCCTCCCTTTGTGTTTCCCTCCCTCCCTCCCTGCCCCCCTCTTTCCGGCCTGCCTACTAGTGAGCAGAGTGAGGTCAAGGACTGTGTATATTAGTTGTTAATATTTTCCAATCAATGTTTCTTTAAAAAATCAAATATTAAACATTACTACTGACCCCTCCACACCTAAGCCCCAAATTCAGCTATAACCGATTAAAACCAAACTGTCTTACCAAGCCACTAGACGTCATATTGATTTTGTAGCAGAATTGGGGCACCCATGCAAAAGCTGAAAGCCTGCAAGGAGGAGGAGGAGGCATCTTAGTATTTGCCCCTGAGGTGATCCTTCTGTTTACACTGAGATTTTACTGATGTGATGCAAATGAAAGCACTGAAAGCACTAAAGAATGAACAGAAGCTGGTAGCTTTTGGTGCAAAGTGCTTGTGTAGAGAGGAGGCTTAGGAAGTTAGCTCCCCATTTCTTCTCTTTTTAACCCAGGGCCAGCAGCTGCTGGTAGAAAATGTCATCTGTTCGGCTCATGAAGTAGAAGAGTGAGTCCAGGAGAACAATTGGCAAAGGGAGGACAGAGGATCCTGGGAGGGAAGCGTCAGAGAGAAGAGCCCCAGATTTGATCTGTTCATCTCTCTGGCTGACCCCTGACCGCACAGACACAGAACAAATGTGAGCATCTCAGCCAAAGACAAGCATCTGAAAGAGATTGGAGAGGCTGCCCAAGACTCAGAGTTCCTAGAGTTCAAGCAAGGAAAATGTCTGCTGGTGTTAGGGGGAACAGGATGTCCCAAAGCTAATTCCATACAGGCTTTGTGGACTCCACCCCCACCCTAGGTCAAAGTCAAAGACACTGGGAACTCCAAATCCCATCACCACCAAAGGGAAGGTGGCTGGGACCTGAGGGTGGGGTTAAGCAGCCAGGTGGATATAAAAGACAGACACGTGTGCTTTGGGGATCCCCCATTTTTGGCCCTCTGCCAGCTCGCAGCGTCTGTCCGTCAGTCCGTCCGTCCGTCCATCCGTCTGGCCAGTTCTGAGAGTGACTTTGGGTTTCCAGGTGGTCGGATCGGGTAGGACGCATTAAAGACTTTATTTCCCTATTTTCTCCCTGAGTTGTACATTTTCCTTATTTCCTTTCCTCTTGTAAATAAACTTTTTATTAACCTTTTGTGTGTGTCTGTAGTAGAGTATTCATAAGTCCCTTTAAAGCGCGCTGGTGAGGACCCACAGCCAGGAACCCGTTTAATATCGGGGTTGCTCTATAACACTGGAACAAAATGAAATAACACTTATTGGGAAAATAAATCAGAACATAGATCCTCCACAACTGACCATTCATAATGGACACAGTCTGAATGTACCCAACAGATGAAGAACCAGAAAAATGGGGTCCATTCTCAAGTGAAATGGCAATGCATTCAGACCACTCCAAAGTGACCCAGATGTTGGAATTAGCATGTAAGGATTTTAAAATGACTGTTACTACTTTTCTCTGATCTAAAACCTACTGCTGACATCACACTGAATGGGGAAAGGCTGAATTCTTTCCTCCTAAGATTAGAAGCAAGGCAAGCATGCCCACTTTCACCACTATCTTGGACTTTATGTTAGGGCCTAGCCTGTGCAATAGGGAAAAAAGTGAGAAAGAATGAAAAGGTATGCATATTGAAAAGTGAGACATTTCAGTTTACAGACGACAAAGTTTCTTAATGCTTGAAAATAAAAAGCTAGAAGAACGAATATGTGAGTTGACCAAAGTTATAGGATTAAAGTCATTGGCAAAAAAGTCAACTGACTTTCTATATACTATCATTGAACAACTCAAAATGGATGTTTTTAATTCCATTTACAATAGTCTCAAAAATACTTAAAAAAAAACTGACAAAACTCAAGTGTCCATCAATAGATGAACAGATAAACAAAAAATGTATATCCATACAATAGAATACTATTTAACTTTAAAGAGAAAGTTTGGTGCCTGCTACAACATGGGTGAAACCTGAGGATATTATTCAAGGTGAAACAAGCCAGTCAATGGAACAGCATAGAATGTTTAAAAATATATTTAGGGCCTCCCTGGTGGCGCAGGGATTAAAGACAGCACTACCAAGCTATCAGCAACGACTGCAGCATGAGTTCAATCCCCGGCTGGCCAGGGAGCAACCCTCATGGCTCAGCAGACCTCTCCTGTCTCGCCTGCTGCTCCCCTCAGCAGTGTATTTCAGTAAATTTGCCTGTTCTGCTCCTCACTCTCTCTAGTGAATCCTCCATCCCCCGCCCCCACACCTCTGGTCTACACCCCAGTTCTTGTAAGCATAAATAAGTAAATCTTTAAAAATATTTTAAATTTAAAAATATGTCCACAGAGCCTCCCTGGTGGCACAGTGGGTTGAGCGCAGTGCTGTGAAGCTGTCCGCAGTCTCCGCAGCGTGGGATCATACCAGCCGGCTGGGTTGTTAACCCATATGGTGCAGCAGACCTCTCCTGTCTGCCCACTGCTCCCCTCAGCAGTGTTTTTCAGTCAGTCTGCCTTTTCTGTTCGCCACTGTCTCTGATGAATCCTCTCACTCCCCCTCACCTCTGCCTGCATCCCAGTTCTTATATGCATAAATTAAATATATATGTATGTACACACTTATATTGTCAATTGACTTGTAATAAAGGTGTCAATGTAATTTAATGGGGAAAGAGCTTTTTTCAACAAATGGTGTCATTTCAATGTCCTGGTTTCCCTTGCTTTACTTCCATTTTTTCCATCTATGCTGCTCCGAGTTTTCATCCATTGACACCCCCCCACCACAACCAAAAAAAAGTATTAGTATCTTAATCCTTGCCTCAGGCACTCACCTGTGCAATCTCTGGCACGTTAGACAGATGAGGTGGTGGTGACTGTGCTTGCGGGAGAGGCTGGTTGTTGCTAAATGTGATCACTGCTTGGGAGGGAGAATTTGTCAGGTTGAACTTAGAGTTTGTTATAAAAGATCTCCCTGGCAGCGTTTGAAACCCTTAGCTTGTGCAGCTGCAGGGTAGACTGTGCTGAAAATCAAGCCAGAAATTACAGGTAAAGCTGAATTCACAGCCCTCACAAGTCTCCTAGGTTAAAATCAGGCCCTAATTGGTAAGGAGTGGGTCTCTGAAATGTGAGTGGGGACACCTGGGAGGAAACACTGACTGCTTTGAACTGCAGAGCCCTCTGAAGCTTTTCGGATACTAGTTCTCTCCCTCTTGCTGGTGGACAGAAGCCTCCCCTGCCTGGAGACTGTGGTAGGTAAGGCCTTAATTAAAGTGGGTGCCTTACAATCTGAAGATCTGAAGAGCTGCCTCCCTAGGATCTGACCCACCTCATCTCATTGTTTCTAGACCAATCAGCATGGTCCACTGGGGAAAATCAGGTCCTTAACTCAAAGGGAAAGAGCTCATCACTGAGAGCGGCAGGATTTGGCAAGTCTGTACTCTTTTCCCAGCAGGAACCAGGAGAACATGCCTGGGAATGAATTTTGAGGACATGAGAATGGACTAGGTTGGACAGGGTTTTGCAGAATGTAGAATACACTTCGAATTCAGGACTCAGTATCTTGGCAAAAACATTTAGAGACGATCCTCTCAGGTAGACCATGTGCCGTGTTCCTTGAAATGTGGAGGAAACAATGGTCTGGCATTAATGAGGTGGAGCTGCCCTGGCAAAGTCTAAGGCAAGGCTCAGAGAGCCCAGAGGCAATGCTCCCAGGATGGACTTAGAAGACCAGAAATCCCACATCTGATTCTGTGCACCCCAAAAGGCCACAAAGACTCTCCCTTTACTGAAACCAGTGTGGATCAGAACTGCCAAGAAACTTGGTGGCTTGCAGACCCAGTTGATGGTAGCGGATATGGACATGGAACTGGTTTCCCTTGTATGGAGATGATAGGATTCTGGAACACCAGAGGCCAGGTAGCCGCACTTAGGTGTCAGAGGCAAAGTAGCCATTACCGTATAGGCAGCAAAGAATGGAAACCAATGAGCCTGGCCCTCCGGGGACCTGTAATGGCTAAACAGGGACAAGATAGATGGGCTGCCATCAAAAGTGCTGCTTACCTGTTTAAGCCATAAAATAGCAAGATTGGATGAGATGTCAGTTGCTGCGATGAAAAATCATCTCTCACCCAAGTTTTCAAGATCCAAGAGCTGATCCCCAGAGCTGATGGATCGAGAGGGAGGATGGAGCACTTTGAGAAATGATACTATGAGGCCACAAGGGCTTCAAAGGGACCTAGTCACTTGCCAGAGTGTCTAAACACTGGGGAAATGGAAACACAAATATTTTTTCAGGACTGTTGGATGCAGGACCTTGCTTTTTGGCTTAGGATGGGAGTCAGCAAGGGCCAGGTAATAATTACTATCAGCTTTGCGGGCTATAAACTCTATTACCACTAATCAACTCTGCCATTATAGCATGAAAGCAGCCACAGACAATAAGTAAACAAGCAGTAATGGCCATGTTCCAATAAAATTTTATTTACAAAAACAGGCAGCTGGCCACAGATCACAGTTTCCAGACCCCTGGCCTTGGATACTGTCAATTTTCATAAAACATCCATGTGTGCTTGAAAATAATGTGTAAATCTCCAATGGCTGGCTTCACTACCTTGTAGCTCATAAATTAAAACTGCACATTAATTATGCTGTCCAAATCTATGTCCTACATTTTTTGGCCTGTTTTTTCTATAAATAACCGAAATTGTTTGAAAACCTTCTAAGGTCACAAATGTGAGAATCTGCTTTACAAATTCACAAGCCTACACACTTTTTTTCATAAGAATTCTCAGTTGCTCAGACTACTTCAAAAAAAATAAAATAAAAATAAACAGGCGATTTGGCTTTCAATAGGCACTATCTGTGCTTATGACTTGTCTCCTGCAGCCACAGGCAGGAAGAAATGAGCAGTGTTCTCTGCAAAGTTGCTTGTTCTCTGACCTTACCCGAAGCATGATTTAACCTCCCTGTTGCTCCTTTGATCCCTTTACTGGATGGTGTTTTTGATGTAGCTACTAAGCACCTCATTTCAGAGGAGGGAGTGGAGGGCAAAAGCCTACAGTCTGTGGTAGAACTGCAAGGGTTTTCCACTTTCTAATTGTTGCCTCTAAGTAGCTTTTTATGATCGTCACCATGGATTTTTTTCCTTACTGGAAAACTGACAGCAAACCCTTTATTCAAGAGTATGCAGGTTAAAGGGAATAGGGACTATGTAGGTGCCTGGCATAGTAGAAGGTCTTCACAACATCCTGGGTCCCTTCCCTCTGCCCCAGCAGCTTCCTGGAAAACAGCATTCCTATTAAACTGTGGTTTACTGGAAACATCTCTTTTCAAAGGAGCTGGGATTTTTATTGCTCAGTTTATTGCTCAGTACCTCTTGGGATTTGAGTAGGACTTTACCTCAGCTTTCAAAGAAGTGGGGAGAAGAGTAGGAGGACCCTGGTGCCAGCAGTCCTGTGGTCAGAAGCCCAAGTCATTGTTGTGTAAGAAAACCAGTCCCTCTCCACCCAGATTTCTCCTCCAGTCTTGAGCTGCTGCCATGGACTCTCAGTAAGCTGAAATGTAGCGCAATGGTGCTTGAGTCAGGGGTACTTATTTAAGGCTCCTCTACTCACCAGTCACAACTGTGGGGAGGATAATGTCCTGGTTATTAGGACTATTTTGAGAATTAAAGAGAACAATGTATACCCAGGCACTAATGCTCTTAGCTCAGCACCCAGCATACAGTGAACAGAGAATGCAAAGGTTTGTTCTGCATGTGTGCTGCATACGCCAGAATCAGGCACCCCACAATGATGCTGAGGATGGAGCACAGGGTTTCAGTGCAACAGGCAATCCAACTGTGCAGGCAAGAGTCATACAGTATATACCTGGGTGGCCCAACCTCCTTCTACCCTGGTTCCTGGCACATGACCAGCACATTGGGTTAGAACAAGAAATGCTGTGTGGCTGGTTTTTTGGTTTTCCAAGGTCCTACTGCAGGTTGGTGGAATGTGGGGCATGACTTCTCAGGGCATGCCTGGGACCTCCAGACAGGCTGTTCTGCAAAACACATGTCAATTTTAATGAAGCACTAAAGACAAACAAGGCACAGTCTGACTTGTGGGTGCTTTTCAGAAACCCTGCTAGATTTAACACCTAGTACTGCAAGTCCTGAGCTTGGTGGACACCCTTGTAAGGATCCTTTTTACACCTCCTCCTCTCTGTGCTTTGTATCATCACCCACAACACTGTGCACCTTTTATTTTCAACAGCATACACTGGTGGAGATTAAAAAAAGGTGACCCACACTTTCATTTTCTTTATTTTTCATTGATACCGTATGAATACAAAGTTTCTAGAAAGCTACAAAATGTCTACCACTTTATCAAGAAGGCATCAAAATGTGTCACTTTGCAAAGACATGAAAACACCTGCAGGAACTGACACAAAAATAGCATTTTTAGAGTGATGAAATAATTGCACTTAACTGTCATGGATATTAAAGTTATCACACATATGTACCGCGAAAGCTAGAATACATTTTTTTTTTTTTACAAAGCACTTTATAAAAAAATTCTCTGCACACAAACCCTATAATTTTCATATAACTATCATACTAAAGATAAATTCACTTTAAAGCCAACACTTAGAACATTTTTAAACAAAAAGGTACCAGTACCTAAACACAGACGTTAACAAATACAATACTGTACTGCCGAGAGGTTTAACCCAATGCCTTTTGAAGGTTTCTGCAAATAGGTTAAGAGAACAAGTGTGAGAATTTATCCCCATTCCCGCCCCCCATTTCTCAATCTACCCCAGGGGAACCGTGTTGCCTTAAGGCAGGTTCCCAAGCTGCTCCCAGCAGCAGTACGTCAAAGGAACCACTGACCAGATGAAACGTTACGTCACGAGTCCATTTTCTACACGTGACACGAAGACACAGACCATGAGAATCCCATTAAGTCATTGAGAATGTGAACAAACACACGTGGCAAAAACCAATTTACACAAAATTTAAGCATATTAAATAATTAAAGGCTATTCAGGTTTCTTTTCCTAAATGTTACAAAACTTTTTGTTGTTGTTGTTTTCAGGCACATACTGTTTTTCGTTTTTACTTTTTTTAATCTGCAGTCATAAGCCTACTGGAAAAGGCCTACAGAAGTGAATCTTTCAAGGAGGTAACAGGGAGATGTGTTGTTTTTTTTTTTTTTTAAAGAAGTGCAGTTAATATCTAATTTACACAGTGAAATGAATCACAGAAAATGACTAATGCAAAAAAATGCAAAAAAATCAGACTGGTTTCCAACTGATTTATGCCTACATTCTGTCTGCCTCTCAGAGGACTTCTTAATGGAAGGCAGACAAAGAAGGTCAACTTGTGAAAGGTGAAATCTACTGGACTCTGACCCCACTGAGTGATGGCGGGAGGGAACACAAATACTAAAATGATGTAGTGTGGCGTACGACTGACTCAATGCAAATTCACAGAGAATAAAACAAGCTAGGGCGTAGGAAGTCGGACAATAAATACAAATATTTCATCTTATTTAATGGTGCATGACTTCAGTGAAACTATCCTTTTCAATGCAATAAATTTTAAACACAAAACCTTCATTTTTAATGATAGAAGCAATGAGTTTATGAGATAAAACTATTGCCAAACAAAGCACAGTAACAGTTGAAAAGAGAAGCAGAAAAACAAGTGTTTGACTCATTTCTTCCAAGTTGTACTGACAGGGAGGGGCTCAATTCAAGCAGCTAACTCTAACTCATGTTGAGTAATTTTTCTTTTCATTTGATAGTTTTTTTCCCTTGCAGAAATTTCTATAAATACAACTTGGTGTGGACAGAAATCACTCCTAAAATTTCAGAGCCCAGAAAGGGTAGTCTTAGACACCAGACAGAGACAGAAGGAACATAGGCATCAAGAGTTCAGAGGCTAACTTTCAAAGACGTCTGATGTCATTTTTAAGTCTTTATCGGTAAAGAAAAATCTTTTTTTCCCCTGGCTTTTGTTTGGCTGGTGTTTTTGCCTTCTCATCCTTTTCACGCTTCTTCCTTACCTCTATGAGTGTCCCCAATTTAACATAAGGTTTTGATGAAAGCCCACATGGACTTTGAGGAGTGGCCCTTCCAGGGCTGGAACATTCTTTGAAAATGCCGAATTGTGAATGGTGCTCTTTGGAAGTTTCTCATAGCACATTCATACACAACACTCAGAGTCCACATTTTCGCCCTACGAAGAACACTTCAATTGTCATGGCCCTAACTCATTTTTGTTCTGCACTGTCATCTCAGTTTGAGGCTTCCAACTTTCAAGACGGTATCCCTGTGTCAACCAGGTAAGTGCGCACTGTCGTTTGAGTGGAACAGAAAAGCCTCCATTCTCTAATGAACACGAATGTCAGGAGGAGGGTGAGATTCTGCCATCTGCGTGGAAGTCCCCTTGGGCGGGTGCAGGGCTGGGTGATGATCTGAGATGACACGCTGGGTCATTGGTGCACACACAGACATAGTTCTTGGGGGCCCTCCTGCTGCAGTGTGCTCCTGGTGGGTGGTGGTGGTGACGGCAACACCAGGGCCACGTCGTGCTCTTGAGAACAGAGGCCTGTGGCTGGTTATTCATCCCGGTAAACCAAAGGCATTACGGTGATCTCAGGAAATTTTTGGTCTCTCGACAAGTTATCGTTACTATGGCAGCACTTTTCTAAGCTGGAATCTCAAACCAAAGGCACTTTCATGCTAGAGTGCAGAAGAGTCACAAAGAGCTAAGTATTTGGTTGTCAATTTAAAAGGCAACATTAAAAGTACAATTTGCTTTTCATAGTCAACTATGAAGCTGCAAAACCTTCTGTTTTGGTATATACATTTAAGGGTGTGGTCAGAGAACTGACTTGCGTCCAGTTTCAGATTTGAGACCAAGCTGTCAGTTTCTCACAGAACTGGAGAAAAATGGGCTTACGAAATAAAAAGGGCAACTTTTTTTTTTTTTTTGCTTGTTCTGTCTTCAATATTGGGCCAATTAGGAAATAGACGTTGAGAACTGGTGTAAGAAAAGGCTGGCGCGACTAAGGTATCACTAAGGCACTGCTGACAGGAACGCTTTGGCAGCTCTGAATTGAAAACTCCCTAAAAAAAGTTAACAGTAGTAAGAGAAACACTTCCAGCTTACAAAAGGGCTCACAGTTCCGAGGCAGCCTTTTGCACTTATACCCTACACGCAACATCGCAAAGATTTAAGGCTTTTCAGAAATGACATGTGCAGGGCTTTGCCACAGAAACATCAACATAAAGAAATAAGTGATGCAGACATATCCTCTTAATTGTCACAGGGGTGGACACCAACAAGACTGGTTCTACCCTTCGTCAGGACAGGTGTAGTGTACCAGAGCATATACAAAATTATACAAATGATCTGTACCTGGTTTGTAAAATGGACTGTCATCTCATAGGATTTAAATAATTTACGGTCATACAAAAACAAACTGCTAAAGCCACTACAGTATTGAGACCTAAAGACTTGGGTTTAAAAGTCTTCCGGGGGCTGGAGACACCAAGTGCTGGGAACGGGAAGCTGGTTTTGGCTGGTCTGAGTGTGGGGCTGTGCTGCTAGGATGTTCCGCAAATTGAAATCGGACCCGAAGCCTGTGGCAGGGCGGCTGTCCTTGGAGTCGGCAAAAAGGCTCATCAGCTTTCGTACCTGCTGGGCTCATGGATGCTGCAGAAGGCGCAGGCCAGCGTGAGCAGCTGCAGCAGCCATGGGGTGAGGCTGCTTTGGTAAAAGGGGGTTCTTCAGCTCCCTCTCTTCTCACCTGTCCATGCATTGGTAGGGCTCATGTAAGCCTGAGCACCAAGAGGTGCGACCTCTACAGAAGAGGCTGCTGGTTAAAGCAGCAGGAAACTAGGGGTCTTGCCTTTATTGTATCTTCCTTGCTGGGGGCTTGGGGCAAATCATCTCTCCTCTGGACTTTGACCTTCTCATCTACAAAATGAAGGAGTAGATTGTGCTTTCTTTTAGCTCAATAAAGAAAATTCTATCAGCCTTCTTTCAAAACTGATCTCTTCCTCCTCCATTGCTAAAGATGAAAAGAAATGTTTCAGAGACTTCCATACATTCTACAATCAGCACTGAGTGTAAGGCAGAAAGTAGGAGAACAAGAAGTTCACTGAAATGATTAAAAGTTTGATAATGAGACCCATGAGTTTGGAGAAATAAGAAAATAGCTGGGATTTTGTTTTTTTTTTTAAGCTGGTAAAGGGATGAGGATCAAATTAGACATGTTCTTTAAAGAAGTGTAAGCTGAGTACGGGGCGAGTGAAAGAATACTTGTAGTAAGAAAGACTGTTTGAAACAGAGGTTCTGAAACAAGAGGAAACATGGATATAGAAACCACTGGAGTAATATTCTACTCGCTTTTCAATGATCTGGAACAAGGCTTCCTTCCAGGAGAGAAGCTTTCTCAGGATAAAATGGAAGTAAAAAGAAAATCTCAAATACAGTATTTGTGGCCTGTATGAACTGGGAGCAATTCTGTTCCCCTTGGGACATCTGCCGATGTCTGGAGATATTTTGGGGTATTGACAACTCGGGGGTAGGGATTTTACTGGATCTAATGGGTAGAAGCCAGGGTTGCCGCTACACCTCCCCTGATGGACAGGGTAGCCCCTCAGAGCAAAGTGTTATCTGGTCCAAAATCAAGGGTGAAAAAACCCCGGTCCAGGATAGCCTGGACATTCTGGGATTCTAGACCATGTTCTGGAAGAAGTCCTGATTTTGTTAGGTTTCCTGCTAAGATGAAAATGAATGCCAACAGAACAGGGTGCAGCTCTGCAGCTCCTTCTTGTTTAGGTCATGCAAAATGGCCTCCAAACTCTCCAGTGAAAATACAAGGTACCTCTTGAATCCAACCTTGTAGGGAAGGGTCACCAGGA
This sequence comes from Talpa europaea, assembly GCF_964194135.1. NCBI lineage: Eukaryota > Metazoa > Chordata > Mammalia > Eulipotyphla > Talpidae > Talpa > Talpa europaea. Next base: position 36,308,262 of record NC_140073.1, on the reverse strand, counting down.
GAGCACACCCAGAAGGGAGCAGTGACAGCAGAGCTTCAGAAAAGTTTCTTTATGGTTTAGAAAGCTTTACAGACAAAGGGAGAAGACTCTGCCATAAAGTCTGGAAGACCAAGGTCAGACTCAGATTAGATGTTCTAATACAGCTAATACGCCTAACCCTACGACCTTCCCAAGGTTCAATTCAGGAAAGACAAAGGGAGACCAAGAGTTTGGGTAACTGGATCAGTGGTTCAGAGAGGGAGAGAGTTTTAATGAACCAAACAAGGAGTAAGTTTAAAGGATCCTAGAAATGTTTTAAAAGCAAAAAGTAATCCTCAAGGTCATTCATGTAAAACCCCAAACTAAACACAAAGGCATTTGGAGGAGGGCACTGGCGGTGAGGTTTCAGAGGGCCCGGCTGAGTCTGTGAGCTCAGCAGACCCTGGCATGCCTTCTTTGCCACTGAAAGAACTAATGAGCTGGACTTCTTGGGTCTCAGTCTATTTGTGCTTGGACAAGTAAGTCCCCAGAGCTTTCCTGGCAGCACAGAAGAGGCCCACTCGTGTGTGGCAACGTGAACGGAATACCTCTTCCTCTTCCCCTGAAGTTCTTGGATGGTCTGATTCTGGGCCACACATATAAGATGATCTGTACCTCTCTACAGAGGTCCTGGTCTTGGTGGAGTGGGGGTTCCCTTGAAGGAAGATATAGGAAAGGGGAGCGAAAGAAACATCCTTAAGATGGGTAACCAACAGCAGTCATCAGCAGAATGACCATGGAAGAAGCTTAATGTTTGGGTTGGAGACCAAATGAAAGGGGGCACACTGGGAAGTCTCCCTTGAGCCCACTGGGAGTCTGGGAACAAAGGGTAGTCTTTTTACAGAGGGCAGGTGGACAATGTCTTATCGGTGTAGGTGAGGGACATGCATTCCAAAAGGGGAAAGTTTTACACTCTCTCATTTGGCTTTCCCAGTGACCAGTGGCACAGGTTTGGGAGAGGTCAAGCTTGGTCCAGGGCTCTTCTGTTTGCCACAAGCAAACCAGTCACACTCTCATGCTCATGACCCTTGGGCAATAGCCAATACACAAGCAGGGTCAGAGCAGAGCATGAGACAGGGCAGGGCGTGAGTTGCTTGGATGTGACAGAATGAAGTTTCTCTTTTCTGGCTTGATGAGAAAGTTTTGACATGTTTCACAACTTACAAAACTTTTTTCATGCTCTGTTGTGTTAACAGAGTCCTAACAATTATAAAAATGTCACTTTCCTCTGGGAAGTTGGGGGGTGTGCCCGGTCCCCTTCCCAATGAAGCACTTATGGAAATAACCCAAGACATTTGGCCACGGCAAACCAAATCTGCCTGGGCAATGCTTTGGACTATTTGGCATGGAGAGTTGAATCTCTTCTGGGCAGACTCTCAGATGAGTCTATCTGAGAAGGTCAGAGACAGAGAGAGCTGGGTCTCTTAAACTTCAGTCAAACAAGGACTGTGACTTATTGAGAGACGTCAAGAAGATGGATGTCTTTAGAGAATATATCTAGAACTACGGACACAGATTGAGATATACATACATATCAGCACCTAGCAAACTGAGTGACACTAAATAGATGCTCAATAAATATGTGTTGAGTAACTACCTATGGGCACGTGTAGATACGGATATCTACACATATCGTTATAGCAGGTTAATAGGCATATAGGAATCACCAGAAATGATGAATTTATTCACAGGCTGGTGAGGGTGCTTACAATTTTCTGGGGAGCAGATGCTAAAACTGATGAGCCTTTTATTGGTTTGGTTGATGAAGTTTTCGCCCAGCCACAGGATTTTCTATACTTTGCAGCTCACAGTGCAGTATTCATGCCAATTTTAAATTTTTGTTATTACATTTCAGTGGTTCAAATATTTATGCATCTTAATAAAAAATTTGGTTGTCCATATAAAATATAACTGCACACACAAGACTATAAACATTGTGAGTTTAGATTTTCAGTATTTATCTACTTATTGCAAAAAAAGAGCCATCTTTTCTTTTTCATTAAATAATCAATCATCACATTAGTACAATACAATTTTATATTTTTAAATATACTATATATGTTAAGGATAGGGGTGAAGTTTTCTTCCTTTGTAATACCTGTTCAGAGTTTAATGGATTAGGAGATTAGTTTTAACTTTGAGAAAAAAAGTACAAATTTGTCTCATTAGGCTATTTCTACCAAGCATTTAAGGCTATATTTTAACATTTGGTTTCAAAAAGAAAGAAAAGTTTCATTTAAAAAATAATTTAGTGAATTACATTCTTTCATAACTTCCACCCTAATTAGTTACAAAGGTTAAGTCTAAAGATTCTTAGTTTGTGTACTAATTTACATTTATATTTAAAGATTAATTTTACTTGTATCTTAAAACAAGAATTTTATGTTGAAAAAAAAAAAAAGAACTAAATACATTTGTATAAAGGCTGTCAATGTCCCATGGCAAATGCTCTGTCTCAGTATTTTCTACCACAAATAAAAACAGGTCTCGGCAGAGACTTGGGTTCTCAAGGTCCACCCTTCCCGAGGAATTGTGGGCTGCAGGTCTGAAGAACACATAGAAACAACTCGATTTCTCTTTTTACAACTGTACCGGAACTTCACAGCTACAATGATAGTATGAACACATGAAAAAAATGACTTCACTCAAACAGGATTTAGAAAAGTCGGGGTGACCTCAGGGCCAGGGCACCACCCCTGTGTGGTGAGGTTGACAGTCAGTCCTTGGATAATGGAGAGTGTGTGTGTGTGCGCACATATGTGTGTGTATATACAGATATCTATATATATAAATAACCATGTTCAGTCCTTTACAAGCCTGTAAATATGATGTTGTGCTCCATGTTCACTATTTGAAACTTCAAATACACAGGCCATGCAGAGAAGAGTTTCTTGTGTATCCCTGTTTGTAACCACCTGTTAAAAAAAAAAAAAACATATACATGTATATCCACACACACCCCCACACAATACATAGATATGTACTAAAACACCACATGGATGGAAACATATCCTACCTGTGCTAAGATGATTATGATTTCATTGGTGAGGAATAGCCCAACAACTGGATGCTTAGAGATCTGTCCGGTTTCGTGCTACTGTCTCTGGTATAAACCGTGCTACCACGGTTTCAACCTGAACCCTGTCTAAGCTTAATTACTATAGGTAAGACAACAGGTCTCATATAGAACAGGTCTCATTCATAATCTATCCCAAGAAGAGACCCCAGAAATTAGTGTGGGTTTTTTTTTTTTTTTTTGGAAGGGGCTGATTTCCTTTCAACAAAGACAATTTACTATTTTCTATATCACAAAATTGTGACATATCCTAAAATTGCCTCCTATCTTTTTTTTTTTTTAAAGATTTATTTATTCATACAAGAACTAGGGTACAGGCCAGAGGTGTGGGGGGGTGAGAGGATTCACCAGAGACAGAGTGGGGAGCAGAACGGGCAGATTGAGTGAAATACACTGCTGAGGGGAGCAGCGGGCGAGTCAGGGAAGGTCTGCTGTGCCATGTGGGTAGCTCCCTGGCCAGAGATCGAACTCGTGCTGCAGTGGCTGCAGACAGCTTCACAGGTTGCGTCTTAACCTCTTGTGCCACCAGGGAGGCCCTTGCTTCCTATCTTATTCCTAAGCTTCCACTCAATTTTGTTTCACAATAGCGAAGGGAAGACCTAAGCTCCATGAGTGTCTTGCTCACTACCGTGTCAACCAACAGGGTGTGGACTTGGTAAAATCTATGCTGATGGAGGGAACACTGTGGAGTCCACGTCAAATGCTGATTCTTTTCATGCATACAGGCTTTACCTTTCAAAGTGTGCTCTGAAATACAGCAAGTCCTTACCTATTGGTTCTTGAAAAAGTGACTTTAAACAAAGAGCTGTGTAACAGAAGCAGGTCCTTGTAAAGGATTTGTTCAGTGTCCTATCGGACAGGATTTTTCTCATCAACATAATGAAACAAAGTCAAAGGAGGTGACATTAGCTGAGGGCTGCCAGACTCATCTGCCTCCCCTCTCAGGTTGAGTCTCTGACATTCTCACTGCCCGCTGCATGCCCAGGATGTCTGCTTCATTCACATCTCCAGCTCTCTGGCCTAGGTCACTGCCACCCCTTCCCCTGGGCCCTGTCTCAGTCCCCACGCTATCTAACCTGACTCCCCAACTAGACACTTCGATGGCTCTCCTGCTTGTGTGTTAGGCCAGCTCAGTATTTTGAAACATTTGCATTTGAGACACTAGTCCAGTTTGCCTAGATCTCTATCCTGCCAGGTATCGGGCTTTGTTTATCTAGTTTCCAGTATCCTCATAGCATCCACCTTTCATGGTGCCTGTCTAAGGAATACACTCTCAAAGGACTTGTGATTTTTCCCTAAGTTCCTCAAAAGCAGGCACCATATTCCCAAGGACCAGACTAATGTTTGGCACACAGTCACAAATATTGACATCCTAATTGTCACCTATTTTGACTGCTTAGTATGCATCTACTTAACATGAAATGCTAAGGAGACACATTGTCTCCTTCTTTGACAGAGAATGTGGCAGGGGTTCATTTGGGGCGGGGTGGGGGGGGTTATACACTTGTCAACTAAGAAACCCAGATCTGATTCCGAACACCCTTTACTTAACCACTGTACCTCGCTGCTCTGGAGAAATGAATTAACACAGTGATGGATTGGTTACATTCCCCGCCCCCTGCCCTTGGATATCATAGACCTTTTTTCCATTACTACAACCACCTGCTTTTCTAGTCCTATATCCTACCTCTTCCTCACAGACCAAATACTCCAGGTAAGCAGGTTTCTCTCATCCTTGAAATCTCTCACTCATGCTCACATCCAGACAAATGCCATGCCCTGCTGCTCTGACCTCCTGAAGAGCTCAAGTCCACCCCTGTCATAGCCCAAGGTGCCAGCAAACCGCTTGTGAACATCCCACATCCCCTACTTGTTCCTCTCCCTTCTGCACACACAGCAGTCATGAAATCTTGTAAGAATATACAGAATGAATGTATCTACAAGAATATATGGAATGACTATGTACACAAACACACATATATATTTCTCTTTCATAATAGACTCTTGCTCAGAAACCCTGAATGGCTTCTTTGGGATGAAGAGAAAGCCTGTTCTCATCCCATAAGGCTAAGGAGACCCTGCCCGGTCTGGCCAGCTTGCTGGCTCCTGGCTCTCCTTCCCTCTCCCACGCCAGCCACATGGCCCCCTTCTCCAGCTTCCGACTTGCTGTGTCCCGCCTGCCTGGAGAATTCTTTCCTACTCTCTCTGCCTATTCAGCTGGCAGATACCTCTCCATTGTTTCTTCCTTGGGAAAACCTTTCCTGACCTCCTGACCTAGGTCAAGTAATTCTGTTATCTGCACTGTGGGCATCAGGTGCCTACCTAGCTCTGCCAGTTGCCAGCCATAGTTCAGTTTTCCTGATGAATCCTGCTTCCCTCACCAGGCTACAGATGGCCACCCTACCTGCCCAGTCCACCACATCCCAGTACTGACATGTAAGAATGCACCCCTGGAATGCACCTTTCTTGGTAAATCTGAGAAATGCCTGCTTATCTATCAAGGCAATGTAAACATTATCTCTTAACAACCCTGAGGATTCTCCACCTCACTCCGACGACAGGGACCTGCCTAGGTAGTTCAATGACACTGAACTTCCAGGGTATCTTTTTAAGCATACTATAGCTATTACTTTGGATTGAAATAATTACTTTACATGCTTTCCCCTACAGGCCAAGATTTACTAAGGGACAAGCACAGCGTTTTATTTGCATTGTCTTCAGCAGCTAATAAAATCTCTCCATAGGTTAGTTGGATAAATTAAAATATTCTCAATAACCTTTGAAGTGGACAGTCCAGACATTTTGTTTGTAAATGGGAGAGGGAAAACTGAGGTCTGGAGATGAAATGACTTGCCTAAGGTCATAAAGCAGAGCTGGGTCTTCAACCCAAGTCTTCTGATTCTAGGCCATGAACTATCCTGCTAAGTGCTTCTTTTCCACAAATTCAAATTTAAATTTACATCTATAAATGGTTCTGTGTGCTCAAGTAGGTGTAACATTCCTTATCCATAAAATGGGAGTAAAAATGACTTCACCATTATGCACTGAGAATTTCATAATATATTTTCAAAAAGCTTATGAGCACTGTGCCAGAAACCTCTACTATATCCTACCTTTGGGCAAACTTTTCATTAAAAAATATACCTTGTCCAGGCTTCATGATGGAGATTCAAAAGGAGAAAAGAGGGAAAAAAGTGTTTCTGTGTGTGTGAATACATTCTCAAAAGATGACAGAACACCTGGCTCTTGGTTTCCGCTGCTGTCACTAAGATCCCAGTCTACAGGATCACCTCAATTCCTGAGTCACTCTGATGAAAACTGTCTTTAGCTTGGTCTTGTTGATTTGACTTTGTATTCAAAACACCTAGGAAAACACCTACAACCATGTCCAACAGCTGCCATCCTAGCTGTGCTCCTATATCCAAACCCCAAGAAAGAGCTGACAAGTACTATTTCTCCTGTTAATGAATGAGACGGTTTTATTCTCATAATCCAGGGGTGCTGGCTTAATTTCAGTTTTTCTACAACTAAAATATTACTTCTAGCAAATATTCAGTAAGAGTTACTAACTCTGCATATCTGAGGTTTGTTTACTGGTTTAATAGTGCATTTTGAAATTAATTTACTCTGGTGATTCGCCAGATAGCTATGCTGAGCATTACTGATATAGTAATGGGTTTTGCGGATAATACACATGCTATAAAATTTGTCTGGGCCATGTTTTCCTTGGCTGTGCTCTGTGAGGCAGGGCTTTAGGGAATGAGGACATATTCCCTAACATGCTGAATGGACTCAAAACTGATAGTTAGGAAATAGCTAAGACTCCCTCCAAGAGAGCCCAGTAGGGTAGGGTGGCCATTCACTCTAAGCACTCATTAATTTCTGAGGCTATTTAGTGTCCACCTCAAGAGGCCACACTGGACATCTCTCCTCTGAGTGCTAAGGTGACCCATCTGCTCTTACACAGCGACAGAGAACACCTTTATGCCAAGTACCTGCCTTACCCAGGTACCGAACTGCTCAGTTTTCCCCAAAGATCACTAGAGAAAAGAATCCTAATGAATAGTTTTTAAAGAACAAGTTTTCCAAAGGTTCCCCTAGACATTTCTGAATTTCCCCTGCTAGTTTCTAAATTTTTAAAGGCCATGGACTCATTTGAGAATTCACATTTGAGACTCTCTCCCTAGAATAAGTGAAAATTATATGCAAAATTGAGTTTGCCAATGCACATGACTATGAGCCCTAATACTTGCTACCAGCTTACCAGTGGGTAGTGAGCAATGGGTCTCACGGCAGGTGGGCACTTGAACTACCTGGGAGCCATAAAAACACACAGACAAAATCCATGGCTCTGGGCCTGCCTCCAGCAATCCTGGGGCCCAGGTCTCAGGATTTTTAGAAATTTTCTGGATGAATCTGATATATCAAAGTTTTTGAATATTGTAATTTTCATTTATTCTTTTTTTTTTTTTTTATAGTGGTGTGGAAACTATGCCAACTGGCTCACAAAAAAAGTGATTGGTAAATGTTAAGGAATTTCTTGAGATAGACAATCATTGATGGCATGAAAATGTCCATGGAGGGCATATTTACATAATGGAAATAGGCAAAAACTACAAACTGGGGGTTTTTGGGGGGAGGTGGGCTGGGATAGAGCACCTTTTTTTCTTTTTCTTTTTAAATCCAGCACACCAATGATTGAAAACCACTTTCCCACCACATCTGAAAACTTCAGATGAAGAATTCCTGCTGGAAGTATGCTGGCTCTTAATCCCAGTAACAAAGCAGGCCTTCAGATGTCTGAGTGTTTTGATCACAATATAGTCTTGTCCCTTTAGCAAAACTGTTTCTACCAAGTTTTACTTTGGCATTTTTCCTTCCAAGGAATGTTATATATTTATTAAATGAGCCTTCTGAAATCCATCACTATTTTATAGGTATATTTTGAGGACAATACTATTTTTAATAACCTTCCAAGTTCCCAGATGAAATCCCTAAGAGAAATTTGTTTTAAAGTTAAATATTAAGGGGAAAAAAATCCCACACACAGCACAGTTCAGGGAGATGAAAAAGTTTTCCCATCATGGACCTTTCTCTTCAGCTGCCCATTAAGTTTTGATCATAATCTTCAGCCTATGAAAAGTATTCTCCCCTCCCGCTTCCTGGCCATAACAATCTATTCTAATTTATGCTTCTCCTGGTACTTAGAGTTCAGATTTTGCTGTATTAACATATGTTACTTCTTACAAGGCCTTGCAAATCCTTTGTGAAATGAGTCAAGATATGTTTTAAGTCTAAACCAACTGACTCAGGCTCTTGCCTCATTTATGATGCATACAATTGCATCATAATTGTGCTGCTGAGACTCACACTTGGCTAGCACTGGAATCACCTAAGGAACTTTTAAAAATATACAATGCTGGGTTCTATCCTTAGAGATGCTGGCTTAAATGATAGAAAATGCAGCTTTGTTAAGAGGACTTTGAAAAGTTGTCCAGGTCTTTCTAATATGCAGTCAGAGTTAAAAAGTTGGGACTACAACTTTTTAAACCTGCCTGGATACCAGTTCTGCCCCCGGCTTTTCTACAGATTTGACCCCAGATCAAGTTCAAGTTTGCCCTATGGATTCAAGTTCAAGTTTGCCCTATGGATTCTGTGCATTCAACTGCTGACTGGTCTCCTGGAGCCCAACCAACAACCAGCTCAGTCCTCTTGGCCTGGACCTTGATGCCCTGAGGTCTACATTACTGTCTGTCCCCACCTGTCTCAGGCTGAATCTCCCAAATAGAAAGAGACAAAGCAGTTACCAATAAAATTGTGAAGTTTTCCAAAACACTGTTCATCATATATTTCTCTGGTAAGTGTTTGAGCTTGTGGATGAAGTTGATCATATATTCACACATCGGGGAGCGGTTTATTCGGTATACAAATCGGCCATTCTCAAACCTTGCATACTCCGTCTGTGAAGGGGGAAAAGGATTTGGGTATTTAGACACTTTGACTTCAAAATACATGAAACACATTACTGCCTGCAAAAGCATTTTACTGTTTCAAAATAAATTGCCTGCTACAGGTTGTACTATTTATATATAGCTTACATACTTAAAACCCACCCTAGCCCCAAACTTAATGCCATACTCAGAATCCATTATGTTTCTGTAAACTGAAAAACAAAAAGTCGGAGAGATGATAACTTTAAACAAGAATTGTATCACTCCTTCTAGCAAAGGTCATAAAAAATATGACCTTCTCCACCCAAGACTTAAGTTATTCTCTACTTGAGATCTGCAAAGATAGCCCGGGCAGTTCCAACTCTTCAAAGAGCCCCAAGAAAATCCTCCACCCCATTAGAAGGTCTCACAGACCAACAACCAGTGCAGATCAATTCTCCAAACACTACTGCCCCCTGATCGTGAGCCCCTGTGAGTTATTTATGTCTTTAATAAAAAAGAAAAGGAAGATACTGTTCTATTCAGTTTGGTGATCCCACTGAAGCACTCAGAAATAAGAAACACACTCCTAGATAACCTTCCATCAAAGGATTTTAAAAAGGAAACAAAAAATTACTTAAAAGCAATGAAAAAGAAAATATTATATATCAAACTTACAGCCCCAATGAAACTATACTTGGCGCAAACTTAATGAAGGAACTTCAATATGCCTTCATCATTAAAAAGGACACCAAATTGCAGAATTAAATACACATCTTAAAATTTTTAAACCACCAAAAAAGATAAAAAAACATCCCCAAACCACAAAGAAATCAAAGGAAACTAGGAATAGTAAATTAATGAAGATAAAAGCTCAAATCAATGTAATAGAAATTAAAAATGTAGACAAAACAAAGAATCCTTTAAAGAGACAAAATAAACCCATTCAGAAGCATAAGAAGAAAGAAAAGAGACAAAACCACAATTACAGTAGAGATTAGAAGATTTATAAGTGGTTTATGCTACATAACTCTATACAGGGACGAGGAGCAATGAAAACCTACAAGATATGATGCTTTCCCAGCAAAGTACAAATTGCGAATCTCAACCAAAAGATAAAAGTGAAAAACTCCAATAGGTAGGAGGGTGAGTAGAACATGTGTACACATGGAAGAGCAAAATTGTAATCCCAAAAATTAAAATAAAAATTATTGAAAGAAAAAAAACTCCAATAGTTCAATTACTATGGAGATGACCAGAAAGTTTTAGAGATCTATCACTGAAAATGGTACAAAAGCCAAATGGTTTCATAGCTCAATTTCATGTAGCCTTTAAAGAACAGTTATTTTAAATGATACACAAACAGAAAAAGACAGGTGTCCCAATTCTTTTTGATCAATCTGATGTACATTCAATATTGAAATTTGATGAGATGATAAAGTACAGAGTATCAATTAACAAATGCAAACATTTTATGTAAAGATAGCAAGCAGAATATATCAACGTATCCCAAACAGAACTTTCCTGAGGAATGCTGTGGTGGTTCCCACACAGGGAGAGCATTAACTCATATCAACAAAATGGAGAAAAATCAGAGTCCAAGTTGCTGAAAAGGCATTTGAAAAAAATATTGTAGCAATTACTAATAAAAGTCCTAAGTAAAATAGGAATAGAAAGAAAGCACTTAAATATAAAACGCTTTTATAAAAACCAATAAAAAATGTAATCCTCAATGGCAAACCACCAAAACCATTTCTACTAACATCAGTAACTGTATATTATTTCTTTTTACAACTAGTTGGAGGTTTTGGCAAATGAAAAAAAGATGAGAAAATTAAAAAAAAGGCATAAACACTGGAAAAGAAGAGAGAAATAAAGGCTTTTCTTTTTGCTGCTGCAAAAAGATTGTACACACAGAAAATCTAAGAGTCTAGGAAATGACTGACTAGGGCTAAAAAGTCAAGATGGCCAGAAAAACATCAATATGCAAAAACCAAGAGCTTGTCTCTTTTTTGGTGATTAAAATCTAGAAATGGGAAACTGCATAACCAAATTACATAATATTTAGAATTTTTTTCACAAGGGGTTAAGCCTAAATATGAAAATATAAAATCTTATTTAAAATAGATAAAATGATACAGAAATGCAAATAAGTTCTTGATTGGAAAGATCTGACATAAATAATAAATAAATTTATCCCCAAATAATATCTAAATCTAATGCAATTACAAAGGATTGCTCAGCAAAGTTTATGTTCTTTACATTTTTAAAACGATCTTATTGTTTGGAAGAATAAATGCTAGTTGCTAGCCTAGAAAATACACAAAAAAGGAAAACAGTGAAACTGACTTCTCTCAGTAGATATCAGGACATACTCTTAGGCCACTGTAATTAAATCAACATGGTATTGTGACATGAAATACATAGAGTGGGGGGAAAAAGAGCCCCAGTACTTAGGATAACTTAAAAAGAAAAAGATCCCTCAATCAGAAGAGGATGAATCATTTAATAAATGGTTTTGTATATTGACTTGGAAGAATATATAAGGAGACTCCCATTTCACATCAAATGTAGAAATACACACAAAATTAAAGGCTTAATTATAAAACTCCTCCTGCCACACTCATACCACTTTCTCCAAGAAAATTCCTGGGATTTCAGAAGTCAAAAGCAACCTCTGCTGTCCTCTAAACTTGTATAAAGCTTTGGGTGTGTTATCTGAGGACACAATTAGGATAATTTGAAATCTTAGAAACTGAGTAACTTGCATAGCTCAACTTTTCTCACATGTACCTGTCCAGGCAGGAAGTCCTTCTACAGATAAGCTTGACTATTCGGTAGCTGGTCCAATACTACCATTTCACATTCCCAAAACCAACAAGTAACCTTGCTTCCTCCTCCTCAGAGGAGATGGAGGTCATATGGTTCTCGGTCTCCCAGCCCTGTCTCATTAAACAGTTACCTGCTCACTCACCCCTTTTAGGGCTTCACAGACATTGCCTTGAGCCTATTCCTCCTTCCCACCACTACTTCTGTCCTCTGCTCCTCTGTGTCTCCCTTCCACTCTCCCCAGGTCTGGCTTCTGCTCCCAAACTAAATCTTTATTATTGTGCTCCCATATTCTCCCTGCAGATAGCTCTCCATTCCCACAATTTTAGTTATCCTTAATGCATAAAATTCCCAGTTGATATTTTCAGCCTTTATCTGTCTCCCAAAGTGTGGTGTCATCTATAGTCACCCCCTATTTTCTCTTGAATACCTTACTTTCTTATCTCTGCTGGTGGCAGCACTGTTCTTCTGAATATAAAATGTGTGACCTCTGACTCTTCCTCCTCTTTAAGCAATATCCAGTTTTTATTTCAATTCAAAATGTCTTACTGGATTCCCCAGTGCTAGCATTTTAGTAAAGCGCATGACCCCTACGCTTACTTACACCGGTCTGGTCATCTAGTCAATTCACTGATGTCCTCTTCTGTCAGTGGAACCCTCATTAATACCATTCTCACAAAACCCATCCTGTGTTCAGGAAGCCGTGAGGAGCAGCTGCACCCCAAATCCTCACTATAAAGCCCAAGGTTTTAAAAAACATACTTTTGCCCCTTTTCCCTCCCTTCTTACCACCATGGCATTCTCTCTCTCACACATCTGAGCACAAAGTTTTGTACAGCTGGGCTGGGCTCTCGGACCTCTGAGGTCACTGAACAAGGATGGGTAAAAGACACTGGAAAGTACCACTTTAAATGGACTGTTAACTACAAGCATTAGTCACCCAAATCAACCCATCCTGAGAAAACAATATACATTTTTTGAAAGAGAGGGAGATAAAAAATATGAAAGTCATAAATAGATATTTGATCCAAGTATGCACTGATACATATCTGAGACAATCAATGATTGGAGTGGACGGGGCCAAAGTAACAATGCCAAGCTCAAGGGATCAGGTCTTTGGAAGGCAGGTGCCAGTCAGCTGCATCCCACTGGTTGTTACCTACAACCTCTGGGGGTCCCTGGAACCAGGGATGGAAGGACAGCAGGGTCCATGACAGCCAGCTACCCAACCAGCAGGCCCTATAAGCCTCATGCAGGATGGCCCCTACTGATCGTGAAGGGGTGGGGACAGGCCAACCTCAGACAGCTGGGAGGCTGGCAGTTGCTTTTGAGTCATTTTGCCTTTTCAGAAGTAACAGGGAAGAGAAGTGGAGAAAGAAGACACCAGAAAGTAAAACTCTGCTCACTAAAAGCTGAAAGGAAGGTGATACTTTGCCCTTTAAGGTTCCAGCATAGAGAGGACAACTTACCTCTACTTTTTCTACTACTTGCTTCCCAAAGGAGCAAACTTTGGTGGAACAGGTGACTGTCATATTTTCAGAACTCTCATACTGACTGGTTACACCATAAAAAGCTCCGGCATCATCTTGAATATTGCAGTTTAAATCCGCCTGTTGGGGAGGAAATGGAGGTGGGTTATTCTTTCATGGCAGAAATCATGGCAACAAGCAGGAACCTCTAGGCTGTAGCCTCCATTCTGAGTGAGGAAGGGGGCAGGAGGCTTGAGGGCCGTTGGTCATACTGCGTGTGCCTATTTCATTTTACTTTATTGCATGGAGTGTCAGAATAATATTGCATCCTTGCAAGTAAAGATCCACGAGGTCTTAAACATACCTGCAGAAGACAGTATAAGAATCTGATTCAGAGTCACTAATCTTTAGATATTTAAGAGGAGGACAGAATTTGTATCTGACTGGCCACTTGTTCACTACAAATTACAGCAGCAACAGGGAAAATGGCTCCTATTAAAGACTGATTTAGAAAGATGCTAAGTATCACGCACTGCTGGTCACTTAACACATTTCTACGACTACCTACCATGTGAGTATCTTCTACATGGTATATTACATCATTGTAATATACAATGATGTATAGATAATAAATAGGACTTGACTACAACCTAAAAACCCAAAAAGCTGTAGTTCAGACAGAAGATAAATACCACATCACAGTTACTCCAAATTCAGACTGTGGGAGGCATTATTTTCAGTCAAGATTTTATGTGAGGACACTTAAGATTTTGAACAGGGAAGTGCTGAGGAAGAGTGTGGACAGAAGAAGCCCAGAAAGCTCCATTCTAGCTGCGATGCAAGGACTAAGGGGACTGGGAGAAATGAGTTTGAGATGAGGGTCCAGGTGGAGGAGGGCTACATATGGCTTATGGATTGCATCCTTCATGGGGCTTCTTGAAAGTTCTGACAGAAGAAAGTGATGTGCTGAGGCAGAAAGGCCTCAGCATCAGATATGGCCATTGGAGCGGGAGGCTGTGCCGGTATCTACATCGATGACCCTTGGTTCCCTTTCTGGGTATCTTATCGACCCCTACTACACACTAGGGCCTGTGTGTGGGTGGAAATAAAGGGTGAGTAAGAGCTTAACCAGTCCTGCTGTCAGATCACAGGGCTTGCCGCTTGGTAGGGAAGATGTAACAGAGACAAGCACTCCTGAGACACGCACACACAGAAATGAGAACAAACAACATTGGGGAGAGGGTTCAAGGGTCAGAGAAGCTTCTGAGGTTGATGTAGCTCAGACCAAAGAAAAGAGAGTTGGCTTTGGCACCAGCAGCGTGCTGTGAGGAGACGGGGGAGCTCCAGGGCGCAGCCACGTACAAGCACAAAAACAGGCTGCAACAGAGGCAGGAGGGAGAGAGGCGGCAGGAGAGGCTGGGGAAGAGTGGGTTTGGGTTTCTATCCTAAAACCAAAGGGACACAAGGGTTATGAGATTATGGGGTGAGGACAATGATGGGGTCTGATCAGATATGCATCCCCAGAAGACACCCCTTTTGGAGAGGACGCTGGATGAGTGTAAGAGTGAAAAGGACTATGGTGATGGTTCACGGGTGAACTGGTGGTGGGAATTTTACAGGAATACAGCTGAGAAGAGAAAGCAGACAAGCATACATTGTACAAAAATGAACAATGATGTAATATACATACACACACACATGTATATGTATATACAAAAGTGAATGTAGATCCAGTAGGTGACCATTACCACAGTGTCAAGGAGAAAGAGGGAGATCTGATACACGGGACTGTATTTGCTGAGGTTTGGCACATTTTGACTAGCTAACTTTAATACCTTCAGAGGCACTAACCACCATGAAGACCTGAGTCAGTCTATATATAGTTTTAATATGTATCTGTGTTTGAATTTCCCCCTTGAACTGAGTATCAGGAAAATGTCCATTTCCTTAGGCAAAATTTCATAATTTCTGGCTTCAAATAAAAAGAACCATATACTTTATATTCTCCCTTCTTTATGTGCCAAGAAATTCAAAGCTAAATTCAGTGCTCAACTACAGTAATTAACTTATCCTGGGTACTTCTAATAGCCACTACCAACCAAAATTCAGCAACTTTTACTGGTTTCCAATCTGCTTTTACTTGTACTTGTCCAGTTTTATATCACCAATAAATTTAGGAATGCTCCCTCACATTTTTCTTTTTGGAATTACATGGTATTGGGGGGAGATTATAAATAAATAAAAATATCCAGGTGTGCATTTTTCTCACATTCAAAGGTTTGACATTTGACTCCATGAAGGAACAGCTTAACAGAAAATGCTGAATGTCTTCCCCTAATAAATGTCTGTCTCTGAGTGACTCAGGCTGAAGAAGAGGTGCTTGGGTTTACCTGCATGCCAGCCTCCAGGGCAGAAATGTACCAACACATCCAAGGCACACAGGAGCTGATGCTAATGTCAATCCCTAGTTCTTCCGGGCAGCTGCCGCCTGACACTGAAAGTGGGTCTTTAAGAACTGTGCTGTCTTTGTTCTTGGCCAGGGAGCAACCCACATGGCTCGGCAGACCTCTCCTGTCTCTCCCACTGCTCCCCTCAGCAGTGTATTTCAGGAGATCTGCCTGTTCAGTTCCTCTCTGTCTCTGATGAATCCTCTCATTCCCCCATCTCTGGCCTACACCCCAGCTCTTGGATGCATAAATAAATAAATCTTAAAAAAAAAAAAAGTAAAATCATGCATGCAGCAAGTACAAAAAGAAAAATCAAAGTGTGAATAGGGTGCATTTCAGGGTGTATATCTACACCTCAACTTGCTAACTTTCTCCAAGGTGACCAGTGTTATCTATTTCCCAAGCTTCCTTTTAGAAATATTTAGCGCCTTGATATTTAAGCAACACGTTCCCTCTCCCTCTATTTTCCCCTCCCCCTCTATTTTTGCACTCTTTTAAATCTTGCTTTAAAGAATATATATCTATATAAATATAACTCTACATCTTTTAACTTACATAAATACTGACACAAAATACCAGTATTCAAAAAATGCTTTTAAGGAAGCCATACTTTTTAGTGGCTGCATGCCACTAAGCAGATGTGCCCTAATTTACATGTCCTAATGAGGAATACCTAGGATGTTCCCCAACAACAACACAATAACCAATGTATTGGTTATATGGAGGAAGAAATGTGCATTTTAGAAATTTACTTTCAATTTCATAAAAAATTCTAGCTCTGAAAAAGAATAGTAAAGGGCTATAAGTACACTGCTAGCTAATATTGTCACACAATCAAAACTTGCTTTTTTTTTTAATAGAGGCATGTTTTATTTATTTATTTGTTTGTTTTTGTTTATACATGCACTGGGTACAGTCAGAAGTGCGGGAGGGTGAGAGAATTCACCAGAGCCAGAGCGGGGAGCAGAGCAGGCAGAAGGACCGAAGTACACTGCTGAGGGGAGCAGTGGGCGGCAGGAGAGGTCCGCGCGCCATGTGGGACCCTCCTCCGGTGGCCGGGGAGCAGCCGGGGATTGAACCGGCACTGCAGAGGTTGCGGGCAGCTTCGCAACCCAGCGTTCAACTGCTGCGCCACCGGGGAGGCCCCAAAACTTGCTATTTTTAATGTGGCCACATTGTTTTGAAAGACTGGTGAATAATCAAAAGCAGCTAGGTGTTTCTGG
Organism: Talpa europaea; assembly: GCF_964194135.1. Lineage (NCBI taxonomy): Eukaryota > Metazoa > Chordata > Mammalia > Eulipotyphla > Talpidae > Talpa > Talpa europaea. The sequence goes on along the minus strand of NC_140073.1, from coordinate 36,291,270 downwards.
GGGTAAGTAGAGGACTGTGGGAAAGAGCATGGGGATAAGCAAAGGGTGAGAGGTCAACAGACATGTGGTGATTTTTTTTCAATTGTCAACTCAACCTTCTTGTCTTCACTAGGTAGGAGGTTTCTTGAGAACTGCATCTCAACTCCCTAGGCACAATATTTTCGTTGATTTCAGTTTAATACTTTTATTCACTTCAATGACAATTATTTTGGACAGGCAAAAGATTTACAATGTAAACAAAACTGGACATTTAAAATCTGAAGTAACCATGGAAGCAAATCTATGTAACAATCAGTCAATAGATACAATTTTAAGCTGTTAATTGCTCTTAGAATAGTATTCAATTTTTGATGGTAGCAAAACTGCTGAGAATTTTCACAACTCTTATGTTTCCATCTCTCTGAGTGTCCAAGCTGAAGTAATGCTAATCCAAGAGCAGCGGCACACCTAGCAGATTGGATAACTAGAATGGACTGCTTTTAAGATGCTTCCTTTACATGGCAGAAGAATTCTCAGTGATAATCAGCATTCTGTTTCACTGTGCTAGCCTTTAAACCCAAGAGATCTAATAGTCATAACAGAACACAACAGCACTGATGTGACTCGGGCTATTCCCTCATCTTCATAACTACTGTCCTGTCCTTGCTCTTTTCCAAATTTATTGTTGAACCACTGGAAGCACCATGGAGACTGCAGCTTCCAGCTGATTACAAACTTACTCTAGAAAGGACCACAAGGCTGAGACCACATGTACATTAAGGGATATGAATCTACTGGATAAGAAATAAAGGTGTGCTAGTTTGAGGTATATTTATGTATAGATGAAATAAAAATAATACTAATAAGCTCACCAATTATTTAGGATTTAGACCAATGAAAGATTTTTTTTTTTTTGAGTACTTTATCAATAGCCTTGTTGAGAACTGTGGGGATAGGGTGATAATAAAAATGAAGATGACTCTGTCATCTAAAATCCTCTACAAACAACGAACTTCCTAATTATAGGCACCTGGGCAGGCCAGGCCATTCCCGCTGCCTCATCTTTGTTTCACCACTGTCCTGAATGGGAATGAATGCTTTGTCCTTTTAATGACAGGAATTATAAAATGAAGCTATTAAAGGTATTAAAGGATGTACATTATGAAAATCTGCCCTCAGAAACTGTCTCAACAAATTATGAGTTTTAATGTTGTTGAGGTTAACTCTTTTTACACAAAAATAGAGTCCACCCATCAGTTCAGCAGAGTACAAATCACAAAGTTACAGCTTGAATAATTTTCATAAAGTGAACACACTTGTGTAACCAGGCCCCAGAGGCAGGAGAACAGATGATTTTCTACCATGCTTCCTCCTGATAACCACCACCCTGCACCTCACAAAGATGACGTGGCCCCTAAAATACCACACATTCATTTTGACTGTTTAAAATTTCTCATGGAATCACATTGCAACCCCTTTGTTTCATCAGCTCAACTTTATATTGCGAGACATATATGTTGTATATAGTTTTTACTCATCCTTGTTATTGTAGAGTTTCAGTGAACAAAAAACACCAGAGTCTAGTCATTCTACTGATAGACATTTGTGATGCTTCTAAGATGGATCTGTCATGAAGAGAGTTACTATAGACATTCTCAAATATCCTTTTGACAAATATATTTATGCATATCTGTTGGGTGTTCCTAGAAATGGAGCTACTAGATCCTAAGGTCTGTGTGCATCTTAGCCATGGGTATTTAGGTGAGAGGGAGAGAGGTCTTTTTAATTATCTTGCCTTTTAAAAATAGTTTGGGAAAACTATGTTGTTGGTGTAAATTTAATTGGTCAGACTTTAAAAGGCTTCCTAACTAACAGTAAATAACCAAGCTGCTATTACAACTGCTTTGCAATTACTCTTGGACATGGGAAATAATCATGCAGTTATCCAACTGTATCACAGCGACTCTCTAGGAATTTTTTTTTAAAGATTTATTTATTTATGCATACAAGAGCCAGTGTACAGGTCAGAGATATGGGGTTGGCGGGGGTGGGTGAGAGGATTCACCAGAGACAGAGTGGGGAGCAGAACAGGCAGACTGAAAAACACTGCTGAGGGGAGCAGTGGGTGAGTCAGGAGAGGTCTGCTGCGCCATGTGGGCTGCACACTGGCCGGCGGGGATCGAACTCATGCTGCAGAGGCTGAGAATTGCTTCATAGCGTGGTTCTTAACTCCTTACGCCACCAGGGAGGCCCTCTCTGGGAATTTTCTAAAAGGAGGTATTGATGTGAAAGGTAATCATCTATCAGCTGATGATATTACAGATGATCCTAGAGAGAAATGTGGTCACTGAAATCCCACAAAGCAAAGGTAATATCAAAGAAAGTATGTTAGCATTAAATCAACAACAAAGGATGCAAACTCAAATGAGTGTGGGACTCTCGCTGAGTTCATTACCCACCCGACTGACTCATTTTTCCCAACTGAAGACTTAGGGCAAACCTATTTCATATAGTTCTGAAGGCAAGAAAATGACAAAAAATGTGCTAGTATCAAAGATACGAACTATTTCTGCCTAATCAGCTCCTATCTGACCACAGGGCATTTTCTAAAAGCAAATAAACATAAAAACCCAAGAAACAGATAAAATATAGCATTTATCTTCCAACAGATTCCAAATTCAAACCATAATCTGTCCTTTGGGGACAGCCAGCCTAAAATAGTTGGTCATGGGTCAGGTTCTGAAGTGTCAAAAACAAACAGAAAAAACACACTTTTGAATGTGGCTGGAGAGGTCAAGCCCAAGGCACGGGCCTGTTCAAGAAACCTCTGATGCCCATTTTGCCCTGAAACAGAGACCTTACAAATGTACTGAGGAAATCCTCTCAATAGTGTCCTTACCTGCATTGCCTTCTGACTAAAGATCCTCAGACACAGGAAAAGCACTACATAAACCAGGTAATTCCTAACTTCCAGACAGACTCAATGTTTAGTTCTTTTTTTCCCCCTGCATTAGTTTTCTACGGCTGCTTTAACAAACTACCACTAACACAGTAGACTAAAACAACACACATTTATGGCCTTACACTTCCGTAGCTCAGCCATCCAACATGCATCTTTACAAAGATTATTAGCCCAAGATGTGCACAGAACTGCGTTCCTTTCTGGAGGTCCTAGGAATGCCTTTCCTCAGTTTTATACTCAGAAAGAGGCATTATACAAGGCTACCCACATTCCTTAATGCTTAACTCCTCCCCCGCCCCCGACCCAATTTTCAAAGCTCATACTGACAGCTGTCATTTCCTGTATCTCATCTTCGGCCTCCCTCTTCCACCTTAAGCAACCCTGTTTTTACAATGGGCCTACCTGGATAAACCATGTCCTGCTGACTAACAACCCTTATTTCCCTTTTGGTATCTCTGTCACACTCACAAATACCATGGGCGAGGATAAGGCATGATTCCACTTATCAGTAACTTTCACCCAGAGATTGCCTTCTGGAATTACACAGACCTCAGAATATTTCTGTGCGAAAACTCTGCAATTCACCTTCATTTTCCCCCTATCTCACCTTGCCTCTTCCTCTTCTCACCCTTAAGTTTCTGCAGGTTCTATCTGCTTCCTAGGACGCAAGTTCTACATGGAATTTTCCTACACCTTGTCCATCTGGTGCAGGTTATTTGTGAACTGACTCCTCACCTGTCATTCTCCTCATTGTAGGCACCTTATAGCTTGGACAGCAGTCACTCCTCCGAGACCCACTGTCCTGATTTTAACCACAGAGAAGACCTGCTTCTAAAGGCTACCATGGTGACAGGAAGAGAGAATGCATATGAAATATACATCTATAAATGATTGCGTGGCTGTGCCAGTGATGGTCATTAAAAGAACTGCAACACATTCCTATTAATTTGTTGAAAATATAGACTAGGACAGAGATAAAGAAGGAGGCTTACAAGTCACACCACAATTGGTCAACTGGGGGGTCACCAGGGAGCCTGTCTGAGCCCCAATCTACCTTTATCAGATGTGTGGTAGAGATGCTAGAGAGGCTTCTGCCACATAGAAAAATGAGAACTCCTCTGATTTGTGTCTATAACAAGTGTTACATCCTGAGCACACCTGCTCAAACAGGCATAAAATTACTATCTTCTCCAAAAATACACCATTAGAGATGCTATAGAATTTTCCCTGGAACTAAAGTAATCATTAATAAATGACCTTTATTAATAAATGAATATGTACTGAAAGAATTCAAGACCTTAAGGTGCAATTGCGGGCAAATCCTGGGAAATAATGTAAGGTTGAAGTAGATGCAGGCTACAATGTGAGGCAGAGAACGGTGACTGCATCAGAGAGCAAAGGAACAAAAAAGGGAAATATCAAACTTTCTCAAGTTGTTCCCTACTCCCCCCCCCCCCTATATTATTACTTTACTCTTGCACCTCAAATATTTAAGTCCCCAGACAAGACTTGGATTACTTCCCCTTTATTAACTATCATTCGATGAGCCCATTACTCACAAATGTGTTCAACTTTGATTTCAAGTTTTGAATTAAAAAAATATGTTGAAAATGCAAGTTCTTCAAAGAAGCATCCTTCCCATTTTAGGGGTGAGGAAAAATGAGGCCTGGAGCCCAGTGATGCAGGGGCTGAGTCCTCTGAGGGGAGGACTAGGGCTGGGATACCAGTCCAGTAAGACCTCAGGCCTCCGGAAACCTGGCCCCACTTGAGGAAGGACCTGGAAGGGAGCTGGAAGTTGCCAAGCGTAGAAGCAGCCTTTGGCTGATGACAATTACTTTGTCACTGTCTTCAGAGGGAAAAAACCTGCCAGAACAAAGAGGAAGCAGATAACCCCACCGGCAGGGGAGAGGGCAGGGACACAGGGTCAGGAAAGGATCAGGCAGCGGACACTCCCTTCCCACCCTCAGGGCTTGGAAGGGCTGGGTGGGAATTACTTGGTTGCAAAAATGAAAACATCAAGAGCATTGTCCCTGACATGAGACAATGTAATAGGCACTGATGGCTGTAAGGAGACGCTGGCGTTTTCAAACCACCACTTTGAACCTCTCCTCTTCATCCTCTCTGAGTAATGATCAAAGGACCAAGATTTCAAATTGTGAAGCAATTTTTTCCAATGGCAGCATCTGGCTCCTTGGCAGGCAGAGCTGGGAGCTGGGCCCTGCTGCGGGCGGCTGTCCAGGCCTGCCACATGGAGAGGCTCGGCCAGCCAGGGCGCTGCGTGGGCCCTGCAGCTGCTCCTGCAGACGCCAGAGGATAATCGCTCTGCACTGGGTCTTTGAGCCTTCAGGCAAAAGTGCCCCAGGAGGCAGCACTGGCAGGAGGGTCTCCAGTATCCTGGCTGCCCCCAAACCCTCTGCCTGACTCATTTGTGAGCATCTGTCCTGGGGCAAGGCCTTAGAAGCCAGCCCCTATTGGCATCTTGAGGACTGTGGTGACGGAGCTGGGATGACCATGGACAACTCCCCAGCCAGGCAACCTACAACTGGGGACGGCGAAGGAGCTGCCCAGAGGGAAGCAAGTCGCTGCGTGCGCTCCCAAGGGGCCACTGGCCCTTGCCCAGCACAAGGGGACAGCAGCTGTTTTAAATAAGAATAGTAGGAATAAACTCAGCAGAGGCTCTTCAAGTTACTTCCCACTAATTATGGCATATATTTACATCTACAAAATAGATTTTTAAAAACACCACCAAGAGCCCCTTTATTGTGCAGATTGGCGCCCTTATTTGAATTTCATAAACATTTAGTACTTCAAAGAATCTTAAAAACTTGCTCTAATTACAATACGCATTGCTTGAAAGGCTGTCTGTTTGCATTGCAAATTCCTACAAATACCAGCATTCATTAAAAAAATTCAATTAATATCACCCACATGACTTCAGGTAACTGCCACTGGTGCCTTCACAGAGCAGCGGGGATTAAAGAGCCAAGGTCTCGCCCCAAGTACAAAGCAGCTGCACAGGCCAGTTCCTTCCCGTGGAGGCTGTTAATGAGAACTGGGCGCCTGGCTGAGCTGGCCCTAAACACACATTCATCAGGTGTGTGAATAGCAGCTCTGAGACCACCCTTTCCAAACCAGGAAACAGGCCCTTGTTCTTGTTTGGAGATTTTGTGCATAAAAGTCTTGCATGTGACAAGAACAACAAATCAACCAATTAATTAATAAATGTAGAATTATTACATAAAACACAGGACACCCACTTAAATGTGAATTTTAGATACTTTTTTGGATGCCCCTAAATTTCAAATAGCACATGGGACCTACACACACTAAAAAAAAAAAAAAAAAAAAAAAAAAAAAAAAAAAAAAAAAAAAAAATTGCTTGTTTATCTGAAATTCAAATTTAATTTGGTGACCTGTGTTTTTATTTGCTGTATCTCTAACTCTACTAGTAAGTCATCTTTACCAAAAAAGAAAAAGAATTGGAATTTACCCTCAAATTCTCACTGGAAGAAGAGATCTTTTATGCAAGATAGTGTAAGTGGGGAGAAAAATGAAGTTGCCAAGTAATACATGGAGTACAATCCTGTTTTGGTAGGAACAAACCACATATGCACAATGTCTTATAGATGCATCTCAAAGTCCAGAATGGTCCATGGCCGAAGGGGAGTCTCACTTTTCCTTCTATATCCTTTAGAATTACTTGGACTGTTTAATAAGCTTATATTGCTTTTGCAATTTATCAAGTAGATTAAAAGAGGGGTGGGTGGGTAGGATGTACCTTGCCTTTCCACCTCCACAGGGAGAAGGGATTTCACACATCACTAAGGCCAAGATCCCTGAGAGGCTGATGACTATGTCCAGATAATCCACTTATCCCTTGCAAAATTGGGTGTGTAAATAAGCAGTCAGTCTGTGCCACTTCTCTTCTTTCCTTCTCAGGCTTTTGTTGAGGTGATGGCTTCAGAGTGAAGTTAATCGTGCCTCCATCAGCAGGGCAGAGGCTGGGCAGTGCAGGTGTACCCTGTCTGTTTTCCCCTGGACTTTGGGTCTGCTGAGTCCTTGGTGGGACAATGCATTAGCCATCAGCCTGAGGCCACGGGAGGGAGCAGCATTAAAGAGTCCCATGTAGGAAAGGATGGACCCCTGACCTTGGTTTTGTTAGCAGCCATTGAGCCAAACACCCAAGACAGAAGGCATTAGAGGAACAGCTGTCAGATGGATTCTCCCATGAGGTCAAGAAAACCCCCAATTTAGATTCTGCCTAGGTGTCCTGAGGAGTTCAAGGTTAAGAAAAAAAAAAAGTATACACACACACCCCCACACACCCATATGGCTGCAATTAAGAGCTTGGGGGAAAGCAGAATGAGCTTCTGCTTCTAATTTCCAGGTTGTCCAGGTTTACCTTATGTTTTTAGGGGATTCAGAAAGGATCTTTTAAATAGTGATTGTCAACCAGGATCAAATTTTCCACCCTCATAGCTCACCATTCTTTAGGTTTTGTAAGGCTCAGTGGCCATGAGGACCCTGTGTCATGTCCCAGTAGAATTCCCTGTCTCTGCACATTTCCCTTCCATGCATCATTCTTTCATGATTAGGTTCAGATGCCTTATCTTTGTGAGGCCTGTGAGAACGTTCCCAGACAAAAAGCCCTCCTCTGCTGCTGGGCTTGCCTATTTCCATTACAGCTCTTCTCCCACGGTGCTGTCATTTATCTGTCTGTGTGACTGTCGTCCCACACCAGACCCAAAGATCTGCACGCAGGAGTCTCTTACTCATGTCTGTTTCCCAGCTCCCGAGGAGCAAGGCAGAGTTCAGTGAGCGTTCGTCATGACTCAAAGTGTGTATTTATTACTAATGCAAATATTACACTAATTTCTCTAAGAATCTAACAACTCTAGGCCCGAGAAAAGCTTTTGGGTGATTGTCTTGAGGTCTCCTTCCTCTTGGATAAATTCCATGAGGAAGATGACTCAGGGGCTGTCAGATGCCAACCCATCTGCCTGTGGTATCACGGCCGGTTAAGTGGCGATAGAGCACCTGACCTAGGTGAATACACTATGTGCACTGAATGGAATAAAAGAACTTTTCGGTCAACAAATTAAAAAATGAAACAACTGTTGAGAAACCCGCTGCACACACTGCACTACTGTATTAGCAAAGACTGCAGAGGGGCCCCCTGCTCCTGGAGGGTGACCTGCAAGGTTGTTTATGACACAAGGATGGGAGAACAAGGAGGATTCATAATAGACAGCAGTCAATGCAGAGTACACACGCCAGCAGGCATTTTTCACAAGATATTTTTCTTGTGAAATCAAACTAAAATGGGTGAATGTGCAAGTTTATTGACTCCCTTGTCCCACTACCTGAAATTTGAGAGTCTGATAACCCAGAGCTGATTTTTTTTTTTTTTTTAAAACAGACCCTGGGAGATCATCATGTAATCGTGTCTACTCAAAGGTAATTTCATATGTTAGGACCCACAAATACCTCTAAATATGGCGACATATGTTCCTCATCTTCCTCCCAATTCCATCACTTGATACTGCTCTCATAATTTCAGAACTTCACACATTTTGAGAGGAGATAGATGTTGAGAAAAATGGAAAACTTATTGAACTGAAAGGTTCTTTCCTTACTGAGAGCAGTTTTAAACATGTGGGGAGAAAATTATTCCATTTTGCTAACTTCCTCTTCCATGAATAGCAACGGGAACATTTGGTTCCAAATGATAGACTCAAGTCTACAATTCCAACCCAAATCACGCAGAACCCAATTAGAAACAGGCTGAAACTCCAAGGGGGTCCACTGGACCAGCTCACACGTGCACCCGGTTCCTTCTCCTTAAATGAAGCCCAGTGGTTTTATTTATAGTGACTATCATTTTGTCCCACAAATGTGATTTTATCCCTACCAAGATAAAAGCATCTTTTAAAGGCTGCCCTTTTCCCAGATAACTTCCTTTCCTTTCTGTTTTGTAAAATCTTCATGCATCTGCTCTGGATAGTAAATCTAGCCTTTTTTTCTCCCAGAAAAATAGACTAAGAAAACAAGTTGAATTAACATGAACTTATTGCTAATTGATACACTGCATGATCATAATTCCACGAATTTCTGAAAGCAAAATATTATTAACAACCATAGAGCAACAACATATATTCTGGTCTCTTACATAGCAATCATTTAATAAGGATTGGAAAGAAAGTAAGATCTGATATTAAGCGTATATAAAAATTGTTAACAACAGGATACATAGCCATACAATTTCATTTTCATGTAAGTTTCTTCTTTATTATTCCAATCAAAGTTTGAGAGTGAGCCTCTTCATACTAATGATTCTTTTGAACAGTTTTTTGCCTGCATTTCTTATTTGGTTAAATCTATAATTTTGTTTACTTCCTTAAGAAACTATATGTGGCTAGAAATTAACTGCTCCTGAAAATCACCTGCAAGCTGTACATGGCTTTTGTCTTTCACGACACTTGACTGAATCTCAAACAACTCTTCTAACTTTAGGAATTCTATGATCAATTCCAAGACAGATGGCATTTTATTTCAAATGAGTTGTTTGTCTGTCATATCACTGGCAACCCATCTGTATGAATTATAGGGCAGAAACAAAGCAGAGTTCTGTCCACTGATGGGCGGACATCTTCCCTCCTGAGGGCCCACACAGCTCCTGAGAATTGTTTTATATGGCAGAAAAGTATATGGTTATCTGCCCATGCCAAATGCTGGCCTCACACACAAATCTGGTGCCATGTGCCTCCTCAATCATAACGATGTCTATGCTGCATTAAACCGAAATTTCCCCCCCCCCTCGGGAAATGCTGGTTTTATTTATTTATTTTTTTACAACATTATTCATTTTTTTTTAATAATAAATTTTATTGTTATATTCCCCATACAATTGCAGCCCCCCCATTCTGACCCCAATCCCTCCCCTCCCGCCCCCGCCCCCCTAAAAGTGTCTCTGGTTCATAGTTTTTTGTTGATTTTGATTTTCACTTTCTTATAGTTATTCATTTTCCTGGTCCCTTATTTAAGTTTTCTAGATTCCTGCTATGAGTGAGACCATAAACCGAAATTTTTAAGAGATAGTTTTAGTTAGGCATTCAAATTTAAGCTAATGTTTGCAACAGTAGTGTACAGTAACATTGATGTAAATTACTAAAGTGACAAAGAGACAGTGAGATCCCTCTACACAGGCTGGAGCCACCAAGAGGAGCAATAATAACCACATTATGACTCACTTGTCTGTATTGGGGGGCCAAGGGGCTCATGATGTCAATAGTATGGTGGCGCAGGGTTTAAAGTCTCAGCACTATCAAGCTATCACCAGCCACTGCAGCATGAGTTCAATCCTTGGCCAGGGAGCTAACCCACATGGCACAGCAGACCTCTCCTGTCTCACCTGCTGCTCCCCTTAGCAGTGTATTTCAGTAGACCCACCTGTTCTACTCCCCACTCTCTCTCTGGTGAATCTCTCACCCCCTGCACCTCTGGCCTACCCCAATTCTTGAATGCATAAATAAATAAAAATAAATCTTAAAAAAAAAAAAAGGAATTGAGGAAATAGTGCCAGGGACAAGGCTAGTGAAGATAACTTTTTTGACTATTTCTGAAAGCAGCTTGGTTATTTATATATGTACACAAACATACAGACCTACACACATACATATATATTAAAAGCCATATTATCAGCATCTAATAAGATAAGAATGGTTAAGTTATGGTATACTGAGTAAATAAGATATCCTGCAGTTATTAAAAATGGTAATTAGATATATAATGACATATGGCTGTACAGAAGGGTGCTTGATAAGGGGGAAAAAAGCAGGGTATCTGATTTAATGCATTCCTTGATTTAAACAACACAAATAGTAGTACTACATTTGGTTACTTCACATTGGTGCATTTAGGAATGAATTAAGAATTATGTATTGGAGGGAAAAATGACATATTTGAGAAAGAAAAAGGAAGGAAAAAGGAAGGGACAGGATATGGAATCTCTATTGAAATTTAATGAATTCACACAAAAATAAAATCTGCTGAAGAAATTTGCTAAAAAATTATTAAAAAGTATTTCAAAGGGAGTGTTAAATGTACTTAAGAAACACCCACTGATATCCAAGGACAGATATTCTATGTATAAAATATCTGTGTAGAATTCTATGTGCAGAATATCATTCTTACTGAGTCATTAGAGGAAGCCAAAGGGATTTCAAATTGCAGCAAGTGGTAAACCTAATTCAAATTGTTTTCTTCATTATTTTAACATCATTATGACAGAATTTCTTTATGAAGGTTAAGTATTCTTAACAATTATTCTGAAGGACTGATGTCTTCTATCATATTCCTAGAAGTGCTCAATTTTAATTCAGAGTCTTAATTTAGTAAACTATTATCTGATCTCAGGGTAATTATTTCTAAATTTGCACATCTCAAACCAGTCACCACACTCTAAACATTTGCAATCTAGACCTCATTATTTGGGGATTCAATACTGAAGGGCCCATGGCTGAGAATGTTTATTAAAATCACTCACTGAGTAAAACAAGGGTAATTTTAGATGAGAAAACAAAAACACCTTTCTAAGCACTTTCCATTTATACTTATATTCAAGTGATATACTAATTATAAGAAATCTTATCAGTAAAAATCTATACTGCTAATTTGAAATTTCTGACAAGGGTTTCTTTTCATCAAATCCCATAATTTCTGATTAATTTTAATTGGCTTGAGTAGAATAGTTTCTTTTTATATCCTTCACAATAGCAGCTCTCACACTTTTTGATCTCAGGACCCCTTTCAACTTTTAAAATTTATGGAGAACCTCAAAGTGCTTTTTATTTCTCTGGGTCTTACTTATCTAAATGTTCAGTATTGGAAATTGAAGATATCTATTACCCCATTTATAAATAATAACAAGATCATTACCTGTTAACATACATCTTTTTTTAAAACTTAAGACACACCCATATTTTCAAAGCCAAAAAAAAAAAAAAATTCAGTGAGTAGTGCTGTTTTACATTTTGCAAATCTACTTAATGTGTGGCTTAATGGGAAATACCTAGATTCTCATACCTGTCTCAACATTCAATTTATGATGATATATTGGTTAAAGCAGATGAAGAAAATCCAGTCTTGCATAAACATGTAACAGGAAAAGGAAAGAGTACTTTTTATAGGCTCTTTAGCTAAGTGTGGTCACTTTTCTTTCATACACCACCCAAAGTTGATTAAGTGGTAGTTCCTTAGAGGTTACTGTATGGAATCTGAACCTTCCATCAATGAACTTTTCATTCTCTGCTACATTAAAATCTATTGGCTATTTTGCACAAAATCAAAAAAATCATGAGATCACATGTAGATCTCGCCTGAACCGTCTTTTAGGCACTGGGAAGCTGTGACATTCACCAAAGTGGATACAATTTTCCAAAATTCTTATTTTTATTTGAAAGTTTAAATTGTACTTGGGCAACAAAGATTGTCAGTTGTTTTCTTTGATTCAGGCTCACTGGATTTATTTTCAACCAGTACTTTAGGTTCAAGATGTGATAAAATTTACAAAGGGTGCTCTTGGTGTAAGTGGTGGGTCTTTCAATTTTTAAACTGAGGTCAGCAGTTGTGCCTCATCACTTCTGAACTCAACATCAGTGAGCAGATCAGAAGAGCGCAAAAGGCAGACAATGTTCCTGAGTCAGAGTGAAAAATAGTCTGACTTTGTCAACCCTCTGAAAGGATACTGAGGAACAATGCAGGGGTTCCTGGAAAGATACACCTGCAAAATCCTTGTGTCACCACACAGTAAGTGATACCCAGTCACCATTTAGAACACTAGGTGGCAGTCACTGAGTTAATGCTTTGTCAGGCTGTTCACATGCATTACTGATCCCCCAGACATTAATACAAGTAGGAGGCTACTTCCATAATCATATTCAAAACAGAAGCATGAAAAATGAAAAAAAAGTAAATGGAAAGAAACCAAAATCATATGCAAATTTCCTCCCAGTGAATTTGAAATATGAATTTTTCCTTCATTCATCCATTTGTTTCCCTAATTGTTGGGCTTTTTAAGGAAAGCACTTATTTGATTAGTTTTAGAAATATGGAGAGCAGGGTTGACAGACCCCAAGGCCAGGACGCACCGGGCACGATGCAGTTGGGAACCAGAGCACAGGCATTAAGTCCAACTGATCTGATGTCAGGCCACAGACATCCCCAACCTCTGGGGCCTGTCCTGTCTATCTCTCAGTGTCTGTTTTCTTAGTTGGACTTGAAGCAAATTCCATTTAACACCACGAGGACTGGATGAAATGCATGTGAAGCATTAGTGCAGCTCCCAGCCCACAGCGGGTATTCAGTAAATGGAGCCTCTTCTATGAATAAGGTCCCCTGGAGGCAGTCAGAGTCCAGAGAGGAGTGGAGCACATATCCAAATAATTATAACACAGCACGGGAACTGATTAACTGCAAAATGCGACGGGAGTAAGAGGAAAATCAATGGGCCATTTCGGTGAGGAAGGGACTGTAATAAAGGCACCACCGTCTCAAAAGAAGGAGAAGCTGGCATGTTGGGAGAAGAGGAAAGGGGAAAAAAGCACATCTAGACACACACAAAGCTGGGCACAGGGTGGAAAGCATGAACACCTGGGAATCTGCGTCATTTAGGGTCTCTGATACTTTGCTAAGGAACACAGACATCTGAAGCAATTTTTTTTTTAATTCTTGGACAGAATGAGAAATTATAAATCCTCAGTGTGAGCAGCGCATGAGTTCTCCTACCCTCCCCTAACACCCCAACACACACACATTAGCTATATGGCCACTTTAAAGCCTGACCCCTTAGCAGTCCCCTGACTCCAGCCCGACTGGCAGAGAAGGAATAGCAAAGCTCCCCCAGGAGGCCTTGGGGCATCAGCAAGCCCTGGCAGCTGGGGTGGGGGTGGTGTGGGGTGTTCCTTGTTGTTTTAGAGCGTAAGTGTGGCAAACAGAGAGCAAAGACATTTGCATTCTCCCTGTCACTTATAAAATTTGAAGATGTCACTTCATCTTCATCCCAGCCCTATCTATCTTTGCCGTATATCTGGTGTGATGTGCCAGTGGAATTCAGAGGTCGCTGTGCTCAATGGAGTGAGAAGAGACAAAGAGGGATGAGTGCTGTGCATTTTCCATTGTGAAGGCAGCATCTGTGAAGCCTCTTGTCACTGCATGAGTGAGCCTGGAGGCCCAGAGAGGCTGCAGGCCAGCATGGGGACCCCCCACAGGTGAGTCTGTGGTCCCCTGGCGATCCAGTGGGTGCACATGAGGGTGCAGCCGGCTGAGTGCCCGGTTGGCTGTGCTGCTGCGTGCTCACGTACAGGACGCGACCATTCGGACAAAACCCATCAAAATCACAGCAACGTCTTACTCACCCAGAATTTTACGAGGAAGAAGGCATTTTGAGGACCCTTTCCAAACAGTTCCTTTAAGCCACCTTTCTTTTCAGGAAATTTGTCATAAATCTGACGAATGTCCACTGATTCGAGCAATGGGTCACTGTAAGAATGGTTGGCATGCCCAATGTGCACGAAGAGGTGTTTGTTGTACTGTAAGAAACCAACAAAAACAGTCCCATTACAAACCCCTTGATCAACCTGGGAATCGACCGTCCTGAACTGGACAAGGGGCAGTAGTCTCGAAACTCCAGAAACAGGCCTTCAACACTCCAGGGTCTGTGCCTTTGAAAGATTGAAGATGTTCAGAAAAACAGGCTTAGTTTAGGGTTAAAACAATCATATCTTTTATTAACAAGGGCATGTATTTTCCCAAGTGCTTAAAAAAGGCTTTTTGTAGACACAGTAGTAAACAACTGTTTAAATTACTCAAAGCAAAAAACAATTGTCTCAATCAATTTTACCTGACTTAACAGAACATGACCACAGTACACTTTGGAGCCCATCATGTACAGCGGAACCAGCCCAATCAGAAGTTTGTGTGTGGTGAGTTAATGTCATCACTACCCAGGAGGCACTTGCCTTCCACTGACTTGTTCCAGCAGGTCTAAGAGTGCTGAGTCTTGATTTCACCAGTCCCCTAAGCTACCAATCTAAAATTTCTTCATCAGGGCTGGTCAGCCTGTGGCTGTCAGTGCAAAGTTGGGGTAAAGACCATGGAGAGGCGTCCAGGGACAGGCACATCTTAGAGATAGTGCAGATCTGGTTCCAAGACTACCACAACAAAGTAAATATTGCAATAAAGTGAGTCACACAATTTTTTTTTTCTAGCACATATAAAGGTTACATTTATACTATCCTGCAGTCTACTAAGTGTGCAATAGCATTGTCTTAAAAACACCAAAATAAACACATACTTTAATTAAAAAAAAATTCATTGCTAAAAAAATGCTAATCATCATCTGATTTGTTGGAAAAATGACAGTGTTAGATTTACAAACCTTCCATTTGTAAAAAGTGTGATTTCTGCCAAACATAATAAAATGAGGTATGCCTGCACAAGGCTACAAGGGGCTGATACCAAAAAAAAAAAAGGAAGATAGGTCTCTCATTCACATAAAGAGCTCCATCTGTCCATCCATCAACTCCTGTTGCTTGCAGTTAAGCTCCCAGTCCTATCAGGCTCTGGGAGGTACTGTTTCTGTGCCACCAGACAGGGAGTTTATAGGAAAGTACAAAACATTAGCAGAGCCTTGGGTACACCTGTGGACTGAATGAGCCTGTCTGCTGAGTACCCCTTTCTGGACTCTTCCAACTCCAGTGGGCTGAAGGTTCAGGGCTGAGTTGGGGTGTGACTTGAACTCTTTCTGCTCCTAACATCAAAAGGCTCCTACACCATGCTATTGGAACTCAGGGATCACAGTAGAAGGAAATGGAGGGTAAGACTTATCATACTGCAATGGGGGAGGGCCTTGGATATACAGCTGAGAAGCAAGGTGTTGCGTGCAAAGCATGGAAGGTCTGCATTCAGACCTGACCTGACTTCTCAATTTTCTCATGTCTAAATGGGGACATAAAACAGGTAATACAAACATGGCTGAAGATTAAAGGAAGTAATGCACAGAGGTGCTTGATTCAGGGCCCAGCATTGAAGAAAAGTTTGATAAATCATAGTTGTGAAGATTATTATTGTTATGGCTTATTATTGTTTGAGGTAAACTAATCCTGGGGTACAAGGAAAAGAACTTTCTGGCTTTAGCTATCTCTCCTGCCTAGCAAAGAAAACATAAACAAAAGTAAGGCAAGTGCTGGGAACAAGTGGTGAAGTCGTGTGACTGCTCAAATCCTTGATCACGTTTCACTCCAAATAAACTTCTTAGGGTACAGACTCTCACCTGTGCCTCAAGGGGAGAAGAACCTGTATCCATTCAGTACAGGTGCAATGTGTTTCCCACATATTTGACCTCAGGTAGTCCCTGCCTCATAGCAATCATTTTATAGGTGAGGAAATAGAAGTTTAGAGACGAATAGACTTGCTGGAGGTCACACTTCAAGGAATAGTCCTTGGGGTTAAGAATAAAACTTGGATCTGTCCATACCACAGTCCATGCATTTGCTGCAAACAGTAACCACACTGTCCTCCAGAAGAAAATACCGAGACCCTTCTAACACCCATGAACTTTTTTTTTTTTTTTTTAAAGATTCATTCACTTATTTATACAAGCACTGGGTACAGTCAGAAGCGCGGGAGGGTGAGAGAATTCACCAGAGCCAGAGTGGGGAACAGAACAGGTGGACTGATGAATTACACTGCTGAGGGGAGCAGTGGACACGGCAGGAGAGGTCTGTCGCACCATGTGGGACCCTCACCAGTGTCCGGGGATAGAACTGGCGCTGCAGAGACTGTGGGCAGCTTTGCAGCCCAGCGCTCAACCGTTGCGCCACCAGGGGAGGCCCTGAACTTTTTCTTAAAGTTGATTTGAAAGCTCAATACCATTTTCAAAATTCTAAAAAACTAGAACTCGGGACAAACGTAATGATTCACAGATGCGTCAGAGAGAGTCTTCAAAGGTGTCTATTTTGAGGATGTTACCTTTGTGCCCAAGTGACTGAAATGGACTGAGAAGGGGCAGGTTGTCTTTGCCAAAGGAAATTGGGTACTGCTCCAAAGCTGGTGACCTGAAACCGAAGTCTGGTTGCTGGCATCTGAGCGCCTCCACTCCTGCCAAGAGGTGACTTTGTTTCTAAGTATACAAAGGGCCAGCGAAGGCGTCCTGGAGACCACAGAGTCGAGACAAACCTCTCTCTCCCCTTCATTCAACTTGGGAAGTCAGGAAACCCTCTGCCCCAAATCCAGGAGAATGAAAAACAGAAGTCTACCTGATATGTTTGGGTTCAAGTTTTAATGAAATTAAAACTCTTGAAAACCATTTGGTTTTCTTCCTATCCTGCCAGTTCTCCTGAAAAGGGAAAAGGGCCCGGGTAGATAATTACTTCCCTTCCTCCTACCAGATAAATCCTTTCTTTCCAGCAAAGGTGGTTCCCCAAAACTGAAGGTGAAACACAAAACCAAAAAAGGGCAATTCTTCTCTATAGGTCGCAAAACAAATATTTGCAAAAGAGTAATCACTAAAAATTCCAAGTATTTGGGGAATATAGAAAAGAAACAGGGTGAGTCCTAATGAACCATGTACACCAAAGCCTAAGACTAAATTACCACACTATTGAAACCACATTAACATTGGTTTGTTCAATTACAAAAAGCCAAGCCA
The DNA here is from genome assembly GCF_964194135.1 of Talpa europaea. Taxonomy (NCBI): domain Eukaryota; kingdom Metazoa; phylum Chordata; class Mammalia; order Eulipotyphla; family Talpidae; genus Talpa; species Talpa europaea. The sequence continues at coordinate 36,273,622 of NC_140073.1, read as the reverse complement.
GCACTCAGTAGATATGCTGATTATTAACTTATCGGTAATGACCTCAGGGAAGGGTGTCTGCCTCATAGATAAAATCCTGCATATTTCTTTTGTGGATTTCAGTGGAACAAGGCAGTGCACCTAGAGTTTATTATCTGACAGGCCCTGGGCTAGGCACAGGGATGCCATAAACCAATAGTCTAGAAGATTCTAATAGAAAAGACAGGGATTAAGGACAGTTGTTATCACGTCTCCTGTATATCCCATGACTTCAATCATCATTTGTCTGCTCATTTTATATGGATGACCTTATTCTTCGACAATTAACATCCAGTGTTATTCATTAGCAAGGAGAATATATAAGGAATTCACCTTAAAAATGTGAATCAAGTTCACAGATCTAAGGGGAAAACCCAGGTCTCTCCCCCAGTGAAAGTAGAACACACTCAGTTGTAAGGTTCCAGAAAACTGAGCTTCCCTGCAACTCATCTCAGGTAGCTATAGGTGGATACCTTCTTACAAAAATGAGGAAATACATTAAAAAAGAGGGAGACGGGGCCCTGGCCTGGAAGAGAATTGGGCCACTGACCTGGACAACTGCCAGACCAGAGAAGATGAGGAGCAGAAGGGCTCCTGGAGGGGTGTCACCCAGGGGACAGGGGACCTTAGGGTTCCCTGATTGATGTGTCCATCTGCAGAAGAGCAGGAGAGTTCTGTTAGAAAGCCTGAGGTGCTTGTGCAGGTATACAAAAAGTAAACAAGGGAAAAAAAGCTGCTATGACAGAGTCTAGAAAAAGCCAATGTTTTACAATCAAGAAACTCTTTCTAATATAAACTGTATTAATCATGCCATATGAGAAATGTCCACAGGTCTGTAACATAAATAATAAATATTAGCTGAAACAAATATTGTGCTATAAACACCTGGGGAGTGGGTGGGAGGGCAGGCTGGCAGGAAAGGGGGCACATGAGCTAAATTTAGAGAGCGAAGTCCTGATCTTCCATAGTCAGAAGTCAATAGATAATGTTGTAAAAGTGATGGACAGAGAAAGAGAGGAAAAGCCTGTTATTTAGAAATAAGCAAGTAATATACGAAGAAATGGATGAGAGGGCTGTAAGCAGCTGTCACTAAAAAGTGGGACTGGGAGGTAGGGAGACATGGGACTCCCCACATGGCTCAGTTTGGCTTATAAATGAAGCAAATGTTTTTATTAAATTAAATAAACAGCCGATCAAAAACTATATTGAAACATCATGGAGTTTTTTTGAAGGAGGAAAAGAACCATAAAGGGAAACCAAAATATTAAGAGCGTGCTTCACAGTGTTTATTATTCCAGTCGGCCACAAGTTCCCTGGGCTCAAAAGGAACTTCAGTCAGATCACAGAGCCTTCCTTTTGCTCCAATACTCAGGACAACCGAGCGTCAGAAGCTAGGATCCTTATCTGCCTGCAGGGCTCACCAAAAAGACATGCTGCACCAGCAGAATCCCAGCTGGCTCAAGTCTATCCCGCAGCCCACAGCGCCTGACAGCACGGAACACACAGACTTCTGTTCTGATTTGGGAAAATGCTCGCTTTCTCCTTTTATTGTTATAATCCCTCAGTTATTCTTCAGCGCAGTTACAAAAGATTATAAAGGTAAATTTAATCCTAAAAATACCCTCAAAAATGTTACTTGTGAAGGGTTATTTAGCTACCCTGGGGGGTTAACAAGGTACTTTCCTCCTGTCCCAACATTATTCTAAGAAGTCACTTTCTCCCTAGTCCTTGGCTGTCCTTCTCTCTTGGCGACTTAGGAGGCTGCAGAGAGGAGGGAGGAGCACAGGGACTCTGGAGTCAGACGGGGTCTGGGTCTGAATCCTGGCCCTGGCGCCACGTCCTAGCTGAGTCATCTGGGACAGGCCATTCCAGCCACTCTGCTGCAGTTTCCACACCCCTCATGCAGGCAGCACAGCAGAACCTACACTTCCAGGATGTCACAAAGATTAAATGAGATAGTATGTGCAAAATAGATAATATGTCTAGCCTTCAAGTTGCTATTATTATTGCTGTGATCAATGATCATTTCCACAAATAATCATGATTCTATGCTTTGGACAAGATAATGTGAAATTGAGACTATCCCTCTGACAGCAATGAAATGGAAATACTGAAACTTAAAGGAGAAATCCAGAAAGGAAAATGCCAGACGCCATGGGGATAATCTTTTCTGTTTTGACAGTTCTAGTAACTACTGGAAGGGAGAGGGTGAAGGACATGGTGATGTGCACTTGGGGCCCTGAATGACCTGGTTCCAGAATCTCCTTCAGGCAGTCATTGTCCATGCTCTGAAATACCAATGTCTGACTTTGCAAGTGGGGCTTGGGCAGTAGGGAGGTTGACCACCATGAAGATGAAATAGAAGTGGCCAGAAGTGGCTGCTGAGGTTTTCTTTTCCTTCTTTTCTCATTTTCCTAAAGGATTCTAACACAATCTAGTCTAGAGATCCTGATGAGGCAATTCTTTTTTTATGAAAAAATAAGGCAAAGCCCTTTCCACTGCTCTCTCCAACACGCCCCGGCGCTGCACTACACTGACTGAACTGAAGATGGCGGTCTTTTCCTAAACTTGTCCAAAAATTCCAAGTATTTGAAGAACGTAGTAAAACCTTGAAAAATGACTGCTGTCAAATAATACCAAGAGAAAAATTATAATCCACTTAGGAATTTAAAGAAACCAAGACAAATAACTCATGTCAAGGGATGCTAATGTACAAGCAAGAACAGAACAAGGATAGATCACCTACATTTGCTTCCTGTCACAGCCAGACTCAGTATCCAGAACAGGCCCAGGGCAGCTGGGGCCATTTGGGATGCTCCCTGGGGCCTGAGGCTGTGTGGCCAAGTCAAGGAAAGTGACCTCCATATTTAGCGCTTATGATGGGGGAGAGAGAGGCATGTGTGGGCTAAAGCTCCAAGTAGGCCCAGAGAATACACATCTGAAGTGAGCAATGTCCTCAGCTAGCTCACCGAAGACACACTGGCCATTCTGGCGAATTGGCCTCAGGTGCTGGCTCACACCCTCTCCTATACTCTTCCCATAAAGAAGCATCATTGAAAACAAGAAAAAGGGAGTAAGTCCTTCCTTCCCAGAGGTCACACCAGGATGCAGTGCCCTCACTCCAGCCTCCCACTTCACCACAGTCTCCACAGAGGGTCTGTGTTTTCTTAGAAAGAAGTGTGCCTTCCCACGGAAGTGCAGCTGTAAGGACCCACCAGCTGAGTGCAGGGACAGCAAGCAACCAGGAAGGCGGGCGGGTAGGGTGCCGACCTGCCAAGGAAAGCAGATGGAGCCTGGCTGGGGCCTCCGTGAAACGTCTGTAAAACCAGATTTCCAGATGCTTTCAATTGCCTCATCCCCAAATGGTAATGAAGAAAGAGGGTGAGTATCCAGAGCAGCTCAGACACTGAGAGTAAACCACCCACGGCTGCTATAAGAGGGTGCGACTGGGTGTGGGTGAGCTGATAGAGTGGGAAAAACCACACCAGGCCACAGTGAGCCACCACCTCCACTGCTGGAAGACACTCCATCTCCCACGTCCTCCTGGAAGGCCACACTTGCTGAAACACCAGGGAAAACCTGGGAGAAGCACAGCACTGGGCCCACCAGCCATCAGAGCAGCTGTGCAGCCTTCCTCTGAGAAGGCGGAAGGCTGAACGTGCTTAATGAAGCACGTACGGCTCCACTGGCAACACAAGAGACAGAACCCAGGCCCTGCAGGGTTTGAACTGTGTGGCCAGAATGAAGCTACCTAACCTTTCTGGGCCTTAGCTTCCTCACCTTTCCTGACCTACTCATCTCTAGAGGTCATTGCGAAGGTTCAATAAAACAAGAGGGAAGCTCTGCACGAAAAGGGGAGATGCATAGAAGTTGGTATGCAGGCTTCTATCACGACGTCCCTAAGTGAGTCCTGAACTCAGGGAGAGCAGGCTCCTAAGGCCAGAAACTACATCTGCCTAGAGAGCTATCTCTCATGAATATATGACCCCACTTTCAGAGGCAGGAACTGCCTTAGCACTCACTACAGGCTTGGAAGCTTCTGCAGAGAAATCCGGCCTTTCCCCACCCTGTCTAGGATACAGGCAAGGATCCTCCTGACTGCCTGGAATTTATACTGTGCTTCTGATTTGCTTATTTCTCTAATCTAACCCCTACATAATCCAGTCACCCTTCGTTCTGCCCCAGGCCTCATCAATGTCCAATTTCCATAGAGCCACACTGGTCATGTTTTCCAAACCAAAGTCAGGAGCTGTGGTCTGACAAAGGAATTTTAATTAAGCTGTGAACTTAGGCCTTTGAAAGATACTATATAGATATGAAAACTGAATCACCCTTGGGCTCACATTTGACCAACTGCCTTTATGGGAAAAGAACAAGGTTATCTATAGGATGTACCTGAGGACTTGGGTGCAGGCTCCCCTAGAGAGTCCTGGGGCTCCCTCAGGTTCTGAAAGTGGCTGACTCACTCCCCCATATCCAGGAGGTCCCTCATTTTAGGCTACTTCAGTCTCTGAGAAGTAAAGTAAGGGACCAGGACCCAGCAGGCAGCTATACCTTTTGTTCTCCTGGCGGTGGACTGACCACCATCCAAGCTGGGGCACCCTTCAAGACTTTGCCCCTCCCTTAGAAGTTAAATCTAATGTCCTTACTTTTCTTCTCCAAATGTCCCTATCACCCTCCTGCTCTGGCTGCCACCTGTGGAACAGCAGCAAGTCCAGGCCTGCCCCAGTCTATCGCCTCCCCCAGATAGTGGGGTAAGCATCATTCTCTCACACACTAAGAGACAATACATGGGAAAGCTCTTAGTACATGATAAAATCTCCCAAAATGTTAGTTTCTGCTGCCACCTTCCCCAAATTCCACAAACCATGGACTCTAGACTCAGAAGATATTCAAATATGCAAGTCCTGCTAGTGATGAGACTAACTCTCAAGCCTGTTTCCAATACGCATTTCAACACATTTATTTTGAGGACAAAAAGAAAGAGCATTATCACAAAAGGAGTTCTGAGCAACCCTGCTCCTTTTCTGATCGATGACTTCTCAAATTCTATCACCATTCTCAGTCTCAAAAACTCAGACTTCCCACCACAGGTAACGAACCCCCAAGGCCTTCTAGTTTTATCAATATGATGCCTCTCCCTTTGGCCAGTCCTTATTTTCTATTCCCTTGGCCACAGCCCATGCCCTTCTGCGGCCCCTATGCTCATCCTCTAACCTGCTATAGTTGCATCTTACTGGAACACACACATCAGGTTCAAATCTTTTTAAAAGGGGTAGAGGTGGAGGTGGTAGAGGATATATACATTCATATTATGCTGTTTGTATGGAAATCTCTGGAAAGAGTCATAAGAAAGTAGTAACAGGGGACTCCTTGCTGGCGCAAGGGATTAAGTGTTAGCATGAAGCTATCTGCTGCCACTGTAGCATGAGTTCGATCCCCGGCCAGGGAAGTGACCCATATGGCATATCAGACCTTTCCAGTCTCGCCTGCTGTTCCCCTCGGCAGTGTATTTCAGTCAGTCTGCCTGTTCTGTTCCCCGCTCTGTCTCCAGTAAATCCTCTCACCCCCTCCAACCCCCCCACCTCTGGCCTGCACTCCAGCTCTTGTATGCATAAATAAATAAATCTTTAAAAAAAGAGAGAGTAGTAACAGTGGTTACCTATTTGGGTGGGAAAGATATTAGAAGGCAAGTCATCCTTCATTCTTTGATGCTTGCAGATTTTTTTTCTCAAATTATGTTTATTGAGGTAAGGTTAGTTGCCACTGTTCGATCTTTGGGATTACAGATTCAAACATCTACAAATGTATATTTGCATACCCTGCCCATAATCCTAGCATGTTCCACTGGGCTCCCTCCCTCTCACCTTGCCATCCTTCCATCCCTTCCGGTGGACTCAGTTTTGTAGTCAGATATGAAGAGTTTATTATTTGTCTGGTTTTGACTGACCCTTTGGTAGGTTTCTCTATATTCCACATATGAGTGAGATCATCCTCGGTTTTTTCTTTCTCCTTCTGACTTGTTTCGCTTACATGCTTGTAGATTTTTGACCATGTAAATTTACTACCTAGTGAAAAAATAAAAAAGTATTCTGGCTCCCACTTGAATATCAACGGAGTCCAAACACCTGGTAAACAGATCCTTCTAACTCTGCCTCCTACTACTACCCTGGCCCAATTTGCTGCTATATTGCAACAAGACATTCTGAGTTCAAACACTTCTGGAGAGCTCAATATATCCAGGGAGATCCCTAACTATACTCCAGTGACACAGTGAGAGAGGCCTGTCCTGCTCACTGTTCAGAATGGAGTCAGCAGTTTGCCCCAAATCTTGCACAGCAGTTAACGCAGACAACGGCCTTCTCGTTCCATTAACAAGAACACATTGCCACTGGTGCAAAATGGAAGACACAGTCTATAATCCAGGTGGGAATAGTTCTTGCTTCTCCAGCCCCTTGAGAAGAGCCACTGAACAAGAGATTGCAAAAGGAGATCAGAGGAAATCCTGGCCAACTCTCCCCGTGGTGAAGGGCCCTGATATACCCAAGCCTGAGCTTGGGGAGTTCAGACTTTTCACATTTCAGTATTTCCTTTATTTGTTCAAAAATACAGTGAAATGGTTAAGAAAAGAGGTTGGAGACAAACCCTGGCATAGCCACTTCCTGGAGGCGGATATGCTCATATCTCTGAGCAGCCGTTCCTTTACTGATGGACTGGATGTAAGAACAGAATCTGTGTCAAAATGCTGGCCATACAGCTCACTCATAACACAGCTCCCTAAATGCACGTAATCATCGCAACTGCTGTAATATGTGACGGCTTTTCCTATGGTGAGCTGAATCAGGTACTACATCATGGAACTTACCTATTTTCTTCCACAAGACAATGATTCTTTACAATCTAGAGAATCATCTCTGTGCCCCAGCCCCTTCCCCCTCACCCCCCCAAAACCCAAAACTTTCCCGTTCTCTTGATGTGTAACTCCTTTCCAAGTAAACCCTCACATATATCTTGCTGCTCAAACGCCTGCTGGTCCGGCAATCAGATCATGACAGGCTTTCAACTAAACTCACTGGGTTCCTGAGAGATCTGACCTGGTTAGGGTTTGCCAGCTGTGGAGCAGGATGTGACTGAAGAGCTGGGTGGGGGGTTGGAGGAGGAACCTGCCATGTCCCAGGGTGGGGGTGGAGGAATTCCGCTAGGCTTTATCAGGAAAACCACTCCCCACACAGCACAGGATTCAGTTTACAGCTCACCAAGGCCAGGTTTTCCTCTGTCTGAAGAAGCAGTTGCATAACTCCAAGAATTGGGCTCTGATTTTAGGAGAAGCCCTTTTAAATAGCCCACCCTGGGTAGAGGATCTTGCACTTAACACTTGAAGCCCTTTGATATGCAACATTGAAATTGTGTAGAAAGTGTATTTTCCAGCATTACTAACCACTTCTAAAATAGTCTCTGTTTTTCAGATTCTTCCTTCCTTTCTTCACCCTCTGCTGTTTTTCTCTCAACTTCTAATGGAGCCAAAGGTAACAGAGGGACTGACTTGCTAGTTCTCCAATATAAACAACCACCGACTTGAGGAAATGCTGGCAGCTGGTTTACATAGTGCAGGGCCAGCAGGGGGCGCTCAACCTCCAGATTAGTTGTCCTTTAGCTTATACCGGCTTAGACTTCAAAATCAGGCCACTTAACTGATACAAGGGGATGCTGCAGTCTTTGGTCACAATTTGGGATGTGGAGCCAGCAGACCTAGATTCGAATTCCACTTCTAACTTCTGCTGGCTATTTAACACCACGAATGCATCACAGGATCAAGAAAATGCATAATGTTGGCACTCCTGGGGCTACTATTATTGCTGGGGGAGGCAGAGTTTGGAAGAAGTCTTCAGAGGTCACCATTGTGACTTAGGTAGTAAGCTAGAGTAAGTTTGCAGAGTAGCTGGTAAAAAGAGTCACTGGTGCAAAGACTGGGCCAACTAGGTTCTCCCCTTGGCTTTGCTACCACCCAAGTGTGTGGTGCCTTATCTCTGCTGGGGAGATAGTACAGGCAGAGGAGGGTTCAAAGCTGGCCACAGTCATTGTATGGCAGCCTCTCCAAGCCCCTTCTACAGAGTAGGGAGTAGAATTGCCTTCCTCACAGGGCTGTGATAAGGATGAAAGAAATCACTAGTGAAACTAGTTAGCACCACACCCAGCTCATTAACTTGCTTTTGGTTTTTGTTAGCACCACCTATCACACCAAGATTCAAATGAGCCTCAGTCATTACAAAGAAAGGAGAAATGTGCACATAAATTTAAATGTAGGCAAAGACTTGAGACTGAATGCAAGTTAAATTTGTTTATGGACCTTTCATTATTTGTCATTTTTTGGCTTCTTTATGACATTAACATGTTTCATGTTTGATGTTAAATTGAAACATAGTATAACTAAATTTGTTTAAATGTACTGGTTGGATTTATTTTAGAAGGCTTTAATTTTTCCTGTATTTGGTACAAAAATATAGTAAAATTAAAGCATGAAAAGCCACAAAAGGTATGAGAGCCAAAGAAACCATTCACAGGCTACAGGTTTTTCCATGTACCCTTGGTCCTGCAGCACCATTACATGCTGACTCTAACAGCTCCTTACAGACAGCACACATGAAATAAAGCTCAGCTGTATAAAACTTATGATGGTGGTGCTTGAGACATTATTGCAATGCTTTAAATTTTGCTAATTCTCCTGTTTCAATTAGTCAATACCTGCCCTCTCTCCCCTGCCCCCCAAGGATCATCCTACTTTCTCCAGCACAAGAACCATTCTCAGGGCCTCACACTTCCACTAAAATCAAAAACATATGCCACTCATAACCTGCCTTGTATTCATTTGTATACACTGAACTCATTTGTGACTCATTGCAAAATGAGTCTTTGTGATCTATGAATATTAGAAGCTGTATCAATAACTGAGGCCGACATTATAATAATTTCACAATAGTGATACAGTTTTGGTTGGCATTATCTGATAGACATAATTTAAAATCATAATGCAAGTCAGAAACATCTATTGTACATTAGGAGGTAGTATTTTCTGAAATTACATTTCTTTGAAGAACAAGTAATTTTCAACTGTGAAGGACTGTTAGTCTATGTAAGCATTTAGTATCACCTGAGGCAGTGTGTGTGTGTGCATGTGTATGTGTATGTGTGTGTATGATTTGTCTTTTCCAGCAGCATGGGAAGCTCCAAGAGAGCTTAGTTTCCTGTGCTGTTGCATCCCGAACATCTGAAACAGTGGTTGGCACGTAGTAAGTGCTTAAAAAGTATTTGTTAAATGAATTCCAACTTCTCTCAGTCCCCAATACACATCCCTAAAATAGAATTATTTTCTTAAGAGGCCCAAGTGTATTGACTCACACCAGGCCCTCCATTCACTTCAGGGCCTTTGAAGTCATGTGTTGGAGTCCAATCTATAAAGCCAAGTCTTTTCATTCATCAGTAAAAGGCCAAATCCAGTTGAACTGTTCAGATTATTAAGCATAATCCTGAAGGTGCATGACAGATCTCTGGGTTCTACTCTAAGGACTTTGTGGGTAGAGTTTTATCTACCCACTTTCACTTATTGCTTTATATACTCAGAGTCATCCCCACAAGGTCAGAGACAGTGGCTGCCTGTGCAGCCCTGGGTCCCTCCCCTATCCCCCCTTCCCCCCACCTGACACCTTACACATACAGATGCTCCTAAATGTTTGTAGAATGGACTGAGTGACTCTCAGGTGATTCAAAGTGTCAACAAGCCCATTATTAACAACATTAACAACAAAATGAGGAACTAACTGGGTGGGCATTCTGAGCTCTGAGCTCTCCATTTTGCCCCCTAATTTTTATTCTGATAAGATATTTGTAGTCTTTTAACCATGGACACAATGGCCACTTGGGGGCTCTTGCTTCCCAGTGCCTTAGAGCTTTATTTCTAAAACGTGGTCACAAGCAAAGAGAGAGAGGTTTGCTCACAGAGGAGATACACAGACTGAACTCTTGAATTCAAGAGAACATTAAAACTGGTGGCAGTTCAGAGGTTGTACAAAAAATTAGACTTGGGCTCCTGTCCCCCTGCTTCCTGGCTGAATACCCTGGGTGTGTCATTAAAGGATCTGGACCTCAGTTTCTTCACAGGGAAGTGGGAAAATAGAATCGACCTCCCCAACACTATGGGGACAGAATGAATCAGCGACACAACCTTCTGCAGGCAACGGCCTTATAAACACATGAATTAGGGAACACAGAGGCAGGACCTGGCCCAAACAACAGTCTTCAGCCAAAAAATGACCTACCCCTCCTGGAAAGTAAGGAGCCCACCATCACGGAGGTAGTCTATCTGTTCATTTCACTGCCCTGACAGACAGGGATTTTCAGCCATCACCTGCCTCCGTGAACCCAATGACTTACTTTATACCTTTCTCCATTTTGCCCCCTAATTTTGAAGCTCTATTTTTCTACCAGCTCTCAGAATTCACAACTTATACACAGGCACATCGGGGGAGGGGGGGCGATACATTGGTTCCCCGGAGCCCCCACTCTGGTGATAGCTGATGGAGGACCCTCTGCCCGCAGCATCTCCCTCCTCCACCATCACAGGCTTGCCACTGAGCTAAGGTACTCCTGGAAGAGGTCACTGCCGACTGGTTAGTGTCTCAGCTATTTACAGCACGCAGTGAACTCTCAGGACACTTTTTGCTGATAAGAGAATAACAGCAAAGTGGCAAATACACAGAGAGCATGGCATGAACCTATGAGCTCTTGGTAGTCTCTGAGATCAGTGGAGAATATGGAAAGGAGTTGGTGAAGATTCCAAAGACACACCAATGCTTCTTTCGATTTTTGCCTTGGGCTCACCCACACGCAGATGCAATGCTCAGACTCACAGCCAAGCAGTGGGAGTGAAAAAGGGTCCCGGGCTTGCTGTGTAGAAAGAAAGGAGGCTCGCATATGTATGGGAAGTGATGGGTCTGGCTGAGAAACAATGAAATGATGGGCACTCAGTGGGGCAGGGGAGAGAGAAAAGAAGAAAATGACAAATAGAGTCCACCTGCCAGCATCACTGGTATTCATAATATTATAATGCACTGTGTTCCACGGCAAACTGTTAAAACTCCACTTTGTTTCTTCTTCTTAAGGATGACTTGTCTCTTGAAAAAACATGGACTTGTAAAAGCAGTCTAGAATAATGGCTCCATGTTTAGGTTTGAGCTCTAAAGACATGAGTTAGAATCTCTAATCCATCAGTGAATACCTATGGGATTTAGGAAAATGACTTAACCTCTCTGTTTCCTCAATTATCAATCAGCATGAACCCTTAAGGGGTTTTGTGTGAATAAAAATGGGACCTCTCTCTCTCTCTCTCTCACACACACACACACACACACACACACTGCTTTGCAAAGCACCACCCATATGGCAAGCAAGACTCAATAAATGTTACCTGCGGCTCCATTTTACCAAATGCAAGAGTTTAAGACCCTTCTCTTTGGCTTCAGTATTCCCTGGAGTTTGAGATCCAGAGCACCCAAAAACATTTAGTTCTAAAGTTCTACATAGTTGCAATAGAAATACCTTCTTTTGCTTAACTGAAAGGCTAGTTTGGCTATTATTCCCCAGATCTGTTTTCACACAGGTTATCTGTCAGGCACCAGGGCAGGGAGAGGTGAAGAAAAGGGAACAGTATTGGGGCACGGGTCCTGCATTCAGACATACTCACCGAGTCTGGGTCTCGCTGCTGTTCGAGGAAAGCTGAGAATTCCACCAGGCGAAGTTTGGTTGTGCCAATGGAGCGGCCCTGCCAGGCAGGGACTGAGGGAGCTGGGGCCGACGCAGGTTCAAACCCTGAAAGACCAAAGTCATCTTCACACCTGGCCATTCACTTCCCTTGGGGTAGGGCTCTAGAAAACGGATGACCCAGGAGGAAGGCCAGCAGCATCTGGGATGGAACTACACTAGGTGGTGGCAGAGGTCTGGTCAAGTTTCCTGGAGGTGGTGGCCAGCAGGCACACATAGTCCTCCTAATGCCAATTTCTGCATGGCTACCAGCTATGGCATGAGGTCACCTGCCCCTAACAAAGGGACCCAGGATAGAACAAGGCAAGGGTGATTGAGGAGTCAGAAATGAATGCTTCCAACAACCTCCTGGAAGACCAGTACAAGCCAGGAGCTTCTCCGGTTTATCCACCTCCTTTCTTAGCTGCAGTCAACCAGCATTAGAGAATTCTCTCAGGGTGGCCCAGGAGCAGAGGGCAGCATGTGAGTGCATTTTCAGTTTGGGGCTCCTATATCCAGAGCGATTCTGAACATGGTGGGGGACAGCTGGTCAGAGTCACGGTTTCTAGTTTGTGTGCACTGTGTTCCTAGCAAGCTTGCCTTTAAAGAAAGAGAACTAGGAATTAAAATCCACTTATCAAAGAAAGGGTGACTAAAATCCAAGTGTGGCCTCCAGACCTGGCTGGCTCATTTCAGTCCACTTATGAGAAGGAGGGGCCGCAGCAAGTGTCCCTCCCAGGAGGGAAAGTGGTCAGGCTTCCTATTTCTTTAAAAGCTCATCTGTGGAGCTCTTAGAAGGTGACCGAGGGAGATGGGGAGGTGGGAGGGAGCCCCTATGCTCCTTCTCAGCTCCCAGCTAATCCCTGTCTTAAGAAGGGTTGCGGCAAGGAGGGGCCTCCATGGCTCTGCAAGAGGGATAGAATTGCAGCCGTGGAATGTCCATTAGGGGCTTCCTGAGAGGCAGTCCTATGGAGACTCACCTGGAATGGGGGCCGTGACCGCTGGCTGGATGGGGTAGGCCTGCTGCACGAAGGGCTTGACGCTGGGAACAAAGGGGTGGAGAGAGTCAGGAGCCATGACCACAGCAGCAGCTATTCCCCACACCGGCCCTGGTCTCTCAGGACTGCACACTCAGCTGGGGGTCCCCACTATCAGCTTCCCTCCCTGCTGGAGGAGCTGGTCACTCTAATGGAGAAGGGTCAGCAGGGTGCTAGGGACCCACCAGCTCCTACCAGCTCCACGGCACCAGCTGGATAGACACCAGCCTGACCTCCACGTGCTGTGGTGTCTGCCTCTGAACCCTTTCCTGCAGAGACAGAGGCCAGCGATTGCCATTTCCACAGTAAGTTTGGGAAATGCTTCAAGCTCTCCTTCTGCAGGCCAAATAGCTCAAGTTCTTGTGGGAAATCTATAGGCAGGATTTCCCTTCTGCTTTTATTCCAGGCTGTTCTTATCTTCCAGTTTACTGAGCTTGCTTCCTTTGCCTTCAAGGCATCAGAAGGACTTTCTATACACCGTCCCCACCTCAGGGTAAGTCAGAACAGAAAGGGTGCTGAGAGCACCCCTCCATCCTCTCTCAGGTGGACATTTCTCAGGGAGACCCTAGGCTCTGCCTGTCAAAGCCACCAAGGGACTGGGCCTGTGGAGGGTGCAGCCTCCCTGTTTCCAGCTGGCTGACCACTACCACTCGAGAGGGAGGAGTGGACGCCTCTTGGGGATCTGAGTGTCCCTTCCTGCTTAGGTGAGGCGGATAACAATGGCGCATGACTTCGGGGTCTCATATTACAAGGTCTTTCTATTCCCAAGCCCAAGGCAGACTGGGCCTAGGAAAACTCTCCCCCAGGATGGCCAGTGAGCAGCCCATTGTCAGTGCCAGCCCCTTCTCAGACTTACTCTTGTGAGGATCCTGGTTGCCCTGTTTGTATCATTCCTGGCCAGAACTGGAAGGCAAAATGCAAGAGGCTTCAGGGTTATGAGTTCACATCACAGCACAGTTCAGGGTCTACGCATTGCAACCTCTGCTAGAGACTGCAAGGTCAGATTATCCACCAGCTGTGGAGCGACCTGGTCGCTGGTCACAGTGGCACACACAGTTATGACCCACATCCTTGTACTAACAACCTGGGGCTCCCTGTAGCTTCTCTTCCTGAAAATCTCTCTGACGGCAGGGACTGGTCTGTAGCTATCTCTTCTCCTGGCACCTAACAGGATTCTGGGTGCACTGAAGGAGGCTCACAATATTCTGACTGCTTTTCCCAGGCAGCCACACATCCTTCTCCTGGTTCTTCCTTCTAAACACTCCCTGCCTCCATGGTTTACAGCACCGAGAGACCCTAGAGGGCACAGGCAAAGCTTTGGACAAGAGGCCCTGTGAGCTTCAAAACCAGAGGTTTGGGGAACTCCAGAAGCAATGCAGACACCACGTGCTGTGTAGTCTCTGAAGACTATTGCCTGCCGACCCCTGCTGGAGAGGACTCCCAGCCCTGGATTTGAGGTTAGACATTACTAACCACGTGATTATGATGAAGATACCCAAACTGTTTCTGTTATTTAGTAACCTCCATTTTCTCATCTATAAAATGGTGATAACAATAAGAGGCATTTAAGATGACTGTCAGGATTAAATGAGATCATAACATTAAGCTTCTCAGTCTGTGGCAGGTGCAAAGTGATAATGACAACAGAATCCTCTGTCTCTATAAGGGCTAGTAGTTATTAAGGGACCCTGGGACACTGGGACAGAGAACAAGGTACAGGAAAAGCAGCAGAAAAGGCAGATCACAACCAGAAGTGCACCAGAGAAACAATCCCCTGCCTTAGAGAACTAAGATTCCTTCCTCTTGCCCCTCTCATCCTCCTCCTTCACTTCCTTCTCCCCAGCCTTTGCTTTTCCTCCCCACATTGCTTCTTGCCCCCTCTCCCCCTGACTTACCCCTGGCGCCCCAGGGAAGGTGGGGCGTGGGATTCCAGGCAGCCCCAGCTTGTTGTGAATGGCAGTGGCCGAGACAATCTGGGCTGACGACATGGCGGCCATGTGCTGCAGGGCCTTATCCTTGGCAGTCTGATCCTTGAGGGTGACAGTGACACACAGACTTAGTACAGGACGCACGGCTACCAGGCAGCTTCAACAGGCACAGCCACGAGCACAGGGACTAAAATACAGAGCCACGAAAGAGGCCAGAGAAGCAAACATGCACGGATAAACACAGGCAGAAGGCTAAACACACTCAGCCTACCACTACCTCTGAACAGTTACTGAGAATACCCAGTAGCCAGGTTTAAAAAAATATTTTTAATCCGTTTTCCAACAGAATGGGAAGCCTCTAAGTAGAGGGAACAATGTATTTATTTTTCCAGCTTCCAAAGGGAGATTTTTCCAATTACTTAACATATACGCCAGGAAGGAAAACTTAAAAGCCCTGCTCTGAAGCATACAGTGGGAGGAGCGGTGAAGGGAGGCGTGGTGGTGGATCTGGAGCAGGACCATCCACAGCGGGGAGCCCTGTCCGTGCGTGCTGTCACGGGCCACAGCCCCACGGACGGCTGGAGTCGTGTCGGGCCTGGACGCCCACAGACATGTGGTGGGGGAGGCTCAGAAGCGGAGGGGACAGAAGGGGCAATGGTGGAGCCAAGCAGCATGCTGGCGGGGTGCATGCTTTCTCGGATATCCCCGCCGTAGGTCTAAGGCTACACAGGTTCTCTCTAAAGCCGAGGACACAGGGGATGCTACAGGTAAGTGGTGTCTCCTTTCCTAAATGGCTCTTTATTTATTTATTTTTTAAAGAAAAGCCAAGGCTGATGACACAAAGCTAGCCAAAAAGTCTGCCAAGCACAGCTAAAATACAGAATACTCAATTTGGTGAAAATACTTACCATGCTTGTTACCTGGATACAATAATAAACAATTTGTTAAAAGGATTGCGTACAAAGGCAGGGTTATTTTTCTTCTTCAGTTAAAAATATATGTATGCAAACAAATAATAGTGGGGTATAATAAGATGTGTAGGATAGTGGGGATGCCAGGAGTGTGGGTTTGTTTTTCACATTTTAGGAAGAACAACCCAGCTAGCGATCTAGAAAGGCAGCAGCCATCGAAAAGGCAACTCAACTCTTTGGAGCGGGCTCTGTGGTCTCCCGGGACAAGCGGAGGAGTGATCGGACCCCTGATGAGGGGCAGGCCCATATCGTGCCGCAGGGCTTCTTCTGGCTGTGAGTAGAAGGTCTGTACAATCTATACCAGGCCAGGCTCCATCAAAGCAGGAATTCAGTGGTGACCTCAGAATGAGAAGAGCCCCCTACAGCTGCCCTTCAGAGTTCAGGGAGGGAAGTCAAGGGAGGCTTCAGGCTAAGACACCGAGTACCAGCTGAGAGGTGGCTTCACAGTTACAGATTTACCCAGAGGTGATGAATAAACATGCTGAGGTGCCAAAGGCAAGACTGAAAGAGGTTTAAAAAAAATCAAAATCTACACAACAACTACTAAGAACTTACAGGAAAGATCGATTAGGCGCTTCCAAGGTGAGGATACCATTTTACCCCCTAACTACCAGGAACACAGTGTGAATTTTAGAAATGCTTGTAACTAGCCCAACATTTACAGGAGTTTTATACTATTTCATGCATTTCTCTCTCAATACAAAATATAAGGAGTCTCATGTTGCAGCTTGTTGGGCTGCACACGGTCGTTATGAACATTTCTAAGGGCAGGTACTGTCACTGAACCACACCTGGAGGGCTCCTGAATGCTGGTCCCCCACGGAAGGGCCCTAGGGGGCTGGAGGGATGCTTCTGCTACACTGGTTAGAGGGGGTTCTTCCAGATGTGGGCCCACTGGCTAATCTTCTGAGTGTTCTACTAATGCTAGCTTCTGCAGCGAACTTTTTCTTTTTGAGATCTGAAACACTTCAGATACTGGGGATGCCAGAAAAATGACAAATCTTAGCATTGGGGGAGTTTTATGACACACAGAGATCTCACTGCCCATCAAGTTACTCTTATTTGGCTGAGGTGCCCGTTGCTTCATCATCACCTCAGATGGACTCCACGTGTCACAAATGGAAAGCACAGCTCCAGCCCCACTCCCTCTTCTCCCTTCGCTGTCAAGAAAGAGTACCTTGACATCAGTACAAACTCACCTCTTTCTTTTTGAACTCTAGTCCCCAAGCCCCTTAGCCCCTAATGAGAAGTTATAAATGCTCTTGGGGTGATTTCTGAAACTGAAGAAATGGCACAGGTGTGACCACAGGAGTTTCTCCCAAAAATGAACCACCTGACAACTTCTCCAGGACCCAGCTCAAGGGAGCTGGGAAGTCAGACGCCCCAACTTCTTGCCTGGCTGGCTGAGACGAATTCTGAGGACTTGGCTCTATTTCAAAAGCACAGCAGAGCACTGCTCTCACACCTGAGAGTTGTGTGCTTACGAAATGCTGCTGACAAACAACTCTGCTTGCCCAATCACAGAGGGCACCTCTGTGCACCAGGGTGCTGTGGCCCTGCCATACAAAGTCCAGGTCCACATGGAAATCAGCTCCCTATGTCTCCACAGCCCACGCTTACTCCACTTGAGTTGTGTCAAATGTTTCCCTTTGCAAGGTTTGTTGGAAAGTTCTTCAAAAACGGTCACCAATGTATGATACTTTCTTCTTTTACAGGAAAGTCAGTCAATGAGGGAAGGAGAAGCATCATCACCTTGGCTGTTTAAGTCACACAACTTCAGAACAATCTTTCTTTTTGTTCGAGTAAGGGTTGCTTCTCTTATTACCCAGCCTTCTGCTAGGATCCCAAATGAAAAGTTCAAAAGCAGGAGAGCCATCAATTGCATCCACTGCACCCACTTGGTCTATGCCAGTAGTGTATGTATGTGTGTGTGTGTGTGTGTGTGTGTGCAGGAGCCTTAGGGAACCTGGTTCTAAACCTACCTCTGCCTGACTTTGATGGGTTGTTCCACTCCAGGCAAGTCATTTACCACTCTCTAATTTTCCTCATCTACAAAATACAGTTGGCCTCAAGTCTTCTGGTATTTGTACCTATGTGTGAGTTCCTATGTAAGAAAATACATCTTACTACATATAGCTAAAGACCAGTGAAAAGATAGCAGGATATTAACTTTTAGGCCGCTCTCAACCATCTGTCCTAATAGAGAGAAAGCCAAGTGTGGAAAAGAAATTTTACCTCAAGTAGAAGTTCTTTCTGTGCTTGACCTACCTATTTGAGAATAGGCAATTTTCTGCAAATGGACTAAAATGTCTGTTCCAGTGATTTCCTCCCTTTTGTAGAAGAGAAAATCTGACTACTCAATTTTATAACATCTGCCCTTTATCTATGATACATATTTGAAAATTAAAAGGATTAAAATTTTTTTTGTTCAAAATGGAAAGGTAACCCTGCAGATAATAAGCACCACAAGGGCGATCTCAAAATCAGAACTGAGAGCCTGGCTGTGAGACCCACTCATGCTGAAATGGGAGTTCCAAGGATGCTGAGCTGAGAGAGTTCAAGGGAAGGAACTCTTAAGTTGTCATTTGCAGCCTAGAGATACATATCTGGCTTTGAAAAAAAATTTAACTCTTAGTGTCAGAACTGAGTAAACTGCTTCTTTGTGTCACTCTAGTTTGGACTTTTAAACTTTGCACTCTGTTCTCACACTCACCCCCGACTAAAGGGGAAGGTATGTGGGGGGAGTTTGGAGGAGGAGGGAAAGAACTGAAACTTAAGTAAATTTTAAAATATAGGCCACATTTGTACACCATATTAATTTTATTCTACAATGTTTTTCACACCAATATTTTTCAGATATGGATGAGATTTACAAAGGATGAGCATGCTGCTTTATCATGAAAGACTGTTATTATGTCAATACTGTGTTACAGTTGTTGATGGCTTAGATTACAGGAGATACTCTGAATGTGTGCCTCTGTGCTGGAGGGCCTGCATGGACAAGAAAGATGTGTCCCAGGAAAACATTTAGACAACTTCACACTGACTCCTTACTAGTGATTTTAAGCTCCTCTCCCCTTAAGATTACAAAAAATGAGACCACAAGAAACTGAATGTTTTGGGAGTGGGGAAAAAAAGGTCAATCTCCCTTTTCTGACCAAAGCCTAACCCAAGCCCATGACCTGGAATGTGAAACATATTATGAAGCAGGGAACATGGATCCAGAGACTACTGAAGGGGAAAAGGATGAACAGTCTGTGTGACCTAAAAATGGGGGTAAAGCACCCTAACTCGGGGCACATGTCTCCTTACCCAGTCTGCCTTCTTTACTGTTCAATTTTGGGCACATACTGTCAATACCCTCACTGCCTCAATTACAAGGGGTCCGGCAGGCTCTGCTACAAATAAACTCTCAGTCTGAAACCTTTCAAATTCTCAATGTTACTAAGTAAACAGGCTTTCATATTTCATGAAGCAGAGCAAGGGCAGCTGCCACAAGTCTGGGTTCCACTGGCTGCCTCCTTTTTTATGGTTGAAATGTACACAATGTTTGGCAAATGTCTACATGTAATATACATGACAAGAAGACAGGGTAGCTCAAGCGCACATGGCTAGAAGGAAGAGCTGTTCAAACTTGGGATGTTTTATGAGTTAGTTTCTGGCGATTATGGAATCTTGTTTCCTTACCCCGTCTCTCCTATGTGTCCCCAGCTCTTGACTTTTCTGGGGAATCAATCATCTCATAATTTTTAGGCATTAGCCATAAATAAATAATAAATATAATATAAAAAGGTTAATAACATGCTTGAATGTACGATATTTCAGTTACCATGGACTAAACGCTAATGAAGAGCAGACCAGATCAATAGATTCCAAACAGTTTACTCAAGGGCCTTATTTTAGAATTTAAAGCTAAGACTCCAATCTAATTTATTCATAAGGAAGCCTACCAGTACACCAGGGAAAATATCTAAAGTTAAAAAAAGACCATGGATTCAAAAACTCTTCATGGTTCTTAAATATGCCCCCCATCTTCAATATACTTTTCCAGCAATATTTAAAAAAAAAAAAAAACACAACAGAGTAAGGGAGAAAAGACAATCTGCTTGCAAAATCACTTTTTCAGAAAAAGACAAAACACAAACTACTTTGCTAAGAAGTAATTTTGCAGATGTTGTTTCTAATCTTGCACTGTGTGGATTCACATGACCTCTGCAATTATTAGTAGTAGCTCCTGAGCAGATAAACATCACAAAACTCTATGGTGGTTTGGAGAAAGGATGGAGGGCACTTGAATTTTTCTAGCCATGATCTCTAATTTGCTTATTATTAGAGAAAGCAGGAATAAATACAAAAGGGGGCTATTTCGGCCAGGCAATAGCTGATGCGGAGGAGAGAAGGCACATTCATACTTCTCCAGAGCTGCTATCTAATGAGGAGCAATTAATTCAGCTCATTGTATGTCCAAATGCCAAAGACTCCATTCACATCAAAGAAAAAATTCTCAAGGCTTTTATCATTGTTCTTTTTTTTTTTAATGTATTGAGCTATATTTAGTATTTTATAATTGTCAATAGTGTCTCCTTTAATTCTGATGCGAGGCTTTAGCATCCTAATGTTGTAGATGAGAACCCTTGTGTTCTGTAGGTGTGCCTGCTCACTCTCCACCAGAAGCCTGGGGTTTAGGGCAGTCAATGCCAGGTCTGTGCTCTGGGGGAGAAGGCACCCTTCTGACCTCAGCCCCCCTTCCTCTGGGAGGTGACAGTAAGAAGCAGGAGGTGGCTCTCCCCTGAGAGGTCAAAGGAACCCAAGCTGGCAGCAGGCTCGAGTTTAGCTCCAGAGGGAGTACTAGCTCCCACCACTCACTTTCCCAGTTTAATTCAGACACAGACACAATAAAAAGCAGGCTCCGTTTCAGGCAGACAATACAGGCACATCTCAAGTCAGGGAAGGGAGTGCTCGTCCTCGGCCAGCACTTTTTGGGGAGGCAACATGCCATCTTGGGCTTCAGCCTCAGTTAGCCCTGGGACAAAATTCAGAACAGTGACCCTGGGTAAATCACTTAGTCATTGCCAGCTTCTGCTTGCTCATGTGTAAAGCAGAGAGAACCACATCTACCTTCAGGATTGCTTTGAGAACTGCATCAAACACTCAGCTCGGTGCCTGCAGCCTTGACATTCAATGAACCTGCGGTCCAGGGCACTATCCGTGTTTGATCCTGCCTGAGACTAGAAATGCTTAGGAGCTCAGGTCCCAGGGATATCATCTCGGGGATCACTGTAATTCTAGGGCACTGTCTACCTTGGAGACTGATGAATAATGGGGTTTTGCTAGGAAAGGATAAAAATGCAGAAAGTGACTATTTCTGTTGCCCTTAAAAAGAAACCCCAAACTTGGCTCATTTCAGAGAGAAAATGTCTTCAGTCCTTTAGTTCACTCATAAGTCCTGCATCACCAGATGATGGATGAGAAGTTCTAATCCCATCACATCCAAGCAGGAGAAATGAAGTATCTCCCATCTTAGTTTTAATTTGGTTAAATTAAAAATCAAGTAGTATAAGTATAACTCAGGCGAGAGGGAACATGTCATGAATGCAATGACTCCCCCAAGGATTGGGAGATGCAAGGAAAGGCTGTGTGTCATTTTCCAGATCACCCGACAAGGCCGAGCTTCTCGATGCTGAGACAAAGAAGGCGGTTGTTTCAGGCTTCCTTTGCCTGGTATACTGCTCCCGCCAACTTGTGAAGGAACACTGTGGCTCAGAGGGGTGACCGGGAGCACAACCAGGTGAATTAAAGATTGTCTTCCCGTGGACAGGCCCAGCCCTGGAGAATCCGTGGCACTACCAACAGGATTCAGCAGCATGGACCCTAACAATATTCCAGCAAAGTTCTTGAGCTCCTCAAGAGAATTAAATCAACAATTTGAACTTTAAGCTCTCTGTTTATTGGAAGGAATGGCAGATTGGAAAGAATGGCCTGTTCAGAAATCAAATCACAAAGGCCACAAGGGCGAGAATGAAGAAAATGGCCTCAGGGAGTAACACTTAGGGCTCGTAAATTAGTCACTAAGACTGGACACAATCGGGGAAGCTCAGGCTTTTTCTTTTTTACTGGGATGATGCAATGTCAGCAAGTTTTTTTTTCTTTTTAATACACATCCAAAGCTTGACATGAATATATCTATTGTCTAAGATGTACTGCTGCTGAAGTTAGGGCAGACTAAAGATTTCCTCCCTGTTAGGACTGCTTAGATCACACACTCACCAACACACATGCAAGGCAGAAGTGGCCTCATCTTCATGGGAAGATGATGGCCCACAGTGTGGTGGTGGTCTGCAGAGCTGAGCTGTGGCTCCCACCAGTCACTAAAGTCAGCAACTAAAGGACTGTATTTTTATTGCTAACAGAGAGGCCTCCTGGCAAGGCCTGGACAACCTCTCTGGACAATCAAACATACAGAGATAGAGACCCAGAGCAGGAGACACTAAGTGGGAACTCAATAGGAAATAAAAGACTGTTTCATGTATAGAGAATATGTCTGCATTCTTTCTACAGCTTGGACAACAAACCTGGAGTTTAAAAAATAGTTATGATGGATTAATGGGAAATAAAATAATTCAAAGTAGAGAAAAGTTTCTAAAGTTTTAGACCAATCCTCAGACTGTATCACAAAAGGCTCAAATAGGGTGCCTCTCACTACCCTTCAGGGATTCTAGTAAGGGGCTATCATAGGGGAAAGGGAACAATCAGAGATAATGAGTGAAGCTGATGTGGGTGACACAGCTGTAGATGCTGGTGACACAAGGCTTCAGGGAGATCTCCAACTCAGTATCCTTGGAATTATTCACAGCCATAGTAATTGCACAGATCCTTCTAGAGTTTATGAACTAGACCTAGTCACAACACTGTGGATCACCCAAAACCTGCTTTGCACCTTAAGAATAGTGGGTCAAAAAGATTTTGTCTGTGCAGAAGCCAAACACATGGTGCTCCCATCACCATGATATGGTGCCTTCAAAGCTCAGCTCTCTTCTAAGACCAGCAGTAGTTCTGGTTGATTTCTTAGACTTCAGTCAGGAAGATTAAAACCATTAAATCCCCCCCAAACCCACAACTGAAAGTATATATAATTAATGCCCAAACTTCTGGCACACACTCTTTGCATTTTCTTAATCCTGTTAGGCTCTTTATCCTCTGCTGCATCGTGTTGACCCCTTCGATGCTTCTCCCCACTGTCCAGTGTCTGCGCCTAGCTCTTCATCTACTCACCTCGCTTTGTCACCACTGAAACCATGCCCTGGAATTTCTTGTCCCTTACATCTCCCCCTTATGGTCACAGTCTGTGTCCAGGGCCACCCAGAAGGGCTGGCTAAGTCTATCTTGGCTTAGACTTGTTTAAATTGTGGAGGAAAGTCTCATTTCACGCCAGTGGCTTTAGCACAAATTTCATGGTAGACAATGGGTAAAAATCTAAATTAATTTAAGGACAGGGACTAAAGAAGAAAGTTTTCTTTCTTAGATATGCTCAGGGAAATAAAAGGCAAGGAAAGACACTTATGATGGGGGGTCTGGGGAGAACTGAGCTTGGCTGGGTAAGTAGGAGTTAGAGGAAGTTACAAAAAAATTAAAATAATCTCTTGCCATTTTTTTTTTCACTTAAAAAATTTAAAGGAACTATGTCATAATGAAAATCATTTCTGGATAGTACAAACATGAACGAGTCATACACACATCACTCTCCACCCTTGTTTACTTGTTGTTTTAAATTTAGCAACAACAAAAACTTCATAGTGAATTTTGATATACACTCAGTTAATTGCCATTACTTTAAGAGACCCTAACCTTTAATAAGCTCAGTGTTAAATGCTGCTATTGAAAATCTTTCTGAAAACTTTTGGTATACACTTTTCAGACTTAATAAGGATAGAACTTTTAAACATAATTTACTCTTTAAAATTTTAATGAGGAAGAAAGAGTGCAGAGCAGTCAGAGAGGCCTAGAATGAGAGCCAGCCAAGGATGATGGCAAGGTCCGTGAGGGCCTCGGAGTGGGCCCAGGTGTGTCAGCACCCTGCCAGACCCGCACACCTCTCATGTACACTCTTGAAGCAGCCCCTGAATTAGTTGCCCTTTCTCCAGCGTCGCCTCCCACCCAGCTATCCTCCAAAAACGACCAGAGACCTTTTCAAAGCATAGATCTAGATGGCCCACAGAGGAACCTCACTCCTTAGCGCACCTCCCCATTAGGCTCCTCTGGCCTCCTTCCATGCCTCCAACTAGATGGGGTTCTTCATGGTTCCCCAAATACCGCCCCCCCCATCTCTGGAGATTCACTGCCTTCCTCTTTGCTCACTCCTGATGGCGCCTTTCTCTACACTCAGAATTAATCATTCTTTTTTCACTGGGCGGCCTTTACACTACTCTGTTAAGTGTCTACTGCAGGGCCCCCTAGCTAGGAACAATCCACTGGAAATCTCGTATTTCCCTCAAACCTGGCCAAAAATAACAAAAAAGTTTAGTGTTCCTCAAACAGAGACTCTCCTTATTCCACTTTACATGCCTGGCATCTACTAGCAGGCCTAGAACACATGCTGGGCTCGCAACAGAAAGTCACCTGGACTGGATTAAGTAATCATTTCTGCACTTTGAAAGTTCGAATCTTTGTGGAAATGTTAAACTTTTAAAAAAACATTTTTTTAAAAATTAAAATTAAAGTCAACAAATTTGGGGCTTATCCGAGCCCCATACAAGCACTTTGAGAACCACTGCTATTAGCAGAGGCATAAGACTGACCTTTGGAACTTATTCTAATCGATTTTCAAGAGCGTGCTTTTGTAGCTAGGATGACTCATCCATAACTGTGAGGTGAATGACCACTCTCATTCTTGAGTCTGTTTTCTTCAGAGAAATATGGCAGAACAGGCTACAGAATGCAGAAAAATATAAATTTTCAATGGGACACTCTGGCCTATCAAGGCTGGAGGGTCAGTTGATAGGCAGTCTCCTTCTCCTGCCTCAAGAAGTGTGGTGTTGCAAACCTTATTCAATGGAACTGCCAAAGAGGCCATTGCAAAGAACAAGAGAGGGTAAGCTTCAATTAAAACAGCTTTTACTTGTCTATATACTGAAGGTTTCAAGTAAAATTTCTATCTCGAACATGAGTTTTGGTGCTTAAAATAGACTGAAATCCCCAATCTAAAGATTCTACTATATCCTTTCTTGGGAAGTAGAGAGTGGCTTATAGGGGAGAAGACTTGCATGCACACTACACCTGGCAGGAGTCCCAGTTCTGAGTAACCCACATTTCAAACTGCAAGGAAGAACATGGAAATGCTAACTTGGCTTCAATTTTCACCAGAGAGCCACAGGCCTTGGTCCCCCTCAGACATATGCAGTCCTCTGACTTCCACATATGCATGTGGAGAAGGAAGCCTGGCAGTGCTTTCAGGGGAGGTCCCAAGATGGTCAGCATGTCTACCAGGAAGCCTTGCTACACTTCGGGCAGAGCATAGCACCTCTTGTAAGCCTGGCTACTTCCTGCTATCACCACCATCACTCAGAAGTTATCCTTATTGTCTACGGGATGACGTCAACTTTCCACGGCAAGTTTATCTCATTAGTTAGAGTGGGAAGCCAAGAAGATATGGCTATCAGCTCGACCTCACAACACACTCAGTGAAATGCTCAATCCTGCCTCCCTCCAATGTTCTGGTCAAGTCCAGAGCTGAACAAGGAAGTGTGGATGGCGCAGTGAGATCCCCTTACCCGTGGGGTCAACAAATCTGGGTCTCTTTCCTGATAAAGGCTCATTAGCAATGTCAAGGGGAATATCTTCAGGATAAAATGCCCATGGAGGTAGGCTGCAGATCTGCCAGGCAGGTGGCAGCCAGTCTTAAGTTACCACCACTGCCCGCACACTCTCAGAGCTGTAGCTGGGACCACATCATTAGAGTTTTTTATGACCACCCCACCGTACATTCCAAATTAAGTCCACATTGACCAAGGGCACAAAGTTCAAAAGCCACCTCACTTCTATGATGCAGGTGTCTAGTGAAGGGCTGGTACCCAGGCCTACCTGTACATTTCCAAGGCATGAGAGTGGGGGCAGGTCTCCTACAGTACATGCTGGGGAGAGCCCCCTGCACTAGATGAAACCATCCTAGGGCGAAGTGATTTAGGATTCACAAAGATTCAAGTTCAAATCCTGATTTCATTCCTTACTAGGCTGGGGGACTTTTAGCAATCAGTTCAATTCCTGGAGCCCTGGCTTGCTAA
This sequence comes from Talpa europaea, assembly GCF_964194135.1. Classification (NCBI taxonomy): domain Eukaryota; kingdom Metazoa; phylum Chordata; class Mammalia; order Eulipotyphla; family Talpidae; genus Talpa; species Talpa europaea. The sequence continues at coordinate 36,247,598 of NC_140073.1, read as the reverse complement.
ATATTATTCATAAAAATCTGGACCAGTGGAACACACTTCAGAGTGAGTGTAAATGAGAAGATACAGAAGAGGCTCTCCTACCCCAATTCCTTGTCTTTCAGTCACCAAACTCAACAGTACTTTCTCTGTGCAACTCGACCCCGGGTCCTCCCCCTCCATGTTTTATTTCAGTACTTCGGCAATCTTATCTAGCAGTGCCCCATATTTCACATCCCCAGATTGCATGGCTGGCTCTGTAATAGGGGATTGGCAATTAACTGCCCACCTCCCCGCCCCCGTGAGGAGTACCAGGCCTAGAACACTCAATTGGTATCAGCTGATAGGAAAAACCAAGGATTCACCATTTCCAAGAACAATGTGGTAGGAAGAAAAGGAACAACAGGAAGATGGAGGTGGTTCTTGAAGCCGAAATCCTGAGCCAGTTGCTATGCTGCTGCCTCTGTTTCCACCTCCTCCTCCTCCCCATTGCTTGCCCCAAAGGAGAGTGGGTCAGGGGTGAGGCGGTGGGAGATGATAGGAGAGTCTTCTTTTACTTTTTAAGAACAAAATCAAACAAAACTCTGTGTGTGTGTGTGTGTGTGTGTGTGTGTGTGTGTGTGTATAAAATGTGATGGCAAAACTGTTTCACTGCGGAAGAGTCTTAAAATCACCATGTAAGAAAGAATGTTTTTTGCATCCTTTGGGGGTCCCTTGTGACCTAGAGAGCTTCAGCTTGAGGCTGCATGCCCAGCTGAGTCTATAGGAACCACACAAGAGTGCAGAAATAGAGCAGTTCATAACATTGCAGATGGAAACACAAGATTGATGCCTGTCAACCTCTTTGTACATCATTAATTCGTTAGCTCAGAGAAACTAGAAACAGAGTCAGAATTTGAGCAAACACTGGGGTAGTTACATCCACATAGAGAGGACTGCACCTTTGGTTAAAAAGCAGGATCTATGAAGTTATCTTAGTCTTCCAACTGCTCAGCCAGTGCAGCTAAAAGCCAGCCACCATCAGCCACACGTGCGAGCGAGCCAGCATGCCGCCCAGCCCACTGCAAAGGGCACCCCAAATGCTCCTTCCTGTCCCTACTCCTATTCCACAGCCAGTCTTGTTTACATTGAAAAAAAAAAGCTGGGCAACTTTGGGAAGGGACCCAGTGTTCAAAACTCAGTGCTGTGGTATCATACCTCGTGCTTTCAAAGAAAACCAGAAATTTCCTTATTGTATGTGGAAAATCAGAACAATTACCCAAAAAAAAAAAAAAAAAAAAAGGCATGTGGGGAAGGCAACAACATGATCTAGAAATTCATTGTGATTATAAAGTATATCTCCTCCATGCAAACTACAGTCTCTTTGCATTTCTAAAATAAAGCATCATGGGGGGGCGGGGAAGTCATGTGTGCTTTACTGCAAATTCTGGAAGGGGAGAAAATAGGAGGAAATTGCATTAAAAAAATTGTCCATGCCTCCAATTTTGCTAGAAACATAATTTAAGATACTGGAAAATAAGGTACATGTAAAAAAAAAAAATTATGAGCGGAAGTTCCCATCTCTTAAGATCCACCTTTTGCTTTTAAAGGTCTCCTCCAATTTCTTTTTTAATAACTTAAAAAGATAATATTAAGCAATGTGAAAGAAATCTGGTGGAAAAAACTCTGTTGGAAGAACACATGAAAAATTTTCTGAAAAAAGGCACACTTTTCATAAGTAGTCTTAAAAATATATCAAAAATACAAATTAAAATAACTTTTCTAAATATTTTAAAAATAATTTTATGGTGATCACTGTGGAAGTGATTCTTTTTAAATAATTTTGACATGAATTTTGTATGTCTGGATTTTTTTCCCATTTCTATCTCAGGGCTGCTTAGTGGATGCTTAAAGGTTAAAATTTATCATGTTTCTGTGCTGAAAAGTTATCAAGACCAGCTCTCTGCTGCATTTGCATTGTTATTAGGGACACACACACACACACACACACACACTCTCCCACACGCACACAACCAGCTTAATGTGAGGCTAGTACAGAAACAGAGAGATTAGACACAAAGAAATGTAAACAGCTCTCACATGCGAGGAAACTAGGTTACAAGAATCCCAGCACCAGGCATTCACCAGTCACCATGGAAAACAGGAAGTGAGATGCATAGCAACCACAAGCCAAAAAGCAGGAAAGCGCATACCTTTAGCTTGGAATGAAAATCACGAGATTTCCTTCTGGCAAGAACCTGAATGTGACTAGACACCTGCAGGGTAGGGGAAGGGAGGAAAACAAAGGAAAAGCCTGTAACCATGGAGATGAAAAGCCCCCTACAACTGGGCAAGCCAGACGTACCTTAATGGCGGCTTGAATTTCTCGAACTTTCTTTCTTGCTAAGACCTGTATATGACTAGACACCTACATTGTTCGGGTTTATGAAGGGAAACAAAACAAAACAAAACAAAACAAAAAAAGGAAATCAAATATAAAATCGCTACTCTTTGGGAGGGTTTGGGGTGGGGGGTAGGGGGAGGTTATTTGCATCTCAACAAAGCTCTGCAGTTAGGAGTAAAGTCCCAGCCAGACCAAGCCCCCAGCGCAGCTCTAAGCTTTCAGACTGGGTCACCTCTGCAGTGACTGGGTTCCCGAGGAAAGTTCAGGCTACTCTTAGTTTTCTCACCCGGGAGAAACACGGGCATGGGATGAGAGGGAGAGAGTGGGGTTGTTTTCTTTATAAAATTTAGAAGGTTGGGGTAGAGGTAAATGAAAATATTTATAGCTTCTCAGTATCAGGAGGGAAAATCCCTTTTTTCTCAATTTAGAAGAGATTATCCATAAATTAGCACATTCTGTGGAATCAAAAAGCTGAAGCTGTCGGTTATATTCTGATCTCATTAAGAGCTCTGGATTCTGTAGCAAATGTTAAAATAATACTGACATGTAAATTAGATCTCAAAGAGAAATGGAAAGACCCAGTTAGCAGAGCATTTTTTTTTTTTTTGCCCTTATAAATATCATTAATCCTTCCACTCTTTTGGGTATTGACTGGGCGCCAAGTGGATTTGCATATTATTACAAAGCGAAAAGTGTGAATACAGCCAGCCATCCATCCTGTTAAAAATCTGGGTTGAAAAACCACACGGATTTGCTGAACAACAAATTCACATTGGAGAGGTATCACCAACTGCTGCCTGAAACGTCCCCAAGATGCCGGGGTGCAGAAACCACGCCAAGCCCAGTTCTCAAACACAATGATTCTACTGGGTAAATACATTTGCATCTCTTTTAGTAGGACTCAGTTAAATTTACAGGAGTCCCTCAATAAAGGGCATGTGATCAGAGCTCATGAACCACACACAGCCAGGTCCAGTACTTGCAGTTTGTTGGGAATTAGATCTGTGTGTTTCAGAAATTTAGTACCTCCCATTTAAAAAGTTCAGCAACTCAGCCTTCAAGGCAATTACTTCTTTTCAAACACTCTAGAAACTCTAGAAACAAATTTATGATAATAAATGATCTTTTATCTTTAACTTTGTCTTTGAGTTTCAATTATTCTGGTTTTTTTCTTTTCCCCAATTTGCTTTTGTGATCTTTTCATTTTCCAAATGTCTGGAGAAGCAGGAACTCCCCCATCCTCTTCACCCCTCTATCCAGCTCCCGCTTTTGTTTGTTTTCACCCGAATTTTGTTCTTATGTGATTGTCTGACTTGATGAGGGCCATTGTTGGAGGGAATATCCCCCCAACAGTCCATTCCCTCCTCTGAGCCTGGCAGGAGGCCACTTCCCTCAGTGCTGACTCCAGGCTCGGGCACAGGGAGCACTGCTGGGGCGAAGCTCTTCCGTTATAAACACTCATGAAAACAACTCATCACTGAGCAGAGAACTGGAATCTACTGCTCGGGCTTAACAAGACCGCAGTTGAGCTTGCCTTGTGGTAGGTTATAGTTTTTAAAATCCATGCCAGATCAATCGGCATAAAGTCAACATTTAAAAAATTTTTTTTTCCCTGAACTCATCCATGAGGTTTGATTTTGTTCCCTCTTTCCCTTTTCCCTCTTTCTTTTTCCTTAGTTTCTTTTCCTGGTTTTATTAGACAATTAAGTTCGATAATGTCTCGTCAAGTCCAGTTCTGAACTGGGTCAGAGACTTGGGCTACTTTGCATCAGAAAGAATAAGGACAGGCAGAGCCCAGAGTAAGGGCAGAGAATCCTGATGCTACTCTGCCCAGAGGTATTAAGTGGTAACATCATTTCAGTCACAGCAGCTACTGACAAAAGCCATAGCTTAAGGAGCAGCAGTTCCCTGGACGCACATCGTTCAGTATCATACTCAGGCCAATACTCATGGCTGCTAGTGTTACTTTTTCATTGAAATGATGACTCATGTGAGGCTGTTCCAGGATTTTACATCACACAAAATCTCAAAATTGCATGACTGCATGTGTATTTGCACCTGCAGCTTTTGTAATGTTTGCAGATGCACAGTTTGGGAAAGAAATACAAGTTTTAAAATGCAGCGCTAGAGCAGTTCATACGCTGTCCTTCGAAGTGAAACTTTCCCATATGTGTATAAAAAGAACTGAGACCACATCATAATGGGTCACTGAAATGATGAATATTGAGACTGGGCCAATTTCAAACACCTGCAACACTGACGTCCTTACAGGGAACTCAAGTTGGGGGCTCCTAGGAGCCAAAGCACAGCCAGCCACTGCAGCCAAAATGCCTCGGTGGGCCATTCGCTGACATGCACAACTCCTGGGTAGGTTATTTTACCTGTTTTCTGGTCCGTGTCTTTCCTGTCCTGAGTTTGATGTATCTGGCTATCAATTCATTCCTACCTGAAAGAAAGAAGAATTTACATTAAACTGAGTTGCTTTAAAAAAAAAAAAAAAGAAGTCGTCTCTGAAAACTAAGAAGCGAATTCAGAATCAAGAATCTTTAAGTTGCAGCTGTTAAGTCTACTAAGGTCAGAAAAATGAAACAGCAAAATTGTTTATAAAAATATTTACAAGGTGGGCCTCCCCTGGTGGCACAGCAGTTGAGCACTGGGCTGCAAAGCTGCCTGCAGCCTCTGCAGTGCCGGTTCAATCCCCGGCCACTGGCGAGGGTCCCACATGGCGCTGCAGACCTCTCCTGCCTGCCTGCTGCTCCCCTCAGCAGTGTATTTCGTCAATCTGCCTGTTCTGTTCCCCTCTCTGGCTCGGGTGAATTCTCTCACCCTCCTGCGCTTCTGACTGTACCCAGTGCTTGTATAAATAAATAAATAAATCTTAAAAAAAAATTTACAAGGTGACATTAGGATGGATGGCATTTAATTTTAAACTTCGGTCAGCAATGGATGTGCAAGCCACAATACAAGGAAGGATTTGGATGGGAATACACACATTCTTCCCACCCAGGTTTGTATTTATAGTTCAGTCCCATTAGAATCAGACACAGGAGTATGAACTGTTGTGGTCACCAAAAACCTTATGTACAATAAGCAGATGCCCCCTAAAAGTAGACACAAATTACACATAAAATATATCAGTTAAAAAAAACAAAACCAGACTCCTCTCCTCCAAACTATATACTCTTCGTGGGCAAGAAAATGCCTAAAAGCATAAACAACTCCCTCTCATCCCTACTGCTACCAGGAGATTGAGAAGTCTCAAAATAGATCACCTTAATTTCAAGAACATAATATAATAGAAATGCTTATCCCCAAAGCTAAATGGGAAAACATAATACTAAGTCACTACTACATGAAATAAAAACCCATTCATACAAGACATGGGTTCAAATTATAGCCATCATCGTGACTCTATGGCTAGCTGTATAATTGCTGCTTTCTGTCTCACTTCTTGGACATACTGCACACTTGAAGAGGGCTAGAACTTTCTCTTGTTTCTCAAAGTTTCTCAGTATCCAGCACACTACTTAGCACACAGAAAGAATAAACGAGAAAATACAGCCTCAGAGAAAGAGTGGGGACCGCCTCCGCAGATGTCACCTGGCCAAGTAAAGAACTGGCAGCATCAATAAGGACCAATACCAGTGTCGTTATGTAAAGACATCTGGTCTGAGAATTCTGCAGACACTGCCATCTCAGCTTAGGATGCTCTGTCCACCACCTGCCTGCTAGGTCTGGAAGGCAAAGGAACTGTGGAATCTTGGGGCTGAAAAGTACCTCTGAGTCATCCAGTCCCACCTCCAAAACACTTCGTCCTCATAAGCTTAAAACCATTGAGAGTTTAGGAAGCAGCTCATTCTATCGTAAAACATATTTAAGAATTAAGCATCCCTCCTTATTTGAGATGCCCTATAGCTTTCACCCCCAGATTCTTCTTTTTCTTCTTACCAAGAACAAGGCTGGCCCTTTATGCACATGACTGCCTCTCAGATATTAGAGACAGCTTTCAGGTTTTCCTGCCTATAGTTGTACCCAAGCTAAAGCTCCCCTGTTCCTTTGTTATCTGTGACCAGCTTTGGAATACTCCACATCCATCCCGTGGCTATCCTTTGTCTCTTTTTCTTTCATAGCCATCAGCCCAGAACTGTAGTGATGCTCTGGCTATGACAGGTCCCTGGTGGAGCCGATCTATCGCCTTCCTCAGCCTAAATACTCTATAGCTACCTCTGTTGATGCAGCCTAACACTGCATTTGATTTTGGGAGACCACAATAAACTACTGATTTATATCACCTTGAACTCCCAGGTCTTCTCTCCATGCTACTCAGACATATGGCTCCCCTTATCCCCAGTCCTTTCATACATAGTTGGGATTTTCAGATCCAAATAGAGAATCTTACACTTATTTCTATTACATTTTATCCTGTTAAATGAAGCCTAGCACTCCAACCTGTCAGGATCTTCTCATATCCTGATTCTATGGTTGAACTCACCCATTAACCACAGGAAAAGGGCCTCTAAATTCAGTTTTGAGGATTGCTTTTCTAAGCATTCCTTTTCAAACTTTTGAGAACTACCAATATCCCCTGTAGTGTCATCGGGTCTACTTTTCCATCTCTCAGATGGTTGTACAGGTTTTGCAATTTGTCTCAAACGCTCGCTAACAGCAGAGCCCAGCTAGGAGTGCCTAATTACCAGAAGCCAGACCTAAATGACAACGTCTGCAGACAAGCCAAGCATCCTCCAGCTCCCAGCCTCACTATGCACCCTGCTCAGGGCTGTCTGAGTGGCCAAGACAAAATAAATCCAAGGCTCTGTATGACAAGCAATTTCATCTGAACCTTGTCCAGATGGCAAAAATGTCGGTGCCCATCCTTGCTTATTTTCTGTGAATGCAGACAGAATACCTTGATAAGTGTGTGACATGTAACTAGTTTAAATTTCTTGTGGCATTGTGCTGAATGGATGAGATTAATATCCAGGACAGTGACATGTGACTGCATACCCTATAGTCTTGCAAATGCTCTCCCAACCCCGTGGAATTAAACGTCAATTCATGCTTTGATAAAAGGTCTTCTAATATTTACCTCTACAATTTGTCCTCAATGAGTATTTCTGTGTATTCAATACTAATACTGAGCTACAGTGATCATTTCATTGAAAGTTCATCATTTATGCCTGTTCTTTACATGAGCAAGATCACCTTTCAAAAGCCCCTGTTCATTTTTTCTGAGCAGGTTTCCAGCCATAAAGAATAATTAACTTGAAGTTCCTCTGTTTCTTCTTGCCACACCATAAGGAATATTGCTAATTTAAATTTTAAATTCAAAGACAACTAATACTAAGCATCTACTGTGACCTTAAAGCAATGTTAAGCCCTTTATTTTTTTTTTAAATATTTATTTATTTATTTATACAAGAACCGGGGAACAGGCCAGATGCGTGGGAGGGTGAGAGAATTAACCAGAGACAAAGTGGGGAACAGTATAGGCAGACTGACAAAATACACACTGCTGAGGGGAGCAGCAGGTGGGACAGGAGAGGTCTGCCGCACCCTCGCTGGTGGCCGGGATGGAACCTGCGCTGCAGAGGCTGCAGACAGCTTCACAGTGCTGCGCTCAACCCCCTGCGCCACCAGGGGAGGCCCAATCCCTTTATTTCATATGAGCTTTTTTTAATGACTTTAGGGTGGTTGTGTGCACAGGAAGCAATATATAGGTTTACCTGGTTTTTAAAATGTAGGTTTCATTTGTTTTTTTTTTTAAAGCCTAGTTTCAAATCCAACTTACGTATCTTACAGTTTTTACAGTCTCTCAAAGGGTCATTTGACAAATGGGTGATTCAAGTTACAAACCAGTGAAGTTCCATTAGACATTTAAAACTATTTAATTTAGAATGTATTTGTTTTCTAAGTTTTAGAATTGCTTAACAAAACATCACCTTAAAACAGTTCTTAAATTGTTTTAAATTGTATTAAATTGTTTTAAATGCTGGAATACTGCTTACAAATCCAGTAAGATTTCAACCCTCCCAATAATCAAATCTAAATCTTCACTGCATACTTAATTTGGAAATACTTGCTAACCTGTTGCATGGACCAAGTTATTTCAAATAAATGTTTGAAATATAAAATATGTATAAATCCTTTAAATAAAAATCACATATCCTTGAGTCTATTAAAATCTTCTAGCTTTCTTCCCCAAATTAAAATATGTTTACCCTTAGGGAAACGAGCATACCACTGTAAATGATTTTAGAATCTCTTTTTTGGCTGCTAGGTGCTGTTTGTATTTTGGCGACATCATCCAGACTTTAGATGAATTCTTGTCAAAGACCCTGATAGAACTTCTTCATCCTTATTTACATTTCATAGCATTGCCCTCCATATGGGGGCATCCAGAGAGCCCAGGACCCTGGATTTGAATTGTGGTATCATGGTACGCGGCTCCCTCACCAAGGGCTAGGAGCTGAGCAGCACCATCACCCATGTAGTTAGCAGCATCCAACAGTCCACACAGCAGTCTTGTTTTACAGCCATGATCAGAATATGGTGTTAACTCTGACTTTTTTAGTCCTCTCTTTTAAAGCATGTGTGTACATGCTTGATGCAGCAAACCTTACTTAATGACTTTTAACAAAGTTAACTCTAGTTAGACATGACATCCCTAAACTAATCCTGAAGTCATGTGGGACCCTCTCCTCTGTGCTGTGTATGATGCCTGTCTGGTGCCTCGAGGATACAGAGAAGACAGTATACCTGCCTATACGGAGTTCACTGTCCAGCATAAAGGCTAAGAGAAGTGAGCAAATCAGTTCTACAAAGCAAAGTTATTTCCAAATAACTCAGGAAACCTAGAAAGCCACCCCAAAGTACTGGAACATAAACTAGGTTTTTAAGGGAAGATTGCATTTCCCCAACATTTCGAGAAATTTCAGACATACAGACAAGTTTTTTGCACTATATTCTATCACTAAGATTCTACTTTTCTTATTCCATGCTGTATCATGCCTTTCCATCTGTTAATTCCTCTACCCATCCACCAAACCATCTTACTTTGTTGTTGTTGCCAATTCAAAATAAAGGGGAAGTGTGATGATACACCTAACCACCTACATGTGCACATCATTAACTAGAAAGATAAGACTGATTTTGACAGCAGAATGGAGGGTCACTAAAGACTATTCAAGATGGAGGAATGGTCTTTAATTTCTTTAAAGTACATAAGCAGAAAACTGGGACTCTTTGAAAAACTACAACTGCTGGCTGACCTGCAAGTCCCCTGAAGCACTGCACTTTCTTTCCAAGCCTAGGAATCTCCAGGTTCTGCACTAGTCGCAGCCCCAGCACTCAAGACTCACTTGGTGCTTTAACTACCTGTAATAACTTATAGAGCTGAGTGGTAATGCCACACATCACCACTAAGTGTCCTTATACTTTAGTTTCTCTGTAGCATGAAGTTTCTTTAGAAATATACAACCAGCAGTTTGCTAAGTCACTGGCTGGGGTTGCCCTGGCTTTTCCGGCTAGCAGTAAGCAGCAGCAAAGACAAACATAGCCTGACCTACAGTTTTTATCCTGTAATTCTCACCAGGTTCTGCAATTCAGTTTTTATTTTATTTTTCTTCCTTTTTAAATAACATAACACAGTTGAAAATGAGCCCATCATTGGCTTCACTTTCATCCCAGATTGCAGTTTAAATTTCCTGCTAAAACAGATAGAAATTCTGGCAGGAAGGCATGGAGTTTGCACCGTGCTTGCCTTACCCCAGACAAAGAACTGGTTAACGCAGTTGTGGGCTCTGTGTATAATGGGATGTGGCCTCAAGGTCATGTTTGAGGCACAGCAAATGCAGGGTCTGTGGCTAGAAATTGTAGCCCAGAGACACTCAACTTCAACAGAGTAAGAGGCACTTGGTAACTGAATGGAGTCAGGGAACCACAAAGAAAGAATTAACAAATAGAACGCTGCAGCCAGTCTGGAGGCTTACGCCAGGCCTGAATTGCCCCGGAACCTGGGAAAGGGGCTCTAGTTCTGTTGACTCTCCCAGAATGGGGGGGATATGAGGATCCCCCACATTCTTTCCCTCTAAAAAGAATGGAAATCAGAAAGAAAACTTAAAGGTCTCTTATAGCTCAACCAAAGTTGTACCAAACAGGCCCTGAAGCTATGGCTGTGGCCACAGGGTCTTTCACACGCTTACAGAACATAATACCGCCAAAGAGCACTACCAGACTATCAGCAGGTTCCTTGTTAACCCCTTGGGCTCTGTATCTGCTTGCCTTGTCCACTTCTGGACGTCTGGATTCCACCCACCTTCAAATGCCTCATCCTTCACGAGGCGTCCAGCTGGAGGAGGTCACCACGTCTGCTAAACACCCACAACTTTTACCTGGGCTTCTAATAGCTACCTCATATTCTGTCCTTTTGGCTCATCATGGCTTTGAACAGATCATAACAGTATTCGTGAAAAAGGACCAATGGCATTCATCTTCTCTCTGCCCTTCTCTTCCCAGGTACACTCAATGCTTGTGGAGCAGAAAAGGGACCTCTATGGCCTCCAACCCAGTTTCACAGCAGGTAACCAACATAACATGAGAAAAGAAAAGAAAAAGATGACCTAATATGGGAAGAAGCAAAGAAAGATGCCTTCCACCATGTGACAACACCATGGGGCAAGGCTCTGTGCTCCAACACCGGCAGCCATGCTCAACATAGACAGCAATTTACCAAGTAAAACCTTACTGAGTCGAGATTCTACAAGACGGTGTTAAAATACTTTCCAGCCACAGACCCTTTTCCAGTTAGCTGAGGTTCATCCAACAAAAGCATAGAGTAGGGACCACTGCAGGAACCAAGTTTCACTGGCTAAGGAGAGAGAATGGGGATGTTTAATGACCCTAGCCTCCTGAAGAGCTAGGGAGATTCTATCTGTGGGTATTGCCAGAGGAGGAAGTAGAGAGTCTTTTTTTTTTTAAAGACTTATTTATTTATTTATTTATCTATCTATTTATTTATTTATACATACATACATACATACAAGAACAGGGGTACAGGCCAGATGCCTGGGAGGGTGAGAGGATTCACCAGAAACAGAGCAGGGAACAGAACAGGCAAATTGACGAAATACACTGCTGAGGGGAGCAGCGGGCGGGACAGGAGAGGTCTGCTGAGCCATGTGGGACCCTCGCCGGCCGGCTGGGATCAAACTGGTGCTGCAGAGGCTGCGGAAAGCTTCACAGCGCTGCGCTTAACTGCCTGCACCACCAGGGGAGGCCCGGAAGTAGAGAGTCTTTATTAACTGATGTGTGAGGAGTTAGTCATGAATCATTTCTTCCACACTGCTGTCATTGTCCCAGCAACCCGAGGACTGAATGAAGGCCCACCAAAACTGTCCAGTCAGATACTGCCTACAAGGCACAGGTGATGTGCTAGGATTATGAGGGTGCAAGATGCCATCCTACCTTCAAGGAGCTTATACCTGTTAAGGACTCTCACCCAAGAGAATAGAATCAAGTCACTTATCCTTCTCCATATTCCCATTCATGGCACAGTTGCCAGGTCCACTTATATGACTGATAACAACATGAGGAATGCCTGCCTCCCCCACGACCAGGAGTACAGACCACAGATTGGGCTTTGCTCATCACCGTACTCTCAATGCCAAGAATACAGCAGGTCCTCAGTGCCCATACAGCGATGGACTGAATGACTGAATGAGAGAAATTAATGAACCAGAGGAATGGGGAACCAGAGTAGGAGAGTGGTAAAAGATTAAGACCAGAATGTGGGAAAAGTTCAAGAAAACGAGTTGAAACAGTCCCAGAGCATTGCCAATGCGGAAGTTTAGACACTAGTGTCTCAGTTAATCCCCAGTATAAATCATTGACCAAAAATCAGCACCAATGTGGAAAATCACCAGAAAGGGCCAGGAGGCCTGTTCTGGGTTGTCGCAGGCTGGTACTGAGCGTTCCTGACCTAAAGGGTTATGATACGGACTGATGGCCTTCAGCAGGTGAAGTGGCAAGTCCCTGAAATAACCTCTGCCCACATTTACCCAGGGGCAGGTCAGGAATAGTGTTAGAAAAGAGGATACACAGAGAAAGACTGTCGAACCCTGTTAGTCATAACTAATCCCACACATCCCTGCAAAATGGCTGGCAATAACTCAAGCCCCACCTTCTCTGAGTCCCTATCGGTCAACGGCACCAGATAACATTATCAAGTAAAGGGCCCATAAAACACGGTGTCCCCTCATCTCAGTGGGACAGCCCACAAACTACACATTTACATTAGACTAATGGTTCAAAAAGAAACTACCCCACACAATGTCTGATGCTATATATTGAACTTAATCCCTCACTGTTGGCTATAAGTTCCATTTGTTGCAATTATTTCTAGAAGGAAAATTAAGATGAAGTTTTGCAAATGGTTTATTCTCTGGAAAGCAAAAAAAAAAAAAAAAAAAGAGATGCTATGCAATCATCTTTTTAAAATCCTCTACCGAGTGATTTAATTACCTTTAATAGTTTCAGTTGTTCCTCTTTCTAGGATCTGTCCTATGTAGTAACTACCTAAGCCAGTGGCAGCTTTGATCTTGTCACTCTACTGCTTCAAGACTTTCTGTTCCCGCCTACTGACAGTCCAAAGATCAAACTGCTTGCGTGTGGTTTTCAATGCTGTCCCACCATCCGGCTCTAACTCCTCATACTCCCTGACTGATACCAGCAGCACCAGCTTCATAATTCATTGCTACCACCATCACAGTGCACGCCGAGCTTCCCTTTCCTGGGCCATCCTGCCACAGTTGCAGTAGGCATTGAAGACCACCAATCCCAGTCCTGCCTGGTCCAGCTCAGATGGTGTCTCTTCCATGAAACCCTACCTGAAATACGTGTGAGCCATGCACTAGGCATGGAACCTACGCAGGCGTGAGCCAGCGAGCCAGGTACCTGGAGCTTACCTCAGAGCAGTGGGTGGCAACAACCACAATATAGCAAAGCAAACTGAAACAAAACATATTGCGAGTTTAAAAATAAATGTATGAGGGGAGTGATGGTTTGAGTCATCATCCTACCCTGTGTCCCTTGCACTTTGCTTCCATGTGTGTGGGGGGCACGGCCCACATTCTGACCGCCCGGGTAAGATATCCTTATGCGACAGACTGTCATGTCAAGGCAGGGTTTGTGTTGCACATACCCAAGACATATACAGGGTTTAATGGAACCCAAGCTTATTGCCCCCAATGGCAACCTCAACAGACACAGTCAAGCATTTAATTTTCCTTGAGTTCATCTTGTGGACATTCGTACCTGATTAGGTTGCATTTCTACATCAATAGGTCCCTGTCTACTGTAAGAAAAGCACAACCTTCTTCGCCTGGTACCTAAAGCTAGCAGCCCATTGCTGTCAAGGACTCCTCTATTCTGGAACAAGGAGCTACATGGGGTTTCCAGAGCCATCGTCATGCTTTCCCACAGCTATATGCCTTTTGTGCTACCATCTGCTCTTTAATGTTCTTTCCTTTCTCTCTCTCTCTCTCCCTCTCTCTCTCTCTCTCTCTCTCTCTTTTTAAAGATTTATTTATGTATACAAGAACTGGGGTACAGGCCAGAGGTGTGGCAGGTGAGAGGAACCACCAGAGACAGAGTGGGGAGCAGAACAGGCAGATTGACTGAAATACACTGCTGAGGAGAGCAGTGGGCAAGACAGGAGAGGTCTGCTGCGCTGTGTGGGTTGCTCCCTGGCAGGCCAGGGGTTGAACTCGTGCTGCAGTGGCTGGCAATAGATTAATAGTGCTGTGTCTTTAACCCCTGCACCACCAGGGAGGCCCACTTTCCCTTCTCTTTTGCCTGCAAACTCCTATTCATCCCTGTAAGTCCTAACTGAAGTGTTTCCTCCCCTGAAGACTTCCGAGAGTCATCCACACTGAGCTAGCCTTTCCTACTCACACTCCCATGTGCCAAGAGAGCACACGCCCTGCACTGCTGTGACTGATCATTCCCTTCCTGGAGTGGTGACTGCTCTGTGGAAGGAATCCCATCTATTCTCTCTCACCCCAGATCTGGCACCTAGTAAATAGGTATTTAAGAAATGTTTTCTTTTTTTTTTTTCTCCCATTAAAGTTGTATCTTTTTTTTTTTTATAGAGGCTTGTTTATTTATTTATTTATTTTATTTGTTTGTTTGTTTTGTTTATACATGCACTGGGTACAGTCAGAAGCACGGGAGGGTGAGAGAATTCACCAGAGCCAGAGCGGGGAGCAGAGCAGGCAGAAGGACCGAAGTACACTGCTGGGGGGAGCAGCGGGTGGCAGGAGAGGTCTGTGCGCCATGTGGGACCCTCCTCCGGTGGCCGGGGAGCAGCCGGGGATCGAACAGGCGCCGCAGAGGCCGCAGGGCAGCTTTGCAACTCAGCAGCTCAACCGCTGCGTCACCGGGGAGGCCCAAGAAATGTTTTCAATAAACGAATGAATAAGCTCATCTAGATGAACAAAATCAGAAAATATTATCTAGAAATAATCATGTGAATTGGACAGTACTGCCAATATCACCTGAAATCTGTAGGCCAGAGCAGCACAGCTTACGAGACTTCTGATCTGCTCTCTGACCTTGGCAGTGTGTGACCTGCCTGCACATGCTCTTTTCCTCGGCGACCCCCTCTGGCTTCCATAGGTCACAATAATGTGGATCTGGTCCAAAAAAAAGCTAACTTCAACATTAACCCGGGAGAGTCTTGTTAATCAAAAACTTTGCTAAGAACACTCTGTTTGCTTATTAATTGTTTGGCCTTAGAGAAGTGTGAAAGCCACACATTCAATGTGCTAAAAACTGCTGGTTTTTAATGGAGAATCTTTGATGGTGGGAATAGTATAGACCCGTATTTCCTTCCTTTCCTCTTCCATCCTGCCTTCTTTTTTCTTAAACTCAGATGTAGGACTGTCTAGATCTTCCTAGGGAAGTTGGACATATATCTAATAACTGTGCACGCGGGCACCCTGCATAACTGTTCTGAGTCTCTATTTCCTCACCTGTAAAAGTGGGGATAAAGCACCTTCCCTGGAGGGTGGCTGTTTGCATCAGCAACAACCAGTGGAGGTTCTGGCCCCTCCAGGTGATGTCAAGTGGTCCTGAGCTATCATGCAATGTCACCACCCTTGGTTATATGTTTTCATTGTTAGAAAAGATACATAAGGTCCAACCCAGCATTTAAACACTTTCTGCCTGGAATGCCCAGCCAAGGGCATCTACCTTTAATGTCATTGAAATTGAACATCTTTTCATTTTACATGGGAAATGTTTTCAAAATCTTTGCATCACTCTAAATTTTCCAAATGATAAGACCATAAAAGTTGTTCCAAGTATAAGGAACACTTTACTGTACTATCTTAACATTAAGAGGAAATTGTGCAAGCTACTTACTTGCTACAATAATCTTTTAATTTAGAATAGATTCTCATTGAATAAAGAAGCAGGAATTAGATATTTGCCAAGGGCTAAGTGTGGCCAAAATTCTTATAATTTGTGGCAGACTGTAAAATTATCTCATGAATAGGCTGAAAGCAATGCATTAAACAGCTTGTCCCCCACTGGATTTCCAGAATTAGTTCTTAGTGTAAAAACACAACTATCACTAAAAGAATTAAGTAGCAACTTCTATAACTATACAGGTGTAGCTATACAAAGGTGAGTTATGCAAGCATTAAATCAAAATGACATACTGAATTGCCCACTGCTTAGAAAATATGTATTAATGAAATCTAAGTGTCTAGACACTCAGTAATTCTTTAAAAGATAATAATGAAACCATGGTCATAAAGTGAAGCATTTTAAAAAATTGCAGTCAAACTGAAGAAACTGAAACTTGGGGGTAAACTAAATAAAATAATATTTTATGGGAGGTAGAGACATAGTGAGGTGTTAGAAAGCTGACCAGTAATGTATGCTAAATACCCAAGTGTCAGCACCATGCAAAGCACGGAGCTTACATACTCACAGAGTTAACCATCCCATCACCCGATTTCCATTTTATAAATTACCGAAGTTAAGAAACACATCCAAGTTGTCAACTAGTACATGAAGTTGGGATTTGAGCCCAGTTTTGTTTTTCAAGTTGGTCTTAACTTTAAGACCAACTGCTCTGAAAATAGTCTCTGTAAAAAGTTAACTTATTACAAGATAGTACTAAGTGCTTAATGAGAACAAAACCTTAGAAGAGGAAACAGCCCAATCCACAATCCATGAAGTGGACTGAACTATACATGTGCCACTGTAAACGCTCTCCAGTCATGACCTAGAATACAAGATTCAACCTCAACTCCTCTTCATGCATTCAAGGGCTTCATAATCTGGCCCCAGAACACGCCCTGTCATGTTCACTAACATTGGCTGAATATTCCCATGGAAAAGGCATTGCACTGTTCACCACAGGAAATAGACTGGAGTAATATCTATTTTCTGCCCTCAAGGAACTTACACTTTACGATGAGAAATGAGGCAAGAATCACACAATGGTTAAAAAACAAAAACAGAAACAACAAAAAAATAAACAACCAGAGTACCAGGAGGGTCAAAGGATATATACTGCAGAATAGTCTGAGACAAAAGTTCTAAGACGTCCCCCACTGTTGGCAACCCTGCCTCCATTTACCCCACTGCTCTGGTGACCTCCAACTACTCTGGAAAGCAGGGGTAGCCAGCGGCAGGGATGTCCAGGCCAGCTCTTAAGGTGAAAGGAGTGGCCTCTGAAATGAGCTTTCTAATTTATTTATTTTTTTTTAAGAGGCATGTTAATTTATTTATTTGTTTGTTTGTTTGTTTTCTTTATACATGCACTGGGTACAGTCAGAATCACGGGAGGGTGAGAGAATTCACCAGAGCCAGAGCGGGGAGCAGAGCAGGCAAAAGGACCGAAGTACACTGCTGAGGGGAGCAGCGGGCGGCAGGAGAGGTCTGCATGCCATGTGGGACCCTCCTCCAGTGGCCGGGGAGCAGCCGGGGATCGAACCGGCGCCGCAGAGGCCGCGGGCAGCTTCGCAACCCAGTGCTCAAGCGCTGCGCCACCGGGGAGGCCCGAGCTTTCTAATTTAGATGGTGCAAACCAAACAGGTTACCTCTTTCTGTTGAGTTTAAGAATTTTTAAAGAGTCAACCCATTTTTGTTCTTCCCAATTTGTAATTACCCAGGAAATATACAGCTTTTCTCCCTGTAAAAAAATTAAAATGTTACTGGCACAAACTCATTTATTTTGCCCCTTTTTCCTATGTACTCTCAACCTGTCAGGTGTCGGGTGCCATTCCCTCTGTGTACACGACCTCCCCAGCCCCACCCTGCCCTCAAGGTCCCACCCTGGTCCATTGAATGCTGATTTCCCAGCTGCCAGGACCCAGTTCAAATGGTGCCTCCTGACTCCCTGGCATTTCTTCATCTCTCCTTCAGCTCACTGCATGTCTTTAGCACAGTGCTCGCCAGGCCACACTCGTCCCCTCCTTGGGGGGTTTTGCTCTTTCCTTTGAAAAGGCAGGACCCACATCCTACTCCAACTCTACCTCCTGACACTGTCTTGAGAATGTGCTGCTTAATGATAGCACTACTGCTGATTTTAGCCCCTTCTTTAAAGAAAAAGTATTTTCCAGAAGTGACATCAAGGCACACAGGAAGAGGGAACTGAATGTTTTCTTTGGCAGGAAGCGAGGAGGGGTGGGGAACAGGTGCACAGGAACAGAAAGGGCAATGTGGGTGCTCACAGGCACTGGGTTAGAAAGGAGAATACAACACAATTCCTGCCTTCGAGGAACGCACAGTCTAGCTGCAGGCACATGGAATGCTGAAATGCCCATGAACTTTCTCATTCCTTGGCACTGAGAAATGAAAGTGGCAACACAATAAACCTGTGATATCAGGTGGCAATAAAGGATGTGAATGAGTATTTTATTCTAGGAAAGACCCTAGTAAACTTAGTCTTTCCTTCTTCAAAATTAGCCCAATCTGCTATATTTAACTCTTGTGATCTTCATCTATTTTCATCAATTTCAGATTTAGCATCCTGCCTCAGTTCACCCCTCACATGAAGGCTAACATATAGTACTTAAATTGAGACAAACAAATTTTCACAAAAAGCATGTCAACTTTTTCATTGGGAGAACAGGTAAGAATGAACTGGATAAAACACAGATGAATTAGCTCCCTCAGGAACAGATTCTAGGTAGCCACTCTTTTTTAAAGAAAAGCAATACATACAACATCTATGTGGCTTCTTCTGTAAGCTCATTCACCACGCACACATTTGATTTTTTTAAGAAAAGGCAGAGCCCAAACTACTTATCCTTCTCCTTATCTGGCTCCTGCCCTGAAGGTTGCTTTGCAAAGATATCTCAGAATGAAATTATCCAGCAAACCCTTGTGTGGATAGAAGGTTCCACAAGTCAACAACCGCTTAAGCAGTTTAAACCAACAAGCAAGATGCCCTCTATTTAAATGCTATGAGTGAATCTATTTTAAGCCTTTAAAAATCCTTTGGGCAGGTGTTTAAGCTGTGTACAGACTGAGCCTGTGGAGGCTCTGGGGGTGGGGGAGGGGGCTCCACTCCCCATGCAGGCAACATTTTGTTCAGGCAATCTTCCTGCAGCAGGTCATGTGACAGAGGCCAAGTAAACAGCATCTGGGGATTTTCAATTACAGACCTTCGCCCAGCATGCCTGCACTGTAATCTCTACCAGATGAGGCTCAGGCCTCCCTATTTTCAATAATTCACACACTGTGTACACATAACATGACAATAAGGGCATTCATGGTGCGGCCTGATTCGCAGATCAAAGCTAGCAAAGGGCCAGCTGTAAGCATGCTCTGCTGCTGGATGATTCTTGCTTTTCACAGGCTTGGAAAGATACTCCGCAGGACCTGGCAGGCCAGCCTCTTTCCTGTGCGGTATGCTGAGCAAACTCTGAGCGTGAATCAGGCACAGCCTCCTGGGATGGCCAAAGAGGGAACCGATTCCATGTGCATTTGCAAGTACTGGGCAGCTTCAAAGTCCAGTAGATCCAACAAGCTGCTCTCAGAGGGGACTGCCTTGGCCAGTGCAAGACCTGGGCAAAAGCTCTACCACTCCCGGGAGCAGGTGCTTCTTGAGAACAAATCTGCCCCAAAAAGACAGTAAGGTTCCTGGACTTAAGAACCCTCAGCCAGGAGATCTAAACAAATCCACTGCTGTGCACTGTCCACTGAGCCATTACACACATCCAAGCAACTCAGACACAAACTACACAGAGGTGTATTTTTCATGCAGGTGTATTTTTCATGCAAAGCTTAGAGGACGCTCTGTTGTTATGACTCAAATCCCCACACGTTAACTCAATTAACTCGTGTGTGTAGACGACCACATTTAGCTACTCCATGCGTGTGCATGCATGTGTGATTTAAAAGCATTCAGAATTCGCAAGCCCATGACATTCCAAATGCCCACTGCCCTGCAGGGAGAGTCGCGACTGGAGGAAATAAGGACACCGCTTCCTCATATAAAGATTTCATACCCGTCAATCAGGGCAGGAACCCAGAGAAAGCCATAATGGTGACTTCCTCAGCAGCAAAACACATGCTGCTCACCAGCTGTGGGCTCTGTGTCCTTACCCCCTTTTCTCTCTCATTCAGAATAGTTTCCTCTTAATCACAATAATCCCAAAAGTGCTAAAACATATCAATCGTTGGGTAAGCCCTGCCTACAAAGAGCCAGCCGGCTGGCTTTTATGGCCTTGTCCAACAGCAGCTGATACTTCATTCAGTGACAAATCCAATTTAGCAGTTACAAGAGGTTTAGCATCCCTGAAAAAATATTGGGGTTGATCTGGCACTCTGAAGTCAGCAAATGCTCCACTGCCATATTGTTGTAGTGATTATTCTGCTGTCATATTTGGATGTCTCCAACCAAATGTCTCACACTTTCTCTATCCTTGTCTTCCCCAACCCCCCCCCCACCCCAAGATCTGATGATGATGATGGTGTTGGTGATAGAGGCAAGAATTTAATCCCTGGATAAAACATACAGGCAACAATCCCACTTGGAAACTGATGAAATAATATAATTTTACACTTCACCCACCAACACACATGCAGTCAGACACGCACACACACACACACAAACACACAAGTAATTGGCTCTGCTTTGCAAACAATTTTAACACAGTGAAGGAAAAGCTTGGGGTGAAATTGATTTCACTCTAACCTTTAGATTCTAGGTCAGTTTTGAAAAATAAAGGGGATAAACAAAATACAAGGATTTTATCCTTGGATTGAAATTAGTCTTATTAAAAAAGATTGCAGGTCTGATATAAAGACTTTGTAAAGAAATCTTCACATTCACTTTAAACATTAAAATATTAAAACAAAGAAAACATTTATACTATAATGGAGCGAAACAAATAAATAGAAAAATTAGTTTCAGAACATAAACTGAAAAATATATTCTGTACAGAATATATTTTACTTTACATTCTAAATATAAACAATACATTTACTTTACTTAAGTCAAGTTAAAAGAATTCCCAAAGAAAATAACTTGGTTAATTTAACTATAAAAGGAGTAATGCAACCAACAAAATGCCATTTTTAAACACCACTACTAGGTAATTTACGATGTAAAATAAAAGGGAAATGATCTAATAGGAATGTGGGTTGATTATTTCTTTAATATCAGGCTTTGTAGTCAATAGTTGGTTTTAATGATACCAAAAAAGTGACCACAGAGACATCTGGTGAAAAAAAAAGTTTTCAGTGCCATAAATGACAGGCACGCAATTGTGGTTGGCAAGATATCAAGGATGGAATATTCCATACATGAAGTTCTGATTTCATGTGGTTTCAAGATTTCATTTTTTTTCCTCTGGATTTTCTAAAACATACACTGAAAATTAAAACAAAAAACAAACACTCAAAGGCCTACAGACTAGAGAAGGCATTTAGCTTCTGTGAATAACAATCCATTAGATTAATATTTTGTCAATGCCACTTGTCACAACAAAAGCAGCCGCATTTATAATTTACTCTAAGACTGGTTTAATTAAAATTCAAAAAACCACGACAAAGCAATATTGAATTTCATTTGCCGCATTGTAATTACTTACTTTGTAGCTGACTATAAACAGTATTTTATTACATCTAAAAAATGCATTTAAAAACTAACTGATTCAGAGACATGGGAAAGACAGAGGGAACAAGTCCCATCATTTCTACTTTACATAGAGAGTTACTTTCTACTTCAAAGTGACTTTAGAAAATGGAGATCCAGGATCTTTCCCAAGCTGAGGGGACCTCTACCTGCATGACCCAGTTTCTGGGAACACCCCAGAACACAGATTTGGCAGAGTCAGGTCTATGTAGCTCCCTCTGAAGTCTCACTTGGCTCAAATTCAACAAGGAGACAATAGAGGCTGCCAGGCTTGATGGATGACTTAAAGGCTTAAAACCACCATTTGCATCCCCCCCAGATAAACAATTAGCTGGAAAAATGTTTTTGGTTTTTTTTTTTTTTTTTCCTGGAGACAACTTCCAATACCGTTAATATGCCCGGCTGGGGAGACTTAGTTGAGTAAAATTAGACTGGACTTTTAGAACATTTGTCTGAAATATTTTCTGAAAGTGTCTTCCTGGAATGGGAAGAAACAAACCATTCATTCTGGATAAACAAAGTTTAGAATGTTAACCGTTAGGAAAGGCTTAGAAACCTAAAACTCCCTCATAGTCAGTATCAAGGTTTTCAATGTATTTGATCACTTAATTTTTCCATTCCCACTTCCCTTGTCTTAAACCCATGTAATTCCAAAGCGGCATAATAAAAACTTCACTTATTGAACACGGCAGACAGGCATAAACACGATTTAAGCATGAAAGGAAGGAAACAGCCTCCACGCCTGCTTGCCAGATAAAAAATCAGTGGTTCTGAAACTGCACACTGACAATTTTCTGGAGCTCCTAAGGAACCAGGAGGGAATACCTGAGAAATGACAGTGAAATATCTTTAAAGTCAACCTGCATTTCTCTAGAATGAATTTACAGGAGGCACAGAGCACGAGCAACTCCGGAAATTCAAGGAGCCTCCATTAATAAAATGAGGCAGCAGTGTGGTTTCCATGGCAACAGAGACTCCAACTCTCCAGCAAGCTTAGGATACCACCCCCTCCAGACTTCTCCTCACATCTTCCCACTTCCAGGTGCTGACAAAACCAAACATACTTTTAAGCCCAGAGACACAGTGCAGGGGTTGCAGAGGGGATTCTTAATAACATTGGCTTTGTCAAAGTGGCGTGGTAGCCTCAGAGACCTCCACAGCTCAACCTTGCTGGAGGCTTGGAGTATAATTTTAAAGGGAGTTAAAAGCCCCCTGAGAATGTTCCATGAGTTATATATATTTGCTGTAACATTATAATGTGTTATGACAAGCTATATATCATTGTAACAGGCTCCCATGTTTAACATTAGTGTTTTGTTTTTTTTTTTCTTTGCTCTGATTAAATGATTTGAGAGGTTAGGATCAGCTTGCTCACCAGAATTCAAAGCACCTGAGAAAAACTGACTACATTTCTTTAACAGATGGAACCTTGAGGCTTCTACTTAATGAAGCCATGATACACTTTCAAAAGAGACCTTCCAGCTCCCCTAGAATAGCCTAGTAAGGAAAAATACAGACTTCAGAACTCTGCCATTAACTAGTCACTGACTTAAGAAAGTTATTAAACTCCTTGGGCCTTGGCTCCCCCCAAAGTCTAATACCCTATAATGTCATAATACACAATGATGATATACCTGATTTATATTCCTTCCGAACACAAGCAATCAGAGAGGCACCAGAAAGTACCACTATCTTTCAATCCTCCACTTTCCATTTCCCTCTGAGCACCTAATTTGCAAGGTCCACACCAAAGGACAATGCAATGCGTCCTAGTAAATCAAGCAGTTGCAAGAAAGGAGGTTACAGAGAGCAGCCCAGGACAGGGCAAAGGGGGGCCTACAGTTGGGGGTGGAAAAGCCCAAGAGGATTCTAAACAGATCCTTCCAAGAACAATGCAAAATCAACATTCACCTTAGTGTTTTCCTTGGGGAAAAATGAAGGTGAGGGATAAGCACAGAATGTGCACGAAGGTGGGGAACAACTGGAACCAGTATCCATCCCCATCCTTTCAACAGCTGTACTAAGACTAGAGAGACACTCTCTACAGCCAGTGGCTTCGGAGCACCTGTTATAAGCATGACTTGGGGGCCGGCAGCTAACAGGACCAAAGGAGGACAAAAGGTGGTAACTTCACACTCAAAGAGTTTACAATCTAGCTACCCCATGGTCTGTAAGAAGTGCAGGTGGGCAAGGGTGGGGTGGGGGGGAAAGAGGGGGTGGGGTGAGACAGATCCAGAGTGGTTTTATATATATATATATATATTTGTGTGTGGGACCCTCGCCGGCAGCCGGGGAATGAGCTGGCGCTGCAGAGGCTGGCGAGCAACGCTGCACCACCAGGGGAGGCCCAAGTGGTTTTATGTTTTTAAAAATTTTCTTTTTTAGTTCTGTTCCCTTTTCCCCCTTTCACATACGAATAATCTAGTTTTAAGTCCTTCTCTGCACTCACATGATAATCTAACTTCCCACATGACACACTCACACATGCACTGACTTTAGCATGTTTTCATGCTGAAAGACTTCTAGCAGACAGTAACAAATTCCTGACAACTACAAGTTGAGAAGAGAGAAAGTATTTCATTTCACTTTTCAGACAGGTCTGGCTCTGGGACTAACCAGCTGAAGGACAGGAAGGATAAATTTCCAGAACAACTTTCCCTTGTCCAGGGGGAACAAACAAATGTGTACCAGACCTCAGAAAGTCGCTGCATGTCTAATTCCACTCCACTCACGAGGTCACATCATTTATATAGAAACTCTCTTAATGTGAAATCTATCTCATTTTTCCACCTCAGAGAAGAACAAGAGGCTTCTGATGCAAATGTGGCCCCTATGTCCTTGAGAGGAGATTCTGCAGAGAGCTGGCTAGAGCTGTTAACACACACAGCACTCCACATTATGTGACCAGCACAGGGGAGAGTCACAATGCCAGCTGAACCCTAGACCTAGGCATCTGGGGCCAATAGATGGTCATTTGTGTTATGAAAATGAAAATAAGTAAAAGTTGAGACAGAAAGACTCTTACTCAGAAACAATCATTCCCATTATATGAATTTTGATTGGCCTTTCTTTACAATTTAATTACAGACCTTTCACTGTGAGTGTGCAACTGGGACTATTTATTTAGCTTGGTTTATGAATAAGTAGCAAAAGGAACATCAGAATATGACCTAAATTTGCTACAGTGAGACAGTCATGCAAGAGTTTAGACAGTATTCTGCAGACAATGGAAAGTGCCAGCAGTTTGATAGGATGCTTCAACACCTTCCTGGGTTTGGGAAAGATAAATCTGTCTATGGAATGAAGGCTAGGGGGTTAACTGGAGGCAGGGAGACAGGCAAGGAAAACAGAGCAACAGTTCAGGTGAGAAGTGGTTAGAACCTGAATTTGGGGAGTAAGTAATCCTGCAAAAAAGCAAGAAGGGACTGAAAACTTCTTATTTAGAGGTGCAAAAGGATGCCCCTGTTGAGCTGTCCAACAAGCAACTGGACGTGCAGAGTTAAAGATTCAGACTGAGCAGGAAACCTCGGTCCAGAAGTTGAGAGCCTACTGCTGAAACTGAACCCCAAGAGCCCGGAATCAAACCCAAAGAGTGAGAGAGTAAAAGGAAAAGTGTGGAGAGAACAGAGGAAAATATATCAGCAGAAGAGACTAAAAAATAGAAAAGACAGATGTACGTGGTGGAGTACATGGAAGGCAAGAATAAAGCTGAGGACCTCCTTGATGGTGCAAGGGGTTAAGCACAGCACTCTGAAGCAATCTGCAGTCTCTGCAGCACACGTTCCATCCCCGGCCAGCCAGGGAGCAACCCACATAGCGCAACAGACCTCTCCTGTCTTGCCCTCTGCTCCCTTCAGCAGTGTATTTCAGTCAATCTGCCTGTTCTGTTCCCCACTCTGTCTCTGGTGAATCCTCTCACCCCTGCACCTCTGGCCTATACCCCGGCTCTTGCATGCATAAATAAATAAATCTTAAAAAAAAGAAAAAAGTTGAAAGAACAGAGAGCTAAAGTGGTAAGCCATTTAAAATTGAATTATGTCTCTCAAAACCTCTATTATAAATATCCTCAAGTGCAAAAGTGATTACGGTGGTCTGTACTGGTCCCCATCAATTTCATCTGGCATGGAATCTTGTGCTGACACAAGGGTTCTCAAGTGGGGTTCCAAGGATCAAGCACCCCCTTGGGATTTACATGGCTCCTATGCTCTCACAGGCCTGGACTCTCATCACCGATACGGGCCATGGGGGAATGAGTAGGGGCAAAAACCAAGGGCAGCTGCTGAAAGGTGTGTGGTCGGGAGAGAGCACGGATGAAATAGAGCTGTGTGCAGTGGTCCTATGCTCTAGTGAGAGTGGGGAGGCAAGGGCTCCACTCTCCCACACTGAGGCACAGGCTGGGCTACAGGGTGGTTACTCTTCTGGACTACGGCAATCATACTTTGGTTACGAAGACAGAAAAATGGAAAGAAATCAGTAAAAATATTTGGCGAGAATCAACTGTCTAGGTGGAATTTATTATAAAAAGCACTGTATATTTAATCAGTATTTGTAAGTTTTTGTTTCTATACAAAAATTTTAATCAAGACATATGGATGCAGCAGTGTGTATGTACATGTGGTTTAATACATTTACTAGCATACTGCAGTTGATTGCCTCTTTTTTTTTTTTAATTTTCTAGAGGCATGTCTTATTTATTTATCTATTTGTTTGTTTGTTTGTTTGGTTTATACAAGCACTGGGTACAGTCAGAAGCCGGGAGGGTGAGAGAATTCACCAGAGCCAAAGCAGGGAGCAGAACAGGCAGAAGGAACGAAGTACACTGCTGAGGGGAGCAGCGGGCGGCAGGAGAGGTCTGCGCGCCATGTGGGACCCTCCTCCAGTGGCCGGGGAGCAGCCGGGGATTGAACCGGCGCCGCAGAGGCCACGGGCAGCTTCGCAACCCAGCGCTCAACCGCTGCGCCACCTGGGAGGCCCTGATTGCCTCTTAATTTTTGCTTCTAATCAATGCATCTAAAAAGTTTCACCGAATGGACAGCAGCTTCCTAAGTCGGTAAGAGATGTCACATTGAGCATCCTAAGATCACTCCCTAACAGGGGGCCCTCAAGAGTAATCCAGACAATTCCCACAAGTTAGAAAACCCACCACCACACGTGACACCCTCTTCTGGCTCCCATTCTTTACACAATCCTTACATAACCATTCAACTGCATAAACATCCATCCACACCTCCAGGGCCCACACCTCCAGGAACCCCATCCCAACTCACCTTTACCATTTTCTTTCTGATCTTCTCAAATAGTCTCATAACTGCTTTTCTTATCCACCTGCAACTCTCACCCTTCCTTAACATTATGTACATGCAGAGTGTTATTTCTCTTTTTTAATTGATTATTTTTTACTATTGCTTTATTTCTTCTTTTGGCTTTTAAAAAAAGATTTATTTATGCGTACAAAAACTGGGGTACAGGCCAGAGGTGTGTGGGGGTGGTGAGAGGATTCACCAGAGACAGAGTAGGGAACAGAACGGGCAGACTGACTGAAATACACTGCTGAGGGGAGCAACGGGAGAGTTAGGAGAGGTCTGCTGTGCCATGTGGGTAGCTCCCTGGCCGGGACTGAACTCATACTACAGTGGCTGTGGATAGCTTCATAGGTTGTGTCTTAACCCCTTGTGCCACCAGAGAGGCCCAGAGTGTTATTTCTTAACATAGCAAGTCTTATCCAAAGAACTTTAATACCTCTTTCTCATCCCTGGGCTTTCTATCATGTCCTATACCTAGAATGCCAACTCTTGTTGCTGCCTGCAAGTTTCTATTCATCTTTCAATAAAGGCTTCCATCACCTGCAAGTGGTGACACTCTGGTGACACTGCTGATGGTCTCCTGCACTCATAACCTCGACACATCCTATTGTCATTTGCTTCCATGACCATTTTCTCTACTAGTCTCTGAAGCACTAGATCACAGCGGCTTTATCCTGTAACTCCTCTGTGCTGACCCCCAGGATACCACCGAACACACAGGGGGTGATTCATAAATGTTGACTGAGTCAATGAGCCAGAAATATATAGAGGGTGTACAGTACTTATTTCTGAAATTAGGATATTTTAAACAATTAGTACATAAGTTGGGAGAAAACTATTATTTTGCAAACCAATTAGGGAGCCTACCCAAGCCTATGAAAAGCAGTGTTCAGAGGTCTTTCATGAGCTCTTTGTGGAGTGACATGTTTTCTGTCTAGTTTATAAGTGGGCCCTCTTCCCTGGTTTGAGCCACACAGATTTTCTGTTGAGAAACCCTTTTAAGCCATGTGTGCGGTTTCTCCCCTACCAAAGCCTCATAATTACAAATATTATCACTAAAATCAATGAGAAATAGCGAAAATATTTGTAGCCATAATGCCTGGACTGAGAGGAGCTCTAATCTTAGATGTTAATATTAGAGAGTTGAACTGTTTATTTATTTATTTTTAAAGATTTATTTATTTATTTATACAAGAACCGGGGTACAGGCCAGATGCGCAAGAGGGTGAGCAGTCTCACCAGAGACAGAGCAGGGAGCAGAACAGGCAGAAGGACTGAAGACACTGCTAAGGGGAGCAGCGGGAGCGACAGGAGAGGTCTGCCGCACCATGTGGGATCCTCGCCGGCCAGCTGGGATTGAACCGGCGCTGCAGAGGCTGCGGACAGCTTCACAGTGCTGCACTCAACCGCCTGCGCCACGAGGGGAGGTCCGAGAGTTGAACTGTTTAACTTTAGAAGACACCTAGGGCTAATTCATCCATCAATATCAACTTCATGGCCAGGGGGTGGGGACAGAAGAGAAAAATTAAGCAAAGTGAAGCCAAAAGACACAAGCAAGGTCACACCATCCCTAGTGTATAGTTGGGAAGAACTGAGGCCTCCTGACTCAGAGGGTGCATTTCAGAACAATCTGTAATAAACCAGTGCTTTGTGTCAACTTTTTACTTAAATGCTAAGATTTACCTTTAAGGTGCTTTTTATCATTAACATTTAGTAATTGCATTAAACAGGCCCTTAATTTTTCTTTCAACAGGATTTAAATCCAAAATTCTTAATTAGACCAAAAAAGGCTAATCTGGATATATTTGGAATTAGGTCCCAGAGTCTAGTCTGATCACAATTACATAATCAAAAAGTAAAGGTCAGATCCTCCCCTTAAAGCATCAGAAGCTCTGGGACATTCTTGGAGTCAAAAAGCACTGTCCACATTCAGTATTATAAAGGAAAGTATGATGGTCTCAGTGCCTCCTCAACAGTGAAATCCTGCTCAGGATCCTCCTGAACGTATTAACTTTCACAAGAGGAAGTTCCAGCCAAATTCTCAACTCAGAACTTTGTTAGGGTTCATAGGGATTACATTGCTTAGCTGAGGTGACAGAATTACTTTCAAAATCCCATAGATTCAAAATTTTACTGAAGAGAATAGCTTCTCTCTTAGCCAGAGGGATGATATGGCAGAGAGGAGGCAAAGAAACTAATTTTGAGCAAATATACAGTGCACCTTCAAACATGAAAGGAACCCCTTTAACCCCTGGAGAGTCATCACCCACCAGGGCAGTGATGTCTCAGACCTCCTGACCTCCCTCAGTGCACATCTGCCCCAGGCAGCACATGCCATGCACTGCTACAGGAGCAATCTGCTCCGCCATTCATTAATTTCAACCTTAAGAAATTGGAGTCCTCTATCTATATTGTTTCTCTGAATGATCATTCTCTGAGCCATTCTCTACAAATAGCTCTGTCAGCTGTAACATAGTAACAAAACATAAAATATACTATGCAACCTTCTGTCCTAAAAATCCTTTCTTTTTTTTTTTTTTAAGATTTATTTATTTATTTATACATGCACTGGGTACAGTCAGAAGCGCGGGAGGGTGAGAGAATTCACCAGAGCCAGAGCAGGGAGCAGAGCAGGCAGAAGGACCGAAGTACACTGCTGAGGGGAGCAGCGGGCGGCAGGAGAGGTCTGTGCGCCATGTGGGACCCTCCTCCAGTGGCCGGGGAACAGCTGGGAATCGAACCAGCACTGCAGAAGCTGCGGGCAGCTTTGCAACCCAGCGGTCAACCGCTGCGCCACCGGGGAGGCCACCTAAAAATCCTTTCTAATTCTACTGAAATTTTCAGGCAAACACCGGCTAAATCTACTTTTATCCACTAATGATTTAAACTTCTTTGTGTCCTTACCAAGTCTCTTCTTTCCAGACAGAAGGGACCTCAGTAAGGGGTCCATCCTTACCAGCCTAAGGTGATTCCCAGGATCACTTTCACTGGGGGTAATTATGCTTGTCTCTATTCTGCTGCAAGAGTCACATAACACAGTGCATGGCGCCAACACAAACCAGCTGGATTATATCATTATAGAAAGCCATAGATATGGAATTTTTCATAAAAGGTAGATTCAATGGATTAGAAGGATACCCAGGCCCCCACCTGGATGTTGGGAAACCTGGTTCAAATTCCAGTTTGAATTTGTCTGAACCTTGGTTTTCTTAAATGTTTAAAGGATCTTAAACCTCCCTTAGAAAACTATCACAGATCAGCAAGGAATGTTTCTGTGGTATCAGCCAGTGGGCATCTGGCACCTACCCCAAACACTGTACCCTATTTATATTAGGTATAAATTCATTCCAATTCATTTCTCACTGACATTAATTTAAATATGATCTAAATGCAATCATCCCTTGGTCAAACAGAAATAGGGGCTCACTCCTCCAGAGTCACTACTGTAGGTTAAAAGAAACCGTTTCCCTGGAAGAACCATTGCAGCAAAGAAAGGACTGGTCAAAGGACACTGAGGCTGACTCAAAAGAGAAGAAACATTTCACAAAATGAGAAGAGGTCCATCCTCACATGTAGTCAAGTCAATGTTAAAAAAAATTAGGAAATACTGGTTTATAACATAGGTTTCAGGCAGGTTTATGGACTATTAAGCCAACACCTGTCTATACATTAGGCTCACCACCAGAACAGTTACCATTAAAAAAAAAAAAAAAATAGGTAGTCCTTGATGCTTCCAAGGATATACAATGCTATTAGGGGGATATATTGATTCAATCCTCTTAGATTGCAATTTGATCATATGTATCAAAAGCCTTAAAAATAACCTCTGCTCATAATATAATTAAGGGAGGGCCTCCCTGGTGGCGCAGCGGTTGAGCGCTGAGTTGCGAAGCTGCCCGCAGCCTCTGCAGCACTGGTTCGATCCCCGGCCACCGGGAGAGGGTCCCACATGGGGCGCAGACCTCTCCTGCCACCCACTGCTCCCCTCAGCAGTGTACTTTCGTCAGTCTGCCTGCTCAGCTCTCCCCTCTGGCTCTGGTGAATTCTCACCCTCCTGTGCTTCTGACTGTACCCAGTGCTTATATAAATAAATCTTTTTTAAAATATATATATATAATTAAGGGATATAATATGAAAATGTCGTGAGGAGTTTTGCTAAAGGATGTATGCCACAGTTATCTTGGTGGGGTAGAGGGGAGAAGAAACAAACATGGAAAAATAAGGAATTGTAAAATAAACTCCCTCTGAGTAGAAAATAAATAGGCATTAATTTGTTGTGGTCTTTTTTTGTTTGTTTGTTTGTTTGTTTTGTATTTTATAATGGACAGGTTTATTAAGAAAAAGAGACACCTGCATAGATGCAGGCAGAAAGTCTTAGGACAAGATCTGCCTAAAAATATTAATTAAAAGAGAAGGTTTATCTTACACAAAAGCAAGATAATACATACATATTTGTTTTTTTTTCAGTTTTTAAGAGTTTATTTTCTTATTATGTAGTTGGTTATTTTTTTTATTAGATAATAAATTTTATTGTTATATTCCCCATACAATTGCAGCCCCCCCATTCTGACCCCAATCCCTCCCCTCCCGCCCCCGCCCCCCTAAAAGTGTCTCTGGTTCATAGTTTTTTGTTGATTTTGATTTTCACTTTCTTATAGTTATTCATTTTCCTGGTCCCTTATTTAAGTTTTCTAGATTCCTGCTATGAGTGAGACCATCCGGTATTTTTCTTTTTCTTTTTGGCTTATTTCACTGAGCAATTACATACATATTTGGATGATCACAACTCTTAAATAAACAAAGTCACATGCTGCTGAAAGTGATTGACTCTGGGTGGCAGGTATGTTAGATCTTTTTCCTCTTTTTTATCGCCCAACTTCTTGTTTGGCAATCCAGCTCACACCTGCACCCACCTGCAGAAAAAAATCACCCTAGAGGCAGCTCCTGTAGGTGGTGGATGAAAGGGGAGACAAGAAACAACCAGAGCAGCACAGGTGTATGGGGTAGAGGTTAATGTGTGACCCCATTTTGACAGTTAAGCCTTCATGAAGGGTAGGCATCATTTTCCCCATTCCCATGTTCATGCAATCCCCTTGGAGTACAAGTCCAAATATGCCATGAACTGGACTTGCTGAATGGGGGAGTACTGGGAATTAGAGGCAGAGCTGAGAGGAATATAACACTAAAGACAGGTGGGCCAGCCTCACTCCTACTTCTACAGCCCAACTTGCATCCTGGTACTGCTGGGAAGGAGATTTAGAAGAGACACATGGAGGCGAGACATGTAGAGACCCTTGGAAGAGACACGTGGGTGAGAAATATATGGGAGGCTCTCCTCAGCAGAGACAATTACAGCTGTTATCTTGATTTATACTTAGATTTTGCATTTTCTCTCTGCTTCTGTCCTAGACCTGCCTAATCCCTTTCTTGTAGTCCTCTGCTGGAGGGTGTCTTGGATATGCGGCAAGTTTTTGGGCCGTAGCAGCCTTGCTTCAGGCCAAGCCTGTTTAATTGGGCATCTGCCCACAAGGGAATGGGTAGTTTGGAGGGTTATTTTAAGGAATATTCTTTCTTTTCTTCTCTCTCTATGCACACAAACTCCACTAAAAATCTTTCACACTACGAGTACACTTTCTTTGCCTTTGTGAGCAGATAGCTGAATCCCTTTCAGTGCATGTACCCCTTAACAGTTTGGGGCCCCTGAATTCCTCTTAGTCACACACTAACAATTTCATAACTTTCAGTTACTCTCCACAGGGAAATGTTGAGTATGTTTTATCCTGTTTTCCCACTAAACACATCTCACAAATCACCTCACATAAGGCAAGATACACTGAGTTCTACAGAGTTGATGCAATAAAATACTAGTTTGTACATACATGCAGTCAAACTCAAGACTCAAAAATAATGAAGCTGTTTCTACATCCACTCAGAGTAAATTATTCACATTCTATCTCAAGTCCTTAGGACTTTCAAACATGTAGCCTAAGATCCTTACCCTCTTCGTCTCTGCCTGGTTGGCTTCTACTTCTAGTCCCATCTTAGTCAGTTCTTGACTCTAGTACATCTGCCCTAAGGGTGGGGCCATGAGCTAAATCCCCCCTCATAAGCTGAAGCCCTAATGCACCCGCCCCCAAGTGAAAGTATATTTGGTGATAAGGTCTTTAAAAAGGTAATTAAGGTTAAATGAAATCAAAAGGGTGGGGCCTTCATTCAACAGGAATGGTGTGCTTCTCAGAAGAGGGGAGTCACTAGGAAAGCATCTGCATTGGAGGGAAGGCTATGAAAGGACACAGGAGCCCCCAGTCATCTATGAGTCAAGAAGAGAGGCCTCAGGATAAACCAAGCATGCTGACACCTTGATCCTGGACTTCAGCCCCGTAACAGTGAGAAAATAAATGTGTTATTTAAGCCCTTCAAGGTGCGGTCTTTTGCTACAGCAGCCCTAGCAAACCAACAATATAGATACAGCTTCCAAAGAGACTCAAAATTCATCAAGGGCAGCAGCTGCATCTACCCTGTCCACAATTGGGGGTTAGTGCCTGGCACAGGGAAAGGCTCGATAAAGTATCAACACAAACTGAAATGAGAAATAACAAAACTTGAAAGCTTGCAGAAATTAATAATAATTTCAAACATACATCTCTGGAGTATGATGGGAGTGGCTACTTCTGATATTAACAGCTATGGAGGCAAAGAAACGAGAGGGTTAACAAAGCATGCCCATCTCTTTTATTATTCCACACAAATTTTAAAATGTTTGTGGTGTAAACTATTGGACATTATAAATAGTTCATTTCAAGAAAATCATGGATGGAGAGTAAGTTAATTAAGTTGTTTGCCTTTATGCACTAGGGTATATGCAAGTGTGCCTGGCTTGAGAAAAAAGAGTCACTATGGGATGAGTAGCATTAATTAACTAGCACATAGTTGCAGAACATAAAAAAAGCTCACATTAAAGCTGATTTCCCTGTATTTAAGGAGACTGCATTTCATAGTAAAATTCTTTCCCGAGGTGATCTTTGCTAACGAAAAATAGGTCTGCTTTTTCTTCTTATGACTTGTGCCATTACTTTCTCACTTTCACCCATGACATCTTCAACATGGTACAAAGTTTATCAAAAGAACCTTTAAAGCAGAGAAAATATTAGTAGGGGGAGTAGCCAACATAAGATGGATGGTTTTCTATGCCCTCGAGTCAAAAATTGAAAGATGGTTTAAACTTCCCCTGAAAATACAATGTGCAAAATAGATCCCCAGCTAGTCTGCAAAATCTTGGTGAGGTTATCAGTGAAAGACCCATCCACAAATGTCTATCTGACCCATAAGAGTAAGTCTACTAATAGTACCTAGTAGCAGTACCTACCTATATTTAGTAGCACTAATAGGAAGAGGAAGACGTCATCCTATTGGAAAAGACTTTCCTCTCAATCTATTAAGAAAGATTTTCTACTCTCATCCTTTTCCTAATTTTATTTCTTTTCCAAATCTATTACCTCTTTTCTAAATCCCAAGGTCTTAGACCCCTCAAGTCAGCTGGGTTCCAAAATTACTAAGGTTCCTCTTGCTCCAAGTTCAATTGCCAGCCCCTCGATGTAAAGAACTCAATGAGGGATTAGGAGGAACTTATCTGATTAAACTCATTTACACTATGCTCAGTGCCCTCTGTCACTGCAGGAAGAGTAACATCTTTGAGATTATTATTTCAGATATAATTTCAATAAAACTTCAATAGCAGCATTAAGGCATTTATCCAACCATTTGTCCATCTGTCTGTCCTTCCATCCGTCCGCCCATTCATCCATCCACCAAGTATTACTCAGCCAATCCTTTTCATTTGGAAAGATTTTGTGTCTATCAAGTTCACTTCTAAGTACCAGCCTTGGCTTCCAAGGGTTGAGGTCCATCGGTTTGCCTCTCTACATAGTTCTCTTCTTCCATTTCTAAACCTACAGGTTCCAGAAAAGAATACAGGCAGCCCTCAACTTATGATCTTTCTACGCTGCAAAAGTGATACTTGAGTAAAAACTGTATTCATGCCACAGCTCTCGGTCAGCCAGCAATTGGGAGGATAAACAACAGATACTGCCCACATGCCATTTGCAACACTATATTACAAAACAGATGATGTTGCCCAACTGAAGGCTAATCTAAGCATTGTGGATATGTTTACAGTAGGCAAGACTAACCTATGATTTGTGATAGTTGAAGTGTGTTAAATACATTTTTGACTTAGAATATTTTCAATTTAAGATGGTTTCATCAGTGCATAAGCCCATCCTAAGTCGAGGACGATCTGTACATACTTCCAGGGCACTCATAAGTTAGATGTCAAGATCAATGTTTGTATAAATTTCACTTTTTAAAATCTCACTGCCAAACCAAATTACTCTCCTATAAATAAAAAAGTGTTTGTTAAAGCATAAAGTGTTCGATTGACTCATAAACTGTTGGCATCTATTGTCCAGCCCAAGCAATCCATTCCAAATCAGTGAAGATCAAATACTGCCGACCACCACGGCAGACCTGCTGCCTTTTAGTGGTGGTGGTGGAGGAGGAGGGAAAGGAGGGGTGGTAGAAAGGGGAGGGGAGGTAGAAAGGGGAGGGGAGGTAGGAAGGGGAGGGAAGTTGGAGGGGACAGGAGGAGGAGGAAAACTCCACCAAAGTTTGGAATCATACATATTCACCACTGGCACATCAGCACATTGCCACTCTTCCTCCACTACTTTCTGAGCCTGGACATGATGCTTCGAGTCCTGTAGAAGTGACACATGGTCTCACAGAGACAGGGCTGACCTGTGCAACTCAAGGCAAGGTTAAAAAAAAAAATACCACAAAACATTTTTTTTATATACAGTTATACTTACTCCCACCTTTCTGAATTCTCACAAGAATCAAAAATATATCATTAATCATTAACAAGTGCTATTTACTGAGTAACTAGTGTGTAGCAGCCACTGTGCAATACACTTCCCAAATACCTCTTTTCCTTATCATAAAAGTCCAATAAGCCAGGTACTGTCATTATTCCCAGCTTACAGATGAGGAAGCTGAGCCTTCCATCAGTTAAAGAGCTCTCACTCAAAGCACACTGCTAATAAACTCCAGAGCGTGGAGCAGAGCCCAAGTCTGTGAGACTGCACTCCCTTAAAGGAGGCTGAATCATATTCACAGTCCAAAGTCCCATGGACATCTGCTCCAGTCACTGTCCAGCCTAAGTAATGAATGCCCTAAAAAGAACAAATAATCTAAGTTAATCAAAGGCAAACCTATGCTACATAACTCATACCTTACCCTCACCTTTCTCCAAGTGGGAACTGAGTTGTTTATCTTTCATACCTCACTGGTTTGTTTTACACCAAACTGTAACTGTTCCCCAATGCTGGTAATCCAATCACTTGTTGACACTGGCTATAATACATATTTCTTGAAATCTATTTTTATCCAACTCATCTTTCTTGAATTGAAACTTTAACCTCTCGTTTCTCGAAATGTAATTATTGCAACTCAATTCTACAAACATTGAATATGTTCTTATATAATTGTTTATTTCAGGTGTACAGATGCAACTCTTACCCAAGGCTAGCTCAAAGTCTAGCTGACTAAATAAGGGACCAAATGTGCAAGCACAAGGAAGAGACAGCCAGTGTGGCCTAAAAAAATCACAAGCGGCAAAGACCTGAAAGCGTTCTTCAAGAATGAGTGTAAATTTGTAAAATGGTTAAATAGTACTGGACCTGGAGATATCAAAAAATTCTGTGTAAGTCAATAAAAAGTGGTGAAAGAATGTGAAAACTATTTATACATTAAAAACTCTATCCCAGGCCTCCCTGGTGGTGCAAGGGGTTAAGACGTAACCCATGAAGCAGTGCGCAGCCTCTGCAGCATGAGTTCGATTCCCTAGCTGGCCAAGGAGCAACCCATATGGCACAGCAGACCTCTCCTGACTTGCCTGCTGCTCCCCTCAGCAGTGTATTTCAGTCAGTCTGCCTGTTCTGTTCCCCACTCTGACTTTGGTGAATCTTCTCACCCCCTGCATTTCTGGCCGGTATCCCAATTCTTGTATGCATAAATAAATAAATCTTTAAAAAAAAAAAGTCTATCCCTCAGGAAAATGGAAGCCAAAGCTCCCTGCCCCCACCAACAGCATAGATAAAGGATTAAATTTAATTTTCAGGAATATGAAAAAAGTTTCAGGAAGATGAGAGAGTTTATCTGAACACTCTGGGGAGTATGACTAACTCTCAAAGTAACAGGTAAGAAAAATTTTACATCTTCAGAATTCACGTATCCAGTCTATTCTGTTACTAATGATCAATGTCAAAAAGCCATTTTTCCTTTTTTTTATTATCTCCATTCAGGTCCAGCACTCTACTGCTTTGGTATATTAGATTCCAGTTACACCCTGCATTCAAACATTTCAGCACAAGAAAAACAGGGGAGGCAGATCTACATGTCAGCACATCTCTGTGGTCTGGAATGCAACATTCATAAGTAAGATGATCAGAATTCCCTTCAAATCATTTTTTTCCCAATTCATTGATAAAGTCTTGATTAAAATTACAGACATTTTGTCATCTTTTTTACCTTTACCTCATCTCAAAACTCTCCTGGCTGGGTGAAAACTAATGCTGCTTCTTCTGTCTGGTCAATTATTGCATGGACACAAGGGACCAATTAATGCCATCCATAAAAGCCTGAATCATTCTGTCAATTAACGAGAACTAACTATGTCATCAGATATATTACTGGTGAGCAAGTCTATTTGGTTGCAATATGTCTTGAAGGAGAGCAGTATCAAATGAATCACAATTGACTTGGACAACTGCTAGCATAATTTCGGAAGATGAAAAGACAGATGTGGTAGTTATTAGTGGTCCCCTGAGGAATTACAGCCAAGCAATTGTAATGTGCTAAGACTGCACTAGCAGGTGCCTGCAGTACAAATCAGACAGAGGGTTAAATCAATATTTTCAATTTCTTAGGATCAATCTGGTGTTTGAACGAGATGGAAACTTGTTAGCAATTGGCAGGATGTGTAAATGAAAAGTCAAACTTCTTATTATTTGTTAAAAAGGAAT
Source organism: Talpa europaea (assembly GCF_964194135.1). Taxonomy (NCBI): domain Eukaryota; kingdom Metazoa; phylum Chordata; class Mammalia; order Eulipotyphla; family Talpidae; genus Talpa; species Talpa europaea. The sequence continues at coordinate 36,209,699 of NC_140073.1, read as the reverse complement.
GAGTGTACCGCATCATGCCCTTGGCACAAGGTAATGCTTTCATGATCCAGTAGCTAGGGCATTCGCTGAGAATCAAGCGGTTCTTAAATTTTAATAGAGTGCAAAAGGTTAGCTTTATAAAGGTTGAACATTCAAGATCTTTAAAAATGATTGAAGTGTCAATAGGAAAGTTTTGAGCTGTGACCACAGTATAGTTATTAATGATTAGTGCAAGAACCAGAAGGAAACCTTAAAACTTGATGGAAAGAGGAGGAAACGAAGGTCTTACCAAGAACATACAGATTAAACAGCCTTGGGAACATCACTACTTCCCTCTCGTTTTACTCAGCAGCAGTCTGGCTTTAAAAAGCAACTTGCCCAAAACTTCATTTTCTTTCTTTTTTTTTTTCAACACTTCATTTTCTCCCAGTCTTCTATATTGTATGTAGAACCCTTGTTGAGTGTCTTGATTAACTGAATGACTATCTCTGACAATGTTTCATCTTCATTTTTGTTACATTTCCTTGCTATTAATTTAGGAATAATCTTTCAAATGTCCCCCAAACGATGCAAATCTATCGTACATGAACAGACTGCAAACAAATAAAACTTACACCTAATGCAGTTTGTGTAGACATAGTAACCAGCTTAACCATTACTGGGGGTCAGTGTGGTTCACTGGAAGGTGTCAGAGACAGATGAGTGTGAGTGGGGGCTCTCTCCTGATCGAGGCATATCCACTGCTCCAGGATCAGTTTATCCCCCAATGCTAAAATTGGGCAGGAGTTGCTACCTGCTATGCAAGCAAATCTCCTACCTGGCATATCAATGACACGTTAAATGTTCCCACCATATTAAAATAATGTGACTTATTTCAGTAAGTAATAAGCAAGTTAAGTAGTAAGTACAATAATGAAACTTAGGTATATCAAGTATAGATAAACTAAAACTCTACAATATCTTTCTTTTGCCTTAAAAAAACCTTTCCAGGATTTATTAAAAAATAATGCAAGCAAATATTTCTTGACTAAGAGCAAGATTTTGAGACGCATGGATAATGAGGAAGAGCATCTGTCCTCAAGGAGTTTGAGGGGAATACGTGGCCAATTAATGGTAAACAAGGCAGATCTAAGATCCGCTCAGGGCATTGGGGGAATTCAGGGAAAGGAGAAACACTTTAGGAGGCATAGGGGCCAGAGGAAGGGCAGGCTTTGCAGGGAAAAATCCACGAAAAAATGATGTTGGATACAGCTTCTGAAGAAGGACAAGGTTTAGACAGAATGAGCAGGAGAAGGCAGAAGAAAGAGAAACAGACTAGGCAGGCTTCGTGAAGAGAGATCTTGGGAGTTCAGTGACTGAAAAGGAGTCAAGGACAGAATGGGGAGGGAATTCCAGGCAGACTGAACTTCATCTGCCAAAGGCATTTCATTTATGGAACTAGTCTTCACAACAGGGAGCGTGAGGGGAAGGGAAGGCGTCACTTTCCTGCATCAACACTGAGTTCCTGAGCCAGATGACCAAGAGAAGGGCAAAGACCCAGAGCAAGGAAGGACAGAAGACAAAAGAAGACTCAGTGCATGAGAGTTGGGAAGTCTCTCTCTCCCTACACCTCTGGCTTTTTTTCTGTTTTCACAGTGGCCACACTGTGAAATGCATGTAATATAATGATAAATTGTATTGGTATATAGCATACATACAATTCATTTAATTAAAGTGTAACATATGTATCTCTATTTATATGTATTACATACATGCTAATAGATTTTTTAAAAGAATGAAACATTCAAGGTTTTGTTTATTAAACATACATAAGCAGTAGACACGAGAAAACCAACGGGGCTGGGCTGTGCTGCACTGTTTAGGGAGGCAGCATTTTCCCAGGTGAGAGGAAGCCCTGAGAGGTTGAGCCGATACTCTGTCCACCTCTGAGTCGGAGGAGCTCCAAGCTCTAGGGTACGGGGTGAAGCCTTCCCTTCAGCAGCTTGCAAGGAAGTGAGGTCAATTCTCAGGCTGCCCAAATGGGTCACGAGGTTTGGGTTGAGTCCTCCTTAGAGCCCAGGACTCAGGGGCTGAGGGTAGCAGCAAACTGTCTAGGAGGCCCAATGAGTGAGAAAAGCCAACCCTGAGGAGGTGCCACTTCCTATCAAGAGAAGTTCAATATCAGTACAGAAATAACAAGACAGACAGAGCTGACTTCACCAAGAGATACAAAAATTAAAATAACAGTAGCCAAAAAAGTCATGTGCTAGAATTCAATGTAGGTATTTCTTTTTATTAAAAACACGCTTACAAAACTCACTACAAGAATGAAGCAGCCTGGGATTTGCAGAGGAATGGGCAAGTGAGCTGACTCCCTTAAGACACACAGGATCTTCTCACCTCTGGCTCCTCTGCTCATCCCCATTCTGTCCATCAGGATGCTCCTACTGGCAGCCTTTGCATATCTCTGGCCCTACCTGCCAAGTTAGGTACTGCTCAGTGTCCAGGGTGTTTATTTCTTTATTTGGTCACTGTCACACTCAACTACTTCATCTCTCTCTTGATTCTCTCCTCCAACATCAGCAAGGATAAGCTCCTCTTTTCCAATGATACAGGGGCCTCTTCCACTCCCCATGCCCCAGGTCCTTTATGATTCCCCCCAACCCCCACCCAGCCTCTGTGTCCCTGCACCTACTATCTCTCAGTCTATCTATCTCTAACCCCGACCCTCATCCCAAGTCTCAGACCAGCATCTCATGTCAGTTAGAAATGCGTGTCCTCTGGAGTGGACAGTCTGTCTTTGACAGACAGCTACAAGCCCTTCCGCACCCCATGCTTGCCCTGAAATGCCCTTCAATACCTTGTGGTGAGCGTTATGGAGAAATAACGATGGCCTCAACAGTCTCATGATACCAATGCACATGCATCTCAAGAATTACATAAGCAATTGCTCAACATACTCTGGTAGCTTTCATGATGCCCACCTGCAGAAACCCAGTTCATGCCTAATCTCTACAGCTGGGCACTGAGGGATCCACAGGCGCACGCCACAACCTTATGCTTCCTCATTTCTTTTTTTTTTTTCTTTTAATTCAGTTTTGTTTTGTTTTGTTTTTAAAGATTTATTTTTATTTATTTATACAAGCACTGGGTACAGTCAGAAGCGCAGGAGGGTGAGAGAATTCACCAGAGTCAGAGCGGGGGGCAGAGCAGGCAGAAGGACCGAAGTACACTGCTGAGGGGAGCAGCGGGCGGCAGGAGAGGTCTGCGCGCCATGTGGGACCCTCCTCCGGTGCCCGGGGAGCAGCCGGGCATGGAACTGGTGCTGCAGAGGCTGCGGGCAGCTTCACAACCCAGCGTTCAACCTCTGCGCCACCGGGGAGGCCCTCTTCTTCATTTTTTGTGCTAACAGTGTAGCCGCGAATGCAGAAGGTGCTCAATAAAACACAATGAAAAAGAAAACCGTTCCGTCAAAGGATCACTATGAATATTACAGTTCAAAACCAGCAAGAAAAAGAAACAAATTCAGGTTCTTTTTCTTAGGTTTAGAGTTTCCTTCCAAAGACAAATATTAGGGTAAGCAATGTTTAATACTTTAGTCACAGTTGACACTGACAGTTCCAAAGAGTCCAGCTGCTTCCCAAAGCACACCCAGAATCCCTCAGTGACCACAGCTATACGGCACAGTTCAACCAGCTGAATGAAGGCTCTCTGCCTTTGCATGAGGCTTAAGGGATGCTTATGCAGAGGGAGAGAGAGGCTGGAGGGTGGGCTCACTTGTTCATTCATTCTCTCATATAGTTTACAATATTTGCCGTGAGTCAGGCAGGATGGAAGGCTTTGAGGATTCATGGGTAAATACAAGTCTCTGTGACTCCTGTGGTCTAACGGGGCAAAGTGCACTGGATAAAAATCCTGCTGGCTGTACTTTGATCTTCAAGGAGCCTCTGACATAGTGTTCACATATCACCATCACATTAACCAGGTCAGAGAGCTAAAACCATGGAGGAGACAAAAAAGGAAGCAGGAAGTATTCCTTTTTCTGAATTTCCCCCCCAATATTTAAAATCCTCACGAGCTTGGAACAGTAAATCCATGTCCATCAACATCATTCTCAGAAGAAGTTATCTGTGAGACACACATAACAGAATTTACTTCAACTTATTCCCAAAAAGCTTAAGGCACATTCCAAAAAATATAGGGTGAAGAAACAAAGGAGTAAAATACACAGGAGTATGATTATACACAGAAATGCAACTTAAGAGGAACAAGGAATCCAGGATAGCCTGTGCTAAAACTAGTTAAGGAACAGTGAGTAGGTTAACACATACACACACACCACGTGTATATGCATATATGTGTATATGTATGTATTATATGTATGTATATATATCAATCATTTGGTTAAAACAATCATTTGGTTAAAAGAAAAAATCACACCACCATGAGGTGGGCTATGAGCGCTGCTTGACTTCAGTATCTGTGACAAGCTGTGCCTTTAAGAAATTCAACTCACAAACGCCAGCTTTTGAAACCAAGGTTCAGTAAAGAAGAGCCAATAAAAATGCTGTAACTTGAAACCAACCCACACAGCACAAAAAGAAAGCAGAGAGGTTTGCCCCGGTGGCCCTAGACACACCCTTCTAACTGGGTTCTAGAATAGCAGCGCCCAGTTTGCAAGACAAGAAGCTAATTGACTCCAACCTCTGCTGCATAAGCTATAAAATAAGTACATAAAGAACAATATGAACACACAGCGCCATCAGTCACATAAAAAGGCCTGCTGTCCAAAGGCACACTGTGCACCAAACAAGCAGGGGAATTGTTTCAGCAGGCTGCAGCGATGAAGGATGAATAATTAGTGTACTTGTGAATCAAGTGTCCACCAGGATGAGATCTCCATCCTGGAGCAGCGGCATGGCAGCACCCTCAGCCCTCAAGAGTCAAGCTGGGGTATTTAAAGATCTTTATTGACAATCACGATGCAAGCAAATATATCCTTCAGCCAAATAAACCAATGACTTGCTCCACTGTGGCCAAATCTTATTGACTGAAACACACACACACACACACACACACACACAATCTCTTCTAAAGTTTCACCAACTGCTTCTTTCCATTACCAGGAAATGTCATTTTCTCTCGCTCATTTTTTTTATTGGCTGGGGATACAAGGCCTGCCAAAAAAAGGAGTGGTGACAAAAGCATCCATTTGAGCTGTCCTGGCACTGATAGGGCAAAACATGTTATCAAGTCCATAAATGTTGGCCCAGAGTGTTGGGTGGAAGGAGTGCAGGAGTAAATAGTTTTGTTCCAAGGATCTTTTCTCCTTTTCCAACAAACACATATTGAATATGGAAAAACCAATTCTACTCCTCCCCTCACCCCTGGCAAATCTGGAAATGAGCAGGATTGGTCTTGTTGCTAGGACAAATCCTGTTGATCTGGAGGCATCCTGTTGCACATGGCAATCTGCAACATAAAGCAACGGAATGGCCTTACAACCTAGAGCCAACAGATCTGAGTTCAAATCTCTGCTCTCCCTCTTAAGAGCATTATCATTTTTAATATTGTCATTAACATATGTGGGTCATAATTTTTCTATTGGGGTAATAAATAGGGGCAATAGGGATAATAAATGTTCTCATCTCATAACCTCCCTCCAAGAGCTGTTGAGAGAATGAAATGAGCTGATGCATATGAATGTCAGACAGGAATATGACAATATCGCTTTATTGATTTGGAAACTCAGAAAATGACAGGCACAATCCCAGCATTTCATGAATGCTTGCTGAGTGCTTATTAGCACTGAGGTTGGTGTCTGGAAGGTAAAGAGAATTAAAAGGTGCAGGCTAGTCAGAGGCAGAAAATGTAACTTTAGGGCTAAAGTAAGATTAGACATGGTTCACTAGAGAGAATAAAGTCTAAATACTTCCCCCTCACCTCACTTAATTCTTTTGTACTCAGAAAATTCACTGGATTCCATTTAGAAGGCTTACAGCCCTAAAAACATAACAACAGAAGTGATGAGTGGCATCTCACCAGCACCCAGAGGTATTCTCAGAGACAGAGTTGAGAGGAATTCCCTCTTGCCCTTTAGTTACTCTATGAATTCAAACCACAGGGAGCACAGCACACCCTAAGGAAATCACGTAAAAGCCTGCTCCGAACCTTTCAATTCAACGATATTTTATTTTTAAAGATGTATTTTATTTATTTATGCATACAAGAACTGGGGTATAGGCCAGAGGTATGGGGCGTGAGAGGACTGAAATACACTGCTGAGGGGAGCAGCAGGCAAGGCAGGAGGTCTGCTATATTTTAAAAAGAAGAGAAGACTCTTCATGGACTGCCTAGAAGAAGCTCATCTAGGAAGCTCCATGGTCACAGTTCCAAGCCCAGGGTCCCAAAATCCAAATTATATTAATATTAAATGAAAATGGGTTCCTATATGCTAGGTACAGTGCTAAACCTTTACACATATTATTTCATTTGATACTTAAAGCAATCCTGAAAAGTAGTAATTTTTGTATCTCCATTTTGCAGATGAAGTTAAGTGCTTAAGAGGTTAAGAAAACAGGCCAAGGGCCTCCCTGCTGGTGCAAGGGGTTAAGAACTGCACTAAGAAGCAATCCACAGCATGAGCATGAGTTCGATCCCTGGCCAGCCAGGGAGAAACCCACATGGCGCAGCAGACCTTTCCTGTCTCGCCCGCTGCTCCCCTCAGCAGTGTATTTCAGTTCATCTGCCTGTTCTGTTCCCTACTCTGTCTCTGGTGGATCCTCTCACCCCCCCCCCCCACATCTCTGGCCTGTACCCCAGCTCTTGTATGCATAAATAAATAAATCTTTAAAAAAAAAAAAAAAAACAGGGCCAAGGTTTGCACAGCTAGGAAGAAGTAGACCACAATGTGAACCCAAGCAGCTTGGTCATCACATCTGATTTTTGCATTAGAGTGTGGTTGATGTCCATTTTCCACTTGCTGTTCATTTAACGACACACTATTTTCTTTGCAGAAGGACAAAAGAAACTACAGATCTACTCCGAGGCCCATTAGGCCACAGTTGACAAGAGAAAGTGTAATCCAAGGCATGAAGCCCCACAACCTTATGTTATACTCCAAGGAAATATGTTCTTCTGAATTTGGTTCAGTGGGTTAGGAAAAGACAGGCCAGAGCTCTAGAATAGCTCAGAAAGTTTAAATAATTTTGACTGGCTAATATAGAAAAAATATTCACTCTTACTACAAATAAGAAAATAAAGTTAAATAATGCCATCACTTTTCACTCACTGAATGAGTAAGGATCCTTAAAGAGACGGTCTTCAATGCTAGCAAGGGTACACTGAAATGGACTCCAATGCATGTTTAACAAGCCTTCTAGAAGTAGTCTGGCATGTTATGTTTCACTCTTAAGAACTCCTTGCCTAACCCAAGGTCATGAAGATTTTTTACTATTTTTATTCCTGGAGATTCAGTTTTAGCTTTTATATTTTATGTCTACAACCTACTTTGAGTTAAATTTCTATGTATGGTATGAGTAAGGGTTTAAATTGATCTCTTTTTGCAAGAAGTTATTCAACTGTCATAGAACAACATGTTGAAAAGACATTTTTTCCTCTATCAAATTGCTTTGGCACTTTTGATTGAAAATCAACGGACAGATAAACATAATGGTTTATTCTAGACTTAGTACCACTGATCTGTCCTTACATCTGTTATACACTGTCCTGATTATTGAGGTTTCATAGTAAGATTTGAAACCAAAAAATGTTAAGCCCTCTATTTTCTTCTTTTTAGAAACTGTTTTCTTTATTCTGGGTTCACTTCATTTCTGTGTAAATGTTAAGGACAACTAGTCGATTTCTGAAAAAAAAAACAAAAAAAACAAAAAAAACAAAAACAAAACCGTGCTGGGGTTTTTGTAAGGATTGCACATGAATCTATATATCAATTTGGGGAGAACAGGCAATATTGAGTATTTCAGTCCATGAACATAGAATATCCGCCATTCATTTAGTAGGTCTTTAATTTTTCTCAGCAATGTTTTTATAGTATCCAATGTGTAAATCTTATACTTCTTTTGTGATATTTATTTCTAAGAATTTTATTTTTGATGCTGTTTTGAAAGGAATGCTTTCTTAATTTCATCATCAGGTTTTTTTTTGCACACATATAGAACTGATATCTGTATGTGTAACATATGTGTGTTTTTCTTACGGTTTTCTAGATACGAGCTCTGTCTGCAAATAAAGACAGTTTTTACTTCTTCCTTTACAATCTGGATGACTATACTATCTTACATGCCGTACAGTTTTGAATAGAAGTGGCAAGAGCAGACATCCCTGCACTTTCCAGATCTTAGGAGGAAGCTGTGGTCATAATTTGCATGAAGTAGTCTACTCAAACTATTATCTTTCCTGAAGACTTTATAAAGCAGAGCTGAATAAATATTTTCTTATACTGATGACCCATGATTACACACAAATGAAAAACATACTTACAAACTTTTTAAAAAATCAGCGTGTGTTTTAAATTAAGAACAGGGAACCAACAAAGTCACTTAATAGATAAACATAAAATTAGCAAAAACTAAATATCTGAAAAGGCAGCATGGTCTCATGTAACAAGTGTGTAAAGTTGGGTGAAGGTGACCTAAGGGAGGACAAATGGAGTGGTACAGTTTGGGACAAGGGGTTGTGCCAGCTCCTCACAGCTTCCCGGTGGACATGGCTGGCAAGGCCGGAGCCTGGCCTGGCCACCTCCCTTCACCAGCAGCTTATGCAGGGGCGGCTGGGATTGGGAGGGACTGGGGGAAGTGGGCTCAGGCAATCTGGCCTTTACCCTCCCCCATCAGCCCGGGAGCCAGCTGGGAGTGATTGTGCAGGGTCTGGGAGAGAAGGCGCTCCAGTGGGAGCCTCACTCAGCAATTTTCACACAGCAGTCTCTTATCTTAACAAAGCAGCCGGACTTCATTTAAAAAAAAAAAACAAAACAACAAAAAACCTCAGTTTCAGGATAGAAACATTCAGGCAGCACCCAGCACTGTTTTAAAGAATGAAAGAAAGAACACGTTCTTATGACCTTGCTTTCTCTGAAAAGTTGAAGTTTAAATGTCCCAAGAACTAGAATAAATAAGTCTTCATTCAGGATGGGGTGGATGACCCCCACTAAACCCCCCGCTGAAGGGAAACCTGGCAGCACTTGGGTGTTCATCTAGAAACCTTCACTTCCCTCCGCTGAGGTTGACCACACTCCCTGCACAGTAAATCTCTAGTTTCCACCTTCAGTTATCACACCCTCTGTACCCCTGACAACCGTCACTCTCACTTTTGTCGCCCTGTGGTGCTACTTCAGAGTTGCCAAGTAAATGGATCCTTCGTTCCTCTGCTAATGGTATTTTAGAAAAGAAAATCTGACACTGGACATATCACATCACAGCTCAAGCTTTTGTCACCTGACACTGGTGTGTGACACTACACAGCATGCCCCAGGCTTGTACCTTTCCTCACACGTACCTGGGTTCATTCTTAAGGTCTGGAGAAAGACTAAGTCATGTCAAGGAAATGCCTGTTCTTCCTTCCTTCCTGTACTTCCCAACTAGAGAAAGCATCTCTTGGAGGCCAGGTGAAGAGGGTGGGTCTCCAGAAGGTCACGTGGACACAGCCTGAAGTCTCAACCCCTGCCCTGTCTGGTCTCAGGAGCTGACTTTCAAACCCCTTATATGGACCAGGGCTTCTCAAAGAATGAACTTGTGAAAGCCCCAGTACAACTCTGTGAAGCAGGCCTCACTTGTAAAGTGGGAACATTTTACAGGCAAGGAAATCAGAGCTCAGAAGTCAAGTAACCTGCCCCACATCACACAGCCAGCAAGTGCCTGCAAATTTGGCTTTCTAAAAAGACCTGGAGGCTCCAGGTCTTATTAGTCATTAAATATTTCCTCAAGAGCTCAGAGAGATGACCTGATTAGAAAGTGGAGATCCAGGACCGTTGCTTTCTCTTCACCTTCACTATCAAAGATTCTAGTGGGGGGAGGGGAGAATGTTAGTAACTGTGAAACAAGTCAGCATCGACACAAACAAACAAACAAACAAAAAACAAAAAAAACCCACCCCAAACTGGACAATTACCTACTAAGAATGTTGTCCTAAAGTGTAAAAACTACAAATTAAACTGGAGCTAGATTTTGAATTGCTTTTTCAGTTCACTTGTTATGTAGTCACACACCATGTAATCAAGACATGCTCTGAAGATTACCCCAATAAGCTTTGAAAAAAGCACAGTCATTAAATAAAATCATGAGATAATTGCATGGTTCTTGGGGTTGGGCGTTGCTAATATGGCTGCTAATTTGATCTGTGCAACCACACTGATAGCAGAATGAGGTGCTCCTGGAACGGAAGTTCCTTACCAAGCGCCAGTGCACACCCCCCTGCCGGGCAGCGGGGCTTGGGAAGCCTCTGCTTCGCTAGAATTGTGTGTGCACAGGAACCTCCCAGTCCAAGTTCCTGAAAGAAGCACAGGCCTTCTTAGCGATGCACTTTCTTCCTCCGTCTCCCAGTAGACACTTCACCGGCAGGGCCTCCATCCCTCCACCACCTGCCATTGGACTGCTATGGAGGAACAGGACAGGAAGCTTAGGATAACTGCCTGGGCCCTCACCTGGTGAGAGTGCACCAGGGAGGACACAGCAGACCCCTTTGTCTTTCCCAAAGCCTACACCTGGCAGTAGGTAGGTGCACCACGCATGTCATGGGTCCCTCCAAGCAATTATTTCAGTCATTGTTCTACACTTGTCAGAGGGAGGCTCTCTATTTTCATTGCTATTTCATTGCTAGCAATTTTCATTGCTCTATTTTCATTAACCAGTGCATGAAAGGCTAGACCTTTGGCTTCTTTACAGATGAAGCAGAGCAACAAGGAGGAAATGCAAACAAAGAACAGAGGCAGGAGAGGATATAAAGGGGAGGGCGATATACAGAGAAGGGCGGTCAAGGGAAGATCTGGACTCACGCAGGTGTGCACAGTGACACACTTGACCGATGCCCAGCTGATGAGTTTCTAGCTAGAAGATGATCAACAGTTTTAAAATGCATGGAAACTGATGTGGGGATTTTCTATAAAGCCACTTTTCACTAAGCTTCAATCAACCATCTATGATGTCCTTAGCACCATGGAGTCAAAAGCCACCAGTTATGATCCTTCAGAAGAGCTGGTAGTCCAGGGTTTCAGATCATCTGCTATAATTAGCAAGAAAAGGATATGGGGAGTGTGTATGCGTGTGACAGAGCAAGAGCAGGAGGGAGAGAGGGAAAAAGGGAGAACCAGGGTTAGAACCTGGATGCTGCGCAGGAAAGAAGGATCAAGACAAAGCAGCATGAGCTGCTGGCCAGGTGGGCTTGGAACACACACTCAGTTCCTCCAGTCCTGGGGAGCTGAGGGCCCCACGAATGCTCCATAACAGCCAGTCTCCACGCAGCTCAACATGTAACTTGGGCATTGCTCAAAGGAGAGCTATGACCACAGGTCCCCCAAAACACTGAGGGGTTCTACTGAAAACAGAATTTATCTTGGTGCTAAACTTGGGGTTCAATTTCACGACACTATTTTCCTCTTGCTGTGGCAGATGAATTTTGCTCATTTTCAAAAGAATGAGAATCCATCAAGTAGGCAATATGACAGTCTGCCTATCTGGGATTTATGAAGTTAAATACACCAGTGAGGAGATTAAGCGGAGCCAGACTGTCTGAGTTCAAGTTCCAGCTATTCTAGTTACTCGATTTTGGTCTCCACAGATGCCTCAGTTTCGCCAACCTATTAAATGGGAACACAACAGGACCTATCTCATAGGATAGTAGTGAAGATGGAAACAAGGCCACCCATATAAAGGCAGAGTTATAAAAATGGTGTGCACATAAATGATAGAATTTATCTATATTGTCTCCCTATTTATTATGAGTAAATATTTGCATCAACTCCCTCCCCCCAACCTCATATGCTGTGTCCTATTTCCCAATATAAGGTTTGTGGACGTGAGGCCCTTGGGGGAGACTAGGTCATGAGAGTAGAGCCCTCACGATGATACTGGTGTCCCCACAAGTGGCTGAAGAGACCAGAGCGCCCGCCTTCTGCCATGGGAGGTCACAGCACGAAGACTGCACCCACGAGCCAGGAAGGGGACTGTCACCAGACACCGAATCTGACAGTGCTTTGATCGTGGACTTAGAGCCTCCAGATCTACTGCATTTCTGTTGTATATAAGCCACCTGGTCTATGGTTTGTTTTTTGTTTTGTTGTTGTTGTTTTTTTTTTTTTTTTGGTTACAGCAGCCCAAACAGACTAAGACGGCACGCATATGGAGACATTAAAATTCTTATGCCCAAAAGTATTTTCCTATCATAGGAGTAATTGCTATCATTTTACCTTGTTTCTTTTGATCCTCCTATTTTGTAATTACACTTATTGGATAAAAAACATGAGTAGCAAAGAAATGAGCTGACTGGGGAGTTATCACGCCAGCCTGTGCAGCAGATCTGACGCCTGGGCCCTGGACCCTCAGCGGTCTTCCTAATGTTCTATCACCTCCACTCCCATGTGGAACAGGGATTTCCTGTTCTGTGAGTCTAAGTCAGCTTTGCCTAAAGATCTAAGGTACCTGTGCTCCTGGGTCATCCGCCTGGATTCCCACGCTGTTTACTAACTTCACATCTAGTGACACAGCTCTGACACACCACTGAGAAACAGCTCACTCATAACTTTAATTCCAACCCACGTGGCCAAAAGGAATCAAAAAAGATAAGCAATGAAGGAAGTAAGATGTGGCCTGCAGATCCAGTTAGATGCCACCCTATTGGACGGCATGGATGGCTGTTCCAAATCCATGTACCTCAGTTTCCTCACCAGGAAACAGGCAACCTGCTCCCTTCCTGAAGATACTCCAATTCCCCCACAGGCAGGGACAGAAGGTTCCAAGTTTCCATTTCCATGCTGAGGGCCTCAGTTACATTCCCATTATACTGAAGAAACAAAACTAAACTCGGACAGAAGCCACCTCCTCCATGTTTACATTAGGCTATGATGCAAGTATGAATAATGACATTCTCTAGCAGGTGGATACAGTTTCAACAATTTCTAAATTGTTGGTTTTTTAAAATGTGATCCAACTAACTTTTTTTTTTCTTCTGGGTCTAGACAGGGTGAGAAGGCAAGAAAGTGATGGAACAAGAGCCAGAATTAAAAAATTGGGACTCCTCGCTTTCACAAAATGAACAGTAAACCACTGATGTGAAAGTACCCAGTGTTACCGCATACACTTCTACACATGACTCATCATGCTGGGCCCAAGAAGAATATCAATCCACAAAGAATCTGGCTTGGGTTACCAAAAGAGAAGCAGAAAAATTAGAGAATGGGGGCTCTGCCTACAGAGGACCTGGGAAGCAACCAGAGTCCACTTTTGCCCAGTTTAAGGGCAAACAGGCTGGTGGATAAGCAAAGACTAAACAAAGCACACAGAGAGGTAGAGTGCCCCACAAAGGGCTGCAAACACTTTCTCTGCCATTAGCCTCAGACAGAGTGTGATAAATGAGATATTTTTAGGGGTGCCAGCTTGACTTTTGGACTTACTCTTGCCATCTTATAATTGCTGACATTTGATGTCTTTAAATCAATGGTTCACATTTGATTTCTGTACCTCAGTAACCCAAGAATACAATTTTTTTTTTTTTAATTTGGGAAAACAGAATTCACAATTCCGCAGCCCTAAGAAGTCAACAGTTGTCATTTGTCTGGATTCCCTTCTGGTCCTCATCCCCTGAAACAGGAGCCATAATTGTGGAATAGGCACGACTTTGTATTCCACTTGTTTTCATGTAATCACATTTCCTCTCTCAACCCAAGCATGTCTAATGACCCTGGCAAGTTCCTCCTCTAAAGGCTTCTTTTAGGTTGTTGCAATTTCATCACCAATGTAGACAACTGATCTCAAAGAAGCTCCGTGACATGTCTGACTTGTAACTCCTAAGGTCTGAGATCATGGTTTGGGTGAGAAGGAGAATGCTTTGGGGGTGGGAGGAGAGGAAGAAGGGAGAAACAACTGTGCCTTTCTTCTCAAGAGACAAAGTGCTATTAGAGACTAAGGCTTTGGGCGCCCCCGTGGGTGGGTGGGTGGGGGGACGCCTGTAGCTCTTAGCTATACAGCCAAGATGCTGCCATAAGGGTGAAGCCACTGTCCACTTCCCAGAACAGTAGTGTCCTGTGGGTTGAGGAAAATTACTGTAGGGCAAGAGTCCTGAGCTTATTTCATTCAAACTGGATCATGCCGTACCCCTAACATACTTTCCCACTCAAACCTTTGCATCTGACTCTGTACTAAGGAAGAAGATCATGCTCTGCAGCATGGTACACAATGCCCTCCATGATTTGCACTCCAGCCTCTTTGCCTTCTACCTCCTCTTCTTGCCGCTCAGGCCAGAGCTACCAGCTACCAGCCACCAGGTTCCTGTTCCCTCCCCCCCAAAACCCCATCAGCTCCTTTGCTCACTCAGTCCCTCTTCCTCCACGCCCAGAAAGCATGAGAAACTCTCCCTGCTTTCCAAGAACTCACGATCAGGTAAGAAATAAAATGTTTTGAGTGTACATTCATCATGTAAATATCAGTAAGTCATTTAGTTATGTGTGTAACAATAAGAATGCTTGTTATCAACATTTTTTCTACTGATAAATATAATACACACTCATGAAAGTGTATGGCATACATGTACTGTATAAAGTGAATACTCATATAGGTGACTAATTTTTTTTAATTAAAAAGAAATGACGCATAAGTATGTCGGGGCTTCCTACCAGTGACAACAGGGCAACCAGGGAAGATGCTTTAGATGCTCTCTCTTAAATGGCTCATCATTTGCATCTCTCTCAATAACCCCATCTTTCAGTCAAAATATATTCCAGGTTTGGGCCTCACTGGTGGCACAAGGGGTTAAGCACCGCACTATGAAGCAATCCGCAGCCTCTGCAGCACAAGTTCGATCCCTGGCTGGCCACATGGCTACTTACATGGCGAAGCAGACCTTTCCTGCCTCACCCGCTGCTCCTCTCAGCAGTGTATTTCAGTCAATCTGCCTGTTCTGTTCCCCACTCTGTCTCTGGTGAATCCTCTCACCCCCTGCATCTCTGGCCTATACCCCAGCTCTTGTATGCATAAATAAATCTTTTTTAAAAATTGAAATTAAGAAAACACTTATTTATTCCATGTTTTCCAGGACAATCCCAACTCCACTCCCAATTTAGGTTCTCTGCTCCATAAAAAAGTGCCGAGGGTCTCCCTGGTGGTGCAGAGGTTAAGTCCCATGCCATCAAGCTATTGCCAGCCACTGCAGCATGAGTTTGATCCCCAGGCCAGAGACAAGACCCACATGGCACAGCAGACCTTTCCTGTCTTGCCCGCTGCTTCCCTCAGCAGTGTATTTCAGTAGATTCGCCTGTTCTGCTCCCCACTGCATCTCTGGTGAATTCTCTCACCCCACTCCCTTGCACCTCTGGCCTACACCCCAGTTCTTATGTGCATAAATAAATAAAAATAAATCTTAAAAAAAAAAAAAGTGCCCCAAACCTGGAGTTCTCCCAGACTTCCCGTTGAACTAGGAAACAGCATTAGAAACCTTGGACATACCATGAGCCCTAATTTGGGCTTAAAATGTATTCACTGTTACTCTGGCCTATTTTTTGTATCTGCTTTCTATTTGTAGTTCTCTTGCACAACCTCAGAGAATTCAGTGGCTTCATATTGGTCCCAAGTCAGTCCTACGCTGACTCACATAGATTTTCTCATTTCCACACTAAGCATGATAAAGGTTACAAGTATTTCCGGTGCAATTATAAATTGCATCTGCGCACCCCAGCTTCTGAGTGCCTCAGGACAATTTCACACTGCTCTGGTTCAACATCTCCCTGTCGTCCTCTAAGCTTGAGAAACCCATTGATATTGAATCTCCTTTGACAGCAAAGGCAATTATGAGAGTTCCGTGTGAGGAAAGAGGGAGGGCCAGGGAAGGCACAGACAGAAGGGCAGTTTTGAGAAGCTGGACTTGACTGACCCTCTCAGACTCAGAGGACTTTCATCTCACAAGGAGCTGGAAGCCCTGACTCTGGGTCATTAGCACCGCCACTGATCTCCAAACCAGACATGTCCCCAGAGAGGCCTTTCCAAAGTGTTACTTCCTCAACTTTTATTTTTTGACTCTGAAAAAAAAAAAATTCCATGTCCTTTGAAAGAACTTAATGAGATTTGGCCATGTGAGAACTGTTCAAAACATATCTACTCTTTATACAAATGTTAACACTGGTTCCACAGACAGTGTTTGTGACCCCAAAGCTAATAGAGGCAAAACAATTGTAAGTCTAGATACACTCTGAAGCATATAGCTGTATAATACCATATGGGTGAAGAGGAAGCATGCATGTCATTCTCCAAGAGTTGTGGACAAAGGTTAAAAATAAATGGTGTTCAGTGGTTATTAGGTGCAACCACCCACATATATGAAAAGCAATGAGAGTATGTCGCCTAATTTCCTATAGGTTGTCTGCCAAATTCCTGCCTCCTTCATAAGAAGACAGAATCTGCAGTGTTTTCTTTGCCATACAGATATACTCCATGTCACTATAAACAAACGCTGCTTTCTTTGCAGCTAATAACCACAATGTGTGGGTAAGAAACCTCTCCAGTATAAATCTGTGGGGACAAGGCTACATTGTGGGCATTAAATAATTATAACAATCTGACATGAGTCAGAGAATTGTTTTTCAATGGCCCTGCTGCACTTCAAACTTTAAAGTCAACCCCAAACTCTCTTTCCTGGCACTCTGTCCATGTGCCGAGCTATTGTGAAACAATTCTCATTCTTTATAGTTTGGTCCCATTGCAAGGAGCTGGCAACGTGGGCACTCATGAAATATTAACACGTAACATTGATTTTTTTTTTATAAGTGTGGCCAACAGTGGATCAATTATATTACTATGAAAAGCTTTTCATAATTCATTTGGGGGGGCATCAAGATCTCATTCGAGACAACACATGGATGATGAAGTCGACAGTTTCTGAAGAGGCCGACACTCACAGGCACAGAATACATTAAATGTGATAAATGGAGTAAAGAATGTTCATAAAAGAAGAAAAACGTTTAAATCTGGCAAAATGATTAAAATAGGGTACAATATATCAACAAGTTAGGAACTAAGTCAATGGCAGTCTCTCTGTAAATAAGAACAGAAAAATCCCAAATGTTGGCAATTTATACCCTTTCTGGCTGGCCACCATGTTTATCACTGCCTCCCTCAAAAGCAAACCTTGCTAAGTTCTAGAGGACAGAGAATGATTTCAACCTAACCCTGCTCTCAAGTAACTTTCACCCCAGGAACATTAACAGCTGGCCAACAAGAGTCTCTGCGTGTGCAAGTGTATACACTGCGGGCATGCTGACGTGGTAGCTGGTAAACACCAGAGACTTTTCCCTTTAGTTGTGCAGTGTGTGTTGTGCTATGCATATATAAGTCACCCAGGCTGATCCACCAAAGATGGGAGCCTTATCCAACAAGAGAAGAGACAGTATTCCAAACTGGCAGAGCAAGCCCCAGCCAGGCCGCCTCCAAGAGGGCACCATGAAGACAGGGGAGGGCCGAGCAATTTCAGGTGAGTGACCTGCCTCCTTCCTCTCCTCCACTGAAGCATCTGAGAGCAAGCACCAGGCCTTACTCTCCTTGATAGCTCTTTCCCTGGCTCTGGAAATTTACACAAAAGATGTGGTTGTGAACAGCCATAGGGTATAAATTCTCCCTCCCACTCTGGGAGTCTTGCAACTGGCTTGTGGGTAGAAACTTAACTTACCCTCTTTTTTGCACTGCTCCAGAGTATCACCAGGAGAAAAGGTCACCCAAAGGGCCATCTCCCTGCCCTCTGAAATTAGAGGCCCAAAGTGGAAATGCCCCTAATAAGCTAACAAATACTTTCCATTGATTTAGGACTTGTAAATCATGAGAGACATCAAAAAGGGTTTCAATGATTTTGACTGTTGAACCAACCCTAAAATCCCCTGGAAAATAAATTTGTAGGAGAAAGGGGGCTCCCTTTCTGATAACCTTAGCTTTTAAGTACCCTGAAAACTGAACCAAGTATAAGACAACCATGGTTAGAAGGCGTCTCCAAAACCCTGTAGGGCTTTGCTACAATGGGCCATGGCACAATAGGCAGCCCAACATCCATGCAGCCCCAAGCAGGACACGAGGGCAATGGTAGTGTGTTGATAAAAACCCATCCAAGTGCAGGCTTGGGGCAAAAGTAGAGGCTCCCTAGACACTTGGCGTCAACCTGTCAATGGATGCCAAAGAGTAGAGAGAAGACCGGGTGGTCACCAGCTTGCTCAGGCTCAGCAGAGGCCCTGCCTGGGCTCTAAGACCCTACCACCTTCTGAAAAGCTAAAAGGCCTTTAATTAGGACAAAATCAAAACTGAGGTGCTAGAAAAGTAATTTACAGGGATTAGGTTTGTGTCATATTTATGATACTAACTTGTTGCCTTCCTTCTTTCCCTTGAGCCAATTAAGAAACAGCAAAGAATTCATCAACCATTAAGGCAACAACTTTTATGTATTAATGTGGCACCTGCTACCCTATGTGCCCTAGAGCTGGAAGCACAAATTTCTCCTGTGGCTCCACCTGTGCTGAAGAATATGGAACACACACACACACACACACACACACACACACACCCGTTCCTGCTCAAACACTCTCTAAAACCATCCAACCCCCATACTTCTGCCTATATGTCAATTTAGTCCAATCTTAACCCTTTGGTTAGAATTACTTGGTGACAGGGTTCCATTTTTTCACCTGAAACAACCTGTTACCAGGAATATGCCATCACATTCCTCCTAAGTTTTAATGAAGAAGAAAGCTTATGGCACCCAGTCACAGTTTTACATATTTGCAGCTGGGGTCCATTACATTTCTGAGACCCCACCGCTTTTCCAGATTCCTCTAGTTAATATCCATATTTTCTAAATTATTTTAAATGTTGTGTTCAAGTAGGAATGAAAAATTCTGAAGAACAAACACCAAATGGAAACCGTTAGGGTGGGGACAGTATTGTTTATTGCAGAGGCAGCTGGGAGGCCCCCCTCTTCCCTGAGGGTCTCGCCACAATGAGGGGCAGTGGCCTGGCTGTCTGGGAAGGAGGCAGGCGGGTTTCCTGGCCCTGGCAGGCCTGTTTTCCAGGTCACTGGGAGACAAACACAGCTTCCGTTTCAAAACTCACCCTCTGTGAGAATTGGGGAGAGGGGCTCTGGAGAACACAGAATGAAACCCACTCTTATCTATAAACAAAAACCAGCTTTGATGTTGGCCAGCTTGCTGGCCTCGTTCCCTTTTTAACTGCCACTTATCAGCAGCAACATCTCCATTAAGCACTTAGTCAGCAGCCATTACAGGGCCTAGGTCTGCACCGGGTGCCTGTTCCTGAGAGTAATAAAAGGAAAAGCATGTGCCTTTGCTCACGTGGAGAGAGCATTCACCAATGGTGGGTGGGCAGGCGCATACACAGACAGAGTTCTGGGACCATCAGAAGGTGACTGGACTTGAGATCAGAATTCCCAGCTCTCTGGCTGTCTGACAAACTCCCTAACCTGTCTAAACCTCTTGACACCCTCCCCACTGTCGGGGGATGAACTGAGGCAACCTGTGCCAAGATCCTCAACTGCCGTTATTCTGTTCATATATTCAATGTTTAAATCACTTCTGATGATGGAATATGGGGCAGAGCCCTCACATCCCTGACAGGGACAAGCCCCCCCTGATGCCCTAGGTCACAGAGGCCCCCCCACTTCCCATAGGTTGTCTAGTCAGGCCAGCAGTGGCTCGAAGGGGTAAGGATTTCAAACCTGCCTCTTCAGAGCTTACCTGAGCCCCTCTCGCACTCTATGCTGATCCCTACGACATTCTCTGGTGCCTCTTGACTACACCCACATCTGTTTCAAGAGGGAACAAACCCGCTTCAAGAACAGAATCAGCACTCAAACACAGGACCAGTGGCCCAGGACGCCATTCTCTCAGCACTCCACAGCTCCCAGGCACCTCTGGGGCCTCAAATCAGGCCTCAAAAGCCAGAGTGCGGTCCCCCGCCTCCATCAAACATCCTCCTTTCACAGACAGCAAACAATGACAGACACTGTCAGAGAGGCCCTTTCCACTCCGCCCCACAAGTCACCCCTGGTGACCAGTGAGGGTGGCAGGCAGCAAGCAGAAGGCAAAAAGGAATGAGAAACAGCTACCAGAACAGTTTGTTTGTTTGTAGCCAACTGTCGAGAGCCTGGATGCAGTGCCAGTAGGGAAAGAAACACAGTCCTTATAGCACTTCTCCAGGGCCTCGGGCTTGTGGTCAGTACCTCCCAGCTGTGTGCAAAGGGCGCCGGACCCAGGATGGACCCCACCCTCTCTCCTCCACTGTGGGTGGTGGTTCAAAACAGCAGAACTGACTGCAGGAGGAGGGAACGCAGTACCCCAGCTAAATCCAAGCAAAACATGGGGGCCTCCAGTAAATTTGCAGCTCAGGGCATTGTCCTCCAGCTCTACCACCCTCCCTGAAGAAGGGTTGGGCTGGATATCATCTCACTGAACCCTTACACAAGCTTGCAAAGGAGGTGCAGACTGAGAAGTTAAGTAGCTCACACAAAGTCACAGCGCTGTCATCTCATAGAAAGGCTTCTGGGTGCTCATGTTTCATTTCCAGAAATGTAAAGACACAGTTCTTGTCTTTAACATTATACTGTGTATCAAAGGCACTGCTGTAAAGAATGGCAGGCACATATACAAAAGGGAAATGTTCATTTCCAGGCCCAGAATTGGGGTGCATAGTTCATATGGACCACCAGAAGACAGAATGTGAGAGCTGTGGGGCTTGTTTCACCCTCAGTAACTTTCTCCTCCCTCTTTGCCCCTAATTTGGCTCACTTGAAGCTCAAGTAGCTCCTTCAATCATTGATTGAAAGGTGGCATTTCTATAATTTCACCGGGAAAAGAAATACCCCACAGCCTCCCTTTGGCACCTTTCTACCTGTCAAGCATCCAAAGCGGCAGAAGCTGTTGCCAGGCCTCCCAGAAAGCCTGCCCCACCTGCCTCTACAGTTCCTACACCTTCAGCCCAGGGAATATCTTCACCAGGACTGAGCTCCTCCCTTCCAGGTCCAGGCCAGCGCAGCCTCCTCAGCTGCTCCTCTGTCCAACAGAGTCCACTGCCACAGGGTCAGCAGGAGCACTCTGACACCAGCAATTTTGCCCATAAACACGCTGCTCGGACAGACCATGTACCCTAAAGTTCCTGGATCACAACATCGTGGGCACTAGCCTTTCCTTCTGACCAGCACCTGCTACCACATCAGCTCTTTCTTTCCAGCCTGGCCAGATGCCTTTGGAGTTATCTTTTTATTATATTATTGTTGTGTTGGCAATCTCACTACATAGAGAGATGACCTGCTCATTCAGAGTAATTCTCCAGCTCAGTGTTCTGAAAACAAAAATGGGCTTAGCCACCACCTTTCCAAAAGGAGTAATTTAGATGCTCGACTGATTCCCTCTGGTCTTGAATTTAGAGGATTCATGCTTACCAAGAGGAATTCTAGAAAATCTGTTGGCGTCTAGCAACAGAGATCTTCAAGATCAAGCTGTCTCTTGACAAATTTCCTAAGTTTCAAATTAGACACTATATTTGAAAAACTATTAGCGACCAGTAGTAATGCAGAATTGTTTAAAAGTTTGTTTTTTAAAAATGTGTAGATGTGAATCTCTCCCTGTATTATCGCTTATAAAATTTATTGCAGCTCTCTTGTCCATATGAGCTGAAAGCTCCAGTAAGATAGAGCCAAATACTGACATAATTTCCAATTTCCAAGGACCAGCAGATATTGTTTTTTCAAATGCCACATTCTGGGTATTCTAATAATGACAGGACACCGGCTAGGGATGAGCCCTCCATGCTAGGATGTGCTATCTACCCTGCCTCCCCAAATACTTCTCCATAAGTCCTTGAAATCTTGTCTCTTACTCACATCCATCCCCAACTGCCCACACCAGGAAGCCATCACTGAATAAGTGGTGGCAAGAGGGTCATTTCCACTACCTTCCATGTAAACCCAGGAAGCAATTTTCTCAAGTCCACAACCACAAGCCCAAAGCCACAAGCTCAAAAGCCCATGTGCATTATGCAGACAGTATTTCTGACCATGACTGGCACTGCAGTTACCTCTGGCTGGTATAAACCTGCCAGGTGTGAGGTGATCTAGCCAGTTATCAGCAACCAACAAGAAGCTTTGAGGGGCTCTTTTCAGAAGAGGCAAAAGCTTTACAAAGAAATAAGCAAAGATCACCTCTGGCTGGCAGCAGATCCACTCTGGCAGAAATTACATTTATGCCGCTTCTGTCTGCCCAAATACGAGAGAACTAGGATCTCTACTCACCCTCATCCCCACTCCCACACACAAGGTCTGTGTTAACTGAGGACCTAAATCTCCATCTCAGAACCTTTAAAAAACCAATTTCAGAGCAGTTTTAGGTCTCAAGCAATATTGTGCAGCAGGTATGGGGATCTCCCATATATGTCCTGCTCCCCCCACACACACATAGCTTCCTCATCAACGTCCCTCACCAGAGTGGAAGAGTAGCTACAGCGGATGAAACTACACCGACATTATTATCCAAAGTCCATCATTTACCTCATAGGTCAGAGCTGATGTTTGCTTTTTACAACTTTAGACAAATTTATGGCATTATAATTTATAATGATCCTCATCCTGGGATCGTTGATTTGGGGCCACTCCCCACCATCAGTCCAAGCAAGACCTCTCTCACTGATCTCTTGCAACCTACTGTTCCTTTCTGGTTCCCTGGACTTCTGGGAAGTCCACAGCTTAAGGGAAAAAGAGTAGTCGGTTGTACCAAGGCTGCTAGCACCCAACCAAGCTATGAACCCGGGGGAAGAACTTGTTGGCAGTTCCTCGACAAATTCTCATTGGAAAAATCTTCATATCTGGTTACTTTAATCCAAGAAACAAGCAAACAGACAAAGCCTGGCTTTTAAGTAAAGGACATGGGAAGGGGGCTTGTTTTGTCACTCATTTAACTAGGAAGTCTCGGTGCCATCAGCTCAGATGACATAAATCTGCCTCTGGCTTATGTTAACTACAGTTCTAACTGGTGACCTCTATGGGCAAATGCTCTGGTAAGAGCTTCCCCAGGAGGAAGCCCCACGATGACATCAGCACAAAGGATGGTGTGCTAAATATCAACCCAACGGTTGTGACTCTGGCAGACCAAGGAGATGCAGTAGGAAGCACAGAACTTTAGTAGTCAGAAATACTACAAAAAAAAATTGGGGGGGGGGGAGTTTGAGAAGGACGGGAAGGAAGGAAAATGTGTCTCAGCCAGAGAGGTCCTGATAAAGGCTTCCTCAGCCCTCCTCTGAGCAAGGCGCCCAGAGTTTTCCCAGCACACTCCTAGTTTGAAAAGATGAGAAAATGTCTCTAAATTCAACCTGGCCATTTTCCCGGGCTTCAACCCTAACTGAGAAAATGCTCCCTCTTCCAATCATTTCCATCTAAATTCCCAAGCTTCTTCACTCCTAAAAAGCCTTCACCTGCTGGCAGTTATTTAGGATTAACAAAAGTTTTCTTTATTTCTTCTCTTTTTTGTGGTCTAAAGAAGCCTCCTTCATGCCTCAGGGGCATTTCCATAACAACATGGCAAACTTGTCAGGCACAGGGCTCCAGGGGCTGGGGGTACCATGGGGGAGCCAGGTTCTTGTGGCTGGAGCTAGAGCAGAGGGTTTTTGTTAACCTCTCCTGTTTGCAGAAGTCTCCACATAGCTTAGTGTTTGCCCATTTAGCCTCCAGCGGTAAAGCACAGGAAGTTGGATTTTGGCAGCTTCTCCTCAGGCTTAAGTGACAGCACTGTCATTTGTGCTCAGCAAAGAAGGACAGTGTCTGTGGAGGTGAAGAAAGGCTATGTCTAAGGCTGCCTCGGGAGCGGGTGCCTGCGGCCAGATCAAGAAACATGGTCTTTGAAGATTTGGGGATTTGCACACCAGGCTCTCAACCACCCTGTGAGTTTCCTGCCACCACATTTCCTGAACGCTTGGCGGTGAGTGAGAACGGTGCCTCGCCCTAGACACTGGCTAGGCAGGAACAGCAATGGGTTTGAATGTGCCAGAGTCAGCAGGTCTCCATGCAGAGTGGGATTCAAGGTTCTACCGTTGTATAAAGGGGACAGTAAAGAGCTCACTTTGAAAAACTGGGAAACTGAAGACCTAAGAATCCCTAAGAGGTCTATGGGGTAGATCTGGTAGGGCCAGGGTTGAAGGGGAGAGTATCCACTGTTCTCCCTTCAAAGGCTGTTCCCTCTAGGAATTTCTGAGTCTACAGATTCATTCATCTTTGGATTGAAAGGGTTTAACTCAAATTATTTCCACACTCATTAAGAAAACCAGGGCTTCTGCCATATTCAATAAAGAATTTCAGTTTCTACTTTGGAGCTAGTCTTTTTTAAACATAGGCTCAGAATTAATCCTCCAGTTCAAAATTGGTTTTCACAATTTCCTTCCTCTTGTAACTCATGACACTACTTATTAGTGTTCCACAGTCTCTCACCTGTGTTACCCCATCTTTGCAGTCACATTATGAGGTGGGAGCTGGTCTTCTTTCCCTCTGACAGATGAGAAAACTGAAACTTCGAGTTCATTTCTTGAACTCCAAGAACGAGAAAGAAAGTATAGTTGACAACTTTGAAATATGTTCACAGGATGAGTAATGGTGAAAATTTTGAAATTGTGCCTATTTAGGAAATTCCGTGATTTGCATTGATTGCTTTCTCCCTGGTGCCTCAAAGAAGAGAAGTGAAACCACCCAACATCCCATACACACATGAGCAAGCAGCAGCCTAGGCTCCCTGCGCAGTCTCATGCTAGGGACTTATTTCACTCTCAGAGATACTTGGCAAATTAGGAATGACTGTCTGTCTCTCACAAAGGATAAAACTGAGGATTAAAGACAAGAAAGGAGCAGGGGAGGTGCATTAACAGGGGATGCTGGAGATCAGCTAGGTAATGCTACTCCAGAAGAGACGCAGGTTCTTGTTCCTTTGGGGCCAGGTGACCCCCACTGGAGGAGGCCCAGGGTAGGCTAAGAACACAGGAATGGGGCCAGCTAGAAGTTGGCTGCCCAGGTTCATGTCCAATCTCAAGCTCACTCTAGGCACTATTTTACAAGCCTGTTATGACCTGCAATTTGCCTGTCTATGTTTGAGGCCAGTATTGGATTATTACCAAGGTAGACTGTTTAAGCATAAATCACTAAATGTAATGATAGCCACAAATTGCTTGAGAAGAGGGATGAATAGTACATTTAGAAACAAAAAATAATTTTCCTTATCATCCTTCCCCCATATTTTCAAAGGCTGTACACTACCTCCATTTAGAAGAAAAAAAATTTTTAGTTTTTATACTCAAAATTCTGTTTTATACTCAAAAGAGGAAAAACCATATCCTTCAAAACCACTTTGTAGATAAGCATTAAATCACATCTGGGGCTCTGGCTACTCTTAGTGAATGGGTGAGTACAGAAATCTGCTACCTAGGATCAAAGGTGAGGACACAGCAATCACAGGACCCAGGCAGCCCTCACCACCTGTCCAGCACTGGTCACTGCCAGCACCTCAAATCATTATCTACTTCACCTTGACAGGTAAATTCTAGAAGAAGGTGAATCAACCACAATGGGGTTTTCCTTGCAGCCCCTTGGTGTTTTCATAGGTTCTCAGGGAAAGAGTCTTTTACCATGAATGTTTAAACCCTGAGACCTTCTTTCTATAAGCAAGGTAATAATGATTAATTATTTTCAGATATTTAATGTTTACTATATGCTAAGCTCTACACCTCTACTGTTTAAACCTTACAGTCATTTTTCAACCCATTTTAAAGATGAGAAAATTGAAACTGGGAGACAGTAACATGCTCAAAGTCATTTAGGTAGCTACTAAGTGACAGAGTCAGGTTCAAGACCCAGGAGTGTGATTTCAGAACCCACCCACCACATCAAACTGTCATCCTATATACAAAGTGTTATATACAAAAACACCTTAAGGTATCCTGTGGTAAATCAGTCTTCATCGAGACAGTTTTGAGCTGACAGGAAAACAGCTAAATCCTGTGGCAAAGAAAACACTAAAGGTTGACCAGATGCACTTTCCTTGAAAACCCCCATTGGAGCAAAAATTAACCTAGTTTACCAACTCAACTGAGCATGCAAACATTATAGCTTCCAAACACCTTTGCAAAAAAAAAAAAGGGGGGGGAGCTTTTCACATTTGCGGATTTTTATTGTGAAAACTCCTAACATTTCTATCGGTGCTGTTATGCTCAGTATTTTTACATCGCAACCTGCAATGCAATTTGCTTCCCCAGAAAACTGTATTATATTTGATTCTTATTGCAACTCACTTATTACTAGCTATATTTTGTAATTTTTCCCCAAAAAAGCTTCAGGATTTTGCCTATGGAAGCCAACCTACCAATTTATTTGATTGCTCAGCACAACCTACAATTCTTATAGGCAATTTCACAGTTGTGGGGGATTTCATAGTACATGTCTGCACATCTACAAACTAAAAAAAAGTCACAGAATTCAAACCTGACCTACAATGATCACCGATTTTTTTAATCCAACTCTCAGACCACGTTGTTTAGCTCATATACAAGGGTAAATGGCCGAAGTTACGTAGGCAAATCTAACTACTCAGTTTAAAGTTCAGAAGCTTTAAAGTTAGTTGGAAATTGTTATGTTTCACACATAGTCAGGACTGCCCCTAACCCCAACCTGAGGCACCTGCTCAGGTTATATTTCCTCCCTCTCTAAGTGAGGAATCTTTGAGGGTCAAGAGGACAACCCATTCACGATCCTTGACCTTTCAGACCATGGATCGAGAATATAAGGATTCTGTTTTCCCAGCCCAAGAGTCCCATTCCTCATATAGAGTCTGCAAAAGCTACCTCCCCGAGTCGCTCCTCAAAAAGACACTTTTATCACCGGTGTGTGTATCCTCAAAAGCTAGGAGCAGCCAAGGGGGCAGCCATTTGGGGTAGCAGGAGACACAGAGGAGGGTTTGCTGCTGCAATCTGGAGTGAATGATGCAGCTGGGGATGGCACATGAAGGGGGCAGGCTCCCAAATTTGAATGTGGCTCCAGGTTATTATGAAGGTTTATTTGTCAAAGTAGGAGGTTAGAAAATGTTACTTAATAGTTTATTACCTTGATTTATAACTTTAAAATATTTAGACATATAGTTTAGGAGCTTCCACTTAATACTTTTACCTCAGGCTCCATAAATATCAGGGGCAGGTCTGGTCACATTCAAACACAAAGGTACTGCCATTGTAAAGAGTCAAATGAGAAGCTCAGCCAGGCCTTCAAATTTATGTCAGTCTGTCAATTCAGGCATTAAAAAACACTCAGCAAAATTCCTAGTGAAAGAATAAAAGAAACTCTATAAAACTACCTAATCAACCTGGAGAAACAATAAATTGAGCTGGAAAAATGGCTTGATTTAAATAGAATGATTCTTTGGCAGATACAAGATATATCAATCAATGATTGAACAAATTCTAGCCTACTTAATCACTCAACACCTGATTTTGCCGACAAGCGTCTCAATTTCTAAAACTCCATGGGTTATCTTAAAACTATACTACATAACCATCAAAAGCAAAAAGATCATTATTATGTCTATAACTCATGAAAATTTGTATCTTTTTTAGAATCAAGCATTTTGACAACAAAAGGACAAAGTCAATATGGGCAGACTTAAGACCCAACTCATGTGATCCTGTATCAAAGGCAGTTTTTATAATAATTATAAAACTTTGAAAATAACTAGCATATATGTTACATTACTCTTTATTTCTAGACTCAGAAAAGGAATTAGTTATCTCTAATATATGATTATGACATTACAGCTGCAGGGAACTGGACCTGGGCTGTTATTCTGCAGAACAGGATCCCCAGTAGTAAAAATTGCCCTTCCTGGTCAAAAAGAACAAGCGTCCAGTTGAAGATGAATAAGTACTAGGGATGATGACAACGTGAAGACTAACATGCCTGCGTGATAAACAGGAAAGTTAAGAAATAAATCCTAAGAGCTCTTATCACAAGTAGAAATTGTATTCATAAGAGAAGATGGGTAGCTGACCTACTGTGGCCACCAGTTCACAAAGTATGTAAATCAAACCATCAATCTGTATGCCTTCCTTTATACAGTAATGTATGTCAATTATCTTTCAATAGAATTGCCCACCTTATAAAGTACAATGACAAATGTCTTAACATCTCTAAATTGATTGGTTTAAACTGCTTCCCCCAGAAAATAAATAATAAAAAGTGGGCATGTATTTGCTGAAAGTATTTCTCTTCAAGGCAGATGACATGCCTGCTATGTAAGAGGGCTTTTATGACTAGAAATTGTTAAGGAGGTTCATTATAGCATTTGATCTGCATAACAAACCACTTGATCTCTGCTTAAACATGTCTTACTATATCCTAACCCTCTGAAGGACTACTAGAAAATAATCATTTCAGAATGGAGATCGCCCTGGACTGCTTCCATTATATAGGCTCCAGGCCTATAGGACAAACCTACTTCCTCTGGACCCATGAGAATCCTTCACATATTTGAAAACGACACTTGCGTCTTCACCTAGTCTTGTGTCTAAGTTGGGCCAAATATCCCCCAATGCCCTAGTGGTTTTGTGCAGCACGTAGTTTCTTGTTCTCTTTATTAACTGTGTTGTTTTCTTTCGAACAAGTTCCATACTGTCTACACGCTGCTTAAAGGTGGCTTTCCTTTTGCCCACTCTTGTATCCCCGATACACTTAAAGGGACCTAGCATAGAGCATTCAGGAGGGAGGTGAGAGGGGTGGGGCAGAGGAAGAAAGGAAGAAAACAGAACCCCCCTCCACTGCCAGCTCTTAGCATGGTCTAATAAAGGTGATTTTCCTCTTCTATCAACACAGCCCAAGATGACATTCATTTCTGTGGAAGTCACATCTCTGACCCACACAGTCAACAAAACACACACAGTACTTTCATGTCACTGTCACACTGGGACTCGTGGGTACCTACATCCCTCTCAAATAACCTGTTTGTGATAAGAACTCATCCCTCCAGCAGGGGTAGAGATTTTGGATTCAGAATCAGGCCCCCACAACGCATGCTAACCTTTTTCTGGGCTTCATATTCTCTCACCCAGGACGAGATAGCATGTGAACCAAGGCACAGCTAGTGAGGGACCCTCAGGAGATGATGTCCCGTTTTCCCAGCTGCTTATCACCATCAGGCGTTAAATCACTTGTAGTTGAGCATTGTAGTCTCTGCATTTGGTCCCTAGACTATGTTTACATTTTTGACAAAGTAGATACAATTAAAAATAATATCAAATGACTTATTTATCCTCTAAGTCAACTGTAGCTTTCTGCTCTGTGTGTCTAATAAACTTTCCAAAGAAAGGAAAGGCTGCTATGTGCTGCTCTTTGGGAATCCATGATAGACCCAAGTGATGGGCACTAAGGAAAAGCCACTCCTTTGAGCCCCCAGTTACAGCAGTTAGGAGTCCGAAAAGGATGATCTGTTGAATTGAATTCAAATTCATAGACAGAAAGTTTGGAAAGTACTCTCTCCACGGAGGTCCCTTAAAATGGTTTGAAGACTAGAACTATCATAAAAAAACAGACTTTCTATCAACCGACACAAGAAAACTTTAAAATAACTGGGCTTCAGGATTTTACTGGATATAACTTAAGGATTTGATTACCCAGGTCCATCACTTGATTCTAACCAGCTCCCTTAAGCAGAAGTTTTCCAGAGTACTACAACATATGACACAAACCTCACTAAACAAGCCCTTTCCCAGGGATGGGGAAAAGCTCACCTCCAAATTCAATGGCCGAAGACTCTGCATCCATGATGCTGCCTGCTTTGGGGAAAGAGCCTGTGCCTCAGACCTGGACTGGAGTCTCACCACCCCAGGCTCCTTAGAGCACGGACTCTCTGTCCTTAACACATGGATGATGGGACCTAGTTGGCAGGGTTACTGTGAGGAATATAGAGGACCTGGTGGCTGGGATTGGGGTACAACAGGTACCCTGGAAGGGGGATCTTCTTCCTTCCCACCTCCCATCTACCCTTTGAGCTAAGCACCTCAAAGTCCCACCACACCAGCCCACAAAGTCTGCACTCAATCAATAAAGACGGTGAACATTATTATTAACTGTGTTGCATGGCTTCTGAACAGCAAGAGCTCCCCTCCTAGTTACCAACAAACCGTCCAAAGTCATCTTTTTCTCACTCAGGTTGGAATTAAACCATTTGAGCCACAGGTTGAGAAAGAGAAACCTTCTTCATTATGACTGAAAACAAAGGCACTCTGACTAATTCACACGCAGGCTCCCTAATCCTTCATCCAAGGGCCTTCAGAAATGCCAAGACCCTCAGGGAAGTGAAATTTCCTCGAATGTGCAGCGGCTGAGAGCACCCTGGGTTTCGAGATGACTAATAATGGAAATGTACTGTAAACAGGGAATATTAAAGAGCTTAGAAAGCCTCACGGGGAAAGAAAAAAAAAATTCAGGGTCTGGTGGAGAGAATGGCAGCTTTCTGGCAAACAAAAAATACATAGGTGAAAATGTTAGACCCTTGCAACTTTTGTTTCCACAGATTCTAGAGCCCAGGTGGGTGCTGTTAGGGAGAAGGCTCTGGCTTGGCTACCATGGTGTTTTTTCTATCTTGACAATTCACTTCCCCAACAGGCATGCCGCCAACTCAAATGAGGCTCGGAGCAGTGAAAAGCCCTTCAGGTAAACAGTGTGATAAGCTAAACTGAAAAACTAGACAATGTTTTTGGACTATGAGGTAGTTGCTATGGAGACAGTTGCTAATTAACTGCTTTCAACCAGGAGAACAAAGGGCTCCGGGCAGGCAGGCCTCTGTATCTCCGAGTGAGCAATGCTTCTAGCCTTGCGCAATCGGCACATCACTCATATCTGGAATACCTGAGACCCGGCTGGCTTTGATACATGCCTGAAGAAATGACAAAAGTGCATTTTCTTCATCTTGACCTGTAGGAATAGCACCTGGCCATGGCTGCCTCTCAGGGAAGCAGGCGGCACAAAGGAATGAAGATTCGAGGGCACCAACTCGCCACCTATCACGTGCCAGGCACTTCCATAAACATTCTGTTCCTCCGTGTCCGGAGACAAATCTGAACTATATTTGAATAAAGGGTCGGAGGTCTGAGAGAGAGGGAACATATAATTGTTTTAAATAATCAATTTTAATCTTTTACCTTACACGCTTTATAAAATAAGTAAGTACACTCGCAAAAGGAAAAGATTAATCCTCTCCCCTCCCTCTCATAGACAAAAGTCACTGGATAATTCTCAAAAACAAGCAACAAAACATAAACATCATTCCATATTTCTGAGCCCTGCACACTGTGGATATTCAATAAAGAATAAGAAAAATCTTAATTGTAATCTGACTACTCACCAATAGATCTTCTCCGACCCCACCCCCAGGCTGACCCAGCTGCATCAAACCTGGTTTCATCTTTGGAAGTTAAATCTGCTGCTCTGAGACTGAAATGCTCTGTTCTCAAGGGCTGACCTCTGAGCTACATCCAGTTAAAACCAAAGAGCTGTGTTCACTTCACAAATATTTAAACTCAAGCGGAAATGTGACTCGGGCTAAGCGCAGCTGCCCCGACTTACCCTGCAGACACCCTGAGGGCCTGTGTGAGCCCCGTGCCTAATTTCTGCTTACACTTACAGAATACACTAACTATTCCTACATTAAGTAAATGTCAAACTCAACCTGTCTACAGTGTGGTACACTCTGCATCCCCAGAACAAAATGGTGTTTTTTTTTTTTTTTTTTTAAACTCATATACAGCACTGATCGATACAGCCTGTAAGTCACCCACCTTCATTATCTGAGACAGAATCTGGATGAAAGCAAGTGATGATTCTGAAAGAAATACAACAATGGCTTCTCAGTTTGAGTCCGTGGCATATGCTCAGTTCCTTCTTGTGAAACCAAGGAGTTAAGTTCTTGCTTTGCAAAAGGAAGTTTTTACAAAGGCTTCCAGCCCAAGTTCCTCCCTGCCTGGGTTAAGTTTCATCAGCCATGGCCCAAGCGCATCTCACCTCTTTTAAGTTCATTCTCTCTTTCCTCTGCTCCCTCCAACGATCTCCATCCATCCATCCATCCATCATCCATCCACACACTCAACAGAATTTCTTAGCCACCTACTTTGTGCCAGACACCATGCTGAGGCTGAAAACTTAAAGATGTAACTGACTCCACTGGCAAGGTGTTTAGTCCAGTGAGGGAAGCACTAGATAGACACTGGGTATTTACATTACAAATCTGTGAGATTAGCACTAGGTGAAGCAATATGGTCCCTGGGACACAGATGGGAGCGGAATGTTCCGACGCCCAAACCCAATATTCCCAGAGGAGCAGACCAAAGCTACCGAAGCTCTTCTCCTTTTGTGTGCCACCATTTCTTCTCATCACATTCCTAACTGTCCCCATCTATAGACCGAGTGCAGGGGTCAAGAAGGACCACACCTAGGGAAACGAGGCTCGGGTTGGAAGTGGGGAGAGGAAGAAAACTAAGTTTTAATGAATATATTAGGGAACATTCCCTGGCTGACACCCAGGCCCTCCAGTGGGTATACTGACTCCCCCCAGCACATCAGACCCCTGGGTCTATTTCTAGCACAGCAGGAAGCGAACAGTTTTTCTCATCAGGCACCCTGCCCCCTCCCCTGGCTGAGAACCCTCCAAGAGCAGAGACCTGATCTAATTTCTATTTCTATCCAGAGCAACTACTAGAGCGCCAGGCACATGGCAGCTCCATCAACCCTTTGCTGCACAGCACTGAAGTGAGCTCAACAGTTTGAGGGTGATCTATGCAAGATTGCAGAGTGAGCAGCAGGGCTGGACTCCAACCGGAGCTCTGACTCACAC
Organism: Talpa europaea; assembly: GCF_964194135.1. NCBI lineage: Eukaryota > Metazoa > Chordata > Mammalia > Eulipotyphla > Talpidae > Talpa > Talpa europaea. Next base: position 36,176,629 of record NC_140073.1, on the reverse strand, counting down.
ATTCTCCTGCACCTCCTCAGGCTGACGGCATGATCCTTCCCGAAGGAGATTATCTGCTGCTGGATGTACAGGAGATCATCATCTTCAGACTTGGGTACTGGCTCTCTGGTCTCATATCTCTTTAAAATCTCTCTCCCAACTTTGTAAACTTATGTAGATAAAACAGAGAACAGCCCCTTAATAGAAACTATATTTAAGTATTAGTGCTCTTCATGTATTCCCATGGGGTGCCCATGCCCAACGATACCATGGAAAACTTTCATGCCTTAGTTATCAAAGAAAAAGAAAAAAATTCCTTGAGGTATGTGATAAGCTCCTCTTTCAAAAAGATTGTATTCTTAATCTGCCTACTTTCACCATCTACTCTATATATGGGTGAAAAACATCATTTTTGATGCAGGTTACAAAACAAAGTATGCCGAGAAAAACAGAGAGACGCAGGCTCCCCAAGTTACAAGCAGCACTACCGGGGCAAGAAGAGGGAAGGATTAAGAGGACTTGGGCTTGAATTCCAATGCAGTGATCACATTAGGGCCATAGTCTAGACCTGAACTCTTGAAGCCACTTGCCTCATTTGTTGAATAGAAATTAAAATAACTTCCTACCAGAGTTGTTGAACTAAAGGACATAACATATGAAAAAGCACTTTGAAACTGTAAGGAGCTGCAGGAGTTTTTTTCAGTAAGTGTTAAAAATGTAGACACACATACGCACAGGCACAAGTACACACAGCTACCGCCAGGCTTTGAGAGAAACACAAGCATGGTCCTGAGCATAAAAAGGAATCAGAACAAGTTATGAGAATAAAAGCCACAAAGACGTCTGATTAGGAGGAACAGACATTAAGGTACCCGAACAACTACTGGGGGTCGAGAAATATGAAAAATAGTAATTGTTAGGAATCTTTTTAAAATAATTGCCCTGATCTAGGTTGTAATTAAACCCTTAAACCATCCTGTGTCCAGATTCTCCTTATCTGTGAAATGGAGATAATGAGTAGAGTTACCCATGAATTAAGACATTTAAATGAATTAATATTTGTGGAAAGCAGGCACACTTCTAAATTGACAGCTAGGCAGGCAGGCAAGTAAACAAACAAAGAGAAGATAAATATGTATTCCTTGCTTTTCCACCACACCTATTCAATCAGATTTTGACTCCTCCACAGACAAGGGAAGCCTCGTGTGACAGCTCAAGCACAACTGAGCGAGTGAACAAGTATTTAGCAGTCTAATCTTCCCATTTTAACAAGGTACCAGCAAACAGAAGGCCAGATTTTTTTTTTAAGGTGGGGAAGTTGCGGGAGCAGGAGAGAAAAAGCAAAGCAATTCACAGACTAGATCAATACCTGCCGCCCGCGCGTGCCTCCCTCTCCAGTGGGCTGGCAGCCTGCAGACATCCACGGCTAACCACCTCCGCAGGGCTCACGTTCCTTTTACAGCACCAGAGCATTCAAGGTATTACATTGGTACTAAAGGGGAAACTAGCACTGATTTGGTGCCAAATTTAACTGTAAATACAAGGTGTTTCTTTAACTAGTAATTACAGATGAAAGCTTTATATTTTTGGCAGGCACATTCTTAGCTTACATATTAAAATAAATATATACAGTACAAGTTCCAATTCTCTTCGTGCATTTATTTGACCGTAAGTCACTGAGTTCCTACTATGTGCAGAACAGTGCATTGCGGTGGAGCTGGGGGGGCGGGGGGGGGGGAGACACAGAAATCAAACCCCAGACCATGAAAAGAGCAGTATAATAACTATTCAAGCCCTGACCTTAGGGAGCTTTCAACCTAACTGAGCATATTACAAGTTAAAATCAATATAAGTCAAATCAAAACAGAGTTAATGAAAAGGAGCTAGAGAACGTAAGTACTCTTGAGTCAGAAGGGAAGTGGGAGAAGTCAAGGCAGGATGGTCTGGAAAAACCTGGTAGAAGTGGACAGGAAGGACAAGGTCAGGCAGGGAGGCGGGCGTCCAGGGGATGGGCAGGCATCAGTCACCTCCTGTCAGCAGTCAGCACGCTTCCGTGGGGCCTCCAACACGCCAGTCTCAGGGTGTGGGTGCAGAAGACAAGCATGGGGAAGGCCAGAAGAATGATGTGGCTGGAAATGAGGCCATCAAGGAAGCAGTGGAAGATATTATAAAGGTAGAAATACAGTTCCCTGTATATAGCTCCCTGTATACAGACAAAAGACTGTGGCCTGCCTGCCTCCCTCCCTCCCTCCCTCCCTCTCTCTCTCTCTCTCTCTCTCTCTCACACACACACTCACACACACACACACACACACACACACACACGATTTCAGTGTACAAGAGTAACAGAAAGGAAGTCTAGAAGTCCATTCAAACATCCATTAATTAGGATTTGGGTGGTGGAAATGGCCAGGATAAAAGGACATGCGGCAGAAGAAGAATGAGCAAGTAAGGGGCTCCATGTCTACCCCACTGGGTTAATGCAATGGTAGGGCTAACCAGGGGGTTTCAAAGCTACGGCACTTTTGGAAAAGGCAGATGGGACACGCTGATGTAGTAAGGGAAGTTACTGGGTTCCATTTTGAATGTATGGAGTCTTCTGCAGACAAAAGGACATACCTAGTAGAGAAACCATGGGCCTCTGCACTGAGAGCAGTAAAGTTGGTTGAGTAAAGGAAACTCCCAAAAAGATTAGACTAAAACCTTAAGATAAGCAGTAAATGGGATCAGGAGGAAGAAAGCCAGTGAAAGAAGACAGAGAAAGTGTTTAAGATGTAAGGACTGTAGCATGGATTAAAAGAGGAGAGACTTTTAGGGCTCAGGGGTGGGGCAGGGTGGGAAGTGGAGGCTGACACAGGCACCAGTATCATCTCACCTGGCCAGAGGCTGTGAGGTCAAAGCCGGCTATAGGGGCAGGTGGCCCACACTGCTGAGCAGCATAGAACTGATCTGCTTTCCTTGTCAAGAGTACTAGGGGAAAAGCACCAGGAAATAAGCATCCCTTTTCAAAGAAATGTAACTGGTCAGGCCCCCGCTGTGGCACCTGGCCTGTTAGAAATCATACATGGGCTACGGCCTTGACACAGGTCCCATTAAGAGTCTGCACACCGACTGGGAGCTCCCAGTGGGCCACTGAGCAGCCCTGCTCCATCATGAGTGGGAACAATTACAGGCCCGGCTGAGCCCCCACAGCCCATGTGGGCCCAGCAGATTTTGCCAGGCAGCCTGTGGGGGAGACTCAAAAGGTAGGGGCCCTCCCAGAGAGGAATAATCAGCACCATCACATCAGCCCTGGGCCCTAACCCAGAAAGGGGTACCACAAGGCCCAAAGTGGGGATGCCAAGCCCCAAATTATACAGGACACCCCAACATTGTATACCTTGATTATCCAAAGGTCCTCAACACTGTGAGGTCTTTTTTATGCTGTTATGAGTGTATATAAAAGTGACATACAGAGAACACGGGAAAGTCGATTCTCACTCTTCAGAGGTGCACTTGCTCTTATATAATGTGCTGCGTTCAGCCCCCTCCATTCGTCATCAAGTAAATCACAAAGAAACTGCTATGGAGAATGCAGACACAGAGATGACCTAGCAGACACAGCATGCTCTACATCCTACAAATGTTCCTCTTGCCTAACAGAGTCTTACCTCATCATGTCAGTGGGTATCTTAAAATGCTTCTTTGAAAAAAGAAGTGAAATGCCAAATTCAATCCCTGCAGCATACATGAAAAAAGGGGCAAACACTACAAATTAATACAGAAGAACATACTTTAATGGAAAAATTGAGCAAAATGCTAAATAATTTTTGAAGGAAATATAAATATATAATAAACATGTAATTATTTAAGTTCACCTATAATTACAGAAATACATATCAAATTAACAAGTTTTTTTTTTAACTTATCTTTTTTTTAGTGGAGTGGACACCAGTAATTTGGCAATATTATCAAAGCTCTTAAAGAAAATAATCTACCTGGTAACCAGACACTCCACTTTCTGGAGTTGTTCCTGAAGAAATAATCAGGTATATTACTCAAGAGCATTCACTACAGCTACTTGCAGAAAGGAAAAACTGCCTTAATTGCTCCCAAAAAGGCAACTAAAGTATTTGCACACACACACAAATCTAGGGAAGTTTTTGAATTAACTATAGATTTTCAACAATTTACAAAAATTCTAAGAATGTTCTCAATGTTCAATTATATATGAAAAATGTATATAGACATATGGAAAAAAGCTGGCCAAATAGGTAATAAAATGCTCAATGATTAATTTCCAGATATAGGAACTTTCATTTTTTTATGCTTTTTAATAATTTCTAACATAAATGGAGAGAAAATAAGTGAGTGTATACTCTGAATCGAGATCGTCCCAATTATAACTTTCACTGTAAGATAACAATATATAATTAATGGAGCTTATACTTGAGCATTTGCCATATTCCTGGCACTATATTGGACACTTCACTGTATATCTCATTTAATTCTCATAGCAACCATGTGTGTTCAGTGTTAACTGCCCCATGCTAAAGACAGAGTTTGGGGAACTCGCCCACAGTTGCCCCACTGAAAGCTGGACTGCAAAAATCTAGGCCTGAGCCTCTAAAACCAGGACTTCTAACAGAGCAGTGCAGGAGTCCTGACAACTCCGTATTTATGTTTCAGTGACCACCACAAGAACACGAATATAAACAGGCTGACATCAAAGAAGGCACACCGAAGAAAAAGGCACAAGCTTCCAGATTTGCCCCTATTTTGATATCTAGGCCAACACTTTCTTCGTAGTACATTACAGTCCACTTGAAACTTTTCCCTCCTGATTTTCCTTCCCTGCTTACTCTTCTAAAAGCCAAAGAAGTGTTTCCCCTTTAAGCATTTGTGGTGAGGGGGATCCATGACACCAACTGAAAGAGAAATCGCCCCAGAGCAGAGGCACTATATTTACCTACCAGGCAAAGCTTGATGGAAATCTCCCCTAAAAAAAAAGCACTCAACTTTTGTCCTATTTCTGTACTCACTAAACGACTTTCTAATCAGTGAGGTGATCTCCCGTCCCAATGCACCTAGAGGAGTGCCCCCAGCATCTTCCCAGGGCCCATCATTCTGCAGTCTGATTTCCAAGGAGGGACATGGGGGGGCACTTCCAAATGTCCCCCATCCTTAGTTTCAGGTAACTGAGAGCCCACTCTTAGCTCATTTGTTCTTTTGTTAATTTGATATGTATTTCTGTAATTATAGGTGAACTTAAATAATTACATGTTTATTATATATTTACATTTCCTTCAAAAATTATTTAGCATTTTGCTCAATTTTTCCATTAAAGTATTCTTGTATCTATAGGTTTCTATAATTACACACTGTGGTTCATGCAGGTTTAATTTAACTTGTTTTGTGTAAAATAAACATTTCACATATGTTCTATAAAGAAATAAGGCCACTTGCCTTATACCTTTTATTTTCTCCCTATGGTCATTTAGCTTTGTTCTGCCACTTATTAGGGAAATATTTTCCCCCCACTCCATTATAGATTTATTATAAGATGAATTTATATCTCAAATGGCAAGAAAATAATTGCTTAGGGAACTGGCTTAAATTGGCCCCAGATCTCAATCAAGAGGTCCACTCCTCAAGGCTGATTGATACTCAATGGTTCCTAAATGTTGCAGACACATCTAAAATGTTCCACCGACTCCCACACCCACCGGCCAGCAGCCCATCAGCGGTCCACGCCAGGGAAAAAGCCTGCTGATCAGGTATCTCAGCCACAGAAACCTCTATAAGGAAGACCGGCCCACTCCTGAAACTGACAAGGCTCTTATCAGTACCTTCCAGAGATATCCTAATTCCTGCCAGAATCTTCTACTTGATCCAGAATCCATCTTCAAAAGCCTCAAGTATTGAGACAACTCACACTATAACAAGAGTCCTCCCATGCTGGCTGCAAGGAATGCAGGAGACCAAGGTCTGGGAGATACCAGGTACCTTCGGTTGATAAGGGTTTCTGCAGAAGCCTACAAGACACTCCTCAAATCTGTATTCTTAAAAGACAGACCAAACTTAGGTTGTTCTCTGAAAGTTATAAATGACAGACGTCAAAGACAGGCATTTCCTAAGCATGAGTTCTACAAGACAAACCCAAGAGGAAAAGGCTCATCCCTGGAAAGTCTCCTCTTCAGGAAACCCCAGTCCTTAGCAGACGCCAGAGCATTTACATGCCACTTGTAAGAATAAAGCTGCTATATATATTTGCATATAAGTCTTTGTGTGGGCATGTTTTCATTCCTCTTATGTAGGTACCTGGGAGTGGAATTACTGTATACTTACTGTATATTTAACCTTTTGAGGAACTGCAGACTATTTTTCCAATGAGGCTACACTATTTTTATACTCCCACAAGCAAGCAAGTGAGGGTTCCAGTTGTCCCCAGCCTCCCCAACACCTGTTAATGTTTGTCCTTTTGACTGCAGTCACGCCATCAGGTGTGAAGTGGTGTCTCTTTATAGTTTCAACTTGCATTTCCTTAATAGCTAATGATGATAAACATCTTTTCTTAGTCTTTCTGGCTATTTATATACCTTCTCTGCAGAAATGTCTATTAAGAGCTTTTGGCAAAGTGAGTAAAAGTTTGAATCAGCAAATGAAGGAATACAAGTGGCCTCTTTTAAGTTCTTAGTGCTGAGATTCCTTGTTTTGGGGATATAGAAAAGGCAGAATTTGGGGAATGCAAGGGTGCCCTCATCCTTGTAATATAATTATACAAACTGTCTTTCCTCCTCAACGTATTTCAGGAATAAAGGCAACATTGTCCCAATTTTACGAACTAAAGCTGTCACTGCCTGAGCACCTATTCTATTTAAAGGACATGGGGATGAAGACATTAACAGTTCTGAAAATTTTCACCACCTATTACAGAGGAAACAAAACCCAAAAGAAAAACCTACTAGCCCAAGGTCACTTAACCTGGATAGCAGAGTCTACACCTGCTTCAGGTCCAAGTCCGAGCATCACAGACACCTCATGCAGGGAGACAAAAAACTCCCAGGCTCTGGCTCTGTGAAGAGAAAGGTAGGGGTGGAGGGGGGTGCTGAGTGGGTATGTACTGTAAGGGCAGCCAGACCCCACACTGGGCCCAAGCTCAGTAACTACCCCTGGAGGGTTGGGTCTGGCGCCAGGGGCTACAGTGCTGGCCTCTTCCCACATTCAGCCACAGGACAGGACCCCCACAGAGGTAATAAGCTGAAACCTGTAGCACACACACTGCCACTACTTAGGCTGGAAGCAAGTCACAGTGATGATGAATTTAAATAGCCGGGTGGTGGATTTAAACAGTCCTGGCCTGACAGAGGCTGCAGCCTCCCCACTGGGGCGAGTCTGCTCCTCGGAGCTTGATGGCAAGGGGCCAGAGTAGGGGGTGGCAGTGTCTGTGCACCAGCTGAGACTCGGTTGGGCCAACCTCAGGGCAGTGCCTCCACTGGCCCAGTCGAGGCCCGCTGTGCAACCCAAGCAGGCTCTTCTCGCTGCATATCCATGTAGCAAGAGCAGCCTGGGTAACCCTCAGCTCGCCTTGCCTTGCGTCTGTTGGTGCTAATTATCCACCTGGTTGGATGGCCATCTGGAGGGCAATGTCAAGTGTAACAGCACATTCACCAGGACTCTGGGTGCCTGCCTCTTTCTCCCTGTCTGCTCCCAGCTCTCTCAAGGCATTCTAAGGAAGCTAGTTGCACACCCAAATTCAAACTGGAGGTGCAGGGGGGTTTAGGGGGTGAAGGAGGGATTCTTAGAAATCGTTACTATAAATTGTACAGTGTCAGTCAGAAAATAATAAAAGCAATGTCAATGAAAAGGTATTACCACGACTCACTGAGAGCATACTAAGAACAAGCAAGCTCTCTCACTGAATCGGCACAAACGCTCCACAAGCTAACTCCATTATCCCCATTGTACAGAGAAGAAGCTAAAGTTTAGAGAAATCCAGGTCCTATAGCTACAGGAAGTAATGTGAGATCTTTCTAACTCTAAAGGGAATGTGCATCTACATTGTAATTCCACCCTCACATGGCAAAAAAAATCCCAATTTGTCATGGATGGAGTCTCGATTACATAAAAGTGGTTTACACTGAGTTGTAATCCCTGCTTCAGAAATCAAATGAGTGGCAAAAAAGACTTAATCTAAAATGCCCTCCTTTTTATTTACACAATGCACATACCTGTGTTTTAGCACACATTGCATTTTTTTTTAACAGTGGTCACCCTGAATTCTGTATTCTAGGTGCCCAACGCAAGACCTGGCACAACACAATCCCACAACTCTCGTGAAACAGCCCATTTTCTCATCTGAAATTTCTCCATTCTACATTGTATTTTTTAAGTGTTTCATTTTTGCATCTTCTCAAGTAAATGTTATGGTCACATGTGAAAATATTAATATTTTTACTCATCAAAGCTAATTTACCAATATGTCATCCTAAAGTCAACAGGCTTGTCAAAGATATTCAGAAAATATTTGCCGCCCCTTTTAGAATTATGACTCTCACCATCAAAATTGGCTGACATTTTAAAATAATCTTGTTTACTTAAAAGTCAAATTTTTGTAACCTCAGCATTCTTCTCCAAAGAACATAATTATTTTATCAAAAAAAAAAAAAACCAAAAAACCACATACCTTTCTTCATTTTTAGACTCTTTAATTATAAGCATAAAATATGCTGGCTTTTTATTTTTTAATTTTAATATCAGACTACTGCATGCATGTAAGACAATGTTCTCTACTATAGACCCAGCTCACTCTGCTTTTTTCTTTCCAAAGACTGAAAAGGAAAGACATGCTTTCAAGCTTCACAACTCTCAAACAGTTGAATTAATCCAAAGAAAAAAAGCTTCCTCCTATAATAGTGAAAAACTGTCATCCTTTTATTTACTAAATTATCAGTTCGGAAAGCTCTGAGGCTCCAAACATATAAGTGATATCCATGGAATCATGGATATCCAGGAAAGAATTAGGAAACAATAAGGAATCATCTCTTAAGCTAGGTGTATCATGCAGTGGTTAGTGGGGGACAAACAAATCAAAACAGAAAATTGTGATGTGTCCCTCCCTTGCTTTAGTAGGAACATTTCACTCAAATAGGGAAGTAAGTTAGGAGAAAAAAGTCACAGATCCAATAAAATGCCACTGAGTCTAGGCAGCAATGCCCCTCTATCCAAATGCCAGGTAAGTCTCAAATCATCTAGGCTACCCCAGGACAGGGCAGAAGTGGATCCCAGGCTCACAGTCAGTCCTCCAACAGCAAGTGACACTTTTCAAACCTAATCCGGTGTGACACCCCCACCCTGCTGTTTTACCTCCTCCACTCTCCTCCTATCTCATTCCAACCAGTCACACTGGCCCTTCAAGGCTCCTCACACACCTTAGGTGACACTAGGTCTTCGGAAGCTGCTGCCATTGGTAGCCTCTACCTAGAAAGCTCCTCCCCAAACATTTGCTTGGCCTATTTCCCCAAGCCCTCACCTCTTTGGGGTATAAACTCTCTCCAGCTCCCTCCCTATCCCCTTCCCTGCCTTATTTTCCTCCTTATCACTTTCACTTCCTAACATACTTATTAATCTTCCTTACTGTCTATCACTCCCAGTAGACGTAAGCTCGGCGAGGTCTGGAACTCTGTCCTAGTGCCTAAAGCAGCACCTGACATAGAGCAGGCACTCAAAACATTTCCGGTGAATGAAGGTAGCACTGTGAATGGTCACACCATGCTCCAGAGGTAAGCAACATCTGACCAGGTTCTACTAGCTCAGGTAGTCATATAAAATGCAACTCTGGCAAGGGGTAGGCTAAATCACTATTCTGTTCATCAGCCAATTCAAATTTAGCCTGGCATTCTCTACTTTATTTGTTAAATCTGGTATCCCTACTCAACTCCAGTGAGAGGATGGTCAAATCTGGGTCATCCAGGTGAGCTGGGCCACGCAGAGGTCTGAGGACCAAGTGAGAAGTCATTTCCTCTCCTCAGATATTTTTCATTGAAGCCCCATGGCAATCTGGGTAAAAACAGACAGAAAAACCATCTGCTTCAGACAGAAAAACCAGGCCTGTGCAGACTGAGAGTGTTACCAGGTAGAGTTCTCATCTTTTTAATACCAGAAAGGAATATATCTTCTCCTAAATCCTCACTAGGTCTGGCCTCAGGGAAGCCCAGAGGCTCACGTTCACTCCCACCCTCCTCTGTGGAAACCACAGACACAGAAGAACAGCTCACTGATTTCCCTGTTGCCCTCACACTCATGTCAGTGCAGAGCCTGGGCTCCCGTCCCACCTCTAGGTCAGCCGACTGTGGCTGAACCCTACTCAGAATCACAATCTCGGAGCAAGGTGCTTCTCTCGTGATTTACATGGTTATATCACATGAGAGAGAAGATTGGGAACAACTTAATGCTTGGAATAAAAGTTATTAAATTATGACATACCTGCACTATCCACTGAAAAGCAAAGTTCCTGGATCTAAGTTCTGACTAGTCATGGCTTTTCAGATATATGCTCTCCATGTCATTCCCAAGTTTCCTATCTCCTGGGCCTTGCAACAGGGAAGATCCAAAGTTTCTATTCTGTTGACCAAATCTCGAAGGATCTAGGCTATAAGTCTCTGACACCCAAAGTCTTGTGGGTCACAGGATCTGGGAGTATCACCTGGGCTGGGAGAGAACACCTGGCTGGAGAGAAGAATTGAATGGAAAGAGAACGCACAGGAAGGAACATCACCTATGCTGGTTTGCTTGGGAAGGTCCCAGTTTACTTCTGTCTTCCTCATGTTACTAACACCACTCCATTTTATTCTCACAGTGGACATTAAATAATATGGTCACCCCAGACATACACCAAACTGGGACTGACCTCTGTACTCTGAAATCCAGGATCTGTGGGACAGAAGGGAACAGCCATGCAGGAGCAGCCGTGACCAAGCTAGGACAGCTCACCCCCAGAACTGGAAGTGGGGATAGGGCACCAGTGGCAGCGGCTTCCAACATGAAGAGTGAGGAGAGTGGACTGAAATCTCCAGCTCCCTCCAGCTCTGAAATCTAACAGAGCAGGAGAAGTGTTAGTCCTTCCCCCCGCCCCCACCCTGGCCTGCACAGAGTACATGCAGGCCCACACGTCCCCCACAGTTTCCAGGCACAGGCCACCAGGAGCCCCAGCCCTGCCTCAGAAACACCCTTGCATTAGGGTGTCAAATGACTGAAGTCAGTCTTTGATCTGACACAGAGAGCAGGCAGGCCCTGCTTCTGACAGGTCACAACTACCTCCTCTGGGTTTCCTCCAGTCTTCTCAACCCCCAAGCTGGCCCCCAGAGAACAAGTTGAAGCAGGTTTTAAAGGGGGGGGGGGGGGGTTGGGCCTCCCTGGTGGCCTAGGGGTTAAGTCTCAGCACTATCACCACTATGCCTGGACTGGATCCCAGCCAGGGACCTAACCCACAAGGTGCAGCAGACCTCTCCTGTCTCACCTGCTGTTCCCCTCAGCAATGTATTTCAGTACATCCATTTGTTTTGCTCCCCACTCTGTCTCTGCTGAATCTTCTCACCCCATGCACCTCTGGCCTATACCCCATCTCTCCTATGCATAAATAAGTAAATAAATCTTTATAAAAGGGGGCTGGCCTCCCAGGCTCCCCCTCACTAGTCTCGCCTGCTGAGGCAGGCAGCTTGTCCCTTCGTCTGTGGCACACATGGCAAGTCTGCACTTCGCCGCCACACAAGCTGCAGTCAACAGGGGTTGATGCCTCACAACTCAAACTACCAAAGGAGCTCAACAACAGTCCCAGGCAGCCTGGGAGGAAGGAAGTCACACTTTAGGCCCAGAGCAGATTTGGCTTGAGAAAAAGGAAGGATTGGGGTCTGACTCATTCGCTCACCCTCTGGAGCTCCAGCATAATTCACACCAAAACATTCAGCACCCCGTTTACCAGTAAGAACAGTGAGAACAGTATCCACGCTTCCTTCAACACACTGCTGAGAGACAAACTTCAATACTTCAGCAAACTCAGTACAGTGGAAATACAGCATTCAGGCTCCCTGCTCCAGCATTTGCGAAGTTTCATGCAGGCCCACACGTCCTGCATATATATCTCATGCAGGCCCACACGTCCTGCATATATATCTCTCAGTACACATGCAAGGTGTACTGAGATTCACAGAGCCTGAGATGGGGCTTGAAATAATGAGTCTGATTTAAATGCTCCCCATCTCTACCTCCTTTGTCCTTCCCTCCTCATTGCCTTTTCTTAGTCTCCTGGACAATGTATCTGTTTCTAAGGTCTCAATTCCAAACCGAGATGTTATTTTCCAAACTGTTCTCAATCCAGAATGCTGGATTTCCAGTTGTCTGCTCACTTCTCTACCCTTTCTCTGAGAGCCCCCAAATCCTGCAAAGAACCCAAGCTCATGACTCCAATTCTACCCCATAAACCCGTTCTTCCTTACTGACCACCTTCCATGTCTCTATAAAGGCACAGTCACCCACGCAGATGAATCTCACTCACCTTCTCCCCACCTCCAGGTCCTACCAAGCCTTCTGATCCAAGCACCAGATTGAAAATACTTGCCCCTGCTGTCCCCTCCTCGTCACTCCCTTAGCCTCTGCCTTCATCCTCCGCCTCTCCTGCCAGGACAGCAGTGCCCTCAGCCTCCTCATGGGTCATCAGGTCTCCAGAATAACTCTCCTTAATCACTAGCTGAATGTTCTAAAAACAATCCTAAAAAGTGCTACCTCCCTGGAAAGGCTGGCCTTTAGTGCTCAAATGCAACAGTCTGGCACCTTAGTCCAGAATCTCTCCTAAACTTTCCCAGTTTAGAAACCACTCCACTCCATGCATCCTTCTCAGCACTCCACACTCTCGCTCTACCAAACTCCCTATTGTTTCTAAGAACGTGTGTTTTCATACCCCTCTGCCTTCAACCCTCTCCCTCCTCCACTTTGTCCCTCCCTGAGAGGTAACTCAGCCTAGAGTTAACAGCAAGCAAACTAGCTCAGCAGGCAGACAGACCTGAGAGGATTTGGCATCTTGAATCCACCACTCAGTAGCTTGGGACCTTGGGAGCTATGGCATGGCTTCAACCTTACACAAGCAGCTCACTTTGCTTTCCCCAATCATGAAATGGCAAATTTCCCCCACTGGTAGACGTTTGGGAAAAATACTGTGAGATATATTAGCGAATAATTGCATCTTAGCAAAGAATCTTCTGCCTAGTTGGTACATGCTTTCCAAATTCTAAAGGAGAAACCACAGGTAAACCAGCAATGGGCATCTACAGTGCTGGTGCAAAGCGTCAGCAGGGCTACCTTCCAGAATGTGAGCATAGACTCTGGCCATCTCTTCCTGAGGGGTTCAGATGCTCAGACCAAAGGCATCCTGCAAAAAGCAAAGCGGCTCACCTTGGAATGGCCATGGGAAGCGCATTTCCCCAGATATCGCCAAGGAAAAAAAGCACCAGAATGAAAACCCTGGCCTTTGCTGCTAAATAGTGATTTGAAAAGGAAACCCGCATACCTGGTTTAGTAATCCTGGACACAGAAACCCAGGCCTTTGTCACACTAATGGTGATTATTCTTCTGTGAAAAACATCTGGTTCAGTGACATTTGGATCCGAGACTCAAGTTCAACCTTATGTTAAGGGTTACACAATTCAGTCTTAGGGTGCCTGCTGTATGCACTTACCCCATAGAACTCCACCTTTATATCAGTTCTCCTAAATCAGCATTTGGCCTCTAGCCTAAAGCTGCCACAGAGACATCTACTTCTTCTATTGCCTGGTATCTGATTTAACTGGTATGTTCACCTACTTTCCCAACATTCTTCTCTCTTTTATCTTTACTACCATAAAAGAGGAGGGGTTATGACTGCAGTGAGACCTGAGATTTATTGACCACTTTCAATGGGCCAGGTATGCTATTAAGCATATATATATTTTATAAAAAACATTTGAGACTGAATTTGTATATCATATCATTCATCCATTTAAAATATATTATTCAATGATTTTTGGTACAGTCACTGAGTTCTGTAAATATCACCCCAAACAATTTTAGAACATATTAATGATCCCAGAAAGAAATCCCATACCCATTAGAAGTTACTCTCTAATTCCTTTCAAGTCCTCAGTTCCTAGGGAACTACTAACCTACTTCCTTCCCTTATAGATTGACCTGGGTTACTCCACATCATCACACAATGTATCATCGTGTGACTGTTTTCTTTCACTGAGTATAATATTCTCACGAGCCATTCACATTTTGGTATGCATTAGTATTTCATTCCTGTTTATTGCTAAGTAATAATCCACTGCAGGAATATGCCACATTTTATTTATGCAGTCATCAGCTAAAGGACATTTGGGATTCTTCCAATTTTTGGCTATTGATATTTGTGTACAAGTTTTTATAGGAACATCTGCTCATTTAAGTTTTATACCTATGAATAGATTTACTGGGCCTTAGGATGATTCTATGTGAAACATTTTGAGGAAGTGCTAGGTTGTTTCCCAGCGTGGCTGTGTCATTTTATAGTCCCGCCAGTAATGTATAAGGGTTCCCATTTCAACACATCCTGGAAAACATAATACTCTGCAGTCTCTAGACTGCAGTCATCCTAGTGGTTATGAAGGGTATCTTCATTGTGATTTTAATCTACATTTCCCTGATGCGGAATGGCACTGAGCATCTTTGTATGTGTTTACTGGCCACTTGAATATCTTATTTGAAGGATGTTTATTCAGATCCTCTGCACAGATTTCAATTGGATTATCTGCCTTTGTAATACATTTGTAAGAGTTCTTTATATATTATAGATACCATTCCCTTACTGGATTTATGACTTGAAACTTTCTTCTCCTATTCTCTGGGCTTTTTATGTTCCTAATGGTTTCCCTTGAAGCATGAAAGTTTGCAATTTTGATCAAATGGCAATTTATTTTTACTTTTATTACTTATGCTTTGGGAGTCATATCCAATAAGACTTGGTTTAACCCAAAGTCACACTTATTGTTCTATTTTCTTCTAGAGTTTTATAGAATTAGTTCTCAATTATATCTGTAATCTATTTTTAGTAATTATAGAGTAGGATATGAGAAAGGAGTTCTACTTATCCTTTACATGTGGATATCCAATAGTCCTAGGACAATTTATTGAAAAAACTATCACTTCTTGCTTTGAATTGCCTTGGCACATATGTTGAAAATCTATTAACGGTAAATGTAAAGGTTTATTTTTGGACTCTCAATTCTATTCCATTAATGTACATGTTTAACCTTACACAAGGACCACACTGTCAAGATTCAGGCTATCATTTAGTAGTTATGTAAATATGAGTCCTTCAATCTTGTGCTTTTCCAAAACTGCTTTAACTATTTTAGGTCCCCTGAATTTCCTGAATTTTAGGATCACCTTTTCAGTTTCTACAAACTTTTGAATCCATAGATCTATGGATTTTTGCCATCTTAACAATATTAAATCTTCCAATCCATGAACACAGAATGTCTTCCAATATATTTTGGGCTTTTAAATTTTTTCTTTTAATAACATTCTGTAGCTTTGAGAGTCATTTTTTTTGATGCTATTGTAAATGGAATTGCTCCTGCATTTCATCTTCAGATTGTGTACTGTTAATATATAAAAATGTTATTGATACTTATGTGTTGATCTTATGTCCTATAACCTTGCTGAAATCCTAATAGCTTTTTCCTATTGTATACAAGATCAACAGAGATGTCCTATGTTTTCCTATCTAATTCAAATGCTTTTTGTTTCATTTATAGACTATTTGTTCTGGCTAGAACTTTCATTGTAATGTTGAAGAGAAGGAATATGGCAGGCATCTTTCTTTTATTCTTGATCTTAAGGAGGAAGCACTCAATCGTTTGCTATTAAGTATGTTAGTTGTAGGTTTTTCACAAATATCCTTTACCAAGTAAGGAAACTCATTTCTATTCTTAGTTTGTTGAGTGTTGATATCACAGAGAAGTGCTGGATTTTGTCAAATAATTTTTCTGCCTCTATTGAGATAATAGTGTGACTTCTATGTTTATCCTAGTGGCATGATGTATTGCATTAATCACCTTCAGATTTTAAACCAACCTTGCATTCTGGGTAAAGTGCTCATGTGGTCATGGTATTTAATCCTTCCCATATTTACAGCATTCAGTTTGTTAGTATTTTGTTAAGAACATTTATATCTTTTACATAATCTATAATGATGATATACAATCATTATAATGATCTATAATCATTATAATCATCTATAATCTATAGCCTTTTTTTCTGATACCTTTGTCTGATTTTGCTATGAGGGTTTACTACTCTCAGGGCATACAAAGCATTTTAATGAATTATCTCATTTAATCACTATAAGAAGGTGTAAAAAGGGTACTACTATTAGTACCATTTATAAGATGAAGCAACAGAGGCTGAAAAACATTAATTTATACATGATTACATACCTAATTACATGAAAGAGCCAAGATTTAAATCCAGGAAGCTCTCACTCTCACCCCAATTACCATGATGAGCTTACTCCTATGTGTTGCCTGAAGAGTCCCATATAAATCAGCCACTAACCAGACTAGTAGCAGATTAAATCTATACTAACCAGATTTTGTGACCAGGTTACAAAGATCTGGTAGCCTGCCATAACTACACATCCATCTAAACTCCACAATGGTAGCTTACTGAGTTTATTAGCCCACTTAAGTGAATCATTCAGGATCAACAATGTCATCTTAGGATAACAGTTGAGCAAGTGATGTTCAGACAGTTAAAACCAAATCCAGAGTCATCCTGAAAAGAGTAATGTGCACACTGTGTGTACATACATACATAACATAAGCTTACACATATGTTGTGTCAGGTGTGCACTAGGGGAACACAGTCATTGTCAAAGGCCAGTTTTCTAGAGGTATTACTGCTATAAAAATCCAATCAGGGGTGGAAGGAGGTTCAGTTACCACAATAACCAAATTGGGCTCAGTAATCCTTTATAGCCACTGAATGTCCCAATTAGGCGGAATCATTGTGATACTGACATAAAATTGTAAATAAATTACTCTTGTTCACAACATCCCAGGCACAGGTTCAATATGATTATAATGAAAATTTTTAAGCATGGGAGGGAAGGCTGTTTGTTCTAGCCTAAGGTCTGCTTCACCAGGAGGTCCCTCAAGATAAGCTATTTTAATGGAAAACATCCTGGGCTCTATGCCTCAGTTTCTTATCTATGAAATTCTTACTGTTGCCTTCATTATTTCATTAGAATTCTATAAACCTAATAATAAGAATATGAGGGAAAACATCTTTTATAAAGAATGGAATTATGGGCCTCCCTAGTGGCCTAGGGATTAAATGTTAGTGCTATCGCAGCAACATTTGCTAGCACTGAGTTTGGTTTCTGGAAGGGAAGCTAATCCACATATGGCACAGCAGACCTCCCCTGTCTCACCTGCTGCTCCCTTCAGCAGTGTATTTCAGTAGATCCACCTGTTTTGCTCCCCAGTCTATCTTGGTGAATCAATCCTCTCACCCCCTGTACCTCTGGCCTACACCCCAGTTCTTCTACGCAAAAATTAAAATACGGGCCTCCCTGGTGGCACAAGGGGTTAAGTCTCTTCACTATGAAGCTATCCACAGCCGCTGCAGCATGAGTTTGATCCCCAACCAGGGAGCTAACCCACATGGCATAGCAGATCTCTCCTGCCTCGCATGGTGCTCCCCTCAGCAGTGTATTTCAGTAGATCTGCCTGAGCTGCTCCCCATTCTGTCTCTGGTGACTCCTCTCACCCCCCACACCTCTGGCCTACACCCCAGTTCTTGTATGCATAAATAAATCTTTAAAAAATAGTTTTAAAAAGTAAATGTGAGTTAAAAAAATAAAATAAAGGATGAAATTATTACCAATAACTTTCACTTATTCAAACATTTTTTGAGGATGTAATATGTGCCAGGCACTGTGCTAATGGGCTGGAAAGAGAGACAAGCTGAAATCATAGCACCTGCCCTGGCAGGATAGCGATAGAGACACACATATGAAAAATGAAACTGAAAAGCATTTTGACACACCGTTAAATAAAGTGCTATGGAATCACAAGAGGGAGATTAAGAAGGCTTTAGAGAAGAAAGGTATTTTTCACAGGGTCTTGAAGGACCAGTAGGAGTTTAACAGTCAGAAAACAGGATGAAACCAGGGAAGTCATTTCTCCCTTTTTGGCTGTTTACTTGGAACCAAAACTCTCTTCCACAAAAACGTAGGACACCAAGTCCAGAGAACCCTAGGTTCCAGTTCTGTCACAACTCAAAGGCAACTGAAAGTAGTGACTAAGAGTTCAGGTGCTGAAGCCAAACTGATTGGGGGGTCATATTCTGACTCTAGGAGTTACTAGTAGTGTGACCTGGACACTTCACTCAGCTTCGCAGATGGCTTCCACATCTGCAATATGGAATAATAACAGTAGTTATTTATAAGATTCATAACAAGGATTAACTGAGTTGATATGAAGTGTTTAGAAGATACCTGATACTCTGCCAAGCACTGGATAAAAATTCATTATTATTATTTGGAAGCCCTGTCACAGCACCTGCCCTGTTCACTCCAGGACTCACAAAGATTTGGCCATCTCAAAGACCCCCATCCCAATGCATGTGGTCATCACACCTGGCAACTCCCTTCACCTAACAACTGTTCATGGTTGCTGTCTCAGGACACATGGGACTGGGAGAATGCTTCCTAATACTCACGGTTTACGAGCCAAGTAACCCAAATAGCATCTTCCATAATCAGGATCAGATCACCACTGCATTCTGTGTGTTGCTGTGAGACGGCAAATACAAAGGCACATCCGAGTACAGAGACTGCAGTAACAGTTGAATAAACATGCAATCCGATACCTCACATCTGGCATGTCATCAGCGCTGGTACCTTATTCACAATCAAATATGTTTAAGGCTGTGGCTACTTTATAGGTACAAATGTCTTTATCAGGACATTAACGTGCGCCAAACCTCTCTCAATAAAAGCAGTCATAAACAACAATCTCTTCTAAGCTGTCACGGAAGCTACTGTGTTTGTAATAGAAACATTCATCTAAGAGACAGTTACCAAAGCCCGGTGTCAATGTGATAGCAAGCAAGAAGTCACAGAGCACAGAGGCAGACCTGGGGAAGAAGGCAGGCACAGGGTGAGTAATTGGGATATTTGCAAATTGCTGGGGAGGAAAAAAAAACCTCAGCTGTGAACATATGCTAAGCATTACCCTGATGCTGCAAAGCTTTGGGGTGATCAATTATATTCCCCTGGAGCATTCTTTTTCAAGGTAGCTGAAAAGTTCCTCAGACTTTAAAACACAAAAGGAACAATGTCTATAGAGATTTTCAGCTAAAGACCAATTTCGCTGCCTGTGGGGGGCAAAAAAAAAAAAAAAAGCAATGCTAAAAAAAATTGTTTTAAATAAATTGATGCCCTGGGCAGGAGGCTCCATTGTCACACCTTTCAGACTGTGTTCTAAAGTGGATAAAAAGGAGAGGGGCGTATACAGCTGCATGAAGAGGCTTTAAAGAAATAATATCCATATAGGTTTTGAAAAACATTTTGATTTTATTATTTACCTGGAACTGAAGCATTTACAAGAAGGGAAGATGGGCTGATGGAATAATCAACAGAGCATGCATAGCAGGTAAATATCAAGCAAATGAAACATACCTATGATTAAATCAAATGATTATAATCAAATGAGAACTTGTAATACACTACACAGTCCCCAGAGTATTTTATATTCTAAAAGCCACCCACCTCTACTACCTCAATCCAAAGATAATACAAGCACAAGATTGCCTGCTAGGAATGTGTTATAAAGAGTGATATGGTCATTAAAAAAAGCCACCAACATCTTTAGAAAAGAGGCTCCCAACCTCCAGGGATAGCCTGCCCACACTCAAGCACAAGGTTAAATGATAAATACTGGCTCGGCAGAGATGTGATGCGTTAATTCCTGTTCATTCTGGTGTGTGAACATGTGAGCTATGAGTATATGGATACCGGAAGAATGAATTTGAACATTTCCCTCTCTCCCTCTCCCACCACCATTTTGCCATAATACATGTATGTCTGAATAACGCCACTGTTGCTCTGAACAGCTGACTGGCAGAGCCAACTGGCCAGGGCACCTGTTGAACTCCCAAACTGATGTCCCAAGAGCTATAATAAGAACACCCTGTCCTGCTTCCTGGCCCCACTGCTACCACTCTCTGACCACCTGTCCCCTAAGTTTGGTGGCCTGGCTACCCCCACGTGGAAGGGAGAGCTCACTGGCACTAGCTCCTGCCACCCTCCTGCCCACCACGACCTTGCAGCAGCCTCTCCCCACCCCAGATTGAGCCCCAGGGGAAAACCACACCAACATGGAACTGGACGACATAGGCTTCTAATTCTTGTTATCTGGCACATTTTTCTTTAACGAGTATTCCTTATTAAGATTCAGAGAAAGAATGAATAATATAATTACTTTTTCCTCCAACTCTAAAAGTAACATATGTTCAGTATAAAAAGAAAACCTCCATTAATACAGAAACATATACAAAAAAAGCAGTGTCTCCTATCACTCCGCCACCCTGTGACAGCCAACTGAAAGTTCCTTTGATTTTCATATAGAATCCTAATCATGCAACAAGTTAATATATTTAAATTTACTGAGTTAGAATATTCTCTAAAATAGCAGCTTTACTAAAGAGATCCACAGAGCAAGATGATAATAGTAATGATAACTTGCAAAACAGTCACTTTAAACACTTCCTCTGAATGGAATGTGACACAAATAAATAACAATGGCTATAAAAAATCAGAGACTCACTCTCAAGTGAAATGGAAAGCCACCATTACAGTGAAATGATGAACTGAAGCTCCAGAAGTGGAAGTCAGCAGGGGAAGAACAGAGAGACCATGCTGGACCCCAGAGCTGTGCTGCTAAGAACACAAACATCCATCCACTCCCTCCTGCCCTTGGGCAGCCACTGCTCTGGGGCCTGCCCAGCCTCTCCAGGCCCACAGGACCCACCAGTCCCCTCCAGACATGGGATCTTCTGTGTCTGATTCAGACATGTTAATCATGGGTCTCCTTTCTCCAACTCCATCTTTGCAGAAATACTTAACAAAGGGGTCAGGGAAGCTCCGCTCAATACCTCCCTTAATCAAACACCCTGTTATCTATACCTAATCCTGATATGACTGCTCCAAAACATTCTTGCCTCCCTTTGCAGCAGGTCCTGACTGGGTTTAGCCTCAAAAAAGCATTAATTTAGAATTTACTTTAAAGCACTTTTTCCTACATAATTGCACTTTCTTTCAACACTGCTGAGAAGTGAAAGAAATATATTGACTTATTTGCCCCATTTTACGGATGAGGGCAACAAGGCACAAAGAACATATATGACTGCCTAAGACACACAGCAAACAGGGACAGCTCTGGGCCAGCAAAGAATTCTGGAAGAAGCAGGACATGTCAGCACATTACTTCCATCCATTGCTGCACCACCACCACCTTTTCACTGGGTCCAGATCATGCACTTTCCAGGCTCTTTCCATTCACATCCATGAGGGCATGTCCTCCTCAAAGAAATTATCCCCATCCCTGGACACTCTAATAAGTTTATTTATAAATTTACACTTCACCACTATGGACTTCAACATCCAAGTGCTTAATCAACCTAATGTTGATGAGCCTCCCAATACTTTACTTCCTGGTCTCCAGTAACCATCAACGACTTTCATATCAGATGACCACATTTATGGTGATACCTCGAAACTCACCACTTGAAATCTTTCCACCTCTAAGCTGGGTGCTGCTTTCTCCCATACGTGACCACCTCCCGTCCTGTCACCCTGCCTAACTCAGGAAGCCTCTGACAGCAGATATCATGGCTCAGCAGTCCCTCCAGCTTCACCTTGTCCCTTCCCCCAACTGAGCTGGGCAGCCAGGTGCTCACGAGCACTTGGGACCTTGGGTCCCAAGCCTTGACAACCACCAAAATACTGAATAAATCCAGAAAGCCTCAGGTAGGAGAAAAAAATCACATCATGACACCATTAGGCCTCCCAGAAAGTAACATTCTCCATCTTTTATAAAAAAAAAAAAAATTCAAAAAAGGATCATCTGTTAAACAAATGTAAATATAAAACAAACTACAATTATTTTAGAACAAAACATAGGAGAAAAATCTTCAGTGTTTAGGCATAGGCAGTGATTTGTTAAACTTGACACCCAAGATAAAACCCACAAAGAGGAAAAATAATAAAAACTTTTACTATATGAGATCTCATATGAGGAAGAAGTCATAAGCTGTAGATAAGGAAAAAGTAAGTGTGAGCAACAAATCTGGTAAAAGACACACACATATATAAAAGAACTCCCAAAATACAACAGCGAAAGTATAATTAATCCAATTAGAAAATGGACAAAAGACATGAACAAACATTTCATCGAAGAGAATATACAGATGGCAAATAAGTACGTGAAAAGATGTTCAACATCATTAGTCATTAAGGAAATACAAATTAAAACCACGTGCGATATGGCTGCACGTCGATCAGAGTGTTTAAAACGACAGTCACCACACGAAATGCTGGCGAGGGGGCAGAGAACTTAGACAGCAGGTGAGACTGTAAAAAGGTAGAACGGCTCTGAACCCAGCTGAGCAGTTTAAAGCTAAAGCCAGACTATACTAAAGGTACAACTACCTTGATCCAGAGTTGATACGCCAGAGCATGTCTCTTGCAGAAGTAAAAACTTATGCTCGCACAATATCCTGTGTCGATGTCAGAGCAGGTTGATCTGTAATTGCCAACAACTAGCATGGGCCGGGCTGCCCGGGACAGGGGCACTGTGGTCCATACACACGGGTGGCTGGCGAGGCCTCGCCAACAGAAAGGAACAAACCATCAGCACGTACCTTAGGTGGCTCTCAAGTGGACCAGGCTAAGTGGGAAAAACTCAACCCTCAAAGGTTATACATGATGTGACCCCATCATAGGCAATCTTTAAATGACAAAATTTTAGAAACAGATGGATGAACGGTTGTCGGGAGTTCGGGATAGAGTTGGGTAAGGCTACCAAGGGGTGGCACCAGGGATGCTGTGGGGTCAGGGCTCTGCTGTAGCCTCACTTGGCAGTGGATACGCAGCCTGCACAGGTCATGACGCCCTCCACAACTTAATATTCACAGAGTGCAGTGGCACAGGGAGATCTGAGTACTATCAGTTTCAACATCAATATCCCGGCTGTGACAGAGCATTGACATTTTTTGCAAAATGGAACCACAGGGAAGGGGAATAGAGTGAGGTGGGAATAGGCAAAGTATGCAAGGGGTCTCTGTATTATTTCTTATAGTTGCCTGTAAAGCTTCATGTTTTAATAAAATTTTAATTTACTAATATGTATTTATTTTAATTAAAATTAAACTTATAATGAAAAACTGAATAAGAGTCTCCAGGTCATCCGCCCAGTGCCCAGAGATTCTTTTATTCATCTCTGTTCATTCACATCCATTCCTCCATAATAGCTCTACCCAGATTGAGCTCTTTTTCAAAAGCCCACAGCCCAACTCAGCCCACTGGGCCTACTGAGAACAGTCCTCAGACCCACCTGCTGCCAGGTCATCTGATCTTTCCTTATGCACCTCAGTAAAAGAAGCCCCAGTCCCTTGAAAGTGTCTGACAAATATCTGCTCAATTTTATGAGCTTATCCTCAATTCATAAATTTCCCTCCCCTACTAACCAATGGCCAAATCTCTCCCCTGCCCTAAAAATAACTTTTATGCCCTTTAAGATACTGTCTCATGATGCCCTTCTGGTGCGACGAAACCTCTCCCAGGACTGGGTGATGGGAATGTTCCCTTGCTCGGCACAGAGGAGGAGCAGTTCATTTCCTGCATCCAAACCTTTTAAGGCTCGCTTCAAATGTTGGTTTCATTCTCCGCTCATTGGTTTCTTCTAGCAATTCTAAAAATGGGGTCCAGTAGTCCTGGATCCAGGCTTGGACCATAGATCAATGGCTCTCTCCCCTGGCTAATCACCCAAACTACTCAGGCAGGTTTTAAATCTATAGATCCCCAGGCAATATGGTCAGATATTTTGATTATATTGGTTTCAGTAAGTTTGTGTTCTGTCATCGTTTCTTAAGCTTCTCAAGTGTTTTTAGATGGTCCAAACTTGGGAACCATTGATGTGTCTCCCTTTTTCTTAAAAAGACAACCTATTTTTCTTCTGCTCCAAACTTTCCACTTAAAATCCATGCCAGTTTTCCCCTTGACAAACTGAGTCTGTGCTTCGCAGGCCATTATCGCCCACTCTCACAGCTTTAGGGAGCACTTCTTGAATACAGAGCTCTACCCACACATATGCAGCTCCCTGTGGGCCATGCTCCTCTGGATGGCCACCCAGCACCTCAAGCACATGACCCTATGCGATCCTCATTCCTCTCTTCTCCACAGACCTGCTTCTCCTGTCTGTACTGCCCATTTCACTGAATAGTACCACCCTCCTCCCCATTGCCCAGAAGATGAAACCTCAAATCATCTTCAGCTCCTCCTCTTCCCCTTTCACAAATCACATCCAGCCAGCCGATCCTGTTGCTTCTATCTCTGAAACTCCTCCACCAACACTGCCAGTACCGGGGTTGAGGCCTCTTCCTCCCCATTGCACTACTGCAACAGCCATCTAACTCGTCTTCACACCTTCCAAGCTGGCTTTGTGAAACAGGCTGAGTCACAGCTGCTTTCCAGAAAAAAAAAATGCAATGGCTTCTCTCCGTCCTCGGAATGAGCACCGGACACCACAGCGTGGCACTCACGGCCTCCATAACACGGGGCCAGCCCGTATTTCCAGGCTCCTCAGGTGCCACCCTGCAGGACACACCCTCATTCTAAGGGCACCAGAGCTGTGCCTTCTTGGGACTCTGCACCTTCGTCGTGCTGTTCTTTTCAACCTCAATGCCTTTCCTGTCCTCCCCACAGCAACAAGTCTGCACCTGGGCTCCAGAAAGCCCCACCAATATAAGTAACAATCCCCTAACTATACACAAATAAGCATTTTTCTAGAAAGAAGATCCACAACTTTCTACAGATTCTCAAAGGGATCTACAATCCAAAGTCTTTAAAAAAGAAAAACACTAAGTGGTCTTTCCCCATTCAGAATTTGCTCTGATAAGTCTGTCTCTCTCTTGCTTTCTCAGATACAGACATGTACATTCCCCATCATAAATGATCACCCTTTGCACTGACCTAGTACTTAATTGTGTATATCTCTAGTACAGAATATACTTTCTTCTGTAACACTGTGTTGTATTGGTTGGTTTCAAATGTCAGTTCTACCACTTTCTACTGTGACTTTGAACAAGTAACTTGACCTTGGAGGCCTCAGCTTCCTTCACTGTAAAATGGGGATAATCACAGTACCTATATGACTGGGTTGTTATGAGGAATAAATAATACATACCAACTGAGCTGGGAAAGAGCCCAGCACATAGCAACTGGTCAAATAGGTCAGTATTTTACTTATTTTTTATCTGCTATCTCCAGTCACAGTCAAAGCACAGTGTAGGCCCTCAATGAATGATTTATAAATCCCGGGGTTCATTCATTGCCACAGCAAAGCTGTTGAAAAACATAACTGGGTAATAATTTAACATTCTTTTCGTTTTTCCCCCTTATGACCAATTCTAGAGCTCTCCTAATTATCTGTTTTTTATCCAGATTGCACAAGGGTTCATACCTTGTGCATAAACCATGGTAGGCCGCTCCCCCTGCATTAAACTTCCCAATCAAAATGCTGATGATGCCCCGCTTCGTATTCTCACCAAACTATTTCAAAATCCCCCATGACTCATCTGTTCAAGGTTTCCAGAATTAACCCTTGTTCTACTACTATCCCCATTTGGGCAGAAATCCTTCCTACCTCTTGAAACTAACGCTTGCCAACAAACAGAGCATTTTGCCAGGGTTTCTTCTCAGTCTAAGAAGGCCATTCAATACAAATGTCTCTCTCTTTTCTTCCCCCCCCCTTCTTTCCCTTTCTTTCTAGTCAGTTCCTCTAGCAGAGAGGCCCCTTGAGCTTGGAGGATTACTCACCCACCTCTCTTTGTTTTAACCAATTCATGTATGCATGTATATT
Organism: Talpa europaea; assembly: GCF_964194135.1. Taxonomy (NCBI): domain Eukaryota; kingdom Metazoa; phylum Chordata; class Mammalia; order Eulipotyphla; family Talpidae; genus Talpa; species Talpa europaea. The sequence continues at coordinate 36,150,458 of NC_140073.1, read as the reverse complement.
CAACAAACATCATTGACACACTCTGCCTCCCACAAGACAGGGTGGGGTCCCTGCTTAATGAAGCTTCTAGCGTGTTCTAAGGGTGCAGCTCTTTGTGCTTCACATTTCTAGTCAATTCACTTAAAGTAATACCCTGAATCACAGGTCAGACAAAAGAAGAAATCAAAGACGCCACACCATGTTCAAATAGGAAGAAATGGGATGGGAGAATTGGGAACACCAAGTTCAGTTCAGGCCCCAGGGGTCACTTTCCCAAGGCATGGAGACACATCAGGTCACTTAGGGCCTAGTCCTCAAAGATACATTGTGATAGTCGACTTTCCTATAAAGAACAACCCTGCATTTCCCTGACCAGTTCTCTAGCTCAGAGGACACCTGGGGACCACAAGTTATAGTCTCCATACCCATACTCATGCCTGCTTATGCACACTCATTCTGTCTCCCCTTGTCTGCTCTGCCACCACCTCCCTAAAAGTCTCCTCTCCCTCTTCTGTCTTCTGCTTCTGTGAAATAAGCTAAGGATCCTATGCTTCCCTAACTCGCAGGATGCAGGTCAGCAACTAGGTAGTAGTGGCTCAGATGCCTTCTTTCTCACCTTCTCTCATCCTCACGACTCTACTCTCTAGAACTAACCAATAGACCTGGCATCCCAGCAAGAAGTGGGGGCTTCCCTGGTGCTTTGCTAAGCAAGGACCCTGAACATAACTACTCACAAAAGGAGAAAGTCATTGCAAACAACTGATCTCTCAGGCTGCCTGTAGGATCCTAGGACACCAGAATCTTCCAGACATCCTCCTGGCCACCCTCAGGGCCAGTCTTGTGATCTCGTGTCCTCCCTGCTCTGTTATTTGAGAAACTATCTTCCTGCCAGCATTGGGCCAGATGCCCTGGACATCAGTGACCAAGAACAGGCTTCAAAAGGCTAAGTGGAAGGTGACCATCTTCAAAGGGCCTCAGACTTCCCAGAAAGCTCTGGCATGCAGCCCTGACCCCAGGTCAGTGCTTCCTGCAAATGAACTTGTGATGGCTCCATGAGGGCAGGGACCATGTCAGCCTGGCTGATGGCTGCATCACTGACAACCCCTCACGTGCTGCTGGAAGACAGGCAGCACTCAAACCTGATCTGCCGAATTAACATATAATGAGGTCTACCAAGAATGTAACAAAAATCACAGGTTTTTGAGCCTAAGTTTTAGAGTCAGACAAACCTGAATTTGAAACCTTCCAGCTATACCATTTACACTGATCACATGCCAGCCACTGTATCCCTCTACAAAATGGGGATCATCCTGCCTACCTCAAACAAGCTCATGAGCATTACATGGAAACTATATAGAAAGCCTTTACCCCAACACATGGCTGGGAAGAACGTTTTTGTTTTTAGCTCATAAACACTCATGTATCTCTCACTGTATGCCAGACACTATACCCCAGATCACAATTAGTTCATTTAATTCTTACAATCTTGTGAAGTAGGATCTATTTAAGTCCCTTTTGCAGTTGAGGAAATAAAGGCACAAAAAGGAAAAGCAGCCTGCCCAGAGTCTGATATCTAGATGTGGCAGGGTTAGGATTCATAACAATTCCAAAGTCCAGAATTTTAAGTGCTACACTCTTCTGTCTCTAAAACAAGCAGTCAATGAATGTTAGCTCTTGTCCCAACCCTGGTTTGATTACTGGAGATATCAGACCATATTGCCAGACTAGAATTTTCAGTTGCAACAGAAACACATCCAGCTCTTCCCAGGGCTCACTAACTTGTCTTGTTGCAAACTATGACCTGCTCCTATGAAATTCAGTTCCAGACAGGTTTGTGGATGAAGAACTTCTCTCCTCCTTTTCCTACTATCAACTCCTTCAACTATCTACCAGAAAGAGGCATACATCTATGTTTTTTAAGAAAAAAAGTAGTAACAGAAAGGAGTGAGTGTGAGCTTGCAAGCTCTCAGGAACAAAGTCGAAGAGTTCTCACCCCTCTTCTAATTACCCCTTAGAACAATTGCCTACTCATAGTAGGGTGCCCAAAGCAGAGGTAACCTGTTCACATGGAGACCAGTCCCATAAAGTCTCAGCTTCCCCAAAGACCCAGGTAGCAGAGAGAGAATTAAGCCATTGCTTCTAATGACCAAAATTTCATCATAAAGAGAGTTTTCCATTCTCCCTCTGTGAGATCTGCCCAAATGCCAAGGAAATTTCATTACCAAAATATCAGCACTGCACTTGACCTTGCTTCTCCAATGGCCTGGGATTAGTGACATCACACTGCACTTTACAAATGCTTAGGAGTATGGAAATAACCCCCTCAAGTTAAAAAAAAGGCACTTGGTATTTCACTAAAAGGCATTAAATTATTTTGATTTTATTCCACGGCATCCGAAATGCTTTCAATGTCTTATTTTCAAAATCCTTAGAGGAACAGAGACTCCCTGGTGGCATAAGGGGTTAAGCACAGCACTATAAAGCAATCCGCAGCCTCTGCAGCACAAGTTCAATCCCCAGCCAGCCAGGGAGCAACACACGTGGTGCAGCAGACCTCTTTTGACTCGCCCGCTGCTCCCTTTAGCAGTGTACTTCTGTCAATCTGCCTGTTCTGTTCCTCACTCTGTCTCTGGTAAATCTTCTCACCCCCCCGCATCTCTGGCCTGTATCCCAGCTCTTGCATGCATAAATAAATAAATCTTTAAAAAAAATAAAAGCCCTTAGAGGAATAAGTATGCTTCTAGAACCTTAAGGAACCCCCATGCCTGGTCTAGTTTGTGTCCTAAGAGGTGGACCAGGCCAGAAGCCAAGAACAGTAGCTCTGACCCCACATGCTCTTATGACTCAATCCCTGAGTGGCCAGGGCCTTACAATGTGATCTGCCTCCCAAATCAACTGTCTCTCATCCTCAAAGTCACAAGCAGGTCACAGGCAGCTCCTGGGCACCTGGGGCAGTTCCTCAGAAGGGGTCCAGTCACCATTTTCCGTAGCCCTGCTAACTAACCGCCACGTTTCCCTTCCAAAGGAACAGTCAAAGCAAAGCTCCTCTACGTTGGCCACAGAAAGGAAATTGAGGGGGATGTTTTTTCCCCAGGCAGCTGCCTGGAGGTGGAGCTGGCCTCAAGGCCACTGTCATAAATGCATTTCCTGCACCTCCAATTGGAATTCATACACCATTCTGCTTCCAAGTGCTGCCCACTCAGGAGTTTAAAGCAGGTAGACACCAACACAGCCAGTGAAAGTAACACTGACTTCAAGACAAAAATGATCCATACCAGAAGAACGCCTGCTCTCAGGAAGATGGAGAACTGGTTACCCTGGGAGGCAGGACCGGCTCACACAAGGAGCTCCACATCTGCATAGGGACTGATCACAGAAGCACCATAAAATGTAAAAGCCCAGAGCACTCATGGACACCATATACTTCATCTTCATTTCAAACAGAGGAAAAAACTGAGACACAGACTGATGACAGGACTCAAGTTCACGGTTGGTAGATGCCTGAAATGCAAAGCTTCTCACAGTCTGTTCTTGTAGCCTGCTGCCTCTGAGACCCCATTACCAGCAAGAGTTCCTACACAATTACTTTTCCAAAATATTATTTTACATGGAGTTATAGGCAAAATGGTTAAATCAACCATGAGCACAACCTAAAAAATAAAATCAACAAAAAAGAAATTAAACTTGGAGCTAGGGAAAATGAACTTCTGCTGTGAATTATGCTCTCTGTCCTGAAAGTTTGTTCTTGAAGACAGGGGTGACTCCCCCAGTATGTCACATGAGAAGCGAAAGGGAGCAGTTATCCCCAACCAGGACATGCAAGCCTCAGCCAATATTCTAGATTGAAACAATTTCTTTGTGAATAAATGGAAGTTGCGCAAGGTAGTAGGACCTGAAGCTGCCTTCACTGCTCATGAATTCGGCTTCAAAAACCAGTGCTCTCCTTTGCCTTTCCCAGAGGGAGGCTGCATTATTAGGTAAGACTACAAGACCCTGAAAGCAAGCAGCCAGGCTGAGGAAGGGTAGGAAAGATATACACACAGAGAAAAGGGGAGGCCCTGGAACTTTCTAACCATAGCAGCAGCTGAGCCATTTCACCGAGTCTCTTTCACTAGATGCCAAGAAGCTTCTCTGGCCACAAAAGATGGCTGGAAAGCACAAAACACACACTGAAGGCTTGGGTTCTCTCTCTCTCCCGTGTATGTGACACTGGTAGGCTGAGACTCCAATGCTACAGAAAGCAAAATTTTCCTTGTTTCCATTACATCAAGCAAGTTGGAGGGAGGAGGGCGGGGCAGGGGCACAGCTGGTGGCAGCTGCACTACCATCTGCTCTCTCCTCAGTAGGGTGTGCTACTTTGAGCTGCAGCCGCCTACAGCTCCTGATAGAGGAGGCCCAGTGTTAAAGGTACAACACCCCATTATGGAAAAGCTTTCCAATAATTTAGAAATAAATCACTCTCGTGGTAAGTTAGAAACCTCAGGTAGGTGGCTGAGCTGGTTCTCCTTGGGTTTAGGCTATTTGTTTGCTTCTCTTTTAGACTCAAACTCTGTCAACTCAACGTATCCAATTAGACAAGCAGAATGTACAAGCAACCACCTGCCCATCTGCTTCCCAAAAGGTAAGCAGCCAAAAGTACATGTCTGCAGCTGGAAGCATTCGTGGAAGAGGGGAAAACCCAAACTCCGCCCACAGGCCGACAGGTGGGTGGGTGCACACTACTGCCTTTGGCCTCCTAAACCATCTGGTTAAGCGCTCTTGCCCTGTGGACACTCTTGGAAGGTGCCACACTGCTGGGAATCTCCTTAATGGGAGAGACTGGTGAGAGGAGCCCAGGCAGAGGGTTAATGTCTTGTCGGGCCATTCAGCTGAAAACTGGCAACAAAGCAGCAAATTGGTGATTCAAAGGTCTGATCCAGCCCATGTGCATGTTTTATCTGGCTGGTACAAGGTTGTGCTTAAAAAAAAAAAAAAAAAAAAATCACTGGCTCTTAAAAGCGGGATTTTATATATAAACATCTAGATTGCTAGCTCTTCTTAGAGGAAAAAAAGGAAAGAGTCAAGTGATCTGGCAACACCTGGCAGCACCAGGTCCCCCACTTCCACGTGGCACCAGCCAGGTAGGGGAAGCACTTCGTTCAGATGGGGTGTGCATTCTGAATAGCGAGTCACCACAACTGGTGTCTAAATATGCCAGTGCAAATACCTATGTTCCTACCTGGACGTTGACAGCTTTTGATATAATGGCATTTGGTGTGTAGAAGGAGAAACTCCCGGAGAAAGATTTCCCAGTGGTCCTTTATTGATTCTCCTCTTCAGCTGAGATTTAGTCCCCAGGATGGGCACCGAAGTTCTACAGAGATCATTCAAACCAATACCTGAATAGATCTCAGAAAAAGACTAGCTACCACTGAGCCTGGACTACCGAAGCAGATACAGTGTTTCAAAGGAGCATTCCAGACCACTTACCATACATCTTGCCTTCATCTGATAAGATGATTTTCCTCCTCCCACATGGTGGATAGATAGCCAAGGCTTCCTGAAAGCTCTGCTCGATGTCCGGGCTCCAGACCCCTTCTGCATCGTTGTCAATTGGCTTATCTGCAGAGTCGCTCATCCTTTCCATATTTTCGGCAGGGCTCTCGCTGCCGCTCCAGCTGCTGGGCTCAATTTTGGCGGTTGGGTTTTCCAAGCCGAAGCCTGGAGTCTTTTCAAGAAAATAAACCTAAGAGAGAAATAAAAGAGGAATAAGGATGCGGTAACCACCTGCAGACGCTGTGGCTAGTGCCACGGCACCTTCTTCAATCACCAGTTTTGCTCGGAGAATAACTCCTAGCAGAAAATACAGCATTTTGAGATCCAAGAGGCTTTTGTTCTTGATGTACCAGGTTCGGCACCCATACAGAAACACAAGGGCAGGCAGAAGCTGGATAATCTTCGCAGATGAGAGAAAATTTTCATCTGAGTACGGTGCTCGCTCTGAGTTGCAAGTTCACAGTGAATCATGCAAAAACATTTACTAAGTGCCTATCTACCAGGAGCACTTTGCTCAAGCATAATCAAATCTCCATAGCAGAACAGGTTGTTTAAAAGAAAATAAAGTAAAACAAAAGATGTCCGCCTCACTGTGGCAACTGGCATAAATCTGAAATGTCAAACCATCCCAGTATTTGTCACTGACATCAGCAAGATGCAAGATGGTGGCAGGAGGCAGGAAGGAAGTTGGGAGATTGTTTTGTTACCACAAATACTCACTCTACTAGACCGGCAACGCAGTACCTGCTATTCTATAGCATTTCTCTGCAGACCTTTTACCCTGCACACAGTCGGGTCATTTTACCACTCTAGGCTTCTAGATCATAATCCTGAGCAGGGACTAAATTGTACCCACTCCTTCCTTCCCTGCAACAACTCCCACAAGTGCCCAGCACATCTGCAGAGACATTTTACACCTACATGGGTCTCTTCATCTGGTAGCCTACTCAGAATTCCTGATGGCATGAAAACTGAGAGGGAGCCTTCATTTATTTTTCTGTAGTACTGAAAATTACAGAGGCAGAAGAAGTCTTTCTCAAAGATTTATTCTCCTTAAATTTATGCACGTAACCTCTGGCCATGAAGGGATAAGCTTTCCAAACAAATGTCAAACTGGCACAAACACCAATGTGAAAATGATCTAATCTAGTACCCCCTGCTGTCTGCACACTAACATATCAATATTCCTTTGTTGAAAAGGCATCAGATCATTAATTCAAAGGCTTTCCCCAAAAGGGGAGAATTGCTCCTGGGGATTGATCAAAAAGGGGGAAGCAACAGGGTCTGAGTAGGCTTAGTAGAGCTTACTTGGTGTGACCAGCATCTCTATCCCCTTCTGCCCTCTGCAACATTACAAGAGAGGCACCCCCAGGGAGGGAAGCAGATGCTGGGGGCCCCCAGGCACTGCTCCATGTCCCAGAGCAGTCACCGGAGAGTCAAACAACCTGCTTCTCTTCTCTTCTCTTTCCCACCTGTATCCCTTTCCACGCCCTCCCCCACCATGTATATCATCAGATCCCAGGTGCAGGAGCTCCGAGCACATGAACATTACACAATTAAGGCATAACTAGTGGGCGCTTTTGGCTTCTTACCTGGACAGCGTTTTAGATTTGGCAATACCTGGATGAAAGGAACCCTCAAGGTTGTGTGCCTTTAAGTGCTGCCACCAAGCAGTCATTTTTTCATTCAAAGTACCAATCAGGGAAATATTTACTACTCCTTACCAACACATGTACATTTACACAAAATGTTAAAAACTGCCAAAATTTAAGGTATAAATTATGTCAAGAGATGTGTTTGTGAATGACCCTCACACGAACTCTACAATGTCACAAGTGCAGGCCTTTTGAATTCTTATATTATTTTTTGTTGTTGGGGGTCTCAGAGTCTTATGAAAACTCAAGCTGAACTGTTACCCTATATACGAGAGTCTGTACTAGCTCCAGAGTGGTTTACTGGAAAAATCAGAAGACTCCTTAAGCAGTGGCTAACTTTACCTTTTCCCTCTCTACCTTCCTCAAAACAAAACAAAAAGAAAACAACACACACAAACACAAAGGCCTGTCCTTCAGCTCTGGAGGCTCAGCGCAATAAGAATTCACTCTAGGGAGCCCCATTTTAAGATAAACAATGGAAGTGCCCAGCGCTCAACCACCAAGGTAAAGGGAAGGAATCCAGCAGGATGGGACAGGGCAGCTGAATCAGGAGCAGGGACCTTTATTTGCCTAAAAGGAACATTACTAAATAACTGAAAGTCTCAGAGTCTCCAGATCACAACACACAAGCACCCCCTTAATCCAATGTGTGAAGTTCCCCCTGACACTTAGCATGGGTCTTGCAGTCTATGCTTTAACGTAGACAGTGGCAGGAAACCCAGCACATTCCCCTAGGACTACCTCCTTCACATGGAGGTGTTGAACTTCTCCCACATATTAGACTAAAACTCATCTCCTGGCTAATTGCTCCCCATCCATCCCTTGAGGATCTATTCATCCCTTGGGAAAGCAAATCTCCCACAAAGACACCCACTAAGGTCTAAAAGGAGCAGTCCCCCAGGGTCCTGATTGTGTTCCAGACTAGACCAAATTCACATCATCCCTCTGCCTGTGCCACACCCCAGCTTGCCCACAATCTCCCATAAATGGCACTCAGAGGTGGATTTATGAGTCATAAAACCTCTAGGTTCCCATATGTTAAGTATTCTTCCTCAAATTCCTCTCATGCAATTGGTTTAGGAGTTAAAAGTCAGAATTTATATTTATTTCTACTACATCCATTATTTTCAGTGTAAGCCTATGGTTTAAGGCAGATTAAGATCGTTCTGAATTTTAATAGCCAAGTTAGCATCCTTAGACATTTCACAACCTCTGCTGAAAATCTGTCACATGGAGAGGGTACAGACCCATTTTGTGGAAGTTCAAAATTGATTCTAGCTCAACAGAAGGAAAAAACACGTGCTAGTTGAACATACATGATAGGCAGCAGAATCTTGTATATAACCCCTTCAAGTTATTTCCAAAGTAAATGTCCCAAGTCCTTGGTTGTTTGGAGAATGCAGTACTGACTAGCATTAACTGACTGATTCACTTACCAGACAAGCACTGTTCTAAATACTCAAATGTTTTTATTCATTTACTATATAGGGGAGAACTCTGTGTCCAGGCTCTTGCAATTTGGTCAACTGGAGCTCAACAGGATGGAATTACCCTGGACAAAGGCCAAGACACAGTTTCAGAAGCTACCAGATACATAATCCACAGAGTTATATGGGCCCTTGGTTTTACAACCCAATTGTAAGATGAGGCCCTATGTAGGCAGAGGGTTTCCAATCACAAGACAGGAGCTGGATGAGAAAAGCTTCTCGTACTAGATACCAAAATAACCACTCTGGCATTCCACCCATCCTTCAGGTCCCTTCAAGGCCAGCTCAAAATCCACCTCATTCTGGAAGCCATTGTTTTCTGTAGTGACTCTGAGAGGATACACACATTAGGCATATCCTAAAAATGTGTGGATTCGGTAACTACCCAACCTACCTGGCTTCTGGACGAGCAGCAACAAGCCCCTACTTATTACCAACAGTAGGAGCTATTTGAGTGAATTACGCACAGAATCTGTGCCTGCAGACTCATATTCTCCCTTCCTCACCCATCCTTTGACCAAGCACCTTTCTTTCAATTTAATAAATGAAGAACTCTACAGAGTTGGAAGATGGGGGAGGAAGGCATGGTACTAAGACTCAAACTGATCTGCTTCCCTAATCTGGCTCAGTCACTAGCCATGCAGCCCAGACTACATTAGGTAAACTCACAGAAGCTTGGGTTTTAATTTGTAAATTGAAAATAATGAATTATATTCAAACCCAATTTGAAAAAATCACTAAGGGTTGGAAGGATCTACCCCACAGGATTGTCACAATGGATGAAGGTGAATAAAAGTGTAAATTCAAGAACAGATGTTCACCTGTTTCAAGACCATCATCTCTGCACAGTGGCATGTACTTTGTAATAATGGGATGGTGAAGAAACGAAGGTGTTTCCAATGGTTCCCTTCTCAGAAGTAAATTTGCACAGGGTCCTCTCTTCCTTAAGGTTTTCAAGGACTAATTGGAAATGTTAAGCTGGCAACAAACACTTCTGTTTCTGACATTCATCTAAAATCTGAACTTAAATTCACCAGTTCAATAGTTTTCATTTTCTTCTGGGAAGTCTGATTCAGGGGAAGAGAGCTAAAACTAAATGAATACCTACAAGGGCAGAGCATAGAATCCCTGGTTGAAGATATACTGTGTACCATGTAACCCTGGGTGCCTCAGTTGCCAACATTAACACTTTTCTTAAAATGCGTTTCTTGATACTCCCCCAGTCACACTACAACAAACTCTACAAGAAATGTCACCAGTGACCCAGGTATTCCTGCTAATTGCTTCAACAATCATACTACTCCCTAAATGGGCCATTCTTTCATAATTACCCACTGACCCTTCAAGAAGGGCCACATGAGTACAATGGAATGACACCACATGTATATTCAAACATACATCTTTTAATATAAAAGCCTGGGGGAAGGAGTGAGTGGGACAGTAAGTGCTTCTGACACCAACTCTGTACAAGAAACAAGGAAGGGTAATACACAGGACAGGGGAATGTGCTGCTTCCTTCACCTTAATTCTTGTGGGTCTCTCATAAGTAGCTCACCTATTTATATGGGAGATTTAAGAGCTCCTAAATAAAAGAATTAGTTTTAACTAATTCTCTTGATTAAAGAAATGCCACTGAATATGGGAGTCAGCAAAAAAAAAAAAAATTCCATACAGCTTGTTTTAGCTAAAATCTATGAGGCAATAGAAGTAAGAGCTCATCTAGGAATTAGGAATCTGTCTCTCTTGTGAGTAACTCAGGACCATGTGGTACTTGTAGCCCCCAGTGCCTCAGCGTCCATCATCAGAGAAGACCATCTTAGTATCTCATCCCCTTGTGTTCTCACAGTTTTTACTGAAAACAGAAATCAGTAAGTTAGTTTGTCATTGCTCCCCCTTACCCACACCCCAGTGTCCTTCAGGACATTGTCTGTTCCACTCACTATAGGATCCCACACAGACCTGGTACCATAAATAGTCAATGAGAGAAAGGATGAACCAACAACCAGATAACATGGACATCTTTTTTATTTTTTATTACATGAACATTCTTTGGTAACAGTTGGCTGAACTTTAGCTCACAAGCTTTCGTGAGAAGGGAAAGAGTTTCAGCTCCTTTTCCTTTCCTCACTCTAACCCTGGCCAAGGTTCTGATGGCAGTAAGTAGTATTAAGTGTCTTGGAGGAAATCACCAAATTAAGAGGACTGTTGACTAAGACTCACCAATGCAAGAAGACAGATTTAAATCAGGCAGTGTGGATAACCAGGAGTGACTGCCTGATCCAATTTCTTATTTATTAATGATGACTATTGACAAACCGTGGTCCTGTGTTAAAGGGATAAATATGGTTTGGATCCTCTAGGAAATAAACTGCTTCCGTCAGGAACAATCACTTGTGAAGGAATAATTTGAGATACAGTATTTTACCTTCTCTACTGCCCTTGTTGTTCACTAGAGAAGACAAGAATGAGTTGGCAACAGCTCTAACAAAAGTTCTAAGGGAGGAAAGGTGGTGAGGGTATAAATACCAAAAGCCAAAGAGATGGCCAAGGAAGAAATTCAGAGGTTAAAAACTCGTAACAAAGTAAATTTGAATGATTAGGTGAATAAAAAAGGCAACATATAAGGAGTGCCCTCTGAGGGTTCTAAAGCTCAGAAAGAGTTCTAAAGCTCAGAATTGAGAACCTAGGTACAGATAGGAGAAGTATTAGGATTCATAGAAAAAGAATCTCATGGTTGGAATAACATCTGGGGGGTTTTTGTTTGTTTGAATCAAATTTTAATGATTAACCATTTGTCTAAAAATCTATATACTTTCAGGGGTACGTACACATGCATCACCCACCCACCAAAGCTCCAGTGCCAATACCCTATCACCTTGACTCCCTTCCTACTCTGGCCCCTGTAGCCACTATATTTTTCAGAGTCTAAGAGTTATTTTTGTTGTTTTTTGCTAGTTTGTTTTTATTGGTTATCCAGCAATTGCCTTTCACCTTTTGACAATCACCTTAAGTTTCACTGTCACAAAAGGCATGATTTCATCCTTTTTAATAGCTGAGTAATATTTCATTGAATATATATACCTCTATTTCTATATTGAGTCATCTATTGATGGGCATTTAGGTTGATTCCACATCATGGTTATTATGAATAATGTCTGAACACAGGGGTGTATAAGGCTTTTCATACTAGTGTTTTCATAGTCTTCAGATCAATAGCTAGACGTGATATTGCTGGATCACATGTTGTTTCCATTTTCAGTTTTTTAAGGAATCTCCACATCATTTTTCATAGAAGCTATACCAATTTACATGAAATAGTATTTGGAATAGACAAGCAAGTCTATGATCATCCAAATGTCACTGTGATCTTCATGAAAGCCCATGTTTTTCTCATGAAAAACAGAGAAACTACCTTCCAATAAAAGACCTGGGGAGAAAGTGCTTTACTTCTGAAGACATAAAGAACTGGTACTAAATTAACTAGTACTGGTACTAAATTAACCTTATTCCAATGAATCAGGTTTCAAAGCACAATGCCAAAAATTTTCATCTGCAGGATATTTTCTAATCACTGCAGTATTCTCATTGGGTATTGTCCTCTGTGGTCCAAAGACCTAAATTAAATTGAACAAAGTCACATACTTAACAGAATTTGAATCTAGGAGTCATTTCCCAAGATAGGATGCATATCCCATGGGACTATCAGACTGGAGCCACACCCTCACTAGACAGTGAGCTGGAGGCTCGAATTCAAAGGGAGAGAATGTGGGTAGGCTGTGCTAAATTCTCTGTGCACTGTCCACCACTGACAGCCTTGCACAGTCTAATTAATTCCTAATGAATACTGACGATACTGACTCACCTCCCTGGGCAGTTGGGAGGAATGTCAGGCATTAAAGTTGGTTAAGTGCTTTTGCATATGTAAAGTAGGACAAATTATTATTTTCCTACCATTTAAGACACTGACTAAACTTGCTAGCAAGTGGCCTGAGAAATACAGGACAGGAATGGCAGCCTGAATTTGAAGGCAGTCTTCAGAGAGAGAGCAAGAGAGCTCCAGAACATAAGCCACTGTCAGAAAAACAGCACAACTCTCAGGGAACACCGACACTGAGAACTGAGGCCACATGCCCTGTGGAGTCAGTAGCAGTTAGCAAGCCTGGGTGTCACGTAGTCCAATTGCCAATAGGTGCCCTCTTATTTCAGCAGGAAGGAGTGGATAATTAGTCATTCTCATTTTCAAAAATCACTTCCATATCGACAGGATCCATCAAGGCAATACCTGTTCACCAAGACCTTGATGCTGAGCACCCCATTAGAGGACTCAGCATTACCCTCCTGAGATTCCTGATTAATACTCTGCTCCATCAGCCCTAAGTACTTGTACAGGTGACAGCTCAAGAAAGGCTTCGATTGATTTCATGCTATGCAGCTCTGTATTACCAGTCTTTAGGGGACTTGCCTTTCTCTTCCCCCTAATGAATCTGTGAGCCATTGAGAATGGAAAGTGCTGCTACTTCCTTTCTCCCATCACCATCACAGTCAAGTTAATCACTGCTCTCCTCCATCAGCAGATGTCTTCAAAATGACAAAACTATAGGCTGAGGCTCAAGCAGTCTGGTCCTCCTGACCATTCCAAAGCAAAGACTTGATAACAAGATGGCACAGTCATAAGAGAAGAACGAGCTGAATGACATGACCCACAGCCTGAGTCATGAATCCCTGGAGGCAGACGATTTAACCTCAGGGAACACATTACAAATGCAGAAAACAAAAGTTTCCTTCCTGCTTGAGGAGTAGACAGCTGTCAGTAAGCAGGTGAAAAGAAAAACTCATGGACTCTTTCCCAAGAGTAACAGTCAAAAGAAAACCTCACAATTAACTTCTCAGTTTCAACAGACTTTTAAGGTAGAATTGCCAATCATAATGCTTATTAAAAACATAGAAAACAAAAACCAGGCAAGTATTATTCATCAGTCACTAAACTAAGAGGAATGTCACTTTCTTCATGAGTCAAATTCACCATCAGATGTCCAAGATGTCTACAAATGTTTAAAAGACAATGAATACAAATTAAAAATTAAGTGGGCATTAAGTTAAAAGATAGCAGCATGCCAGATAGAAACAAATTAGAAAAATACACTGCATTTGGTAAATATTAAGAAAAGCTTTCAAGAGGGTTCAGCTTAGCCCCATCCCATACAGAAGGCCAGCAAACAGGCTTCACAGAGTCAGTACAGTTGCCTGGGCGGTAAGCTTATGGGTGCATCCTCTCACAAAAGGCCAGTGGAGGCTCATTCAACATTACAGTTTGTTGCCAGCCTACTTAATGATATGTTGGCTCTAGAGAGACTCTGAGTCCCCAGCAGCTGACCTGCCCCTAGGTAGTTTATGTGGCTGATTTGGAATGCTAATTTTGTTGCAACAGGAATGGCCCTCCCTGCTCTGGAGAAATGCCCCAGGTTTTCTCCACCTTCTTTGACTTGCGATGCTTCTCTCATTCTGGCCAGACTTCTACCTACCCTGGATTATCTACACAGCATGCTGGGGGGCAAAGGCAATGGGTGAATCCACAGTTCACATTTGATTGGGTCATAAGCCAACCAACAAGGAAAATGGGAACAAGATGGCATTTTAAAGTGTTGAACTATGCTGTCCAAGGCCTACTCTGGGTCTAGTAGGTACATAGGCATTCAGAGGCTCTCTAAAGACATAATATCCACAGGGATGCCATCAGCACTCATATCAGAGGATCCAAAATCTAGGCTCCAACATGGACAAAAGAAGAAAAAGTCCTCTTTGCTCTCAATTTATGGTATATTTGAACACAATTCATCATAACACCATGTGTTCCCTTCCATCCTCACAGCCATCAGAAGTTAGGTTATTATCTTTTTTGCATGGGTTTTGGGTCTGACTTGTATATGTCTTCAAATACCCATTTCTAATGGATCTGAGCGTACACATGCTGATATACACTCCAAACAGGGTAGTATATGTTTTGCATCCCAAAACAAGGTCATAAATCTCCTTGTGAACAGAAACATTTGTGTGACCTCTACAGCCAAGGACAGTGGCGTGTAGCATTAGGACACTGGATAAAATGAGACAAGCAAGAACAGAGGTGAAACGAACCTATTCGTTCCAGTACCTTTGATTCCACAGTTACCTTAGAGAAAGATTATTCCCAGAGCTGTGAGTACATAGCTTTTACTGAATTGTGCTATTATGTGAAGCCATCAGCATGCTAAGAAACATCCCACAAATTAGTCACTGGTTTTACTCCAAGGCCGTTGAGGATGTCCTTCGTCATATTACACTAACTGCTCTTTACAAAGATCCCAAAGGAAAGTTCAATAACAAACACTGTTTTTCACCTTGTGGCCTTGGCTTTACCCACTGGCCGCCAAAGTGCATTGAGCCACACTGGCTGGCAGGCAGGCCCCGGCAGAGAGAGCACAGAGGTTATTTTGGTCGGCAAGTTTGTTTTCATTCCCAAAGCCACGTTAGGTCCCTTTTTCTTTTCTTCCTTCTTTTCCCTACCTTTAATGTATGCTATTTTTACAGCCTTGCACGTTCCCTAAATTCATTCTAAAATAAAACAAGGTAAAAACATGAAAGAGAAATTGTTTTTTAATCATCTGTTGCTTTTGAATGAGGTAAGAGATTTACTGACACCTACTAGCCTCTCATGTGCCAGGCACTTGTGAAGAAGAGATAGATAAACACCTCCCTATCCTCAAGGAGCAGCAGCCTTCCAGCAGGGAGATAGCTACAACAGATATGTTAATTTTTCTTCACACTTCAAGCCCTCTGTCCCCCCAACCCCACCCCAGGAGGCCAGATGTACCTTTTCCCTACCTCCTTCATGTTCCCAGAGGTAGTACCTTCCATGCCAGGATAACTGAAGTTATTTTGTTGGCTTTTAAAGAATGATTTGTTTACATGTTTGTCACTTCTGTGGTGAGGTGACAAATTTGTGAAACCTTTAAGGCATAGGTCCATGCCTTTAGTCATTCTACGTTTGGCATTTAACATAATGCCTAGCACACAAGAATTGGTCCCTCAGAATGCTGAGTGAATGGATGTGTCAAGTAAAGCGTGCATGGAGGAATAAATGAATGAACAGGTGAATGAATGCAGGACGTCAAAGGAGGCATAAACCAAGTGCTGCTAGAGCACAGTAAAAAGGAGCTGATTCCATCTCTTGGGTGAAGCAGAGCCTCCCAGGATGTGCCGTGCAGGCTGGAAGCCTGGGTAGGACTTACCAGGCAGACAAGTAGAAAGAGTACAGGGAGGCCTATATAGTCAGAGAAGAGGACCATGAAGGGAATGTGGTGAAGAAAGGGAGACGTGCGAGCAGAAGCTTGGAGCACAGGCTGAAAAAGCAAGCTCAGTCCTTCACAAGGGACCTCGCATACCTGACAAAGGGTTTGAACTGCTTCATACAAAGGCAACAAGAAAACACCAGCAACATCAGGAATGTGCAAGTAACTCCTAAAGGGGTGGGTGTGGGTGTGTCTTTGGGTGAGGGGGGAATAAAGGATGAAGAACAGATAATTTTATAAATTGAATATCAGAATCTGTTGATCAAAAGCATTTTCAGTGTAATCCAAGGACAGCACAGTTCTCTGGATAAATTCAAATGTTACCACACTGCACACACATCCCTGAAACATTCCGAATCTATAAAGGCCCTTTAATGCATCACAACACAATGACAGTTTATACAGGTGTGCCTGTTTAAACAGCCCAGAGCCCACAGGATTAACTCTGCTCGGTGCCCAGTCACTCAGCTCTCCCAGTAAATGCTCATCCCACTCTGTTTAAGCTCTCCACATATTTCCCTGCTCCCTAAAGAGGGAAGTGTGAGGACAATGCGGTCACACCCAAGTCCAGCATGGGGATTGAAAGGCCATGCTCAGAAACACTTACACACCTACAAAATAAACCAATGTGAAAATGCCAGCTGATGCCAACATGCAAAAGCATAAATGAACCAAAAACACATGGTGCTGCTTGTTCACAAAAGTCCACTGATCCCCAGTGTAAGTGACACAACTGAGTCCCCACCCTTCAAACGAGAAATCTACCATTTAATGATGACATGGTGATGGAGCAGCTGCAAAACAGGTCCTACACTGAGAGGGATGCAATTTTAGGGGCCAGTTAAAACCATTCCTTTGCCCAATCTCTGTCATCCAAATTTAAACCTGGTCCCTGGTTTATACCCAGCTGAAATTCAGTAGGGGAAAGAATCTTGGCACTTTGGCTGGAAAATGACCAAGCAGGTCCTTTTTATCACTTCCTTGAGAAAATAAGTTATTTATTCAATTAAATATTACTTGAGCGCCTACTGTGTGCATAGTGTCAGCTCTGAGCAGTACACAAACACCACAAGGGCACACAGTGGCAGACGGGAACCAGGCAGAGAGAGGGGCAGACAGAAAGGCTGCGGCTCCCGATTCTGCTGTCAGCCTAACTTCTCAGGCTTTCACTTCCACTGGCCCAGTCGCTCATGCTCCCCCCTCCTCATACCTCACGGCCCACAGAAATCAGTCAGTTATAGCAAATAAAAAAGGCAAAAGTCACAATTTGATTCAGTCAAATTTTCTGCAGTTCCCAGCACACACAAGAGAAGTAACTTTGGAAAAGAAAAAAGGAGCAAGGAGTTTGGGGGAAAGCAGAATCTGTTTCCTTCCAGGACCCCCTCCTTTTAAGGATTCTGCTAAGCCTGGTAGAGGAACATGAAGACTAAGCCTTTGGCTCCTGTCATTAACCAAAATGTGGTCCAATTCCAATTACACCTACAGAATGCCACAAAAGCTCCCCACCCTTGGCAGCCCCCTCCTCTCAGGCTTTCCCGGAATCCCTCTTAGTACAATGACTTACGACACTCTTTATAGATGTGATTTGAGAGGCCAAAAGATCTAAAACAAACCCAAACCCTCACATACACATAGACCTGGAATACTGGGTGCTGACATCTTTAAAGCAACTTCTCTGCATTAAGGATCTGTCTCTAAAAGCACCCATGGCATTTCCAGGTTGTGGGAGAAGGAAGCCAACCTCACAGCATCTTCGAAGGGATTCTACTACCCCGAGAAGGTGGCTGAAGCAGCACATTCAAAGGCAGGCCATCCTTCCAATGCAACTTCTCACATCTATAAAGAGTGTCGTAAGTCATTGTACTAAAAGGGATTCAGGGAAAGCCTGAGAGGAAGGGGCTGCCAAGGGTTGGGGGCTTTTGTGGCATTCTGTAGGTGTAATTGGAATTGGACCACATTTTGGTTAATGACAGGAGCCGAAGGCTCAGTCTTCATGTTCCTCTACCAGGAACATGAGAAGTTGTTCACGCAGTTTCTCCGGCCTCACATATACCCCACCACTTGATCCCACCCCATCACCAACACCACTATCTCATGGGCAGGACCCCAACATCTCTCCCCTTCTCTGAGCTGGGTCTCTGCACAACCACCACTGCCACCAACTTGGTTCTGCCAGACTTCCAAGCCTGGATGTACAGGTTTCTTTAAAATGTACGGGTTTCTTAAAAAGTGGTTTCTTACAAATATACATCCCATCTCTGCTACCAGAAGTGCTGAGCATGAATCTGTAGGATGTAACTTTTTAGCAAGCGTCTTTATTCTGCAGCAAGAGAAGTTTTCCTAAAATGCTAATATGACATGTATCATATACTCATTTAAAATCATGCAGCAGACCCCCACCCCCTCTAGGGTCCAACTGCCTAATAAGGCATATGGCCTTAACCCCCTGACCTCCATCTGCTTTCCTGAAGCCAGTCTAGGCCCCAACATTCCAGCCCCACGACCACTCCCAGGTGCCTAGACACGGCAGGTTGCCTGCTTCACCCCTTCAGTCACTTGGGTCCCTGCTCAAATGCTTCTGCTTAATCAATGCCTACTGGACATTAAGACAAAAGCTACCAACTTCTCCTCTGGGAAGAAATAACAGATTTCTCCACTCACAGAAGTCACTTCTTGGGCCTCATAGCACCTCAAAACACTTCCAACACCATACGTGGTATATAATTTACTGCAATTTACTTCTCTTGACATATTGTCTCCCTGCTAATCTGTAAGCTCCTCAGCATTCCTAGATTATCTATCTCCCAATACTGCACTGGTTGTTAGAACTTAAAAATTGCTAAATACTTTCCTTATAGTCGCAGAAATCACACTTATGCTGAGTCTAAATGGCAGAGCAGTTCCTATATATATACATATATATATATATATATATATACATACATATATAAAGAGTATATTGGATTTTGGAATTTCAGAGAGTTTGAATTTTGAGTTACCTGTTTGATAATGTGTCTTCAGGTTTTGGTGCTATTTTTTTTTCTGTGCAAAATGGTAATTAATATTGCTACCTATTGTAAAGATTAAAAAAGATAATCCACCTAAAGTACAGATGACTAAGTACCCACAGCTGTTATGTACATTACTTACCTGAATGTTTAAAGATGACTGCAGTGGATATGTGTGCATATATATGTCTTAAAACTACCAACACACTATAGTTTTGCAAATAATTTAATGAACATACATAATTATAATTATTACTGTTTATCTATCTTGTTCTGCTTTATTGCAAATTTTCAGAAGGCAGCAATTCTGCCCCATTCATTTCTGTATTTCATTCCCACCCCAGCACAACACATAATTTGCTCTATCTAGTTTAACATAAAATATTAATACAATTTTTATGACTATTAGGAAATTCATCCTTGTCTAAGGAATCACAGAGACAGCCTCGGGCATACTCTACACCTGACCCACAGAGCAAAATAAAAAACTCAGTGCCTTCGAAATCCACCCCCAGTCTCCAAAAAAGCCTGTCTGGATTAAATGGTCTCTAGCTGCAACCTCAACTCTGCTGGCCACCCTCCCAGGGGTAGACCTGCTACCTACTGAGTCACCACCTGAGATCTTAGCTGATGGCACACCGGCCCAGGTCTGTGGCATTGTGGCCCTGACCTCCAGCCCCCCCCCTCCCCCCCCCCACCGGCTGGCTGGAGCAGCTGCTGTACCTGGAAGAAAGACAGCAAGCCCGCCTCTGCAGCTCACAGCCAACTCACCCCCCAGGGGCCAAAGTGTCAGCTTACCACAAAAATAACTGTGGCCCTAAACCAGGCAATCATGCAAGCCAAGTGCAGGGGGAAGAGGCGAGAAAAGAGAAGCCCAGAAGAAAAGAAAGCAGATATTTGAGCTTGAATGGAAAAATTAGGTTTTAAGAAATGTAGTTTAAATCCACACCATCACCATTATAGCCCCTGCAATAACTCATTAATTTATTGTCCAACCCAGAGCAGCTTATATTTTATATTATACTTAATTACTTTGAAGGCGCTTTTAAAAACATTATTTTTGGGCTAGATGGGGATGGGCTTTTAGTTTGCTTATTTATTATTTATAAGTCAGACCTGGGTCAATGAAGGCTTTTTAACAAGTATTCCTAGTCAACTAATTCCTGCTATTACTCAGCTTTAGTTTTTCCTAAATTAAATCCAACATGACAGAGCTAATGAGGCCTACTGAAGGAGAGACCTTCAAGAAAGAAAGGGCTAATAAAGGTATTTGTGCTGTTTTTGTTCCCTGAAACAAAATCCAAGTTCACTCCTGTGCTACCCTCATGCAGAAGCACTGCTGGCTTGATGTGGTCTGACCCAGCCTGGGCACTTTAAATAAAGTTTACTTTAATCACAGCAGCGAGTTAGCAGGTTATTGATTCTCCATCCATTGTTCTTTCATTTCAGTTTACTCTTTTATGCCTCTTTAATTTGCACCTGGCAATTGTTTTATAAGAGGATGGGTATAGTGACCCAGCTACAAAAAAGAAGCCTGTCCTTCAGCTGGGGGGGTGGGGGTGCGGGTAAAATCCCAGGACCATCTCCTGCATGGGGTAGATTAAGTTTCCTATCCAATGTTTGCGGATGCTATGAACACCCTGCGGGCGGGGAAGGACTAGGTGGCCCCTAGCAGGCACATTAAATTCCCAGTCAGAAGGTGCTGAAAGGGAGGAAGATTTAAAAATTCCAAACAAAAAAATGAATTCTCTACGTTTGTCTTTAAAAAGTAAATTTTGATGAGGAAAGGTTTCCCAATGTCATGTTATTTTATAGTTATTGATTTAATGTTTCATTTTCAAATAGCAGAGTTATAAGTCCTACAAGGCACAGTGATATTCTGAACAGGACTTTATTGTAAGTGCTCCTCTCCCCCAAACCCCCCCCAAGAAAAGGTTTTAAAATGATAATTTTAGTGGCAGGCAGACCAGCAGCTGGTAGACATGCAGACAGGCAGATTCAATGTTTTTTTTTTTTTTAAATTTTCAGAAATAGCTGTCTCCCAATCCAATCAATAAAAACTTCAGAAAAGGAACCTATTATCAGCAGAGTTTGAGTTCTGTAAGTTTAGAATACCACAGAAATAGTGACATTAATGGCAGTTTCATTCCTTTCTTTAAAAACAGTCTAGTTCCCAGAAGAGAGGGTCTCAATCCCCCCTGCTCCTCCTCGAGCTGTCAGAATCCACACAGTTCATGCAGGACCCATCACACCGTGCAGTTATCATCAGCATTGCCACTGCTAAAAGATCTTTAATAACCCTGATTTTTACCATAAAAGCTCTCATTAGTAGCCCAGCTCTCTCTGCTTGTTCAGTGTGACCTGGTCACTTACAGGACAAGAAAAAACTGGGAACTTGGCTCATCTTTCCCCAGCGTTTCTCCCAGGGAGCTGTTCGTGTCTGTAGCACAACGCCACGCCACCGCACTAGCCGGCCGGGTTTAAAATTAGCTGAGCCCTAGAGAGCCACGGGTAACCTTCTGACAAGGTTAGCCAGGCAGAGCACAGGCACAGCTCAGGGAGGGACATTAATAAGAAGCCAATAGAGCTCTTCAGCAAGCCCATTAGGGCCTCTCGCAACCCTTGCAATCTGGAAGCTTGGAGGAGCCAGGCACACCAGCACGAGGAGGCTGACCTAGCCTCTTATTTTTATCCTACGGAGTCAGCAGCTTTCTTTACAGGCAATAAACAGAACTACAAATGTGCTTCTCCAAGTTTCGATCCAATATATACCCTCCCTTTACAATAATTTTTTTAACTTTAAATTGGATGTTAGAAATATTTATAAAACACTTCCAAAGTAAATACTCATAGATGGCCCCCCAAAAAGTGAAATGTATAGAAAGTCACATCGGAGAAAATAAGGTTTACTGGTAGTAAACTTTACCTGGCATACCCCAAATAGCACTAAGTGTGAAGAACACATTTTGATGTGACTTCTTAATATTCCTATGGTTTAGGGTCCTTTTATTGCTCACCAACACTTCACATTAAGCATATTCCTGAGTCCTGAAATATTCACTGGATTCATGATGTTTAAGTAGTATAGTATTTCACATTGTGGATATATTATTAATTAATTATTTCCCTAGGGTTGGACATTTAGATTTTTGCCCCACATTTCACTGTTATGACAAACAGCCTTATAATCGTTACCTAAGGAGAGAGTGCTGAAGTCAGAGGGCAGGAATACTATGAAGTCACTGGAGCACGAAGTCACTGGAGACTCACGAAGACATGAGTTGGGCCTGTCACACTGCAGTGTTTTCTATATAAAGGGACGAGGCTCAGTATTTTCCAGAGAGATATCCCCAAATTCTAATGTGACACTTTCAAGTTAACCTGGAGATCAACAGGCCCAACACAACAAAAGTGCCCCAGCAGTGAGATAAAGAAAAAGACAAGGAAATGATGTAACACCTCCAGGCACCTGTCAGAGGTGATTCAGATGCTGTTCCCCTGCCTCCCACCTGCCCCCCAGTTTCACACTGGTACAGGCATGTGGTACAACATTGTTCAAAATGTTGCGGTGCCCAAGCCTGCTGAATGCCTGCCCCCCTGGTTTCCACCGAGCTCTCCTCAGCTCTACTCCCAGTGCTCCCATTAGCCAACAAGGGGTGAGCACCCAGCATACCTAAGGGCCTCCGGTGGTTTTCATTGTGTCAATGTCCTTCTGTGCCCATTGTTATATATTTTATTTTTTTTTTAATTTTTTTTAATAGAGGCATGTTTTTATTTATTTATTTGTTTGTTTGTTTGTTTTGTTTATACATGCACTGGGTACAGTCAGAAGCGCGGGAGGGTGAGAGAATTCACCAGAGCCAGAGCGGGGAGCAGAGCAGGCAGAAGGACTGAAGTACACTGCTGAGGGGAGCAGCGGGCGGCAGGAAAGGTCTGCGCGCCATGTGGGATTCTCCTCCGGTGGCCGGGGAGCAGCCGGGGATCGAACCGATGCCGCAGAGGCCGCGGGCAGCTTCGCAACCCAGCGCTCAACCGCTGCGCCACCAGGGAGGCCCTGTTATATATTTTAAACATCACTCCTGTTCACAAATAACTTGTAACTTAAGATTTACAACTCAAGATCTACTTTTTAAAATTTGTTAATCTGCCCCTCCAACCAGTTCCCCTGAAACCACTATTTAAAATCTTAATTACCATCACTTTAGCACTGTTTCTTAAATCTATTAAATGCCCCTAATATTTTATTTTTGAAACTGTAATGGAAAAGCAACAGAAAGCACTTACCAAGATGTCTAGTAGGGGGTATAGTTCCCACAGAGCTGCTCTCTACAAATCCAGGATGAGTTGGGTTAGACAAAAACACTATACTCATAGGCTTTGCAGAGCTACAACTAATACCAATGATATTGCTTCCTCAAGGTAAAAGCTACCTACTTAACTCACATGAGACCTTGAGGAAGTCTCAGATCACCAAAATATATTCTCAACAAATAAAAGTGAAAATACCGAAAAGCTAAAAATCCAGGTACAGCTTAACCTATGCCCAGAAGACCTTGGTACCGGCTTACCAATAATACTTTTAAAAGCAATTGTTTTGGGACTGGGCATAGTTCTATGCATTTAGAAGCACAATCTCCAGCTTAGCTCTCTTCACTAAGTTAAACTAAATACTTTAACTGTGGAAGGGAAAGGAAAACTAGTACACCGAAGAATTCCACTTCCTCTACATGTTTTTGTCCATCTTCTACTGGGGACGCCAGGGCAGGCACACCAGCCAAGAAAGGAGGAGGACAAACAGGGCCTATAAAATCAAACTCTGAAAACCAAGAAGGTGCAAGTCTGGATGCATTACAGCACTGCCCAGCCCTGCAGCTGGATTGTGGCCCAAGCTGGAAGCAGCTCAAAGATGCCCATGCCCATCTCCATTACATTACCAAACGTATACTCCAAATCCCAATTACTATGAGAGTGAGGGGGGAGCTGCAGCACTTTGCCAAATTAGCAAGATACTAATTGATGGCTATAAAATAGTTCTGGCTCATAAAATCAAATATAATGGCCAAAGTTTAAGGAAATACCTTGTAGTACTCAATGAAAATCCTACTCATAGCTAACACTTGATTCAGCACTACTATGTGGGAGCAGAGGGTTCAGGACTTCCATTATTTCATGAACTCCTTATCACAACTACATTAAATACAGATATAACATCAACATTATTCAGATAAAGAAAACAAACTTTAGAAACATAAAGCCATCTGTCCACTTTGCAAATTGAAATTCAAATACAGATCCATCTCATCTTGAGCCCCAGGTCTAGCTCTGTGAGATAGTGAGCCTCCTAACACTGGAGGTAATCAAGGAACAGCTGAAAGACCTCTTTACAGGAATGCTGTAGAGGGGACTAGAAAGGAAGAAGGATGTCAGGACCATTCCGACCTCTCATCTATGGCAGGTGAACACAAATTGCCTGCGGTGTGTTGGTTCTGTACTAAGTATTTGGGTGCATGAGAAAAAGGAGAGACCCTATGAATGATGTATCATACTGTCAGAGCTGAGACCATGGACGTTCCTTTTCTCTGTTCACAATAAAAGGCAACTGAGAACCAAAGGCAACTGGACACTATGCTCACAGCAGAGCTGGCACATGGCAAGCATTGGGGCTTCCTTCTCCACAAGGGCAACAGCAAGGGTGAGAGCTTAGCGACTTACTGCAGGGCAGGGAGAGTTTTTGCCCTTCTTTTAAAATTTCCTACACCTGGATTTTTCTCCAATAAAAAACTAGCATTTATGGTAAATCAGCCATTCCAATGTGTGTTAGAAAATATGAAGAACACGGCCAAGAAGGAGATGAACAGATGAGTCATGCAGGAGAATAAGCATATGACAAAATATGCATCTTCACTAGGAGGGAGAAACAAAGCCAAATTCAAGAAAGCTTGAAGTATTATTTAAAACCGCCTCATCAGCAGACCTTGAAAAACAATAATAGCATCTGTCGTGAAGATGACAGCGAGGATGCTGTCGGCTCTGTGGAAGGGAAGAGCCAAACGGACGACTATACTTATTAAGGGTCTCAAAAGGCTTAAATCCTCTGACTCACAATCATACTCCTAGACATTTACCAAAAAGAAAAAAATCCCATGAAAGAAAAGAATTAGGAACACAAAGTCATAAATCAGAGAATCACCTATAATACTAGGAACAGGCGAATAACTAAGAAACTCAGTTCATGAATGCAAAAGAAATGTACCTTCATTTACAAGAATAACTGCAAAAAACCAGACTGAAACCTGAAGAATACTTTCTCAAAGAACGTTAATTTTAAAAAGCAAAATGCAAAAGTTCATGCATAATAAAACATGCCTACATATAAAATGTGTATACGAAATCATGTGTATGGATGTAACTGCAACTTTAGTTTTATGTATATATCTATAGAAATAAAGTTCATAAAGGAAATAGTATGTGTGAAGGATGATATTACAGGTTTTTGTCTTATACCTTTTTTATGTTCTATTGCTTTTGTAATGTTAAGAAACGATTCTGAGTTTTTTTATAATGAAAAATTAAGTAAACATCATATATAATTGAGATATTAGAGCACTTAAATACAAACAAAATGCTTAGAATTCAGACACCTGTGAATGTTTAAATTCTCTCCCTCACCGGGATATACCCAACCAACCTGTCAGTGAGTCTAGTCACAGCCTTCAAACATATACAAGTGAGAAGGTGCGGAAGGCAAAGGAGAAAGATTGATCAGTTGATTGATTGATTGACCTAAGGACTTGGTGTTCCCTTAAACATCAAAGTCGTAAAACACAGCGTGTCCATTCTCTGCCTGGTCCTGTTCTAAGCACTTTATATGCCCCTCATAAGACTCTAATGAGGAAAAAGGTAGTATAATTCCCATTCAGAGATTATTCCCATTTAGAGGAAACTAAGACATGGTAGGAGAAAATAAATTGTCCCTAACCCCTCAGAGAAGCCAGAATCCAAACAGAGTCTAAACTGATAACTGCCAAACTAGGCTGCCTGTACACGTAGACAAGGCTCCTAACCACTGCCAATGTTCTGTATTCTGAAATGCCTTTCCTCCTTACACCCATACATACACCCTTCATTCACCCATATACCCCTCAGTAGCCAATTCTACTGCTACCTCTTCAGCAAAATCAAGCTGGCTCACTATGCAGCATTTGTTGTATTTCCTCTCAAGTCCCACAGAACTTCAGATCTATAACTACTGTTTCACTGATAATGTTTAGTAACATTT
Source organism: Talpa europaea (assembly GCF_964194135.1). Classification (NCBI taxonomy): domain Eukaryota; kingdom Metazoa; phylum Chordata; class Mammalia; order Eulipotyphla; family Talpidae; genus Talpa; species Talpa europaea. The sequence continues at coordinate 36,124,187 of NC_140073.1, read as the reverse complement.
TTTTAAAGATTTATTTTTTTTTTAATTTTATAGAGGCCTGTTTATTTATTTATTTGTTTGTTTGTTTTGTTTATACATGCACTGGGTACAGTCAGAAGCGCGGGAGGGTGAGAGAATTCACCAGAGCCAGAGCGGGGAGCAGAGCAGGCAGAAGGACCGAAGTACACTGCTGAGGGGAGCAGCGGGCCGCAGGAGAGGTCTGCGTGCCATGTGGGACCCTCCTCCGGTGGCTGGGGAGCAGCCGGGGATCGAACCGGTGCCGCAGAGGCTGCGGGCAGCTTCACAACCCAGCGCTCAACCGCTGCGCCACCGGGGAGGCCCTAAAGATTTATTTATTTATGCATACAAGAGCTGGGGTACAGGCCAGAGGTGTGTGGAGGGGGGTGGTGTGAGAGCATTCACCAGAGACAGAGCGGGGAACAGAACAGGTAGAGTGACTGAAATACACTGCTGAGGGGAGCAGTGGGAGACTCAGGAGAGGTCTGCTGCACCATGTAGGTTGCTCCCTGGCTGGCCAGGGATCAAACTTGTGCTATAGGGGCTGCAGATTGCTTCACAGTGCGATGCTTAAACCCCTGCGCCACCAGGGAGACCCCAATGTTTAGTAACTTTTGCTTGAAAGTTAAAGCTATGTGTCTGCAGTAAAAATACATAAATAAACTAAAAACTAAAATAATTGTCTAAGTCTATCTCCTCGACAGACCTGTTCAGGGTGGGAAGTAGATGGAGGTGTTATTTGTTTCTCTGGGGACTAGCCCATGTCTGGGGAGTAACATATAATCAGTGAGGGAGGGAGAAATAGAGGGGCAAATGCATGAATGACTTCTCAGTAAAAGGACTAAAGAGCTAATTAATATGTCGGTTAGTAAATATTTCACACAGGCTTGGGATTAAAATAAAATGGGACCTGGAGGAGGAGGAGTATTAAGCCTTAAAACAGAAGGAAATTTTGATTGTTCAACAACGCGAATGAACCCAGAAGACATCAAGTAAAATAAGCCATTCAGAAAAAGAAAGCATGGTATGATTCCGCTAGGTGAGATCCTGGGAGTAAACACACACACATACAAACAAACAAACAAACAAACAAACAAAAGCATGGAGACAGAAAGTAGCAGGGCGGTTGCCAGGGGCTGGGAGGAGGAGAGACTGGGGAGTTACTGCTGAATGGGTACAGTTACATTTTTCCAAGATGAAAACAGTTCATGAGATAGTGATAATAGTAGCCAAACAGTGCGAAAGTACTTAATGCCACTGAATTACACACTTAAAAACAAATAGTTTAGATAATAAATTCCTGTTGTGTGCATTTCACCACAATAAAAACAAAAGACAGACAAAATGGGGCCTCAGAGTAAAAAATCAGACCAATCCAATTATACCTGCTGTGGAATCCAAACACAGTGCAGTGTTAAGAGCACTTGCCCATGCACAGATGCTTCACCGACATGTACATGTCCCATTATTCTCTCCAAGACTCTTCCCTCTCTACAGAAATCTCACTTCCTCCAGGGAGCCCTCCTGATACTCAAATCCAGTCTGGGGGACCCTACTGCATGTTCCCACAGCACCTTTGCACCAGAGCACCTTTGCAAATGCCTATCAACAAGTCTATGGCCGCCAGTGTCAAACCCCATGGAGGAAGCACCCCAGCATCCTTGGCTGTGTCCTCAGGCCCTGGTTCCACATTCATCATTTTTAATAAATATTGAATCAATTAATTAAACGCTGGGAAGGGGGCTAGCATGCTGTGCAGATTTTCAAAGTGCACTGGCAGGATTGTCATAAGAAGTGGTTAACAAGGCAAGTTAATCCAGGAAACCCCAAAATTTTATAACTTGAAAATGAAAGGAAAAAGATCCAACTGTAGATAATTCCCAGGATTCCCAGATAGGTTCCCACCACCTCCTCTAATAGAAAAGAGGGGGTTATTTGTGAGGGAGGTGATTTCCAGAATTTACACACCCCAGGGCAAGACACGGGTATCAGGCATAGGGGCTTAGACATATCACCTCTCAAATTCTCTTGAGACAAAGGCAGTATCTTCTTTGCAGGCACTAAAGTTTAAATTGCATCTGATCAATTTGCCAGAAACCTATTCTTTGCTAAAATTATTATAGAAAACATTCTTTAAGGCTGTTGAATCTCCATCAATACTGATAGCTTAAAAGGTACATGGTGATAGCTGCTGCTCTTGCCGTGTCTGCTGTGCATTCTTTAAGGCAGCTGGTACATGTACACATGTACAGTATTTCTTCTTGTATGAGTCTGTCATGTAAATTACTTAATTACCCCCACCCCCCAAAGTGTTCTGCTATATACACCTCCAAATCTAGTCTTGGTGTGTTTTATTCAAGAAACATTTTTTTTTTTAGATTTGCTAATGAGCAAAAGTGCAGTTCCTTTTTTCTTTCTCATCAATTACAAAGTAAATGAGAAGAGTGTGTTAAAGGGCACGAATCAGTTAGACTCATCCATACTTAAACTCCGAGCATAGAACCCAACTGGTGAGCACAAATGACTTCTATTTTTTCTTTAAGATTTATTTATTTATTTATACAACAACCAGGGTACCGGCCAGATGCGTGGGAGGGTGAGAGGATTCACCAGAGACAGAGCGGGGAACAGAACAGGCAGGCTGACGAAACACACTGCTGAGAGGAGCAGCGGGCGAGACAGGAGAGGTCTGCCGCGCCATGTGGGATTCTCTCCAGTGGGCCAGGATCAAACCGGTGCTGCAGGGGCTGCGGACAGCTTTACAGCGCTGCACTCAACCACCAAGCACAGATGACTTCTAATGTGACTTCAGTTGAGCTTCAAGGCAAACCCGAACATTTCACACTTCTGTGTGAGGGCCGCCAATGCAGAAGCGACAAGGAAAAGACTGCAAATGTGGGAGACCTGCCTGTGGGTTGTCTGGGCACCCCTAATCAATAAGCAAAAAACTTGCTCCAACCTTAAGTTTGGAATCTTATCCTTTCACAAAGAAATAGTGTAGTTAAAGGATGTTTAAGGATATGAGACATAGAGAAGAGACTCACAGGGCACTTTTAAAAGTAGATGTTTTTTTTGTTTTTTTTTTGTTTTTTTTTTTTGCTTATTCTTTTGTTTATTTAGTCTATAGAGACCTACATGAATTACATTGACAGGGATGTGTAAACATACAATTTGACCCTGAGAAGCTTGATTTCTGATGGGTAAAACACAACAACAATATAACTTGGAGTGACTGCTTTTTTCCCCCCTTCTAACATGGATCTTTATGAGAGTTTCCTTACCTATAACAAGGCAGTTAAAAAAGAATTTGTAAGTAGTTCTCAAGTACAAAAATCTATTTCTGCTACATTCTACTATCTATGCAAACAGACCTCTGGCCTACTCATAGCTGGACTGTTAAAACTGAAATTGTATTTGAAGTCCTATAAAATACTACTGACCATATTTAATTTATACATACACATATACACATATTCGAGCAGGATTTTTGATTCTAAAGAAAGACCTGACCAAAAAAATAAAAGACACCAATTTTGTTTGACATTTTAAAGATACTTTTCAAAAGCAGATCTCATATGACAGTGACAGGTAAATTTTTAAAAGATACATATTTTCAGTCAGAATGACTCATTTAAAAAGAAGCAAATTTTACAATGCTATCTATTTCAAACAAACATTCCCTACTTCTCCACTCTCCAAGCCCCACCTATATTTCTTCTTTGTGATGAGTAAGAATGAAAAGTTAAGGTTCCATTTGGAAGTCATCACACCCCATATGACTTTCAAGTATGACGAAATGTCTATATTTAATTAATATGTTCATCATCATTCAATATCTTCATCTAAAACAATATAGTGAATATTCATAGACATACTTTTTCTGGTTAAAGATTATTAATTAATTGTATATTCAAAGGAAATGAGGAAATGAGGTCATCATGTCTATACCAGTTTAAAACAAATACTTACACATGCTCAGTTTTAAACATTAAAAGTGTACAAGTTGTTTTGTGCAAGAAAACTAAATATGTATACCAATAAAAAACTATTTGAATTCAAGAAAATATCAAAAATCCTAAATGCAAATGATATTTCTAATTCCATTTTCCTTCTTTAAATTGAATTCAGGGCCTCCCCTGGTGGCGCAGTGGTTGAGTGCTGGGCTGTGAAGCTGCCTGCAGCCTCTGCAGCGCTGGTTCGATCCCTGGCCGCCGGTGAGGGTCCCACATGGCGCGCAGACCTCTCCTGCCACCCGCTGCTCCCCTCAGCAGTGTACTTCGGTCCTTCTGCCTGTTCTGCTCCCCACTCTGGCTCTGGTAAATTCTCTCACCCTCCTGTGCTTTTGACTGTACCCAGTGCTTGTATAAATAAATAAATAAATCTTTTTAAAATAAATAAATTGAATTCACTGTTCACTATAGGTAAGCTATGGAAACAACCCAAATGCCCCCAAAATAGATGACTGGATCAAGAAGATGTGGTACATATACACCATGGAATATTACTCAGCATAAACACATGTAATTTGCAGCAACATGATGGAGCTGGACGGGATCATGCTCAGAGAAATAAGCCAGAAAGAAAAAGAAAAATACCGGATGGTCTCACTCATACCAGGAATTTAGAAAACCTAAATAAGAGACCAGGAAAAAGACTAATTATAAAAAGTAAAAATCAAAATCAACAAGCAACTGTAAACCAGAGACACAAAGGGGGGGGGGGGAGGAAGGATTACAGTCAAAACAAGGGGGGTGGGAATTGTATGGGGACTATGACCAAGATGAAAATGCATACATTGTGCAAAAATGAAAAATGATGTAAAAAACATATAAAATAAAAAGAGATTTAATGAGAAAAAATAAATAAATTGAATTCACTTACATTTTGAGATACACTGCTTCTATGCAAACCTGAATAGTTTGTTTTAAGTAGGACAATGGCCAAAAACAAAAATCTAGAAAAAAAAAATAAAGCTCTTTGATCTTAACAGGCTGTAAACATGCTTCTGTATTACAGTTCTGAATAGAAATAGTAAATAAAAGGTAGGAAAAAAAAAGATGCACTTGGAATTTCAGGACTTTAGGTGCTAATTCATAGAGAAGAATCTGAAAGGCCAGTTGTTTGCCAGGGTAAACAATTATCACAATCATATTAACATATGAAAGGAGATTTGTTCACAACTCACACATGCTGATGGAGTGCTTGAGGGACTGCCTTCCTCACTCCTCTAGATGTTGACATAAAGCAAGGCCTACAGCGTGCTGCTCTGTAGGGTGGACTGCAATGCAGAAGTGATAGGTACCTGGACTTCTCACAGTAGTTGGGTGTCATAAAACACATGCAAGCATCCTTTCAATTAGCCTTAAACAGGCTTGCAAGCCAGCTTCTGGCTGGGCTGTGCCAGGATAAAGACGGTAACAAGTATGGTCCTCCTTCAAAGATCTTCCAGTCAAATGGCAGGCAGGTAAGTCAGCACACACCACCACCACAGCCTGGTTAACGGTGATGATGGAAACAAGTTCAGAGAAAGTAAGGAGCACAGGTGACAGGCCAGTGTGAACATGCTTCACGGTCTCCACAAGTCTGCCTGATAACTCCAAAATCCAGAACAGTGCCTAAGTCTTTCCCACACAAGACTTAGGATGAAAAATAGCACATAAGAGGTGCACAAAGAAAATGAAGTAGGTTAGGAGGCAGGGAGGTCAGGGAGGAGACCACCAAGGGAGTTGATAAGAAGCCTGACCCTGAAGGCAGATGCCTGGGTTGAATGTGCAGTTGTTATCCTGTAATCAGGCAACACATTTAATTTTGTCCACGCCTCAGTGTCCTCCTGTTCTCTCCCAGGGTATTGATAACACACACGGAAATGCCTGGAAAAGCACAGATGTTAACTCCCCACACTGCCACCTCTGTCTACAGCAAGGGCCAGGACCGACACAGAACCACAGCAGATGGACAACACCTTGTATTTTTTCTGACTTCGTCCTGTCTCTTTTCTAATCCTCCTTGAAGAAATCCCTTTCCCCAGACAAGACTTAGGGTGAAAGATCCAAGAGAACTGGAAGGAAAGGAGCGAGAAGAATCCTTTGGCTAACTAGGGAGGAAGGAGAAACAGCCAGCCTTTGGAATGGAAGTCCTGGGCAGCGCAAATGGAGGCGGGGGGGGGGGGGGGGGGATTTAAGGCAAACGCCTAAAACATTTCCACTTCTGCTAGTTATATGGCTTCTCTGGACTGCCTCGGATGCTTGATAATTAGCTGAAGTTATTTTCTCCCCATCTCCCCAATTGAATTTCCTCTACTAAATTAAAATAATCATAGCACATGAATACTTGATTAACACAAATGAAAGACTCAACCAAGCTTTCATAAAATCTTAGACCTTCATTTTTCTTAAAAAAAAAAAATGGAGTTTTTTTTCCTATTTCTGTGAATTTGTTTATGCATATGTACATTCACACACATACATGTGTTATTGAAGTAGGCCAGCGCTGGGGTACACAGCCTTCTTGTTGAGGAAACTCTGACAGATACCACCAGGCACATGGAAGGTGGCAGGAGAGGTAAATCGTGTCTACCTCAGAAACCTTTATGTTCACCCTACACAAATGCATTAACCCCACACACTGAAGAAGCCCTGACATTTCCATGATGGTCACTGAGGTAGCTTTGATGTGCTCAAACGCCCTGTGACTGGACTCAAAAGGACTGCTCTCTTCACCCTTGACAATTTCCTTTTTATTGACTAAGGAGCTTTGCCCTAACCGGGAGAGTAGAAACCTGTGAGAGGGTAGAAAGCAGGAGCCCCAGAGCTGCCTTCATGCCTGAAAAAGCCACCAGGAGAGCTAGAAAAAATCAGGCTCTGCCCCTTAACTCTTGAGGTTAAGAAATGCTAAGACGTTCTCTGTCATCAACTGAACTGGCCTTTGTGTAAAGGCAGCTGTGTCCAAAAGCCATCTTTTCATAGCACCCTCTGGTGTGTTTCACAACAATTCAAAACAGCAAGTGGAGTGGTAATACTCCCCTTTTACGAGAGGGATCTGAGACTCAGAAATGCTGATGGGGCCCAAAGCAACTCCAAAGTGGGTAAATGGAGGAGCCATCAAGCTGCCTTTGCATCATGAATCTGGCTTAAAGAGTGCAGGTCCAGAGAGAAGACTCTGGGCACCTGGGTTGTGGTTTCAGTTCAGTCTCTGATCTAAAAGTAATTATTCGTCAGTAGGTCTGTATTTTATGAGCTCAATGAACCAAAAAAAAAAAAAAAAAAAGCAATTTTTGTTCTACCACTCACAGAACAGTGAGACAGACAAGACCCTCAATACAATCATTTTTCAACACAATTCTAAAAGGTTGGGTGGGTGGGCTTTCACGCATCAGCTGTCCAAGAAAACATCTCCCCTCCCATCCCTCTTGCCTAGCTCGGGCCTTTACTGGACATTCACGCATTGTGCTCCTCTGCCTGGATTACTGCAAGACTTCAAGATCCATCTCAACTTCTGGCTCAAGCCCAGCAACCCCTGAGCAACTCAGAAGAGTGTCTACTATTCTGTTACCCAGTTTTGTGTCTCTTCAACTTCACCATCCACTCCTCACCCAGAGATTCTACCCCAGCTAGACTTCTCTATATTCTAAATCATTGTGCTGCTCCCCTTCCACCACCACACCTTCACCTCCTTAGTTAGATCAAAACAAATATTCACATGGTAACCATTTCTGTGTGCCTGCTAGATCATGTGTAATAAAATGGAAGTAGAGACTGGGCTACTTAAGAAAAATAATAGGTTATGATCTCTCACTCCCCACAAAGAACTCACAATCTCATGAGGAACACAAGATGTAAGTGACTGTTGGGATTTGCTGAATCATTTGACACTGGAATTTGCCAGCTACTGGGAGTTGGAAGGGACAGTGGCCATGAAGGATGATAGAAGTTGCTCTTGATACTATCTCAGAGGATGTAATGACTGGCTGGCATTAACAAGGTGGAAGTTTAATAAGGATAAATGTCAAGTCATGCACTTAGGAGCAAAAAAAATTAACTCAAGTATAGGATAGAGAAGATCACATGAGAAAGTCTTAAGGGATTGGGCTGCTCACAAGTTCAATGACTCAGTGTGATTTGACAGCTACAAAAACTAATGCATTATCAGACTGCCTTGATAAACACACTACCTTCAGCATGAGAACCAAGAGATTTCAAATCTGGATCTCAGAGACCACAGAAGAATGTATGTCAAAGTAAGCACATTAAGGTGAGCAAAGGGGAACGTGATACTGCATCCTGAGGAGAATGAAGATGCTGAGGTGGAGATCAAACACCACGGTGGCTCAGGAGAGTCATCTTTATTCTACAGCTCTATGGCTCTACCACTGCATTTTCAGGGAAAGAGTTCACCTAAACTATAAACATACTTAGATGAACTCACAAGAATGTTTACTACAGCATGGTTTATAATTGCCAACAAATGAGAGGAAACTGGCAAAACAGCTGACAAAAGAAGAAATTACACATTATAAGATTGTATCTTAACAACTGCAATGTCATAAATAGTCACTGATTTCTTCTTACAAAAAAAGTAACTAGGGGCCTCCCTGGTGGCACAAAGGGTTAAATCTCAGCACTATGAAGCAATTGCCAGTTACTGCAGCACAAGTTCGATCCCAGGCCAGGGAGCCACCCACATGGCACTGCAGACCTCTCCTGCCTCACCCACTGCTCCCCTCAGCAGTGTATTTCAGTAGCTCTGCCTATTCTGCTCTCCCACTCTGTCTCTGGTAAATCCTCTCATCCCCCTGCACTTTTGGCCTAGACCCCAATTCTTGTATGCATAAATAAATAAATAAATCTTTTTTTAAAAAGTAACGAAATGCTATACTCAAAGTATAATTTGCTTTGTAAAAAGAGAAAGCTATCCACACATCAAAAACTGCATTGAAAAAGGCCTGAAAGGCTGTATAGTATCAAGCTAACAAGACAATGATCCAATAGTGGTGAAACTGAGTATTCTAAGTATTCTCTTTTGTTTCGCTGTATTTTCCTTTCCCATATTTCTCAAGGTTTCATGAAAGACATATATTTTAAATCTGGCAAGAAAATTTACTTCAGATTTTTCAAAAGTAAAAACCTAAATGGACTGACATTTGGAGAGAAAATTGGCTCCGGGGTGGGGTTTAGAATTAACATGTTAAGAATCTTGGAGACCCCTCAATATACGAGAATGGGCTATCAGTGAAATAAACAGTTCTCTGTTGTATCAAGAGCTGTGTCTGTAGGATGCATTAAGACAAAAAGTACTGTAGGAGAAGCCTCCACAGAGTATAACATTACTTTCTTCTAAATGATTTCTAAGGCTCCCACTAACCTAGATACTCCCAATTCCTTCAACACTGTTTGTGCCATCCTAGCTGTAGAATCCACAGTACCTCTATTTATCTTCCCTGAGCTTGAATCCTAAATCAAGCCTTAAAGATCTACCTCTCCGCACTTTCCTAAGAAACAGGAGGCCCCTCATCAAATGAAGGCTAAGAGGAGTACAGTTAAAAGAGCACTCCACCAGGAACAAAAGATTTGGATCCCAACAAACCACTGAAAAGAATACAGCCCTGGACAAGTCATTTAACCTCTAGGAACCTCAGTTTCCGCATCTGTGACGTGACAGTAAAATTAATACAACCTCATAAGGTTCTGCTGATTAAGCTTGTGAGAAAGGTATGCAAACAATAAAGTGCTATGTAAGCAAAGATGAATTATTCCTTTGCACATCCCTGCACAGTGCCTGGTAGACAGTTGCTTAATAAATTTTTTATGAGTGATAAATGAATCCTATTTCAATGCAGTGTGATAAACTATCTTGCTAACATGTATTTAAAAGCACAAATAAAAAAGGAGGGAGGTTGTGGTCAAACATGGACCCAGTTACCCTGAGTAATACCAAGGTGAATTGGTTGTGGTTCACATGAAATTGTGCAGGGCCTCTGTCAGGCTGCCCTGTGAAGCTGACATGTTTGGGTGTCATAAGCAACATGCCCTGCATTACTCATCCAAGTCCTTTTAACAGGGCATCTCATAAGACAAGGTCTGGCAACATGCCTTTAGAAGCAGTGATTCAGGTCATTCTCTGTTGTGAGAGCACGTAAGCAGAAGCTGGATGGCCAGCTATTAGGGCAGCCACAAGGAGCCCACTGGATTGGAAACGGAATACAACTGTAATTCCACGATGCTGTGATTCTACACTGGTTCAAGCACCACCTCCATGAAACAGCCCTCCGCTCCTTCAGCTTTCCCCTGACCACAAAGGGTAATAATGAATTAGTTTTTCTCCAGCTTCTGAGAATGAATCTTGAATTTTCATTATGAATAAAGAATTTCTGAAAATAGGATCAAAGCTTCCATCTTTACCCATGACCCCTAGTGCTACTGAACTTTAATTGAAGACTTACAGATGATTTGACTAACCCTAATAACCCTGCTACTCAAAGTACAGCCTACAGACCAACACTGTTGGCATTATCCAGAAACTAGATAGAAATGCGGATAGAGTCTTGGGATGTGTCCCAGATCCACTGAATCAGAATCTGCATTTTACCAAGATCCCCAGGTGATTGACAAATGCTAACAAAGCAGTGCTGATGCTGCTGGCCTCCAGAGGACTCCTGTTCAACAAGATTTCCAAAGCCCAGAAAAGAGTCTTGTTCATTCATTCACTCACTCATTCAGTCATTCACAAATCCAACAACTACATGTTAACTTCGTACTTTGTGCCAAACATGTTTCTAGGTACCAACGCCTATTCTAGCCAGGTGTCCCTGGATGCTAAAGACTACTTTAATTTTCGAAAGAATTGCCCATTACAGTCGCCTGCCCATAACATTCATCTAAAAACAAATGAAATGTCTCTGAATTCCAGCTCCTCGAACCCTGGGCCAGCTCCTCAAATGCTTTACAGGTGTCAGGGCTGAGAGCTCCTTACAAACCATCCAGAAACCACCCCACAATAGCCAAATGGTTTGGGCAGAGCCCCTTAATATTTCTGCAGGTGCTACATTCCAAAAATATTTCTTATAAAGCATGGCAGGAATTCTACACTTAGGGAAGAAAAGAGGTTAAAGAAGGAACTTAATTTTCCCTGGAGAGAGAAGAGACTCAAACCTCTCACAGAGAGGTTTACATTTTTAAAATGTATTTATTTTATCAACCACATGCTTGTAAGTCAAACAACCCCTCAAAGACATTTTGCAGACAGAGATATTCTGGGAACACACTGGAGGCAGCTTATTTATCTGCTGCTATTACTAGACTAGCCCAAAGGGATGAGTATCAGATGCTATCTCCTGCTGAAATGACTGTCTGCCTGCCTGCCACCTCCACGGCAGGTCACAGCTACTTCATACCTCTCAAATACCCCCCTGCTCAGTCCTGCCAAAATGCCTCTATCCCCCGGTCCTCTCAGAACCTGGCAAGTTTCCCCAGTTACCCCCTGGTCCTCTAACAACCTGGCAAGTAGCCCCAGTCACTCCTGAGTGACTACCTGCCTTCTCCATGTGTTCTGTGCCACCCCTGGGGTCTGTGAACTGACAGAAAGGTGTAATTGATATTCGATACAACATTAATATCAAACATGAATATCAAATTGCCACAGGACTGGAAATTCCCAAGAGACTAGTAGGATTCCAGACAAACACAACTCCTCTGTTTTATTGTTAATAGGAATTATAAAAAAGTGTACTCCAGTTAGTCACAACTGTCCCTTCACTTCCTCCTTTGCTACTTTTAATCATGCCATCCTTTGCATCTCAGGATGTAGCAATTAGAATGCACTCTGTTGCGCTCACAGTCCCCCAGCAAGCAGCAAGCATCTTGAGGGCAGGGCTGTGTCCTGCTCAGCACAGCATCCCCAAAGTCCACTGACACCTGACACATCCAGGTTTTCAGTAAATATTGGTACAGTGACAAGTTGTTCATCAGACATTTAATGAGTGCTGAATTTTAGGAAATAATAAATACTTACCTGAAGATAAAAAAGAAATACAGACCTGTTGCTGGCCATTTGAGACTAACCAAAGAACAGGACTAAAAAGCCTAGATGCAAACTCTACAGTGAGGGGTGAAGTAATTCCTGCAGCAGAGCAAGCTAAGTGCAACCAAAGTAGAATTTTCTTATCCACAGCATCTCACACAGGCCCACTCCCAGTCTGTAACTCACTGCATGCCAGTACAGTTCCCATACAGCAGCCTCTCATTCTGCAATTGGTCAAATTTCTCGTTTTTTAAAATAGTAGTATACTGTACGCTATATATCATCTTAATTGTAAACTGTTTTATTACAAAGAGAAGCACAGCTCACAGTGGGATGTGCTTTTCATAGGCATTCAGACTTCATCCTCAATTCCAACTGTCAGGCTACTGGTGACATGTAAGAAAGGGGGCATCATGGCCAGCGATGTGAAGGTCTGTCCCTGTTTATGGCCGTGGACCTGGTTCACTTTTCTTCGCTCTAAACCCTGTGCTATCATCACCAACCCAGTTCCCTCTCCTTGGCCCCTCTCTCCACCTAGCATCCCGTCCAACAGAATACACTGTGAGACACCTGTGTCCTGGTACATTTTCTAGCAGACTCCTTGAAAAGATAGAAAGAAACAGGTTATAATTAATTCCAGTAACTTCTATGAACCGACACATTAAGCTGTTATTTCAACTTGCAATCTGTATTTTAAAAAAACTGGTTAATGAAGTATTTTACATTCTCTTTTCATACTAAGTCTTGGGAAACCAGTGGTCACTGTAGCATCAAGACCCACCTCAACTCATGTGACCTCTTCCGTGTGCCGTGCAGTACATGTGGCTGGTGGTGGCCACACTGCACAGCGGGGGCCAGAGTGAGCACGAACTTGGGTCTCAAAGGGCCTGATGCCTGTTGTTTCCAAACACAAAAAGGCTTTTTTAGTGGCACCAACTTTCATTGGATTTAAGAATTGGGAGGCCCCAGTTTTCAGTTGACATAGGTTCTCCATGTTTAAATGACTTGCGACATATCGTTCAGGTCTCACCATAGGACCACCCCTTCGAGGAACCCTTCGCTGACTGCCCCCGCCCCACAGTTACGTGCCCCTCCTTAGTGCTTGGGACACCCTAAGTTCATTCATTGTAGTCCTAAGTGCCAATTCTGACCATTAGTGTATGTTCCTTGAATATACAATATGTTCCTTGAAGACAGGGCTGTTTCATTCACAGCCCAAGCCTTATCTCCCAGGCCAGCACAGGCTCAATAAATATTTGCCAGATGCACGGATGGATGGCTGGATAAAGGAATGGAATTCCTGCTAACACAAAATCTCTATCTCTCTCTCTCTAAGCCATAGTTTCCTCATCTGTAAAATCTCCATGGCTCCTTCCAGCTCAGAAAGTCAACAAGGCCAGGCAGAGTGATTCCTGCTGCTTACACCCGGGTGACGGAGCCTAGCAGGACACGTACATTTTGCCCTCATTGCATAACCAGCTCACCAGTCACCTGACACAGGAAGAAATGACATTTCTGAAAATACACAACAGAGTTTGTTTCTCTGGACCAGGGCAAAAAAGGGCAAAATAAATTGCTTTTGGGGGCTCCAAAAAGTATCTTTGAACTTCCTGCTGGTCGCTGAAATATGAAGATGTGTATCTCTCACATAACTCTCGAATAGCTTACCTAGGCAAGCATTTATGCATCTCTTACACAGAACATATTTAATTCTATCCTTACATTTATGAATTCATAAAAGATCATAAGGTCAGGTTTCATATTCCAACGCCCTGCTTTTCACTGACACTACTGTTTTACCAACTAGCTAATGGATCGTGAACCTGTACCTCAACTTCCTCATCCATAAAATGGAAATTAAGAATAGAACCAACTCCCTCTCATACATTGTGCAAAAATGAAAAATGATGTAAAAAATATATAAAATGAAAAAAATTTTTAAAATAAAAAAAAAAGAATTAAAAAAAGAATAGAACCAACTCACAATTACTGTAATCCCAGAATGTCTTATATACTGTAATGGAGCAAACAAATGTCAGCTACCATGCAAACTGGTGGGGCTGACAGAGCAACCCACAACCAACAGGACCACGGCCAAGGCCACGCCATGGGCACTCAGGACAAGGCCGGAAGGAGCCCAGCGCAGTCACAGACTACTATCAAACAGGCCCTGATTCCTGGCCTCATAAAGCAAAGCCCACAGGTGCTGCCCAGGATCTCGACTAGGAAGCAGCCAGAAGAGCAGGTTCCAACAGGTAAGCCAGCATCCGGCTGCCTGGCCCCTCGGGGAGGTGGTCATGGGGAAAGGCTGCCCACTGGAGCACAAAGGAGCCCGCCTTCCCAGGCTGGATGGGGAGTTTCTCCCAGAAGAGTAGGGCCCCTGCTGAGCAAGAGTTCCTGCCTGCAGCTAGGCCAAGCCAGTGAAGTGAGCTGGAAGTGGCTCTGCCTGCCTTCGTTCTTTGTCCCGCAGTGTTTCAGAGGCTCCTGAACTTTCCCAAACTGGTTCTGCCTATTTCAAACAGGAACTAGGTTTGCATGTACGTGTGTGTGTGTGTGTGTGCATTTTATTATTTCAGAAGAAAGCACTTTGCAGTCCGAGAATGAGTCATCAGTAATCCTTGTCAATTTGCCAGCAGCCTGCCCCTCTTCATTACAAACAGAAAGATAAAAGCTCTTGCACTACATTAGCTGGCATACGCCTCCACAGACAGTACAAATAAATTAATTGTGCCTCATCTCTAACAGCCCGAGAGGTGTGCGGGAGGGGAAAATGCGCTCCGTCTTGTTTCATTAACAAATTAAACTGAAATAGAGCCACGACCATTCTCTTATGTACATACACCCGGCAATTCCACCAACGTCTGATTGTCACCCATTTGGGGCAGCAAATCACCCAGGAAAGAAGACATATGCTGAGCAACTATGTCTGTTGCCCAAGGGAGTCCTCTCATCCTTCTAGGGTCCTTGTGGAAGGAGAGGTGTGGCCTTGGGGGCTAAGGGTACCTGGTAAGAGTCATCCATCACATGCTGGGCACTGCTGTAAAATTGGAGAGCATTTCAACCATTTACCCCAGGTAAATAAACAAACCAGTTGGGCAGCTGTGGTATGTACAGCAGAGTGAAACAGTTTGTCATCAAGCAAACTCTGCCATGCTGAGGATGGCAAGCATTCCAGAAAGAACAAAATTATTCAAGACCAACTTGAAAAACAAGTTGGCCTCCCCTTCACCACAAGCTAAGATTACACCCTCAAACACACCTTTCTAAGTTTCCGCCTGAGACCTTGGCTTTTACAATGCAGTTAAAGACAATTTGTTACAATGCGGTGATTTTCTTTATCCTCCGTCCTTACTACATAATTTAGGCAGCCTATGATAATTTATACGTTGAAGGACCGTGAGGGAAAAGCTGATCCTTTCAAGTTTTATCTCCAAAGATAAAACAGTGCTGGAAGTGGGGGTCAGGGGAACCCTAGAAATTAGCGGGGTGGTGAAAGGAAAACAAAGACAACTAAGGAAAAGAAGGGGGAAAAAAATCCCTCTACTCTGCAAATATCACCGTATTAACTGCAAGATATGTCCAAAGTATTTATTATACAAACGGGCTCTAGGTGGGTTTCTGTGAGTCTGGTTTGTTTTTTTGTTTTTGTTTTTAACTGTAAAATACAGAAATCTGAAAGATTCTATGCAAAAAATCTGACTTCAAATGGCTAGGCGCTGTTTATAAGAAAACAAAAAATTTAAATAAAACTAAAAAAAAAATAAGAAATTCATACTCCACCATAATGGAAGAAATACCAATCAAACAATGAGGCACCACTGAGCCAAACCTTAATAAAAATGATGGGATCCAATGAAGGCTAAGATGTTGAAATTGGTACCTGCCTGCATTGCTGGTGATAATTGGCACAACCCTCTTATAAAAGGAAAGCAATTTAGCAATATCCATTGAGAGCCAAAAAAAATGTTTGTGCCCTTTAACCCAGAAATCCTGCTCTTGGGAATTCACCTGAAGGAAGTAATCTACAATAAGGATGAAGACATATCTCCAAGTATTATTTATAATTGCACAAAACTGTGAAGGAAATCATCTAAATGTCCAATAATAGATGAATGATTAAATAAATTCAACGTGTAGGATGATAGAATGTAAGACCATTAAAAATCAACTTGAAGACTATGTAACCATTTGGAAAACATTTGTTTAAGGTTTACTGAAAAGAGCAGAATTCAAAATTGAGTCTACATGTGATTACAGCTATACAGAAATATGCCTACAGAGAGACTAAAGGAAAAAGTCTGCACATAGACTAAAGGGCTAACAGGAAAAATGAAAACAGTTGTGTTAGGATGATGAGCTTGTGGGTGAACTTTTTTCCTTTTGTTTCATTTCCTTTATTGTGGTTCTAGCATTTTATTTTGTGAAATAAAGAGAAATCATGGGGTGTATATGCAGCAGCTCAACTCACATTCAAAGGATGAATCAGGGATCCAGGAAACCAACATGCTAGTTTATGGCATGCTGCAACACCTAGCATGGGAGGCTCTATGCTTGCAGTGCCTCGGTTTCTCCAAACACTTCCCAGGTAGCAAGGAAGGTTGATGAAGAAAGAGATGCTCAAAGATGGCAGCAGACTTCTCCAAGACTGTATGAGGCTACAGAGTGACAGAGACAGGATAAGAGTCCTGATATCTTCTGCTCCAATACCTTGGTCCATCCTGTTCACAAGCAGCCTCTAATTCCAAGTATCCTTCCTTCTATAGGAAATATCAATAGCTTCCCTTAATAAAATGAAAAAAAAAAAAAACCAAACTTTTTTCTAGCACTGTGTGAATCTGATCCACATGTGGTTCATAGGCCACCTGTATTCAACTCACCTGCCCCATAGTCAAAGCTCAGATAAATTAAATCCAAGCCAGCCCCAATGAATCAAAGTATGTGGGAGCAAAGCAAATCATCCTCCCAGGCAATGCTTATGTAGAGGGATATTTGAGAACAGTGGTTGCAAACATCTATCAAACCCGAACGCCCAAACTCCTATGTCCACCTCCATATACACAACACAGAAATCTGCTAGATGTGGGAAAAAATATGTTTGGAAGCTTATATTTTCTCAAATGAACATCACCAAGAGTTAAAATGTTGAAGATGGAAGAACACAATAAAGTGATCTGGGTTCTCAGATACTTTTCTCCTGGTGAAATAATTCCTGGGCTACCAGACAGCATCCAATTTCACAAGCCCCATGCTAAGCATATTGCTAGAAATAAGTGGTGTTCAAAATGCTTGTGGAAAGAATGGGTGACTGACTGAAAGAATGAATGAATTAATGGGCTGATAGCCAATATCTGCATCCAACTCTATTATGATTTGTTTTGTCTCTTTGCTTGTCTGTTTGTCTGCACTACTGGATAAGCTCCTTGTCATGGGGGTGGGGGTGGGTGTAGATCATCCCTCTGGTTCTGCACAGGGGAGGGGCAAGGTGTCACTACACAAGAACAGGACCTGGAATGCTGTGCACTCCAAGTAGTGGTTGAATAAATGAAGAGTAGGGACTAGCAAGAGTCAGAAAAAATGTTGAGTGCTCCTGGATCCAGTCAGCTCATCAATAGTGTTCTTATAGGAGGAAGGAATACATACCATGTCCCCTGCCTACCACTGCCACACTCATGTGTCCTCAAGGAAACCATAACAGCTATAAGTAGACTAGTAACTATCAACTAGGACTAAATTGCCCATAGACCCAGGCAATAAGCAAGAGTCTGGACTCAAAATCACATTTTTTGTAGTCTAAATACAGGTTAGTCAAACATGAAAAATAAGAGAAAAAAAGTTAAGTCTTGAGCCTCCCTGGTGGTGCAAGGGGTTAAGCACCGCACTATGAAGCAATCCACAGCCTCTGCAGCACGAGTTCAATCCCAGGCCAGCCAAGGAGCAACCCACATGACACAGCAGACCTCTCCTGTCTCGCCCGCTGCTCCCCTTAGCTGTGTATTTCAGTCAGTCTGCCTGTTCTGCTCCCCGCTCTGTCTCTGGTGAATCCTCTCACCACCACCCCCTCCTCATCTCTGGCCTGTACCCCAGCTCTTGTATGCATAAATAAATAAATCTTTAAAAAAGAAAAGTAAGTCTTAAAATAATGTTCCATAAAGGATACAAGGCCCAAAGGAAAACCACACAGAAGATCTAATCTAAGATGCTGAGATAAGCTTGAGAGCCTTCCTGGAGGAGGCATCTGGGCTGACTTGGTGGATGGCGTATTATACTTGCTGAGAAATCATTGACCCTGGAGTCTGCAGACACTGAGAGTCTTAGCTGGTCACCTTGGGGCCCATCTCGCTTTCTTAGAGTAATAACGGTAGTGGTGATACCATCCAAAATTACCATCAGTTGCAAACACATTAGAATCCAGTGGACATCACACTCAGACCACTCAGAGTTCTCTGAGCCCCCAAGAGAGTACCTAATCGTCCAGGCAAGAGTGAACTTGGAAGTCAAACTAGCTTGGATTTAAATTCTGCCTTCACCATTTGCTGACTGGGAGACCTACATCTTTGCAGCCTCAGTTTCCTTATCTACAAAGGAGGAAAACAAAGTTGACCACACAGACCTATTCTGCAGAGGACATAAAACACTGCCCTTACAGGACATGGCACAGGGCTAGCACACAGTTGTGCTGCAGTGAATTAGAGAGAGCTGCTGGCAACAGTGACTTCAAGCGTGAATCTGATTCAAACACCAAGTGGGTCCTCAATTCAAAAAGCACACAGACTACCTATATGTCCTGCATTCTAGACTAATTTTTTCCCATTCCACAATAAAACAACAACAAAAAGCTTCATGTATTAGCACAGGGCATACACTTGTCATTTTAAATAGGCACAGGATAAGTACCTATTCCTCTCCCCAGGGATCTAACTTTTTAATGATTTCCACATTAGATTTAACATTAAATGCAAATTGATCCATAAACTCATCTAATTAGAAATTAAGCCTGCCATAGACATTATGCATGATTTAATTAGAAGGGTAAAACAGTATGATGAGAAATGCCCCTCCACCAGAGGAGAAGCTGGGGATGAAGAGCGGGCCACCTTGGCCAATTACCAGCTGAGATCTGGAAGGTGACTCAGTCTGCTCCTCCCAAAATACCCCTCTCTCCAAAGAGGAAGTTAGATTTCAAAGATCCTTTCCAAAGAAATATATAATCCAAATCATTTCAGTAACTATTAATGGAGCAACAGGCTCTGGGGATGCAAAGACTGAGTCAAGCTGTAAGGAGTGTACGGATTAGAGAAAGCACACAGCCTGTTCCATCCAGGACATACCCTGGCTGGCAAAGTGGGTAGGTTCAAATTTTCACTACAGACACCACCACCTGGCGTATGTTCCTCTTGCGCCGCCTGTCCCTCTCTGGGGAGGCTATGTCCTCGATATTTATTTCCCAAAGCATAATTTTTAAGACCTGGTCTCAGAGCTCTTAGCTCAAGATCAGTATAACCAGTCAAGTGTTTGCACTTTAAACCAATACCCTCCCACGTACAAACAGTACCTCCACCCAGATCAAATTCTTAAAAGGAGGCCAAGATTTATCTCAGCATTGCCTGCCTTTTTCAATGCAAGAGGATCCTTGTCTTGAGCCTGGCCTTTTGACCAAAAAAGCGGCTCAAGGTAGTCACTTAAATACGATAACATCAGGATGGAGGTTATAAGGATTTGATGAAGCATCTCCTTTTTAAAGGAAGCCTGGATCATAATAAATGTAGAAAATCATCAGATTATAAGTTAGAACCCTACAGGGATGAGACCGTGTAATTTTAAAACGGAACAGAAACAAGAACTGGATTCAGAAATACCCTAACATGAAATCAAAATGTAATTCTTATACAACTTCAATTTGAATTATGGTGATAATTCCCACAGCCAGCGACAGGTCTAGAGCATGAGCCATGTGACACCAGGGCCAAGTTTCACCCATGAGCTACCACTCACAAAGAACACTAGGGAAACTCCCAAGGACACGGACTAGACTCGGTGAGATGGGGGAAGGAGGAGGTTAGGTTATGAGCTACTGGGTTGTGGGAAAATGATGTATTTTTGCATAGAAGACACAGAAAAAGTATGTCATGACTTTTCCAACAACCTAGTATTTTGCACTATTAGCACAGCAGCTGTAGTTCCCTTCACCTCACAGCATGAGGTTAAGGGGAAAGCAAAGCACTTTTTCCTCTTTTATTGCAATAAAGATGCATATGAGCCAGCACAGTTCTAAGCACTTTATAAACATTAACTCACTTTACTCTCAGCCCATGAAGTACGTTACATATTCCTTTTAATACCTCCAAGGTACAAATCAGTAAATAGCAAAATGAGGCAATCCGCTTGAAGGCAAGGAGCTAGAAACTGATGGGTCAGGAGCCACAAGCCAGGGGGTCTGAGCCCAGTCCTCTGACCACTGAGCCACACTGCCTCACAAGAGGTCCCGCTATCAGTGGATTCAAACCTGCCATGGACAAGGGTGAGGGTTTCGATGTGGAAACCTCTCAGTTCACTGCTAACACCACCTGAAACTTTCTGGACTTCCAGATGCTTCCAACTTTCAGAAATATGCAGGTCACCACCTTCTCCCAGTCCCTGCCTCCGCCTGCATTATTGGGTTACTGCAGGAGCAGCATGTATTAAGGCAAACACCGCTTTGACATAACCTGATCACCACCCGTCTCCCAGCATTCAGCAAGAATGAATGCTACAGGGCACACGTGCAAACTTGATTCTCAGGCCAGGAGTGATTTCCGTGGGAAGTGTAATTCCATTGTCCACCTCAGCCAGCGCATCTTACATCCATAAACCACGAAGCCTCCATCAGTCAGGGTGGCCAGGCAGGAAAGGCGCTGCCTCCTAACCGGTGCTTCAGGTGCAGCTAGACTCCATCTGGTGACAGAAAGTCAAACCTAATCTGATCTTTCCATTTAGAAACACAACACCAAACACACACGCAGCTGTTTGAGAAGGCAGCAGGATAACAGAGACTTATAATTGCCCCACATTCAGTTCTGCTGGTGTATTTATTTATTAGCTCCCAATTACTCCTCATATTGTAGTCTATGATCACAAAAAACTACATTCATTATACTACTGACTCCATAACCAGACTTGGCCTATAATGGCTCATTCTCTAAGGAAGACTTACAGATTCACAGAGCAAACGATGGGAGGATTTTCCTGCGTGTAGGAAGCCGAAAGGCTGAACTCGCTGCTTAAGCTCCTAGCCCAGCAGAAGCTGTGACCTCAGGGTGAGAAGTCATTCGAGCCCTAAGCAGGACCTGAGAGCCAGGCTTCTGATCTGTAACGTTCGCTGCTGCTCACTTAGAACAGGGTTGGCAAACTACAGCTTACGGGCCAATCTGGTTCATCATCTGTTTTCACATGGCCCTGGAGCGAAGAATGGCTTTTACATTTTTAAACGGCTGAAAACAATCAGAAGAATAATCAATTGCACATAGCAGTCACATCTTGGTGACAATAAAGAAAATTTTATTAGAACACACCACATCCGTTGGTCTACTGTCTACTGTCCACGGACCCACACAGCAGTGTTGAGCAGCAGCCACCGAGACCATGTGACTTTCAGAAGTCAAAAACATTTACTATAAACCAGAGACACACTCAGGGGGTGAGAGGAGGGAGTAGGATCAAAACAAGGGGGGTGGGAATTGTATGGGGACTATAACCAAGATGAAAAGGCATACATTGTGCAAAAAATGAAAAATGATGGGGGGGTGGGGAGAGGAAGGATTAGGATCAAAATAAGGGGGGGGTGCGATTGTATGGGGAATAGAACAAAAATGAAAATGCATACATTGTGCAAAAATGAAAAATGATGTAAGAATTATATAAAATATTTTTAAAAATGAAAAATTATGTAAAAAATATACCAAAAAATCCCAAAACATTTACTATCTGGCCTTCTGTGAAAAATGCAAGTACCTGACTTAAAAGCCGTGCCAAAGCACTGCTAGAGATAAACCTAGCAGGCATGCAGGAGAAAAATATGGTCACCCTGTGCACCAGGGTTCGTGCCCGAGGGCTCAACAGCAAGGACTGCTGGTCTCCGGTGAAGGAGAGACAGCAGTGGAGAGTCCGCACCGGGAAAGGGGCTGCCCAAGGGCTGCGGGGAGCCCTGTGTACTTCCAGTCATTCTCTCCACCACACCCCCATTGGGAGACTTCCCATTTCTGAGAAGAAAATGAGGCTATACTGGGGTCAAGCAAGTCTGCTTGTCCTGCAGCAACAATGCAACAGAAAACGAGGGCAGAGAAAATAAGCTGGATCGCCCTAGAGTTGAGACACCCCTCCTTCCAGCCCTCACTCAGCAGGAAGCTGACAGGCAAAGAGCCAGAAAGGACAGGAAGCTCTTCCTAAGTCTTCTGGGCTATGACCTCTTTGTGAGTTTTGTAGTGGAAAGGAGGTAAATGACAGTCTCAGTCTTG
Organism: Talpa europaea; assembly: GCF_964194135.1. Taxonomy (NCBI): domain Eukaryota; kingdom Metazoa; phylum Chordata; class Mammalia; order Eulipotyphla; family Talpidae; genus Talpa; species Talpa europaea. Next base: position 36,101,685 of record NC_140073.1, on the reverse strand, counting down.
GAGGGAGAGTGGGTGGGGTGAACTAGGAAGTTCCTTTGCTGAGATTTTATGTTTTAAACAACTGACAATTTAGGGGTGTCCTTATCTTATTTTACCCATCTTTGCTGCCAGCTCTGCTAATCTGGGAAGCAAGTGCTGGGGTCACCAGATCTAGCAAATAAAAAATATAGGTTGCCCAGTTAGATTTGAAGGTCATATAAACCACAAATAATGTTTTAATATGAAGTTTGTCCCAAATATCACTTCTCTGAAATTCAAACCAAGACTTAGACTTTATTTTTTTTTATTTTTTTTATTTTTATTTATTTATTTATTTATTTATTTTTTAAGGAGGCATGTTTTATTTATTTATTTATTTGTTTCTTTGATGGTTTCTTTATACAAGCACTGGGCACAGTCAGAAGCGTGGGAGGGTGAGAGAATTCACCAGAGACAGAGCAGGGTACAGAGCAGGCAGAAGGACCGAAGTACACTGCTGAGGGGAGCAGCGGGCGGCAGAAGAGGTCTGCGCGCCATGTGGGACCCTCCTCCAGTGGCCGGAGAGCAGCCGGGGATTGAACCGGCGCCGCAGAGGCCGTGGGCAGCTTCGCAACCCAGCGCTCAACCGCTGCGCCATCGGGGAGGCCCGAGACTTAGACTTTAAAAGTACTGACTGCTTTTCTGATTCAAATTTTAATTGGGAATCCTGTATTTTATCTGGCAACCCTATCTAAACCCAAGTTATTCAGAGGTGACTCCTTGGCCCCAATACCCTGCACAGTAGGACCTATCTCTGGGAGCCCTGCATGGCCCCCAGTGTGGGGGCTGGTCTGCACTCCCCTAGAAGCAGAGTACCTGGGCCCACCAGTCAACTGAAATGAAGAATCCCTGTGTCCCTCCTCCCAGGCACCACCTGGACCTAAGACACACACACCTCTTGCCCTCCCCAGCCCCCAGGCTCAATTCTACTCTCAGATCCCTCCTCTAACTGGAAAGACTGCCTTCTCTCAGACACCCCTTCAGAGACATCCCTGGGCTTTGTCTCTGATGAAGGAAGGACTCCAGGGCATGGTAGTTAAAGTAATAAGTTGGGGGGAGGGGAGAGAGAGATGCTGAAATCAGGCAACCTCAAATGATCCTAAAGAGAAGCCAGAATCAGTGACTGAGGACAAACACACTCCCCACCCCAAGCTAAGCTCCATATGGGTAGGAAGTTTGGTCTGTTTTATTTATGTTGAAGTTCCTACGGCCTCACATAGTGTCCAGGAAATACCGGCATTGAAGAGATACATGTAGAATTGCTATGGGCTGAATGGCATCCCCCCGAAATTCATATACTGAAGGCTGAGCCTCCAGTACCTCAGACTGTGATGGTATTTGGAGATGAGCTCTTTAAAGTAGCAATTAGGGTAAAAGAAAGTCACAAGATGGACCCTCGCCCACAATGACAGGAATCCTTGAAACCCCAGAGGTGTGCACAGAGGAGAGACCGTGTGAGGCCACAGCAAGAAGGTGGCCATTTACAAGCCTAGGAGAGAGACATCAGGGGAAAGCACATCTGCTGACATCTTGATTATTCAGCCTCCAGAATAATAAACTACTTTTTGTTGTTTAAACCCCCAAGTCTACAGTATTTTGTTCATCATCCCTCGAAATACCTATAGGCAAGAAGAAATAAATGAGTGAATGAAAAAGGATGAGACCACATCTGTCTTGTTCTCCACTGTATCCCTGTGCTCACGCTAGTGCATGGTGGGCTCTCATTTCAAAGGCCAGAGTGGGTGACTCAGTGGCAGGTAGTGATCCCCGATGGGGGGTTTTAATGTTACCTCAATCAAAAAAAATCAATTATTAAAAAATTAAATAAATAAGTCTCTCCCCAGGTCACCGTGAGGAAGCCCATTGGCCAAAACCACAGGGGAGAGGGACCCCGTGCTTGCGCCATTGTTCCTGTTACTAATTTGTTACCTCTGCCATCTTGCTACTTTACCTTTGTTACTCTGTTACCTTTGCTTCCTTATCAGTTTCTTTGTCATGATTCTCAGTGAAAGCTGAGTGGACAAAGGGCCTGTTTGCAGTCTTCAGGGAACTGGTTAGAGCAGACAGCTGCAAATCACGAAGCCCCCAGATGTGGGAGTCACCAAAGGACTTTGTACCAGCTAGACTCTGCTGGAATGTGAATCCATCTCTTCTGCCCCTTCCTCTACAGTCACCCCACACTGACCACACTCCTCCAGGTGAGCTGGCTCTTTCTCTCACTGCTTGTAAACTGCATGAGAAAAGGATCTTCTCTGCCTTATTCACTGATCTGCCCCCAGTGCCAAAAACAGGGCTGACCAGATAAAGTGCTTACTCTTAACTGAATAAATGAATTGCTAGAGTCACTGCGTTACCACTGTGCACACTGTGCTGCCCACTAGCCTCACCTATCACCCAAGCAGAATCATTTAGCAGGATAATTGCACATATCACATCACTGGCAACTCTGAACCACCCTCCACCAAGGAGCCAGTTCTCATTCATCCTGTACCTCAAACACCTAGCACACTGACAATGTCCAAAAATGGCTGTCAAATTCTTTTCATGAAGGCTACCTACTCAATTCCCCGGTTTAAAAAGTGAATAATTCACATCTTATTTCTTTGCTCACTATAGTTGCATTAATTTAGGAGGCAAAAAGTAGATGTGTTACAGTACTGAACTTTTAAAGACAGAAAAGCTCTCTTTTAAAAAGGGAAATCAGAAAAGTTCCAATAAGTGAACAAATAAAAAAGATCTTTTAAAAAAAAACAGGAGAATGGCTATGATGACTGAGTTTCTAAAACTTGGGTTTGGGGGGTGTTTTTTTTTTTTGTATGATTTTCTACTTACAAACAATTCAAATAATAGAAATGTGTGAGGTAGAAAATGGAAGTTCCTACATAACCTTAAATCCTAAATAGATGAGCACAGTTAACAGTTGCTGTATATTCTTTTCTGCATACAAGGGCACTATACAATCTGAACTCATTTTATACCCTCATATATGTTGAAAATAGGATTACACTATATATATATTGATCCATGACCTAACTTTCACACATAATTTCTTTGCCATTTTCCCATCACAATACATGTAAGTTGATATCACTTTCAATGACTTTTTAATATGCCCTATATGGATTTATTGGAATTTAACTATCCCTTTATCAGTGAATGCTCGAAGGTCCCAGTATGTCACCGAACAGTGAGGCACATCCTTGCACATATGCATACAATTCTTAGGATAAATTCTATGAAGTCAAACTGCAAGGTCATAGAGCACACACATTCAACATTTTAATTCCTACTGTGAAAATGCCCTCCAGGAAAGCTACACAATTTAGACTCCTGCCAGTGTCAAATAAATCACCAACACCCCCTACATGCCCCTGCCCCACCTCAATCAAGTATGTTTTTGGACAATGGGTTCATACCTTCTACAGGATTAGTTTCTGACAGTTTCTACAAAACTGTCCCCGGCTCTAATTCATACTCACTTCAACAATTCTGTTACTTCAGAAAAAACAGGCACGGTTCTATCCTTGCCCGGGTAGCCTTCTCTGGCCAGGGTCAACTCTGGGTTGCCCTGGAGGATGCATAATTGCACAGACCTTAAGTAAAGATGATGAGCCCAAAGAGAGTTCTTTAGCTCCAAGCTCTCACCACAAAGCAAAGCAATCGCAGCTGGGGTCCCTCGTCAGCAGAGAGAGAAGCTACCCACTCAACACTTATAAATGAGCAGATGCTAAGGCTGAGAGGTATAGCTCCACTCATCATTCTTGTTCTCTAAGGGACTTTGGGAACTGCTGGAACAGAGTTAGGCCAAGAACACATGTTTTAACAATAAAAAAGAAATTCTTTAAAACTACTGCCACCAATCAGGTAGCTTAAGATTTCGTGTTGCCAGAATCCTTGGGGGGAAATATTCTTCACTAATACACTTTCAATATGAATGCTAATCAACACCTTAAGCTTCCACGTTTTTTGTTTTTAATATTTTTGAAGGCTATTTCGATAGTCGTTCCCTGCCTTCCTAAGCAGAGTTCACTAGAAAAAAATATCGTGTTCCCTAAGGGTCACAGTCATAGTAGGAACATCCAGTGCCCCACTCTGCTCATTGATGGTGTGACCACTTGAAACGAGGCAGCTGTGGGGCTGAGACAAGCCGGAGTTTAAGATGCTTTTCAATGTGCCTACTGCAGTGCATATCTCCTCTCACATCGCACCACTCTCACCCTCTCTCTAGCAGATGAGATGCCCCTCTCAACTTTAGAGCCATAAATGGCCCCTCCAGTGATTTATGTTGTGAGATGGAGAAATTAAGCAAGTTAGAACTGCAAACACCTTAAGAATCCATAGGTAAGGCACTGCGAGGTCATCTATCTGTGACTACCTGTCACTAAGTTTGAGAAGGTCCCGTGAGTGGAGAAGTAGTTAAGTGCTGGGGCACACTTTGTGAAAACTAATTCAAATGCCATCATTACCTCGGAACATGTGCCTTAAAATGGCTTGCGATAGCTCTATCATGTCCTTGGGTGGAGGGATTTTGTTTTTGACACATAGAGGCAGGCAGCTGGCCAGCTACCAAAGCAAAAAGCATGAGGAGTGGCAGGGTGACCCCAGGTCTCCGTCCAGTATTTTCAAAAGAACACAACTGCTTTCCTCCACGGAGAGTGAGATAAACACCCAGCCAGACAAGTCCAGCACTACAAGTAAACAAGTTTCCTGCTGGCATTATGCGTCTACTAAAAAAAAAAAAAAAAAAAAAAATGCAGCAAACCGTTCTTTCTTTCCCTTAAACCTTCTGGAGAATCTCCAACTAGCCGTCAACTTGGGGAACTTTACAAACCCAAACTCTCCTCCTAAGCACAGCTACTGAGATCTACAAGGATCTTAATCACATGGTGAAAAGACTGCAGGGGTCAAGAGACCACCTTGGGCTAACCACATGCCCTTCCTTAGCTTGGTTTTCCCATCTGCCTAAAATGGGGATAACACCTGCTCTTCTCTAAGGGGCCCATTATGGAGAGCATGAGGAGCTGCTGCTAAGCCCACACTGCTGAGGGGGCCATCCAGGCTGACCCTCCCACCCAAGCGTGGCGTGCTCATGAACTGCAGGACACACACATCAGGGGGGCCCATCTGGTCCTACCACACCTGAGGATCTTGTGAGTCCTAGAAGGATCCAGGTAAGAAAAGAAGTCAAGAACAAAGTTTCCAGTTCAATCATGGCAGATGGCAGTTCAGAAGCTCAATTGTCAGCTTGAGAAATTATCAATGACAAAGGCTTGTAACAGCAAATCACCTTTTGTCAAGGGAAGCCTTACATATAACCGTAACATAGAAAACAGGTAAAAAGTGGCATCAGAATTTCTCTCATTTAAGGTAGACCTACTTATAAATACAACAATGAGACTGTGCTCATGAATGTACATTTAAGTCACAAGTGAATCATCTAATACATTTCTCTTTTATTTTGCCTACCACACACAGAAAATCCTGCTTCACAAGTAGTCTCTATTTAACCTTTTCCTTGCAGTCACGGGTATCCATTCGATTAAACTGACCCAGAGATCTGAAGGTAGAGTAGAAACTTTTATTTTAAAGTTGAGTAACATTTCTTATTAGGAAATGTTCAATTTGGAGGGAATTAAAAAGTGGCTTCATTGGCCAGTTGTAGCTTTTATTTCTGGAGGAAAACAGTGCTAAAATGTCTCTTAAACATAATTCAATGTCTACTGAGGTCAGCTCTAAAAATCCCCAGATATTTGGTACCAGGCTCTGACAGTTATGCAAAATTTCAAAAGAGTCAAATTTATTGTGTTTCACATATTAAGTTCAAACTAAGTTTCAATTTCATCACTGACACTCTACCAGCCTTAGTAAATAAGCGTGGTGAGAACACCAGCCTGTATTGCCTAATGGAGCTCATTCAGTTTATTTCAAAAGCCTCAGCAAGATACACAAGTCAGGGCAACCAGATTATATTTGAGAGATTTAGGCAGTGGAGGTTGTCAGTCAATGTAAAAAAAAAGTGATTTATCACCTCATTTGAAATATTTATAGCTCATTCTTTCCTTGAGGGACCCAACACACTATGGTATGAGAAAAGTAAATGCACAGATTATTTATACATTACAAATAATTCATAAAAGTACAAAGATAACATTTCAGTAGAATGTAATGCTTTATACGTGTACAGCATCATTCTAAAAGGGTATTTTCTTAATATGCAAAATGTGTGTATAACACAATTCTTAGTAAGAGCTAGTTATACAAACCAATATTTTGGCAATTTTTGCTGCCACTGTTCTCACATAAAATTTTTCTTCACTTCTGTACATGTCAAGTGTTGGAAAGAACTGGTCTCTGTCACGTGTGCAGGGATAAACACTATGAACACAAGCAAAATACTGACAGATGCAACATCCACACTTCCATCAGGGTATACATAAAAGCATGAGTAACTCAGCCTTGGAGCTTTCATAAATTTGGGGGGGGGACCAAAAACCTTCCAGGTTCTTCTCTGTACTGCATCACTCTAGATTGATACCGACTATTTTCCGCAGAGGACTGTGAGATGAAAGCCTTGAAGCTACCAGTGCATTTTCCATGTTACATTGACACTTAGTGGCAGAATTCTAGGATTCTACAGAACAGGATTAAAAGCCCTGAGGCTAGGAAAATATGAAAAGACATAGAAAACCTGCAGGCTGTCAAAATTGGAAATGACCAGAAAGAAATGTGGATTCCCAGAGAGCTTCATCAGCTCAGCTGCTGTCTCGGTCCTCCAAGTTAAGCAACAAGTTCAGGTTCAGCTTCAAGAGCAGCGCAGTTCAGTCCAGCCCACCTCCCCTCCTGCCCAGTGGATGGAGGCAGTCTTCACTCACTCATGGGCTCATGAATCCAATAGTTCCACAGCTATTCACTAGATATTCACTAGCTATTCACTTTGCAAGACTAAAGGCTGAGCATATACATGGTATATGTCTTCATTAACACAAATCCTACTGTATTTTATTTTTAAGAGCTCTGTAATACCCTTAAAGGTAGCAAGAAGATACAAAAAATGAGTGACCCACACCAGAACCAGTTCTTAATTCTGTTAATAAAACAGTGACAGCACTTGGTCAATGTCAGCTATTACTATCCCATCCAAATACTATCTTGCGCAAGCACACTTGGAGCTTCTTGTGCCAAACAGGATACAAGATCCAGTTCCTGTCCTCAAGGGGCTCAGAGGGCAAGAATGGGGTAAATCCAAACATAGAGGACAATGTGGTTACTGCTAATGCAGAGTAACAGAATGGGGGGACTAGTGAAGAAAGGTTGGCTTAAGTTATGATAGTACTGGGTTGGAGCTGAGAAGCCTTCTATGAAACGATGTGCATTCTTCTCTTTAGAGAAAAGCAAGAACTAGGCAAAGGCTGGAGTGATATCCCAGGTAGATGCAGGTGGCAAAGGCATGGAGGCAAAAGAGATAGTTAAGTGTGGCTGAAATAGAGGAATACTGGATGGGAGTGGCTGGTCAGGCTGCTGGAAGAGAGGACCAAGACTTTCTCATGGGTATAGTTAATGTGACTGCGACACCTGGTCAGAGACCCCATCAATCACCAGTAACTTCTCAGTGAGGAGAGGATGTCTCCTCCAGCAAATTGCATATACCAAACTGAGGGGTCACACTGCATTCTCCCCATGCTTGCCAGGAGACTTGTCCTGCATATACACATCATCATCCTCTGGTCTAGGTACATGGAGGGAACCCCCAAAACCATCCAATCACAATGCCAACTCTGTCATAAAAGGTAAATACAACACATGCCTCTGGCTTGGCAGGAGTGAAGGTCTGCTAACATAACTCTGGCCATGCTCTAAAAATCCATGCAGCTTTATAAAACCAAGTCGAGGGCCACTCTGCTTTCAGAGCACTTGAGGTTTTAGCCAATTTGCTTAGAAGATGGTTGTGCAAATAAATTTGCACAGTCCCATGAGCCTGGAATTGAAAAGGAGGGGAGAATTTTTCACCTCTAACGGGGAATAATTTTACTATTAAATTTAACAGGGAATATTTTACTATTAAAGAAGAACCCAGAGCCCATGCAATAGATGGCAGCTCTTGCAGGTCAAGTCATGCCGGGCATGGCTCACCAAGCTCCCCAAGGAATGCAATAACCGAATTCCAGTGGCCCCAAATTCAGAAGCATCATCAATGGCACAGCCAAGAACTCTCATTCTCTGCTAAGAGAAGCCTTTGAGTAAAGGAGGCAGGCTGGCACATTTGGGAAATGCCGAGAGTCCAAAGTGTAAGAATAGCTTGAGAGGCTCTAGATTAGAAAGATACAGCGAGACTACACTGTCAGGGTCTAAGTGGGAGGCTGAGGAGAATGCACTCGCTGGTTGTGTGCAAAAGCAGACAGGGAAGCCGAGGCTTTTAAGCATGGACATTCAGGAGCAGGTGTAACAGCTAACAGCGCTAACCCTGAAGCCAGCCAGTCTGGCTCTGCATTCCAGCTCTGACACCTAAAGCTGCATAACTCTGGACAAGGTCCTTGGTTTCTTTGTGCCTCCACTTCCTCACCTATTAAATGGGAATGATAATACCACCAACTTCAAAGAGGTATTGTAAAAATGAAATGAACTGCAAAGCAACAATAATGCTAGCCCCTGAGAACTGCTGTATTAGTATTATTGAATAATGCTGGTGAATGATGATGTACAGCCAACTTAATTAACCACATGAGACACACTGGGGTTGGGAGATTATCTCAGAGACTGCTAAAGCAATCCACACAAGAGCAGCCAGTAGTAGCTTCAGGGAATATGGAACGAATGGGAATAACAGATCTGAGAGATCGGAGAACACAGAAGGGCAAGAGTTAAGTGTCATTGAGGCTTGCAGCCCAGGAGGAAGGTGGTGCTGCTGGGGGCGCTGCTGAGTCCCAAAGCATGAGACAAAGGCTCAGAGGGTCGTGCTGGATTCTTCCTTCTTCTTCTACTTCTCTAAGCCTCAAGTCTTCCTTCTTTAAAGTGGGCCAGCATTCACTACCCTACCTATGTTTGAGGATCAAGAGGACAGCAAATTTCACCTGAGGACACTCAGACATAAGGCACTAGGCAGATGGAAGACTGAAGCAAAAGAGGGAGCTGGGACAAGGGACTAGTGTGTGGAGTGAGCCCAGGGAGAGAGGTGAAGTCTAACTCAACCTTGTGCATGATGTTTCCAGAGTAAGAACCAGGGTCCATTTCAACATCCCTGCCTCTGCACAGCAGCAGGTGGGCAACAGCCAAGACCACCACCACCTGCGACAGACGCAGAGGGTCTGGTTTGAGGGGCAGATGGGACGGCAGCCCCTAGCGCTGACAGCAGAGCTACCATTCCAAAGCACACTAGGGATAAAGTAAGGCCAGAGAAAAATAATATCGGTTGGCTCTACCTCCTCCAGCTCCAGTTATAAAGCCTGTGAGCAAATCAAAAGAAGGGTCTGGAGCCAGCTAGAGAGATGGGAGAGAGAAAACAGCCCTCCAGGGCTGCAGCAGGCAACCCTCCAAAGGCTCTCCTTCCACTATAACTAAATGTTTGTTTACATTTCCTGCATTATCTTGTCCTGCGCTGGATAGGATTTCTTATAGAAACTCATCTTTTTTATGTTGAGTGTGCTGTGTAGGCCAAGAGACTATAAAGATCAGCAGCTCACATTCCCTATGCACATTTTCTTTATTTTCATTTCAGCAGGAACTCAGGACCCCCAGTCTCTTCTCTGGCATACCCCATGTCTCCCCATCACATCACTCACCACAGTAGATTGGCATGGTCTCCTTAACCAACTCTTTCCCACTCATCTAGAGTTTCGTGAAGTTCCTTGAACTAGTCTGGAGTTGTTGTGGTTCTCTGAATCCCCAACATAGACTCTGGCATATAATGCACTGAAATTTCACACCATCTTTTGCAACCCCACAACAGTGAGAACCCACAGGCATGGCCCACTCCAATTACACGCGACCCTTGAACACAGGACTCAGGGGCACCGACCCCAGTGCAGTAGAAAATCTGCTGTAACTTCTAGTCAACCCTCCATAAGGAGGTTTTGAATCCATAAAGGCAGATCCCAAGGATCCAAAAAAAAAAAAAAATGCACTTATAAGTGAATCTACACACTTCCAAATCCTCAAGGGTCAACTGTACTCAACTTTCCCCCTTACTCAAAAAAAAAAAAAAAAAAAAAAAAAGGCTTTTACCCTCACTGCACCCCATTTCTTCAAGCCTATCCTGTTTGGCTTTCCCAAACCCTGTATTTCCCAAACCAAAAAAACAGGGCCTCATCTAGGTTTGAGATCTTAGTTTGTATTTTGTTTTTACAGTTTCTTTGCTACAGATTTTTGAAAAGTTTAAGCTCCATCACTCTAAAATATAGTTACTAAAATTCAAAACACTCCAGAATAATGCCTTCCCCCTTCAACCAACTGTTTTGGCTGACTTTCAACAGTTTTAAAGTTGATAAACCAAAGGAAGCCTTTATTTAAAGAAAGAGAAAAAATCTAAGTAAACAGTTCCCAGTGTTCTCTAAGAATTTAGACCCTAAGAACACAATCTGTCCACACAAGGATAAATGCAGTTTTATTAAAGAAAACACAACGGGCTTACACCCTCTCTTCAAACAGTGTGCACTGTACACACAAAGGAAAAAAACAAATTCCAAGGGGGTGGACAGCAGGGTCTCTGGTAGGGAACCTCAAAGATTTTGCTCAAAAGCCGACCTCTCTGGCGCAGGCCTGGGCTAGAGACAGGAGGCTTCAACCTTCAGAGGGAGCTCACAGAGATGACCACAGAATCATGCAGTGGGCCAACTGTTATTGTTTCCAAAATAATCTTAATTAGAGAAACAATCATCTGAACTATCTATAATCTACCAGACCAAGACGTATGGCAGCAAATGTTCCAAAGGCCTCAAATAATACCAGATTTTCGATTTATTCCAAATAGAGATCTGAACTCATTAACGAAGGAGCAAAAGAGGCAGTTTTAAATGATTGACCGACTCCATCCAAATCAGCCACGCTTCCCATCTCTCCAAGTGAAGAAAAATAAATGAGTCAAGCAATATATTTCTAGAAATTCTCTCATCAAAAGAAGTTTTTAAGATCAGCATAGCTTTTACGCATGCTAGCAGAAACTCAAATATATGCAAAACTTATTTCTATAGAAGTCCACGGATGAAACACCACCTTTAAAAAAAATATATTCTAAAGATGAGTTCGTTTATTCTTTGGGTCAGCTCACTGCTTAAGCACTTTTTAAGCACTGGGATGTTAGTTATGAAAATGAATAAAAGTCTGTTCCTGTGATAAGGGGCTCACAGGTTGGGTATATGTACCTAAAATGAAAGGGTTTAATAAATTTGGGCAAGGCTTATTTTTTCTCTAAGGATTTTTTAGTTTTTTTATTTAAAAAAAGGTCCAGAGTTCTTTGCAAAACTATGACATTTTCCCAGTTAATTTTTTTTTTTTTACACAACCAGAATGACCTAAAAGGGACATGCTATTCAACCCAAAGTGTTGGAATTTGAATCAGAGCATTATTTACCGAAGGACCTGCCAGGAGACACGGGCTGTGTTATGTATTGATCACCATTCTCTACTCTTCATAATGAATTCTCACCACTTTGTCAAATTTCACAGACTAAAACATTCCCAAGCCTGTCCTCAATTCAATGGTAGATAATTAATACTTTCTCTAAAGACCGTCCATTCATTTTAATCCATTTTAATAATTTCTCAAACGGTGGGCTGAATTCAAACCGGGATCCAAGTCCAGATAATTCTACACAAAGCTCATCTCCAACTGGAGGGCCAGAAGCTCTGGTAACTGGTATTTCATTTATTCCAACTCATTTAACAAACATTAATTGAGACCCACTGCCCAGGATTTCCCAAACACTAAGCAATAGTGCTGGCAAATAAAACAAACATGGAACCTTCCCTTGTGAGCCTTGTATTATAGGCAGGTTACATCAGTTAATCAACAAAATAATTTTATTGAGGGAAAGGAGCAGGATTCAGTGATAAGAATAATATGCAGCTGGGTTGCAGAGGTGAGGATAAGATGGTTAGGTCAGGGAAAGATAAAGCCTTATGGACAATTATTGTTAAAACTTTCAAAATATTCATCACAAAGACTGGTGTGACAATACAGAAAAATGTTCTGAAGTGACAGTGTATGTAATTTAGAAAAGACAAAAGAAATTTTAACAGAATGAGATTAATTTATAAACCTAAAGAAACTCCAGTAAAAATAGCTTCTGAATTTTTTTTAACTAGACAAAGTGTTTTCTAAAATTAAACAAATAGACCTATGAGGAAAGTCAGAAAAAATCTTAAGAACGAGAGGAGTGAGAAAAGGATATAGTAGATGTCAAAAGACATTTCAGAGCAGACAAAGAAGTGAAGACAGCGAGAGCGCATGATTTCAACTACATAAAATTGTATCAAATAGAAATTGAAGATGTATACAAAACACACACACACACACACACATCCTGCAGAACTATAATTAAAGCAATAAATAGATAATGGAAACTGTATGAATTAAGTATATAAAATCCAAGGTGAAAAGTGTCACAGAACAGTGTCTGGACAAGAGGTCATGCATTAGTATAAGTCTGGATCCCCAACTCACTCTTTATACCAGAGCAAATAAATTCCAGATATATTCAACTATATAAAGTATATTACAACTTCATTTTTTTTGATGGAAGACTTTTCCCAATAATTTCAGAATAAGATGGTCTTTTGCGTAGGAAAATAATCTAGAAACCATAAAAGAAAACAGCGATAAATCTGATTTAAAATTGATTTCTGCATGGATAACTTGTAACTAGGTAAGTCAAAAGGCAAATGGGAAACCCAGAGAGAATATGTGCAGTTACCCCAAGGTGCCCTCAAGTTTCCCTGAGATATTTACCAGTGTTTCTCAAATTTTCAAGTGCATGCTATTCACCTGGAACCTTGTTAAAATGCAGGCTCTAATTCTGTGACAAAGATATTCAGCCTGGCTTGGAAATCAGTGGACAAAATCCTCTGCGTCCCTTCCAGCTCTCTGAATACAACAGCAGGAAGGATCTGTCTGAACTGGTAGTTTAAAACAATTCCTTTTCCAGCCCACCTCCTCCCTTCCCCACATCACCTTCCTGCAGCCAGGTGCTAGCATGTGCTCCTCCCACCATGGGGACTGACAAGGAAGGCGTAGAGAGAAGTGGCATTTTACTCTCTGGGTCATTGTTTAACCACCTATTGGTTATGTGATCCTGAGCAAGCTCCTAATCTCTCCATTTCCTTATTTCCAAAAACCAAGCCAGAATGAAGAATAAACCAGTTAACCTATCACAAGAACAATGTAAATTATAAAACATCATGAGAAAATTACCCTTTATCAGATACGTGACATTTGGGAACACACCTCATGGAACACCCCTCATGTCCACGTCCCAACAACTTCCTACATGATTACCACTTCCCATCCGCTCTCAAAAAAAAAAAAGTCTGGGTTTCCATTTTCTAAATATACAAATAAAACTTTATGAATTGGAGCAGAACATTACATGGCAAATCAAACCAAAATTAAAAATGACTTCATAGTTGTAAAAGATGCCAACAAATGAGTACTGTGGACATATCTGCTGACGTACACGTGAGTGTTTTCCAAAGCAAAGTCCATCTTCTTAAACAACATTACACTGTTATTTCTAAAGCTTAAATGTCATTGAAGTCTTCCTCCCTGCTCATTAATGCTGACACCCAGCCCCATCTGGGGAGCAGTGGAGGAAGCACCATCTTGTTTCCAACACCATACTCACGGGGACATAATCTTACTGACCCCCTCAAGAGAGACATTCACTGTTTAATCCATTTGCTAATAAAATTCATTGAATTTGGAAGATTCCCTGACAGAGGGAGCTTCAAGCATGTGCACAATACACCGTCTGGATTCATCACTGGGAAGCATCTGCCAAAGGTTACATGTCTTCCGCATTGCTCAGAGCTGGGAGGGGGGAAAAGAGGAGTAGAGCCACCAGGCAGGACACTCAGCTCTAATGACACACCTGGCTCGCCTCTTTCCAGGTGCTCAGTCAACCAGCACTCCTCGGCGCCCCGGGGCATGACTGGGAAAATTCCTCACTCACTACATTGGAACCAAGCACCACACAAGCAAGTCCACAGAGCATACCAGGCAGTGGGAGGTAGAAGTGAAATCTTGAAAGGCTCCAGTCTGCGAAGCAGGATAAGGAGCAACCCTTACTGTATTTCCCAATAAGCTAAACACTTACATGATGCTCCCCAAGACTGAGACCCAACTGAAGAACAGGGTCCAGGGCACAGCTGTGCATGACAGACAGCAAAAGTCACATCCCACTCCGAGCTGCCCATGGGCTTATTTCCCAGGACACTAGTTGTCCAGAGACCATTTGGTTTGGAGACAAAGTGGACCAAAACACATTATTAGAGACATTATTATTAGAGACAATAATTTGGAGACAACAGATACCCACTCCCACTAACCTGAAGTTGGGGTTTGGGGGACATGTGGGGGGTTGGGAGATAGGGCATCACGGGCTTATTGTAAGTTCAAGGAATCTATCAAAAGACCCCGGATCAGGAATTGCAGCCAGTCCTCAAAGGAAATGGAAAACCATTAGAAGTTGAGAATATTCCCAAGGTCTCTTATCTATTCCTCTGCACAACAGTTCTGTTCTTTTCTCCACGCAAAGTATTTCATTCCATACATTTCCATAATGGTGATGGGTAAAGCATCTTCAACCCAATTAGTTTTTCTCTGAACTACAGGGTGAGTCTCAAAGATAAACTAGTATTGCTATCACATTCTCAAAACACTCAAGTCAGAGATTAACTCAGCTTGGATCAGACATCCTCCCTTTATTCCAGAGAGGGTGGGTGAGCTGATCAAACTATAGAGGATTATCTACCTATCCAGCACGCGCGCGTGCACACATGCACACAACCGCACACAAATAGCAATGTAAGTGACCACAGCATAATGAGCTCTGATCTTTGTTAGAGGCATAAGGTTCCAAAGGTACCATCTTGTTTTCTTAAAATCTCTCCAAGGAAGCACAGCTGTCCAGCCGATCTCAACAGATAAATGTCTTCTTTGTAGCTTGCTGATTACTTGGGTCTCAGAAAAAATACATTTTGTTATCAGATAGAATTTATTTCTGGCTCCCTTTTTTAGAGGAGGATTTGTCAGCAAGATTCTTGCCCTCAAACAGGCAAAGGCAAGCCAATATGCCTTTGAGTTCCTGACTGCAAAGTTGAGCATGAGATACAGTCCTGTGCAGATACATACAACACACACAGAGCTGAAGCTTTCTGTGGCAGACATTCTAGAAATAATTTTCCATAGGAAGAATATGTCCAATGTGAAGGTTAAGTAAGGCTTCTTCTTCCTTACAAAAGGCACTGAGTTTCTCATAATGTAGCCCCAAAGAGTCCATCAGTGGGGGTCTAATTCACCTAGGGCAACCAACACATTCCTCACAGATCATGGGCTGCTCTGTGTGGTTGCTAATCAGATAATCTGTTACAGGAGGCTTACAAATCCATTTACATTGATTTTAATTAATGAATCAATCCCTGGCCTTGAACAACTTGGTCCAAAAATGGTAAGCAATTCAAGATTCATTCTAAACTCCCAGCCTGAAATCTACATTAAAAAGAAGTTAACACTCAGATCAATGCAAGACAAATAAAAAATAATTGGGTTTGGATCTCCCTCACAACATCAGGAAAAATCTCCCCCAAGTTCAGACAGTGACTCCTCACATTAATAAAAGGAATGTATTTTCAATGATTGCCTAACAAATTTAGTTAGGATGAGGGGTTTTTTTGCACAAGCCTGAAATCTGGAAACTAAAGTCAGGTATTATGACTCTCCATCAGACCTCCAAAATCAAAATGAGCCCAACTTTCTCAATAGCTTATCAGAGCCTTTCAGGCTAGACTGAAGTTGAACAGAGAATCATCCAAACACAACATACAAATGACAAGTAAGAACAAAGTGGCACTCACCAGTCCGGCTGTGCTCTGAATCAGCCACGCTTCATTAAAAAGGCAGGCAAACTTTTGCATTTGCTTTTATTTTATCCTTTACAAAGGCTGAAACAGAATTTGACCTTTCTGAGCTACTGCCAGCTATAACTTGGAAACAAGCTCAATTTCAAAGACAGCATCAATATGGGATGCTCATCATTTCTTTTTTCTTCCTTCTTTTTCTTTGCCTGTTCACAAGGTTTGTCTATACCCACTCTATTTTTAGTCTTCTATCAGAACTTCCAATGACTCCATGTAAATCTATAGCGGGGGGAAAAAAAGTCTAGTTACAGTCCCATTTTCTCAATTCCCACAGCTAGTCCACACCAATTAGTGTAGGAAAAGAACAGAGGAGCTGGTAAAAGAAAACGTATCACATTCAATTTTAATTGTTTTTAAGACAGAAAAAGTCCATAAATTCACAAGCAAAGCCTCAAGGAGCAGTGAGTATCACCCGCACACAGGCAGACACAGCAGCCCGCATCTGTCTGACATAGGAACACAACGCTGAGCTCTGCTCAGCCGTACAAGTCGCAGGAGACAGGTCACTCGGGGAGACAACCACATCGTGCTTCTTCCCCACTTTGTAAAATTTAACAAAAGCTATTAAATTGGTTTTGAAAAGCAGTAAGTTTGCCTTGAAATACAGCAAAAAGAAGTCTGAAAAAGACCCTGTGCCTGAGGGAAGTTAATTGCAAGCAAAAGCAAAAAACAGGTTAGATAGGTGCTCTCCTTTCTGCCCCCCTCTCGCTGTCTCTCAACTAGGAGAACAAAAAAAAAAAAAAAAAAAAGAAGTTGATACTTTGGCTATACATATGGAATCCAGAACTTTCAGCCTAATGTCTGCTGCATGCCCAGAAGTTTTAGAATTTGCTGGAACACTAAAGCTCCTTGAGACATTTGCCACGCATGTGTTGGAGCACTTCAGCGGACGCAGCCTGCCCCCTGCCCAAGTGAGTGGCACCGGGCCGCACGGCAGAGCAGGGCACAGCGGGGAATGCCAATACATCCTGACATCCAGATCAAGCCCACAAATTATAAACAGTTTCAGTAAATTGACTCAAGGGCCTTTGTTCCTCAGACATATATCTTCCCACCGCTTACAAAGGCAGGCAGCAGTACCTAACCACCACGGCGGCTACAGCCAGGACTGGGAAAGGAAGTTATTGAAGCCTGGATTTCCTGCTTTTGCTTGTAGCCAAGAACTATGAGGCTTGTAGTGGTTTCAGGAACTGACTCATCTAATGATTCATGGATAAGATACTGCTTTTAGTATGTTCCTGACCCTAAGACTCAGAAACTTCAAAACCAATCTGAATGTGTTTCACTCTTATTTGCCAATAAATATTCGCATGAAAATAAACAGGAGGACAACGGTTAGTGGAGCGAGAGCAGCTCACACCAATGGCAGGAAAAACGGGAGAGCCACGCTCTGGGAGCCTTATCCAGGGCTGTGACCTGACAGCATCTACACTTCCCAAAAGTGAGTTAACAGGTAGAATATAGTTTATTTTTAGATGTCGTTCCCCTGGATTTAAAAATAGACTTAGCACAGCAAGTCTGTGCTAAATACCTGGGGTTGTGACTCCAAGTACCCAAGATGTAAAGAAGAATGTAGCTCTAGATTTAGCTGTTACATAAGCAAACCAGGGAGAGTTCAGGGTCAGCTGACCAATGAGTAATGGGTAATAAAGGGCTTGTCATGAAACTCATTCTCTTAAATCACCCTCTATAGGAAGACTGCAATTTGGTACTTCTACCCAGCCTCTGACTAGTCTTCCCTTTTCCCCACCACACACACACACACACACACACACATACACACACTCCCTCTCTCTCTCTCTCTCTCTCTCTCTCCCCCCCCCACACACACACACAAACACCCCCCCCCCAAGTAAGGAAAAGCAGAGTTCTCTAAAAGTACAGTGTCAAGTGTGGGTACCTCTGGTGCTCTCGTGATACGCGCATTCATCACCGAGAAGTCCCACTAGGAGACAGTTTTCAATCCTCTTCACCTACCGATCCTGGGAGTTCCCTGCCCTCTTAATACCCTACAGGGCAGTTTCAAAGGGCTTACAGGTTTTAATACAAACCTCATTGTACAGAAGAAAAGGGGAGAAAGAAAACAAAGCCACATGCTGGGGGTGGGGGGTGTAAGAAGGAAGCAGTGAGAACTGTTGTCCAGGCAAGGCCAAAGTGCAGGGGCCGGCTGGCAGGCGCTGCTCGCTGGGTTCCTCCACAGATTTACTGACATGACGTCAGTGGCTCCAGTCCAGCTTTTTCTTTGGTAGCTTTTACCACTTGCCTCCTGAAGCCTCCACTATGTTAGGGAGCCGCAGCACCACAATGAAATTCCCTTTGTGAAACCGAGTTTACCTAGGGGCACAGAGGCCTGCCCTGTGAATTACAGGCTCCTTGCCTTTCTCTGTGCCCAGGGAGGAAAGGGGAGGGGAGAAGCCCTACAATACTGTACTTTCCTTCAGACAGAAGAACCATTAGACGAGGCGAGCCGTCTTTAAAATAAATAAATAAAATGCAGGGAGGAGACGTTAAATGAATATCCAAAATTTCACAGGCCAAGTTGCTAAATTCTCAGGGATGCCACAAACGATGATCGTTTTCAAGTTTATTCACTCCTTCTGTTGTGAGGCTGTGATGACTGAACTGTGAACGCATAAGGCTTTGTTTCACCAACAAAACAAAAAGTATTACTGAAGCTGAAATCCCAGGCCTGACAGGAACCTCTGAAGAGAGTTGTATAGTCTGTCTTTAAAATGAGATTTTTTTTTTTTCCCTAAGTGCATATTCTGTGATGTACCAACATGGGCATAAGACAATTTCCAAGAAGCAAAGATAGGAATTACTAAATATAAGTTTAATAGCAGACCTGTTAAACAAAAAACACTCATTTAGATTTACAGGCTTAGTATTGTAGTCCCACAACAGCACAACAATAGCTGGGATTCAGCTTGGACATCAATGCAAAAATCTGCCTAAAACTACAAAGCTTTAAAAATATTTAGTTTATAAAAAGAAATGTATTAGTGCTATGTTTTTTTTTTTTCAAATAGCTGAGAGATTAAATGTATTTCATTTTAAACATTTCAGGAGAGGTAGAAAATTTAATTCAACAATTATTTATTCAAATAGATGTGCATAAAAGACTCCAACAACATCATCAAAATATAATTTTTGATGGCTCAGAGTGGTTATAAGATAAGGAATCTCTCACCTTCTGGTTATTTAAACAAGGGAGAAAGCAAACTATCAGCTAGGCATGACTGACGGTCAAGATTAAGGTTTCCTGTGAAGCCTAAGTTAATGTGAGCTTTGACTTCCAACATGAAGAATCAAAATGGTAAACTGTCCACAAGGAATTCTTCAGTTTGGCCATTTTCTTAAGGGAGAAAGGGACAAGACAAATACGGATAGAAATGGCAGAGACCAAATACACGACAAGTATGCAAAGGGAAGCATTTACTATAGATTAAGAAGTCTACATGCGAAATGGGATCTAATGCTGAGGGAAGGTGGTGGTGGGGCAGCACAGACACTAGCACCTACATTGCAGCCTTGAAATCTCATTTCCCACTAAAAGGAACCAAAACTCTGTGCAGTGAGATTCATTCTAAGTCCAAAAATACACAAGACACTGGATAGCAAGGAAGCTATTAAAAGCAATTAGTGTCACACAATGTGACACTGGCTAAGGACAGTACACAGAGGAGCTGCTATGTATTCAAAAGCAGCCAAAATGACTCTGTGTCTGAGGATAATGAGAGTGAAACAAAAAACAAAACCAGAAACCTGCTTTCCTATACTGACTATATGCAAATAACTACACACCAAGTTAACCAAATAATTGATATGGGAAGGTTTCTCTCTGAAAGAGCATTTGAGTTAATAAATGAAAAAAGCATAAGAGAAGCTGAAATGTTAAGAGCTGAACAAACACCACATGATTTAAATGACAGGTACAGACAGAGATCATAAATGAGTGGTTGCAAATAGCACAAAGAAAGAAACAACTAGATGTTATGTACCTACTGATAGAATACTAAATATGAAATATTCCTCTAAAAAAAAAAACAGAAAAATTAAACCTGAATCAGCTCCAACTTTAGAGCTCAATTTCCATTTATAGGAAATACAGAGGATAGTAGAACATGATAAACAGCACCAAGAGAACGCAAATGCAAAATCCAGAATGAGAGAAATTCTACAATGGAAACAATGAGGTCTTTATCACAAATCAATGAGAAGGGGGTTGGGGAGGGAGGAGAAATCTTTAAAGAGTTTTAAGAAACAACCAACCAAATATAACCTGCTGATCTTGTTTGCACCCTGATTTAAACAAACCAACTGTGAGAAAACATTTATGAGACAATAAGGAAATTTAATCAATGACTGCATATTAAGGAATGATCACTAAAATGCTGGTGAGCTAATGACATTGTACTTGATGTTTTTTAAAAAAGGTTTTGTTTTAAAAAAAACCTTTAAGATACAAACTGAAAACTTTAAGATACATACTGTAAATGTGACAGATGAAGTAAGAGTAAGCTATCAGGGATTGCCTCAAAATAACATAGTGGGAGAGAAACCAGGGGTTTAGCTAGATGATTGCTGCTAAGTGCTGGGGCCACATGGGGGTTCATTGCTCAGCACTGCAATGATAATACAAGTCTTGAAAATCTACAGAATAAAAATAAAGCACTATTCCTTCCTTACGTCCTCCTTCAGAGAGAGAGGAAGATGCTATGGAAGAGGTTCTTGGTCCTCTAAAACTCATGGCTACTGGGGGATAGTAATCACAACCACAATTATAATCAGCAGCTAACATTTATGGGACACAGCTTCTCTGCCAGGCATACTCTGCCACTCAAGTGAGTTCTCGCTATAAGCCATAAAGAAGACACGACTGCATGTGTCCATTTTCCAGGAAGGAAAGTGGGGCTTAGGAAGGTTTAAGAGATTACCTAAGGTCAAACAGGTTAAGTGGAAGAAATATGTATAATTCTGTAAGTTCATAAGCTTAATGAGAATGAAAATGAATTATGTCTTTCCAAAGTAATAACAACTCTTACAAGTGCTGATAACTCCAGAAGCCAAAAGAGTCAATGCCCTCCAGTATTAAGGACAGCGGAACAGAGAAGTGGTTGGTGCTTTTCTGATGACCATTTTTGGTGAAACTTAAACTGCACTTCCAAGTCCTCAAAGTGGTAAGAGGAGGAAGGGTAAAAAGCAGAGAGTGTGTGCGTGCATGTGTGCGTGTGTGCTCCCAGGGCGAGAACCAAAACTATGAAAGCAAAAGGGAAATGTCTGAAGAAAGAGAAAAACAGCAGAGCAGGAAATCCAGCAAGGTGGGAATCTGGGGAAAAGCTTAGAACTAAACCCAGAGGAGGAAAATGGAAAAGCAAATAAATGAGCTCTTGTCAGACTGGACCATTCTAGTTGGGACAAACCCCTCCAGATCTGGGACAAGAACTGGAGGGCAGAGGAAGCAGGAGACTTCAGAACGGGCTGGGGAATCCGAAAGGCTCAGCGAAGGCCCCTTACCACCAAATTTCACCACAGTTCGCGCTAATCTCACACCCTGGGGAAGTACTCTGATTTTCTCCATTTTTCAGATGAGGAAACAGAGGCCGGAGAGATTAAATAACTTACCCAAGATCACATAGGAGATAGGCAGAACTGGGACTGGTATCAGGTTTGGTTCCAGGCGAAAAGCCATGCTTTTAGGTTACTTTTTAGGTTACCTATAGAGCATCAGAGAAAATTATACAAACTAAGGGCAACACCAAAATGATCAATATCGGAAGTAACCAGAAAGGCCCTGGGAAACTTAAGATTACTCTAAGGAGGCAAGTTAGTTCGAAGGAGGAGGGTAAGACAAGCGCACAAGTCCCAGAAATGACCAACCCCTCCTACAAATAATCCAGAGTCACCAGAACTAAGTGCACAGAAGGAAAAATCAGTATCAACCAGGGTTACCTCCACTCCCACTAAAAACCAACCAGGATGTCCAAGATGGATAGCAACTCCATGTCAAAGGCCCTAAGGTCTTTTTCAGAGACTTAATTATTCAGGGCTCTGAACAAGCACAGTTAACTCACTCCTTCCCTCTACTCCCGCCACTACCCACCATGTGACAGCCTAAGACAGATTTTCCAGGTCACCTGCATATGGAGGTAAGAAATTCACCATCTCCTAGGTTCCTAAGCACTCCCACTGTGGAGGAGTGAAGTCAAGGTCACCTGCCAAACCCTACCCCAGCATAAGGACACTTCCATATGCCGGCATTGGAGGGGTCGGGGGAGGGGGGGGCTTATTTTGACTTCCTGCCAACAGAGCACATTCCAACCAAAAAACTAGATAAACTGGCAGGTCCAGTTCCAAGTTTCCAAACCACATCAATCATACTAACACACTTACACACACACCTATAAAGCAGTGTGGATGGGCCCAGCCCCCAGCAGCCTTGTCCTCTCATTTCCATTGGCTAATATAACCAGTCTGCGAGGTGAGAGGCAATGGGACCCCTCAGTCCTTGAGGGCAGAACGCAAAGGGGAGAGGTAAATCTTACCCCTTCTCAGTAACACCAATGACTAGGGTAGAACAGGTCCCCTCTGGAAGGCGTGACTGCGTCACACCTAACATTTTGGGACCATGGTCACATGTTTGCTTTGAAGACAGAGCAAAACAGGCCACCAAGTACACAACACAAAACAAAGTATTATGTACCTCCCCTTTTCTGGGCAAATACTCCAAATGAGGGAAAGTCTACCTTTGTTTCAATGTCAACATCACACTCTATCTGAACTCCATTCAAATGTCACAACAAATCTGACAGGAGGCTTAACGTGGAGTCTTTTGTTAGCCTGACAACTATGGTATCACATAGACCTAGGAATCAGCTTCAAGTTCTGGCCCTATCATCAACTGGCCTGTGATCTTGGGCTGATTACTTCTCTGAACTTCCTTCAACTACAAACTACATTTAAACTCAGGTTTAAATGACAAGGCAGAAGAAGAAAGGGATTAACACAGAATCTGGCCTTTCTTATCCAAATTCTCCCCAGCATGGCCAGGAAGGAGAAGTACTGCAGCTCTGCCACCAAACCTGTCTTTGGGAGGGCAGTGTGGAGTTAAGGATGGGATGACTCAACGCAGGTGTCCAGAACCTTTCTGCCTAAGGGCTCTCAAGCTCTCAATTTTATCTCTTTAATCTAATGATAAGTACAGAAGCAGTTTAGACGAGCAGGTGGTCCAGCATTATCATCCCAGAAAGGAAAAACAATGATTGTCAAGTGACTTGTCCACACAGGAGCAACAGTTAGGGTCACAGGGAGAGCCAACAGCAGGGACTGTCCAACCCAGTCTTCCTTCCCCAACTGCTGGACTAGAGGGACCAAGATCCAAGATCCCAGGCCCTGGAGGACCCTCAAATGCCTTTTCTCTGTGAACAAAGAAACAGTGCCCCAAGCTTCAACAGCAAAACCCAAATGCCATTCTCTCAATTAGACTTAAAGACACAGTACTACACTGAACACCTGCCCAAGATTACTGCCTAAAGCATGCAATAAAATAATCAAATAAATGGCACTAAGACAACCTCCTAGAATGGAGTGTTGTCATTACAAGTAGTTGTTTCTGGTAAAGTACTAAAATGTCATCAATTTCTAAAATCCCACTCGATTTGCCTTGTCTTACCTATTTAGCTATGTCCCAGGATAGCACTAGTTTCCCAATGAACAAAGATAAGCAAAAAGCTCGAAACCTGGAAACATCGCGTGTGCAGCAATCACAGGTTGTAATATACAATTTGAAATTACCAAATTTCACACAGTATAAAACTTTCAGAATTCCACTGGACAAAACTTTCTAAATTAAACTTTGCTCAGTAAAAAGGATAAGACCCAGTGCTGAAACATTTCTATGAGCAATGAACTGGCACAGCGGGCTGAGCGCAGCACTGTGAAGCTGTCCGCAGCCTCTGCAGTGCAGGTTCGATTCCCAGCCGGCCAGGGAGATTTCCACATGGTGCGGCAGACCTCTCCTATCTCGACTGCTGCTCCCCTCTGCCGTGTATCTCAGTCAATCTGCTTGTTCTGCTCCCCACTCTGTCTCTGGTGAATCCTCTCACCCTCCCATGCCTCTGACCTGTACTCCAGTACTTTTATAAATAAAATAAATCTTTTAAAATTAAATAAATAAAATATAGGTTATCAATTGATTCACAGAACAGCAGAGGGTCTGAGACAATTTGATTGAAACTAACAGATTTGCAAGAAAAATTGTCTTTTAAGATGCCCCACTACTGTAGCTCTGTTCTCAGAAACAGCCTGCGACATTGAAAGAGGAACAGACTTAGGAGCTCAATACTAGGGCACCTACACCTGGGATCTTCCTAACTGGGATCTTCTCTTTGCTTCACTTTGCTTAAAGAGAGCCAGTCAGTTTCTTCAACAGTTTCCTACGACGACGACCATGTAGTTTATTGTGTAAACCAGGGCATTTTGAAAGTAGATGAGGATGCACCAAGACAAGCAGCATAAACTGGCACTGTAGCAGAAAGCAGGCTGTAGTCCTAAGGAACAGTAAAACATAATCCTTTAGAAAATACAAATGGATAAAAACTGCCACTAACAGTGATTGTGAGGAAGATAGTCAGCAGCATCACCGGAATAAGAAAGACCAAGTTAAAATTAAGACAAAACTGGGCAGAGCAAAGCCTGAAAGTCAGGGTATAAATTAACCTGCCTCTGGGTTCATCTTTTTCCCGCTCTTAAATCAATTTACAAACCAGATTCGGTAATTGATTTGTGGCTTCCAGTGCCTTCCAGATTTTTTTTCCTCGTGATCTCCTAGATTATCCTTGAGGATTTAGTTCTTGGACTGTTTAAAGTATAAGCCATACGAGTGGTTAACACAGTCAATGCGGAGCATTAAAGAGGGAGTCAGTCCACATTACTGAAATGATTCTCTTTAAAAGTTCTTCCATTTTAGATACTTCTAATGTACACCTGCAGGCTCCTCATTATAACCAGGCACTAACAGAAATATAAACTCTTATGAAGTCATTGCTCCGAATGAGCCATCCTAATCACTAGACCAGAAAAACAAATGTACCCGCAGGGTAAAATTGAGGGGTGTCCTGTGAGCTCCCTGCTGTTGTTCAGTGTGATAACTAAACACCCTGCTTTATTTTCCTATGACATACTTCACATGCCATAAAATTCACCCTTTTAAAGTAAATAATTCAGTGAATAATTTAGTGAATTCACAGGCTGTGAGTTTCAGGATTTTTAAATCTACCTTTCTCTCCTCTTCTCAACTGTCCAACAGCCTGCTTCTAAAAGCTTCCATCCCCAGCAGGGCTATACATCTCCCTGAAGTTTTTACTTTAAAGACTGGGAAACCCATTAACTAACATACAGTTAAGAGACAATAGAAGATGTCAATAAAATGCATGTGGTCCCCAGGCCAGGCTCACACAAAACGATCTTATCCACTCAGGCCCTGATCTAAAAACACAGGGCCACTCACTCTCTGTGCGTAGTTGAGAAGTGGGCAGAGCAGAAGCAGCTCCAACAGCTGACTCTGAAACACGGGATTTTACCCACCACCTTCCAAAAGAAATTTTACCCACCACCTTCCAAAAGAATTTTTGCTTAGCCAGGAAGTAGCTGGGTACTAACCCAAGAAGACACTCACCTGGGATTAACAAACACCTTCTTCAGTATGGAAATACAGTGAGAAAGGATGGCCTGTCATACACACGTGAGTGTGAATTATTAACTGAATTCTTTTCACAGCCCAGGGAAAGGAGAATGATGAAAGGGGCAAAGATGGGAGGGCAAGGATGGTCTGGGCTCAGCAGCAGCCACAACTGTAGCTCTAGCCTTCTGAGCTAGCTCTTACCCAGACTTTACAATAATCCTTCTTAGCAAATGTCAGCCCCATTTTCCAAATGAGGAAACTGAGGACACGGAGAAGTTAAGCGGCCTGCTCTAAGCATGTGTTAAGAGATGCGACGGAGCAACAAAGATGGGAAAGGTATCTCTCAGCTCTCACACCAGAAGCCTGATGCCCTCAGAACCCAGGCAGAGATTCCTCCATGGTTCTGCCAGGAGGACTCTAAGCAGAGTTCCTCTGTGAGAAAGGAAGTTTCACATAACCACCTCAGAGAAGAACTTTTAGAACCTAATCCCAAGAGTAGGAGTGTGACTTCCATGAAAGTCCCTGAGGAAGAGGCTTGCTTTAAGGTGGATAAAAATGTACTATGCTACCCACGTTGGAAGCATTTCCATTTAATCTGTACTACCATTTGGCAAGGAATGCCCTCAAATACGATGCATTTACTGATGTATTTCTTCTACTTCAATAGGGGGAAAGGGGTTCAAAGCAATTGATGGTCTAGGACTTTATAAGATGTCTCAGCCTCTCCTGGATGTTAATTCATTTGCTGATGTCAGAAGTCTGGCTCTTCTGAGTAACTCTACCCCAGCCTTGGGTGGTCAAAGCCCCTGTCCAGGAAGTCCATGACGATCTGGCATCAAGATAACATGTGAACTTGTTATTAGCTGAGCACTTACTATGTGTCAGGCATACAGGAGACATCCAATTAAAATGTACAGATTGAGATCTGAGGCTTAGAGACAGAGTAATTTATCCAAGGGAGAAGAACTCATAAATGGCTGAGCCAAGGGTCCAACTAAGGTGTGTTCAACTCTAATCCTATTTTGAATCCTTCATGACTACCCTGTCTTTCCTCAAACCAGAATCAGGAAACTGCCCACTTTCCATGTCAACCAGTTCCTCTCTCCCAGTTCCTTTCAATTAATTGTTCATAGGCAAGTTTCAGATCTATACTCTCATGATTCACAATAAACCTTCTTTATCGCTATTTGAGGGTTGAGTTTATTTCCTGGGAAGAGCTTCAGGGGGGCTGTTGGTTTGTTAATATCTTAGCCCCCTCTCCTCCCAAAATGTCATTGGGGGGAGGAGGGGAATAAAGCCTTTCCCTTCAAGGTCCAATTTCAGTATTACTTCCTCTGCACCACCACTGGGCAATACAGCAATATGGATATGTCATAAGCATTCACCCCACGTGGTATTTTACCCTTCATTTTGACATTATGTAAGGAAATTCATGTTCCTAAAAATTAGTGTATAAAAAATGAAAGTCTCTGCCTTCTCAATTCACTCCCTCCAATCCACCCCTTTCAATAATGTAACATCTCCCAGATCCTTCTGGAGATGCAAACATGTTTCATCAACATCTCATCAACTCTAAGAAACCACTGATTACAAGATGCAGTATGATTTTATTTCTAAAAAATATTGTTACAAAAATATCACTGGAAAACCATATTTTGACATAGTGAAACTTTTTTAAATCATGTCGATCTTGCACATAGAGGAAAATATAAGCAAAAAAATTGGGTAAGATACACCTAAAACAACTTCTCAGAGAGATCAATATCCATACTTTTCTACACATGACTCTCCATAATGAGAGCACTGGCCACATCAAAGCACTGCTCAGAATGCTCCCCTCCTAACACAGGGATTTTCCTCCCCTGCACCACATTCGCTCTCAGGCTCACCACCACCTGCCAGCCAAATTTTAAGACACAACACAATTTCAAAAACAGGCCTCCCTGGTGGCACAAGGGGTAAAGCACAGCACTGTGAAGCTGTCCGCAGCCTTTGCAGCATGAGTTCGATCCCAGCCGGCCAGGGAGCTACCCACATGATGCAGCAGACCTCTCCTGACTTGCCTGCTGCTCCCCTCAGCAGTGTATTTCGGTCTGCCTGTTCTGTTCGCCACTCTGTCTCTGGTGAATCCTCTCACCCCCCACACCTCTGGCCTGTACCCCAGTCTTTGTACGCATAAATAAATAAATCTTAAAAAAAAAAAAGTCCAATATGGCAAAAACTTGCATCTGGGATCTGATAAAGACAAGAGACACAACCTTCCCACTGGATTGTGACAATCTCTTTACGTGCCTGCTTCCCTTGCTAACCTGTAAATGTCCAAGGGGAGTTTACTGATCACCATTCATTGAACATCTTTTGCTTATCACCAAATCTTTGCACAGAGAAGCACCTGTGGACATTTAAAAATGCCCAGGGGTAACAGCAGTTCATGCAAAACTAGGAGTAGCTGGTTTCAAAATGCCTCAGGTAAAGGGGAAGAGAGATGAAAGAATGAAAAATTGAGTTTGGCTTATCAGCAATAGATTCCAGTCTCCTCCCTCTGCAACATCAAGGGATATCACCTGAGGGGCTCTGTGAGCTTCCCCCTACTCAAAAAGTAAAACCACCTCTGCAAGAAGTCAGACAAGAATTAATCTTTAAACTGCTTGCTAGCAAGCCTTACCCAAACCCTCTGTAATCACATCTGGCAACAACTGCTACATCTGTCCCAAGGGGTGACAGATGAGTGCCAAGCACAGGTAAGGTGGTTGTGTTAGTTCTATTGCTTCTCCTGCATGGACCTTACTTTTGGGCGGTGTATTTTTAAAACTAACTGAGAACATCTTAGTGAATTTCAAAAAGACTCCTATGTTCCTGGGTTATGGCCTCACAAATACAGGGAGGGAAAAATCTCAATCAGAAGTAGGCGTGGAGGCCAAATGTAGTCTGCTTTGATCTAAAGATAAAAATTAAAATACCTACAGTAATGGTTCCCAGTGGGAGGCAGACAACAATATGGAGTCTCTTAGAAATTCAGAAACACTGCACCAATCCCAGCTCTGCCCAGTCTCTAGGACCGGTGTACTATCTGAGAAAGCTGCACAGAGGCTGGTTCACCAGCTCAAGTGGGATCCTGCTTAGGTGGAATCCCTGGTGTGATAGATGATCCCTGGGGGAGGAGAGGAAAGCGTCTGACTTCAGCTAGACCCATTCTGAATTGGTCCTGTGAAAGGATCTGTATCCTATGAATTACAAACCCAAGAGTCATTCCATGTGGAATTCAATTACTTTGGGTTTCGGGGCTGGGTGGCGAGGGAAGAGGGGAGAACCAAACCCAAAAGTTAAAATGTGGAACAAGAAGGAAAGCATACAGATAGGCAGGGACGGTCTTGCCCTGGCCTCCCCAGTGCCTGGCACATATCAGAGACACAAACATCCACTGAATGGATTCACGCGGCTGATAAACACACCGTTATGCACATCAGCAAATTTCCACTGAGCCACCCACTGTGTGTAGGCTCCTAGAGCTGGGTCCGGCATCTCAGGCCAGAGCTCCCCTGTCAATTCACCAGTGGAAAAGATTTTATTGCAGCTTTGGCTTCACTGGACTCCTGAGTAGAGATGTTCTAGAAGCATTTCCCTCTTTAATAATTTCTAGTCCTAAAGGAAGTGGGGCTTGCCTCCAAACCACAGTAACATATCCCCCAATTTCCAATTACACAGATGTTTATCATTCTTACATTTTATGATTAAGGTAAAACTCAACAGTGAAAGGAATTAGGGAGGTATTTTGAACACACCACAGTACACACTTTCTATCAAAATCGGAAAGAACATTACCAACCTTTTCTCTCCAGTATTTAAAACAAAAGTGTGGAATTATGGGAATTTGGTGCTTCCACCAACGTGAAATGCTATTAGGTAGTTTGCTTTCTGTTCTTCTCTCAATGAAAATACCTGAGGAGGTCTTCTAAGTGTCCCAGATTTCAAGTGGAGGCTGACAGTTCCCTCAGCTGATGGGGCTCTTTCTAACTCTAACTACCATTGTCTCCCAAAGGCTTTGAGATGAAAAGGCTGCCAGGGAGAAAGGGTTGAAAGAGATTCCACCAAAGGAAGCATCAGCTCACAATGGCCTCAGAGTCAGCTAGGCCCCAAGACACCCCCAGCCAAAGCAATGGGTGATCTGAAAATGAAGCATATCAAAATGCTATTGATAAGCTAAATTACCAGACAGCTTATCTGAGGCCCACATCCGCCATATGGTGCCCCAACTTCTGCCGCCTGTTGCTGCCACAACAATAGGCACGCCTACCCAGAAAGCACCCTCGGACAGAAACCCAGCAGCAGAGGCATGTGGGGTGGTTACTGCGTTTACATTTTATTTTGTGCCATTAGCTCTGTGCCTCCCCCATCCCAGGAGGGACCTGAAACAAACACACATTCAATGTCTAAAATAACCTGTTACCTGTAGGACACACGCAAGCACGCTGCATGTGTGCACAGGTGTGGGTATAGAGCAAGTGAACAGAGAAAAAACCTGATGTCAACTTCAGAAATGGAGCTGCCTGGTGGGGGAGGGCGAGCCGGGCCGGCTCCAGGCTAGAGCTGCAGGCAGACAATGCGCTTTTCTCAAAACACTCGGGCGGGCGGGCCTCGGGGAGTGGCTATTTAAAACACTTGGCTCCTTTTATTTCACCACCATGGAAGTGAATTCTGCTCTTAAGTGCCAGAGCAAATGAAGTCATTTGGTTTCCACGGGCTCCCTTTGCATTTTAGCAGTGGAAGTCAAACTGGACGAAAGTCGGAAGGTCCGGCCGAAGTTGTTCATTCTTCCAATTAAAATTGATTCCACTGAGGATTGGCGCCTGGACTTCATTAACTTTTCTCTTTGAAAAGACATTAAGGTCACAGAAAATTTAAAAGATATTGGACACTGGAATGAATTCTGTCAAAGATGACTCCCTTCACAAAATGTCATCAAGTCAGGTATAAAGACAAGCAGCTCAGGATGTCACCTTCTACAGACCTGATTGGTATTAAAGATGATGATTTTTGAAATATGGATTGATCAGATTTCTGCTCTTCCACTGTCTCAAAGAGAGTGTACTATCTATGCAGAGATTCTATCATTGATGGTAATAAAATATCCATGTATTTAGTTTACCATATAGTAGGGAAAAAGACACCAGTTTTCAAAAGAACTCAGCAACACATAGCATCTGGTTATGCAAAAATGCACAAGAGACAGGTCTGGATACAGTGCAAAGCAGGGGAGGGGAAGGTTGTGTCTTCATATCTACTTAACTATTCCAGAAAGGCAGTCATTTCATACCTCCCCCTTTCTCCCCCCAATTACCCACACCTAGGCAGACAACGTTCTTGGATGAACTTTTCAAATTTTCTTAAACATTCTCAGTTTAGGGAAAAAAATATCCTTTCAAGTTAAATTGAGATTGCAGTTGAACTCCATCCAAGAGCAGAGCTGAACTGAATTATGATAATTAGAAAGCTGTGCCTATAAAAAAGCAGCGTAGTTCATGCATTTTTTTTTTAAAGTTCATGCCAGAGAATATAAGTTCAATATGTTCTCACATAATTAACATTTCCCACCATTAGCGGCAGTTTTTCAGTTTATATATCAGTAAAAACAACAGCACTCGTCATTGTTGTATATTCCCAGTCAATAGTGCTTCAGTCACTTTACACATACATCTAAACCTGTGAGATGCCTAAAAGCAACCAGAATTTCCCACTGGAGACGTGGGGAGCTTAAAGCGTTAATCAACAAACAAGTTTTCTTTTAAACTCATTTTCCAGGGTTGGGCCCTGTCCCTCAAACTACAGCTGCTAATGAAATCCTAGGACAGCCTTAAACACAAATTTGAAAAAGAACAAAAAGCATTGATCAGGATAGTAAAAACTGATTTTAAACTGGTGAAGGGGGAGGGGGAAACAATATAGTCAGGTTGGAGCCTTCCCTTGGCTGCCACAAAAGTAGGGAAGAGCCTCTGAGGACACCCCTGACTCCAGCCAATCAGAAGAGATACCAGCGGTTTTACAGTTAGCCAGGACTCCCATACTATGGAAAGTATTTTTTTAAAAGCCTTCCAACCATGCAAAAAGCCAGTGGACAAAAGGCGAACTTAAGAGTTGAGTGTGACCCACCCTCTAAGAAATATCATCCTGAAAACCCACCCTTCAAAGTATTGCATTTGCTTTGACTCAAACAAAAATACATATTTCAAAATGCCCTCATTCTGCACCGCTACAAAGCCCAAATATAGCTTGGGGTGGGGGGGTGGGGGGAAGGTTGAATTTCAAACAAGAATTCAAATATGAGATGAGGTCAAGAAAACTTAGGATGAGATTCTTACAGATTGAAGGCTCTCAACAGGTTCACAGCTTTAAAACAAAGCAACATAAAAATCCACACAAAAAACACTCGAGATATTTACACCCCAATATACTAGCATTCCACAAACTATCCCAGAAGAGGGAAGGCCCTGAATTTCCTGATTTTGGACATATTAAGCACTTGCAAAACAAATGCTAAACAAGGTCTCACTGGGTACTGGTTTAAAAAACAAACAAACAAAACACCCCAACCCTGAAAAGTGAAATGCTTAGGAGGGACCCGAATCACTTGGTTGTATCACCTTTGTGAATATGAAAGACTAAAAGATATCACTGAGTTGTTCAAACCTGATTAGGGATCTAATTTAAATACCACAGGATAATCTGTGGCTTCTACAGATAAAATTTTAAAAGGCACCCTGCAGCTCTAAAAGATTACACCGCCCTGGGCTAGTCCCTAAGTAGCCCGGCAGCAGAGCCTAAGTTTTTGAAGGGGGAGTAAGTTTACAATAAATCCCTCCAGCCCAGTTCTGAGTAGGATATCGGCACTCTGCAGCTGCAGTCACTGAACCCTAAACGGAAATCTGTAATCCCGCATTTATCAACAGAAAGGTGGGTTCCTGATTTTCTTGCAGGTCTACACAGAAAGCTGGACACTTGCTCTGGACAGTCCTCTTCAATCTTTGGAGAAAACAGACCCCAAAAGTTTTAGCACTAAGCAGATCCAACCTCTTTTTTCCCTTTCACCATTTCTTTATGGGGAACAAGATAAAAGTGCCTAAAATACAAACTCAAAAGTGTTTACCCACTGCCTGCTTGCGAATATGGTCACTTTACATACACTGGATCAGACATGCAGTTATTTGCACCAACCCTTAGACTGATAAAACACCACAGTTTTCATTTGCAGGCAGTATAATTATGCTCACAATTAACAGATAATAACACATGAGATTAGAGTGAAGAGTAATCCCACAGATGGACAGGCTCTTGTAGGACCGCCACGTATACGAGATTCAATCAATTTCTAAAGCAAGAAACCTGAAAATATTGTTAATGGCACAGCTTGTTTCTTCAAAGGCCTCTCTAACATTTGGAAGCCACGTTCTCTAGATGTTCCTGCCACATATTTTTCTTCTGAAAATGTAACAAGTAGGATCTAGACACTAATGATAAACTATATTTTCCCCAAATTTTCCCATTAAGAAAAGCCCTCTTACACTTGCTGTTCTATACTGTCAGAGTCAGCAAAATCCAAAACTGTTTATAAATGACTGAAGCTCAAACAGGAAAAAAAAAAAAAAGCCCACATATCCATTCCCGTATGACTTGCTTGTCCTCTTTTCTAAATAAAAAGGAATGCCAGTCCCAGAGTATATGAATATATCACTCTTGCAAAAGAGGGGTGGGTGGGGGGAGAAAGGGAGAAGGTAGGAGGAAAGCAACTTTCTCCAGGTTGCCCACCCCCACCCCCACACACATACATCCTTAGTTGTGTGTAATTAGTTTGCTGTGGGGGCACACGCAGCACCTCCATCTCTACCTGGCAGAAAGTAAGCTAGGTTATTCTCCCTCTTTAAATTAAATTTCATCAAGTGTATGTCATGGTAAGTTCTGGCCTATGGTTTTTGGTTTTTTGGGTTTGTTTTTTTTTTTTTTTTGAGGGGTTGGGAGGGCACCTCCGATAATCTCTCTTAAGCATGTGATCTGAATGGAGTTCTATATTTGTTACTTTATGAAAGATTACATAGGGAAGGAATCTATCCCAAATTCTTTCCTATTTTTTTTTACCCTTATTTTCAAGGCAAATTGTCACATTGGTTTTGTTTCAAACTTTTAAGGAAAAAAAAGTATTCTAATATCCCCTAAAATTGAAGCTCAATTAGTACTTATAAAAGTAAAATTAAAATCCATTTTGGTACTTTTATATCACCAGCAAGAAATAGTAAATGGATATAGCTTATCGGTTCATTTTTTTACACCACCAACAAATAAACATTGTAAACTCTGTTTAAAACCCAAAACCTGAGTGTTCAACAAAGATTTGCACAAAAAAAATCTTAAAAATATCTATGACCATTTATGGAAATAGTGAGATTGGAAAAATAAGTGTTTCCCCCGAAAAAATAATCAACAATTCAAAACCTCCCTCTTGACAAAGGTTCAAATAATTCATTTGTGTTTCCTGAGTCATTTTGTAATCAGTTCTATTTCCCAAGATTCTTACCAAAGTTGTATCTAAGCCCAGCCCTTATAACATTTAGATATGCTTGAACCCAAAAAATTATGCTATTGACAGAAGAGTACAAACCCCACAGTGAAAGGATGAAGCATTGGGCACAGCTGAGGTCTGTTCCCCAAACACTGCCTGTGAGAACTAGCAGGGAAGCCACGGAGCATAAGAGACTAGAAGAACTCACTGCTGGCTGCAGAGAAAGGAGCCCACTCCGGGTTGACAATGAAGTAAGACCACATCTTCCTGCAGGATGGGATCTATTCAGGTAACCACCTGCAGGAACGCAGTACAACACAGCCAAAAGCCGCAGAAAACTTCCAAAAAACGAGGTGAGGGGTGGGGAGATAGAAACATGTGGCTGCCCTAAACTAATAGTGCTCCACTCTTTTGCAATATCTGTAGCATTTTAAATATTTTCTTTAAACTATTTTGAAATCTGATAGGTTTCGTAGACCTTTCTGTCCCTGGACCTGGGCTCCCTCCAAGGCTGTTTTTAAAACACGGCCTTTTTACATTACCCACTCCTGGAACATCATCTGTGTCTAAGTTTCCAGTGCTTACTGAGGTCAATTTTCATTTCTGCAAATCACAGGCAGCCACTTGTTTCTGAGAAGTTAACAAGCCTCCTGAGAAATGCTAGTGGCTGGTATTTCATTGTTTCATAAATATTTTTATACAGTGACACCATTCAACTTGAAATAAATCTTCAAAAATAAAGACAATTAAAAAAAGCAAAGAAAATTGTGATCTGGACTTTATTTTCGCGAGACGAGAAGAAGGGAGGTGTGAGAGTTCCCATTGTTTTCAACTCTTTAAAAATGTTGCTTCGATTTAAAAGAATACAAACACATGAAAAAAGAAAGAAAACTCACAAGTTGAGCTTTCTTCACAGCGGCCCTGTGGACTTTTGAAAACAAGTGTTGTTGCAGCTACGAACAAAGACTAGAAAGAAGTGCACCCTGATTTTTTTTTTTGTTTTCCCTTCCTGGGGATCATTTCTCTTCCGATAAACAATCAAATCCCCCAGCATTTCCTACCGAAGGGAAGTTTTCCAGGGAGTCTTCTCCAGGGTTTGTTGGTAACTGCGACTCAGTCTTTTTTGGACACAATGTTTCTGCTGACTCCTGAAAATTTTCCACTTGAATGTGCAATGAAGCAGCGGCGGCCGCAGCAACAGTCCTGGAGCAGCGGCAAAGACCGCCGAGCCTGCTTTCATCTTTGAGAAGAAGGAGCGAACCCCCGCCAGCAGCACCAGTCCGCGCAGACCCCCGCCTGGCCTCGGGGGGCCCCCCGGAGCCTGCTCCCCCTCACGGCCCTCGCCACCCGCGGGTGCGGGGGGGAAGCGGGTGTCGGGCCGGCTCGGGACTCGGAGGCGGCGGCCGCGGCTCCCCGGCCCGCGTTCGCGCGGAACTTCTGACTTCTCGGGGCGCCCGTGCCGCCCGCCCGCGGGTGTGTGCGCGCGAGCGCGTGCCGGCGGGCGGGCGGGCGAGGGGGCGCGGCGCGGCCGTCCGGGCGCCCCGGGGGCCGCCGGCCGGGGCCGCCTGTTGCCGCGCGGGCTCCGCAGCGCGCGGCCCAACTTGGCGTCCCGGCAACTCGCGCGGCGGCGCCCGGCCGCTCACCTTGAAAGGGGCGCAGGGAGGCGATCGCGGGGGCCCGGCCCTCCGCGCGCCCGCCCGCCCGGCGCACACAAAGCAGAGCCGGGAGAGAAAGGAGGGCCGGAGCGGAGCGCGCTCCTCCGGGCCCCCGCCCCCCGGCGCCCGCGCGCCCCCCGCGCCCCCCGCGCCCGGCACCGGCCCCGCGCGCCAACTTACCTCGGCGAAGGCACCGCCGCAGCGCCCCGCGCGTCCGAGGCAAACTTCAGCAGCGCCGCTTCCCCCGCGCTGCGCCGGCGCCCGGCTCCCTCCCGGCTCCCGGCTGGGCCACCCCACCCCTGCCTAGCGCCGCTCCTGCCCCGGGGCCGGCCGGACGCGCCGCGCGGCTGCCCGCAGCTCCGGGCGACGGTGCGCGGGGCGGGGGCGCGTCACTGCATGGCCTGTCCTGGACGCGGCCGCCCCGGGCCCGGGCCCCGCCGCGCGGACTGGCCGCGGGTGGACGCGAGTCTGCAAAGTGCTTGGTGGGCGCCCGCGGCGGGCGGCGGGGCCGCGGCGGCGGCTGCAGAGGCTCGGCTCGGCTCGGCTCGGGCGGCGCGGCGCGGCGCGAGCGATGCTAAGAATGTTCGGAATGAGGACAGGAATGAAATGAACGCCAGGACCGAACTCGCTCCGGAGGGGTGGGGCCTCGGTGACGTCATGCGGCCGGCCGCCCGGGGCCGGGGGCGGGGCCTCCCGCGCCGGTGACGTCATGGGGAGGCTGGGCGGGCCCGGCCGGGCCGCCGCGCCGCTGGGGCGCGGACTCCCCGCGGAGGGGCGGCGGGGCGGAGACTCCGGCCCGCTGGGGCGCGGGGCGCGCGCGGGAGCCGCCCTCTCCCCGCCCGGCGCGGGCTCCGGGCTTTGTCCCGGGCTGGGCGGGGCGGCGGGAGGAGGGAGCCGGCGGTGCCTGCGCCCGCGCGGAGAACTCTGGAATCCTGGGTTCTCGCCCCGGGGCGCGCGCGCCCAGCCGGCCCTGCCTCAGTTTCCCCCGTCCCGGAGGTGCAGGCGCGGGCGGCCGCGCCTAGAGCCGCTGGGCGCGCAGAAGTCTGCAAGGGCTGGGGGAGAAGTTGCGGCCCCCCGGTTTCAGGTGGCGCTCCAGCGCGGGGGCGCCGTCCCCGGGCGCGCTGCCCGGCCTGCCATGTCTTCCCCTCGTCTCTTTCACTTTGGGAGGCGCGCAGGGGTCTGAGTTAGAGCGAGATCTGCCCTGTTGGGAAGGGAGACCTTGAGCGTGGCAGAGGAAGCGTAATTGCAGAGTTCGTGATCACCCTGGCCCGCCAGCAGCGGTTTCTCTCCAAGTCGCTAAAGAAGTTAAATGCACTTACTCCTGCTGTGTGTGCTTTCGAAAGTAATGCGTCAGGGGAAATCTCCCTCGATTTTAAAATACCACATCTGGCAACTTCACATCGTGTGTGTGTGTGTGTGTGTGTGTGTGTGTGTGTGTGTGTGTGTGTGAGTGAACTTCACTTCCGTAGTTGAAGATCAATTCGAATCCTAACCTTTGCGGGTAGTCACGAAAAAGTGACATAGACTCAGTGGGAAATGAGGAAACAGCTCGGTCACGTTGACCCACTGTGGGCAGAATTGTCTATAAAGTTTTGGTTGATAGTAATCTGCAATTTCATTTAAAGTAGCAATGTGGTTCCCTCTGTTCCTTCTAGACACTTTGCTCTCCTTTCCAGTTGGGGCCTCAGGATAAATAATGGTGCCTGCTTTATATGCCCCACTAGTCCCTAAATATGGGTGGGGGAGAGAAGTCAAATGTGATTGCTGCAGCACATTTTCCAAAAACAACTTTTACTAATGCATTTTACGTGAATTTTTGTTGTTGACATAATTAAAAAGGCACGTGCAGTTGTTAAATAATAATAGAGAAATCCTTTGTTCACTTGGCCCCAATCTCCCCAATGGTAATGTCTTCCTAAACTATAAAATAATAGCACAATCAGGATATTGACAGTCCACATATCTTATTCACATTCCCCCCTGGTCTTACTTAAACTTATTTGTATGTGCCGGTAACACAGTTCATACAATTTTCTCATGGTTGGGTGTTAATGTATTTTACCTCTAGTTTGCATATAAGAAGATGATACAGTTCGGTTCACAGTAATGACCCCAGCCACCTTAACCCTGGTTTTTGGAAATGTGTTAGCAAAACACGTAATTAATTTGGCATTTAAGTTTTACTAGGCAGATCTCTGTCCAAATGTCCTCTAAAAGCATCAGAGTCTGATGGCAGTGCCAACTAATTTGTGTGGCTTCTAATCTACTGTTTTTTGACCCAGTGCACCTGGGCACTTTTCAGGCTCTAGGTTCCAACTAACCTAACAATACAAGGTCTCCCATTCCTTAATGAATTAAGGAAAAATTCCTTGACCTGAGGCTCAGCTGTGTTCATGACTATCTTACTACGAGTTCCTGACCAGTGTTCGCTCCAACTTCTCCTTTGTACAGGCATTGGAACTCACCTTAAAAACCTTTTCTTCCAGAAGATTAAATATGTCCTTCTCAGAGGCCTGAAGCTCCTTGCTTCACACACACTATTTACATTATGTTCTGGTGATGGCCCCATATTGAGCCCTTAGAAAGTTGACTGGGTCTTATTCAGCTAAGCCCCTAGAAAGAGGACTGGGTCTCCTTTGGCTAACCTGCCCCGGACCTGTATGTAAGCAAGAAGATAACTCATTGTTGTATCTCCATCCTAAGTTCCACACATTTTCACACATTCGAGTCACCCATTGCTCAATGCATAGGACCTATGTGTTTATTGCCCAGGAACTATTTCCTCTAGCCTCTGAGGACATGAACAATGTCTGCTAAAATGATAGCAGCTGCCATGTATTTGGCATTTTGCATTTACCATCTCAATCCTCATGGCACCTGTAGAAGGTGGTGTTTATTGGCTCAGTTTATACAGGTGAGAAACAGGTGTAGGAAGGCTTAGGCCTTGCCCCTGGTCCAAAAGTCAGGAGCATAGGAACCATGAATTCCTTCTGATTTCAGCCCTTGTTTATAACCACTGAGTTCTGCTCACAAGGCTGAAATTGATGTATATGTATGTATATTACCTCATTGAATCCCCACAACTCCCCTCTGAGGTAGGCAGTCTTACTACTCTCATTTT
This sequence comes from Talpa europaea, assembly GCF_964194135.1. Lineage (NCBI taxonomy): Eukaryota > Metazoa > Chordata > Mammalia > Eulipotyphla > Talpidae > Talpa > Talpa europaea. The sequence goes on along the minus strand of NC_140073.1, from coordinate 36,062,536 downwards.
ATAGATAATCAAACTAAGGACAGGAGAGCTGAAATAATTTGGTGCGGATCCTCCATCTAGAAAGTACAGAGAGGATTCAAACCCAGGCAGTCCAGATTTCGTGCTCTTAACCTTCCACTTAACTACCAAATGCAGTACTATAATAAATGCAAAGATCAACCTTTTGCAGTGGTAACCTACCCTGACTTATCAGTGTATGTGTGTCACTAATGGAACAAGAGAGTTTGTTACCCTCCAAATTTACTAAGAAAGAAACTAACTTGTAACACATAAAAGAAAGTGATCCACTTCATGCTAAGTAACAAATCATGCTGACAGAACTGAGTCCCCCTGAAATGGGGAGGGGGATAGGGGTGCTTTGAAATTTGCCCTAAGGAAGCACCTGCCTTGTCAAGCTATTAAAATGAAAGACAAAATGTATCAATGATACTGATACAATTTATCTTATGTCCAATGAAGTTGAGCACCTTTCTAATTGGAATATAAATTGGTGCAACCACTTTGGAAAAGTTTGATGTTAGCTCATGAGAGATAGGCATACTCTATATCCCCAAAGTTCCTTATAGGATTACAGCCAAAATAAACTCAGGTACCTGTGCACCAGGACACACACACATGAGTGTTCATTTTTGTAATAACCTCATACAAGGTGCAAGCCAAATGTCCATTAATGGTAGAAAGGATCAGTGAATTGTGATACAAGCATACAATCAAATACTGTGCAGCATTAAAAATGATTGAAATACAACCACATGCTACAGTTTAGATGAATCCTAGAAATACAATATTGAGGGAGAGAAGCATGAAAAATACACCGATTAATATAATTGTGTTAATATAAAGTTCAAAGCCAAACAAAATTTAACAGCATTGTTTGAGGTTACTTAGAAAGATGGTAAAACTAGGAAGAAAAAAACTAGCTTGAAGAACATAAAATACTTGGGTCTCCCCTGGTGGCGCAGCGGTTGAGCGCTGGGCTGCGAAGCTGCCCACAGCCTCTGCAGCACCGGTTCGATCCCCGGCCGCCGGTGAGGGTCCCACATGGCACACAGACCTCTCCTGCTGCCCGCTGCCCCCCTCAGCAGTGTATTCCGTCAGTCTGCCTGTTCTGCTCCCCGCTCTGGCTCTGGTGAATTCTCTCGCCCTCCCGCGCTTCTGACTGTACCCAGTGCTTGTATAAATAAATAAATAAATCTTTAAAAAAAAAAAAAAAAGAACATAAAATACTTAATAATACCCCTGTTCTAGTGTACATTGTGACAGGGAAAAGGAGAAGCAGGAGCGGAGGCTTCTGAAATGCTGGCAATCTTACAGAGTTTTATGCTTACGTGGTTGTTCACTATAATGATTTATTAACTTATGTATTTATCTGAGCACTCATTCCTACAAATTTGTTGTATTTCACAAGGTTTTACAAAGTTAAATAACAAATGCTAGTGAGAACTGTCAATGTCTTCCAAGTGCCATGACTAGATCTGATTCTGAATTTTATCTGTCACACTTTTGCATAATTCTTGCAATATATGATCCTTTCCACATCTTCCAATCTATATTGGACCCTTTCCATCAATATTTAAAACACACAAGTCTCTCTCCCCCATCTTAAAAAAATAAACAAACAACCTATCGCTCTAACCTCATCCTTAGCAACTGTCCTCTCACCTCCCTTTCATAGCTATGCAGCTGAAAGGAGTTGTCTGAGTTCATTACCTCCACGTCTTTACCTGTCACCATTCCTCAACTCTTTCCAATTATTCTTCTGCCTCCATCATTTATTCTCAAAACAGGTGTCCTTCTAACCCTCATGACTCTGTGTAGCTAGTTCAATGGGCCTTTCATCAATTTCATCTTGGATCATTTGACATTGCTAACCTCCCTGAAATAATCTCCCTCTCTCTCTGGCACAATTTTCTAGTTTTCTTTTCTTCTCTGGCTGCTCTATCTCATTTTCCTATGCTCACCCATTCTCTTTTAGTTTGCTGTTAAAACAGTTCTGGATTCTAGGTTTTCTTCTATTCTCACATTTTATTCTATCTGAGTTAATTCTGGCTCATTCAGTCCCATGATTTCAATGATTATTTATTTACTGCTCTCTTTCAAACATACACATGTAGTCCTATCTCTTTGGAATTCCAGATGTATATATCTAATTTCCTGCTTGACAACATCATTTGGATAGCTCAAATGTATGTTGAACAATATGTCCAAAGCCATGATCTTCTGCTGACTGTATGTAGTCTTCTTCGGGTGGTTTCCTATCTGGGAAAGCGCCAGAAACCTAGATGTCAGGTTGAATACTTTTCTATCTGTGAATACCCTCCAAGGTCTTACATGATCTAACCACTCCCTCCTTTCTCAGGGATCTTGCATATCTCCTTGGCAATTGTGTGTTCCTACTACACTGGATACTTTTGGTTCCTTAAATTTATCATTTGGTGGCAGTGCCCTTGTTAGTATAGTTGCTTGGAATACTTTTCCCTCCTCTTTATCTAATTCATTCCTCTCCTTTATTAGCTGAAATGTTATTTCATCAAGCAGGTCTTTCCTGATCTCCCAGACTTTATCACAAGCTGTTCTACTGTATTAGTTCTCTAATACTGGATAATACATCTCCCTAAAACTTAATGTCTTAAAGCAGCATCAGTCATTCATGAACTTTGGTTTCTGTGGGTCAGGTATTTGGGAATGTTGGTTTCTGACTTGGGGGTGAAATTGTAGTCAGATGACACCCACGAATGCAGTTATTTCATGGTTTTATTGGGATTGGCATTTCTGTGTTAAGACTGTTCGCTTATGACTGTAAAGTTGGTGTTGGTTCTTGGTAAGAGAACTGTTTCTCTCTACCTGTTTCCTGGCTTCCTCAGATTTTGGTGACTGGAATTCAAAGTCAAACATTGAAAGAGATTGGGTGGAAGGGCTCTATCCTTTCTGTGAACTAGTCTCAGAAGCCACATAGCATCACTTCTATCATAGCCTATTTGTTTCAAGTGAATCTTTAAGATTGGCCCACATCCAATGGAAGGAGAATTAGATTCTACCTTTTAGAGGAAGAAATGTAAAAAAAAAAAATATGCAGATATTTAAAAAATCACCTCACCTATACTCTCCTGGACTTATCTGTACTTTTGTATAACATAATTACGTTATAAAGATATAGTCCCATAAATACATAGTATGTACTTTGGTGATTGTCTGATTGATTCCTATCTCCCCACACTAGAACACAAGCTTGTGGAACAAGAATCTTATCTGCTTTTCCTACCATTTTATCCCTAATGCCTAGCCCATTATCTGGCAATTGGTGTGGGATAAATATGAATTAGTTATTCATTATATGTGACACCTGCAACAGCCTTTTAAAATAGGTATCCTTTTCACTTTATAGTTATGGGGTCATAATGGTTGAATAAATTGTTCAAAGATGAAACTTTGAATCCAGGTCTCTCTGATGCTAAGTCAGAACTAGTTTTAGGACTCCAGACATCCCAGGCCCACAAAAAGGCACAGAAGTTACGTTGGCCTGAGTGAAATCATGTCCTGGGTGTCCATGTTTCCTCAGCAGGAAGCCAAGGCTTTCCAGCTGTATGAATTTAAAACAGCGTGATCCTTAAGGTGAGAAAATACCTTAAGAATCTAGTCATGGGCCTCCCTGGTGGCGCAGGTGGTCGAATGCAGCGCGGTGAAGCTGTACGCAGCCTCTGCAGTGCTGGTTTGATCCCTGCCGGCTGTGGAGCAACCCACATGGCACTGGGCTGGCCTCTCCTATCTTGCCCACTGCTCCCCTCAGCAGTGTATTTCAGTCACTCTACCTGTTCTGTTCCCCACTCTGTCTCTGGTGAATCCTCTCACCCTGCCGCACATCTGGCCTGTGCCCCGGTTCTTGTATAAATGATTTTTAAAATCTTAAAAAAAAAAAAGCCTCGTCAAAGTAATTGACTCTTGTGTTTACTTATCATGAGAAAAAAAAGAACAAGATGTGGAGTTTCTGGAAGTTCAAATCTACTCCTGACCGACTACCAGAGTAGTCACCAGGAAAATTAGAGAACTAGCTTCTCTCTAAGCCCCTGTGTAACTCCACCACTGTGGAACTTCATCTCCTTCACTGAGGAGAAAGGGGCCCTTCAATAACTGCTGTGTCCAGTGAGGGGGCCATTAATCATTTGTGGGCATTTAAATTAATTAAACTAAATTAAATACAAAAATTCAGTTCTGCAGTCATACTAGCCACATCAAATGTTCAGAAACCACATGTTTTAGTGGTGGCCATATTGGAAAGTGTCAGTATAGGACATTTGTATCATCAGAAAATTCTATTGGTCGTGAAAACAGACCAGAAAACATAGATCATCCTAGCCCCAGACGAAAGGGAGGCTGGTATGCAGCTGCCTTCTAAGAAGGGGAGGAATTTACCCACCCCAAGAGCCCCTGCAGGACATAGTCCTTAATCATGGAGCTTAGGGCAGGGACTTGCCTCCACAGATCTGTGCTCTCTCATCTCGCTGCCTCTTCTCCACCTAGCCTCAGAGACATCAGTCTCACTTTAAATAATCACCATCACTCTCCAAAGCAGACAACTCCTTGCCTGCTGCCCTGAATCCCGTGAGCCAAGGTTGAGCCTGAGACCACACATCTTTTACCTTCTCTCTGCTTCAAACTGTTCAAGCCCTATACCCAGTCCAGCCTCTCTTCTCCATGTGTGATTTCCCTCCTTTTCAAAGAAGATCCTTCCCCAATATGTGTTCATGATTCTACCCACCAGCATATGTGTTCATGATTCTATGATGAACACATAGGGTGAATGCATTAATCAGACTTTTTACACCACTAACCTCTGTAGCTATCACCTGCGGCCTTGATCATGTTAATGCAGAAGGTTCTTGGGAGCATGGTAAACACAGGGCATGCGTGCCCGATTGTGGACACCTGGAGTACAGGTGCGCGTGCATGTCTAGGTGCACACCTGAGCCTAGAGGCGGAGATAAAAGCATTAGCTGTGGCAGTGAGAGGACCAGTGGCATGACTACAGAAGAGACAAGACCAAGAGAAAAAAGGGGTCGAGGGAGAGAAGGCCAGAGAGAGCCCTGGGAAAGGGTGTAGAGATTAGTGGGGGCCTGGGAGGCTCAGTTGCCTGCCTCCCAACTCCCTCCAACCTCATACCCCCACAGCCTGGCCCGTACCTGCCTCCTTGCATTCCAGCCTCCCTACCTGGTGTGCCTGTGTACCTGATTCCCTGATAGCATTAAAGTGAAAAATCCACCCAGGGCTCCGGGTCTCTCTTTATCTGTCTGCCCAAACTGATAGTGAACTTGCGCTGTTGCATGCTGGTACTAGGCCCCTTTACCTCAGTGGAGAATTAAGAGAATTGGTCTCTCTCTCTGTCCTTCCCTCCCTCCATCATCTTCCATGTCATCCTCTCCATCAGCACTGTCTCTGCAGTCCTCAAGTGTGCACAGTGTCCCTATGCATAAATAAATAACCCTACTTGATCCATTAGGCCACCATCCCACCTTCCCTGTCTGTTCCTTACCAATTGACTCTGGGAAGCTGTCTACAAAGACTGTGCATCCTCATCTCTCACCTAGGGTCTTGCTCCGCTCCCACCCAGTGGCTTACCATTTAATAAAACTGGTTCTCAAATTGGCATTCAAGGTTTCCTACAACCCTAGGCCTAAGTTCTTACCCATATGGTCTCTGTGTCACCTTCTAGCCACATTCATCTTTTCCCCATACCCCACATATATCTCATATCTAAAACATTCCTGTCCCTGTGTAGGGGCAGGAGGGCCCAGAGCAGGTTTCTATGACCCGAGCGACAGGTAAAGGAGTCCTGGAGCCCTCAGTGGCTTTTCAGGCTTTTACTGTCATTTTACCAGGTACACAGCAGGCAGGGGTGCCAGGGGGCCAGAAGGCTTGCAGACCTCCTAGCGCCAGGTGAATCTTCACTCTTTCTGGGCTCTCTGGAATTCTCTCATGGTCTCTGCTTCTCCTTTGTTGCTCTGCTGGTTCTGCTCTTTTCTCCTCCTCGTTCCTTGCTCGTTTCTTCCACCACTGCTACTCTTGCTCTTATAAGCCAGTCTCAGCCCAGGTGTTCCCACTGATGCAGGCCCACACCCTACTCCAGGTGTCCGCCATCAGGCATGCATCTAGGACCTCAGGGATCCACCATCAACACTCATGGAGGGAGGGCAGAAAAGCCTGATTATCACTTACCCTACACCCTGCATCTTTATTAAGACCCTTTCTAGAAATACTTGCTCCATCAACCTCCTCTTCATTGTTGGAGTCTGAACTCAAGTCCTTGCTGCAGGAAGTCTTCTTGGTAATAAAAACCCACAGTGCTTCTCTGACTCCCACCGCTGAGCACAACCTGCCCTGAGCTGCTGTGTGCTGTTGTGTGGACACTTGCCTTCTCTCCCTAGTTGAGTTTCAGATTGCTTCCTGGCAAGGAATTACCACTCACGGGCCTCCCCCATGGCGCAGCGGGTTGAGCGCAGCGCTATGGGGCTGTCCGCAGCCTCTGCAGCACCAGTTTGATCCCAGCCAGTCAGGGAGATTCCCACATGGTGCAGCAGACCTCTCCTGCCTCGCCCTCTGGTCCCCTCAGCAGTGTACCTCAATCCTTCTGCCTGTTCTGCTCCCTGCTCTGTGTCTGGTGAATTCTCTCACCCTCCCGTGCCCTGGCCTATATCCCAGTGCTAGTATAAGTAAATAAATCTGAAAAAAAAATCTGAAAAAAAAAAAAAAAAGGAATTACCACTCACATCTTTGTACTCTCAAGAGTTTGTAGCTGCAGAATCAGTGGCTAGTTAGATTGATTGATTGACTCACCCACAGACATATCCCATCATCACTTCCAAAGGGGCCAGTGGAGAGACATGCAGCACTATTTTAAATAAGCCTCCTGAAAAGAATATTATGAAATGGAGACTGTGACAGCTATTAACCATGTGAATGCCCTGAGGATGAAGGTGGCGCATTAAAAAATAATACACCTCTTTGGAAGATCCTGGTGATGGGTGTGAGCCTGTACTGAGGACAGCAAAGAGCTGCACAGCTGGCAAGCATCACTACCATTATTGGGACGTTTTGGTGAGTGAGAAAAGAAAATCACATTGTTTTTATTTCCCTGTTTGGGGCAGCAGGGTGAGGGTGGCACAGGAAGAAAGAGGACATGCTTTGGAAACAGACAAAACTTGGCCTTGATCACAGTCTTGTTGGAGGCTGGGAGGCCTGCAGCCTGGATGTACACAGTGGAGTAAGTAAGCTCTTTTTGTGTGGTAGAAGAATACTATTGGCCTGAGAAAATGTCAATGATAAAAATATGAACAGTATGATATCACGTTTTTATTTGTTTTCAAGAAGTATATGTGAGTAAGGGCCTTGAAGCTACATGCCAAAATATTAGATTGTATCTATTTTTTTCCCCCTTTGGTTCTGTGATATCTTTTTTCTGTGACTCCTAAGTTTAAAGCACTGTGACTTTATAAAGGTCAGTTTAAGAATGATCTGAGTTAAAGAATTGAAATATAAAACCCCATGAGTATCTCTGGTTTTTGTTTTTTTTTTGTGGGACCCTGGCTGGCGGCCTGGGAGCGAGCCGGCGCTGCAGGGGAGGCGGGCAGCCTCGCAGCCCAGCGCTCAACCGCTGTGCCACCAGGGGAGGCCCCCAATATGTAACCTTTTATACACTGAAACAAGGAGATTAACGCTGGACTCTAAACTACAAGCCTCATGCAGGTTTCCCCAATTATCTAACAATGTCCTTCATCACAAAGGATCCAGGATTAGGAGATGCATTTAGTTATGTCTCTTTAGTCTCCTTTAACATGAATCAGTTCCCTCACCATCTTAATCTACATGATTTTATGGTTTTGAAGTTTACACGTGAGTTACTTTGTCCCTTAATTTGGACACAGTGATCCACAGTAATTTTTCATCTCTTGGTATCTGTAGGTAAATGAGTATGAGGCTTTTCTCCCCAACCGCAATTAGGATGAATGATGAATCCTGCAGTCTTGAATGCGTGCCTGATGGCGGACACCTGGAGTGGGGTGTGGGCATGCACAGGTGGGTACACCTGGGCTGAGAGACTGGGCTATGAGGGCGGCGTCATGGGGACGCCAGCGGAATAGCAGAACCAGAACAAAACAACCAGCAGAGAACGAGAGAGAGAGGCAGAGGCCACGAGAGAACTCCAGAGAGCCCAGAAAGAGCAAATACTTGCCCCCCCCCCGCCCCCGCACCCCTGCCTGCCGTGTAAATCCCAATAAAAGCCTGCAAAAGCCACCGAGGGCTCTGGGACTCCTACTTCACCCCATCTGCAGAGAATCATAGAAAACCTGTTCTATGCCCTTCCTGCCGCTACAGTGTCCAAGCTCTCATGTAGTCTCTTCCCACAGAGAGTCAGGGCCATGTGGGTGACCAATACAATACTGCACAGGTGACAGTGTTGCCTAGAGGGGTGGTCATAGACTATATTGCATCTTCTGCCTTGCTTTCTTGCACTGCTCACTCTGGGGAAAGTCAGCCACAGCATCAGAAGGACACTCCCAGAGTCCCGTGGAGGAAGAAGTCCACAGGGAAATGTACCAACCTGCCAGCCATGAGAGTGGCCACCTCAGAAGTAGGTTCTCCAACAACCTCAGGGAACAGTCTACGCCAGGGGATAGCCTATCCGTACTGCTCCCAAATTCCTGACACACAGAAGCTGGGAAAGAGAATAGAAACTGTTTTAATCCACCATGTCTGGGGGAGGATCTTTTAACACAGCCATTGTTAATGCAGGCTTGTCTCCTGATTAGCTTCAATTAATCATCATTGGCAGGATGTCACAGCAGTGGTGTTGTATCTGGTCATCTTCTCACTGTATCTGGTCATCTGTGGCATGATTTGCATTTGGCACATTATTGGTGATGTTAATTTAAGCTGATCGCTTGATTGAGGTGCTGTCTGCCATGCTTCTCCCACCATAAAGTTACTCCATTTTTGTGCATGCAGTTGATGGGGAGATACTTTGATGCTATGTAACTATACCATGTTTCACCAAATTTTCCCTTTATTGATTAATTTTCCATACTTATGCTCAGACCCCCTATTTTATTTACTGGGTCATAATCTATTGACATCATTATTTATTCTGATAATCAAATCATGCTGTATTTAGTAGTCGGAGCCTGCTCAGTTGGCTTCTATGTCCTTTTGATGTGTCTCCATCATTTTTTGAACTTTGCAATTTCCTAGCATTAAAAAAAAAGTTTCAAGCACATCAGATACTTTCTTTGGCCAGTTCTCAAATTAGCTATTTCAACAGAGATATGATTCCTTTCATTCAAGAATGGTTTTTAGAAGTCAAGATTTGGGTACTAGGTATACTTATTGATCTTGGGGTAAGTACTAATTCTTAATGAATAGAGTTAAGTAATAGGTATTCATATATATATATATATATATATATATATACTTGCATATCTGTCTGTCTATCTATCTATCTATCTATCTATCTCTACAGCCATGTTTTTATAATAGTAACTCCAATTCCAGTCAAATACTCTTGGATTTATTTTCTTTTTCTTTTTTCCATATTTATAACTTCCTCTCCAACAGTGGGAAATCTGGCTCCCATTATTCTTAATCTATGATTTGATCTATCCCTTTATTGTAACCAATTTCTCATCAACAATCTTGCTTCCCCTTCCCCCAGGTCCAAAAAGGATGCCTTGTCCATCTCTGATAGGTTCCTGCACCACACAGGGACCTCCTTTTCCAGCAATATGATGGTTAGATATCCTGAAAGACACTTTGTATCAGTTGATAGATAGTGATAGGTAGCAAACCACCCCAAAACTTAGTGACTTAAAACAAAACTGATTTACTGTTTTCTTGCAATTCTGTAGATTGGCTGAGAGGTTCTACTTGTCTTGCCTCAGCTCACACAGCAGCTCCATTCAGTGAGTGGGTAGGGTGGAGACTGGTTATCCTCAGATGTCCTCACTCACATGTCTAAGGTCTCAGTTGAGATGGCCAGATGGCTCAGCCTCTCTCCTCAGGTGGTCTTTCATCTAAGATTTCTTCATGTGATGCTGGAAGTGGTCCAGGAAAGCAAATGCAAAAGCTGAAAGGCTTCTTAAGTCATACAATGTCACTCATATCACATTCTAGTAATCAAAGCTGATCACATACAGCCTAGATGGCAGGGGTGGGAAACGGTCTTCACTTCTCCATGCAGGAGCTGCAGCCGCAAAGTTAGGTGGCAAAGGAGCACTGGCATAGGGAGGCATAATTCATCAGGAGACATTAGTGATAATTTGCCAATAGGACAGTAGAAAAAAGTAACAGTAAAAATGTCAGTTAAAATCTATATTTTTAAAAACATTCTTTATTCTGGAAAGAACATTACAACATTTACTAAGCAAAGCAAAAACAGGAACATTGGGACACAATTGACCACCGAGAGATGTTGTTTTCTCTGAGATTATATCCTAACACTGGAGAACTTGAGTTCCTATCTTAATGGGGGGAAAAGGCAAAGCCAAAGGCTATAGAAAGCAAGAAATCAAATGTGAGACACTGCTATAAAGTTGGGACCCCACCCTCAAAATAAGGGGAATAAGAAAAACAATCTCACTGTATAAAAGGACACATGAAGGAAAACTTGCATACATGTTTTGTCATTGGTGCTGGATGTTGGGGGAACAGAATTACCTGAAAATTTGTAACCCAACTGATCATCCCATGGGTTTACAGAATTTTTTTGAAAAGAAAAATTCAAGCTGCAGGTATTTAAAATCATTCCGTGTTTGACTCCTCCTTGACTGAGAGGTGCAAAGGTAAATCCTCCTTGGAACAATTCAAATTCAATCCAGGCCTCCAAGAATTCCTAACCATGAAGTTCCATCAAAAATTAGCAACTCACTGTAAAACAAAATCACAAAACTGCAAAGAAGCAAGAGACCATCTTTAAGAACCAGGAGAAAAAAAAATAAACAACAGAAGACAGAAATAGGTCTTCTGTGCTTTTAAGAGCCTAAACTACCATACGCTGACTTTTAAGTAACTAAGTTTAGTATATGTTGTGGATGTAACTATGTCTTCCCTGATGTAAGGGCAGGACATGGGCAAGGGCAGGTTTTCTGATCCCATGCAGACCGGGTAAAGGAAGAGTCAGAGTCCTCAGTAGTTTTGCAGGTTTTTTATTTGGGGTTCACCAGGCATATGGCAGGCAGGGGTGCTGGCTGGGGGGCTGGGAGGCTGGCAGGCCTCCCAGCCCCCAGCAAGTCTTCACACTATCTGGGCTCTCTAGCGTTCGTTCTGCTGCTGCTGGCTGGGGCTGCTCCTGCTGCTGCTGGTGCTGCTGGCGTCCCCCCGTGACGCCGCCCTTAAAAGCACAGTCTTAGCTCAGCTGAATCCCATCTACCTATGCCCACACCCTACTCCAGGTGCCCGCCATCAGGCATGCATTCAGGACAAGGATCCATCATCTATCCTGATGGCGGAAGGGCAGAAAAGCCTGACATTTTCTTTACCCTACACCTGACTATGTTGAAGCGCTAACACACAATAAGGGGATTAGTGGAGTAAGGAAATAATTAAGGTTAAATGAGGTCACAAGACGGGAACCCTCATAGTTTTAGTGTCCTTACCAGAAAAAAACGCCAGAGATTACTCTCTCTACCATGTGAAGACACAAAGAAGGGACGATCTGCAAGCCAGGAGGAGAGCTTCTACAGAAGCAGATACCATACTGGTATCTTTACCTTTGACTTTCAGCCTCTGGATGGTGTGAAAATAAATTTCTGTTGTTTAGGCAACCCAATCTGTGGTATTTTATTATGGTAGCCCAAGGTGACTCATAATAATACATTTATATAAAATATGAGCTTGGATCATGAGGCAAAATTGAGAAAAGTCCAAATAGAAATTCTCAAAATAAAAAATTTAATCCTTGAAAGTAAAGAAATTCTATTGAAAAAGATTACACCACTGAAGATAGACTTAGTAAACGGGGTGAATAACTGACTAAATTTACATGGAATATGTAAAGAGAAGAAAAATATGAAAGAGAGGTTATGATGAATCACTGATGAATCTAGTGAGCAGGTCCAATATATGTCTAGTCTTACTTCCAAAAGAGATAATGGGGATGGAAAAGTTACCTCTCATCCATTACTGCTGGGAATGTAAAATGGTAAACTACTTTGGAAACAGTTTTACAGATACTGAAAGTCTTTAACAGTTAAGTATATTTACTTTAATGTGTGTTTATAGGTAACTTCATAGGACCCAGAAATGCCACTACTAATTATTTACCCAAGAGAAATGAAAACACATCCACACAAAAACTTATGCATCAAAATTCATAGTAGCCTGTTCACAATATGCAAAAAGAAATAGAAACAACGCAGAAGAAGAATCAACAAACCAAATGTGGTCTATTCAAACAATAGACTATGATTTGACAATAAAAAGGAAAGAAACAGATATATTCTTCAACATAAATGAATCTCAAAAATATTATGGTAAGTGGAAGGAGTCACTAACAAAAATCATGTAGTACAAGGTTCACTTATAAAAGTCCCCAGCATAGGCAAATCTATAAAATGTCCAGAACATCCCACTCTATAGGAAAAGAGAGTAAATTAAGAAAAAGAACTAAAGTGAAAAAAAACGTTTTTCTTGAGCTAAGCGGGAGCAGGTGGAGTAGGGGTAGGGAGAGACTGAACAGATACCAGGGCTCTTAGTGGGGTAATACAAGCGCCATAAAGTTAGATAATGATCATGGTTGCACAACTCCAAATATGCTAAAAACCATGTGAGTCTACACTTGAAACAGGTGAACTTTGTGGTATGTAAATTACATAGCAACGCTGCTGTAAAGAGACATAATAAAGAAAATAGGAATTAGAATTGGTATGATTCAAATTCTTAACAACAATTGGCCAGAAGTGTTGAAAACATACATTTTTAAATGCAGGAATTCCAATCTATCCCAAAAGATTTTTAAAACATCCAGAGACAAAAAACAGATCACTTCTAAAGGAACAACACTGACACTGATTTTCAACAGTACAAGATATGATGGAAACTAGGAGACAGTAGAATTACATCTTCCTTGTGCTGAAAGAAAATAAATAGTAATTCCAAATCATATATCATACATAAAATGTATAATATATTTCAAGAATAGGTTAGAAATTAAACATTTTTCAGACAGATACAAGGACTTTCATAGTCCTTCATGAAGGGAAATTTTAAGGCCAAAAGGAAAACGAATCCATAAGGAAATCTGAGGAACATGAAGAAATGATGAGCATGTTTACAGAAATGTTGGAAACTCTAAACAAAACAAAGTACAATTTGCAGAGGAACAATGACTTAAATTCCAATACAGGACAATAGAATGTAAGGAAAGGAATGAGTTCATGCATCCCAAGGTCCTTACTGATCTTTCAACAGCTCACTCACCATTTCCACTGTCCATGCCTGTTGGACTTTGCGGTAATGTTTTCTAGCAAGTCCACTGATTCGTCCAGCTCCATTCTAACTTTCTGTCTTTAACGCCTACTTTCCAACCTTCTGTCCTAATTTTCTGTTTAAATATTAAAATGCTTAATCAGGCCTATGTAAGGATCAGTTTCTTAAAATTGTCCTCACTTCAAACTGTTCTTTTAAATTTTAGAATGTTTTCTTTCCTCGATTAAAAAATGAAGCTCATATTACAATTTTTTTAAATAGAGAAAGATATAAAGCAGAAAATGTCTTAACCCATCATAACATATGGTAAAAGTAATAACTCAATATATAAAAAAAATTTAAGCTTTTAATAAAATACTACAAACAGATTAACGTAAGACATAGCTGTGTTTCCACCACTCAAACCAGAAAATTCCTAAAATTCTTGTAATATCTAGATATTTTGTAATGTCTAGATAGTTCTTTACTTTTCCAGAACCTATGGAGGCCAACATATTTTATGTCTAAATATTCAAAACCTAAATAAAGTCAATAAGCTATTAAAGTATACTTTTACCCCTTTATACCGACACATATTTTAAAGACAAAAAATAAAAGTTATACTTTTTAAGACTAAAAAGTCAGTATATAGTGAAGATGGTTAGATTTTAATTATTATAATGCTCCTGTAAGTGTTTGCTGTTGAACTTGAGGTATTTAAATGATAAATAAGCTAAAATATGCATAATTTATGAATAATTATGTATTTTTATAAAATATATTTTTCTTGTCCCCATTTCAGTGAAATCTCTAATAATATTGTTACAAACAAATGTTGAAGTATTTTGTCTTCTATTGATTTTAACACCAAAATAGACTATTCTTTAGTCATTGTCATTCTTAGACTATTTCTTTTATTAATTTCAGTTTAGCCAGTTTTTTTCATCTACAAGAGTAACAACTGGAATTATCAGAAAAATTCTAAAAGCCTCAGAAACAAAACAAAGCATAAATTTTATGTGTTCATTTTGGCTATTGTATAAGAAATTATCAAAGAATGTAATGAAATTTGCATGTTTTGCCCATCATTCTATTGGGTTGCTGGATTCATATACTAATTAATTTGTAGGATCTTATTATATACTAGGGAAATTTGCCCCTTTGTAGCAAAAATTGCAAATATATTGTCCCTAAGTTTTAATTTGTCTTTTGACTTTATGATTGTTTTGTGATGGATAACATTTTAATGAATGACATTCGTCAGTCTTTTGGGCCTTTTGTGTTTTATATCACATTTAATCAGACTTTCCCCAGTTTTCCTATAATATACATAGTCTAAGTTTTTAAGCTTCAACATTTCCTCTTTCCAAAAGTCATATGTTGTGCAAAGCAAGCTCTTTCCCAGATGTTTGCTTTTTTGTCCCAGTATCATATAATAAATAGTTCTTGTTTTATTTGCTAATATGTAAATGCCACCTTACAAAACAAATTCTTGTATTTGTGAATACGGTTCTGAATTCTTTATCATAAGACACTAATCCATTTGTGCATTCCCACACAATGCTGCATTGTTTAAATTATTGTAGATGTATATATGAAGGCTTTTCCCAATCAATTGCAACATATCATATGTGTGTGTGTATGTATATATATATATATGAAATAAATCTTAATTTTATACCAATGTTACAGCTAAAAGCTGAGCGTTCACCTATGTATAAACCTCTCTAATCCCTACTTGGATCAGGATATAGACTATTTTTGGTACTCTATGTTCATTCCCTGTCAGTACCATAAAACATAACTGCGATGATTACATCAATCATTATTATTTTTGCCTGTCCTTAAGTTTTACATGCATAGGATCTTAGTTTCTTCTTTTTTTCTCCTTGTTGGCTCAGCATTAGCTCTCAAAGACTTATCCATTTCATTGCACTTAACAATGATTAGTAATGTATCATTGCTATAGAGAATTCCATTTTATGAAAAATCACACTATATTCATCTATTCCATAGTTGATGTACATTAGGATGCTTTCAGTTTGGGGATATTGTGAACAATCTTGCTTTGGATATTCTTGGATTTTTTTAAATGGATTTAAGCAATTATTTCTGTTGTGTATAAATTCAAGGACTAAATTTCTGAATTACAGAGTGTAGGTTTTTTTTCAGATTAAATAGATACTTTTAAACAGCTTCCACAGTGATTATACACATTTAAATTTCCTCAAGGGTGTATGAGCATTCCAGTTATTCCATATTAGCAGCAACACTTGGTATATCTGTCTTTCAGAGAGGGTTTAGTAGTATCTGATTATGTTTGTAATTTGAATTCCTTGATAATTGATGATACTGAACAACTTTTCATCTAGTTATTAGTAATTTTGCCAGCCTCTTTTGTGATGTTATTGTTTACATTTTAGCTCATTTTTGTGGAAGTCATCTAATTTTCATTTATTGATTTTCCAGAATATACTTGTATAGTATTCCTTTGAGGGATATATACACTATAAATATCTTTTCCATGTCTGTCACTTGTCACTCATTCAATGAGTAAAATATATAGTTATATAAATATAATGTCTCAAAACTAGAAGGCAAAGGCATTCATTTCCCCACATCAATCCAGCTTTGGAGACATTCTATTAGTGACATATGCCCTCCCCCCCAAAAACAACAATGAAGTTTGTGCTATTTATTTTATTTTATGTTATTATTTATTTCTTATTATTAATTTTAAAATTTTATATATTTTTACATCATTTTTCATGTTTACTCAATGCACACATTTTCATTTTGGTTATAGTTCCCATACAATTCCCACCCCATCTTGTTTTGATCCTACTCCCTCCTCCCTTCCACACCCCTCCCACCCCCCGTAGTGTGTTTCTGGTTTATAGTTGCTTGTTGATTTTGATTTTCACTTTTCATTTTTATAAACCACGATAAAAATATTTCAAATATAGTCAACTTAAGTACAGAGTTACCAAAAATGCTCTCACACTTCACGTGGAGTCTACTGGCGTCTTCAACTTTCTATGCTTGGTCTATTTTGGCATCTCTGTTTCCTGCAGGGTAATTGCTGTCCTTGCCAGAACCTGCTTTCCCCTTTTCCCCTTTGGAAACCCCCTCTCCCTTCTCTGCATTGAAGGCTTGAGCTCCAGCTATGGTGGAGCAGGCTGAGCTGATTTCTGTGGTTGTGGACCTTCTCTGTGGTTCCCTCTTCACTTTGGCTCTATCTCCTTTAGCATCTCCTTCAGTCTTCCTCATCACCCTGCTGGTGAAGGTGTCCTGGGCCTGGTGCTGGACACAGAGAGGCAGCAGCGTATGGCCTTTGTTATTTGGTCCTCCCTCTTCTTCACACCACGTCTCAGCAATATTTTTTATATATGTCCATGTAGAGATCTTGAACATCTTTTACTAGATTCATTCCTACATATTTCATATTTTTGTTTGGGATGTTATTACTTTAATTTCATTTTCTGAATGTTTATTTTGGTATGTAGAAATAAAAATTGAACTTGGTATCCAGCAACTTGCTAAGTTGACTTAGTGATTCCAATAGTTTTCTTTAGATTCTTTTTTATTTTCTATGCACTCAATCATGTTTCTGTGAATGACAATTTTAGTTCTTCTTTTCCACTCTATGGTTTTGCTTTTCTTGCCTGATTGCACTGATCAGACCTCTAGTATAAAACTGAATAAAAATTGTAAGTGTATATTTTTGTCTTATTTCTGAAATGATTGGCAAAACTTTCCATATTTCGTTTTAAATAGATTTTCAACCACAAATTTTTGTAGAGGCATTTTTCATGTGCAAGATTCATAAGCAAAATCACTTTATTTCCACATGTATTATTAATACCTGCTACTATAACCTCAGAGGGTAGTTAAAAAATATAACCAACAAGGAATAAGTAAAAATGTACTTTTGATTATGATTGAGAAGGTATAAATGTTTAAAGTTTTAAAAATGTTTTACATCAGAGTAAAATTTACATATAGAAAATTGCACTAATCTTATGTATATAACTAAAAGAATTTTAATACACTCATGTATCCAAGTACACTAATCAAGATTTAAAACATTTTTATATCCCCACAAAATTTTGTCTTGCTTTTCAGTCACTACCCCCGGTACATAGACAAACGTTGTTCTGAATTTCGTCATGTTTTTGTTTTGCCTGTCCTAAAATTTCACATACATGGAGTTATAGAGCATGTGTCCTTTTATGTTTGACTTATTTGATCAGAAAAATATTTTCCCAGTACTGTAAATTTTCCTTTGTTCTCCTAGATGGTGAAAAAGTAAGTTGTATCTAGTTTTAGGATTTTATACATAAAGACATTATAAGCTTTTCTATACATGTCCTTTTCTGAATCTAAGTTTTAATTTCTCTTGCTATAATACCCGCCATAGGAACTGTTAGGTTATAAATTAAGTCTGTGTGTTTAACTTTTTAAGAAACTTCAAAACAGTATATTATGGTAGTGCTGTTTTCTATTACCACTGGCAATATATGAGTACCAAATGTTCTATATCCTTAACATTTGGTGTTAATCATTTAAAATTTTAGCTTTTTCAGAATGAAATATGTAGGAGTGAACTTCCTTGCTATAAATGGAAATTAAGATGGAGTGCTGTTTGTTTATCAGATTGTCAGGAATGTTTCTTCTTTTTAAACATTGTATTGGCTCAAGAATGTTATAAAGCTACTGGAAATAAGTTGGCAACTATTTGGTTTTCAAAAGTCTTTAGGTATTCAATTTCTATATATTGATCTTGCGAAAATAAAATTAGGAGTCAATTAGCTCTTTATAGCTATTGTTTACTCTGTATGGACCATGTTTAAGAATGGAAAGTTCAAAAAAGGTAATTTGTATCATAGCATTGGTTTGTATAATAGCTAGCATGGATATGCTAGCAAGATTTGGAACTCAAAAAAAAATTTTAGTTCCTTTTTTTAAATAATGGCTTCGATAGATCAAGGTGGTTATTTTCTAGTGTGCTATAAGAGTTTATCATGTATAGGTGCTAAATTTATTCAAAAACTCTGCATCTATCAAGATATTTATATAATTCTCATCTATTTTTTTAATGCAATAAATTATATTGGTTGTTGGGTTCACAAATTGATCCCAGCATAATTTGCATACCTTAAATTCACCAATTTAAAATGTATAGTTCGTTGGGTTTTAGGAAATGTATACTGTTGTGTAACCGCTGTTACTGTTCACATCCCCAAATCTCTTTATTCCCCTTGCAGTTCATTCCTGTTATTCTACACTCCAGGCAACCTCTGAAATGCTTTCTATCTGCATAATGTTATTATTTCTAGAAAGTCTATATAAAGGGAATCATAAACTATATGGCCTTTGGTGTCCTTCACCATATGGGAAGGAACTGAGATCTCTTGCAAACAGCCATTTGTAAGGCAGTTGTCTTGCAAGTGGATTAGCTGGTCACCATCAAACCTCCAGATAAGGATAGCCTAAGTCTTTATCTCCCCTGCAACCTCATGAGAGATTCCCAGAGCCAAAGCTACCCGTATGAGCATTTCTCAAACTCTTGATCCTTAATAACTATGAGATGGTCAATATTTTTTTGTTTCTATCATTAAGGTAATTTTTTTATGCAGCATCTAAAACACTTGCATTCCTGGAATAAAGTTTAATGGGTGGTGATTATTCTTTGACATATCCTGGTGTTTAATGTGTTGTTTTACATAGAATTATTTTGTTTACTGGGAGATAGAGGTCTGCAATTTTCCTTTTTTATAAAATCCCTTTCAGGTTTTTGTATCAAGATTATGCTGACTTATAAAAAGAGTTAGGAAGTACTTTCATATTTTTATGATCTTAAAGTGTTTGTAAAATTAGTAATGTTTCTTTAGTGGGTATTTAGATGAATTCAAGAGGGATACATTTAAACTTAGGATTTTCTCTGGAGAAAGTTTAAACTTACAAATGGAATTTCTTTTATGGATATGGATTTATTCAAAATCTCTAATTCTTATTTCAATTTTGTTAACTTTTGCTTGTACAAGAATTTATCCACTTTATTATAATTGTCAAATTCATTACCATAAATTCATCCCTAATAATCTCTCGTCTTTGCAATGTGGAATCTGTCGAGTTCTGGAATTAATAATTTGTGCTTTCTACTTTTTTTCATCAACATTTCTATGGATTTACTAATTTTAATAATCTTTTCAAAGAAACAAACCTTGTTATTTTCCTCTAAGTTTGCTTCCCATTTCATTGATTCCCTTTCTTATCTTTAGCCATTTAAAATTTCTCTTCAGGGAGTGATTTAGCTATTCCTACTAGTCTGTATGTGTTGTTTTTTTTTTTTTTTGGCTATTAGTCAATTTAAAATATTTTCTAATGTTCATTGTGGTTTCTTCACTGATTCATGGAGCTATTCAAAAGGGAGTGCATAATTTCTAAATCTCTAGGAATTTCCTAGTAATCTTTTGTAAATTTGATTTATACTTTAAATCAACTGTCCTCAGAGAATATACATCCTATATTCTTGCTATTCTAAGTATGGTTCATGAATTCGTGGCTTGTGGTTCATTGTATATCACTATAATGGAGTTTGTTGGAAATTCAAACTACATTTTGTCAAGATTCTGGTTGCTATCTATACTGACTAAAGTTTGAAAAGCACTATTCCATATTATTTAAATCCTTTGAAGTGTGTTGAAACTTGCTTGTCTTAAAACAGCATATGGTCTATTTTGGCTTGTGTTCCACCTGCACTTAAAAATAATGCACATTGTGTGGTGTTTGGATGTGCTGTTCTACACAGGCCGATTAAGTCAGGGAGGTTCATTCATATATTTCAAACCTTTCATATCCTTATTGAGTATTTGCTTGTTCTTTCAAGTTTCTGCAAGTAGTTAATTAAAATTTCCACTTGTAATTGTGTGCTTCTGAAATTCTTTTAGTTTTACTAACTTTTGCCGTATAAATTTTGAAACTGTGCTAGTAGGTAGACATGCTGTTTAGCATTTTATACTTTTCTTGTTTACCTGTTTATCGCATAAAAGTTTTTTTCATCTTTAATATTTACCTTTGAGTCCTATTTTATGATCTCTTTCTCACTCTCATACACACACATAAATATAGTTACATTTAAATATATATTTGATGTATATTTTGTATTATTTGAAAACAAAGACCAGTGCAGAAAGGTTTATTTCAATTTCAGTCCAACAAACACATAGGGTCTACAATGTACCATATCTGGCCCACTGGAAATAGAAGCACTTAACAATGCAATGCTCCTCCTCTTCTCTGGTGTGAGTGGGAGCCCGTAATAGTGTTGGATTTCTAAGAGGTAGCAATCTTGATGGGAGATATGAGTTGGAATTATGCATGGAAGTTTACTTTGTGCAATTAATTCAATATTAGCTTGAATTGTGTCCCTTTTTGGAGTGATAGGAAGAGGGCTAATGATGTATAGTGTGTTGTATATATATGGGATGCAGTGGCTCTATGAATCCATCTTCTCAAAATCTTTACTTAAGATAACCTAAATGACTTTGCTTATTAGGCAAGAGGTCAAGAAATTCCCAGAAAGAAAGGAAAAGTATTATTTTAAGAATTTTTCTACTCCCACTAAAAGCAACTTGCTAAATAATTTCTTACACTTATGAGAATTTCTGAAATAGTACAACCAGAGATACTCTCACATTATTAGATGTCCTGTTTGGGCTTGTTTAGACAATGTGGCCAACACTTGCATGGGGGTGGAAGGGACTGATGTATAGCTTTTGTCTCTGGAAAGCACAGCCTTTGCTAAGGAAACTCTGGTGTACCTTGGCCCAAAGGGTCTAAATTAACTCAAGGCGTAGGAAGTAGGCTGATATTTGTCTACTTCTGTTAATATTCCAAGGTTGAGGGAATGCCTACAATCTACCAAATTCCAATGAGAAAGGCTGGCAGGAGGGAGAGTGTTACATGCTAGAAGCAAGGCCAGCAAGCAAAGGCCTGGCTATGAGTTATGAAAAGTGATACATTTAGAGAAAATATATAGTCCACAGAAAAGAAAATACAGGTTCTCTTAAATACATGAAAAACTATGATTCAGTGCAGGGGGAGAACACTCACAGATCTGAATACCAGGAGAGGATCATCAGGGCATCCACGGGCCCACACACTGTCAGCAGGAAGACATTCCACAACCTGGGAAGATAATTGACAATAGCCATCAGACTTAAAAAAATATACATGCTTTTTGATCTAGAAATTCACTATGGAACTATATTCTAAATATATTACATGGAAAAAGTGGCATAAAAATTAATGTACTATGTGTGCATGTGTGTGTGTGTGTGTGTGTAAGTTTATAGGTGAGCCCATAAAACTTAAAAAGCTGTTGACAATAGTATTTCCTTTTGAAAACAGGAAAGATGGGAACACTTATTATTCACTTCTTGTTTTTTCATATATTTTAAATTTTGTAACTTGGAGACATGTAACTTATTTAGAAATTAATGAATAAAAATAAAAATGAAATTTTCAAGTAGAAAATAAATAGAAATACATTTAAAAATTACCGGGGAAATGCTCTTAGTATGAATCTTAGTATGAAAATAAATGAAAAAAAAAAAAAACCCACAGCAACAAACTGTATTCATGCTATAATCTTATTTGTTATAAAAATAAATATACACACACAAAAAAAGACTGAAAAGAACATATCAAAATGACACTGAATGATGCATAAATTAAAGCTTCTTTCTTAATATTTTGTTTATTTTTCAGCTTTTCTGCAATGACTACGTAATTTCTATAATCACAACAAAAAACAATTTATCTCTGGTTAATGAAATTAAAGGAAACATTTTCTTTCTCATCCTTTTGGGTATTTTCCCACAATGGTTTTGTAATACTTCTAAGCATGAAATAAACAGATTTTAATGTTGTTCCTGGGGTTTCTGAGCAATGCCCCAGAGGCATCTGTCCATGGACTTTCTTTGGCCATGCTGAGCTCAGCCCCATGGTGATCACCTGTAGGCCGTGCTGAGCTTGTCCTTTCTTAGTCTGGGTTCCACTCTTTCCCAGCCAAGCTCAAGCTGCCACATTTGCTGCTGCCAAGGGCCCTGGGAGTGAGGCTGAAAAGTGGAATGGGAAGAGATGGGAGGGGCTAGAAAGAAGAGTCCAGCGGAGAGAGCCAGGCAGGGAGCAGGTTCCAGGCTGTAAATATCCAAGCCACAGTGTTCGAGGCCACTTGGAACCCATCCTAACTCATGCTCCTTTACTTTCCAAGGTTGCTTGAGGTTTCTTGAGTATCTCCCATGCTGGAAGTGTTTGCCTCTTCTGTCTCCCCAGGGTTCTGTCTGTCATTCCAAATGGACCATGAGTGCCTATAGTTGTGAAATTCTTGGCACAGAACCTGGCCCACTGGAATAACTGTTTTCCTAACAAATAACAGCCATATAAATGTAATGTGTTAAATACAGCAGTGTGATAACAAAGCACAGAAGAAGGGCAATCTCTGGGATCTAAGCTGAAGTGGCTGCTATGTACTGTTGTCTAGGCTGTAGACTGCCACGTTGTCCATTTCTAAAGTGTATATTATTCATTTGCATAATTATTACCACAATTTTCTGTTAGAATAATGTGACTGTTGGGCCTCCCAGGTCGCGCAGTGGTTGAGCGCTGGGTTGCGAAGCTGCCCACAGCCTCTGCAGCGTCGGTTCGATCCCTGGCTGCTCCCCGGCCACTGGAGGAGGGTCCCACATGGCGCGCAGACCTCTCCTGCCGCCCGCTGCTCCCCTCAGCAGTGTACTTCGGTCCTTCTGCCTGCTCTGCTCCCCGCTCTGGCTCTGGTGAATTCTCTCACCCTCCTGTGCTTCTGACTATACCCAGTGCTTGTATAAATAAATACACAAATAAATCTTTAAAAAAAAAAAGAATGTGGCTGTAAATTGTTTAACAAAATTAGAATATTATGACCATTTTTCAGGCATATAGAAGAAAAGTGTCCTGAGGAAGAGTTACCCTTTTTCTAGTGTTTTCTTATTGGTTGTATGGATCAGTAGCAGCTGTTAGCAAATACAGAATTTTAATTCAGGGACCACATCTTGCCCTTGTCCACAATCAGTCCAACCTGCCACAAAACTTATGGAAATGAGCATAGGTGACTATACAATACTAAAAAGATAGTTTCAGGGGCTGAAAAGAAGCAAAACCATGGGCCCTTTTTTGCCTCTTGTATGTACATAGGAGAGACCATCAGTTCTGCCCTCACACCTAGATTTCTGGCTTTCCCAGTTATGAGAACTACATGCTAATGTGTGGATTTCAAAGCAATTATTGAGACCTAAAGGCTCCATTAAGTAGAAAGTGCCACCTGACTCAGCAGGCTCTAGTGACTTGGTCGTAACGGAGTTTAATCCTGACTCATGGACCCATGCGCTCTCCCCCAGATTGCGGAACATAGATGGTGATTGACTACATGTGACTACTCGCATCCTTTGCACTGTGTGTGTGTATGTGTGTGTATGTGCGTGTAGAAGCATGCATGCCAGCTCACTCATGTGCATAATGAATGCATATTGGCTGTCCTCTAAAATTCTTATTGAAATACTGATACAAATTCAAGATGGAAAAAAAAAAAAAACAATTTGCTCCAGTGAGACAAATATGTTTAAATGTGTCAGTAGCCTTGGACTGCTATATTTGGGGAAGTGTTTTTGTAATGAGGGGCCCTGAGTCTCACAGTGGCCCCAGGGGCTACCAACATGGATTCTTTCTCTCTTCTCCCTTCTCTGCTCTCTACCTCCTCCACAACTAAGATACTTGAACAGGAAATGCAGGAAGTCTCTGAAAACCCATGCTTTCCTTAGTACTGTTATATCTGTGTTTAAGGAGATAAATGAGACTCCCTTTCTTCAAAGGTCCTTCTAAGGGTCACTACCTAATGTCCAATCCAAGCAATCCAGACCCACTTGTGGAAGTCTGCATATTCTGTAGAATACTGTATGTCTTCAATTCCAAAGAATACCTGCACCCCTATGTTTATAGCAGCACTGTTTACAATAGCTAAGCTTTGGAAACAACCCAAATGCCCAAAAATGGATGACTGGATCAAGAAGATGTGGTACATATACACCATGGAATATTACTCAGCATTCAAAAAAGATAAACACATGCAATTTGCAGCAACATGGATGGCGCTGGAAGGGATCATGCTCAGCAAAATAAGCCAGAAAGAAAAAGAAAAATACCGGATGGTCTCACTCATAGCAGGAATCTAGAAAACTTAAATAAGGGACCAGGAAAATGAATAACTATAAGAAAGTGAAAATCAAAATCAACAAAAAACTATGAACCAGAGACACTTTCTTGGGGGTGGGGGGGCGGGAGGGGAGGGATTGGGGTCAGAATGGGGGGGTTGAAATTGTATGGAGAATATAAAAATAAAATTTATTATTTAAAAAAAAAAGAATACTGTATGTCTAAGAGGGAAAGAGGTATCACACTCATTCTTTTCTACAAGTGAACATATTCGTCTCCCCCATTTACTACCACTTTCTTCTCCCATATGCTCTCTCTTGGTGTGGTGGCAAAACTCCCACTACAGGCAGTGTATTATTGGCCAAGGGCCTGTCTCTATTGCGCTGAAATTCATCATCGTATTTATGCTGAAAACATACTTTCCATAGACTATTCCCAGAATGACTGAACAGGGCAAAGGCACTAAGAGAGATCAATTCCTAGGTGAAGGATGCCTTTGACAATTGACTTTGGCTCAAGGATTCCTGATGGCCTCATGGAATCTTCCATAGACTGCATGGCAGTCAAGGGTGCTTTTCCCCAAACTTTGCTCCCTCACTCCAACACTTGGTGTCTCCTGCATTTGTAGTCTGATGGCTCTCTCAGGTTCTTGCAACTCCTTCCCATATATTAAACTAAAATCATTGTGAATTTTATCCCATCTTGACATCTCTTTCATTGTGAATTTTATCCCATCTTGACATCTCTTTCCCAAGAACCCAGACTAACAAAAGTAGTCCTGTGAATGAAGTGATGGTACCACCGGCCTTTTTTTTCATCCAGAGAGGATAGCAATTTGTCTGCAATAAGGATAGATCCTTATCCTGGGTGTGGGTCTGCCCTTCCTGCCTCTTGATGGTGTGGTAAATGATGTGATCAGGGCCATGCTTTTGCCAGGGTCCTATTATACTACAGAGCATTAACATCAAGACTTTCTTTCATCAAAAGACACCATTAAGAAATTCAAAACTCAAGTCCACACAATGGGAAAAGGTCTTTGCAATATACACACCTGATATGATTTGCATACAGCATACAGAATAGAGAATTCTTATAGGTCGATAAGAAAAGAGCACATAACCCAATGGGAAAATGGGTAAAAGTCTCCAAACAGGCAATTCACAAATGTGAATATTCAAATAGCAAATAAACATTTGAAAAGGTTAGTTAAACTCTACTAGTTTTTTTTGAAATGTAAATCAGAGCCTCCATGTGATGTCACCAGAATGGTAACACAATGAAAAATTAGGTGTTGATAAGTAACTGGAAAGGAGTAACCAGAACTCATTCTGCTAGTGGAAGTGTATGTGGAGCAACTGTTTTGCCACATTGCTTGACTCTACCTGCTCAGCTGAACATACTCATTTCCTACAACCAGCAAGTTCACAGAAAGACAAAACAAGAATATTTCTAGCAGTACTATTCATATTGCTCAAAGCAAGTAGTAATACAAATGTATCTTAATAGAAGAATGGATCAGTAAATTATATTCACGTTCATGCAACAGAATACAGCAATGAAGATGAATGAACTACCATTACATACAGACAATGCTGAGTGAAAGAAGACAGGCACAAAGTATATGGGGTGACTCCATTTGTAAAGTGCTTAAAATCAAACTAAGCTGGTCTAGACAGTTAAAAATCAGAGTAATAATTATCCTTGGTGGGTGGGTAGTGGTAGCAAGTGGGTGGCTTCCCCCCTACTGGTTACAGTTCATGATCTGTGTGTTCATTTTATATTTATATTTTTATATACTATATTATAAAGATATTATGTGTATTAAAACTCATCAAGCTGTACTAAGATTTGTGCAACTTTTCTATAGGTAGGTTTTGCTTCAATAAAATTTACCAAAAATAGGTTTAAAAATTTCCTCAATGCTTTCATTATTCAAAATTTAGAAAGTGCAGATTCAAAAAAAGGAAAACTTGTAACAAGACAACTTACTTCAAATGTTTTAATGATTATCTTTTGGCCATTTTCTGCTGTACTCTAATGGTCTCTGCAGCTGCTCCTTCAGATAAAATCAGGACCATGTTCTACTTTTTTACAACTTTAACTATATTTTCAACTATATACATCATCAACACTTTTTCATGTCATTAACATTCTTTTACCACTTTTAATGGGCTGCTAATTGTCCATTGATTTGAAGTTTCCTTGTCTATACAACAACCCATTTTTCAATATTTAGGTTGTTTCCAAGTTTTCAGTATCATAAACAGTGATGTGACTATCCTTGTAGCTAAATCTTTGCCCCTCAACCATAATTTTTTTTTAGATTCAAGTATAGAAGTTGGGTGACTGTGTATAAGGGGTGTATATACTCTTGAAGTTTAGATGTCTCATGGTTAATTATTTTTTTAAAGAATTATTTATTTATGAATACAAGAACTGAGGTATAGGCCAGAGGTGCGGCAGGTGAGAGGATTCACCAGAGACAAAGTGGGGAACAGAACAGGCAGACTGACTGAAACACACTGCTGAGAGGAGCAGTGGATGAGACAGGAGACATCTGCTGTGCCATGTAGGTAGCTCCCTGGCCAGCCAGGATCGAACTCGTGTTGCAGTGGCTGCGGACAGCTTCACAGAGCTGTGCTTAACCCCTTGTACCACCAGGGAGGTCCCTCATGGTAAATTATTTTAACAGCCAAAAAAATAATAGTTTGCTCTAAGCATGCACTGTGAAATGAGTTTCTAGCAGGTGATTCTTGGCATCCCAATGTTAATTGCCTGCAGTAATGCCTGTTTTGTCACTTCACTTATTTACCACCAAAAAGCTGACACATGGTGTTAATAGCGGCCTTTTACAAAGGAGAAAACAAATTCAAGTGAAGGACCTTGTGCAAGGTCTGTCAGAAGAAAGCTGGTTTTGAAGTCTAGCCTAGATTTCGTCTCCATGCTGTCTTCCAGGCAATGGCAAGTTCATTTTCTGAGCTGTTTCAGGAAGCCCAACAGGACCAGTGATTGCTATAAGATATAATATCGATAGTTAGTAATGATCATAGTGGGAACTAATGCTCAGTTTATGCTAATGGACTGACCAGAAAAGAAAGGAGAATTGAGACACAAAAAGAGAATTCATCTAGGAGGCTGGGTGCGGGAGGAATTCTGAGACTGATAGAATTTACCAGAAGATAAAAAATTGTAATGCCGTGTCGACCCACTTGTTGATGACATGTCACAAGCTTGTACAGGCTCCTCAGCCACCAGGGCACCAGGCTGTTTGGCTTCATTCCCCTGGAGTAAGATTGATAAGCACATTCCAGTGAGACCAGATGTAGCCGGAAGAGGCAGAAGCCAGTTTACGAGAA
This sequence comes from Talpa europaea, assembly GCF_964194135.1. Classification (NCBI taxonomy): domain Eukaryota; kingdom Metazoa; phylum Chordata; class Mammalia; order Eulipotyphla; family Talpidae; genus Talpa; species Talpa europaea. The sequence goes on along the minus strand of NC_140073.1, from coordinate 36,034,478 downwards.
GACACAGAGGGAGTGGAGGGGTTTGTGCAAGTGTTTTGATTGTGTCATAAAGCTTTTTGAAAGGTCAGGGAAGTGAAACTTTCTGGGGGGGGGGGTCTTCCAGTGAAACTAGGACTCAAGCTCAAGCTGGGAAGTTATTCAGGCTAGTTGGTCAGAAAACTCTGTGTGTGTGTGTGTGTGTGTGTGTGTGTGTGTGAGAGAGAGAGAGAGAGAGAGAGAGAGAGAGAGAGAGAGAGAGAGAGAGAGAGAGAAGGGACTGATGAGCAACTTGACAAGTCTGGGAGCCTCTGGATGTGCATGTCTATTTGTCCTTAGTCCTTCTCCCTACAGACTTAAATTTCAACACATACCCTGCTTATCAATTGATAGGTGAGTAGCTTGTACAGTAGTAGAGAGAAGAGCAACATGGAAAAGTGGATAAGCAGACTTTGGAATACCATAGGGCTACCTTCTAATCCACATTTAGCCACCGATTAGCTTCACATATTCACATATACAAGATTTATTGCAGATTGGTTCCCTGGATAAAACCATTCCACAACAAAGGTTCTCCTATTGTCTGTGGTTTATAGACGAGGAAACTGATGTGCAGAAGACTTAGGAAACTTATGGGCAGTATCATAAAATTTACTGAGAGGCAGATTTGAACTGACTCCATCTAAATCCAATGTCCCAATTCATCTTAATTGCATGATTAGGAGAGAACTTTGTAAGTCAGGACTCAGTTTCCTTCAGTTAGAGTGGAAATAGACACTGCCCATGGCATTGTCTAGAGACCTAAATTAAATGTGTGCCTGGCATGAATATTATTTTCCCTCCCTCTCCAAAATTTTTAGAAAGGAAAAGGGAATATAAAACACCCAAACTAAACTAAACCACCTGGGGGCTTGGTTGAGGCTAGATTGGACAAAAAGGCAATGCAACAAAAGAATCCAACAAGAAGGATTCAGATTCAATGAGTGTAACAGGATGGGGATGCTGGACTCAGATCTACACCTAGACTCACTTGGCCACAAGCTTGCAGGAATGAGGGTATCATGTCTAATTGGCAAAAGAGGATGTGACGCCCTAAGTGACTATATGCCCTGCCCTAAGTCATGTTGTTGGGATAGAATATAATGGGTAAGCATGCATTCTGTGTTTTTATTTTTTTCAATTCAGAAACAATTTACATGTCATCAAATTCACCTTTCAAAGTATACAATTCAGTGACTTACAGTATATTCACAAAGTGCAATTATCACCACTATCTAAATACCTAATTCTAGAATATTTTCATCACTCCAAAGACAATTCCAATACTCACCCATTCCTACCTTTTTTAGACCATAGTGACCACTGATCTGCTTTGTATTTATATGAATTTGCCTTTTCTGAACATTTCATATAAACTCCTACATTATATGGTCTTTGTTTTTAGCTTTTTTTTCACTTCATATAATGTATTAAGGTTCATTCATGTTATAGCACAAATAAGTTTCCCATTCCTTTTTATGATTCAATAATATCCTTTCATATAGATTTACCATATTTTGTTAATTTTTCATCAAATGATAGAAGTATTGGTTGTTCCGACTTTCCATCATGATGACTAAAGTTTCTGTGAACATCTGTATACAAGTTTTAGTTTGGACACATATTTTTAATTCTTTTGGCTATTTACCTAAGAATAGAATAATTGTGTTCCATGATAAGTCTATGGTTAACTTTTTGAGAATTGGCAAACAGTTTTCCAAAGCGACTAGATACTTTAAATTATCAATGGAGGTATTTAAAGCCCAAATCTTCCCAAATGGATTACACACACACACACACACTCCAACTTCTTTCAGACACAATATAGTGCTCTCAAAAATAGTGCTTTCTAAGGTATATTCTAATTCTTACAAATTCAGCAATGTTCATTCTGACATTTAGTACTTCATTAAAAACAAAACTTCAAGATATTGTGGCCAATGTATGAGGTATAGCTGGCATCCAGAGGTTTATGCTGGTATTCCAAAGTGCCAAAGTAGATGCCATCATATTATAGAATATGTAAACTGAGTATATATGAATCCCAGGCACTCAATGCATGTTTAGCCTGGCTAAACAGAAGAACCCATCTTGTAGTAGCTACTTATAAAAGAATACTAAGAATACTAAGCACAAACCCTTCTGTTGGCAGACTATCTTTGAAACTTCCAACTGGAACTGCATTTCATTTTTTTAAAGATTTATTTATTTATGCATATAAGAACTGGGGCACAGGCCAGAGGGGTGTGTGGGGGGGCGGTGGTGAGAGGATTCGCCAGAGACAGAGTGGGGAACAGAACAAGCAGATTGACTGAAATACACTGCTGAGGGGAGCAGTGGGTGAGACAGGAGACGTCTGCTGTGCCATGTGAGTAGCTCCCTGGCTGGCCGGGGATTGAACTCGTGCTGCAGAGGCTGCAGATTACTTCCTAGGTTGTGTCTTAACCCCTTATGCCACTAGGGAGGCCCTGGAACTGCATTTCACTCCTTGTTTGATCCTCATGAATTCTCTTGGCTCACAAAGCTTGTTCTATTACTCCCCACTGGAGTCAACATGCATCTTTCTTGTTTATGGCTATTTCCAGTTTGATTTTTTTTTTTTTGTCTGTTCAAGCAATGCAAATCAAAATAGCTCACTGAACTCTCCTAATTAGCTCTCGCGCTACACAGCCTTGCCCTTTTTTGAAGAGAGCTTTTGGAGGCAGCTGGGAATGAGGTGGTGGTAAATCCTAAAATGTTTGTGTAAGGTCCAGGCAGTTTAATGTGTGTTGAGTAAGAGAGAAGTAAGGTGAACTCTGGATCACACTATGGAGTTTTCATGGGTTAGAGTTATGTTGAACATTAAAGTATTAGGAAAGGCTTGGAGTGCGGAGGAGAGAAGGGGTTATTCCAGCTTCAGGAAGCAAGGTGAGAAGTTCCCAGGTCTAAGGGAGTTACATGCTACATTTATATAGCAACGAAGCGGTAACCTGACTGGACCTATGAATGGGAAATTCAGGAAGGTAGAGAATCATGCAGAGCATTTTTAGAACTTCGAATAACTTCAGGTTTCTAGTTCACCATTTGCCAAAATTATATTTCTTAGTACTTTAGGATCCATTTAAGTATTTTTTAAAGGTTTTACTTAATTTTGGGGCAATGTATGATTTCTCCCCTCAAGACTGGTGACAGTAGCTCCCCCACCACCAAAGCTCCTATAGTCTATCACCTTATTCCCTTGTGCTCTTCCCTTAGCCCCTGTTTTCAACCTTCCCACCTTCTTTCCTCCCTCTCCCCTCATGGATGCCTCATATCTATAGTCAGCTTCAAGGCTTGCCTTTGACCCTTTTTTCAGTTTCTCTATATTTCACATAGAAGTGAAGCCATCCAATGTTTATCTTTTCCTTCTTACTTATTTTTCTTAGCATCAACCCTTCCAGCTCCATCCATGGCGTGGGTTTGTCTGTTTTGATCACTGAGTAGTATTCCACTGTGTATATAAACTATGTCTTCTTCATTCATTCATCTGTTTTGGAGCATTTAGGTTTTTTCCATATTTTGGCTATTGTAAACAGTGCTGCAATAAACAAAGGAGGGTGCGTTTCCTTTTAAATTAGTGTTTTTATGTTCTTTGGGTAGATTCCTAGAAGTGGAATCACTCAATAATATGGTAGATGCATTTCTAATGTTTTGAGGAAACTCTACACAGCTTTCCATAATGGCTGGACTAGTTTGTATTTCCACCAGCAGTGTAAGTGAGTTCCTTTTTCTCCACATCCTTGTCAGCCTTGTTTTTCTGGTTTTTATACTATGGGCCATTCTCACAGGTGTGAAGTAGTATCTCATTGTGATTTTGATTTGCATTTCCCTGATAACATGTGATGAAGAACATTTTTCCATATGCCTGCTGGCCATTTACCTTTCTTCTTTGAAGAAGTGTTTAGTTAGCTCTTCTGCTCATCTTTTGATTGGGTTGTTTTGTTAAGTTGTGTGAATTCTTTGTAGATCTTTGATATCAGTCCCTTATCAGATGCATGGTATGCAAATATTTCCTCCCATTCAATAGGGTGTCTCTTCATTTTGGTTACTGTCTTTTTTTGTACAGGATATTTTTAGTTTAATATAGTCCCAGCTGTTTATATTCTTCTTTATTTTTCTTGCTTCTGGAGATGAGTTCTCAGAGGTATTTTTGGAGTTTATGTCATGGAGTGTTTTTCCTGTGTTTTCTTCTATATATTTATGGTTTCAGGTCTTATATCCAAGTCTTTTATCCTTGTTGAGTTGATTTTTGTGCATGGTGTGATATAGTAGTCTAGTTTCATTCTTTTTCATATGGCAGTCCAATTTTCCAAGCTCCATTTGTTGAAGATACTTTCCTTATTTCAATATGTAGTCTTTGATCCTTTGTCATGATCAGTTGACAATATATGTGTGGTTTTATTCCTGTGCTTTCAATTCTATTCCATTGGCCTGTATATCTGTTTTTGTTCCAATACTATGCTGTTTTAATTACTATGGCTTTGTAGTATAATTTGAAGTCTGCAGTGTAATACTCTCATTCTTCCCCCTTTCAGTTAGGAGAGGTTTGGCTATTTGGGGTCTTTTATGATTCTATATGGATTTCAGCAATATTTGTTTCATTTCTTTGAAGGACCCATCTAAGTACTAATAAATGTCTCCTAATTAAAAAAGATTGAGTTTCTATGGTCAAATCCATCTGGCGAATATTGTTAAAGTCCTTATGGAAGCATGTCCAAAGCCTTCATTAATTGAATACACATTATGTCTCTCCAAAAGGACATGTGGTATCCAAAAGTTCTCTACCTTATTTGGCCGCAGAATCCTGTTTTCAAGGAGATTACAACAATGCAGTCAAAATGAATGTTCCGTGAAATATAGATTATAAAATATTGATCTAATCCAGTTCCCTTACTTTCCAAATGTGGTCTTGAGGGAAGAAGTGATTTCTTAAGGTCATATGTCAACTCAGAGATTACACTGGGGCTAGAATCCAGATTTGACTCTAGAATATGACAATTTGTAGTGGCTCTTTGTTGCCATGCGTGCCAGTTGAGGAAAACACTAGACATTGTAAAAAAACAAAGCCAAAGTTTTAGTGCTTTGGCTCAACAGAAGTTTATTTTTCATTCATGTGGTATTCTAGTGTGTAGCTCATGGTCAGTGGGTAGCTTGCTTCCCTATGGCTAATCAGAAACCCAGGATTCTGCTATGCCTTGGGACCACAGAGTAGCTAGAGAAGCCCCACTTGCTTTTTATTTTGTTTATTTTTTTTAAAGATTTATTTATTTATGCATACAAAGAGCTGGGGTACAGGCCAGAGATGTGGGGGGTGGTGGTGGTGAGAGGATTCATTCACCAGAGACAGAGTGGGGAATGGAACAGGCAGACTGACTGAAGTACACTATGGAGGGGAGCAGTGGGCAAGACAGGAGAGGTCTGCTGCACTATGTGGGTTGCTTCCTGGCCAGCTGGGTATCGAACTTGTACTGCAGAGGCTGAAGATTGCTTCATAGTGCATTGCTTAACTCCTTGCACCACCAGGGAGGCCCCCCCCTCAACTTGCTTTTTAAAGGTCCTGGTTTAAGAAGAAGGATAATGTAGTGGCTAAGAGTATGGACTCTGGAATTGGACTTCCTGGGCTGGAATTCCATCACTATGATTTCCTAACTGTACTATTCAACGAGTCTGCCCCTCAGTTTCTTCATCTGTAAAATGGGGGCTTTAGTAGAATTTACTTTATATGATTGTTATGTGAAGTAAATGAGTTAATGCTTGTCAAACACTTATCTATACCTGGCACATAGTATGTGCTTTACGAATGTTTTCTTTTTTTAAATCATTTATTTTTTTATTTATATCTTTTACATCATTGTGTATTCCCCATAAAATTTCCACCACTTGTTCCCCCGTGAACTCTCACCATAGTTCCTTGTGCTCTTCTCTCTCCTCTTTTGATCCCTTCCCCACCCACCACAGAAAGTCTCTTATTTATGGTTGCCTGCTAGTTTTGTTGTTATATTATTGTTGTTGATGATGTTTTTCCCCTAATCTCTTATTTGGTTCCCTTATATTCCTCCTATAAATGAAACCATTTACGATTTTGCTTTTTCCTTCTGGCTATTTCACTGAGTATGTTTCCTTCTGGCTCTGTTCATGGTATTGCAAATGGCATGAATTTGTCATTTTTGGTTGCTGAATAGTATTCCATTGTGTATATGTACCACATCTTCTTGATCCAGTCATCTATTTTTGGGCATTTGGGTTGTTCCCATGTCTGACCTATTGCAAATAGTGCTGCAGTAAACATAGGGGTGCAGATATCTTTTTGAATTAATGTTTTTGTGTCCTCTGGGTAGATTCCTAGGAGCGGAATTGCTGGGTCATATGGTAGCTCCATTTTTAGTAGATTGAGGAACAATGATAATAATAATAATAATAATAAAAGAGTTCCTGCTCACATTCCATTCACTGTATCTGGCTGTAAGAGACCTATGCAGCTATATCCCAGTGACAACAATACACTCTTAAAGGGAAAAGAGAAATTTTTGAGTTTTTGATAGAAAACCATTTTTGCCAAACCAAACATTATAATTTGCATCTAGATAATAGATAATAGACAGTTTTAAAAGTTTTTAAGCAGAGAGGTAAAATGACAACAATAAATCACTTCAGGTATTTCTTTCCCATCTCAATATCTTTTCTATAAAATACAAGTTGAAAATCAAATTAGGAGAATATGTGAATTTTTGATTGTTATGAGGAGTTAAAAATAAAACTAATAGGACATCTGGTTGGAATTCCAAATAGAAAAATGCCATTTCACATGCAGTATATTTATATATTTCATATATATCACATATTAATATGCATTGCAACTAATGAGGAGAGAAAAACCACGATTATAGGACATTAATTATGTGGAATCTTTATTGCTAATTAATTATGTATTCAAGTCTAATGTTATTTGGTATAAAGTAATTGATTTTATTAAAGTAATTGAAAATCTTAAAATATTTCCAAGATATTTCAATGGTCCTTACATGAATAAGAGTTACATTTCTCTTATTTACATTCCCCTCTTAGAGAAGTAGGAATTATTTGGGTTATTCACAATATGCCCGTGGTAGGATAACATGTTCCTGCCTCTTTTGAAGTTAGGCTCGTGACTTGCTTTGGCCAGAGAAATGTGAGTGACCGTCAGAGATACCATTTCCAGGCAAAAGATTTAAGGGCCAGTGCATGATTGGTCATGTTCCTTCCTTCTTTCTGCTGTGTGGCTCATAACCCATATAGCCTTCCTCTACTGGGGTTCAAGTGTCTACAAAGAATATAGTCCCACTGCCAACCAGCAATAAACAGGCTGCATAAGCAAGAGATAAACTTGTTAAGTACCTCATTAAGATCTGGAGATGTTTGTGCCTCACCAAAACCTAACTAATGATGCGAGGAATACTAGGATGGCAAAGCATGGCTCTTTAATTTCTTAATGATGATTTGATTGCGGTATGTAGCATAGATGTATGACACACAGCATGAAGATAGGAACATAGTGCTATTGACTGGATATCTGTGTCACCTACAAATTCATATATAAACCTAATGCCAAAAGTGTTGGTAATGGGCAGGTGGGGACTTTAGTAGGTACTTAATGTCATGAGGGTAGACCTTTCTTAAATGGAGTTGGTACTCATAAAAGAGACCCCCAGACCTCCCTATTGCCATGTGAGGACACTGAGACTGTGACTGTTTATGAATTGGAAAGTGAGTCCTCACCCGACTCCCAGGAACCCTGTAATTCCAGCTTCCACAACTGTAAGAAATAGATTTTTGTTGTTTATAAGCTACCCAGAATGTGGCATTTTGTTATAGCTGCCCAAACAGATGAAGGCACATATGTTCAGTGACAAGGGACTGAACTAGGCTTAATAGAGGGAACAAAGGACAATAAAATGTAAAAGCCATTACCCATGTCATGCTCTTAAGCATCACGGTCTCCTTCGAGCCCCAGTCAACCTTTGATACAGGGGTGACTTGTAGTTGCACTTGGCAATCACAGCATCATCCCTGGGAATGACTTGACTTTGCCTCTGAATAATTTTTAAAATCTAAGGCTAATTATGTTTAATGCACTGTACAGTTTGGTTATTGGTTTATTGGCTATTATCTAATTGACAGGATTTCTTCCTATCTTGCAGACTGAAATGTCTTAAAAATGATAATTATTACCGAACAATACAGTATTCAATTTATGCTGAAAGTAATCACGCTGTAATATTAGGCATTGCTTTTTACAATCCATGGAGATTATTTTTTTCATTATAACAGAAAGAAATACTAATTTTAAGAGCCACAATAGGAAGATAAGGTCTAATGGAGCTGTTATTGGCATAGGCAGCTGATTTTCAATCACTTGCCAGTACTGTTTGCTGAATCACAATAGAGTGAGGTCTCAGGGCCATTTGTATAGATAAAGGCACTAAGGTAAAATACACCTAACCCACGGGAATTACTGAAAGAGCCTCATGCTTCCTAGATATCAGTCAAAGTACAGAACTAGTTCCATTGTCTTGGTTTGTCTATCATTAGATCGAGAAAATGCCTGCATAGAAAACTGACTTATCCAAAATTTAGTATATGATCCCCATATCACTAATGCACACATATGGACAGGTATTCATCCTTTCCTTGATGGGATAGTTATTACTAAAAAAATTGAAAAAGAATTGGGATATTAAAGTCAACCCAACAAATATTTACTGTGCACCTACTTTTCCCATTTACTATGCAAACAAAACCCACACTTTGATGAATGTACTCAGGGAAGTGGGGGCAGTAAGTGGAAAAGATATATTTTAAGTGATAATACCTGTCTGATTTCCCTGTACACTTTAATGGTTTTTAAAACCCTGCTTCAATTGCCAAGTTACTTCATTTATATTTTCACCTGTTTATTGATATCAAGGTGCTTAATTCCTCCAATTTTGTTTTTTTTTTTTAAGATTGTATTGGCTCTTCTCAGGTTTTGTATAGAAATTTTAGACACAGTTTGTCAGTTTCCCCTAATAAAGCATTGCTGACTCTTTGGCCAAGATTGCGTGCTATTTGTAGATTGATCTGGAAACTATTGCTATCTTTAAAATATTAAAATTCTTCTATTCTTGTAAATGGTATAGCCTTTCATTTATTTAGTTTATTTTCATGTCTCTCAACATTTTGTGGTTTTCAATGTTGCGATCTTATACATCTGTCACATTTATCACTAGATACTTTATGATTTTTGTGCTCCCTTTGCTAGGCTGAAAAATCATCCCCACCAATTTTGAGTCCTGATCCCTGAAACCTGTAAATGTTACCTTATTTGAAGAAAAGCCTTTGCTGTTCTGATTCTCAGGTTAAGAATCTTGCAGTGAGGAGGTTGTCCAGGATTATCATTTCTAGTTTATTCATTTCTGGAATTCTAATTTCTCTATAGTATTCTCACTCTCCCTTTCTTACTGAGGTTTCTTCATTTTGTCTCGGTTTCAACCTCAGGGGGTGGGGGGGGGAAGCAAATATTGTTTAAAAAATTAAAAAATTTTAAAAAATAAAAAAAAGGACTAAAACAAACAAAACACAAGCTTTCTCCAAATGTCTGCTAAGCCTTGTCTTTCTAAAGAAATGTATTTTAAAGACACACACCGCTCTGAGGGGGTGTGTGTGTGTATGTGTGCGCGTGTGTGTGTGTGTGTGTGTGTGAGTGAGAAAAAGAAAGAGAGAGAGAGAGGGTTGGGTGGGTAAGGCTGTTGTTGGACTTCACTGACCAGGGGTAGCTGGTCATGTGAGTGTATGTGTGCGGGGTGGGGGGTGGGGGTGTGTGTCAAAATGTCAGTATACATAGGTCTTTCCTCTTGAGCAGGTACACAGTATTGGCTTCCAGTGTCCTGGAAAGCCTCACTATTGTTTTGATGACTTTTCACTATTTCTTCAACATTCAGGCCAGTGATTCCTCACCTCCTTGAGCTGTTCCTGAATTTAGATCATCTCAACCAGGGGCTCTGAGCAGATCAATTTCAGGTGTTCACATCTGGTCTGATCAACTGTGATCAGGGGATCTGGCCTCATAGTATATAGACTTGCCACTTTTGTGCTGAGATGAGAATATTTTTCCAAGAGCATATTGAATGGGAGGATGTTATGAGCATACTTTTCATATGGTGCATTTTTGCATATTGACTTGTTTTCCTTGAAGCACTTTCGAAAGTTCTGAAATCTTTAATTCCAGAGAAATGACTCCTCTTGACTTGGGTAAGTGAGAAAATAATAATGCTCTCTTGGACAGTCAACTCCTTTTCGTCACAGACTTAAATGGTTTCATAAGGTCAACTTGGGACACATAGGGGGATGTTCATTTCTGCTCACAGCTGGTTTTACCTGGGTTTTCTCAAAGCAACATTATCTGTGGGATAGGCAGGGAGAAGGAGGGTGACATTCTTTAGGTGAATTCTGTTAGTTCCAAATTTACATGGGGAGTTTTGGAACTAAATAGGGTCCTCCTATCTGCTTATATTCCTGGGGACCAATTTGGTGTAGCTGAACAAGAAAGAATAAACTTTAGTCAGAGAGATTCTTAGTTTGAGCCAGAGTCACTCAGCTCATGAGCATGTTATTCATTCACACTTGCATGTTCAATTTCCTCCTTTCTTTAAAGTGTGAATAATAAAGAAAACTTGTTCTGTTCATAATCTATGAAACAGTCACTATTCAGAACACCTGGGACTTTTACCTCAAGCTCTATGTCTTACATAATCCCAGTGACTTGAAGGCATTGTGCAAACGTTCACCCCAGATGAGAGCAGGTGATTCCACTGCTGTTCTTTTGAGGACATTCCTGGATTGGAATATAGTGTCAGGAGAACCTGGGTCAATGACAGGTAGGAGTATCATTCTAAGGATTGAAACAAAGGACTGAGGGATAAGAGGGACAGCATCTTACAGAAAAGGCAAATTAAGAACAAGACAGTCAATTTGTCAATTCAAAGGAACTCGGTCAAAAGTGAGAAGTTCAGTTTGTAAAAATTGGACTAAAATTTGAAAAATCAATCCTGAGCAAAAACCCTGCAGGAGGCAGAGTCTGGAGTAACTCCCAGAACCACCAGGTAAGCTTTTCTTCTCCAGTCAGGGGCGGCCTGAGGCCTGAGAGGCCAGGCCCTGAAATAACAGAGCCTAATGAGGTTTTTCTATTTATTTTAGTAAAAAGTCCATCTACATAAGCATAAGAATAAAAAGTAAAAGTTGCCCCAGTCCTGTTTCTCTGTACCGAAGTGAAAAAATTTTATATAAATGAGATCAATCTGTATGTAGCATTATTATTTAAAATTTAATGCGCTTGAAATTCATTCATTCAACAATTATTGATTGTGTGCTATTATGGGTGATAGAGACATAGTAGTGAAGAAAACAGACAGAACTCTTTTCCCCAAAGAACTTTTCATATGATACCTGTCATTTTTTTTTTAACATTGGCAGACTCATTTTACAATTTAAGGAACATCTATTGATTTCTCTCAGTATGGGACTTCCTTTTTTATTTCAAATGGTGTTTTTCAAACAATAGTTTTTAACTTTGATTAAGTTCAATTTATGATTTGTCTGCTTCATGATTATTTAAGGGAACCCTTGTCTATTCCAAGGCTATAAAGATCGTATCATGTTTTCTTTTAGAAGTTTAATGGTCTAGCTTTAAGTTTATATCTCTCTCTTGACTAAGACTTGGCCTGCTCTGAATCACAGAGATTGGTCCAAAAATGGACAGCATGGTTCAAACTAGTCTGTGAAAGGCTCTTTATCTTTTGCGGTGGTAAATTCTGTGGGATAAAAGCCAAACTGTTCTTGGTCATCTTTTCTGCCTGAGATTGAAGTCTATGCAGAAGAAAGCAGAGACAAGAGATGAAAAGAAACCACATTGTTTGAATACCTGGATCCTGCGGGACCTGAAGCCATTTGTCCTTCTTAAGTTTTTCAGTCACATGAGCCAATAAGCCCCTATTTTGGCTTCAGGCAGTTTGAGTTGTATTTATTGTAACTACATTTGAATTTTCAGTGACTAATGAACATAACAATGATGTACTGATATGACTTATTTAATCAATATAACTTATTTAATCAGTTCTCTATGAAAGGAAATTTATGTTGCTCCAGATTTTACTTACTAAGGGGAGGACGAAGAAGAAAGATTTTGGATAAGTTAAGAGCCATATTTTGAGGGATTTCAAAAGAAGATTAAAGTTAGCAAGGGACTAATTTCAGCCCGCATAGCTGAGGCAAGGAGAGGGGACTATTTCATCAGACTCCTCATTGGAGACAGGAGACCTTGCCCAGGGGCAAAGGAGTGGCGGGAAAGAGATGAAGCTGTTCCACAGACCTCGGCACCACTGCCAGGTGAGGGGAAAAGGCAGAGGGCGAAGGCAGCTACCATCATGTGTGCTCCTGAGTTGTGCTCCGATTAGGCCCTTGCCGTGCTCACCAACACCTCTTGTTCAGTCTTCCACCCAAATTTCTTTCTATTTGTGCAGCCCCCCATGAAAATGATTCGAAGACCCTGGAAACGTGGGGGTCTTTTGGAATATAAATATGAATATAAGCAAATATAATCATTTTAGTGACTTCAAAATTTGCAAGAAAAAATAGTGGCAAAGGCATTATCATTATTGCTATTATTAGCTTGAAGACACATTTGACGATTAAGAGTATTTTGGAGACAAATCAGTGCTCTGCATAAGTTGCAGTCTCAGAGCTCAACGACTGTGCCCGATGAAAACCTCGGACAAAAGTCCTTCTTATGCTTCTGTTTCTTAATCTATACAATGGGGAATAACAAACACTTCCTTCATATAATTGTTGTGCGAATTAAATGAGACAATTTTTGGCACCATGACACATGGAACACAGCCAATGAATGGTAATAGACGTTATTAATAAACAAAGGTGGAGAAAGGTAGAGCTGTGTGCAGTTCTTAACGAGAGACAGTCTAGAACAGCCTTGAATTCATGACTTATGAGCCTTGTTCTTTCCACTACACTGCAGTTTCTAAAATGACTTTTTCAAAGGGCACCTGGGGAAGGTGCAGACTAGTCTCTCAGCCAGGAAAGGGAGTGTGTGGAGATAATAGTTTGGTCGCTATTTTTTTCCTCCAGTGTTGAACATTTTTTCCTTTCCCAAACATTCTCCAAACCCGGGTCTGTTTAGACGCAGCCTGCGACCTACAGCCCCTGAAATATCTGCTGCAACGAAGACTCAATCAATCATCCTACTTCCCCAGCTCCCGGCCCCGGCTCCCCCTGGCGGCCGCTGCGGACCGCTCGGTGCCAAGTGGGACAGGAAGCCTTGGCACCCATGGAGCAGAGGGTCACTTACTAGCCCCAGCAGCACCAGCACTTCACAGAACATACCCAGAGTGTGAGGCAATCCTTCTCCAGGGGGAGGGCGCGCTCACATTCTGCGCTGGGGCTTTGGGGCCAGAGGAGAAACAGTCATTGGGGACAGAGCAGAGATCCTCCAGGAGGAAAGAGGCCGAGGCCTAGGGTGGAGGACAATGAAACCTTTTATGACCCCAAGATGTCTTAAGTAGCTCATGCATGTCCCTCAGGGTTGGGGTGATGGGGCCATGGTGCTTCGCCAATGTCTGAGGGAACATTCTGGTCCTATCTGGCCCTGGCCCTGGGGGACCCTTTGCAGGCTGTGCCTGGTCACACATTCACGCAAACTCTGGTCTCTGGCATTCACTGGTCTAATATATTTCTGCAGAAGCCTGCACTATTTCATCCCCAGGGCAACCCGAGGACCTGGAGTCTTTTATTATTCCTGTCTTAGAGATGAGGAGACTGCGATTCAGAGACCCTGCCTCTCCTGCCAAGGATCACACACCCTTGGAATGGAAAAGCTGGCATTCAGACACAGACTGAGAGCTTCAAAGCCTGTTTTCTTTCCACCAGGCTACCCTGCGCTGAACACACTAATTATTTGCTATCTACAGACACCATCAATCACAGAGCTGGAAAAGAAAACACCCCAAAACTTGGGATTGCAGTAGGAAGGAAAAGCGTTTTTATCCAGAGTTGGGCTTGTGTCTCCTTTCCCTGCTCTTTGCCCATCTTCCTCCCGCCCTATGGTTTGTTCTACAGGCCTTCCTTTTATTTAAGAACCACTGCCAAGCCACAATTTCCTGTGTTTTGTCTTATTATCCAGGGAAGAAAGTAGTGTCTGCTGGCCTGATCTGTTACTCGGGGCCATAATTAATTCTGGACTGTTTGGGTCCAAAGGGCTTGTAGAAATACCACAGCCCTCTGGTTCTTTTTTCTTCTTGGTGGACATTAAATAGAAGACAATGAACACTATTGGAACACTGCTGAGCATCACATGGTCAGATCTAATTATAATATAATTATATACAGTTATACCTATAAGTAAACGTATAAATAAAGTTACTTTTCCTCACAAGTATTTGTTGTAGAGATCAGTATTTCCATTAGTAGATGAGGAAACTTTAGGGTCTGAATGATGAAGTGACCTGCCCAAGGTCACATCTCTGGGATACAGATCTGTCTGACTGCCAGTCTAAGATCTATCGCCTACATCATGCTTCTTTATTGTTCAGTTTTTTCAAAGATTTATTTATTTATTTATATAAGCACGGGGTACAGTCAGAAGCGCGGGAGGATGAGAGAATTCACCAGAGCCAGAGCAGGGAGCAGAACAGGCAGACTGACGAATATGCTGGTGAGGGGAGCAGCGGGTGGCAGGAGAGGTCTGCAGCGCCATGTGGGACCCTCGCCCAGCGACTGGGGATCGAACCGGTATTGTAGAGGCTGCGGGCAGCTTTACAACCCAGCGCTCAAGTGCTGCGCCACCTGGGAGGCTCCTAGTTTTTTCTTTTTAAGTCCATCTAGCTAGATGGAATTAACTTACAATAAAATAGCCTCACTTTCAGTGTACAGTTTGATGAGTTTTGACAGATGAATATACCCTTATGTGCTACCTCTGCCACCAAAATATAAACTATTTCCATTATCCTTAAAAATTCCCTTGTGCCCCTTTGGGGTCAATCACACTCCCAGCTCAGGTAACCACTAATCTGCTTTCTGTCACTATAGATTAGTTTTGCCTTTTCTAGAACTTCATATAAATGGAACATTCAATAGGCACACTTTTGACTCTGGGCTCTTTTGCTGACTAAGGCCTTTGAGATTTATTCACGTTGTTGTCATATTAGTAGCTTGTTTCTGTTTATTGCTGAGAGGTATTCTATTAATACACAACAATTTGCTTCTTTAGTCACATGCTTTTTTTGTGTGCTTCCAGTTTTGAGCTATTATGAAAAATGCTGCACGAATATTTGTGTACATTTTTGTTTGACTTAAGTTTTTATTTCTCTTGGGTAAATCTCTCTGAGTGGAATGGCGGGACTATATGCAAAGTGTTTACCTTTAAAAGAATGGCTGAGCTAGTTTTCAAAGTGGTACCGTTTTATATTCCCACCAACTCTGTTGGAGTTTCAGTTCTACCTCCTTATCAACACTCAGTGTCACCAGTATTTTAAGTTTTAGTTATTCTAATTTATGTGTATTGGCATCTCATGATTTTAATGTGTAGTTTCCTAAAAATTAGTCATTTAGATGTAATTTTCATGTTTTTATTGGCTACACCTATTTCCTTTTTTGTAAAGTGCCTGTTCAGATCTTTTCCTATTAAAAAAATTGGTTCATTGGTCTTTTTCTGAATGAGTTGTAGAGGAATTCTTTATATATTCTGGATACACACGTCCTTGTACACATGTATATGTATGTGTTTGTATATATGTTCACACACAGAGCAGATGAATATATACCTATATAGTATGTTAGCAGGTTTCTGAAACTTGCCTTTTTGTTTTTAAATATGGTGCCTATCAAAGAGCAGGTGTTTTAAATTTTGATTGAGTTCAATTTATTAATATTATTCTTTGTTCTTTGTGCTTTTTTTTGGTCTTCGAAAAGATTTTCCTGTATGGCTAGAAGTTTAATAGTTTTTCTTGATTATAGCTATTATAATTTTAAAGTTAATTTTATGTATTTTTGAAGTTAATGTTCTTTTCCAAATGAATATTCACTTCAACATTTGTTGAAAAGGCTATTCTTTTCTCAGAATTTTCTGGGCAACATTGTTAAAAAAATTAATTGAGCATATCTATCTGGGCATTTTCCGATGTGCCAGTGTTGTTTCTTTGGTTTATAGCTCTGTCCTTATACATGCCGTACTATCTGGATCATCTTAGCTATACAGTAAATATAAAAATCAAGTAGTGTAAGTTCTTCAACTTAATTCTTCTCCAAATTGTTTTATCTAGTTTGTGTCCTTTGCAAATTATGGAAAAAGTTTTTCAATATCCAAAAAAATAGTCTGGTCACATTTTGATAGGGAAAGAATTAAAGGTATAAGTTAATTAGGGGGAAACTGATATGTTAACAACATTGAGTTTTACAATCTATGTACATGATAAATCTCTCCATTTATTTAGATTGTTCTTTAATTTCTCTCAGAAATATTTTACAGGTCTTTTGCAGGTTTTTATTAAATTTTACAGGTCTTAATGGAATCGAATAGAAAATCCAGAAACAAATCCACAGATTTATGGTCAACTAATCTTTGACAAAGGAGCAAAGACTATGCATTGGAGCAAAGAAAGTTTGTTCAATAAATGGTGCTGGGAAAACTGGGTCGCTACATGCAAAAGAATGAAGCTTGACCACTACCTCACACCATACACAAAAATCAACTCAAAATGGATTAAAGAACTAGACATAAGACCTGAAACCATAAAATACATAGAAGGAAATATAGGCGAAACACTACGTGATATGCACATCAAAGACATCTTTACAGACACATCACCCAAAGCACTGATAGTGAAGGCAAAGATAAACAGCTGGGATTACATCAAATTAAAGAGCTTCTGCATAGCAAAAGAGACAATAACAAAAACAAAGAGAAACCCCACTGACTGGGAGAACATTTTTGCACCCAACACTAATGATAAAGGACTGATCACAAAAATCTGCAAAGAGCTGATGAGACTCAACAACAACAAAGAAAATAACCCAGTCAAAAAATGGGCAGAAGAGCTAAAAAGAAACTTCTCTGAAGAGGAAATGCAAATGGCCAACAGGCATATGAAAAAATGTTCAACATCACTTGTAATCAGGGAAATGCAAATCAAAACTACCATGAGATACCATCTTACACCAGTGAGAATGGCACATATTAAAAAACTAGCAACAACAAATGTTGGCGAGGATGTGGAGAAAAAGGAACTCTCCTGCACTGCTGGTGGGAGTGCAAACTAGTCCAACCACTATGGAGAGCTGTGTGGAGATTTCTTGACGTACTAAACATAGAGCTTCCATATGATCCAGCAATTCCACTCCTAGGTATTTACCCAAAGGACACAGAAACATCAATTCCAAAGAGCACCTGCACCCCTATGTTTATAGCAGCACTATTACAATAGCCAAATGCCCAAAAATAGATGACTGGATCAAGAAGATGTGGTACATATACACCATGGAATATTACTCAACATTCAAAAAAGATAAACACATGCAATTTGCAGCAACATGGATGGCGCTGGAAGGGATCATGCTCAACGAAATAAGCCAGAAAGAAAAAGAAAAATACCAGATGGTCTCACTCATAGCAGGAATCTAGAAAACTTAAATAAGGGACCAGGAAAAAGAATAACTATAAGAAAGTGAAAATCAAAATCAACAAAAAACTATGAACCAGAGACACTCTCTGGGGGGTGGGGGGCGGGGAGGGGAGGAATTGGGGTCAAAATAAGGGGGTTGCAATTGTATGGGGAATATAAAAATAAAATTTATTTAAAAAAACAAAATGATATAACTTAGCAAAAAAATAAATAAATAAATTTTACAGGTCTTTATTAAATTTATTCCTAAGTAGCCCATCATTTTGAATGCTCTTTTTTAAAAAGATTTATTTATTTATGTGCACAAGAACTAGGGTATAGGCCAGAGGTGCAGGGGGTGAGAAGATTCACAGAGACAGAGTGGGGAGCAGAACAGGCAGATCTACTGAAATATACTGCTGAGGGGAGCAGTGGGCGAGACAGAGGTCTGCTACTCCCTGTGGGTTAGCTCCCTGGCTGGGGATTGAACTCGTGTTGCAGGGTTACGGATAGCTTCATAGTGCTGAGACTTAACCTCTTGTGCCACCAGGGAGGCCCCTTTGAATGCTCTTATAAAATGATATTTTAGTTCTTTTTCTCATTGTTGCTAACATAAAGAACTGTGGTTGATTTTGTGAGTCTTGTACTACAACCATGTTAAACTTGTCAGTTTTAGTAGGACTACTCTTCAGGGTTTTCTAGGTATATAATCATGTCACCTGTGATTAAACATACTTTTACTCCTTTCCAAACTGTATGCCCTTATATTTTATGTACATACATGTATATACACATATGCACACATGTTTGTATACACAGGTATAAACCTATATGTATGCACACATACACACAAATTGTGTATCTATACAGACACATGTGCGACACATACATATATGCAACATACACATATGTATACACAACATGCTTGAAATACATGTACACCCTGTATACATATACATGAGCTTATTTTTCCCATTTGGTCAAAAGTCAGCTCACTCAGCTCTCTCTTCTTGCAAGGAATCATTACAGGTAGGAAAAATTACTCTCATCAATTTTCTTTAATTTGTAAGTACTCCTATTGTTGCATTGATGTGATATCATAATATTTAAAAAATGAGACCTGTGAGTCTACCACTCCTAGCTAGTCTAACAAAAGGCAGTTTGTCTTTTTCCTC
The DNA here is from genome assembly GCF_964194135.1 of Talpa europaea. Taxonomy (NCBI): domain Eukaryota; kingdom Metazoa; phylum Chordata; class Mammalia; order Eulipotyphla; family Talpidae; genus Talpa; species Talpa europaea. The sequence goes on along the minus strand of NC_140073.1, from coordinate 36,015,589 downwards.
AGTGCCTAGCACAATGCCTGACATATAGAAATCATTCACTAAAATGTTTGCTGGGTGAATGAGAGAACAAAAGGGCTTTCTCTGCCTCTGAGTCTGGTGAAACATTCAGAACATATGTAACAATCTGTGCGTTCTGTTGTGCTATATTTCAGAGAATAAACATGTAGGACTATTGTGTTTTTGAAATGCATTTTAAGTGGAAAAACATTCAGCATGTGTTGTAAGTTACTGCTCTCACTCAGAGTAGGGTCCGGAATCAATCAATGTCTAGGACTCAACAGCAAGTGGACAACTCGGCCACACCTCCCCCCTCCCTTTCATTTGTCTTCAAAGAAAATAACTGGTTTAAACCAAACTAACCTCTCCTGTCTTTGTTCCCAGAGATGAGGACTATTTCACAAAGCAAGGAGGGTCTGCATCTCCACTGTTTCAGAAATACTGAATTCAGAGCAATTACATAATAGGAAATGTCCCTAAACTCCAGCCAGATCAATTTGTTCCCCCTCCCCAGGGCTATTATCACAGTGCCCTTGCCAAAGCTCTCAACAAGTCTTCATAATCTCTTACATGCTTAGTTCTCTGTAGAGTTTTCCAAGCACTTTCCCACCTATTATCTTTTCTAATCGTCACAACAGCTGCTATATGTTCCAGAGGGCACCAAATAAAGGAAGAGACTGGCTCCAGAGTCAGACAGCACTGATTCAGTTTCTGCCCTGCCATTTACTGGTGTGGGGTGGTGGGTAAATATCTTCATCTCACCCAGCCTCGGTTTTCTCATTTGAAGAATGGGAATAATAATACTTAGCCTTGCAGGCTTCCCATCACAGTTAGAGCTAATATGTGCAAACCATTTAGCCCAGTTTTTGGTCCATGAAAGCTGCCTGCAAATGGTAGCTCTTATTGTTATTATTTTCATGTTCTATTCGTCTTGTAATTATTTTGGGATCCTGCAGCTTTTCAGGGTGAGATTAAACCAAGTGCAGTAAAGCAGTGCTAAAGGGTAGTTTACTACCTTCTCTAAAGTCAAGAACAAGCCAAAAACCACACCCCCAAGACTAAATGGAACAAAGGGAAGGCAGGTAACTTAAATATTGCAGGAGCACAATTCAGGCTACCCTGGAATCTGTGTACATCTGTGTTGCTTTGGAGAATGTGGTACTAGCTAATCTTTTTCTGTGAGTATAATTTAACAAAATTGGCACCGACTGTGCTGGATACTAAGGTTAGAGAGGAATGAATCTTCACTCTTTAACAGAAGGCTGTACAAAAAACATAAAGGACTGATTGGCTTTTCATCTGAGTCTGGAACTTGTGGGAGGAGCCAGGAACTCTAGGTAAGAGACTGGCCCTCTTTATGCAGCACAACCCAAGAGTCTGTGTGAAGTCCTTTGGTTAAGGGGCTAAGGGAAGCAGAGCAAGTGACTGGGACTGCAGGAGACAGGTGAGACCAAGATTATGAGGATGAGCATCAAACAGGTCTAGTTACTATGTCATAAGATTGTTGTGTCAATTACATACATTACTAGTTGTAAAATACTTAAAAAGAAATGCCTGATATGGAATGAGCTCTCAGATGCTATTAGCTAAGACACAATTCAATTATCATCTTTTTCTCTATAGGCATGGATCTTTCTGAAAAGCTTAGAAATGTCCTCTACACTCCGCTATTATAAAAATAGCATCCATCTGGATTTTATTTTGTCATATGAAGTGAGGTCAGAATCATGCTTTATGTTTTTCCAAATGACTTGACATCAGTCCAAACACAATGTATTACTAAATATTCCCTATTTTCCCTTTGTTTTGAAATTTGATTTATAACATTAAATTTGAATATTTATTTGATAGTTTACTAGCTTTTTATTCTGTTCCATTGGGATATCTATAAATTTGATTGTATGGTTTTAGGGATTATAGTTTTATGATAATAATGTTTTGTAGGACATGCCCTTTTGAAGCTGTTTTTATCAAATATTTTCTTGGCTATTTTCACATGTTTATAATTTCAGATGAAGTGAAGAATCATCTTTCAAGTTCCTTCTTCTAAAAAAGTCCTGCTTTGATTGTGACTTCATTGAATCTGTAGTTTAAGTTTGAAAAAATTTTGATGGTAAAATTTAGTTCTTAATAACAAGATATATCTCCCTATTTACTCAAGATATGTTTTTTAGTAGAATTCTGTAGTTTCCTGTGAGTCCCAAACATTATCCAAACATTATCTTGTTATATTATCCCTGGATAATTCATGATTTTCTGTGGTTGTGAATGGAATGTTTCCTTCTATCATATATTTTATATGATTATTTTTTATGTATTAGAATTCTATTAGCTTTATTTTTAATTTTTTAGCAACTTTATTGCAGTAAACTTTACCATTTTCAGGGCTGCATTTCAATGATTTTTTTTAGTAACATTACTAAATGGTACAATTTGCACTCTATTTTAGAATGTATTCCTTTCTCCAATAAAATATCTCATGCCTATTTACAGTTAAGCCCACTTCCCATTCCCAACCCCATGTGAACACTAAGTTATTTCAGTATAAATTTTCTGGACATTTCATATTAATGGAATGAAATAATATGTAGTCTTTTGTATATGTACAAATAATATGTAGACTTTCTTTCAACCTTAGCATAAGTTTTTTCAGGGTTCACATGTGATATATCATGTGTCAGTAGCTGTTTTCTTCTTAGTGTTGAATAATATTCTATTGGATGTTTATACCACATTTTAACTATCCATTCACCCAGTGAGAGACATAGGTTATTTCCAGTACTGGATTATTATGAATAATGCTACTATGAACATTTGCATAAAAGTTTTTGTGTGAATGTATGTTTTTATTTCTCATGGGTTGATATGTAGAGTAGAATTATTGGGTCATATGGTAATTTCATGTTAAACATTTTGAGAAACTACCAAGTGATTTGTCAAAGTGCGATACCATTTTAAAGTCCCACCAGCAATGTATGAAGTTTCTCTACTGACTTTAAAATATTTATTTTGTATGTGATTAGTTCACTAATAAACTTTTATTCCTAATGGTTTTTCAATTGCAAGTGACAACATTCTTTTTTTTTTTTTTTGAGGATACCCAATAGGCATTTATTTTTTTATATAATTTTTTTTTATTTTTATATTCCCCATACAATTGCGACCCCCTTATTTTGACCCCAATCCCTCCCCTCACTGCCCCTCACCCCCATAGAGTGTCTCTGGTTCATAGTTTTTTGTTGATTTTGATTTTTACTTTCTTATAGTTATTCATTTTCCTGGTCCCTTATTTAAGTTTTCTAGATTCCTGCTATGAGTGAGACCATCCGGTATTTTTCTTTTTCTTTCTGGCTTATTTCGTTGAGCATGATCCCTTCCAGCGCCATCCATGTTGCTGCAAATTGCATGTGTTTATCTTTTTTGAATGTTGAGTAATATTCCATGGTGTATATGTACCACATCTTCTTGATCCAGTCATCTATTTTTGGGCATTTGGGTTGTTTCCAAAGCTTAGCTATTGTAAACAGTGCTGCTATAAACGTAGGGGTGCAGGTGCTCTTTGGAATTGATGTTTCTGTATCCTTTGGGTAAATACCTGGGAGTGGAATTGCTGGATCATATGGAAGCTCTATGTTTAGGAGGTCCAGAAATCTCCACACAGCTCTCCATAGTGGTTGGACCAGTTTGCACTCCCACAAGCAGTGCAGGAGAGTTCCTTTTTCTCCACACCCTCGCCAACATTTGTTGTTGCTAGTTTTTTTAATATGTGCCTTTCTCACTGGTGTAAGATGGTATCTCATGGTAGTTTTGATTTGCATTTCCCTGATGACAAGTGATGTTGAACATTTTTTCATATGCCTGTTGGCCATTTGCATTTCCTCTTCAGAGAAGTTTCTTTTTAGCTCTTCTGCCCATTTTTTGACTGGATTATTTTCTTTGTTGTTGTTGAGTCTCATCAGCTCTTTGTAGATTTTTGTGATCAGTCCTTTATCATTAGTGTTGGGTGCAAAAATGTTCTCCCAGTCGGTGGGGTTTCTCTTTGTTTTTGTTATGGTCTGCAAGTGACAACATTCTAACTCAGACTAGCTGAAAGGTAAAGGAGAAAGTAATTAAGGACGAATGAGGTACTGATCATGCACAATTAGAATTCAGGGACTTAAAAGACAATCAGGGGCCTCCCTGGTGGCACAAGGAGTTATGTCTCAGCACTATGAAGCTATCTGCAGCCCCTGCAGCATGAGTTTGATACCCGGCCAGGGAGCTACCCACATGGTGCAGCAGACCTCTCCTGTTTTGCCTGCTGCTCCTCTCAGCAGTGTATTTCAGTCAATCTGCCTGTTCTGCTCTCCTCTCTGTCTCTGGTGAATCCTCTCACCTCTCCCCCACCTCTGTCCTACATCCCAGCTCTCTTATGCATAAATAAATATAATAAATCTATAAAAAAAGATAATCAGGTCTCTCTTTTTCCCTCTCTCTCAATTATATTTCTTAACATTTATTAATCTTGAATATCTGGACAGATGATAACAGATGCTGAATGATGATGTAGTTCTCCTTTGATTTTATGTAATGGCTTATTATGATCAATCTTTTGCTATCATAATCTCTTTGCATTTCTAAAATAAACACCAATTAGTCATATTATATTACTATCCTATTTATAGCTGCATTTTATTTGCTAATTTTTTTAAAGAGGCTTTCTTTTTAAATAAATGAGCTTCATCTTTGTTTCGTATTATCTGTAACTAATTTGGTTATTAAAATGTTTGATAGTAAAGGGCCTCCCCCGTGGTGCAGTGGTTGAGCGCTGGCTTGCAAAGCTGCCCGCAGCCTCTGCAGCACCGGTTCAATCCCCAGCTTGCATTTAGGGTCCCACATGGCGTGCAGACTTCTGCTGCCCTCTGCTCCCCTCAGCAGTGTACTTCGTCACTTTGTCTGTTTTGCTCTCCGCTCTAGCTCTGGTGAATTCTCTCACCCTCCCGCACTTCTCACTGTACCCAGTGCTTGTATAAATAAATCTTAAAAATAAATAAATAAATAAATAACTTAAAAAAATGTTTGATAGTAAAAAGAGGTGGAGCGTTTGTTTTTATGTAGCTAGGAATGATTTCAATAGAATTATAACTTGTCCTATTATTTATTCATTTATTTTAAAAAAAATTTTTTAAAGATTTATTTATACAAGCACTGGGTACAGTCAGCAGCACCGGAGGGTGAGAGAATTCACCAGAGCCACAGTGGGGAACAGAACAGACAGACTGACGAAGTACACTGCTGAGGGGAGCAGTGGGCAGCAGGAGAGGTCTGCGCGCCATGTGGGACTCTCACCTGGCGGCCGGGGATGGAACCGGCGCTGCAGAGGCTGCAGCCAGCATAGCAACCCAGAGCTCAACCGCTCACCACCCGGGAGGCCCTGTCCTATTATTTAAATGAAGCTCCAGTCTAAACACATTTGAACTTAGAGATATTTTCAATGGTAGATTTCTTGTTGTTTTCCAATCACTTTTATAATTGAGCTATTCAATCTTTTACTTTGTTTTGGATTAATGTTGACAGTTTGTATTTTATTAGGAAATTATCTACTTCCTCTAGATTTTCAAATTCGTGGCTATGGAATTTACATGTGATAATTGTTTCTTCATTCTATTCATCTATATTTATGTCTTTGGTTATACCAATTTACAATTCACAATTCTACCTAAAATAAATTCCTGTTTTCTTATACTTTCTTCCACTCTTGATGTTACAGATGATAAAAATTTTGCCAAACTGCTGTGTACAAATTTTACCACATTACCTTACATTTTCCTGACTATAAATGAAGTTCAATGTATTTTTCGTAAGTTAATCAATTTATGATTCTCCGTCACTGCTGAATGTGTATTCATAACCACGTCTATCTTAAAAATTTATTTCTAACTTCTGGTGCTGTTCAAGATGAAGTCCACTACACAAACTACTTGAAGACTTATAGAAATAAGCAGTTGCATTCAGATTGGGGAAGGAAGTCTCATCTTGAAGAACAACCAGAATGGGAATGAACTTCTTAGTTCTTTTTCCTCCTTTGTCTTTGTCTCTCAACTTTTACCCAAGGGTGGCCCAATTTTAGAACTTGAACAGATATGGACAGCAAAAATTCAAAGAAAACCTTTTCCTCTGAGAAGATGATCAGGAAGGGAAACTCTACAATCCAGAGAGTGTTCTTGATTTCTTTTCTTGTTTTTTTTTTTTTAATATTTTATGTTTCCCCCGCTAGTCTTTCTCCAAGGGCTGCCCTGTTGTAATGCACAGGTGCTCAAAATCTCAAGAAAAACCTCAAGAGTGGGGGCCTCCCCAGTGGTGCAGCGGTTGAGTGCTGGGCTACGAAGCTGTCCACAGCCTCTGCAGCGCCGGTTCGATCCCTGGCCTCTGGGCGAGGGTCCCACATGGCGCGCAGACCTCCCCTGCTGCTGCCCGCTGCTCCCCTCAGCAGTGTACTTTGTTGGTCTGCCTGCTCTGCTCTCTGCTCTGGCTCTGGTGAGTTCTCTCGCCCTCCCATGCTTCTGACTGTACCCAGTGCTTTTATAGATAAATAAATAAATCTTAATAAAATAAAATAAAAATAAACAACCCAATTTAAAAAAAAAAGAAAAACCTCAAGAGAAAACTCATCTCTCTGTCTCATCACTTCACTTTGTTTGTGGCTACAGTCTTTTGAAACTACATGCGAGTACATGAGGCTAAAACTCAGACAGAAACCTGTATTTTGTTCAAAGGAACCAGAAAATGTTAACCTTGGGATCTGGAAAGCATGGTGGAACTCCTGAAGAGGTGAGAGCTAGAGAAGGCAATTGTCAGTGATAAATCATGGCTCATGATCAATCAACACAGTAGTGGGTTCATTCTCAGCTAGGCATGCATGAAACAGACCCAAAGAAGCTTAGGACAAAATGTGAGTGCCGAACTGGAATATGATCCACAGTGCAAGTCCCAGTCTAATTCATGAGTGGTGCATGCATGGGGCAAACCCAACATAGCATAGTAAAGGCTTTAAAAATTCAAATTGACATTTGGGCCATAGCCCACAGAGGATGAAAGTGAATATACAGTCTTAATCTAACCAGGTTTATTGTCAAATTCAACTTTCTCCAGGTGGTGTTAACAAAATCCAGAGTATCAAGATATAATATTCAATTATCCCGGATATAATCCAAAATTGCTTGACACACAAAATACCAGGAAAATGTGATCTGTTCTCAAGAGAAAAGACAAATAACTGATGCTAATCCCAAGCTGACCCAGACATTGGGTTTATCAATGATTTTAAGCAGCTTTTATAATTATGCTCCATTAGGTAAGGGTAAACATTCTTGAAGTGACTAAAGGGATGACAGTGTTTTGAATTAGTAATTTCTTTGGGTAGATGAATAGGGGTGGAATTGCTGGATCACATGGGTATTAGTATTTTAGAGAAGTTGTCTGTTGTCTTCTCACGCCTTGTTTTTGCCAAGTTATCTTTTTTCACCCCATGTTACATATTTTTCTCAGCTATATTGAGGTATAATTGACAAGTAAAAATGTAAGATATTTATAGAGTACACTATGGTGATTTTATATACACACATCCACATTTTGAAAGGATTCCCACCATCTAGTTAATCAATACATCCATGATCTAATATGTTTATCTTTGGGGGCTGGGGATGGTATGAGAACATTTACATTCTAATCTTTTAGCAAATCTCAATTACATAATACAGTGTTAACTATATTCATTTTGTTTTACATTAGATCCTCAGAACTTATTTCATCTTATAGCTGAATATTTGTATCTTTTTTATCAACTTCTACCTATCTCCTCCAATCCCCTAGTCTCATGCAATCACTTTTCTACTCAGTTTCTATGAGTTTGACTTTTTTTTTTTTTTAAAGTGCTACCATGCAATATTTATATTTCTCTGCCTGGCTTATTTTGCTTAGCATAATGCCCAAGGCACATCCATGTTGTAGCCAATGGCATGGTTTCCTTTTTCTGAGGGATGCAAAATATTCTGTTGTGAATATAACCCATCTTCCTTATCTGTTCATCCATTGACAGACACTTATGTTGTCTCCATTTCTTAACTATTATGAATAATGCTGTAATCAACATGGAGTGCAGTTTTTTTTTCAATATTCTCTTTTCATTTTCTTTGGATAATATACCAGAAGTGGGATTGCTGGCTCATATGGTGGTTGTATTTTTAAGTTTTGAGGAAATTCCATACTGTTTTCCATCGTGACTATACCAATTTACATTCCCACAACAGTGCACAAAGTTTCCAGCACTTGTTATCTTGTGTCTTTTTTGATGACAGTTGTTCTAACAGGAATGTCATTGTGGTTTTGATTTGCATTTTCTTTATAATCAGTGATGTTGAACAGTTTTTCCATGTAAATGCTGGACATTTGTATTTTTTCTGTGGAAAAAATGTCTATCCAGTTCCTTTGCCTATTTTTTATTTTTATTTTTTTTTGCTCTTGAATTTGCTTATTTTTTTGCTATTGAGTTGTATGAGTCTTTAAATATATTTTAGAAATTAATTTATCAGATACATGACTGCAAATATTTTCTCCCATTCTGTAGTTTGCTTTTTCATTTTGTTGATGGTTTCCTTTACTATGCAGAAGATTTTTGTTTTGTATAATCCCATTTGATTATCTTTATTTAAGCTTTGGGCATCAAACAAAAAAAAAAATCACTGTCAAGACCAATGTTAACAAACTTATCCCTTATGTTTTCTTATAGGAGTTTTATGGTTTCAGGCTTTATGTGCACATTTTTTCATCCTTTTTGTGTTGATTTTTGTGTTTTGTACAGAGTCCAGTTTTGTTCTTTTGCATGTGGCTGTCCAGTTTTCACAACACATTTATTGAAGAGCTTGTCCTTTCTCTATTATGGAGTCTTGATTCCTTTGCCATAAATTAGTTGACCATATATGCATGGCTTTATTTCTGGGCTCTCCATTCTGTTCAGGAACCTATATGTCTGGTTTTATGTCCATACCATAGTGTTTTTTTTTTTTTTATAGAGGTATGTTTATTTCTTTATTTATTTGTTTTGTTTGTTTGTTCTGTTTACACATGCACTGGGTACAGTCAGAAGCGCGGGAGGGTGAGAGAATTCACCAGAGCCAGAGCGGGGAGCAGAGCAGGCAGAAGGACCGAAGTACACTGCTGAGGGGAGCAGCGGGCGGCAGGAGAGGTCTGCGCGCCATGTGGGACCCTCCTCAGGTGGCCGGGGAGCAGCCGGGGATCGAACCGATGCCGCAGAGGCCGTGGGCAGCTTGGTAACCCAGCGCTCAACCGCTGCGCCACCGGGGAGGCCCCATACCATAGTGTTTTGATTACTATAGCTTTGTAGTTTGGGGTAATAAGCATGACACAACACTATGTTGTGTTTAGGTTTTGTTTTTAATATGGTTGCCTAAAAGGTTTTTTTTTAATCATTTATTTCATACAACTTATTTATGATGAGTTTTGGTATAAATACATTTATATTATAATTGTGATATAATAATAATTAATATTTCTTGTATTTGGAATTTATTGAAATTCTTGGGTATGTCAGCTTATTGTTTTCATCAAGTTTTGAGAAATTATGGCTATTATTTCTTGAAATATTTTTCTGTTCCCATGTTTCTTCCCCTTCAAAGACTCCAGTTGCAAGTGTATTAGGCCACTTGACTTTGTTCCATAGTTCACTGATGCTATACTCACTTTTTAAAAAAATTCGTTTTTTTTCTTAATTTCTTTTTTTGGATAGTTACCTTTGCTCTATATCCAGGTTCATAAGCCTTTTCTTCTATAATATCTAATTTGCCATTAATCCTGTTGCATTTGTGAACTCATACATTATAGTTTTCTTCTATGCCGATTTGATTTGTTTCTTTTTTTAAAAAATATCTTCCATATCTTCACTTAATTTTTAAAAAATGCATACTATAATATAGTAAACTGTTTTGATGACTGTGTTTGCCCATTCTAATGTTTGTGTCAATTGTGGTTTGTTTCCAACTTATTCACTCATTTTTCTCATTATGGGTTTTTCCTCCTTTTTCATATCTGAGAAATTTTAATTGGATCACAGACATTGTGAATTTCCTCTTGGTGGGTGCTGCTAATTTTTTTTCTTGCCCTTTGCTGCAGGACACAGTTAAGTTACTTGAAACAGTTTGATCCTTTCAGGTTTTTGCTTTTAAGATTTATTAGGCAAAGCTGGAACAGTGCTTACTAGGGGACTAATTATTTCCCCGCTATTGAGACAAAAGTCTTCTGTCTACTCTACCTCACATGCTGAGAATCAAAAGTTTTCCCCATCTGGCTGGTGGGATCTAGCACCATTCCTAGCTATGTGTGAGCATCGAGCATTGTTCTAAATCTTTTGGATATTTTTTTCCCCTAACCTATACTAGTTTCCTCACTAATTATCATGCCTACCAAACACTCAAGGGGACCCTGTGCTGATTCTTGGAGTTCTCTTTCTGTGATATGCAATCTTCTCTTACATTCTGTCCTGCAAGTCTAGCCACCTTGAAACTCACAGGCTCTCAGCTCTATCTCCTCAGCTCAAGAATTATTTCCTTTGATGATCTGGCCCCTTTGTTATTATTAAAGTCCCCTCTCTACCCTTCACAAAATTATTTATCCTAAATCTTGATATCATTAATGAGGTGGCATCTTTTTAAGTATTCTATTGAATACTCTTGAATTAGGAGGATTGGGAAAATAAACTGTCTTGGCTCTGCGTGAAATTTGGGGATTGTTTCCTCTGCTCTTTTTGTTTGATTCTTGCCCCATTTTTCAGTAGTTTCCTTATAAGCATGCTCTGATCTGTGGTCAGTCGAAGACGCAAGAAGTTCTGATGATCCCTGGAGCTCTCTTGAGGTCTCTTTCTTCTATGTTACTTTGTCCCGTGGGTTTTAGCCACCTGAGCCTCCCTGCCTCCCAACCCTATCTTCTCAACTCAAGGAGACTGTAGGCTTCTGCCTCCATTCTCCCTTCCTGTGTCGTCACCTAGAAATTCCAGCCAAGCAATAAACTCTGGCTATTGTTGAGTTTACTTTCTATTAGCTGTCATTGTGTAGAGCTGACTAATGTCCAATGCCTGATAGCCACTGTTTCATATATTTTCTCCTTTGTGGGTTGTTTCAGATGGGAGGGCAAATCCAATCTTGTTACTCCATATTGGCCCAAAAAAGTTCTCAACTTTAATAACTTCTAAGTTCCTATTTTACAGATGCAGACTGCATCTAAGATTCTTGGTGATTATATTATGTCCTGTGTGGTGCATACTGTTGTTTACTAATTGTGAATTATGTCTTCAAGTGTCCAGCATTGTATTTTTTATTGTGAGCTTATCTTCATTGTAATTTTTTCGGCCGGAATTCTGTGCTGCCTATGTTGAGTGCAAGTACTTCCAGAGGAGTTTTGCATTTCCTTCTACCAAATTATGTTAATTTTGCATCTATGCATTATTCCCCAGGATAAAATCCCATTGAAGATGATCTCACAAAATATATGAAATAATTACTTTCAGACACTGGTCATCTTCAGTGTCCTAGGATTTCATGGAGAGTGTAAACTTGAAATCTAAACCCATGTATGGTGCAACCCCATATATATATTGAATTGTCAAGAGACACTTTTACTTTCTTCAGTACAGATACTAAGATTGGTAAGCTTTCTTATGATGCTTATGGCAGTTGGATAATTTTTCCTATCTAGAATTTGCCAAGCATGTGATCAACTCATCTCTAGCTCCTGGTATAACATGGAGCTTTCTTGTCCCTACATGGGTGTTGAAATCCAAATCCCAGATTACTAAAACTAACATTACTCCCCTTCCTCTAGTATCTTTCCAGAGATAGTTCCCATATTATGATTCTGATTTTACGTAACTTCTTCATTTCCGGAATGGGGGTATTTCCTCTTTACTTCTTATATGCTAGTTATTAAAAACATGTATCTACACATATGCTTTTGGTTACTAGCTAGTGGCAACTTAACTGAGTCTTCTAGTCTTCAATAATGAGTAAAATAAATAAGCATCTAAACGCAAATAAGATAAAGGATATTAGTAAAGATATCAGTAATTGTTTACTTGTCAGTAATAAAGGGAAGTGGCATTGGGTAATTGGACGTAGGAAGGAAAAAAAGCAAGAAAGGAAGGGTGGGATCCAGACAGAGGAGGTTTAGGTATAGTAAAACTAATAATCACCGTTTATTGAGTGCTACATACAGGGCAATTTACATGTGCTGTCTCATTGGCCCTCCCTTTGAGGAATGTAATAGTATCCTCAGGGTCCAGAGAAAGGAAGTGGAGCTCAAGGAACTAGAATGCAAGAGAGCTGATTTTAATTGGGTCTATCTGCTTATTCCATTAAACTATGCTGGCTGCCTTCCCTTAGGTGTGTAGAACACATTGGACTCTGGTGAGAAAGACAAATAAGCATAGGGTTGTTATAGTCTCTCAATGAATACCTTGTTCTTAATTTTATTATTATTTTGTAATAAGAGGGAAACTATATACACACACACATACACACACCCTTCTGTGTGTATATACAGAACATGTGTACAGACATAATTATATTTGATAATACTGATGATTTTATCTATGTTTATATCTATAACTCTATTTTTATATCTATATTATCTCCAAAACAGGATTTTTAGTGGTGATTAAAATTACACATACTATTGTGTCTGTCTGATTTTGCCAGTGGGAGTCAGCTGGATGTCAAGCCTGGAGACTCTTGAGCAAGGCTCAGCAAAATTTTTCTGTAAAGGTCTACATATTAAATATTTTTGGCTCTGCAGGTAGGTTCTCTTGTTGTAACTACTCAAGTTTGCTCCTGTAGCATGAAAGCAGCTATAAAATAATATGTAAATGAAAGGGTGTAGCCATGTTCCAATTAAATTTTATACTTGGTTAAAGGGCTGGACTGTATTTTGCTGATCCCTGCTGTTGAGTCTGTTCCATGATGCAATGCCAAAATCACATCAATGTATCCATAAACCAAGACTTCTGCTGTCCTCATGGAACTCTTGGAGGCTGGCTAAGTCAGGTAGAGAAAATCTGGATGGCAAGTCTTGCAACTCCCGGAGAACCTACTGAAAATGAGACGGAACTCTCTGGCACACAACTCGGCCTGACTGCAAAGAGAAGCCAAATAAGGTTGGTGTTGTCCAGGGAGCTTTTTTCATAAAGATAATTTATGATTTCATTGACTTTTGGAATCATCCTTGACTTCCCAGAGCCTGGTGGGTTTGGTACACTGGGTTTCTAGGTTTTATATGATAGATAGAGATGTGTACAAGTTTTAAAGACAGTTTCAATAGTTAGATTTTGTTTTATTTTTAATAGTTCAGAAATTTACAAAAAGAGTTTTCTAGTCATGATAATTTCCCTTTTGAATGTCATTGGTTAGTTTAATCCAGGGAGTAACAGGCTGGGCAGAATTTAAATTGGCACTTAATGACCTGACTTGACTGTTCAAGAATCTGAGACTTAGAGAATAGATGGGTCCTGATTCTGCATAAGTAATAAGGTTAAATGTATATCACTTATCATTTATAGAAATCAGGATGAATTTTAGTTTGCTTCCAGTTTGGACTAGGACTTCTTTATATAGTTGTTTGTTTGTTTCCTTCCAGGTGTTTCTAATTGCCTTTCTGCTTCTTGGGTTGATATAAGGCTAAAGTGCTCTCATCTTATTATCCAATCTATCCAGCTTCTATTTTAAAATAAAATTTTCTATTTAATTTTTGAATATGTCATACATTCCCAAGGGAACATCAGGAATTCTAAAACAATCTCCTTCTCACTTCATTCCAATGTTTGCTCAGTTGCTAAAATAGGTAACCAGTGTTATTAGTTTTTAAATAATCCTTTCATTGGATTTTGTGTATATGCAAAATTACACGTAATTATTTTTTCTTCTCCACTTTTTGCACAAGAATATGTAAATATTTTTCTGCATCTTGCTCTTCACTTACCAATATGTCTTGGTGAAATTTTTGTGTTAATCCATGAGGAGCTTTTTCATGTATTTTTGCAGCTGCACAGTTTTCCATTGTATAAATAGCCATAATATATTTAATCATTATTTTATTGACACCCTAATCTCTGGCTAATGCCAACATATTGCAATGAATAACCCTGTTCATTGGTTATTATTTTTCATGTGCCTAGGTATAAGTAAATTCCTAAGAATACATTTCTGGACCAAAGATTATATGTATTTGAATTCTGATAATTATTGCTTACTTGTCCTTTATACAGTTTGAACCAATTAAAACTCCCAGTAGCAATATATGAAAATACATGCTTTCTAAAAGCAGTATCATCTCATCAATCCATGCCTTTTATTTTGAATAAAGTAGAGCATCTTTTCATATTTTTATGAAATGCTTATTTTTTTCAGTGAATTTTTTATATCTTTTACAGTTTTTAAAAATTGGACTTTAGTTTATTTCTTGTTTATGTCTAGGAGATTAGCCTTCTACTCATGAATTTCAAGTATATTGTTTTCCTATTTTATCATTTATCCTTTGCTATTTTGATTATTTAACCAGTTAAATTAGCTTTGATTATATTAGGTTTTTTTTCTTTTTAAATTTTATTTATTTATTTAAAGATTTATTTTATTTATTTATACATACAAGAACTGGGGTGTAGGCCAAAGGTGTGGGAGGTGGTGAGATGATTCACCAGAGACAGAATGGGGAGCAGCAGGTGAGTCAGGAGAGGTCTGCTGCGCCACGTGGCTAGTTCCCTGACCGGGGATCGAACTCATATCCCAGGAGCTGGCAATAGCTTGATAGTGCTGAGACTTTAACCCCTGTGCCACCAAGGAGGCCCTCTTTTTAAATATTAATTATTTTTGTTGCGGTAATGTTGTTTTACATGACTGTATATGTTTTAGGGGTATAGGTTCATACCTCATCAGGTGTATATTATTATTATTCCACCACACCTACTGGTAAAGCCCCAGTAATCCTACACCACTGTTTACTGGGCCCCATCCTCCCAATACTCCCTGCTCCTACTCCTATTCTCCACTTTTGGTAACCTTAGTTCTATAGCCAGACTTCAGGGTTTTTTTGTTTGTTTGATCTTGTCTGTTTCTTTCTTTATATTCCACATATTTGTCTTTCTCCTTCTGACTTATTTTGCTTAGCATAATCCCCTCCGATTCCATCCATGTTGTGATAAATGGCAAGATTCCGTCTTGCTTCATAATTGAGTAGTATTCCATTGTGCATTTATACTACATCTTCTATCCACTTTTGGGCAGTTGTTTTCATAGGTTCTCTATTGTAAATAGTGCTACAATGAACATAGGAGTGCATATATTCCTTCAAATGAATGGTTTTGGTTTGGGGGGTTAGAGATATCTAGTAGTGGGATTGTTGCATTATGTGCTAGACCTGTTTTTAATGTTTTGAGAAGCCTTCATACTGTTTTTCATCGAAGCTGTATTAGTCTACATACACAACAGTATTCGCATGAAGGCTCCTTTTTCTCCAAATCCTCACCAATGCTTGTTGTTCTGGTCTTTTTGATAGGAGATGGCATCTCTTTGGGGTTTTGATTTGTATTTCCCTGATAATAAGTGATGATGAACATTGTTCATGTGCCTGTTGCTGATTGTTGGTGATTTTGCTATTTAAGTAGCCTTTACATGTAGTGCCAAAGTGTTTTCTAGTTTTTTTAAACTCAAGGAGTTACATCTGCTTTATGGCGGAATGCTTATGCTAGGTAAGTTTCATTCAGGCATGAGTTAAAGTGCTACTGGCTGTGAGTTCAACAATGTTAATGAGTTAATAATGTATATTAAATGAGGTGCATTTAATCAGAAACCTACATAAAATAAAGTATGTATTGCTAGTTGATGAAAATGTGACCAGAAGCTTGAGGAATGCTAATACTTTCTTTCTCCTAGCAAAAGTGATTCTGTATTCAGTAATTCAATGTTTGTAATACCTTTATAGAACATAATCACTGCTAATGAGAATCCACTGTATATTGTTTTCAAGATGGCTACTTGCTGCCCCAACACATCACTGAATAGGCCACCTTCCTCCACTGACTTGAGATGTCACATTTATCATACTCTAAAGCTTCATTGTTTATCCTCTTGTGTTGGTCAGTCTGAATTCATATACTAAGACTGAATGAGGCTTTATAAAAATGTTTTAAAATCTGTTAAGAATACTTCTCATTTCTCTTCATTTTCAGAAGGTTATGTTTTGTCTAAAGATAACCTTTAGAATTACTTGGTCTAGTTCTGAAATAACTTGTTATTGCTTATTGGTATTTTTATTGAGTTCATTTGCAAATCATTGACATCTTTATAAGCTTAAGTCTTCCTAGCAACTTAGGTGAATCTTCTTTCACTTACTTCAGGAGAGTGAAAAAGTTTTCTTCATACAGGTCTTGCAAATTGCTGCTGTTGCTACTGCTCTAGCTATAGAAATGTTAGAAGAAAGAAATGAAATACTTTGTCATTGTGGGTGGGAAAGAACACAAAACTCAGAAGCCATTTGTAAAAAGAAACTGATGAATCTGATTATATCAAAATTATAAAACTTTTAAGTGACAACGTATCAAAGGAACAACCTAGGTGAATTTTTTTTGCCATGGTTATAATAATATTCAATGTTCCTAAAAATCATTAACTAAAAGACAAAGAATCCAATGCAAAATGAGCAGCAATTCATAGGAAAAATACAAATAGCCAATAATCAATGGGAAGAAGCTCGATGTCTCAAGAAGTAGGAAGTATAAAGTAAATGAACAATTAAATAGTATTTTTTTACTTTTATCTTAAAGTGATTTAAAAACTGATAGCATCCATTATTGACAAGGGTGTGGAGAAGCAGGTATGCACAAGCAACGAGAGAGACCTGTTATGAAATTGATACCACATTTTTACAGTGAAATATTCTTTCCCTTAGACAGACATAACAATTCACTTCAAAATACCCATCTAAACAAAGAGTATAGTGATATGAGCCCAGCCTTGGGAACAGGGTTGCCTTGGGTCTCAATCCTTGCCTGTTAAGTTATTCTCTGGTGGGTTTTTTTTTAGCAAGTTATTTAACCTCTGTTTCTGTTTCGTGATCTGGGAAATGGTGAGGAGAATTAATAGCACCAATCTTGGAAGGCTGCTGTGAATATTAAATAGCGAAAGCAAGTCAAGTAAGCACTTATATTAGCATCTGCAATGTAGTGAGCACTCCAGGATGATCACTATTTCTGTTATGTAAACACAATGGAGCTGGGATGTTTGCTGTAGTATGATTCATTAAGCTAAAAAAAAAAAAGGGAAGTATACAAGTGGCTATTTTAATGTGGAAAGGTTGAATAAAGATTATTTAAGACCATGTAGGCATTAGAAGGACAAAAGAGACTGACCGTTCATTGATTAAGACTTTCTTTATTGAGTGCCTACTGTGTGCCAGGCATTGTTCTAACACTAGAGATTCAGGATGGATAGGAAAAAGTCTTTAAATGAAAGGGCAAATGCTCCAAGAAATAGTGTTCAAAAAGCAACTGTAGAAGAATGTGCTTGGGGGGGGGGGAAAGAGTGTGCTTAGAATGAGTCTATTAATAAAATCTAATTTCCACACAAAAAACTACAGCCATGTAGAATGTTGAGAAAAGCATTTGGAAAGGTACGCACTATTCTACTGGATCTTGATCCATTTTTTACCATTTCTGAAATGGGGCATGTCTTCAATGGATGACATCTCAGATTGCATAAAACAGAGCCCACCCAGGCAGGGATGTTCTTGGAGTGGGACCTATGGTGAGTGTGATAAGAAAGAGATGCATTTTTCTTTGTTTGAAACTTTACTAAGAGGGTATATATGGGGTCTCTCTCTCTCTCTCTCTCTCTCTCTCTCTCTTCTCCTTTTCCCCCAGTTTGGTCAGTTTCTTGGTCTCTACTCTCTCTATAGAAGGAATTTCAGGCTTTTATAGCTACTGAATAGATGATGGCTACCCCACTGAGGACAAGTTATATCTCTTCAGTTCAAATGTCCAACCAGGACGAGTAGCATGTCTGAATCCCACATCTCAGTTCCTGGGAGAGAAAATTCCATTCAGTTTGGGTTAAGTGGCCACTTATTCTCAGTTGGGGCTGGTGGGGTGGGGGGCAGGCAGGGCATGAGCAGCAAGTCACTGTAGCCCAGAGCTGCTTCTGTGGCCAAGGTGGAAGCCTCTCTGGAAGATGCAGTTGGGCTGGGCAATGACTTCACCTTCATAGTTTGTTATATTCTATAGTTTGTCTTAGTCCCTTGATTCTTTTTGTTCTGATCTTAAAGTCTTCTAAGGTTTTGGTGCCTGGAGCCA
This sequence comes from Talpa europaea, assembly GCF_964194135.1. Taxonomy (NCBI): domain Eukaryota; kingdom Metazoa; phylum Chordata; class Mammalia; order Eulipotyphla; family Talpidae; genus Talpa; species Talpa europaea. Next base: position 35,997,210 of record NC_140073.1, on the reverse strand, counting down.
CCAGAAGGCTGTTTCCCTCCTGAGAAACTGTTTCTCCCCCAATTGGTCCCTTCCTTGTAAGTTTATGGTTTGAGGGCCTTGGGAGAGACTCCTAGTTTTGCCTTGAGAGGCAATAATCAGTTAGGGTCTTACTAACAAAGCCCATGAGCTACTGGTTTATCTCTTAGCCTTTGGGGATGGAATAGAGGGCTGTCTTTTGGCAAACATGGAAGGTGAGATGGAACAGTTATAGAATAAGAAAATCCATAGCTCACAGTATTTCCAGTCCTTCCATATCACTGTCTAATGGCACTAGAGTAAAACAAAGTCCTTCCTTAAAAGGCTGAATTACCGTAGAGAACTCTAAAGTGTTTACCACTCCTGTGTAACGTTGCCACCTAAGGGGGACGCCTCAGAGAGGGATCATCTCTTAATGTGATTATACAAGAGATGTTGGGGTTAACCCAGAAGTCTGGTTCAACAACTTTAGGCTGGAGCTTCTTTTTTAATGGGGTGACAAGAAGTTTTATTATTAGCTGCGCTTTGCAGGGGGTGGGGAGAATATAAAACTCATGGTTTCTAAATTTAAATGGAAAACCCAACTTTCATCATCATCATTGATCAGATGAAGCCCTTTTCTAAAAGCCAGAGAGAGTTGGGGTGAGGAATTCTAATGAGCTCACCTAGAGTATATTTTAAACAATCAAGAAAATACTTGAGGTAAACAAAATGCCACTAGGTTTGAGTCTTCTGTGGTGGGGAAGGACAGAGAAAGCTGCACGACTGGGGAAGGGGAAAAGAAGAGGTGGTTGGGCAAATTTCTCTAAAGTCATTTTGTTGAGTGTGAGAAAAAGATGGAATGTAAAGATCAGCCTAAGACGTGGGACTCCTTTACAAGCTCCCTTTCAATGAACTCATATCCGCAGTGGGGCAGGAAGCACCCTGCACCATTCAAGGTCTGGGCAGCTGTAGGAAAGAACCGGACAGGGGTGATCTCTGTCTCTATCATGGATTTTGAGCAAGAGAGGGTGAGTTCGCTGGTTCTCTGCAAAGCATCATTGGGCCAAAGGCGCTCCATGCATTTTTTGAGACTTTGGATCGTTTGCAGTTTGCCCCACAGCTCCCACACATTTGCCTCTTAGTGTCCCAAAGCTCTCACTACTGCAACGTTCCCATAGGAATGTGGACGCCTGCCAAGAGACCTCATGAACATTCCATTCATCTCCTTGGCTGGGAGGCAACAAGGAAGCCAAGTGGGCTGATTGTTTAACTGTTTGGTTCCCAAATTCACCCTGAAAAAGAATGGCCACACTTGTTGGACTTTCTCAACAATCATGAAGAAAAACAAAAGCTGAAACAAAAGAGAAATATTTATTCATATGATCCCATCTGAAAAACAGCTATTTTTAAAGGTAGCCTAATGAAAACCACATTCTCTGGTTCTCCTTGTTGTGAAATCATCTTTCGCCAGAAAGGAATTTTGAAGTAATGAGGCTTTGTGAGGTGTGACTAAAAACAATGTGACTAATTTTTTTAAAAAGCAAACACAACAGAATATAGCCGTCCAAATGAAGGTGGTTGTCTTCCAAGTAATCTCAGTGGGGTGTTATCCTGCAATTCCAAGTTGCTCAAACATGTACAAAATTCCTTTTAGGGAATTACTGACTATGTTTTGCTCTCATTGTTTCGCTTTCTGTTTATCATTTATTCAGCAACTATTAGACCCTCCCATGTGCCAAGCATTCTGCCAGGCCCTGGGGACAATGGTCAGGGTGACGCATTTCCCCCAGGGGGCAGGGGGAAAAGTTCACCCTTATCTAGGTTTGAATCCCAGTCTTTTGTGGTTGTATAACTTCCGGCGGGCAACTTTGAGTCCCAGGGTCCTCGTTTTTAAAATGAAGATGGTAGCATCTACTTCATTAAGATTGCTCTGAGGAGAAAAGCAGATGAAATGTGTAGGAAGAAGCCTTAATGCAGTGGCTGAAAACAGAAGAATTGCCCGGCAAATGTGAGTTCTTATGGTTACCACTATTTGAATGACGCAGTGGTTCATCCATGTTTTTCAGACTAGACTCTGAATGTACCTTTTGAAAAAACCAATCATTTTATTTTTGTAGGTATGGATAATATCAGAGTGTATAAAACTTAGATGGTGAAAGCAAAAACATCTTCCCCATCTCCTCTGCTACTAGTTCTCCTCCCCATGGACAACTAATATGACAAGAGTCCGGTGTATTTCCAGATTGAACTATATTTCTTGAAGATTGTTTCCTAATAGCACTGGTTGTTCGTTCATTCTTGCTGTCTTGTTCTTTTTCAAGTATTGTATGGCATTCTGCTGACTGGATGTATCAGAACTGACTTAGCCAGCCCCCCTGTTGATGAACATTGAAGTTGGTTCAAATCTTTGGCATGACAACAGTGCAGCAAAGACCATCTTTGTGCTTCTTTTGACTAAGAACAGTAAACCAAAGACATACAACAGGCTCGGGAGGCAGCTCCTATCAATGTCATTGGAATAAGGCAAGAAACAGATTATACTGATAAAATTGGATATGTTCTGGATTGTTTTCCCCTCAAATATCATTGTCCTAGTCCTAGAATAGTCATACTACCCCCAAATACTATCTATTTGAAAAGTGCATCATTTATGTAGTGATATTATAAAAATGGTGATATTTTAGTCCAGACAAGACTATCTTGAAATCTCTCCAAGACATATAATAATGGACAAAATTTTCCTTGGCTGGCACCAAGGAGTCAAGGATGTAGAGATTCCAGACAGCCACTCTAAAAGCAGCTGCCTAGAAGATTCACACTCTAATTTGCTGCCACAGCTTGAAACAGTGAAAAGTATTAAAATGTGCCACATCAGTTAACATGGGTTCCATTCGATGAAGGCTGCCAATTTGGAAGAAGGGCAACTGTTCCTTGGTGGCCATCTTTGCTGATGCCCATGCCTGCACAGCTGTGTAAGGAACTGAATCAGAGAGAACTCATACGTGAGGTTTTGGCACAATCCAAGCACAAGTAAGACCCAGGGATTAGTCTTCCTGGAGGAATAATTATTTCTAAATCATGAGAAAGGCACACGTGGAAAGGAGGCAGGGGAATGGAAGTCTTTCTAAGAAGTCTCCACTGTCAGAGGCCCGGATCCTCAAATGAGCTCCATGCAAATGAAAACCGGTCTCAACAGCATCTTGAGCCAAAGAAAATTCTTGGTTGGGGTTGAAAAAATGTCAGATAAATAGTTTCTCCTTGCTGCTCAGCAGGCCCCAGCTATCACTGCAATCCAGATCTGGCCTCTGAGCAGTTCTGGCAGGTTTATCTTGGACCAGCTGCTGTGATGAAATCGCAGTAATTCCAGGTTTCCCTCAAATCTAGACTGAGCCAAAGGCAATCTGGGTTTCTAGAGTCCAGCTTACTTCATTGCCGTCTCTTCAGTTCCTCCTTAGCTTTCAGGCATCTGATTTTTTTTTTTTCAACTGTGATGGGATAGTGGGGGAAAACCCTTCAAAGATAGCCTAGAAATCTGGGAACTATTTATTTCAGGTTAACTCAAGAAGTCTATGTTGAGCATTAGTGAGTTACAAGGTATGACACTGACTCAATGGATGGTGTGTCAGGCTTTATACCAGGATCTTTGTACGAAAGGTCTCACTTCATCCACCATCTGCACTCTGAGGTGTTATCTCAACTTTACAGAAGAGAAGATTAGGTCTCAGCAAGGTTGAGTCCCTTGCCTTAGGACTCACTGCTGGAAAGTGAAGGATCTGGATTAGAACTGGATATAGCCAGAATCGCAGACCTCTGCCCACTTTCTCCATGGTTATAAGCCTGGCTATAAGCAAGGAGGCCTTATTAAGAGCCCAGGTAAAGAGACTGGGACAAGGAAAAAATAACATGCACAAGGGGGAGGCAAGTGAGATGTAGATGGGAGGAGGTAGGGGCAGGTGGGGAGAGCATGTGGAGAAATGAAGGAGGCCAGGCCAGGCTCTCACTCTGAGTCCAAACTCTTAAGACCTTTTGGGTCCTGGGAGTTGAGTGAGAGATTATTGTCCCAACTTTCCCAGAAAGCTCTTATTTAAGAAGAAGAACTTCTAGTAACTAACACAGAGACTGAGGTGTTCTGAGAAGCTGCCCTCAAGAGAGAGGAGAAAAATTCCTGGTTTCATTCAACATAGAAGTAGATATGAGCTCTAAGGGGTTGAGATTCTCGACACGGTGGCCCAGGGTCTGTGAGACTGCAGTGTGACTGTCTGGGACTTAGGGAGCAATGTTTATTGAATCTCTTATAATTCCTTTAAAACAAGTTTCCTGAGCAAGCTGGATGGCTTACTGCCTATGTCCCAGATTCAGGGCTCCTAGGAGGATGGCAGAGATCTGTCTTAGGGCACAAAGCATCTTCATCCCAGAGAGGGAGGTGGTTCTGAGCAGAGTACACATCAGCATCACCCAGCAGTGTGTGCTGGTGAAGAAAAGGAGTGGGGTTCATAGTGGAGCCCCTGGGACCCTGAATTGCATGCTACCCCCAGAATTACCTTTCTGAGGAAAGCTGACCAACAAATGTCTTTCATTTTTGCCTGCTGAGTCTTAGGATGTGTCCTTCTGATCAGCCTGAGGTAGCTCTAAAAGACCAGGAGGTCCCAGAAGGCTGCTGGTAGCAAGGGTCTGACGTTCTCAATGGAGGAACTGCTGGACTCTAGAAAGGATCAGTGACTCTGACCTGAGGAAAACTCATTTTCCAAAAAAGTAAAGCAAGAAGAAACACCACATACCCACTTCTCTGGTTGTGGGGTCTCCCTGGCAGAAGTCTCCAGCTGAGGGAGGAGACACATTTTGACCTTTGACTTATTTGGTTGGAAACATAATGTGAGGCATTCTAGCAGTTAAGAGCCACAAGAAATGATAAACGGCCCCATTTTACCTCTCTTGGAGGGGGACAGACAACCTTTACTGGGCAGGCAAAAAGACAAGGAGAGACTAATAAAAACTGGTCTCATAACCATCACTTCAGAGGTCTGAATATCTATATATTGGCTACACCTTATGTTTTTTTTTTTTTTTTTTTTTTGTGAGCTAGAACATTGTGTAGGGCGGGACACACAGAGAACAAGATACATGAAACGAGATGAGTGATAGAAGGACCTGATTTGTTCTCAGGTCTGATACCCATGAGCCATGTAACTTCGGCTAACTTTCTTCTTACCCTTCAGCATCACCCTCCTGTCTGCCAAATGGGATACACAGGTCTTGACATGAACATTATATATTTTCAAATTACCCAGCATATTACAGGTGCTGAGTAAATGCCAGTTAATAGTAGTGAGAATAATAGAGTAAAAATAATATATAATGAAATAATAATAATAGTGACCAAAAGGTACCAAGATGTTCAAGGATGGAGATTCCACCTTGTTTATGTTGTACCCCAGTGCCCTACACATTGCTTGGCACATATCAGGCACCAATTAAATGTTGCAGTAAGTGGAGCTGGCTTCTTGAATACTACTTTCATGCTGAGCATTGTTCTGAATACTCCTGGGATATTGGAAGATGCCAGGTAAAGTCCAATAGGCACGGATTTAAGTCATTAATGTTTATTAATCTCAGTTTTTTCACCTGTGAGTCAGAGACAATAGCATCTCCTGGGATCAGAGGCAGAAGAACAGCTCCCCCAGCCATTCTCCCTTTTTTGCTGCAGACAGAAACCTGGTTACCTTTAGGGTTCCAAGCCTCATCTCTCTAACTTGGGGTTAAATCTTTTATTATTTCAGATCAGTCATTCTGGTGACCTCATGTCCTTTGGCTGTGGTTGGTTTAAGAGTGACTGCAAGGCTCAGTTCCAGCCAAGAGTCATGAGGGGACATCACTAAAGAGTGCCAGCAAAGGTTCTTTTTCTTAAAAAAATAAGCTATATGGGGGGAGGGTTGAGGAGGATGCTATTGTGGAGGCTGCTGGTGATGCATGGGATGGGGGCAGCTGTCATCCACCTCCTCCCTGAAGATGGCAGAGGTCCACACTGGAAGGAACCGCCATCCTTGATGGCATCGCAGAACCACTGCATTAACCAGTTCTGGAATGCTTGTTAGTAGAGGAATTTTCCTTATGGTTTACGCCAGTCAAGTCAGAGTTTTTGCTTTATTCATGCATAGATGAAGGCAACCTCTGTGATGTGCTCCTTCACTGACTTGTTAAAGTTGGCTCCCTTCAATTCTCCTTCTAGAATGTTCCATCTGCCAGAAATATTGAAGGAGGGGCTCCTGACTTTTGTGGAAATATGGTAGGTCCTTTTGAGACTCTGGAATTCTCTCCTGCTCCCATACTGTTTACAGAGGAATTCTGAAAAATCACTGGAGGGAGCTCCTTGGTGAATGAGCAGCCGTGAGGGGTGAGAAGAAGAGAGGAAGACTTGGAGAGAGGTCTCCTGACTTTAATCCTGATGCTTCTCTTTTCAGCCCTGCAGCTCTGAAGAATGCTCTTATAACCTCAGTATTCTTCCCCCCAAAATAGGGATAAAAGTAGCCCCTACCTCAGGATAAGAAGTAAATAGGAAAAAGTCACAAGTTCTTGACAATGCCAACTCCTATTTATAGACGCTTGCTCTATGTATCTAAACAGACCAGAGGGAAAAAAAGCTCTTTAATTTACCTCACTGAAAACAGAGATAAAATGGGTAGATATTAGTTGGGAAGCAAGCAATTTGGGAAGAATGGTGGTCTTCTTTAGGAAGGATTTCATGGCCCTCTCTTCCCCCATTCCAGCTTTCGCATATAAGATAACTCTAAGTGGTTCTAAAGAGCAGTGCTGCTGAGAGCAGAGGGAAGAGGAGTCCCTTGGACAGTGACCTGCAGCCCTGCTGCCACCAACTATTAATAGCCTAGAAACCCTTGGAGCAGAGCCCCAGCCCCTCCCACCTAGGGGGTCAGAGCATTGCCTGATATGGATGCAGAACACTGGTGATCCTGAGATTCTCTCAGTTATGGAATTTTTTCCTGCTGGGCTGGGCTGGTTTGGGTTTTCTCCTGCAGAGCCCCAGCCCCAACCCAGTCAGGCTCATGTTCAGTGAGCATTACCTGATTTCTTTCTGGGTCTTCGGGCCAGCACTTGCTGCCTTGACACCCATGACTTCACTGCCCCTCACAGCAATGGGCAAGAAACAGAACCCAGCACAGAGAGGGGCTGGTCAAGGTCACCAAGAAAGGAAATTTGGTTTTAGAACCCAACCTACCTATCTCAAAGCCAGTTTTTTAGCATTTGTATTATACTGTGAAATCTGGGAGACTTCTGGGCCTTTAACAAAACTGCCCAACTCCCTCCTCCTCCAAATCATGCCAGCTAGAAGAATAAGGAGCATAGGAGGTTAATCGAATAGTGAGAAAGTTAAAAATCAGCCTGGCATGGGGACTCAGTTTGTTCAAAGAAGCTGACATACCCACTGGCACTGCTCTGGTCACCAGGGAGCCACTGAGCATGGGCATTGTGGCTCAGGAAAAGGCAGGGCCCCCTCTTTCCTTCCCTTTACATGGTCACATACGTTCTCATCATTTCCATGCTTTGAGAAATGGAGAAACCCTCCATAATTCCCAAATGTAGGACAAAGCCCTTTAACTTGACATTCAAGGTCCTTCTGGATTCAGCTCCTGTTTCTTCAAAATTATCATCAGCCCTATTTATCTCTCCCTCTTGGTGTCTTAGGCCTTTGTGGATTTCCAAAACCCAGCCCAGCATCTGGAGCAGCTTTGATGCTCAAAAACTGCAGAAGTAGCTGTCACCCTTGTCAACTGTATCCAGACAGCTGGAGCAGAAGGCCTGGGACAAGGAATCATAGACAAAGAAAGGCCCAGACGGCCTCTTCTGACTACAGGCTATGTCTAGGAGGTCCTGGGCCCAGATGCTTGGCCTCCTCTCCTTTAAGATGTGCTGTTCCTGGCAACTGACTTCTGTGTATGGCATTGGGTCCAGGCTCTTCCAGAAGGAGTCCATCTCCAGTGTGTTTCACATAAATATCAGACTATGAGTGCCAGCCTTCTAGTGCCTGGATGGCAGTGCCTGCCATGGAGAAAGGATAGCCCGGACATTTACTGAGTGCCAGCAAGGTGCCAGGAATTTTGCTGGAAGCATCTATCCTGGCAACACATCCTGAAAGGAACCAGTCTACCTATGATCTCACTTTTTTTTTCCTTCACAAAGACTAGGAAGTGGGACCCATCTTTGTTGGCCTATCCTGAGAACTAAGATCATTAAGCTGATAGTCAGTGTACACTGACGCTGCACATCACCCACACCTGGAGCACTTGTAAGGCTAACAGAAGGATTTGCTGGAATGACTGATCCCACACTCTGCATTGAGAGCCGTGTCCAGTTTTTACTGCATTCTAGTATGTGGTATATACTATTAGGTTCGGTCTGAGGGTTCCAGGAACAGGCATCTCTGCCCTGACTCAGGCAGAACTCTTTCCAGTTTCTGTCATTCCCAGCCTTAGACCCACAGCTAATTTTGCTGTGCCCTTCCATGCACCAGTGGGAATTCTCAGCATCTGCACAGGGGTCCATGTGCTGTGAATAATCTCGATGAATTAGTTACCATGCAGATCACTTGTGTTTAATATGTCCCTGCTAGCACCTCCCAATTCCCTAAATGACTTTTTTCCCCATGACCTTGGCACTCTAAATTTGGGGTCCTCCTTAGCTATGTTCTCAATCGCAACCTGTATTCTCATTTCTGTTCTGGATATGGGAAAAGTTAGTGCTTCCTCTGCCTTTGATGAGAGTCATTTCTCCACTATGGCTTCTTATGATGCAATCACTTTGGGAGAGCACAAGTGCATGGCATTTCTGTTTGATCGCACGGCACCCTAGGGTGCCTGCACTTTTCCACATTCCAGGTGGCCCCCTGACTCTTTATGGAAACTCCACAGAGAGGAGATTATCATCACTCACATTCTACAGATGAGAGGCAGACTCAGAAGAAGCTGCATGTAGTAGCAGAGGTGGAATTGAATCCAGAACTGCTGTGGGTCCAGCTTCTTCCTCATACTCAATTCACATCCCTCATGCCACAGGCCCTCACCCAGAGGAGGGCACATGCTCAAGGTTTCCCCTATATGCCCATCCCAACCACTGGGTGTCTGGGAGGCAGCAGTGCCCTTTGAAGCAGTGTGGGTCAATGAGATGTGAAGAGCAGGTGGTCAGGGGGACCTGGAGCTGTGGCCGGTACGTGCTTTGGAACATGCACAGTCCTGTCCTGCCCGAGGCTGAGTCATCTCTGGACATTCACTTCGGGTCACTCTGTGGTCTCAGGTTACTGGTCTTGCAGCATTTCTGGGGTTCTTGTGGACCTTCCCCTATCCACCTTTAGGGGCACTGCTTTCATAAGCAACCCTTCTCCTGAGACATGCCAAGCTTACTTAATTTTCCACTTCTTACCGTTTCACACATCTGCCATTTCCTTCCATGTGTTAAGAAAGGAGAGCAAGGAACTCTGATTTAATGAGAACCTATTGTACGCCAGGTACTGTGACACATCATTTTCCTTGAATACAATCTTTATAACAAGCCAGCAAGAGTTTATTGCTTTTATAATAAATCAGTCCTCAAAAGACTCAGCACCTTTCCTGGCGTTACACACCTAATTAGTAGCAAAGCCAAAATTTGAACCTGGCCTTTTAGACCATAGCTTTCCCAGATACCCCACTGTCTCCTAAATAAGTTGCTTCCATGGATGCTGGGGTACAGTCTCAGATGAAAATTTTTCTCAGGGTTCCCATTGGAAAGCAAACCAGTCTCTCCAGGTATTGTCCATTGTGGAAAGCAAAAGTCCTCTGTTCCTGGGAAATAATTTATCAGTCCAAACCAAAAAAAAAAAAGAAAAGAAAAGAAAAAATCTGGACAATCATGTCTAAAGCATTTCTATCTTGTTTGTGACTTCTCAGCTACAGCATTTAAAAAGTGTTTACTCTCTTCTGTGCCTTCTTTTCAAATGTTACAAAAATAAACGGAACAAATAATGGCAAAAAAAAAAAAAAAAAGAAGTTGCTTCCAGTTAAGTGGCCCAATTATACTTAAGCTTGAGATCTACTGTGACTCCAGTCTGGGTTTACCGAGTATCCCAACACCTTTCTCTCGTGTCCAGGAGCTCTACTCAATAGAGCCTTCTAGAATCTTATTGAGAATCATAGGCTCTGAGAGCTGAGTCCCTCTTCCCTGGACCTAGAAACTCCTGTCTCATCCTCACAGCCTCCTTGGAGGTAGGCAGGACTGCTATTGCTTCCTCCCTTTGGATGAGGAAATGTCTTCAGAGCTGGTATGCTGGATATACTCTATTTGTACCCCCAGGCCCCTTCCCCAAGCTTCCTCTCCCCTCCTCTGGGCCCCAGGAGACTGCCCTAAAACAGCAACAACTGAGCTACCTTGGCTTCTGGCTTCCCACTGGGATTCACAGATAAGAGACTGGAGGGTCAGAGAAGAAAAAGGGGGTGGGCACCCCATGCTCCCTCGCTGCCTGGCCTCAGCTTGGCAGCAGTGAGTAGATTCCTGTACAGACGCCACAGCGCCTGCCCAGCGGCCCTTCCTTGTAGCTGTGGATCTTGCGGGGTCTCTGTGAGAGACCATTTCCCTTTATCCCCAGAGCAGAGGTAGCGCTTCCCTTCCTACTCCTGGTTGGTCTATAATGCGGCTTCTATACTCAGATTCCTGCCTTGCTGGCCATTCTGGAAGACACCTGTTGCCTGCCCAATGAGCCTAGGCAGCAGCAGAGCATTTGGTTGAAATCCTGACACTACAACCTCTGGCATTCCTGGGTTGGAGCGCTGCCAGCTAAGTGGACTGCCCTCAGGAATGAGTGGGAACTTGTTTTGCAAAAACAACTTTCTACACATGGGCCACACTTGGGCCAGGGCCCCAGGAGACCTGGGAGCACACACCCTGTCCAAGGAGACCTCCCCAGGAGGTCTTCACAGAGAGGTAGCTGGGAAAGCGATCCTTGGGGTAAACAATCCAAAGACTACATTTCCCCGAAAGCCCCAGAGGCAAGGTAGTAGGTTCAAGGGACACAGGCCTGGGCTGGGATCTGCCTCTATCACTTCCATGCGGTGCTACATTGCTCAGCTCATTTATAACCTCTGTGACATGTTGTAGGGGCAGGACTAGACACTGTGCAGGTTTTCTGATCCCATGCAGACCGGGTAAAGGAGCAGTCAGAGTCCTCAGTGGTTTTTTGCAGGTCTTTTATTGGGGTTCACCAAGCATATGGCAGGCAGGGGTGCTGGCTGAGGGGGCTGGCAGGCTGGCAGGCCTCCTAGCCCCCAGCAAGTCTTCACTCTATCTGGGCTCTCTGGCGTTCGTTCTGCTGCTTCTCGGCTTCTCTTTCGGCTTCTGCTGCTGCTGCTGCTGCTGCTGCTGCTGCTGCTGGCGTCCCCGTGACGCCGCCCTCAAAAGCACAGTCTTAACTCAGCTGAATCCCATCTACCTATGCCCACACCCTATTCCAGGTGCCCGCCATCAGGATAGATGATGGAGGTGGTGGGGCAGCAGGAAATGATTGTTCAGTGCTCTGAGCACAGAGGCCCCGGGATTCTTTGCCCTTGTTAAGACCCTGTGGGTACCTGGGAAGCAGGCTCTGTGATGGAGGTTTGCCAGAAGGAGTCGTCCAGAGGAAGCAGGGACACCTGTGGGGAACAGCTAGCACCTGTGGGAAGCATGGAGCACGAGAATGAAAGCTGTGGAGCAAGAACACCTGGGAGGGAGCCCTCGTCAGATAGGAGACAAACCGACTGCCAGGCGGCTGCAGGACGCCTCAGCTCTCATCAAGCTCCGAGAGGCCTTTCAGAGACATCCTCATGGAAGCAAAGCGAGAGGTCCTTCAGAGACATCCCCATGGGAGCAAGGTACAGGCTTTGTATCCATATGGATCAGTCATTGGGTCCCCAGGGGACAATGTGTGGACTTGGGCCCAGCTGCTTCCTTGGCTGACATGGATGGCATGGCATGGTGGGTTGCTGTTAGGGGAGTATAAAGAAGGCGGACAGGGCCTGGGTCCTAAGGGGGCTCTGGGTGAGAGCCATGGAGTCCACTGCAAAAGCCCTTCGGTCTCTGGACTTTTCTAGAGGAGAGGCCAGCTTCTCAGCCTCAGGAAGGGGCTGGACTGGGCTGGCCTGCCCCAGCTGAGGAGAATCAGAACACTCGTTCACTGCCTGGGGCTGCCAGAAATTCTGAAGGCAAAAGCTGAGGAATTTGAAGCATTTATGACTTAGCGGGATTGTTCCCAAACTGCAGACTTAAGAGCCTTCTGGATTTCATTGTGGTTGCTTCTCAGCTTTTAGAACATGGCCAAGGGCTCCCTGGTCCCACTTCTCAGGGCTTCCCTTGGACTACAGGGTCTGTGGGCTTTTGTGAGGTTATCTGGGTAAAGCATGGGTATTGGGAAACCTTGCTGCGTACCCAAAGGTAGAGAGCACAGAAGTCGAGTCAGGCCAAGTCAGTCCTTTCTAGAGGGTCGTTTTGGCCCTTCCCTTAATCACACTGGGTCTGCTTGCTTGGCTCTCACGAGGCTTGGTACTGTCCTCAGAAAGTAGGATAGTAGCTTCACTACAGGAGTGCAGTACTTCTACCTGAACAGAACAGCAAGCTTTCTTCCAGTGGTTGTTTCCCCCTCCTAAGTCTGAGTGGTTGCTATTACTGTCCTAGGGCGTCTGCTTCCTGGCCCTGCCCCCACTTGCAGCTAATTATTCCAGGAGTCAGCATCTGACCCAAACAAGGCCGGTGATTCACATTCCGGCACTTATTTGGACCTTGCATTGGTATCCTAAGCTATAAATTCTGTGTAGTTCCACAGAATTCTTTCTCTGTTCCTGCCTCCCTCCCACGCTACAGCAGAATGGCTGTCCGCGGGGGAAGAGTACTGGGTTTATTAGTAACGTCTGTCATCGAATGGTGAGGAGCAGTGGAAGCCCGCTGCTGGTTGCCATCCTGGTCTTCTACTTGTAGGAATAACAACTGCAGTAAGAACTCTTGTTTGCCGTGGCACTTCTGGGGTCACCAGATGTCCACAGTCGCTGTCAGTCGGTCCCCTGGACAAGTGCGGGGCTAGAGAATTGTGGTGGTCGGTCCTGGATGGTTAATTCCTGTATGATTGGAGCTCAGCTTCAGCAGGGAGGCCTGAGAAGGATGGGGAGGGAAGGAGACACTGACCTTCCTGAGTCAGGAAAGCAGAACCAAACCCAGCACTCAACATGTGATAAGTCGCCGTGAATACCTCACTGCATACAAAAGAGGCTCAGAGAGGTCAAGTGACTTGCTCAGCCACACACAGCGAGCAAGTGCCAGGGCTTGAACCCAGATTGTATGCTCTAAGTAGAAGCGCTCAGGGTGTTTGGCTGTACCTAGAAAATTTGCTTGTGTCTTCTTTCCTGGGTCTATCCTGGGTCAGTTTTACAGTGTAATTTGATGCCCTGATGCATAAGAGAAGAAAATGGTTGCTATGTGTGGCATTCTTTTTTCCCCTGGAAATTCATTTTGAAATATCTTATCATTATTGTAAGTATGCATTGATGCAACCACTTTAGTTTCTCAAGGAGCATTTATGCAGAGGTCAGTGTGAGTATTGAGGTTGTGAAGGGAGGAAGCAGACACTTTGGTGGAGCCCATTAGCACATGGCGCAGGCCATGCCAGTGGAGTCCTGAGCTCTAAGCAGGGCAGCTGGGCCCGCCAGGCCTGGACCACAAGTCAGTACTGCTGTCGTCATGTTTCTTCAGTTTTCTGCGGCTGCGTCCTGTGAGGGTTCCCAGTCACAGACTCAGGAGTCAATCCTCTGACTTGGGGTGGTCGCGGAATGAAAATTGGAGAGAGTGGGGGCAGGATTCCTGGGCAGGCAGTAACTTAGCAGCAGTCTTGGATGTTATTAGAGATCCATAGGCTAGTTGGAGTGTACCCTAAATACTTGTATGGCACTTTTGCTCAGCTCATTGGCCTAAGTCCCTGCCTCAATCCCTGTCCTGCATCACTGCCATTCCCCAGAGGGCCTCAAAAGGCTGATCAAAGTAATCCCCTCTCTAGGGCTGTCAGACTGGGTCAGCCCCCCACCCCCGACCCCCCACCCCCGACGCTGCTCCACCTGCCCAGTGCTGCCACTCCCCTGGATCCAAAGCCTTGCTTGCTGCCTGGACTCAGCTCAACCTGCTGGAGTCTTTCTCCCACTACTTCCCTCCCCATGTACTGCCGGAACTGTGTCCAGCCTGTGTGTTCCTTACTATGTGATCTCAGCAGTTCTGGCTGCTTTCCTTGGGCCCAGAGGTGAGCTGCCAGCCTCCAACCTGCCCAGACCCAGACCCTTCCGCTCCCTCTAGCCCTTCTGTCTTGTGCTCAGCCTGTCTGCTGTTTTCTGCCCCAAACAGAATAGTTTCTGAAATCCACCCCAGAGCAATAGTAGGCTATTTCTTTGCTGGAGAGTAAATGAGTCTCCCTCAGCATTCTATATCTATGCCCCTTCCCTGAGCACCCCAAGTAAGCAAGTATTGGGCAGGTAAAGAGCACATACCTTCACAAGACTATCCTTGGAGTTTTACTAAATCTTTCTTCATTAAAGTTGGAGTTTCTTGTGGTCAGTTAAGGAAAAGTCCTGCCGCTGAGTAATAGACACATTTATAAAGTCAAGAGGAATACAATCCTTAGCTGGAGTCCAACCCCATTCCTCTTGATCTCCTCTCCGACCCGTGTGTCCTCAGGTAGCCACAGTTACAGGACCACAGAGGCAGCGGGGAAGTGAGGGAAGAATCAGCTGGTTTGAGTCCCATCCTGTGAATCTCCTTGAACCTTTGCTTTCTATTTTGTAAAATAGATATTGAAAATAGCACCTACAAGAGCTGACACTGCCTAGAACTTGGAGTCCAACAGAGTCTGTCTAAAGACTTTCCTGTATCATGGAGCTTCTCATTGGATTACAGTCCCCGAAGCAAAGGGGGCTTCGAGCTGAGCTTTCCCTTGAGGAAGCACCCATCCCTTAGTATCACTCTGGCTTTGGGAGACCACAGTCTATACATTGCACAACTAAAGGGACAGGAGTAGTAGGAACCTATCAGGGATGGCAACTGGAGGGGACCAGGATGGAGCAGAAGCATGGGTGGAGATGCCCTCAGGTTCCACTGGGCATCTGATTTGGTGGCCAGAGGCAAGTTAGCAGGGCTTGAAGTCAGAGTAACACACATGGAGGTGAGTGTATGGCTGTTTTGTTCTCTGCAGTGTCCTTCTGTGCTGAGCACAGTGTCTGGCACAGAGGCAATGTTTAAATATTGATTGAACAGATGAAAAATAAGTGAATGACGACCTTATCAGCCAGAGCCTAGCTGTTTCAGGAATTCCATGTAAAAACAAGGCAAAGGCAAACAGCTGCCGGCAGGAAGCAAGGTTCCCTGGCCAACAGATGGGTCTGTCTGCATGTAAAGAGTGATTGGTCAGGCAGCAGAGAATAGAATTCTAGGGACCTTGAACTGACAAAGGGACCCTGGTCTGTGCACAGTGGAAGCCAGCAACGCAGCTGAAGAAGATGAGCATGGGTCAGACGATGCTGGACTTGGAAGTCGGGCTAATGCCAGGCTCTGTCACTTCTTGGCCCTGTGGCTGGTGAGAAGTCCCAGTTTCTCTAGGCTTCGTTGTGTTTTTTTTTTTTTTTTTTTCATCCGTGAAAGGAGGACAGAAATAGGACCTGCCTTAAGGATAACATGGGATTATTTGTATCAAGTGCACAATGTAAGCTCAATAGCCATCACTTTCTATTTTTTCAGAGGTGGGAGGTGATATTGTCACAGGGCAGGAAGAGGGGCACCCCAGACCCCGCAAAACTGCCTGCTCTAAATAGGTTCTGCCATCCGCTGCAGCAACACAAAACATATGAGACTTTAATGAAAAGGAACTTTAATACAATTAGTAAATAGTACAGGAAAGGCAAAGAATCTAGTTTCTAAATCAAGCCCCAAAGTTACCTGTTCCCTCATGGGTAAAAGTCCCTCCAAGCAGAACAAGACCCCAAAGCCTGCCACAAGTCTAAAGCATCTTCCAGTGGGGACCCACAGAAAAGGATCAGAAACAACCAGACAAGTCCAGAAGGAAAAGAGCAAAATCAACATCAAGATAAAAGCTGCCATTGTTACCTCCCCACGGGTTTCACCCACATCTGTGTCACCCAGGCCACGACCAAAAGGCAAGCGCAGTTTCTTCACATGTCTCTCGGCCCATGTGCCTCCTCCAGGGCTCCTTCTGGCTCTCCATCCTGCTTCCTTCCTTCTTCAGTCTCCTCTGCTGCTGCTTCTCTCTTTGCTCAGCTCCACTCTCCTTTTGGTTGGGGCAGGAAACCTGGAACCTCCCCCTTTCCTGGAGACCACCCTGTTACAATATCAGCTGCAGAAACATAAGCAGGGGGCATGCACAGGGTGGAATAGCCCCCATGGAAGCTAGTGACAAGGACATTGTAGTATCCAGGTGTCAGAGTCTGAAGCATGCATTTGGGGAATAATTGGGGTCCTGAAGAGGTGGGGCATCAATGCAAAACAGGTGGTTCATGAAGAAGCAATCAATAGGAGAGATTGACAGTGTTGGCGAAGTTAGAGGAGGGAACAGAAAACCATAATCTGTGTCTGACAGCAGGGTCCTGGCAAGGAGAGGGCTGGTGAAATGGCGCCGTTGGAAGAGACAAGGGCTGTCTAAAGCAGGAACAAAGTATGGGGAGGCTAAAAATTCAGTTTGAGGTATGCCAAGTTGAACTTCGGGGAGCCCATTCAAGAAGAAATGTGAAAATGGAAATGCCTAAGAGCTGGATGAGTTGTTGAGGAAGGAGGAGGTCAGGGAGGGGTGTAAAGAGAGACAATGGAGGAGGCCCCCAGGGAGCTGGAAGAAGAAACATCCCCCACCCAGAGCAAACAGAGCCACAGCCAGAGGCGGGGGAGGGGAGCAGAAGAATAGAGTCTTGAAACCTTGGCAGCTGAGTTCCTAGCAGGGGGTGATGAACAGCAAGGTCAGGGGAGGCTGTGGGGCCAGAGAGATGGGGCCAGGCCAGCCCCAGTGGATGGAGTTATGTTTCTGGAAAGCTAAAGGCACATTTTAGAGGTTCATCAAGGAAAGGACAAAGGAGAGAGATGGAATCAGCATGGGCCTGTCTACTTGTAGGAGAGCCTCTTAAGGAGAATGTGAGACAGGGTAGAAGGTGGAACAGTAAGGAGAGAGACTCTGGTGTATGCTTTCTTCAGCCTAGAAGTCTGCTCGTGTTTACAGCAAAAGTCAAGTTGCCGTTGGAGGCAGGGGAAGCCCCGGGGGAGGCAGGTGGAGGGAGGGGCAGCCAAGGAACTGAGATGGGAAGCCGTGGAGAGGCAGTGAGAAGAGGTGCTGCTATGCTACAGAAAGAGCATAAAGCAAATAGTGCTGACGTCTTGGTGAAGGAAGTTAAAGATATAAGCTGGGGGCGCAGGGCGAGGCATGAGAAGAAGTAGGAGTTGGTGTTTGGAGGAGGTGAAGGCAATCCATGAGGCATGAGAGAGGAGTGGACAGAGGCCAGGGAACACCCAAAGGCAATTGAAAAATGACTAAGAAGTCACTGGTGAGTGCATTCTGTGATTTTTCTGCAGCAATTCCATGCTGGGAAACAAGAGTTGAGGTGCCTACTGATGGAGCTGGCCAAAGGGTGATGGAGTGAGGTTAGGGAAGCTGAGTTTGAAACAGTCACAACACCTGGCAAGACTTTGAGGTCCTTCCTGGCTATTCCTGTCTATGGAATTAAGACAGTGATTTCCCAGCAGCAGGTTAAGACTTTAGAAAAACGACCCTAAATCACCATTTGGCTTTAAGGTGTGCTCTGTGGGTTTTGTAGCTGCAAGTCTGTATGGAGAATGACATTGTTGGTCCTGGGGGGAAATACCCCCAAAGATTACATAGCAACTGGGGCTAGGGTATTTTGGGGAGGATCTATTTATCTAATGTTCCTTAGAGGTGTCTGATGTTATCTTATCATGTCTCCAAATTATTTCAAATGATCTACATCTATCACCCCCGCATGGCTGCAAAAATACACATAGGAAGGGACCCAGCAAATTTATCTGATTTTTTTCCCCTACAGAATGGAGTTAAACCCAGAATTGGCATTCTGCAAATATTCTTGCACTTGATGCATTCTAATCCTGAGTGGTTTGGGGCACCGTCCCTGCCTGTGGCTCTTGTGCCATGGTGTTTGGAGCCCCACTCCATCATGGTAGGGAAGCCAGTGCCACCAGGGGGAGAACACTTCACGTGGTGGTTAGAGGATGAAAAGAACAGAAAACTCTCTATCACTGACGAATCACATTGAAGGCACATGGATCAGAGAGCGGTTTTATCTGAACAGGAAGACATGTGCATGGGTAGATTTTAGAAAGTGATCTGGCAGATCTCCTGATTAGAGCCACCGGTGCTGGGCTTGTCTCACTGGCAAGGACACATTTGGTAATGGGTCCGGCCAGCATGGGACTCCAGTGTGGGGCAGGACATCCCAGCAGTTGTTTGGGAGAACCAGTGACACAGGAAGAGTAGACACCAAAGCGGTAGACAGAATGGAACCCCATTCCCCACCCCCCCACCCCCTCCAAATGTACTGCATCAACCAGACTCAGGCAGAGGGAACCATGACCCCAGTGTTTCAGCCTCGACCATGCTCATTTGGTCACCATCTTATTGTCTATTACTTGAAGCCAAATGTCCCGTGAGAGTTTATATTCTTCAATATTATGACAGATAAGGAAAGCAGGGGTAACCTCTGAAGTTAAGTGAAAAAGGATTTCCAGAAGCTGCTTTTCAGAAACACCAGCAAGCAAATGTTTGCCAAAGGCAGGCACTGTGTGTCTACGGGCAGGTGGTGAGGCCATTGTTGGGGTTTCCAGGAAGAAATGTAAGAGCCCAAAGAGTCGCACAGCCTCAACCCTGGCTGCCATACGGGAACAAACGTGCGACAGATTAAATATTTATCTATGGTTCTGTCCACCTCAATAAAATATGGCACTCTTTAAAGCGGGTGCTGTAACGACGTTTGTGTGTCTTGGAATGCCGCCCTAGGCTAACAAATTGTATCTGAAGATGTGAAAACATGAAAATCGATAACAAGAAATGAAAAGTCTGTTTCACTGATAAAATACCATTTATCTTAATCATTGGGGGCTTCTCAGAATTTCCTAAGTGCCCTTTTAAATGCCAGCAGCAAAGCTAATGCCCATGTGTGTGCAGAAAGTACAGGGGGATGGGGACGCGGAGGCAGGAAACTCCAGTGCTAGACCTGGGGAACCTGCTCAGGGGAAGCATCATTCTGAGGCAGGCACCACTGAGCTGCTTTGCAACCAAGGATGCACCCAAGTGGGGGTTTCCAGGCACGTTTCTGGCATTTCAAAACTCTCCGTGCAAATAATATAACTTCCCATGGAAGACGTTTCATAAAGCACTAACTATGCAGAAGTGATCTCTCCCCTTTGGCTAGGTTTAATATAATGGGGGAGACACCACAACAATTATAATTCATGCTGATTAATATGGATTTGGAAAGTAAAATTAATATTCTAACTTCAGAAAGGCTTTCCCTTGTTCTGCCCCAGCCTGGAGGACAGCATTTCTCCTGCCCACTGAATCCACACAGGGCTAAGAGGGAAGAAGGCCTCCATGCTGAAAAGGTGGCAGTACTGGTTCCCTGGGGCCCACTTTCTGCCTGGTAGGTCTTCCCTTTACTGCACACATGCAGCCTTATCCGGTCTTCATTTCCCATAGCTCTTCTCAGGGGACTGAGATAGGTAAAGGTCTAGGGGCTCCCATTCTCCCCACACCCCGGCAGCCTTGGGGAGATGGAGCATTAGAACTGCCCATAGGGTAGCCTGCATACCAGGCTTCCAGAGACCAAAGGTGGGTGCAGGTGGGCAAAGGTGGGTGCAGGTGGGCAGAGGCTCCATCTCCTCCCCTGGTCTCCTTTGCTTCCCAGCATGACCAGGGTTTGCAGACAGGAAATGTGGTCTCAGACCTCGACAGTGCTCACCTGTCCGCCCAAATTGGTTCCCTCACAGTGATCAGAAGAGGAATATAAATTGCTTCCCATTTTTCTTATGATAAAATCAACAATCCCCTGACACCTCTGATCTTTTACCTCCTCTCCCCCTCGCTCTTGGCATTCTAGCCATTCTGGCTTTTTGCTGGGTTCTCCAGAAACTGGGCCCTCCAGGAACTGGGCCTTCGCCTGGCTGGGGCACCTCACCCATGCTGTTCCCTTGAAGGTCTCCACTTGATCAGCTCCATACTCTGGTGATGTTATAGGGCAGCCCCGATATTGAACGGGTTCCTGGCTGTGGGTCCTCACCCGCGCGCTTACAAGGGACTTAAGAATACTCCACTACAGGCACACACAAAAGGTTAATGAAAGGTTTATTTACAAGGGAAAAGGAAAGAAGGAAAATGTACAACCCAGGGAGAAAATAGGGAAATAAAGTCTTTAATGCGTCCTACCCGATCCACTGACCTGGAAACCCAAAGGCACTCTCAGAGCTGGGCGGATGCTGCGAGCTGGTGGAGAGCCAAAATGGGGGACCCCCCCAAAGCCCACGTGTCTGTCTTTATACTCACCTGGCTGCTTAACCCCACCCTCAGGTCCCAGCCGCCTTCCCTTTGGTGGTGATGGGATTTGGAGTTCCCAGTGTCTTTAGCTTTGGCCTGGGGTGGGGGTGGAGTCCACAAAGCCTGTATGGAATTAGCTTTAGGACATCCTTTTCCCCCTAACAGTGACACTTTAAAATATCACTTTGCCAGGGACCTCTGTTGACCTCAGAATCGAAATAAGACCTCTTTCATAGCCTCTGCTGGCCTCAGAATGTAAACGAGGCCTCTTTCTTAGATTTTGTTCTTGTCTTCCTCAGTGGTCATCGCAATTTGTAAATACCATTGATTTGCACTTAGTTCTTCATGTTTTCCCCTATTAGGCTGTGAGCTCCACCAGTGAGCCTCACTTGCCCCTCGATCGCAAGTGACTACAGTCAACAATGCAGTCTTGTTGACTGTGTGGTCAAACGGCTAAATGAGTGGCTGAGTTCCCCAGAGCACTCAACCCGCACATTTCTCAGGGGGCAGTTAGGCCCCAGGGTTAAGCACAATGGGGACATGCTCTTTCCTGTCTCCCTTTGGGGAGTCAGAATGTGCATTAATGTAGGAAACTCTGAGATGGGCTCCAATTAGAAAACAAAACAAAAAAGAAAACCAAAGCCTAAGAAAGCTGGTTTAATTTTCTTTGACTTCATTCATTTCCCCTAGACTCCCAAAGACCAGGCTTCACTGGTGACTTACTGCTTGGGAAGCCTGAAGCTCAAGATTCTCAGGCTTGGTGTGGGGGCTGCCCATTCTGTCCTGAGCACCCTTACCACTCCTTGCTGTCATCGGGAACAAACACATTCCAACTGACACATGCAATTTGCTTCTGTAGAGAAGCAGAGGGCCTGCGCAAATTTTGGAAGTAGCCTAGGCTTATATTCTTCAGGGAAAGGAGTGAAAAACTGTCAAAACTTGGTGTTGCAGTTTTTGTAGTTATGCTGTGAACAACTCTGCATATAATTTGTTCTGCTGAGACCTGAATCTGTAAATACTCAGAAGCTGGTGTAAAGACATATGTCTCTTAGCTGATTTGTGCCTTTACCTACTTCTCTGCATTTGCATCTCATTGTAGTTTTCTTGTCTCCAGTATTCACAGCAACTCAAATACTCCAGCAGAGCTAAGTGAAGTTCATGAGGGAAGACTGCCCGTGGTATTAGCATTTGTGGAGGTTTCAGAACATAACACTCTTACATACAGGAGATGTTTGATGTAGGTAGGATTCTTGAGATGAGCCCATAGTAAAGGCAGTGGATCAAATTATTTTTGATCGGTCCCCACTTAGGGCAAAACTGCTTGACCTACTGACTCCATCTAGTCTCATTTTCCAGTGGAAAAATAAATTAGTGATAATTTGGTAGGAGTGGATTATGTATACATTTGCTCACACTGAAGGATGGATGATTCATATTTGAACCACTATGTATACATGTCTTAGAGTCTACTTATTGCAAAATTACAGACCCAGAGTACTATTGATGCAAATAAGTTTCAGTATATTCTGTAGGGTTAACCAAGCAACCCACAACAAAAGGAACTGATAATGATAAAGCTAAGCTAACAGTAATTCTTAATTAAAAAGTACCAAGAGCAGCAATTACAAATTGCAACCAACTCAGGCAACACTGATGATGTGCTGATAAAGAGTCCTTCCAGATTTTCGAAATGTCAACTTTTCAAATGAAAAGTTGCACAGATGAAATTGAAGCCTTCTGACAAAGTAGATGGCCTTATAGCAGAATAATGGAGGGTACTTGGCAATCTAGTACTTTCTTAGTTGATTACAAGTTAGTAGACCGAGTAATGTATGAATGAAGCCTTAAGCAAACTGCACACGATTCACCATAATAATCCAAAGATGGACCTATTTTTTAAGGTGAGTTCAGGGGACACAAGAGAGTGTCTGGTAACAAAACTCTACCCATCACTCACCAGTTCTCAGTTTCAGTCTTTTGAAATCACTATTCGGGTAGCACGGCCTTCAGCCAGCATTTTGGTTTCCTAGCTGGACCAGAGATGTGCATTTGGATTTACAAAGTACTCAGGTTCTCACTTTAAAATGTGAAAAGTTTCAATACTCAGTGCAAAATAATCTTTCAAGATAAAACACTTCATTTTCCAAGTGAAAAAAGCAGAAGTCTGCATGTGCTATTTGGGTTAAAAACAAAAACAAAAACCCAGCAACTTCACATGTATGGTGATAGTTTCGAAGGCTGGAGTACCCCAGGAAGTGAATATAAGAAAGGAATCAAAACAGTTGCCTCTGAGTAGGGGTATTTGCTGCTGGGAGAGAGGAGGGTGATTGGGGTTTTTTACTTGAGGTCTATTCATGTCTTGAATTTAGTATTCTTTATGTGTTAATCAATGAATTTAAATTTAGAAAAGAGGAGCAAAAGAAAAAAAGGAGTAATGAGCCAACAGAGATTTAATTCTTGTATCAGTTTCTCTTTTAAAAAGGGTGAAGGTTAAATTTGGTTCATTTACTGCTCTGATGCCCTGTCCCTCCTTCAAAAAGCCTGGCCATGTGTTAAGTAGATTCCAGAACCTAAAGGAATATCTCTAAATGAGAGGATGAGATTGTACAATCCAGGCCCACACATTCAGGAGGCAGGTCCTGAGGCAATGACTTCAGCCTGGAAACCCAAATTTCTAATAAATTAGACCTGTTATTAAAAAACTTTCCAAGTGGTCGGATATTTTCATACCATATATATCTATATCTCTATATATAAAATACAAAAAGGCATTCTCAGTAAAAGCATTTATATATTTTCAGTTTGAACATAAGACAAAGGAGACAAAATTCATATAGCAAAGCATGTCTACATGAATGCATTTCTTTTATTTCATCCCAATTTAGTATTGCTCAAGGAGACAAAGCAATGACTGATCTTGATTTGTTATCAGGAATTTAAAAGAACAGAAATATTACACTTTTAAGGATTTCCTAATGAAAAATATAATTCATTAAGTATATAAAAAAGAATTATATCCTTTAACATGAATCAACACAAGAGCATACATTGTCTTAAATGCTCACAATACCAAAGAAATATGTAGTATGTCTAAATTTTATGGATTCTAAGCAACTGCAGATAGAGGTGTACAAGGAATGTTGAGAAGGAAATGTTTTGGACAATAAGGGAATCCTAACTCTGAGTGGGATGAAGAGAGATCAAAGTTGATTCCTCAGAGTAGACATGGACTTTGTGCCCAGCGCAGTGGAAAGCAGGCATAGAGCTCTAGAGGCAAATACACAGGCTGTTTTAGGAAATGGCATGTTTAGGAAAATTCTGTAAGATGTAAGTATAAGTGATTAATCCCGAGGCCTTGGTCAATTTGTGGACACAAATATATGCAAGCCCGATCCCTCTGCCTCAGGGAATTCCCCTATGTTAAGTGTGTATTTTCCCTGCTTTTGGTCTCCCTAGCACCCTGTTTCATTCCTCTTCTGACAGGACCCAGCAGCCTAAGACAACCAGAGTCCTGTGTTTCAAAGTAGGGTTCATGGAGAGGGGATACAAGTAACCACAAGCCCACGAGTAAACCCACACAAGGAAACAGCTCGGCTTTGGTCTAAATGACTTACATTTTTCCTCGCCTGAATTAGCTGGTAATTGCATGTGGGCAGACTGAGCCAGAAATGGTCTAAATGATCAATTAGAAGGCAAAAAGGAATTGCTTTCTTTAAAGTTCAAGGGTCCCTGTTGAAGAGCCCTACTTCCCAAGCTATGCTCACGTGGGCTTGCACCCAGCTCTCTGCGGTGTCTGGGTATATTGTTCATTTGCCTAACGATAATGAATTGAGTACTTATTTTGCAGGAAAATATAGGGCATTTCCATTACATGCAATCAAGCAAAAAGGCTGCAAAATGTACCACTCCATTAATTTTAAACAGAATCCTTCCCAAATGTCACCCTGAAACCAGAGTATGGGGTTATTACAAATCTGAAGGAATTAAGAGTAATTTTCATTTGTATAAAGGAGTTGAGGGACATGTCTCCTGCCACACACACACACTATTAATTGGGTTAAATTTGATTTGCCAATTTCAGTGTGAATCACTAAGCTGTGACCTAGTCTGCCTGGTGGTGAGATCAGTGGGCTTCTGTCTTCATTGAGAGCACAGGTGTGCATGTGCAAATGTGCACACACATAGGCACACAGGCATGTATAGCATGTGTAAAGAATGCACTGTGACTGGCTAGTAACACATATTGTTCAAAGTGGAAAAACAAATGCCAGCTCTGGCAAGCCCTTAGCCTGTCTGAGCCTCAGTTTCCTTGTCTGTGAAAGGAAATCATAACACCTGCTTATTGGGAGCCTGGAGGATGAAGGAGTTTGCACATATAGGAGCACTTAGCCTAGTACATAGTGTACACTCATTAAACAGTTAACTATTATCTTTATTTTCATCTTGGGGGTGTGCCACTTGTGCCTAAGCTGGTCCCCAAATGACACTGAGGGAAATCTGGACCTAGCAGAGAATATTCCCAGGGCCTGGGAGCTGGGGCCTACTCCGTTGGTGATCATTTCCTTGATAATTTCAGTTCCCGTGATCTCTGGGCAATGGCTGGACTTGTGGGAGAGCACAGAGCAGGAGACAGGAACAAGCAGGTTAAGGCGACTGGAGGACTGTCCAGGGTGTCCTCACTCCACGTTCCGGTACTTGGTGAAGAGGTTGTACAGCACTCGCAGTGTGGACTTCAGGTCACAGTTGACAATGTCTGCACAGAAAACAAAAAGCACCCATTGTGCTAGTGGGGCCACATGGCCCGAAGTTGGCATCCATTGCTCCCCTCCTTCCACCATCAGCCTTGTGCCCCCAGCAGGATCCTGGGATGGGTGCCGCCCCCTCACTGCAGGACATCATTCTGTGGTCCTGAAGGGCTCCCTGTTCTGCTGGGCAGGGAGAGTGACCTCAAGAGAGACAGCTATGATCAAATGGGGGTTGAAAGACGGGCAGAGTGATCGTGTAGGGAGGGTTCAGTGCAAGGGGCCTCTATGGCAGGGGTGCTGGGGCCTGGGGGTTTCACTCATTCAAGTGGAGCATACCCCACTGCAGGCAGCCATGCCTTGGGACAGTTTTCCAGGTGAGCGGTGTCAGTGCTGGCCCTGAGTCTGCCTGTCCCTCTGCCTCTAGCCTCACTACAGAGCCAGTGGTAGAAAGGAGGGGAGGGACTGGGGCCCCACCTCATACTGTTCTCCACAGTGGTCAGGATGCTGAACTGGGACTAAGTTTCCCCTAAAAATAGGGGAGGGCCCCTGGCAGAGAAGGGGGCCTGGCAGGGAATGTTGAGAAAAATGTCCTCGGGACAGACAGCTTCAGACTATGGACACAGCAAGGTTTGAGGTTGGGAGTTGCGCAGTCTTTTCAGGAGCGTTCCAACAGGGGTTCCTGAGTTCCTAAACACGACTGCCTCCCCTCCCCACATCCCTCTATTCCCTTCCTCCGATTTGCTGCTCCTCTAACTTTCTGCCTGTCCATGCCCTTGATAAAGCCCCTTCTTAGCTCTCTATATTAATAATGGAAGGATCCCTCCCTACTGTTCAGGATGCAGACTTAGGTAATAAAATTATAAGAAGAAGCAAAGAAAAGACAAAAGCCTGATGACTATGGAAGTTGGGAGAGTGGTTATCTTGGGGGAAGAGGATTTAGGTTCAAAGAAGCAAAACTGGAACACTAGGAATGGGGTGGTTGAGGGATGGGGCACCTGCTCCCAGGTGCCAGTTGGATTTCTGCCCTTATGTGGGCCTCCACCTGGAGCTCTGCCCAGTGGCTAAGCCCTGTTCATGCTGAATTACCCTCTGCCTCCTGAATCAGCCTCTGCTGGGTGGAGCCCCAGCCCTCTGAGTGATTCCTGTCCTCCGGATGGGATTAGTGTTCTCTTCTTTTTTAAATAGTATCATTCTGTACATTACTTCATCATGACTTATTTATTTTATATATGGAAGTTTGTGCCTTTTTATCCCTCCACCCATTTTACCCACCTCCCATATGCCTCACCTTTGATAAGCAATCTGTTCTTTGTATCTGTGAGCTTCATTTTTATTTTTTAAGATTTTTATTTTTTAAGACATATAGGGCCTCCCTGGTGGTGCAAGGGGTTGAGAACCGCACTATGGAGCGGTCTGCAGCCTCTGCAGCACGAGTTCGGTCCCCAGCCGGCCAGGAAGAAACCCACATGGCGAGGCAGACCTCTCCTAACTCGCCCACTGCTCTCCTCAGCAATGTATTTCGGTCGGTCTGCCTGTTCTGTTTCCTACTCTGTCTCTGCTGGAGCCTCTCACCCCCGCATCTCTGGCCTGTACCCCAGCTCTTGTATGCATAAATAAATAAATCTTAAAAAAGATTTGACATATAAGTGATATCATACAATATTTGTCTTTCCCTCTCTGACTTATTTCAGAGATGATTTATTTCATCATAGTGTCGTGCTCTCATGTAAGGTCTGTCAATGTTGTCTTAAATGGCAAGATTTCATTGTTTTTTTATGGTTGAACATTCCTCTGTGTGTGTGCGCACGCGCGCATCACATTTCCTTTATCATTTTACCTACTGGTGGACACACTCAGGTGGGCCCCTGTATCTTAGTTATCGTAAATAATGCAGCAATAAACATGGGAGGGCAGATATCTTGAGTTAATGTTTTTTTTTTGGAGGGGGGGTTATGAATGCCCAAATGTGAAATGGCTGGATCATATGGTAATCTTTAACTTTTTGAGGAACCTCATACTGTTCTCCACTGTGGCTGCACTAATACATTCCCCCAACAGTGCACAAGGGTTCCCTTCCCTCCTCATCCTCACCAGCACTTGTGGATGACAGTTGTTCTGACATGTATTATTGTGTTTTATTTAAAGAATTATTTATTTATGCATACAAGAACTGGGGTACAGGCCAGAGGTGTGTGTGTGGGGGGTGGTGGTGAGCGGATTCACCAGAGACAGAGTGGGGAACAGAACAGGCAGATGTACTGAAATACACTGCTGCGGGGAGCAGCGGGCGAGACAGGAGAGGTCTGCTGCACTACGTGGGGAATCAAACTCATGCTGCGGTGGCTGTGTAGAGCTTCACAGTGCTGCCTCTTAACCCCTTGTGCCACCAGGAAGGCCTCTTATTGTGGTTTTGAATTGCATTCCCTAATGTTAGTGATGTTGACCACCTTTCCATGTGTCTGTTGATCATCTGCATGTCTTGTTTAAAAAAATGTCTATTCAGATCTGCTTTGATTTTTTGTTTGGATTTTTTTTTTTTTTTTTTTTTTTTGCTATTGAGTTGAGTTCTTTCTATATTTTGGATATTAATTCTTTATTGGATACATGACCTGCAAATATTTTGTCCAAGGTTTGCCTTTTCATTTTGTTGATGATTTCCTTTGTGTGCAGAGCATTTTTGTTTGATGTAATCTCACTATATTTGCTTTTATTGCCTTTGCTGTTGGTGTTAAAGCCAAAAATCATTACCACATACGATGTTCAACAAAGTTTCCTGCCTATGTTTTCTTCTAGGAGTTTCATGGTCTCAGGTCTTAGCTGCAAGTCTTTGATCCATTTTGTGTTAATTCTTGTGTCTGATATAAGATAGTGGTCCAGTTTTGTTCTTTTATATGTGGCTGTCTATTTTCCCCATTTACTGAAGAGACGCCTTTCCCCACTGTATATTCTTTTTTTTTAAAAGACTAAGTCATTTTTTTCAAGATTGATTTATTTATTTATACAAGAACCGGGGTACAGGCCAGATTCACGGGAGGGTGAGAGGATTCACCAGAGACAGAGCGGGGAACAGAACAGGCAGACTGAGGAAATACACTGCTGAGGGGAACAGCAGGCGTGACAGGAGAGGTCTGCCATGCCAAGTGGGACCCTCGCCTGCCAGCCGGGAATGAACTGGCGCTGCAGAGACTGCGGACAGCTCCACAGCTCAGTGCTCAACCGCCTGCGCCACCAGGGGAGGCCCCCCACTGTATATTCTTGATTCCTGTGTCATATTATTTGACCATGTCTGCGTGGGTTTATTTATGAGTTCTCTAATGTGTTCCACTGACCTTTGTGTCTTTCTATGCCAATACCATGCTGTTCTGATTGCTATAGCTTTGTAATATGGTTTGAAATATTGGAATGTGATGCCTCCAATTTTGTTGTTCTTTCTCAGGAATATTTTAGTTATTCAGGGTCTTTTGTAGTTCCATACGAATTTAAGGATTTTTTTTTTTCTGTGAAAAATGCCACTAGTGTTTGGGTAGGGATTGAATGAAATCTGTAGATTGCTTTGGGAAGTATAGAATTTTAACACTATTCTTCTAATCCATATGCATGTACTATCTTTCAATGTCTTTGTGTCTTCTTTAATTTCTTTCATCAATGTTTTATTTTGAGGTCTTATACCTCCTTGGTTAAATTAATTTCTTGGTATTAAAATGTTTCTTAAATACTGCTCATGTCAAAGACTGCTCAGGTTTTTCTAGGGAAGAATTTCTAGAAAGACAGATAAGCGTAAGAGTGAATTGCTCAAAGGAGTGAGTGTGAAGAGGAGGTGCAACGGCCCAGGAGCCACTGAAACAGGCTCCTGCAAGCCTGTTAACCCATGCCAATCCATTTTACTCACTGTAGCTAGACTACCTGGCTTTTTGTTATGGCTGTGTAGGATACATACCACACAACTCTAGGCACACCATTCATAATTCTAGGGCACCATTACCATAAACCACAATATAAGTGGTACTCTGTGGAGTTGCGTAGTTCACAACTTGTATGGCTACTGCCATTTCACTTAACATAAAGTCTTAAATCCTAAAAGGCTGCAACTGGTTTACCTTTCCAGTCTCATGCCATCTCCCCTTCATTCATTACACACCTGTCATGCCACCTCCTTTCACTTCTTCCCATGGCATGTGCTCCTCCATCTCTGCCTTCACATAGGTCATGGTAACACCTAGATCACTCTTCCCACACAGCTGATTCCTGATCTTCCTGCAGATCATAGCTCAAAGTATCGCCTCCTTAGGGAAGGCTTCTTTACACCTGGCCTGAGTGAGGGTGCCCTATTTTATGTTCTCAAAGCACCCATGCTCTTTCTTCATAACACTCACTCCAATTCTAAGTTAGTGATTTCTGTGCTTATCTGATCAAATCTGTCTCTGCCCTGGGCTGTGGGTAACTTGACCCTAGAATGCCTACAGTGCCCAGCCCAGTACCTGGCAAGCACAGGCCTCAAGAAATATTAATAGGTAAATGAATGAATGATTGCCCAGTGTCCTGGGAGCGAAGGAATAAAATCCAGAAAGGAGTGGCCAACAGGGCTATGTGCTCCCAAGAAGCTGAGGAGGGTAAAGACAGGAAGGAGCCCCAGGAGACACAGCCCCAGCTGGTAGCTTGGGAGAGAGCAAGGCCATGCCATGTGCAGATGGAGGCGAGGTGTCACACAGAATGGACAGATGAGATATGGAAGCCGTGGGCCTGGGCTCACAGGAGGAACGTGGAGGCCTAGGGAAGGACAGGTATGGCTGGAGGCAGGAGGATGTGTTTTCACCTTTTAAAGCCAGGTGAGTTGTGAGGGAAAATATCTAAAATGGGATGATAATTTTTAAACTGATCATTTTATTTAATTTTAATGCTCACTAGGGTTTGAAGTCCATTTTCATTACAGTTGTGTAAAGCCATTAAAGTCACTTAAATTCTTTGAATCAGTTTTCTTTGGTGGCAAAACTGGATTTTATGAAAAACATGTAGAACACAGTAAGGGCTCCCTAGATGGCAGTTTCTTTCATGCTTTCCCATGTCCATCTTAGCAAACTGTTATGCACAACTGTGCAGTCTGTGCACTGCACAGCTCCAGAAGCAGCATTCACATAGACTAACATCTTCTTCTGGGGAAACCTGAGTTCCTTCTTCCTACAACAGGTGGGCCTGGTGAAGAGGGGGGACTGCAGTCAGAAATGCTGCTTAATAACTATTCTTATCAAGACAGCCAGTGGCCACCCAAGCAGCATAGAAGGTGGGCTATCTCTGCTAGGAGAGGGTTATCTCAGCTGGGAGAGATGCTCTGGCTTGCTGGGAATGGACTGACTCAGTGCTATATAAACAGAGCCTTTTTAAAGTCCTGACCCAGGGCCCCTCTCGGTAGCAATCAGAATGGCAGGGCCTCCTGGGTAGAGACAACCAGGACAGAGACAGTTTGGCTACCTGGGGCCAAGGAAGAGCTGAATCAGACATGAGGTCACTCTAGGGAGACAACAGCCTCTGACCAAGGGACAAGGCTCAATGTTTGCTCCTCTCGTTGGGGGCACTAGCAGCTCTTCCCATCCAGCAGAGAGCCACCCCAAAATAAGTCCATGCTTCTCTAGATGATGCAGAGATCAAAGGAGGAACTCTCTTAACAGCAGAAATCCAGTTTTTATGGAGAGGGGCAGGCCCCTGTGTGATCACACTGTTGTTACTCGGGCTTCCACAGCCTGGTCTCAGCAGTGGCTGAGGTCTCTGCTGAGAAGCTTACCCCTTTGTCCTTGAGTCTCTTGACCAAAACCACTAGCTGGAGGGGTTAGACTACATTAGGGTATAATAAGCTGTGTACGTGGGTGAGCCCAGCCCCGAGGTGTCCATCACAGATCAGCCTCCATCCTACTTCTGCGGAGATCATTCTCAACCTCTGCCTTGCTGTCCTGTCTGTTTCTTATTACCCACCGGGACAGGATCCATGCTTTTGAGATGGGACATTTTAGGGGTGGCTTGATAACCTATCAGGTGATTTTGTTATTCTTTACATATTAAAAATTTTAATATGGCAAACATTCAGAGAAGTCTATCTACATATATGTATACTTTTAAAGAGTTGAAAGAACACTCCATGTAACCACCACCTATGTCAGATCTAGAACACTGCAGAATCCTAAAAGCATCCCAGTTCTCTGCAAAAATAACCACTATCCTGACTTTTAGGGTGATTACCTCTGTACTTTTCTTCACAGTTCCACCCTTAAACAACAGATTTTAGTTTTGTCTGCTTTCATACTTTATATAATGGAATCACAATTCTCTTGTGAGTTTATTTTTTATTCAATATTATGTTTACATGATTTAACCATGTTGTCTGAGATGTTATTTTTCTTTAAAAATAGTATTAGGCTATAATTTATTGCTATTGAAGAATGATTATAATCATCCAGCTAGAATTCTTTATTTTTTCAAGGATAATGCTTAATTTTTCATCTACCACTGAATAAAAATTCAGGGTCTGGTGGTGATGATCATTTTATCCAGTTTTATACATGCTTTCTTGCTGAGAATAATCCAGTGACTTCTTTGCTATAATGATTAGAAGCCCCTCCCTGATTTCTCACTTCATTCTTTTTTGGTTTTACTATGATCATTATATATCTTTTTTGGTTTTACTATGATCATTATATAAATTTCAATTTAGTCTATTGGGGTATACTCCAGTTTGGGTTATTCTTGGACTAGTCTCCCGGTATAAGGACATGCATACCTCTGAGTGGAATTGCTGGGCCCTAGGACAAATTACCAAAGTTTTGATGAACTTAAAACAACCTAAATTATCTTAGTTTAAAAGGTCAAAGTCCAAAATGGGCCTCATGGGGATATAATCAAAGTATTGGTAAGGCTGTAATTTCTTCTGGAGACTCTACAAGACACTCTGTTTTCTTGTATTTTATCTAGCTTTGAGGGGCTGCCCGCATTTTCTACCTTTCAGGGACTGCCTGTATTCTTTGGCTCATAGCCCCCTTTCATCATCAAAGCCAGCAGGAGCAGGCTGAGTCTTTCTCATGTTGTATTCATTCTGACATTCTGATTCTCCTGCTTCCTTTTTTTCACTTATAAGGACCCCTGCAATTATTTTGGGACCACCCACATAATCCAGGATAATTGCCCCATCTCAAGATCCTCAACTTAATGGGTTCTGGGGACATGGGCAATTTGGGGAGGCCATCATTCTGCCTACCACATAAGGTATTAAAAATCTTCAACCATATTAGATATGACTGTTTTCTCAAAGCAGGTGTACAAATTTACAGTCATACCAGCAATTTTCTGTTGCTCCTTGCTAACATTTGATATTAGCAGAGTTTCAAATTTTTGCCATGTCTGGTTGGTGCACTATCTTTTAAGGTAATGGAAAAGGGAAGTTGTACCATTTTGCATACTTCCAGCTACTGACTAAATATTGATCACCTGGAACTAAGCTGCCATTAGCTGATCGGATTTTCAGCACTGCTTAAAGTAGTCTAATCTTAGCTACTTCTTAAATTTTAGAGATTCCATCAACCTGCTGGCTGTCCTAAATATAGGTTTCATTCCTGTCTGGTACTAGATTTCTTCTGAGTCTACCACCTACCTGTTCTGCTGGCGTCTTAACCATATTTGATGATGATTCTACATGAACTATGCTAACAGGGTAGGCACAGGCATTTGAAGATGCATGGTCTGATGTCCTAAAACAGAAAGGCACCAGCTTCATGCCAATATTTCAACTGCTCCATCGGCCATGAACTTGATGCTAACACTTGGCTTGTACCAGCAGCGGTACTAACACATTATGAAGCCTGGGCAGCAAAAGTTATTTGAGATACAAACCCAAAGTTTTCAAAGGATTTCAAGGGAAAACAGAGCTTTGAATATCAAACAGCACTGCAGAGAATGCATTTTGCCTGAAAAAATGCCTCTACCAGCCAATTTGATTTTGAAACACCCTCAAAGAATTACCCACACGGGCATTCTTTGAAAAGTCTGCAGCATTTATGACTGAATTTCACTTTCCAGGTAGAAGCAAAGAAACCAAAAGGAGTGCTGGGGTACACCTCTCACAGAGAACAATTTCACAAAATATCATTGCAATTCTCCTTTACACACTGGAAATATACAGCATGGGCATGGTGCCCAGTGTAACAACAAATAAAACAGATGTGTTTTTCCATTCACACTGGTCAGGAAGTTTCCTATTAAGCAGTTCAATAATTGCACAAGAAAAGTCATCTATATGCTGAAATATCCATATAGTTTGACATTGGGAAAACTGTCTGTCCAGAGGGAAATAAATGCCTGAGCATTGAAGTAGCAGAGGGAGTGCTTCCAATCTGGAACCAGGAAGTTTCACATTAAGTAGTTCAAGGGAATGGGAGCAGAAAGCAGGTCAGAACTCTCCTGCTAGGTCTCTCCGGAAGCAGGGGACTTGCTGTTTGTTTTTGGCCAAGGAATGCTCAGGGCCCACTCCTAATGACTTTGGGATGGCTGGAGAGGCCTTGTTAGAGAGACGTCCCTTGGGGGACACCAACCTTGCTGGAGGTCCTGCTTTAGATGAGACCAGGGATTTAGGACCAGGCAGTAACAAATGAGAATAAAGGATTGGCTTTTGTTCACTAGAGGTGATGATTACTGAGGTGGGGAATGAGTCATGAGACGCAGACCCAACCAATGTGTTCATACTCTGCCTCTCTCCTCTGATTTCCTGCTTTCTCCTCTGACTTCATAAGTAGAGGCATTTTGCCCAAGATACTATCCTCAACACTTTTCTCCACATGCATGCCTGTTGTTCTATCCTCTTGGCACATCAGCTGTCATAGGTGGAAGACTCCCAGTTATATAACCACAGCCCTGGCCTCTTCCCTGAACCCCAGTTCTGTTTGGTCAGTGCCTAGGTATCAACCTCAGGGATACTGAAATTGACATCCTGTCTGCTTGCTTTTCCTTCTGGGTTACCCAGTGCTGCTAATGATGCCCCACATCAGAACATCTGTTCTTCACACTGGAACAGAAGTCTGATCACATCACTAACCTACTCAAAAACCTTCCATGATTCCCACTCCTACAGAATAAAGTCCAACTTTCTGCCTTGTCATCAAATCCCCGCAGGACCTAATACCAGCTTGCTTCAGCCTTTTAAACCATTCAATTCATACTCTTAATATCCCAGTGAAGTAGGTAACTGCTTAGAGTCCTCACTAGGTGCCAGCTGCTGTGCACCAGACATCACATTTAATACTGTCATGTCGCTAGGAGTTCTGTTTTCATAGACATGAAAAACAGGGTCAAAAAGGGCAAGTTGCCTGAAGTCACATAGCTAGTGGGGGCGTGGGAGACTGAACCCAGGTCTGTCAGGGTTCAGCTTCATCTCTCTACCTAATCCTTATGGTTTTAGCCCCGCTGTTTCCACCTCCATCAAACTATCCCTCATCCTAAACAGAAGTGAGAATTGAGGTGATAGGGGAGGGAGCAACAGACACAACCAGTGTGAGCGAAAGGCCCACCTGGGGAACGGGGAGGTCATTGTTGAGGTCTGAGTGGATGCAAGTGGAGCAGAGGCAGCAAAGAAGGTGGTGGGGAGGGGGCTGTGTGGGGAGAGGGGATGGGGGGGCACACACACCCTACTAGGCCACTTGCTTTTAAACAACTTGGAAGTACAAGTATCGGGGTTCATGAAAAATATTCTCAATTTCCCAACTAGATATAGACAGAAAATATCTGCAACATGGTGTTGACTCACTAGTGCCAGTAAAATGAGTGTTTCAATTAGTAAATGGCAGAGAAAGAAATGTCCGGACTAAGAATTCTGCCAGGAGAATCGTGCCTCCTACATGCACAAGTGCACATATGCTCCAACCCTGAGCACAAGAGGCCACCGGAGCATTTTGTACTGTTTGCATTCTCCTCCCTGCCTCACACCGCCCCCCACCACACCCAGTCTTAAATTTGCAACCCAAACTCCACAAATCAAGCCTGGTCATTGGGCAGAGTTGGAGTGGACTGAGGATGGTAAAGGCAGCTGTGCTGAGGGCAGAGCTGCCTGTGCTGCCTCCTACACCGCATCCCACCTGGCTGGGGCACAGCTTTTTGGCAGATCACCCTGCCCAGGGACAGAAGAACCTGGAGATGGGCAAGGGGCAGTACTGCAGCAGCGCCTGTGCTCTGTGCCATGTCTGCTCAGCACCCGCCCCCTTAATCCCAGGGGTGGGATTTCAGAGCCTTTTTCTCACAAAGGATCTCCACACTGAATAGTTGCGCCCTACCCTCCCATCCCCCGCATATGGCAAAGGAGGTTTCATAAAAGACTCTTCGCTCTGGTATAAAATGTGAGCCTTGCCCAGTGCCCTACACACTTGTGTGCGGGGTGGGAGTCTTGTTGTCTTGCCACAAACCCAGGGAAGAGCAAGGTACCTTCTGGCCGTGGTTTTGGCTTTTCCAGCCCTCCATCTTGCATGAGCTCAAAGGCAAAGGAGACATTTAAGACCTGGGGAGAGAAATGCAGGGCAAGTCACGGCACACTCGTGGCTGGACCTTGGGACTTGCTGGGACCTGCCCCTGGGAGGTGAAGGAGTTAGAACTGTAGCCAGGGGAGCAGAGGCTCGGCTAACATGAGGCCCTAATTTGAAGGAGAAATGAGGTTACAAAAATGGGTAACTCATATTCAATGAGAGTTGGGTGATCCCGGCCTGCTGTTGGTGAAACACTCTCAGAGAAGTTCAAAACCATCTTTCTGTTTTGTTGTTCACTGCAAGGACTTGAAAGTCAGGGATATGCATGTATGCGATTGAAAGGATCAGATGACGAGGCATGTTTAAGAGGCAGAGGAGGGTTTCTGCTCTGGGCCCAGTGGCCCTTGTGTAGAGGGCAAGCTGTGGTAGCCCAGGAGAGGCCTGAGGATGAGGTTGAGAGCGGGTCTTGGGTCTGGCCTGCTTGTAGTGGTTGCCTTCCCTGTCACCTCTGGGCAGATACACCGGACTGTGGCAGGTATCAAGAGCATATGGCTACAGATCAGGACAGCCTGAAGGGAAGTGGGGAGCTATTTGGGATGCTCAGTGGTCTGCAGGTACCTCCTTCCCAGCTCAGCTGCTCATCAGAATGAGCCATATCTCTAACCACTAGAGACCTAGACAGACAGGATGTGAGCTAGGAACTGCCCTTGATGTCATCTTCCCTTACCTTCTGTTCAAAGCTGTCTGGGGTCAGAAAGAAGCTGTGCAGGGGCACAAAGTAGCCCTCCAGGAGCCCCATGAGCAGCACCAAGTATACACCATCTGCAAACTGGAGGGAGAGAGGCAGGTGAAGGCACAGGACCCAGAGACTCCCCAGCCAAGCCCTAAAGGGCTTGTCAGTTTCCATGTCACTTTGTCCCAAGGGACATGGCAAATAGCCTAAAGCCCCATCCCTTCCATCAAGAAAGTAGATGCCAGAGCATTTAGGAGCCAGTCCAAGGGACACCAGACTCCTAGGCTGAGCTGATGGCTGCAGAGCTTCTTCTCAAGGGAGGGTTGGATGAGGGTGTGCTGGGTTGTCAGGGAAGGCTTTCTAGAGACAGTGGGGCACTGTGGTGAGTGAAATTTGGAAGGAGTATGTGTTCTAGGTATGGAAGATGACATGAGAAAAAATATAGAGTCAGAGGCATATCTGATACTCTGGAACCTTCCAAAGGAGGTGGGGCTGTCAAATGCTTGTGGGCATAAACAGTTGCTAGAGTTTGCAAGATGCCAAGTATCTGGGAATCATCTTAGGATGCTTAACAAAAACTAGACTGAATTTCCTGGAATGTGGGCTGGGCCCAGGAACTGAGCTTTGCTGGGTGACTGGCTGGGGTTGCGGTTTGCCTTTGTTATAGGCACATGACCTTGAGCATGGACTTGACCTAGGAGCAGCTCCCTCCCCTGCTTCCATCTACACCACATTTAACTTGGGTTGATAAGGCTTGAACATGGTTCATCCCAGGCCACCCCAGAGTGGACAACAGGAGAGCAGGCTCCAGCATCTCTGTCAAAAACCAAGGCTTTCCTTGTGGGAACTAGCTAAGTGGGCCTCATTCTGGCCATAGCTGGGATGGGCTGAGGATAAAGAATCTAATCTGTCAACTCAGTGGAGGATTTTGGGTTGGAGTTCTGGTTACCCAGTTCTGAGTGCAGCCATTTAGGCTACTCCTACCTTCCCGAATTGCTGGTTGTGACGGCTTGTCATGAAGCCCACAGACAGGCACCAGATGCGCTGGGCAGAGAAGCCCGTTTGTAGCACTCCGTGCCCAAGACAACAGAAATGCGAGCTCCAGAGCTCATTCTAACCCAGTTGAGGAAACACCACTCTTCCCAAGCGTTTCCTATCTCCCCAAAGAGTATATGAAGCTCATTCTGCAGAGTCCAGCACCCTGGGGTCCTGCTCAGTCACAGACCCAGGAACTGCCTTTAACAATAATGGCAGCTGCCCATGGGCTCAAAAGAAAACCACATTTAAAAATTCCTCATCAGAGGAGGCTGGGAAACAGTATATTCTCTATAGTCTGAAAGTATCCCCCTAATAAAGATTAGTTATTAATTATAAATGGGAGGGAGAAAGTGCTTTACAGTAGGGAAATCTGATGGTCACCAAATGAATCAGCGGATCAAAGTTATCATTAGTAACTGGTCTATTTTGCAAAAGCGACTGAGAAAAACATAGCATTACTTAGGGAGTGCTGTTGCTGAAAATACATAACTTGACTCTACCCATGAGGGGAAAAACTGAGGACATTCTACAAACCAATTGGCCTGCACTCTTCAAACATGTCAATGTCATGTGAAGAAGGGCTGGGGATTTGTTCTGTATTAAGAGACTAAAGAGATGACAATCAAATGCTGCATGTAAGAATATTAGAACTGGCAAAATCTGGATATAGAATATTTCTTTGAACCATATGACATTGCCATTTTTGTTAATCTAAAGAAGTCAAAAGAAGTCAGCAATTTCATATGGTTCAACCTATAGAAGAACATACTGTAGTGATGTTGTCGATTTTGATTATGGATTTAAGAAAATGTATTTGTTCATAAGAGGTATGTGGAAGCATCTAGGGGTAGAGAGAGAAACAAGGTTCAAATATGGCCAAATTTTAATAATTGGTATATGTCGGTGAAGAGTATGTACATAATCATGATAAAATTTTTGCAAATTTTCAAAATAAGAAAATTGAATAAAAATTCAAAGAGGTTCCATCCAGTTCACTGCTCTGAACAGCAAAAATCCCCCTCCCCCTGTTCAAGCTTCAGTGTCCTTGTGGAAAGCCATAACTGTAGGGATGGGCACATGGAATGGAGGCAGAGAAGGGCCTTGGATCCCTACCCTACACTCGGGGCTGTCACTCACCTGGGTTTCCAGTTCCGTGACCTCCAGGTTCAGTTTATTCAGGTGCTTGTTCACAAAAGTGATGAGTGTCTAAAAGAGAAGCGCAAGCCAGGCATTGAGCTGAGCCTCTTGCCAGTGCCTGGAGGCTGCCTCTCTGACTCCAGGCTGAGGACAAGGTCCAGCTAAGGGCTGGGCCCAGGATTGCTGTGCTGAGTGCAGTGAGGATGAGCAGCCCCCGAGGCTCTTCTTGCAAACCCCTTGAGCTCATGGGAAAGGAAAGGCTCTGTGGTCCCACATACTGTGTGATCTGAATGGGCAGGTGCAGGTATGAAAATAGCAAGGAGCCCTGAGAATGCAGGATGATGGGTGGAATGTCCTAGTCTAGGGCCAGGGCATTGCAGGGAAATTAGGGAGGGGTGAGAGAAGATGTGACCCCACTGGGTCCCCCTCCCAGTCCTTTCCTAGTTAGAGGTACCCATGCCCAGGGGGGACAGAGATGGGTCTGTGTGAGGAGGCAGGGATGGACAGGGGTTTCAGTGCAGGTGTTAAGACAGGATGCTCACAGCCTCAGAACTCCTTAGAGATGTTGCCATCCCTCTATGAGAAGAAAGGGACTGGATAGAGTTTCAGGAGGAGCAGGCCAGGTAAATTGGACATCAAGAGGGAAAACCCGGTTTTTGAAAGATTTGGTGATTACACCAGATTTGGCAGGGAGCCCAAAAACTGCAGAAGAGGGTTTCCTGAATGCTCTACTCCACCTCCCCCTTCTCCCTTGCTCCGTCCCCAGTACCTCTTCCCTACCTTCTTTACTACATTGAGCTTGTCCGGGGCATGGTCGAACAAGGTGTCAAAGGCATCGCGTTCTGAAAAAGAGGACATTGGGGGTGGGATGGGGAGGGGGCACAGTTGATTTCTGCCTAGGAAGCCTCCCAGGTCCCAGCCATGAACCTTTAAAGCTACAAATGGGTATTCTTTGGGTATAATGAGACTGTGTTGGGAACTTGGAAATTTGAGTTTGGTTAGAGATTTGGAGCTGACTCTTACCTTAGGAGTCTTTTCTCTTTCTCTGTGTGTGTACATAAGTGTTTTTGCTCTGTCAACCTTTTATGCTGTGGTGCATGTGGGGGCTATGCCAAGTTTAACATGAAACAGTCATTTCTCTTCACTGTTTTTCATTACATCATGATTTAGTCATAGTTCTAAAGCATTTCTGAAGCATCTTGGAGGTAGGATTTTATGCAAATATCAAATTACTTCACCTTCTAATTTGCAAAACCAGGATGCCCAAGACAAACATCCTGGTAGATTGCATAGTCAGTTTCCTCTTCTACAAAATGTCTGAAAAATGAACTTCCCCCAGGTGTGTCGTGAGGACTAGTGAGAATGCATGGGCATGTGCTCTGCAAACTGAAGGGTCTATAGATCTGAGTTACAGGTACAAATGGAGGAATTCAAAATATTATTCATAGTAAATACAGGGTCATGGAAAATAGCAAAGTCATGCCCCCTTGCAGAGGCTTTTCTACTAACACCCCCATGCTCTCCAGATTGCGGTGAAGCAGTAGAGGGGAACTGAGACTGGGTATGAGATGTGTTCAAGTGGAAGATGGGGCTGGAAGGGCTCATGGTTTTGGAGCCTGTCTTTTCCTACACTGAGGGTGCCTAAGACTTCCAGAAAGTGATTGAGATCTGACATTCACACATTTTATAAACATGCCTCAAACTTTGGGAAATGGGAGAGGCAGGTGAGATGAAGAAAGAGGGTGAGGATAGTTTCTGGAAGAGCTGGACAGAGTGGGGAGAAGGAACAGTCCCCCAGCATGTACACAGACTTCTTCCTTTACGACCACAATATAATCAGAGCAAGACTGCCTTGCAAAAGCCCAGGGCCCATTAGGAAGCCCAATGTCAATAGTCTGTTTAAATGCAAAAGGAGCAGGCAGCTGGTTAGTTTTCTCTTCCCACCAGAAAGCTGGCCCTCCCTACCAAGTAGCCTGGTCACCAGGCTGGTGCAGATAGACATGCAGGAAGCAAGCAGAATGCCTGTTCTTCCCAGCAGCTGCAGAATTAACTATACTCCCCGACAGTCACCAGCACTAGAGGACAATTGTATGCAACTCACCATGCCTTCCAGAAAGAGCCCTGCAGGAAAGGAAGAAAGAAAACAGTGTGATTCTTCTCTCCTAGCCTTTGGTTGAAAGGCCCCCAAATATTCCTTCTTTGGCATTTTATTCTGTGCTAAATCTCCAATTATTGAGTCTTTACTAACTGTCTTCCCTCCTCTGCTATGCAGATATATGGTGTTTGAGTAAAGCCTGGTATAAGTGATACTTAAAGGAATAGTTCTTCCTTAAGTAAAATCACACTATTGTTGGCACTTAGAAAGAAAAATTGTACTCAGGGCTCAAGATTTCCAATGAAGTTTTAGTACCAGAATCTACAATATGTCTCCATATGGAATTTCGCTGCCTGGATATCTGGGCAAGCAACTGACCCTCTGAGCTCCAGATCTCTTATCTGGAAAATGGAGATGATAATAGTAAACACATCAATGGGATGTTGTGAGCATTAAATGACTTAATATCTAGAAAAAAATTTGCATAATTCCTAGTATACAGTAAATTCATTTTTTCTCAATATATTTTTGGTTCATATTATATTGGGTTATTCCAACTGTATGTCTATCACCCACTAAATGATCAGTTATG
Organism: Talpa europaea; assembly: GCF_964194135.1. Classification (NCBI taxonomy): domain Eukaryota; kingdom Metazoa; phylum Chordata; class Mammalia; order Eulipotyphla; family Talpidae; genus Talpa; species Talpa europaea. Next base: position 35,955,802 of record NC_140073.1, on the reverse strand, counting down.
GGTTGTGCACTGCAAAGATAATGAACTTGGAGTTAACTGTTGGATAGACCTAGGACAGCCATCGTCCTCACCCTTGAGCTGTGGGTTTTAGGAGATATAATCATTGCTTCATGTTTTATGATGAATAGCAACCCATACAAACGTGCTGCATAAACTCTATTGTGTTGACATTACTAGGAGTCTGCATCCACATTTACATCTATGGGGCACCACAGCAGAGCCAGAGGGCGCACACACACCACCGGGAGCAGAACACGGCCCTGATTGACGGCTCCTTACTGAAACTTCATGCTGACTGGCTGTTTTCTCAAAGGTCACTTTCCTCTCAGGTATGTCTTCCACTTTGCTGGGTATGGACAAGCCCAGCAAATGGCCAGGGGGCAGGGTGGGGTAGGGCAGTGAGGAATTCTTTCCTGGCGGCCTGGTCTGGGGCAGCTTGACTCCCTCAGTAGAACCAAGGCCAAGAACCAGTGCTTTGTGGAGGGAGGCTGGCCCTCCAGTGCTGTTAGGCTGTGATGGGGAACTGGGCATCTTGGGAGGGGCCCCACCACATTTTGTCCTACACGTGATCTGAAATGCCTACACTCCTGGGCCCCTTTGAAGGTGCCGGCACTGTGTGTTGCAGATGGGCAGTTCTCCCTGCTTCAGATAGAGAAGCCGAGCTCTGGGAGGTTCAGTTATTCAGTGGGTGAGGAGAACCTGTGCCCAGAGGAAAGCTGGGGGAGCAGGGTAGACTGAAAATGAGCTTTGCTGGTTTTGCACGTGGCCAGGACTCTGGTCTGCCCAACCCCCACACCATCCTGCTCTTTGGCTTAAGAATGAAACTTCTCTTCCCCAGGGCAAACCTCTTAGTGTTCTGCTAGTCCAATTTCTTACTGTAAATGAAAAAACAAACAAACAAAACAAATCCCACCACCCTAAGGTAGAGAGGGACTTTCTGGGTCATGGCACATGACCGACCACATAAATCAGATTCAGAAAAGGAAGAAAAACGTCCTTTCGAAGGTTAACAATTTAGATTCAACCCCATATTTATGGCATGACGATTTCATGCTGGTTGGCTTTTTTGGGCACACTTTTTCCTGGAGTGCCACAAAATTAGAATTTTCAATCACTGCTAATTCCCTCTCCCCACTTCCCCACCCAAGTTTGTACCTTAAGCATTGAGAGGCATGTTTTGAATGCATGGAAAAGGCTAAACTATAATCATTGGCTGAAGTCTAATCCCTCTTGCAATCCCAATAAATGAAAACTAAATATCAGCAAATGGATGAATTTCGGAGAAACATCTGTGTTCCATTACAGAATCGCTGGCAACAATGGTGTTGACATACTCTGTGTTACCAGTTATTTCCTCTTGGATTTGCCGAGACTGGAGGATTCCTTCTCGTTTCTGAAACAGGGGTGGGGAAAAGGGTTGGGAGGAGGAGAGAAAAATATGCTTCAGAAAAATAGAAAAAACTGATTAGCATTCCTGATATTGAGAAGGTTACTGGTGTTTAAGAGATGAATCCAGAGATGAGATACTGTTAGAAGTGAACCATGGCCTCTGCTTGCTGGGGACTGGACTGAACCATTTGTGCTTCATGCAATTAGTGCTTAGTCCAAACAAGTAGGCTGTTTCTTGGATGGTGAATCTTTTCTTTCTTTATTGGAAGACATTCTGCTGGAAGCAAACTGTTTGCCTCCTGGAGTAATCCACAGTAAACCAAATGGAAATGAAGGCCAGGGTGTGTCTGCCCTCCAGCTGGGGCCACAGAGGGAAGCTGAGAAACACATTTAACTGGTGGACTGGGGAGGAACTGAGGCCAGCTTGGAGAATTCAAACAGAGGGAAGAGTTGTCTTTTATTTTAATATGTAAATGTGGGAAATTTTAAATAAGTCGTGGAGTCTTCGGGTAACTAACTCATTCTCTGAGAAAAGCGCTTTTAAGGCACAATTGCCTAGCTTCCCGTCCACCATCCATCCATCCCTGCATCTTTGCATCAGTCCATCTGACCTCTGTCTACCCTTCCATTAATTCATCTTTATTTCATTAATCAGTGCCTTCCATGTACAAACCCTGTGCTGGACTTTGAGCAAATGTAGGAAATAGTTTCTGGCTTTGATGAATTTAGAGCAAAATGAGGTAGATGAAGCAGGGGAATAAGGATGGTTTCCTCCAAACAGCCCTAGTTTATGCCTGGTGTCCCGGCTCAGCTATGACTTGTAGGATCACCTGTCACTCTCAAAAGTGTCATAGATGATAAATTATATGGTCACCCCCACACTGAGAGGAAGTGCTGAATGTAGGCAAGAGCAGGCACTTTCAGCTGAGATGATTAGGGGAACCTTTTGCAGGGAGGGGATCCTTGAGCTGGAACTTAAAGGACACAGAGGATTTGGCTATTCCAGTGGGAAGACTGGCCTGAGCAAAAAGCTAGTGTCAGGAGAGCATGAAAGTGTTCAGGAGGCAGCTTGGAAGCGTTTGCCATTAGTGAATGGGACATCAGCTGACTGCCAGCTTGGAGTTTAAGCCTCACTGTGAGGGAAGGGGAGCCAATGAAGGCATCTTAGGGTTCAGGATGACCTTTTGATGGGCACAATGAACTCACTTCATAGTCAGTTACCAGACACACTGAGGACAATTTGGGGTATGGTGAGCACTTGTGGGGGCAAATTCATGTCCCACAAAGCCTGACGTGAGCTTCAAGAAAGAGCCTCTAATCATTGGTGTCTCAGCTGCCTTCTTTAACCTCCTGTCAAAACTTCCAGAACTTCTCTTCACATTCCCACCAGCCACAGAAATTAGTGTCCTTGCAAAGTACTTTCAATAGAAGGGAAGGTAGAACTGGATAAAGGCCAAGAGGCTATCTGGATTACATTAAGGATGGACTATCAGAGCAAAACAAAAGGAAAGGAAAAAAATATACTATTTAAATGGAATCAAATGAGGATAAGTTCTGACTTTTTCCAAATTCAGCTTCAACACATGTAAAATTTTCACACGGGGCTAATGGAATTTATGTCCTTGCCTCGTGAGATCATACACAGACATGAAAGCTCTCTTCAACTTCATGCAGAATTCTCCTTATCTAGAATGCAAGAGAAATCTGGGCCAAACAATCTCTCATACAGCACCCAGATTTACTGCTATCCATTATTAAGTTCCTAAAGAGTTCTTACTCTAGCTCAGTGACTCATGGTCAATTCTGAGTCCTGCTTTTGTGCCTATTTACAGTGATAAAGCAAAACACCCATAAAAAGATGATATGCGCAAATGCCGTTTTATGCAATGTGTTCTCTTTTCTCCAGCATGCTAACAAAACTGCCTACAGGAGAAATTAAACCAGCAACAGCCTTCTGATGGCTTGTAATTGAGATCCAAATGAGGCATGGGAAGTGGGCTTGCAGTGACCACTGTTTCAGAATAGGAGCCTCTTCTCTCCTGCTCAAAGCTTGAATCATGGTTAAAAAAAATATAACAATAGATTCACACATTATTGATTAACACACACAATAAAGATAGCCTGGATTCACTGGGAAGATGCTTGTACAAGGATGCTCTGGGCTGGCCACATTTCCATAGCAGACATGAAATGCTTAGCACCATGCTTGACACAGTGGAGAGCTCAGCAAATGAGGCCAATTAGTCCCTTTTAGTCAGCTACACCTCAGGTCTGCACTGCACACATGCACACTGCAACAGGCTTCCGACAGTCCTCTCTGCTGCTTATGTGTAGTCCGATCCCCTGGCAGGCAGGGCCAAGGTTTCATAGTCCTGTTAAACTCCCTTGACATTTAGCAAATTAACTGCCCAGAAGGTGTCAAAGAAATACTTTTTAAATAGGGTACAACCGAGCATCTAATTGAAGAGCACCCCATGTCCTTTTCCCTCCTACGAGCATCTGGTCCCTGAAAGCTCAGTTCAAAGACCTCTTGTCCTGGACACTGGCCTGACCCAGTCAGTCAAAGCTTACCAGCCCGTAAGGCTCTTCCTCACCAAGGCACCATGGAGCTGCCATACTGTGCTCTTTTATAGAACTCTGGATAACCCTGGGTAACCAGGGAACTGCTCATAAGGGGAGTTCTCCCTTACAGAGTGTTTATTTGGAAAAGAACAGAAACAAGCAAACAAAATGATGACCTTTAGTTAAATAGGCATAAAGTTGGAAAATTAAATTGAATTTGAGTATCTAATGGGGTTAGGAGCAGAGTAGATAGTCACAGGGAGAGAGCACACCCTCATTGTGGGAATTACACAGCCATATGCGAATGGAAATTCCATCCAACAATCTGGATGACTTGAGATGCCAGCTGTGCATCTCTGGGTGGGTGAAAAGCGGCAGTGCCCTCAGCAAAGGCACAGGCAGTTGGGGTCTTTCTCAAATAAATGTGCACACACCCCCTCACAAGCATAGCTGTATCTCCTCTCACTACTTGTGCATCACTTTTTTTCACTACTGAAGGCTTCTCCATGGCTTGTGGGACACACACCTGTACGTGAGTGCATGTGTGTGCACACAGCTCATCTTCCTCCCGCTCCCACTACGGACCCTCAAATATACATTATACACACACCAGCTTGTTGAAAATCCTGGGCACATGCCCCACACAAGCACACAGAACTCCCCCCTCTGCACACCTATCGGGGAGACGCTCACAAGCATCAGGTGCTCACTCATCTGCCCCTCACCATGGAGCATGCAAACCCCACATGCCTAAGCTATCAGAGATCCAGCCTCCACCCCTCTTTAGGGCACAGATCCCTGTGGTATCGCTCACCTGGACCACAACCACTTGGATGGAAACATGGTCTGGGAGTCGTATTGGTGCCCGGAAATACTGGGACAGAGCAACTAGCAGATGCAAGATGGCCACCAGGCTCTTGGCGTGAACAGCTGAAACAAAAGATGATGTAAAAGTTAGAGAATCTTCTTCCAAGGTTCTAAGCAGAGAAAAGTAGATATTTAAAATGTAGCAGTACCACATCCAATACCTCTTTTATTAACTTAAAAAAAAAAAAATACCCTCGGTCATCACAGGTCTCACCCTGCACTCCCTCAGTTCTTGGCTAGGTCCCAAAGAGCTTCTTGAATCATGTTATGTCTAGATTTCTTTACAGTGCCTTCCATTCTAACCCAGCATTCCCAGTAGAACCCTCATATCTGCTGAATTCGGAGCTCAGCCACTCCATGGTCTTGCTTATTCAATTCTAATAACCCTGGGCGTGTCTGCTCTGCAGTGTCTCTCCTTCCTATTTAATTAACTTGTGGGGTCATCACTACTACTCATATCCAGAGACTACACAAAGCAGGCCCTCCATTATGGCCACTGAGTCAGGAACATTGGATCCCTAGAGAAAGTCAGGAGAGACATCTAAAGAGACATATAGGCCTTTGCTGCTCTTTGCCACTTAAAGAATAGCTGGGAGAGGATGAATATGACCCAGTGGACTTCTATATCTGCTGAGCAACATGCAAGAGGAGGCAGGGCAAGTGTTGGGGTGTGGTTTTCTCAGGACATGAGAGGGAATGAAGCCTGATGGGGTGCACACTGCTCAGGCAGACGGGAGCTGGAGATCTGACATGACAACTGTACCATTCATTTATTGCCTGCCTGACCTTGGGGAGGTCACTCAAGGCCTCTGAGCCACAGTCTATTCATTTTCAGTACCTATGTGGAAGTTCGATTTTAAGAATATCCAGAGTCTCCCCGGTGGCGCAGCGGTTGAGCGCTGGGTTGCGAAGCTGCCCGCAGCCTCTGCCTTCAGGTTCGATACCTGGCTGCTCCCCAGCCACCGGAGGAGGGTCCCACATGGCGCGCAGACCTATCCTGCCGCCCGCTGCTCCCCTCAGCAGTGTACTTCGGTCCTTCTGCCTGCTCTGCTCCCCGCTCTGGCTCTGGTGAATTCTCTCACCCTCCCGCACTTCTGACTGTACCCAGTGCTTGTATAAATAAATAAACAAACAAATAAATAAATTAAAAAAAAAAAGAATATCCAGAGACAGCATAAGCAAAGCTCCAAGCACGAATAGATCCCTTGCAATGGTTGATGTCTTTTGTTCTAATTTATGAGAGGGGATCTGACACTTAGGCAATTAGATAGATCAACTTTACCCCTTCTTTTCCCATAAAAGAAAAGATTTGTCAAATGCTTTGCCTGCCTTCATAGCCTGATCAGCCTCGTGGCTTTTCATTACAGGGGGTATTAAAAAAAAAAAAATGCCCATTTTAGTATGAACTGGCCCCATTACTGGGGTGTGATTCTTTCTGCCCTGGGATTGAGGAGTCTGTTCAAACAGAAGCTTTGAGAAATCACCAGGAAAAGGAAATGATTCAGGCATTGCTTGGGAACTCATTAGAGTTTCTTATTATCACTGCTACTTCAAAGAAGGGTTTCCACTGAGTATGAACAGTGGCTCAAAGACCGCCATCAAACAGCAGATGAGCCGCTCCTGGCTGCTAGCCTTCCAGAAGTTCTCAGTTCTGGGCATTGTCAACTAAGTTCCCACAGGCAGTTTCAAAAAAGGCCCTTGACATGGGACCAAATCCCCTGACATGCTGTGCTCACTGTTGGACAGAAGTAAAATCCAGGTTTGCACTTATCAGAAATGCCACACCATCCAGTCACTGAGGGTTGTAAGGACTTCTGCTACGTCTCCCCTTTTAATGACAAAACATAATGCAGGACACAAAGGTTGTCCTTCATCTCCAGTGGCATGGTGTGCTGCCTTGGTTATCTGCAGGAGAGTCAGAGTTCTATCACAGCAGATGCCAGGCTCCTTCAGGGAGTGCTCTGTCCTCCTGGTAAGCTTTGCAAAAGCAGTAATTTCAATCTCTCACAGACACACACATGCTACATGTATAAAGATGTTAATTATTACATCATGCACTATCATTTAAAAAATTTAGAAAATAGTTATGTCCAAGAGGATGGTTTAGACCTGCAGCTTTCAAATATTTTTTTTATTAACCAGAGAACCCTTTGTTCTAAAAGCTGTTAGGCCAAACAGATGAAAAGGCCACAACTCTCTTCCCTCCTCTCCCCTTTTTTCCCCTCCCCTCCCCTCCCCTCTACTCCAGGCTCCTCTCTTCAATGGCACCTGAGTTTTTCCTTGGGCCAAGGTTGGGTCAAGTATAGCTTAGTAGGTATTACTTGAATAAATTATGGTATATGCACATAATGGAATACTTGCATGCCATGACTATCACTTTTCAGACACTGTAGCTATAAATTATTACTATTACAGTGTTAAAGAGAAATAACAGAAACAATGTAATCCATACACCTATGGATATACACACATGGAAATACAGACATGAACACACATATACACGCATGAATTCACACATACATGCAAACATGCATGTACTGAGGCTAAGACTTGGAAAGGAATATGAAAGTAGTTTTGCTAGAGTGGAAATATACTTGGATTTTTTTCTAGTTCAAAATCCTTACAATAAAAGATGCCTTTTCTTTAGTGAAAAATTCTAACAGGGCACTCTCATCATTGCCATCTTTCAGCAATGCCTCCTGGGAGTTTTCTCCTTGAAGCTAGTCAGAATGCAGTGCCGCTGTGTTCCTGTACTCAAGTCAGAATGGATATGTGCAGAGTCAGGGTAGAGCCAGGGTTCCACTATACAAACTGGGACCCAAAGCTGCTGTGCCAACAGTGTTACTTCAGGGCTGGAAAAATCATTTTCAAGTTGCTGCTAGAAATAGTCTCCAAACATGTCTTGTGGTGAAACCATACATTGATATTTTGGGGGGAGGCAATTTGACAATACAGCTGGTGACCTTAAAAATGTACATATCCTTTGTCGAAAACCATTTCTAGGTGTTTCTCCTAAAGAAGTACTGACAGCTACAGCTATGAGTAGAGGGGAGTTTATCAGGCTGTATTGATATCAGTGAAAAAAGTGAAAAGCAATCTCAAAATTCATCAGTGAAATAAATTATAACACAACCATATACTGTCACATTAATATTAAAAAATGACATAAACCTTTAAAGATCATTAGATATTTTAAGTTTTCTAAACAACATATACAGATAGATCTCATTCTTGTAAAAAATAGAGTATATGCACGTTTACTTATCTCTTACACACACACACACACACACACACGTGCTGGGACACATAGTAAGGCTGAGAATGCCTGTCTCTGGGTGCATGGCTCATGGGGCCAAGCACATAGGCTTGGCGTACAGGCTGTATAATTGAACTCTCTGGGTCTCATCCCCACCTCCATCATTCACCACCTGCGTGGCCTTGGACAAGGACACTCCTTCCGCAGACATTATTGTGCCTAGTATGTGCCAACCACTTTTCCAGATTCTGGGAGATAAAAATTCTTGCCCTCACCAAGCTTTCACTCTGTGTTCCTTATCCTCGATTTTCTCATGTGTAAAATGGAGTAACGGAATTCTTACTTGGCTGGTTGAGTGAGGATTACAAGCTCCAAATATGTAAGTCATTTAGAAGAGTACAAAGCATACAGTAAGCACCATGAATATGTTAGATATTAATAATTTCATTTATTTTCTAAATTTTCAATAATATAAATTATTGTGACTTAATTCAGCAACTCTCCCTGCCACCTTTATCCTGAATGGAAAGATAACAGTCTCAGAAACAGCCAGGAAGATAGCAGAGAGGAGGGGCTGTTTTGCCCTAGGAGTTGTGCCTGCCACATTCCTTGTGGAAGAAACCACTGGAACTTGTAAACAGGCCGCAGGGAGCTTCTTCTCGGTTCTAGAAGTAATTCAAGAGAAGCAAAAAGAGACACAACCGAGGTAGTACCTTCAAGTTGGCACTATCTGAGATTAGCAACAGGCTGGAAAAGATTTTAAAAAGAATCAGCATCAACATAGGGCTAAGTTACCTCTGGGATAATCTACCCCACGAAATAGAAGCAGTGATCAAAAATCATAACACCAAAGACCCCAGGGACTTCAGAGAATAGATATGATACAAGAAAAAGCAACAAAAAAGAGTGTATATGCCTTCATCAAGTAAGAATACGCATTGATATGGACAGCAAAAATGGGCAAAAAATGAAAATAGTCAAGAGTGGTAATATGAGGGATGATTTTATACATTTCCTGTAAGAAGGGAAAGTAAACATGAACCAAACAAGTCATTCAAAGCCACAGAAGATACTGGCTCTGATGTGACTTTAAAACATTTCACTCTGTGATCTCAGCCTTCCCAAATTGGGTTCCCTGATCAGTTGAAAGGTAAAACACCTTTCAATAATTTAGAGGTATTCATGGAGATGGTCACATTCAAAGGAGTAGGAAATAGGACCAAAGGAAACCAAGCAGGGGTCATATCAGAGGATTTTAATGCTTATGACTACTGTGAATTTCCAAAATACAGATGCATTTCCCAAATTAGTGAGCTAGCCATATCCCCCTCCCCCACTGAAGGCTTCTCCGCATTCCTGGCACACAGAATAGCACCTAGGGCCCCTCCTCCTGCCTCAGGAATCTCCCTGTGCTTGGCAAGTAGTGCCCATTCCGAGAGCTGGCCACCGTGCAGGGCAACTTGCTTTACTCTGCAAGCAAAGGTGCAATTATGCTGAAGTGGGTACTTGGCCACATGATTCCCAAGTCAGATGCTAGAAACTTGCTGAGGAGGGTGTGACTGGCAGCTGCCAACTCTCTAAGTTGAGAGGTGAAGGTTCCTTTTTCTTTCCCAAGTTTGAGAGGTATTGTGTTTTTTGTTTGTTTGTTTTTTTGTTTTTAAGATTTATTTTTATGCAAGAGCTGGGGTACAGGCCAGAGGCGTGGGAGGGTGAGAGGATTCACAAGAGAGAGAGAGTGGGGAGCAGAACAGGCAGATGGACCAAAATACACTGCTGAGGGGAGCAGCGGGTGATCAGGAGAGGTCTGCTGTGCCATTTGGGAATCTCCCTAGCGGGCTGGGAATCGAACCTGCACTGCACAGGCTGTGGACAGCTTCACAGCACTGCGCTCAACCTGCTGAGCCACTGGGGAAGCCCAGTATTGTGTTTTTGATGGCAGAGTTCCTGTTGATTTAAGTTGTCTAAGGTGGATGTCATAGGCATAGTACTTAACCCCTTACACTTAAAACACAATCTAGGGTCATTTTTATCTATTACAAAGAACGAAATCACCTTGAACTCCCAAAAGGAAATGTGCTGTTGGTACTGGATTCACATGACCTGCTGATTTCATGTTGATTCTGATATGGACTTGTTAAGTCTGTATTAGACACTTAGGCTCTCAAAGAAGTAAAAGCATGAATGGTTTATACTTTCTGAGATCTGGGTTATAATAGGTGTGAAGGCTGAATTTTAAAATTCTGTTCCATGCCTACAATCTGAGTCATACCTCTGCTTCTTCTGGAAAATGAGATGAGAGGTAGGGCCTGGAGTTTGGAACAGAGTCAAGGCCTTGCTCCCTGCTTCTTACTTGTATGCACCTGGGGATCCCCACCACCCTAGGACTCTCCAAGCTGGAGACTACAGCTGTCTGATTAGGTTGTGTTGGGACTCAGAAGTAGCTCAATAAATGGAAGTTTCCTTTCCCATCCAATCTCAGGTGAGGTTTGCACAGAAAATCTTACAGAAGAGCACATTGGATTCTGACATGTTGTTACCTTTCCCAGTGGTGTGTATGTGTAAGTTCTCTAAGGGCATGCCTTGCTCAGAAATCAATAGGTTTGCACCCACGAGGCCTGCCCAATTTACTGGATGTCTTCCGGGGGAACCCCCATGGTGGGATCATTTAACAGTTCCATTTTCCTTTGTCACACTCACAGTCCACGTTCCACTTGATGCTCCTGGGAGGGAGTTTGAGGGTTTCATTGATCTTCTCCAGGACTGTCTGCAGCTTTTGCTTCTGCGCAATCTCTGACTGGGTGACCTCAGCAACGTTCAGCTTCTCGCTCTCAAGTTTCTCTGGGGTGGTACAAAAGAGAGTCCAGCTGTTACCTTCAGCCACATGACTCATTCATCCATTCCCTCACACATATTCACATACATTTACATATTTACTCCCTCCCTCATTCAACAAATATATGTTGAGCACCTACTATGTGAGGGACACTGCTCTCCCTGTCTGATGGTGGCACTGGTGGCACCAGTATTGTGAAAATCATGTGATGGTGCCTTGATTCCCCAATTTATAAGATCCTAGAACCATAGAAGGGAGCAATTAACTCAGCCTGTGTTTTGTGTTTTCCATCACTGTGGCGTTACCCCTCTTCCGTTCAATTCTGCCTTCTCCAGGGACACCTCTGTGTCCTAACTGGAGAGCCTTCTATGCTTGCCCAGAGCACTAAGTCAGTCCTTCCTGAAGGCATTTTGTACATTCTTGTAATATAATAGGTGCCAAGCAGAATCATATTTTTCTGTTCTAAGAGCTTCTTCCCTTCGAAACCCACCTGGAAGGTAACTTACTTGATATTTCCCAATTCATCACTTTTTTTTTTAAACACATCCCCGAAATTCTGTTGTGTTATAAAATTGATGACTTTCTACAAGTCCTTCTGGCGGGTGGAAGATGTAAGAGTTATCACTTGATCGTATCTCTTTATAATGTGGTCACTAACAAGCCTTTAAGAACACTTTATAAAAGTCCCTCTAAGCAGTAAGAAAGCATTGGGTAACAGTTTAATTGAAGTGCTCTTTTCTTTTTGAGAGGCACTTGTGTAATGCTGTGTTTTAAAACCACCACTTCTTATAGGCAATAGCATAGCCCCTTAATACTTAAAGGCAAAATACAGTTTAATCATTTTTTAGTCTAAATTCATATCTTTAGTATAGAGAATAACTCTGGATTCTCTAATGGCTAGTCCCTAGATCCCCCTAATCCACTCCCATGGCTCATTCAGGACTGACAGAGCTGACACTCTGACACATGTTGAAGATGTCTTTTCTCCTCATTTTTTAAGGGTTGCCATACAAATTAAATTTCACAATATATCAATGCCCTCCCTATTGCTTCCATAATTTATTTTAGTTTTGAGTAGTTCCAGCTTATCCAAATCTTCTTTAAAATAAGATTATCCACTGGAGAGTTTCTCCAAATTCTGTGGATCTAAGAATTCTTTGCAGCACTTCGAAAGGATGACTTCAAGCTATTCTTGTCTATGATGGCTTGAAGCCATCATCCCTTATTTCTAAAGTTCAGGAGTTTAACAAGCTCCTTATATCTAAACATCTTCTTGAATGTTAAACTTTAAAGAGACCTTGTGTATCTTTGCCACTTTCAGACTGTGAATCCTTATCTTGGGTCTTCTTATGGAGAAGTACATGAGAAGTTGTTTTTATCTTACACTGCAGCTATGCCCCTGGCAGAGGCTCCCTGAAGTGCCAGGTTAGGGGAACTTCTAAAGCTTTAGCTTGGCTTGGAGGAAGAGAGCTGTGCTAGATTAGTGATGACTGTTAGAGGAGTGGGCTGGTGAAGGAAGAGGGAGGAGCAGGGTGTGAGAGCCACTTTTTTTGCTAGTTCCGTTGCATTACATCATTGTCTATGAATTTTCATGTTTAAGACCTGCTGCCACTAGCTTTCTTAGAGTGAATGGCTTAGGTCTCCAAGTCTGTTTTCTAGGTCAATAACTTTTTCTTGCACTGCCTTTCTTTGGTTTTCACTTTTAAAAACTGGATTTTACACATTACTTAGTGGAACACTTACTGAATTTCTGCTTCCACCAATATTTTTAAGTAATCCATGATACCAAAATTATAATGCATTCTTTCTAAAATTTAAAAAATCTGTTTTTTTAGCATCTGGCATTGCTCATTCAAGATAAGAGATTTTATGGGTTTGCTTTTTTCCTTTTGCATTATGATTTTTTTTTAACAAAAGATGATGTTTTACTTTTTCCCCACTTTGTTATGCTTTGGGTTTATCTTCTTGCTTTTACTTGCATTGCAGGATATTTTATTGTAGGTACTCACATTGGTATTAAGTGGATATAAGTAGAGATAATATCTTGAAGTGAACCTGATTAACAGATTTAGTGAATCTTCCTGCTCTTTCTCAGTGAAAATGAGATTATAGCATATACATTTTTCTGATAATTTTTTTCTACTCAAACATATTTCATGAGTATTTTTTCTATGTCAATACATAAGGATATAATTCACTTGTTTTGAAAATTGCATATTATTGGACTTCTAACTTATTCAACCATTTCCCTCAGGTTACAGCTACATTTTTCCTATTTGTAAAAAAGTTGCAATAAACATCCTCTATGGGGTGTTTGTGTGTGTCCAATTACTGCTGTTAAGAAGCAAAGCTAATGCTCTACAGATTTTCTTTTTGAATACAGTCATTTAACCAAATCTCCTAATTAGTTTTATTATTGTTTTAGTCTTTAGATTCTCTAGGTATAAATAACACTGTCATCTCTACCTTATAATCTTATTTCAGTTTTTTCTGATATTTTAATATAAAAAATTCTGCTATTCCTACTCTATATTTTTAAAGTAGTCAAAATTTTGAGATGTGCACATAAATAGTAATTTCACTCACTGTTATGAAGGATTTAAGATAATTTCTGCTTTCAAGCCTCCTAGTTTTCCTTTTGGGTTCTTTATTAGGCTAATTTAGCTAGCTCTATGAAAACTTTCTTTTGCTGAAATTTTATTCTTCCAGGAAATTGTTTCTCCCTTGTTTCCATCATTCTATAAATTATTTGTCATTATTTAACTTGCTATAAAGTAGTAGACATGATTTTGAAATATATTATTTAGAAAATTTTCTCAGTTAGGAAAGATTTTGTGAATCTGTTTTTGAAATTAGCATCCACATGTACTTATGGAGAGATTATTTTTAAACAATGAAACAAGTTCTGGAATTTCAAAAAGTTCTGGAATAGCAAGACAGGGCAGCCTAAACTCAATTAGTTTGGTAGAAGAACTGCTCTAATACAATTGCCATAATATAATACTCTATTGATAAAACCACCCTTCAAAAAATAAAAATACAAATTCTAGTGTGATTCCTGAGTTATGAAAAAAAATTGTTTCCAAATATATAGGGAAGGTTAGTTAAAAGTTTTTTTTTTTTTTTTTTTTTTTTTATACAAGCACTGGGTACAGTCAGAAGCATGGGAGGGTGAGAGAATTCACCAGAGCCAGAGCAGGGAGCAGAGCAGGCAGAAGGACTGAAATACACTGCTGAGGGGAGCAGTGGGCGGCAGGAGAGGTCTGCGCGCCATGTGGGACCCTCCTCTGGTGGCCGGGGAGCAGCCGGGGATCGAACCGGCACTGCAGAGGCCGCGGGCAGCATCGCAACCCAGCGCCCAACTGCTGCGCCACCGGGGAGGCCCTTTTTTTTTTTTTTTTTTTAAATTGCATCATGGTCAGAGCATACGGTCTATGTAGTTGTTGAGATTTTCTTTCTGGACACAGTCAAATTTTTGTAAGTGTTCCATGTACAGTCAAAAGAATGAGAATTCTCTTTAGGAGTGTTACCAGTTAACTGTTGTTAAAATCTTCTTTATCCTTAATGAACTTTTTACTTAATGTTTTATTAAGAAAGACATGTAAAATCTGCGATGGCATTATTAAGTTCTTTGTGTATCTGATTGCCATTTTTGAATTTTATATATTTGATGCACAGAATTGTATTAAAAGGTCTGTATTTTTCTAGTAACTTCAGTTTCATTGATATGCAGAGATTCTGTAGTATATGCATTTTATCTTGTCTGATACTAAAATAGTTTTTCCAGCCTTCTCTGCATTAGCATTAGTCTATCTATAAAACTTTCTACTCTTTTTCTTTCACTTTTCTGTATTCTCATGTATTGTACCATTCCTTGTATACAGCAATATTTTGTTTTGTTGTTAGCCTAACAATCTTTGTCTTTTAAAAATTGAAGTATAATTGACATACATTGTATTAGTTTTCTGGAGTATAATATAGTAATTTGATATTCCTGCACAATGCAGAATGTCACCACAATAAGTATTTCCCATTTATTTTTAGCAATTTTTCAAATTTGCAATACTACATTATTGTCCATGAACCTCAGGCTGTACCCTGTATCTCCATGACTTACTTATTTTTAAAACTGAAAATGTATATCTCTAGATCCTATTCATCTATTACACTCATCTCCCAACATCTTTCCTTTCTGGTAAGCACCAGTCTAATCTCTGAATCTAAGACTACTTTTATTTGCTTAGTTTGTAGTAAGATTCTATACATAAGTGAAACCACAAGGTATTTGTTTTTCCCTGTCTCACTTATTTCACTTCCTATAATACCCTCAAGGTCCATCCATGACATTGTAAGGTTTCCTTTTTATGGTTGCATAGTATTCCACTACATACATAGATACACATCATTTAATAACAGTGATGTATTTTGAGCAAAATGTCATTAGGTGATTCTGTTAAGTGATTTTTGTCATGTGAAAGTCATAGAGGATAACTACACAAACTTGGGTGACACAGCCTAATACACACAGAAGTCAGATGTTACAGCTTATATGGACCACCATAGTATGTGCCATCCATTGCCGACTAAAATGACATTAAGTAATGCATGAGTCTACACATCTTTATCCATTCATCTATCTAAACATCTTTATCCATTCATCTGTCAATGGACACTTAAGTGGTTTTTATATCTTGGCTATTGGAAATAATTCTGTAATTAACATAGGGATGCACATATTTTTCCAAATTACTGATTTGATTTTCTTCAGATAAGTACTCAAAAGTGGAATAGTTGGATCATATAGTTATATTTTTAATTTTTTTTCAGGAAAAATACTGTTTTTTAATAATGACTGCATCAATTAACATTCCCATCAACAATATACAAGGGCTACCTTTTCTCCACTTCTTCACCAACATGTCTTTTTTTTTTTTTAATGACAGTCATTCTGATAGATGTGATTTCCCTGATGATTATTGATGTTGAATACCTTTTCATGTCTCAGTCATTTGATTTCTTCGGAAAAATGTTCAGATCCATTTTTAAACCAGACTAGTTTTAGTTAAGTTGTATGAGTTCTCTATATTTTGGATATTAACTGCTTATCTGATACATGATTTGTGAATAGCCTCTCTTCCAGTAGGTTGCCTTTTCATTTTGTCGATATTTTCTTTTTCACGGTGTAGAAACGTTTTAGCTTGATACAGTTCCATTTGTTTATTTTCATTTTTGTTTTCCTTGGTTTTAGAATCAGAGCCAAAAATATCACTAAGATTGATATCAAGGAGCTTACTGGGTCCTAAGAGTTTTGTTACTTTAGGTCTTATATTCAAGTTTTTAATCCATTTTCAGTTGATTGCATGGTATAAGAGATTCAGTTTCATTTTTTTGCATTTGGCTGTCCAGTTTTCCTTACATCATTTATTGACACCATTTATTGTTCTTTCTCTACCTTATATCTTGGTACTGTCATAAATTGATAATGTATGTGTGGGTTTATTTCTGGTTTCTCTACAGCATTCCATTGATCCATGTCTGTTTTTATGTTAGTACCATACTGTTTTGATTAATCAGCATTGTAATAGTTTGAAACCAGGGAGCATGGTATCGTCAGCTTTGTTCTTTTTCAATTTGCTTTGCTTATTATATATATATATAAAATTTAATTTAATTTTATTTTATATACATTTTATTATATATATATTTTATTTTATTTGCTTATTTTTTATATATATATTTTATTGAATTTTAGGATTGATCTATGTGGAAAGAAAGTCATTGGAATTTTGATAGGGATTGCATAAAATCTGTAGAGTGCTGTGAGTAGTGAACTTTTTAACAATATTAATTTAATATTAATTTTTCCAATTCATAAACACAGAATATCTTTCAATTTCTTTTGCCTTCAATTTATTTCATGAATGCCCCATAGTTTTCATTGTGTAGGTCTTTCACATCCTTGGTTAAATTTATGCTTAGTACCATTGATCCTTAATCAACATGGGTGTAGACACCAATATCTTCTGCACCTCCCATATAGTTGAAAAATTCATGTATATCTTTTGACCCCCCCAAAAAAACTTAATTACTGCTATCACCTGGAAGCCTTACAGATAAAAGTTGATTAACACATATATTTTATGTTACATGTTTTATATACTATATTTTTAGAAAAGTAGAGAAATTATGTTAAGAAAATCATAAGGAAGATAAAATACATATCCTGAGCTTATGTTGTCTGTCAATAGGATGAATTTTCTGTCAGTACCTACTTTAAAATTGTCAATGGTGGAGGGGCGGAGCAACATGGCGGCGAGGAGACGCTGCGAGTAAGATCTCCATTAAAAAAAGTTAATAGGGAGGAAAAGCGGCAGGTCCCAGTGAGAACTGGGACACGGAAGATAAACGGACGACTCCAGCAAACTGCCCGAAGAAGAAAGTTGCCATAAAAGAGGACCAGAAGGGAGGGAAGCGCAGAACCCTGCTCCCCTCCCCCGCCCACAGAGGCGGCACTCTCCGACCGGCAGAGAGGAGGGAAACAACAAACCAAAACGGCCAACAAGAAAAACGGACGCAGCAAGTGGGACTGTGAGTGGAAAGGAACTATTTCAGCCACCACACCCCGTGAACGGGAGCTGTGGAGAACCCTGCAGGATCCACCGCGGAGGTGAGCTCCGGGCGCCATTAAAGAGAGCCCCGCCCCCCAGGAGGAGACCAGCACCAGCACACAGCCCCGGCCGCCCGGTAAGCTTGCGCAGAAAGTGGCGAGCTGATCCGGATCAGATCGCAGCTGCCCAGGTCCCTGCGACCTAGGCTTGCGGGGAGACGGCGGAGGCCCTCCCTGAGTGAGCAGGAACAAGGCGCCCAGGCAGGGAAGCGGGATTCAAAAGGCGCCATTCCCGCGCCACTGATCTGGGCTACAGCCCGCGTCCTGGAACTGAGGGCTTTGGAACTGAGACCCGGGGCACGAAATTAGGGGCGTGGGTTCCCCACGACGGTGGGGCACAAGGCAGACACAGCACCCCAAAGCCGTTGAGGTGTACCCTACCATCCCCGCTCTGCCCCCTGTCCCACGGGGTGGAAAATCAGCTCCCCAAGGGCTCTAGGAGAGATCTCTGGCGCCACCTAGCGACTTGAAGCCAGCAGAGGCTCCTGAAGGAGCTACTGGCCAGCTGGGGAGTTAGCCCACACCGGGCCCCTTCCGAACAAGTAGTCTGAGCCCACAGGGAGAGCGAGCACCCACAGCCGGGGCAGACCAGGCGCGCAGAAGAGTGTGCCTGAGACCAGACGCGCAGGGAGTGTGTCCCACATCACCATTTTAGAACAGGGACATTTCTTCAGTAAAGACTACCTGCAGAAGGCTTCCTCAGGAGCCAGAGGTGAGCGGGGGAAGTTCGCCCACGCCAGACCCCCTCTGGCCTGCAGTCCAAGCCCAGAGGGGGAGCAGGAACCCACCGCCGGGGCAGACCAGGCGCACAGGGGAGTGTGTCCCCACATCGGCATTTTAGAACAGGGACCTTTCTCCAGTAAAGACTGCTTGAAACTGACAGATGACTCCTGGAGGAACCAGAGGGGAGCAGAGAAGCCCACCCAAGATGCCGGCCAGTCCCAACAATACAGTGTCCCAACGCATACGGCAAATTAGAAAACAGACAGTAGGGAGGAGAAGAACCACACGCAACCTAGCAACTCTCCAGAGAAAAAGCACACCACAAAAAGAAAACCAGCCCCCAGATTGCAACGACAATAACTTGGAAGAATTTCTGAGCCTTCCAGAAAGAGAATTTAAAATTGCCGTGATTAAAAAACTGACAAGTCATAAAGGAAAACAATGATAAGGGAAAAATAATCAACGATCAGAAGAATGCAATTGAGTCCCTAGAGAGGGAAAACAATGGTCAGAAGAAAGAAATTGAGTCCCTAAAGAGGGAAGTAAAAGAAATGCAGGAGATCAAAGAATTAATGGAAGAACTAAAGAATTCTGGGAAAAGCAATGAAAGCAGAATAGATGAAATGGAAGAACGAATAAGTAATCTTGAAGACACAGAAATAAAAAGAACCAAAACAGAAAAGGAAAGAGAAGTACGAAGGAAAAAGAACAAGGAAAGACTTCGGGAACTATCTGACTCCATGAGGAAAGGAAATATAAGAGTTATAGGAATACCAGAAGGAGAGGAGAGAGACGTAGGAACAGAGAAAATATTCAAAGAGATAATTGAAGAGAACTTCCCAAATGTGAAGAAGGAGCTGAAAATTGATATACAAGAAGCAAGAAGAACACCAAACTTCCACGACGAAAGGAAAAATACAGCAAGACACATAATAGTAAAGCTCCCAAGAATCCAGGACAAGGAAAAAATAATGAAGCTGGCAAGAGGGAAGAAACAGATAACATTCAAAGGAAAGCCAATCAGGCTGACATCAGACTTCTCCGAAGAAACACTACGGGCAAGGAGAGAGTGGAGGGACATAGTCAACAGACTCCAAGAAAACAGATGCCAACCAAGAATACTCTATCCCGCAATGTTGGCGCCTTACCTCGTGGCATCAGGATACTCCCTCTTTCTCTGATTGGCTGTGCTTCTTTTGGCCCAGTGCGCATGACGACCTCCGGCGCACCAAATAAGGGCATGTGCCCTTCCGGGATTAGCCTCTTTTGGCCCAGTGTGCATGACGGCTTTGGCCTGCTTCTTCCGCTTCCGGTCCCCAGCTATAAAGCCCCACCGAAACCGAAAATAAACGAGACCTGCGATAGCTGAACGAAGAGTGCACGTGTCTCCCTCCGTGGTGTACCCCTGTTCTTCAGGTCGCTGCTCTCCCCTCGAGAACCTCGTTGACCAGTCCGCGGGCTCGGACAGGTGGCGCCCAACGTGGGGCTCGAGGTACGAGAGATTTACAGTAGACCCAGACGCGGCGCGCGGCGCGAGTTACTCAGGCCCCGACCCATCCGGCGGGACAGTCATTAGGTAAGTTTTGGCGTCTGAATTGTTTAAAAAAGGGACAGGCATTTAGTGAGCACCAGCTTTATGTTTCCCAACTTAAAGAAGCTCTTAGGACACGCGGAGTTAGGGTTAAGTATAAGGATCTCTTTTCATTTTTTGATTTCGTCCAAGAAACATGCCCGTGGTTCCCTAAAGAGGGAACCATTGATGAAAAACGTTGGAAAAGGGTCGGTGACGCTTTAAACGATTTCTACCGCGTCTTTGGACCTGAAAAAGTCCCTGTGACGGCCTTTTCCTATTGGAACCTCATTAATGATCTTATAGCCAAGCGAGGAAATGATCCTGGCTTACAACACACTATTTCCCATACTGAAAATATTCTTAAAAGCGCTCCCTCCAGTATTGCTGAGGCTTCTCCTCCCGAGGCTTGTTGCGAACACCTAATCTCCTTTCATAGTGATGATGAGACTAATCCCCAAAATAATGCACCCCCAGTGCCAGATGATGCCCCCCCAACCTGCCGGCACCCCCGTAAAGGAGCCCCTTCCAAATACACTTCCCCCATGCAAAAGCCTCTACCCTTCTCTGCCGCGACCCCGCTGTAGGTCCCCTCCGGCTTCCGAGGTAGACTGGGACGAGTTGGCAGAACAAGAGGGTCGCTACCGGCCTCCCCCCGCCTCTATTGCCAAGGACCCCATAAAAAAGCCTGTTTTAATGCAAACACTTGAGACCTTGGGAAACCAAATTAATACTCTTGTTAACCATTTTGATAAATTGTGTGCGGCCTTCCCCGTGTCTGCTGACAGCCCTTCTGCTCCTCCCCCACAAGTTAATCCGCCGCCATTTTGTCCTTTTTCTGTTCCCACCTTGCCGCCATTTTGCCCTCCTTCCTCCCTTGTTGCCTTGCCGCCTTTTTCTTTGACTCCTCCCACTCAGCCGCCCTCTCCGTCCCTCCCTCCTCCTTCGCGCCCTGCTCCATTACATCTCTTTCCGGTGGTTGAAACCATCAATGCCCAGGGCTTTGTTCAACGTCATCATGAGCCTCATAATTTCCACAACGTTAAAGAACTAAAAGAGGCGGTGTCCCTTTATGGAGCCACGGCGCCCTTCACCCTCACTGTTTTGGACACCTCAGCCCAATCCTCTCTCACTCCGTCGGATTGGTACTCCCTGGCAATCACCTTTCTGGGGGCGATCACCTCCTTTGGAAGGCTGAGTTTATTGATAATTGTAAGGTTTTTGAAAGACAAAACCCCTCATTCCTCGGCCCAGCTTGTAGAGCTTGAGGCGGTGATCACTGTTCTTTCTTCCTTTGCCCATCAACCTCTTAATTTATATACGGATAGTGCTTACATCGCCCAGTTGGTCCCCCTACTTGAAACCGCCCCATTTATCAAAACATCCTCCATGGCTGCGACCCTTTTTCAGCAGTGCCAGGCGGCCATCCGGAGCCGCACCGCTCCTTTCTTCCTTGGCCATCTTCGGGCCCATTCGGGTCTTCCGGGACCCTTGACACATGGAAACAACTTGGCCGATGCAGCCACTCAGACAATTCACGTTCTTTCGGTCACCCAGGCCCAACAAGCCCATGACCTCCATTATCTTGATGCCCGGTCCCTGCGTGTGTTGTTCCGTCTCACCCAAGACCAAGCCAGGCACATTGTTCGCTCCTGCCCAACGTGTGCTACTTCCCTTCCTGTCCCTCACTTGGGTGTCAACCCTCGTGGTTTGGCCCCTCGAGACCTCTGGCAAATGGACGTCACCCATGTTTCTGAGTTTGGTAATCTCAAGTATGTCCATGTTTCCATTGATACCTTCAGTGGATTTTTAGTGGCTTCTCCCCATGCTGGGGAGGCCACCAAACATGTTATCTCCCATCTCCTTTATGCCTTCTCTGTTTTAGGCGTGCCTAAGGCCCTTAAGACTGATAATGGACCGGGCTACACTTCCAAGGCATTTTCTGAATTCTGTGCCACCCTTTCCATTACTCATACTACTGGCATACCATATAATCCCCAGGGACAGGGCATCGTTGAAAGAGCCCACCAGACACTCAAAACCGTTATTCACAAAATCCGCCAATCTTCCTGGTACCCCTCCCGGTGGGCGCTCCGCAATGTCCTGTGTCATGCCTTGTTTATTTTAAATTTCCTCCGCCTGGATGATGCTGGTAAAAGTGCAGCCGACCGCTTTTGGCACTCCTCCACCTCCACTCAGTTTGCGTTGGTCAAATGGAAGGACCCACTTACGGGCTCTTGGAATGGTCCAGACCCTGTTTTGATTTGGGCTTGTGGAGCGGTTTGTGTCTACCCCCACGATGCTGACTCTCCTCGCTGGCTCCCAGAGCGCTTGGTTCACGCTGTACCTGCGCCACCCAGCGCCACTACAAAACCTCCGGACGCCGCCGAGGCGCCCCGTCAACCCCTTCCGCCCAGGGTGGCTGAGTCCCTCTGAGGCGTCTCTTTTTGTTTCCTTTTCAGGATGCCTGTGGCCACCTGGATTCTCCTGGTTCTTCAACAGTACCCTGTCGCCCGTGTCTTAGCCGGCCTCGGACCACCCGCCTCTCTCGCATCCGCGTCTTCTTCCTTGGATTCGCCCTGCAACTGCAAGGCATTACCTCTTCCCTGGCCACGGGTGCCTCTGGTTTGGTCATCTCCATTTCCAGGAACTTGCAACCAACCCCTTATGGACTGGCCTTAATGGACTTTTGCTGTATTTGCTTCCTCTGTTGGGTCCCCCCTGTTATCTCTTTTATTGTTACTTGCTATAGGTCCTTGTGTTTTAAAAAAATTGTTGGGTTTGTAAGGCAACAAATACAGTCCCTTCAGGCGAGACCTATCCAGGTGCACTATCACCGCCTGGAAATGCTGGAAAGCGGGGGCGCATATACGGGTCTCCGGTCGCCATCTGCGCCTGGCCAGTAGGTAGCACAGCCTACATGCTATGGGAGTCCCACCGTCCTGACCTTTGGCAGCCTTTTAACTTCAGTCATTATCCAGCTTCCTGGCTGGGCCCCCTTGAGGATGCTGGAATGGATAGCCAATGACAGGTAAGATGGAATGCGGGACAAGACCAACCTAAGACAGCCCGCGCTCCCTTTCCATCTAGGACTGTCGGGTGATGACGGGTAAGGCTCGTCCCTGCAATCCGCAACCTAAGACAGGCACATTCCTCCTCACTAATAAAGAGAAAAGGGGGATCTGTTGGCGCCTTACCTCGTGGCATCAGGATACTCCCTCTTTCTCTGATTGGCTGTGCTTCTTTTGGCCCAGTGCGCATGACGACCTCCGGCGCACCAAATAAGGGCATGTGCCCTTCAGGGATTAGCCTCTTTTGGCCCAGTGCGCATGACGGCTTTGGCCTGCTTCTTCCGCTTCCGGTCCCCAGCTATAAAGCCCCACCGAAACCGAAAATAAACGAGACCTGCGATAGCTGAACGAAGAGTGCACGTGTCTCCCTCCGTGGTGTACCCCTGTTCTTCAGGTCGCTGCTCTCCCTTCGAGAACCTCGTTGAACAGTCCGCGGGCTCGGACACCGCAAAGCTCTCCTTCCTCTTTGAAGAAAGAATATGGACCTTCCCAGACAAACAGAAACTCCGGAATTTCATTGCAACTAAACCCCCACTCCAAAAAATACTACAAGGAGTCCTAAAGCCAGAACCTCAGAGGGACGAATAACAATGAAAGAAGGCCAAAAAAAAAAAAAAAGTTATTAAAAGAATAAATAAATAAAATCAAAGGAAAGACAAACACAATGGCAAATACAGATGTTAACATATCAATATTAACTCTAAATGTAAATGGACTAAACTCTTCAATAAAAAGACACAGAGTTGCAGCCTGGATTAAGAAACAAAACCCAACCTTTTGCTGTCTCCAGGAAACACATTTAGCTACAAAAGATAAAAATAGGCTCAAAGTTAAAGGATAGAAAACAATCCTACAAGCAAATGGACCAAAAAAGAAAGCAGGAACAGCTATACTTATATCAGATAAAACAGATTTCAAACTCAAAAAGATAAAAAGAGACCCCAATGGTCACTACATTATGATCAAGGGGACAATACTTCAAGAAGAAATAACACTCATTAACATATACTCACCAAACGAAGGAGCATCAAAATATATCAGACAACTGTTGTCCTCTCTGAAAACAGACATCAGAGAAAACACATACGTAGTGGGAGACTTCAACACACCACTATCAACAATGGATAGATCAACAAGACAAAAAATAAGTAAAGAAACCAAAGCTCTAAATAAGGACCTAGAGCAATTGGGCTTAACAGACATCTATAGAACACTAAACCCCAAAAAAACGGAGTACACATTTTTCTCAAGCGCACACGGATCATTCTCCAGGATCGATCACATACTGGGGCACAAGACAAACATCAACAGATACACCAAGATTGAAATCATATCAACCATCTTTTCTGACCATGAAGGCATCAAACTAGAAATAAACCATAAAAAGAAGGCAAGGAACTTTCCTACCTCATGGAGATTAAAAACCACACTACTGGAAGACCATTGGACTAATGAGGAGATCAAAGAAGAAATTAAAAAATTTTTTGAATTGAACGACAAGGAGGACACCAATATCCTAAATGTATGGGATGCAGCAAAAGCAGTAATAAGAGGAAAATATATAGCAATAGAAGCTCACATCAAGAAACAAGAAAGAACGCAAAGAAACAACCTAATCTCGAAGCTCAAAGATCTAGAAAAACAACAAAAAAACCCCAAAACCAGTAGAAGAAATAATAAAAACCAAAGCAGAAATAAATGAAATTGAAACTAAAAAAACAATCCAAAAGATCAATGAAACCAAGAGCTGGTTCTTTGAAAAAATCAATAAAATAGACAAACCCCTAGCCAGGCTCACAAAGGAAAAAAGGGAGAAAGCACAAATAAACAGGATCATCAATGAAAGAGGAGAAATCACAACGGACACAGCAGAAATCAAAAGAATAATCAGTAACTACTATGAACAGTTATATGGAAACAAGTTTAACAATCTAGTATATGTGCTGCCGAAGCGAGCACCAAGTTTAACAATCTAGAGGAGATGGACAAATTCCTACAACTCTACAATCACCCAAAGCTAGATAAAGAAGAAATAGAACACCTAAACAGACCAATTACAATTAGCGAAATTGAAATGGTAATCCAAAACCTCCCCAAAAACAAAAGCCCAGGACCTGATGGATTTACAAATGAATTCTACCAAACATTCAGAGACGAATTAGTGCCTATCCTTCACAAACTCTTCCAAAAAATTGAGAAGGAAGGGACAATACCAAACACGTTTTATGAAGCCAACATTACACTAATACCAAAACCGAACAAGGACAACACAAAAAAGGAAAACCACAGGTCAATCTCCTTAATGAACACTGATGCAAAAATCCTCAATAAAATTTTAGCTATCAGAATCCAACAATGTATCCATAAGATAATTCACCACGACCAAGTAGGATTCATTCCAGGGACACAAGGATGGTTTAACATCTGAAAATCAATCAACGTTATCCAACACATCAACAAAAAGAAATATAAAAACCATATGATAATATCAATAGATGCTGAGAAAGCTTTCGACAAAGTGCAACACCCATTCATGATAAAAGCCCTTGAAATTCTTGGGATACAAGGAACATACCTCAACATCATAAAGGCCATCTATGACAAGCCAACAGCCAGTATCATTGTCAATGGTGAAAAGCTGAAAGCAATTCCATTAAGATCTGGAACAAGACAAGGATGTCCACTCTCACCACTGCTTTTCAATATAATACTGGAAGTCCTAGCCAGGGCAATAAGACAAGAGAAAGACATCCAAGGAATCCAAATAGAAAAAGAAGAAGTCAAACTATCACTATTTGCAGATGATATGATATTATACATAGAGAACCCCAAAAACTCCACAGAAAAGCTAATTCAACTCATCAATCAGTTCAGTAAAGTGGCAGGATACAAAATCAACACGCAAAAGTCAGTAGCCTTCCTATACACAAACAATAAATCTGAAGAAGAAGAAATCAAAAAAACCATCCCTTTTGTTATTGAAACAAAAAAAATCAAATATTTGGGAATAAATCTAACAAAAGAGGTAAAGGACCTATACAAAGAAAACTATAAAACACTGTTAAAAGAAATAGAAGAAGACACAAAGAAATGGAGAGACATCCCCTGCTCATGGATTGGAAGAATAAACATTATTAAAATGGCCATCCTTCCAAAAGCAATATACAGATTCAATGCTATTCCAATCAAAATTTCAATGTCATTCTTCAAAGAAATAGAACAATTATTGATGAAATTCATATGGAATCACCAAAAACCCCGAATAGCCAAAGCTCTCCTGAAAAAAAAAAGAAGGGAATGGAGGCATCAGACTCCCAGACTTCAAACTATACTACAAAGCCATAATCATCAAAACTGCATGGTATTGGAACAAGAACAGACATACAGACCAATGGAATCGAATAGAAAATCCAGAAATAAACCCACAGATTTATGGTCAACTAATCTTTGACAAAGGAGCAAAGAATATGCATTGGAGCAAAGAAAGGTTGTTCAATAAATGGTGCTGGGAAAACTGGGTCGCTACATGCAAAAGAATGAAGCTTGACCACTACCTCACACCATACACAAAAATCAACTCAAAATGGATTAAAGAACTAGACATAAGACCTGAAACCATAAAATATATAGAAGGAAATATAGGCAAAACACTACGTGATTTGCACATCAAAGACATCTTTACAGACACATCACCCAAAGCAGTGATAGTGAAGGCAAAGATAAACAGCTGGGACTACATCAAATTAAAGAGCTTTTGCACAGCAAAAGAGACAATAACAAAAAACAAAGAGAAACCCCACCGACTGGGAGAACATTTTTGCACCCAACACTAATGATAAAGGACTGATCACAAAAATCTGCAAAGAGCTGATGAGACTCAACAACAACAAAGAAAATAATCCAGTCAAAAAATGGGCAGAAGAGCTAAAAAGAAACTTCTCTGAAGAGGAAATGCAAATGGCCAACAGGCATATGAAAAAATGTTCAACATCACTTGTAATCAGGGAAATGCAAATCAAAACTACCATGAGATACCATCTTACACCAGTGAGAATGGCACATATTAAAAAAACTAGCAACAACAAATGTTGGCGAGGGTGTGGAGAAAAAGGAACTCTTCTGCACTGTTGGTGGGAGTGCAAACTGGTCCAACCACTGTGGAAAGCTGTGTGGAGATTTCTGGACCTACTAAACATAGAGCTTCCATATGATCCAGCAATTCCACTCCTAGGTATTTACCCAAAGGACACAGAAACATCAATTCCAAAGAACACCTGCACCCCTATGTTTATAGCAGCACTGTTTACAATAGCTAAGCTTTGGAAACAACCCAAATGCCCAAAAATAGATGACTGGATCAAGAAGATGTGGTACATATATACCATGAATATTACTCAGCACTCAAAAAAGATAAACACATGCAATTTGCAGCAACATGGATGGCGCTGGAAGGGATCATGCTCAGCGAAAGAAGCCAAAAAGAAAAAGAAAAATACCGGATGGTCTCACTCATAGCAGGAATCTAGAAAACTTAAATAAGGGACCAGGAAAATGAATATAAGAAAGTGAAAATCAAAATCAACAAAAAACTATGAACCAGAGACTCTCTTAGGGGGGCGGGGGCGGGAGGGGAGGGATTGGGGTCAGAATGGGGGGTTGCAATTGTATGGGGAATATAACAATAAAATTTATAAAAAAAAAATTGTCAATGGTGAATCTATTGCTATAATCATGATTTTCATACTCTACTTTCTTGATGTGGTATATCATTGTTTTGCAAATGTTGAACCATCTTGCAACCTTGGAAAAATTCCCACTCGATCAAGGCGTATGGTCTTTTTAACATAATTGTTGTATTTATTGTTAAATTCAGTTTGCTAGTAATTTGCAGAGGATTTTTGCCTCTATGTTCATTAGGGATATTAGCCTATAGTTATCAGTTTTTGTGATTAGTCTAGTTTGGCATCAGGGTGATGCTGCCCTTGTAAAATCATTTTGACTGCATTTCCTCCACGTCAATGTTTTGAAAGAGTTTGAGATGAACAGGTGGTATATCTTCTTTGAAAGTTTGGTAGAAGTCCTCAAATAGGCCATTAAGTCCTGAACTTTCTTCTTACTAGCAATTATTCTATTCAGATTGTCTATTCCTGATTCAGTCTTGTAAGAGTGGGTTTAGAGGAATTTATTTCTTCTGGGTTGTCCAATTTGTTGGAATAATTATTTTTAGTAGCCTTTTGTGATCCTGTGAATTTGTGTATCAACTCTAATTTCTCTTTCATTTCTGGTTTTATTTAATTGAATATTTTTTTTTCTTGGTAAGTCTACCTAAGTGTCAGTTTTATCTTTTCAAAAAATGAGCATTTACTTTTTAATCTTTTCTATTGCCTTTTTAGTTTCTATTTCCACTCTAATACTTATTTCCTTCCTCTTATTAATATTGGGCTTCACTTGTCCTTTTTGTAGTGCTGTTTCTTGAGTTAGTCCTATATTGCAGTGAACTTAATTTTGGGCACAATTTGTTGTGTCCTATAGTTTTTAGTATGTTGAGATTCCATTTTGTCTTAAAGTATTTTTTGAATTTGTCTTTGATTTCTTCACTGATCCATTGGTTGTTTAGCATTATGTTGTTTAAGCTCAACATATTTATGATTTTCCAATTTTCTTATAATCGATTTCTACTTTTATACAATTGTGTTCTGAAAGATGGGTGGTATGATTCCAATCTTAAATTTATTGAGACTTGTTTTGTGGCTTAATGTGACACATTCTGTAGAATGGTCCTTGTGTACTTCAAAAATATGTGTACTTCACTGCTTTTGAATGGAATGTTAAGGTTGATGAATCCTTGCTAATGTTCCTTGTGTGGGCAATCTGTCCATTGATGTAAGTGGGTTATTAAAGTCCCCAACAATTATTGTAGTGTGGTCAATTTCTACCTTTAGTTTTGTTGTAAATATTTATGCACTTAAATATATTACCAACTGTTATATCCTCTTCTGTTGATCCCTTTATCATTACCTAATGCCCTTTGTTTTATTACATTTTGTTTTAAGGTCTATTTTGTCAGATATAGGTATGATTATACCAGCTCCATATTGTCATTTTCATGGAATAACTTTTTCCATCCCTTAACTTTAGTCTGTGTCCTAAAATCTGAAGTATATCTCTTAAGGTAATATTTAGATTAGTACTGTTTTATCCATACATCTTCTGTCTTTTGACTGGAGAATTTAGTTCATTTATCTTTAAGGTGATTATTAACAGCTATGAATTTATTGCCATTTTGCTAATTATTATATGCTAATTGTTGCAGCATTTCCCCTCTGTTCCCTTGCTCTCAAAGAACATTGTGATTTTGACCTGTTTTACTAAGGGGGAAAGTGATAATGAACATTTTTCATGTATCTTTTGACCTGGATATCTTCTTTGGTGACCTGGCTGTTCAGATATGCCTCCCACTTATTAATTGGGTGGTTTGTTAAACTAAGTTTTTATATATCCTTAAACCCTTGTCAGTTGTGTAATATCTCCTATTCAGCTGGCTGTCTTTTAAATCATATATATATATATATACATTTTTTTTTGCCGTGAAAACCCTTTTTAACTTGAGGTATTCCCAATTGCTTATTTTCCTAGCTATAGGGGGCGAGTCTCCAAAAACTTTATCATTGATGTCATGAAATGTACTGGCAATGTTTTATTCTGTATATTTTGTTGCTGCAGGTTCTGTATCTAAATCTTTACTCCACTGGAAGGGATCATGCTCAGCGAAATAAGCCAGAAAGAGAAAGAAAAATACCGGATGGTCTCGTTCATAGCAGGAATCTAGAAAACCTAAATAAGGGACCAGGAAAAAGAATAGTTATAAGAAAGAAAAAATCAAAATCAACAAACAACTATGAACCAGAGACACAAACAATGAGGGGCAGGGAAAGGAGGGATTGGAGTCAAAATAAGGGGGTTGCAATTGTATGGGGAATATAAAAATAAAATTTTAATAAAAAAATAAATCTTTACTCCAATTAGAATTTTTTTGTGCATAGAGTTAGAGTGATGTACTTTCCTCTTTGTATGGCTGTGGCTCCTTTATCATGAATTAAGTATTGTTATGTATGTGGAACTATTTCTGGGCTTTTGATTCTGTGCAACTGAGTAACTATTTCTAGTCTAATACCATAATGATTTTAGGTCTGTTGCTTTATAGTATATAGCTTAAAATCAGGTAGCATTATACCTCCTTTTTTCTCAGAATTGTTTTTGCTATTTGAGGATGTCTGTGATTCCATATAACTTAAAAACTTTGTTCAATTTCTTTGAAGAATGTTAGCATT
Source organism: Talpa europaea (assembly GCF_964194135.1). Lineage (NCBI taxonomy): Eukaryota > Metazoa > Chordata > Mammalia > Eulipotyphla > Talpidae > Talpa > Talpa europaea. The sequence continues at coordinate 35,925,533 of NC_140073.1, read as the reverse complement.
TTGATAGGGATCACACTTAATGTGTACTTTGCTTTTGCTAGAATAGTCATTTTAAATAATATTGAGTCTATCCATGAGCATGGAATATTGTTCCATGTCATGATCTAAATCTTTTAGATGATGATACATCCTGTAACTTTCACTGTGCAAGTCCTTCACCTCCATAGTTTAATTCCTATTTATTTCAAGTGACTGGAATTTTTTTCTAGTCCATTCTTTATATATAAAAAAATACAACAGCTACTTGTAAGTTGATTTTGTAAACTATTGTATTTTGAATAGCATTTTGATAGTCTACAGTTTTCATAGTATATATTGTCTGGATATTGACATAATACACATATATTCTACACAACTCATCAGTTGCAAATTTTTGTCACATTTATGAATCTGGCTTATTCTGTTAATGCTTGCTCATTGTGGCTTTTATGTGTTTGGTGATTTGAGTCAGATAATTTTATTTTAGGAGTTATTTGGGGTGGGCAAACAACTCTGATAATACTGATTTTGAAACTCTTTAAGATGCTGTTCCTTTTGGGATTCACTGTGCAGTCCCATTCAATACGCACCATTTAGAGTCACTCCATGTTTACTTTAGCTCACTTTTTATTACTTCCCTAACTAGGTTTCTTCTTTTTATAATTTTATTGGATTTATTTATATAAGCACTGGGTATGTACAGGGAACAGAACAGGCAGACTGATGAAGAAATACAGTGTTGAGGGGAGCACCGGCGCCGGCGGCCGGGGATCGAACCGGTGCCGGCGGCCGGGGATCGAACTGGCGCTGCAGAAGCTGCGGGCAGCTTCGCAGCCCAGCGCTCAACCGCTGCACCACCAGGGGAGGCCCGATATAACTAGGTTTACTTAAAGCTTTGAACCTGTGCTGCAGAGGCTGTGGGCAGCTTCGCAGCTCAGCACTCACCACCAGGGGAGGCCCAATATAACTAGGTTTCTTAAAGCTTTTCCCCATCCATACTTGCCACTCCTCTGGTTCAAGGCCATCATTATCTCACAGGAGATAGTCTGCTGGCGTTTCCTCTACTGCCTCTAAACAACTCTCCTACTGTTTGTTCCTAGATTACCCCTTCTTAAAGTCCATTTCTCATCATATATTGCTTTGCTCATTATGTATGTAGTTATCCACTGTAGGATCCACAGTATCCACTGCTCATGGATAGTCTAAAATACTTTGTCTTCTGTAATATGGATTCATCATCTTTCTTTAAATAAGATTCCTATTTTAGAATAGTTTTGAGAGGTAGGGAAACATGAAAAGACAGTTCCTGAATACCCTGGTGGCGCAAGTTTCACCCATCGTAAACCCATTGTGGTATGTTTGTCCAGTGACTTTACTAAGCTCTATTTTATTTGGGTGTCACTAGTTTTTTCCTGTCCTTTTTTTCTTTTTTTTAAATCTGTGTCCAAGATACACACCTACTCATTTTGTCTCCTTAGTCTGTTCTATTTGGTATAGTTTTTAGACTTATTTTTTCATGTCTATGACAATTTTGAGGAGTGCTGTTTTTTCTTTTTTTCCCCTGTTTGTCTCAGACAGGGTTATGGGTTTGGGGGCGGAAGATGACATAGATGAAATGTTCTTTCATCACATCAAGTCAAGAGTACTTAATATTCGCAAGGCTTATCACTGGTGATGTGAACCTTGATCACTGCGCCAAAGTAGTCTCTGTACCAGGTTTCTCCACTCTGAAGCTACCTGCCTTCCATTAATCACTTGGAGGCATTCACTGAGTGTAGTCCCCTCTAGGGGTGAGGTGTTAACCTTCACCTCCTTGAAGGGATTGTAACCACATACATTATTTAAAATTATTTTTTTTTAAGATTTATTTATGCATATAAGAGCTGGGGTACAGGCCAGAGGTGCGGGGGCTGAGAGGACCCACTGGAGACAGAGTGGGGAACAGAACAGGCAGACTGACTGAAATACACTACTGAGGGGAGCAGCAGGTGAGCAGGAGAGGTCTGCTGCGCCATGTGGGTTTCTCCCTGGCCGACGGGGGATCAAACTCATGCTGCAGAGGCTGTGGATTGCTTCATAGTGTGGTGCTTAACCCCTTGTGCCACCAGGGAGGCCCTGGAATTATTTTAAAGGAACAGTCTCTCTTGTCTTTTATTTAGTTATTTACATTAATATGGACTTATGGATCCTTATTTTACACTGTGGGTTATAAACCAATACTACTGTTAGTTTTTTTTTGCACAAATTATCCATCTTTGACCAGTGGGAGCTCTTTCAGGATGATTCTGAACACTTTCAACATGTTGCCTCATAGATATTTTTCCTCATCACCTCTCTTTGCTACTGCAAGATGCTCTAGGCTCATCCCTTCTCTGCCTCGCCCCACTCGTAGTCACTGCCCATTCTCTAAGGAGCTCTGCTTTCCATTATTGGATAAGCCAAGATCCGGTGTTGGTGTTCTTGGTCGTCATACACACTACTCACATCGTCCTTGTCTCTATATCACATTCACACCAAAGTCCACAGGAGCTTACCAGCAACTTTCTCATTGTGCTGACCAGAATGTTCTCCTTCATCTGGTTGAAATTCTCCTTCCAACTCTTCGTTGAAATGAGCCCTCTTTCAAGATGCCTTTCTCTAATTCCTGCTTGATATTCTGCAGCCCATTGTACTATTAGGTTGTGAGTTACCTGAAGGCAGCACTATGACCTATTTACTTACATACTTAAATTCAGCTATTAGCATATAGCAAATCAAAATGATTATTGGTTAGTGAATATTATTGGTCAAGATTAAGCTAATGTTAGGGTGTATTGGGGGAAAGACACCCCCAAACAAAAACCTCTCCTGTAGAACTTTTATGCCCAAGGGACCCTTCTTGGCCTCATGCCTAAAGAAGATATCCTGTTTCAACCATATGCTATTGTGAAAGCCAAAAGGAAGACCCTATAACCTCATGATTTTCATCCCTCAAAACAGGTGTTTTCTGTTCCTATACAGGCCCGTGTTTAAAGATAATTATCAATCGAATAAAACATACCATAAGGAAACTCATAGTTATCCCAAGTCAGGAAACCTCAATAAGAAACAGGCAGTGGCCCATGTTCAAATGAAATGATTCTCTTATGAAGGCATTTCTTGAACCCTTTATCTTCTGTCTCACAGTCAGGTCTAGGACTATGTAGTGTGGATATGAATAAAGCAAGATGATCTTGGATGCAAGTGTGTAACAAAGGCTGATAAATGAGTCCCCACTCTGGACTATTCTGTGACTAATTTGTTGGTGCCACAGGCTAAGAGTACCCCTATCCAGGAGGGGAGGATGTGGTTTCTATCAGGCACCCTGAGAAATGGTTAATCTGTGCATAAGAAATTGGGTAAATCTTTTGCATGGGGAAGGGAAGAAACTTCCTTTTCATTTTGGAAGGTAGGGAGTTTTTGTAAGATATACATAGGGCTGACATTCTGTGGGAATGGGAGGGGGCCTCATGAAAGTGGCTAGCATCTGATTTTTCCCTGTGAGCACCACCAATAGTACAGAGAAACAGTAGGGCCAGAGGGAGCAGCTGCTATGCCCTCCAGCCTCCCTGGCCCACCTCTGTTCTGCAGACTGCTCCGAGCACACTGACAGTCCCATATCTGGCCCGAGGCTCTGTCCATCTCTGCCCCTGGGTTTCTCTGCCAGGAGTACAATCCGAAGGTAGTTCCTACATAGGGGATCCTTAACCACACAGTGATGGTGACAGGAGCCACAGAATGCATGCCCCAGCCGCCCTGTGTCGGAAAACAATGATTTTGAAGTGCTCTGTCTGCTGGTTTCTGGCCACAGAGAGTTGCCATCCTTACTAATGTACATTTCCCTGGCATTTCCCTGCCCCTTCCCACTCTCTGCTTGATTATCTGTACTTTCTAAGATCTACCTCCCTCGTTGAGACAAGGCTTTGGGTAGAAGAAATCGCTATCTGCTTCCAGGTAAACCTGACTTGCAGCCAGGGTGAGTGGGGAGCCAGAGAACAGGTGCAACAGGGCTGGGTGGTTAGAAAAGAAACACTGGGGGAGGCATTCCCAGAACGATCTCCCAGACCTGTCTGGGATTCTGAAGGGCAAGCGGGACAACACCATTTCCAAGCAAGTAGCATCGGCCACAGCAAGGAGAATCAGGTATGACACAGCCCTCACAGGGCTTCTGATGGCAGGACACCCAGCCAATGCTTTTCAGTCACATGCACCTCTCACGTCAGGGCTGCCCACCTGTTTAGGCTGTCACCCTAACAACAAAACACACACAGTCTTTTGCCAAGAGATCCCTGCTCCAGCATCTTTCTCACTTCTAGATTCTGAGACCCTGCCCCACCACGTCATCACCATAGACCCATAACCTACATCCCGAGATGTGAGCTTCTTCTCCATTTCTAGCTTCTTCTAAGCCAGGTATTTCATAGTAAGCTTAATGATCCCAAACAGCCCTCTCCTCTTCCTCTGTGCGAGGCCACAGTACAGTTTGAAGCTGTATTTCTGGAACTGATCACCCCTGATTAATCACAGGGCAATGAGGTGTTAGCACTGTACTAGGCATATAGGTGTTTGATTATCTGTGCTAAAGTACCCAGAACTAACTTGAGAGTGCCCTGTGGTCAAAGCTGGAAGTAAATGAGCAAAAAGCGAACAATGATAGGATTGCTTTACAACCTACCTTGTATAGTGAGTACCCAGCTGGATCAGTAAGTAAATGGCGAGCTCTGGACTTTTCCTTACAGAAGAATTCCAGTTAACAAATGCAGCAGAATAAGCAAACTAAAAAAGCTCTACTAGAACATCACAGTAATAACTATATCATATATTCTGATTAAAATTAGTTGGAGAAATTTGAGAAATAAGGTATTTGCATAGTGAAAGTGTCACCCTTGTTGTAAGTTAATTACAAAGAGAAAAACAGTAACTTTACAGTGAAGAAATTTGGTAGGTGCTATCTTAAAGGGTCAAGCTTACATCGCCAATAACAAGTCATGTTAACATCACATGCTCTCCGTGATGACATGCTGGAAAGGACACATTTCTGCAGTATTCCTCCCCCAAGTGTAGAGCCTTAATCTAATCATGAGGTTAAGGTGCCACAGGCAGTACACACAAACCAGTTTGCAGTTGAAAATATGTAGCAAGAGCTCCTTGATGGGATCAGTCTAGAGATATTTTTTGGGTGCCCCGTCTGATCTTCTGTTTCCCTCTGGCTCTTTTTCTATCTTCCTTTTGGGGATGACACTACAAAATAACTTGTTAGTCCTCTTCAAAAGTGCTAAGGTCATGAATGACAGTCAAACTCTCACGGATGGAGGATGTTAAGGAGTCGAGACAACACAGTGGAGTGTCTAGAGTCTATCCTGGACCCAAAGAGGTATGTGGAGGTAAAAACTGGAAAAGTCTAAATTCTGTAATTTAGATTACACGGCACTAAGGTTAATTTCTTAGTTTTGGTAAGATGTTAATTCTAGAGGAAGCTAGGGAAGCTGGGTAGACAGGCGCTCTCTGTCCTATGGTTACAACTCTGAAACTGTGACAAATGGCCTGTGGCTTTAAAGTGTATGACAAATAGTGCAAAATAGAGATTTGGGAGGACTTCAGCATGCTACTGGGGCAGGAAACAGCATGACATAGAGAAAAGGATTTTGGAGCCAAAGAAACTAAGAAAAATGAGTTTCTGAGCTAAGGGGGCAGCAGGATCATGGCAGCAGCCCCACCGCCCTGGCCCAGGGAGTCAGGTGCTTGTCTCGGTGCGTCTCACATGCTAACTGATTGGGAGTACAGCTGTCAGGGTTTGTAACTGAATATGAGGGCTGAAGAGCAATCTAGGGTGGCTCCTACTTTCGAACATGAGTCACTGCTACCTGGTCGTAATACCATTCATCGAGGTGGAAAACAATGGATTTGGTAAGCAGCAGGAAGATAAGCAGGTTAGGTTGGTTATAAGGGGCTCATATGACATCAGATGGAGATGTGTGGAATGTAGTCAAAAGATAACTGGACAGCTTCAGAGAGATCTGCTCTGGAGATACAGATCTGAGAGTGATTATCATGTAGGTAATGGTTGAAACTGTAGGGGTAGAAAAAAAACAGAGGGCCAAGGAAGGATGACTAACAAATCCCAACTATTACAGGAGTGATGAAGACAGAAGTGGGCGTCACAGGCAAGCGAAGCAGGGCAGCAAGAGATAACAGGAACCCCCTGGCTGGGGGATGGGGGTGAGACGGTCAGTAGAGTCAGCTGCTGCTGCAGTACACCTAAGAGGAGGTCAAAACTGACCCCTGGTAGAAAGAGTGGGTGGATGGATGTGGTTGGCCTCCAGCCTGTACCTCAGAAGGGAATGATTAGTGGTGGTAGAAGCAGATCGAATGAGTGCCAAACATTCTTTTGAGAAAGTTGGCTTGGAAAGAAGGAAGATAGAAAAATAGCCAGAGGGGAACGCAAGATCAGAGGGGACACCCAAAAATATCTCCAGACAGATCCCTCTAAGGAGCTCTTGCTGCACATTTTCAACTGCACTGCGTATCCTGCTGTGGCTCTGGATGTGTGTGTGCATCTTAGGCCCACAGTGAGTCTAAACTGTGATGCCTCTTTTCTCAACCAATCTGTCATCAGCACCTTCCCAGCATGGGGAGGAGAGCTGAGATAATCGCATCTGGGGTACCGTAGCTACAGCCCACTTAGAGGTGATGCTGGACAGTCTGTCACTATTCCAGAGGCAAGATTCCTTCACAAACATGTTCCATTACCCCACAGCCACATTCCACCCTTGCTTTCAAAGTCCAGTGTAGAACATTTTGGGATAGTTTGAGATCCCGACTGGAAATTGGCTGCAGAAAGAGAACGCTGCCATTACTAGGAGGGAAGCTCCCTGAGTGCCAGGGCTTTCCCATACCTACCTGTGCCCGAGGTCTTGCATTTCTTCACTGTTCAGTTGCATTTACAAGCATTTAGGTAGTAACACTCTTTAATACTGATGTTTGAGAACCGAATCAGTTTCGCTTCCTATACATTACTAGCTTTTATAAATGAGTCGTTCAACATACCAGATGACGTGCGAGGTAACCTGCCAGCAGTGGAGAAAAAGACCTGGTTTCTGCCTCTGAGAAGCCCACATCCACAAGAGGCTACAAACAACATGGGATGTCCTAAATAAGGCATGTATATTGCACATATGTGAATCTGAACACAGAAGAGAACAGGACTATCACGTCTATGTTTATGATTGTGTTATAAGAGGGAGGCACCTTTAATTGATTCTAGAAATTGGAAGGATGAGCAATTGCGGGTAAAGGAAGAAGACCGGCCTTAGAGGGAGAAGGAATAACATGGGTAAAAGCATCGTGGTGCTGACATGCACAGCATACGTAATAGCAATGGTATACATAGAAATAAAATCGACAATGAGAGCAATGAGAGAGATTTACTAGGCACTCACTGTGCCAGGCACTCCTCTAAGCAATCCACATGCCCGAGCCACGTGTGGGAGTGGCTGGAGGTGAGGCTGAAAAGACGGCTGGGGGTCAGGTGATGAAATGCTTGGAATGCTGTACTAATGGGCTGGACTTTGTCCCACAGGTTGCGGGGGGGGGGGGGGGTGGGGTGCCACTGAGTTATATGCAAGTACTGGCAAGATTAGACTGGGGGTTAGAAAAGCTTCCTCTGTTGGCTGAGTAGGGAATGGTTTTGAGTAGCTAAGATGGGGAGCAAAGAGGTGAGTTTAAATTGGTTTTAATAGTTCAGACAAGTAAAAAGGCAGGGAGGATGGATTCAAGAGGATTTTGAGCAAGAAGAAATGGGCCTTGGAGAACCCTTCACCCCATAGATGGTATAGGAGAAGGGCTTCTGTGCGGTTGGGGGAAACACTTCTTTAGGGGAGTAGATGAGCTCTCTGTGTAGTGTGCACAGGTTGAGGTGCCAAGGGAGCAGCTCAGAATGAGAGCCAGAACTTAGGGAAAGGTTCGGATGAGTGATCAAATTGGGTACAGTGAAGGGAAGTGCAAAATCATCAAGCTGAATTCAGCCTTGCAACACTCAGATCACCTCTGAATTCTTTCTCTCCAGCCCGTCCATAAATGCTTGTATGAATAGCTGTGCACCAAGGCAGGGACACACATGGACACTTGCACAGAGGCCGGACCTCAGAGGCACATGCTCCTACATACTTTCCCCCAACCTGGAGAGGGACGCACACATGCACCTGTCCGTAGGTGACAGGTACACACACACACGTAAATAGAGCTACAAAGGTGTGTACATGAATGCACAATTTTTTGAAGAGAGGAAAAGGCATGTTTTTAGTCCTACCGTGAAGTCTTTGCTCTACTGGTTGGATGACCCTCGGTTGCTCCCTCTGTGATTAAGTCTGGTATAACAGATACCAACCACACTCTGCCTATCTGTCCTCCATCCCAGGTGAACTGGAATACCTGAAAACAGCACAACTTCTAACTAGAAGAGACCTATCCGCCCACCGAATAAAGACATCCTCTGCAACAGTCAAGCCTCCTCTTACCGAACAGCTTCTGCAGGACTTGTCCATCATACAAATCTTCAGCCAGGTCTTTCACAATGATTCTCTCTCCAACCAAGACATCATTAATCCAGTCAATTAATACCTTGAAGAGAGCGAAAGGGAATGAGAGTAAGAGTCATGGGGTGTTTTCTTATAAGTCATCTTTGTTGTCCTGGACAGACCTTACAACTTCACATTTTGAATACGGCAGAACTAGCCGCAAATACGGCAGAACTAGCCGCAAACTCACAGAGCTGTGAGTACGTCTCCTACAGGCCTGTTCATTTTCAAGTGTAAGCCCCAGTGTCCCTAGCCCCTGCTGCCCCCCCTACCATTCCTTACCCTAATGGCAGACAATGCTCACAAAGAATACCAGGTGGGCGTGCGGATGGGCTTTGGCGTGCCAGACTGATGTGAAAATCCCTGATTTAGCCACTGATCAACTTGTGCACCATTGAGGTCTGTGAACCTGTGTTCCTGTCATCTAGGGACCTGGGTATTGTACCTCTGGGGTCTATGAATGTAAGACCAGCTAGTTATCTGATCTGAGCCTGATTTCCCACCTTTAAAAGTGAGGATGAAAACATCTCCCACATTAGGTGGTAGAAAAGAACTGCATATGGCAAGGGCTCAACACTCAGCAAAAATGGATCTTAATAATTACTAATAAATATTGCACTCTCATTATGACACTTGGTCAGATGATTGTCATTGAGTTCAGGAGGGGAATCAAATTCAGCTGTGAACAATTTGTGCAAGGTCACGGAGCTGCCTCGAGGAGGGAGGAATCGAACCCTTGTCTGCCTCACTCTCAAGCACATGTTGTCTCCTGCCACTAAGGTGCCTCTCCATGGAGCCAGTGCACTCTTCTCATCCACATCTTAGTAGGCTGCCATTACCTGAGGGCCTACTGTGTGGCAGGTACTGAGCAGAGGGGTCCCATGTGGTGTCTCATTTCAGTAATCCACATAACAGCCCTGAGGGCAGGGGACATTAGCTTCATTTATCAGGAAAGAAACTCAGCCTGCACAAGTTAATGCTTACTAAGTTATTTAGATGCGACAAAGTCCAATTTTAACTATCCAGTTTGAGTTTTGGTCATTGCACAGTTGTGTAACCACCCCTGTCAAGATGGAGAATGGTTCCCTCGCCCAGAGGCTTCCTTTGGTGCCTTTGCTCTCACCTCCCCTCCCCCATGACCACTGGCTTTGAGGCAACCACTAGCGTTTTGCTTTTTTGACAATTTCATGTAAATGGAATCACACAGAACATTGCCACTTAGCATAAGTAAATCACTTTTACACAGTTTACTCATCTGTAAAATGGGGGTGAAACAAAATCCCACTTCACAGGGTACCTTCCACGGTCCTAGAAGGTGTGAATGGTAAGTTCCTGCAAATGTGAGCTCATTTCCGCCAGCGTTTTCAGCACTTACGCTCAGTCCACACCATTTTGCTGGCATTTGTCATGCCCACATTTTAGCTGTCCGCCCCCTGACCTGCAGGCAGGGAGTGCTGTGATTTTTCATCCCCTCTGCAGTGATGCCTGCCAAGTCTGGGAGGTCCCTGATGCCTCCCAGTTTCTTCTTACCTTCATCAGTTCTTGGAGTTTGGGGTCACTGCGCGAGTTTGGATCCACCATTGTTCGAACTTCATTCTCCTCTTTAAAAAGAAAAGGCAATCAGTGGGGGTGGTTCTGCTGGGTGGCAGGAGGCTGCCCCGAGAGACAAGAGACCCACTTACCCAGCATGGTGTCCTCAGGGTCCAGCTCGAACGGGATCGGGTTGAGGGGCAGGTTGATGGCGTTCATGCCCTCCTCCTGGAGCTCTGAGACTGTGAGGAGAAGGAAGGCAGAGTCACTTGCAGCCCACTGACAGGGGAGTGGGGGGGATGTGAGGAGGAATAGGGGTTGGTTGGGTAGGAATGTGTGTAGGGGGTGGGGTGGTGATGTGTGTGGCAGATGGGAGGGTGGGATAAGGCTGTGTATTGGGGGCAGGGTGAGGTGAAGCGAGGCTCCTTAACACTAAGGTTAGGTTACTCAGCCTGCAATTGAGTCCTTGCCTCTTCTTGCTTAAAGGACCTTTCATGTCACCTCTTTCAAATGTTAACTCACACCCCTCTCAGAGAGGTGGGGTATTCTCAATGGCACAGAAATATGCCTCCTCTCAGAAATAATCATAGGAGTGAGATGGGCACTGGCGTTTTAAGACTCTGCCTTTTGCCTCCTGGTTTCCCTGAGAATTGTTCTGAACAGTACCTCTTTCCTTCTTCCCTCAGCCCCTGCTGGAGAACACCCCAGCCCCACATCCTCCCTGGCTCTGATTCTGTCCTTTCAGCTCTGAGGAGCTACTGATGCTGGGGTTACCTCGCCCTTCCAGGCCCGGTTCCTCAGCTGACCATGAGGAGCTCGACTGATGCCCAGCAAATTCTTTTACAGTTTTCAAACCCTCAAATCTACAAGGGCACTTTCTTTAAGAAAAGTAAGAGGTCAATGGCCATTAAAGACTTACAGCCCACTTTCTTCCATGCACCCGCCCCCAACAGGAAGACTTAAAAAATTGTATCACAAAACCAGTGGTGTGTTGTTGGACACTTGCTGAGAGCTGACCTTGGATTACCTCACTGAAAGCAGTGACTTAAATCCCCTTACCTCTATTCAGTTCCAATCTGGATAATTACTTTCCATCAATTAAGCACAGAAAGACCATTTTCTCTGAAGACATTGATCACCAAGTTTCTTAAGAGCTAATATGACAGTTGCAATCAACTTTAGGGAAAGCAATGTCCCATCTTTCCATTTTATTTTTTTTTCACTGACTCTGGCCTCACCAATTGCCAGCATATACTTGCAAGAACTCTTAAGCACCAGGCAGCCACTTACAAAGAGTTCTTTCATATTAGCAAACTCACTGATGGTTGCAGTTGGACAGGGAACGGGATTGCCTAACAAAGAAAGTGAAACACACTCTACCCTAAAGAGACACAACTCACATTATGAAGCTGGTATTTAGGCCTGTTGCTGTGGGCCCTTGACAGTCACTGTCTTAAATCTCTAAATTCACAGACACCCACCAACACATAATTCTCCTCCATAAAACAAAACAACTTAAGATTGACACCTTCAAGGCTTAAACGACTCAAAGTATAGGACTGTATTTGCTTTATAGCAAAAATCAAATGCTTCCTGAGACTTCCATAATTTCTTCTATATTTTCCCTAGCTGGCATTTTGCTTTCTTATCCAGGCTATTTCTTGCAAAGAAGATTTCTACTACTTAACAAGCATCATTATGCAAAGCACTGGAAGTAAAGTCACATTTAAATGTAGGTACCAGGCTGGGATTACAGGCCAGTGAAAAAACTAGCTCGTGCCTAGGGCCTTCTCTCCTCAATCTCTATCTCCCCAGATCTACACTGTTTAGTAAGATAGCCATTAGCCATAGCACATATTTAAATTGAAATGAATGAAAAATTCAGATCACATTTCAAGTGCTCGATAGCCCACATGTCATTAGAAGATACCATACTATACAGCACAGATGCAGAAAACTTCCATCATCACAGGGAACTCACCTGGGAGGTATTGACCTAGGTGAGCCCATAGATCTAAGTGCTGCTGATATCCACATTAAAGCTTCAGCCTGGGCCTGACCTGAGCTTCAGGCATACTTCACATCTCCCCACACATACATTTTGGGGATATCATTTCCACCTTACATATTGTAAGGAAAGAACAATCGTCTCTGTCCTGGGACCATTTACTACCAGAGCCAATTTGTGAATACAGGGATATTTATACCCTCAGGAATGTAGTGTTTTCAGCCAGACCTCCTAAAGGTGGAGCTGTACGGGACTTCTTTCTCTGTGTAGATTATTGTTAAAAATGTTTTCAGATGAAAAATCCCCAGTCAGAAACACTCCTCTCCACCCTCCCTGCCTCTTTAATTCACTCTCAGAGACATAACAAACCAGAGCAGAAAGGCAGAGATATGTTTGCAATTGCAAATGTTTTTTTCAGGAAATCACTCAGTACAGGAACATCATTCCCATCCCATTAACTGCTGACTCGGAGCCAACTGTTTATAAAAGTGAATATGCAAACTGCCCTGTTCAGGCCTGGACCCCCGCCCCATGGGGCTGCATTAGTGGCCACTTTCCCAAACAGCCCGCCTGCTCTGGAGGTTTCATTTCTATTAAGCCAAAGCAGGACCCAGCAGAAGCCCCTCGCCAATCCCGCCAATCCCACCAATCCCTGTGCTCCAGAAGAAAAAAGAGCTGCAATTGAATTTTCTCGGCATGGAATATGAATATTATGTTTATCCCTTAAACCTCCCCTAACCATCTAAAACTAGGTCTGAATGCACAGCCCTCAGTGTCTTGCAGCGCCATTAGTCATAACTTAATAAACAGATTAAATGCCCAGCCAAAGGTCGGGCTTGAGAAAGCAGGAGAGCAGTCCTGAAGTGCTCGCCAGGAGAAAGGGGCTTTGGCTTTTCTGGAAATGCAGGCTGACTCTGGCTTTAGCTGCACCACAGAAAAAGTAGGCGGATGGGCTTTGGAGTTTGAAAGTGTTGGATTTGAACCCTACTTCTATTTTTATCAGCAGTGGGACCTTATGTAAGAGGCTTAACCTCTTGGAAATTCTGTATGAAACAATTTTTGATAAAACAAGGGTGTAGCTGACACTGCAGATTTCCTAATCAACATTTTACTATTTTTCCCTGCTGAAAGAACTCACATTTTGTTCCAGTATAGACCCTTCCCTCCATGCCTCTAGGTGAGGTCCTGACAGATTATCAAACAAATAATGGTAGTCTTAATTTTTTTAATCAGTGATGAGTTCAAGCCTTGTCATATAAAATTCTGTGAAGAAATTTCTAGAAGTTTCTAGAAAAAACTTTCCTCCAATTTGAAGAGAAGCCCAAGGAAGAGAAAGTATTTTTCTCCTTCTAATCTTTATTGCATCAGGGAGTTATGTCTGGATTTGCTGCACCAATTTTGTAGCCATGAATTAAGTTTACCCCAAGAAACTACTAATATGCTAAGGTTGACCTAAAAGAAAGAAAGAAAGGGCTCTTATTGATACTGTTAAGTGACCATCCCCGGCTTCATGTGTTTTGTTACAAGAGATGTATTATGTTTTCTTATTGTTTAAGCCAGTTAATTTGGTGTTTTTTGGGATTTGGAGCTTGAACTCCCTCACGGATGGGGGTATACCAGGATTAGGGATGAAAGCAGTAGGTCTGCAGTGAATGGTGATTTCCCTTTCTTTTTCTCCATGAGCAACAGTATAGCTGCAGACATCTCCTATACTCCAGAACATGTGCAGGGGTTCAAAGAACACTAGGAGGGAGTCAGAGAGAGAAAGTGTGGGTGTGTGTGTATGAGGGGTATAAAGAGAATGTCCAGGCACAGAGATCAGTGGAACAGAGAAGAGAACCCAGAAACAGATATCTGCCCACAAAATCAGTCAGCTGATTTTTGACAAAGGGGCAAAGGCAATTCAATGCAGACAGGATAGTCTTATCGATAAATGGTGATAGTACAATTAAAGACCCATATGCAAAAAATGAATCTAGACACAGATCCACAGATAAACTTTTTACAAAATTTAACCCAGAATGATTACAAACCTAAGAATAAAACACAGTAGTATAAAATTTCTACAACACAGGAGCAAATCTATGTGATCTAGGGTTTGAGAATGAGTTTTTATATTTAACACCAAAAGGACCAATCCCTGAGAGAAAAATTGAAAAGTTAGACTTCATTAAAATTTCTACTCTTTGGAAGATATTGTTAAGAGAATGAAAAGACAAACCACAGACTGGGAGAAAACACAGTTGACTCTTGAAGAACACGAGTTTGAACAGTGTGGGTTTTTTTACTCTTTTTTTCCTATTCAACATGGTTGACTTCATGATTCAACTAATCAAAGGTAATGATTGGTTAAATTGACAGATGTGGGAGCCACGTATATGGAGGGCCAACTATACACTGGAACTGAACAATGAAGTAATGGATGGTGGTGATATGCATGGTGGAGTTGGAGGTTACAGATAAGCAAGGGAGAAAAGCTAGGATGACCCATGTGGTAATAAGTCATTAGAGTAGAAGACATCCGTAAGAACTCATGTTTAGCTTAATATAAAGATAGGTACATGTAGAAATATTTGGAGATAGGTGTTATACCTGATCTAATGTACACACATCTTTCCTTGTTGTGTTAACGGAGAGCAGCTAAAAGAAATGACATTCCAGTAGCAATGAACATATCTGGTACCCAGATCTTTGTGTCTACAACCATTCTTAATAAAAGGAACCAGGGTTCCTTGGAAAAGTGGCTGATTCTTGGACTGGTGAGGAAATCTACAAGATGAGTCTGAAATCAGGAAGTAAGGAACTAGAACCATTTGAGCAACAAAGTAAGTAAAGTCACATTACATTATAACTCAAAGCACAAAATAAGTATCCACAGTGATATAAATGATTGAGTATATTAATAAATGGAAGAGACCTTTGCAGAATTCCAAGTAATTTATGTAGTGTCTATGCCCTCAAAGAGAGGGGGCATAACCCTCTCCCTAACCCCTTACATGTGGGCTATGCATAGTAACTGTTTTTCAAAGAGTTCAGTATGGAAGGGGGTGGAGTAAGAGTAGTTTTACAGTAGAAAAATCTGGCACTGACCCTAGTAAGATCAACATCATAGTCGGGCAATTTGATGTGATATGATGAAAATCACTTACTGCTGAGATCTGCCTTCCAAAACCCATAACCCTAGCCTAGTCATGAAAAACATCAAATTCCAATAGAGCGATATCCCAAAACATATCTGACCAGTCTTCCTCAAAACTGTCAAGGTCATCAAACCCAAGGAAAGCCTGAGACTGTCACTGCCAAGAGGAACCGAAGGAGAATTAATAGCTAGATGGAAAGTGATTTCCTCCATGGGACCCCGGCACAGAAAAAGCACAGGAGGTAAAAACTAAAGAAATCTAAAGAAATTTAAAAACTAAATAAATGTGGACCTTAGTTAACAATAATATTTCAACACTGTAATTGTATTGTAACAAATAGTTACAAGTGAACCACACTAATGTTGAGGTGTAAATAAGAATGGAAACTGGGTTTAGGGTACACAGGAACTGTATATTACCTTGTAATTAAAAATGAAATGATTGGAAAAATAACATATTAAAAAATCAGCCCAAATTTGCTTTTTTAAAACCAAATAGTATTCCCTGGGAGGAAATCCATGATTTTATGAGACACATATATATTTCTTCCATCACCAAGGAGACCATAGGGACTTACGCAACATTCGCTGAGCCCTACAGAATCACAGGAAAGCAGAGACTGTTTCAGCGCCATACACAGTACAAGCTGTACTCACTTCCAAGCAAGAACCCATGTTTTCAAGAAGAAAGTGCACTTTTTGTTTGTTTCCAGGGCTGAGATGAAAAGATAGCTCTTTGTCGTAACTGAAGGCTGCCAGGCAGCATCACTCTGCTTCCCCAACAAGGGGCATGTTGTGCTAGTACAACCATCACCACTGACGGTGCAGCGGTCTAACAATCTCCTTTGGAAATTTTACCTATGCGTAATCCAGGTGCGGTCTTTTGTCTTAGTTTCTTTTGCTGTAGTGACAAATCACCACCCACTTGGTGGCTTGAAACAACACAGACTTCTTATCCTCACAGTTCTGTAGGGTTATGTTCCATTACAGAGGCTCTAGGGATTAATCCCTTTCTGGCTTCTAGAGGCCATCTGCTTTCCTTGGCTTGTGGTGCCCTTCCTTCAACCTCATAGCCAGCAACGGGGTGGGAGGATTGAATCATTCTCACTTTGTATTCCTCTGACCTCTTTACCTCCCTCTTCCATTTTTTAAGTACTCTATGATTACACTGGGTGCTGTATCCAGGACAATCTACTGTTTTAGGGTCCACAGATAAGAAACCAAAATTCCACTTGCAACCTTAACTTCCCATTGTTGATGTAAAGTAACTCATTCACAGATTCCAGAGATTGGGATCTGGACATTTTGGAGGAACCATTATTCTACGATTCTGTCTACAACACCTTTTGTTTTTAAATTGAGGTAATCATGCTTTACAACAGTGTTTGTATTTTTGGAAGTATAGGATCTCCCCCTTCAGGTGTTGTTACCACACCACACCCACCACCCAAGCACCCATACTTTACCAACATAATCCACTGTGCTCCCTCCCCTGCTTCCCCTCTGGTAGCCTCAGTTCTACAGTCAGATTGCTGGGGCTTGTACTACAGCTTTCATGGTTAAGAGCATGGGTTCTGTTCTTAATACACACTCTTGCCTACAACATGTGGGTTCACTTTTCTTCTAAGTGAGATTGCCAAATGAAAAAAGAAGCAGCAGCAACAATATCCCAGTGTCCCTTATTCTAGCCTTTAAACTAGAGCATTTTAAATTTTAACTAAAAGGATACCGGTTCCAGTGGCCATAATATAAAGCATCAGGTAAACATGGCAGCCAGTCTTGGTGGCCTCCACAGACTGGCAGGCTCTCACCACATTTCTCTCTGCTTGACACAGCTGTTTGGTCACCAGGGTCTGACATCCGGCCCTTGGATCACAGCCAACAAAGGGAACTTAGAGGCTGATGATTTTATGGGAACTGACAGGGGGAATCTATAGTCTTCAGTCTTAGTGTTTCCACCAAAGTCTTTGTTTTGGTCAGTTTTATAGCCTCTGCACAGCTGGCAGGCTGCCAAGCAAATGGCCCTGGGGCATTTATTCATTGTTCAGCCAAGCACGTGATTCAGCTGCCCTCCAATAACCACTAAGCAAGGAGAGAGATGGATGCACCATTGGCTGGCTTTGGGCCATCAAAACCATCTGAATAGAAACATTGGTGGAGGTCTCAAGTAAACCATGGGAATTTATTTTAAACACCACATGGGCACAGAAGGTCCAAGGGAACAATATATCACTGTTCTTTGTCTTTTCCAAGCTAAGCTCCATTATTTCTTTAGAGTAAGAAGCACATCCACTTCTTGGTTTTAAAGGTCTGCTCTTACTTAAGGATAAGGTGTTGTAGCTGCTCCATCCTGGGTGTTTATAACATAAATGCCAAGTTGTTGTGAATGCGTGTACATCTGCATTTCCACAAACCCCATAAAGCTCTAATAAGAGCCTTGGGGAGACCATAGAACTTGATCTGTATGCTAATTACATGGGAAGTGTGGGTTCAATGAGCTGCCCAGAAAAGCCAGCGCAGATTTAGTTATTACCTCTTTCATTCATAAACACATATGGCCAGGGACTGGGCCAGGAGCTATAGAAACAAAGATAATCAAGTACTTCCCTACTGGGGTCAGCACGTTCATGAAGGGCAGCTACCTGTGGTGGTCCACAGAGCCCATCAGAGTGCTAGGCACATAATAAGAGCTTAGGGGTGCCTGGAGGGGGCACACAGGGCAATATAACATTAGGCCCCCACATAATTCTGCACCCAGTCCTGAGGACAGAGAGCTCTTCCAGGGTGGGGCAGTGAGCAACAGAGGAGGGTATTGGAGATGCAGAGGCCACAGGAGGGTCAGGAGGGTCCTCGCTACCTGGTGCAGCCTCAGCATCTCACCTGCTTTGTCTTTACGTATCGCCTGAATCAAGTTTCCTTTCCTCATTTCCCCTGTGGCTCTTTGCCCTTCATGTCTAGATGTTTCTTAGTTATTAATCCTGAACAGCCATTTATTTTTGTGGTGGCTCAAGGCTGTTACAAAAGCACCATATCAACCACTAGTCCACTTAGGTCCCCAGCAGTGGCCTCTGTGGATACAAGAGTTCTGGGTGTGGTGGGTGAGTGATTAGGGCATTCCGTGCTCTGATTAGACCAGCTCACTGGTGGGCAAACTCTGGATTTGTCTGAAGGGGCACAGTGTGTGGAAATTCTCTTGCAAACACTGATGATAAGAAAACACCATACTCCCTTGTACCAACCACTGACATGTGGCACAAACGTTAATACATCTATTAGCTCATTAAGCTTTCCAACAATAGAATAGCTAGGTACTGTTATTATCCTCATTTTACAGAAGACAAAAACGAGGCCCAGAGAGGTTATGTAACCTGACCAAGGACACATAGCTAGACGGAGCAGCCCAGATTTAATCCAAGGCCAGGAGGGCCCAGAGTTCACATTCTTAACTACACTCTGTTGACTCAGTTTTATGTAACAGATTTTGTTTTTGTTTTTACATGAAAACGTCTAGAACACAGTCACTTCTGCATTCCCACATAAAACCAGAAGAGAGTTTATGGGGGAAGAATCTTGCCTATGCTAAGCCCTTGAGGTTGCCTGGCCACACTATGGAATCTCAGCCTCTCTGAAGACAGACTATAAAGACGGTGACCTTTGAGCCAGCTTTTCGTACATTTTAAATGATGGCTTGATTTATTTCTAGCTAGAAAAGTAAAATATGCTAATTTAAGAGAACTTTGAAAATACAAAAAAAACTAAGGATTGGCTTAGTGATAAATTCTGTTACCAGCTTTTCTATGTTTTGTACACACATACTAATGTACTAGGTACACACGGTTCTGCAGGCTGCTTTTATCATTCACGTATGTTTCTTATGCCATAAAAAAAAAAAAAAAACCACTTAAAAGCCTTCCTCAATCCCTGCTGAAGGGACACACTGCACCATATCGGTTGGACATTTAGGTGGTTTCCAGTGGTGGTGGTGGGGGGCGGGTGGTGGTGGCTGAATCTGCATGGTTGAGTCATTCCCCAGCTATGAAGGGTGAGTGGGCACTCAGGTGGCAACACGGTGTCTCTGGGGAACTGGGTGCACACCCCTATGGGAGACTCAACACAGGCTTCTCTGTCATGAAGCAGCTTAAGTTCAGAAAGTGTAAGTGACTTCCCTGACAAGTTCTCTAGAACATGAGTCTAGGAGCTTAGCTGGTCTCCTTTCCTAAGGTCTCAGATTGGAGTGGCTTGAAAGTGGGGAGAATGCCCAGGGGAAGGGGTGAGGAAGCAAGGAGAGTGACAGAGACCTAGGAAAAGCCAAGGAAGGGACATATGTTACTGAGCTGGTTGCCTGTGGCAAGTGAGGCTCACCCCTTCTGGGGGCTCTCTGAGGAGCTGTGTAGACCAGAACTATGTCCAGAAGCCTTCCCCACTAGTTGGGGTGACTCTCAGGAAGCGCCTTCCTCACTTCCTGGGTATAGGCTGGGAAGGAGGGTTTCAGAAGGCAGAGTCCTAGGACAGAAAAACTGAGGTGTTAGGTTAAGGTGGGAATCTGTTATGTGCACCCAACTGTCTACATAGTTGGGCTGAGCAGAGGTCCCTGGGGGTGGCAATGTGCAGGGCAAGAGCATCTATGTTCACTGGGGAAATCAGATGCCAGGAACCTCCCTCCTCTCTCCCCAGGACACAGGGTGGGAGTTAAGAGAGTACAGAACCAATCTGGGAGGAGAACATACGCTTTCTTTCCAAGGAAGAAGCAAATGAGAATGGATGGGCTACAGAGTCCTGTTCTTCATGTGGACACTAAGCTGGTGCCATTCAAATAGAAGCCGTTCCTTAGTCCCAACTCTGACAAGCCAGGGAGTCAGAGATGAGCAGGATAAGAGTCCTGTCCCTGCCCTTGCTTAGGGTGGTCTGAGAATGTCAGGAAATAAGGGATGGGCAGGCAGCTTTCGCCTTGAGGAAAATTCTGGGGGTAGGAGAAGGGATGTGGCCCAAGCTAGGCCCTGTGCCAAGGTGCTTCTGTTCATTCTTTCATCCTCCACCACCTTTCGGGGATAGAGACGCCTTCTTCCTGGGGATAGAGCTGAAGTTTCATAACATGTTCATTACTCTGTCATGGTTACGGTCATGGTCCTGGGGGATATCTATGCATCGTTCACCTAAAGAAATGAGGACCATTGAATGTGCTCATTCCCTCTTAAATGCTGATAGAGCACCCGCTGTATGCACACACTATTTGAGGAAGGAACAAAACCTTGCCCTAGGAGTCCAGTCATGTATATCCAGAGCTTTGATGAACAGAGCTCCGGGTGACAAGAGAGCACCAGGTCGGCCTTGCACTGCTGGGATGGTCAAGAAGGGCTTCATGGAGAAGGCGGTACCAGACCTGTTATGTCTATTTTTCTCTCCATCTCACCACTGATGGTAATTATACACCTGTGTGCATATCTCTAGAACATCTGTCTCGTCCATTATTTTGAATGTTCCAAGAGGACGAAGGCCTTGCCATCACTGCTCTGCCAGCACCTGACACATAATCGATGCTTAATGGGTATTTACTGAATGGATGAATAGTATGGTGACACTGGCCCATGCACAGTCCTCTGCTTCCAGCCAAGTCCGAGAAACAAAATAAACAGCCCCACCTTCCACATCAGAGCCAGACAATCTTGGGCGAGTCTAAGCTTCAAGAGGAAAAGGATAAGGATAATGAACTGGAGGGAACAAAGCAGAAAGCAGAGAAGGCAAACATGCTGTTTCTGACATGGGGGAAAAGAGGGTGGCATTTAGATGGAGGCATTTTTGCTTATCCCTTAGACCCTCTTAGCATGAATGATTGAGCCCTGTCCCACAGGGGAAATGTGAGGACCATCACACTTGAAGTGTCAAAATGCTGCTGCTAGTCATCCTGCATCTCAAGAGCCATTACAGCTCCCCGCTCTTTTTCTAAGCCAACAATCCATGTTGACAGCAAATCTGTACAGAGACCTATTAAAAGAAATTGTAGTAAATCGAAGATGCTTTAACTGTCTGTCTGGCATTCTGCTGATTGCATGCCCAACACTTCCACTGTAGCTTCCTTTTGTACAACCTCCTATTTGATTCAATTCTGTGGATAATTATTGAGTCCTGACTACATGCAAGGCTATGCTTTGGGGGCCTCATTCCAGTTGCGTCTCCCAAGCCCAGAGCATAATTTAACTTGTTGACAAAAATAAACATGCACAACAGAAGCAAAGAGTGACAGAGACCACAAGAAACCATAAAGACCATTTCAGAGAAGATAACATTTTGCAGATGTTAGGAGGCATGGGATAGCTGATACCACACTCATTCATTTATATAAATATGCAGTCAACGGCCCTGCTGAGCAACTTTTCCTGAGCCAGGCACTGTGCTGGGTCCTGGGATCAGGATGAGTAAAATCCAGCCCTAGAGTACAGCTAAGTACCCTGTGGGAGCCAAAGGAGGTGGAAATCAGGGAGGGCTTCTCAAAGGAGATGCTGCATTTGCTTCTTAAAAGAAAAACAGGAGTTCACCAGGTGAAGAGGTAGTGGGGATGTAAAAGCTAGGGAGACAGGAGAACAGACATATTTTGGAGAAGACTTATAGAGAGTAATACATTCTTACTGTGGGGTGTTCAGAGAGTGAAACCAAGGTCCAGAATGTACAAAGCGTGGATTTAATCCTGAAAGCAATGGGAGCCACTTAAGGGTAAGTAAAATAGAGTTTCGTGAGTTTGCAGGATGGTCGGAAAAGGTTCCCTATGGGTCCGTCTATATAGAAGTCTTCCTGGGATGGAGACCACTGTGATAAGGTGATCTGACTGGCCTGGGCTCTGCAGCAAGGTAGAGCTTGGGTGAATACCGGCTCTCACTCTAATAGAACATTTCTTCCCCTCTGAAATGGGAATCATAATATTTGGCTCACAGGTTTGTAATGAAGCTGTGATGACTTAACACATATAAAATGCCCAGCATAGCAGCACATGCCTTAGTAAGTGGTCAGTCACTCTGAGTCTACCCTCTCCCACCTCTTCCTGACCTGTACCTAGCAACTCAGACATGCACTGCAGAAGACAGAGGGGCTGCTCAGAGATGATCTAATGAGACAAGAATGACATGGACAAGCCAAGATCTCAGACATGAAGTTGAAGTTGGAGGAGACCTGAAGAAATTATGCTCTACTCCTTTGTTCTGGGTTTCAAACAGATGAGAAAGGACAAGATGGAGAAAGAGGAAGTGGGAAAATGGTTCATGAAATGCTTGACAACACAGAAGGACATATATGGGTGTTATGGGAACTGGGAGGTAGATACCTGAGAGAAGGTGAAGGCGGCAGGGTGGTGGCCACAGTGGTTTCCATGGCTGTGGGACTATAGAGAGTGGTGACTGTGGTTGGGATAAATTTTAAGACGTGAAAAAAAAAAAAAGTGCTCAATACCCATGGCACTGGATTGTGGCCTCTAAAATGTAATGCCATTTTCCACTATAAGAAATCAGGGGCTCGGGTCTCCCTCGTGGTGCATGGGGTTAAGATGCAGCCTATGAAGCTATCCATAGCCTCTGCAGCACGAGTTCGATCCCTGGCCAGGGAGCTACACACATGGCGCAGCAGACCTCTCCTGACTCGCCCGCTGCTCCCCTCAGCAGTGTATTTCACTCAGTCTGCCTGTTCTGCTTCCCACTCTGTCTCTGGTGAATCCTCTCACCCCCCACCTCTGGCCTGTACCCCAGCTCTTATGTGCATAAATAAATAATAATAATAATAATAAAAAGAAAGAAATCAGGGGCTCTTTGGAGAAACAACAAAATCCCTATCTGAAGCAGAAAATATATGCCATGAAACCTGGAAACATCTTATGGTCAGAAACCAATAAGCTATGAATTTCAACAAGGTAAGGTCATATCAAAGAGGCTCCTACTGGCCAAATAGACTAAAGTTTGAGCATCAATAAGGATAATTAGGGCCTCCCCTGGTGGTGCAGTGGTTGAGCGCTGGGCTGCGAAGCTGCCCGCAGCCTCTGCAGCCTCTGCAGCCTCTGCAGCGCCGGTTCGATCCCCAGCTGCCAGCGAGGGTCCCACATGGCGCTCAGACCTCTCCTGCCATGCCCGCTGCTCCCCTTAGCAATGTATTTTGTCAGTCTGTCTGTTCTGCTGCCCGCTCTGGCTCTGGTGAATTCTCTTACCCTTCTGTGCTTCTGACTATACCCAGTGCTTGTATAAATAAATAAATATTTTTTTTTTTAAAAAAGGATAATTAACTGCAATGGATTTAAACATAAAAAATACACTTAAATCCATGAATTAATTATCACTAGAAAAACAATGTATAGCATCTCTAGAGGACGCTAGGAGAGGCACTCATTTTGAAAACTGATAAAGGGAGAGGACCTAACATTTATCCTAGCTTTCAAAATCAAACTGTACCTATGGCTGACCAAATACTTCTTAAGAAAACGTTCATCGTATAATACATGTCAATGGACCGAATCAGAATATAGCCACTTGGAAAGCCCTGAAGAATTCACACCTGTAGGTGATGATCACCCATGTCTCCTCTCTAGGAGGGACACAGCAGATGAATTGTCTCCCTTCCTCCCACTCCCAAAGAGACACCCACCATCAAACCTAGATCTATTTACCTATTGGGGGACATCAGGAGTGAGTCACATATAAAACATATTACATGACACCATCAAGAAACAGCAGATCAAGAATGTGGGAATTTCTATAGATTTCCTTGATAAATTTATTCCAGGGAAGAAACAAGACTTGAAAGAATATCAAGCAATTGCAATGCATAGGCAAAAAATAAATAAAGGAATCAAAATGATGATATTAAATAGCTGAAGGTATCAAGGAATTACTAATTTTTGTCTATAAATAATATCTTTGTATTTGAAAAAGAATCCTTAAAATCTATTATTGAAATATAGATTCTGAAATGTTATATCAGGTTTATTTCTAAAGAAACTTACAGCATGGGGTGAGGGTCAGATGGGAGGTGTAAACCAACTAGATCTGGGGTTATTGCCATTATAGTGAGTGAGGGGTTTGTTGGGGGTCAGCTACACTTTCTATCCACTTTTGTGATTATTAGAAGTTTTCCATAGCAAAAAGTTCTTGCTTTTCTGGTTTTCATGGTACTTAGATACTGATTCTGGGTGAGAGGAGCAGAAGCTAGGTTTCTGCAGGCTTGTTTTATAAAATAAGGAAGCAGACAGACCAAGAGACTAAGAATAAGGTTGCTCTGGGAAAAGAAATGTAACTAATGTGGCAAGCATAGTTTAATATTCTTAATACATAATGATTTCATTATAAAAATCCATAATTAAAGTCTATCAAAGCCCCTCAGTTAATAAAATGCTGTAAATGGCAATTTATACAAAGAACTGGTAAGCACTAGCGAAGATATTCACCTGCATTAGTCTCCAGAGATCTTAGTGAAACAATGAA
The DNA here is from genome assembly GCF_964194135.1 of Talpa europaea. Taxonomy (NCBI): domain Eukaryota; kingdom Metazoa; phylum Chordata; class Mammalia; order Eulipotyphla; family Talpidae; genus Talpa; species Talpa europaea. Next base: position 35,900,831 of record NC_140073.1, on the reverse strand, counting down.
ATATCACTTTTCTCTTTCTAGCAGCATTTTCCTTCCTCCTGTGTCCGCTCCATCCATCATGCCCGTCAATTGAAGGGCAACACCAGCTCTGTATGGAGTGGTCAAGGGTCAATTGTAACCTCTTGATCCCTCAAAATCTCCTGCTTCCTGCATCCCCGCGTGCTATTCTTTCTGGCTGAGACCCTTTCACACGAGTGTCTTCCAGGGGGTGCCAAAGAGACAAGCGAAGGGCTGCGTAGGGTAAGCTGCTAATCTGGTCAAAACACTGCAGATCCCAGGGGGCAGACAGTTTCCCTGACAAGTTGCTGCTTGTGGCCACTATTATTCACTGTGGCCTCTTCCGAACTGAATCAAGGAGTCCACAATGACGTAACCTTTCACCTGTCAAAATCCATGGGAAGGTATCTCAGCCCCGTCATAAACCCAAATGTGAATTTTCAGACCTTTAACCTGGGTGGAACCTGAGTGGCAAATCTTGCTAAGAACTTGCATGCACAGCCCTCAAACCCATTTCAGGTCCTGTCTTTATCTATTTCGAACTCTTGGCGGGGAGGGCACTGGAAAGGTCCATTAGGCATGATGGATTATGAGCTCTTGAAATAAGAGATTTGTCCTTTTCATATTACTGCAACTAATGAGAATGACAACACCCTCTTTATTCCAGCAATGTAGTAGAGCTGACAGTTAGGTCTCAGGAAAAGCATTTAGCAGGCTAATCGCTCACAGAGGCCAAAAGCTTCTTTCTACGCTTTTAGAACGCAAGCTACTATTTACCACTATGTAGGTGCATAGGACAGACAGCCACCTATAAAATTAGCTAGGACTTCGCTTTCCCAGATCTTTCACCCCTTTATTTCACAGTCATCTTCCCCACATCATCTCTCTCTCTCTCTCTCTCTCTCTCTCTCTCTCTCTCTCTCTCTCTCTCACACACACACACACACACACACACACACACGCAAACTCCCGCCCTTCCATAGCGCTCTCCCACAACAGAGCTCGGCTAAGGCAGGTCAGGCTGATATTAAAAAACCTTCACAAGTAAGAGGAGGAGGGCACCTATCATCTCAGAAGTCCACATGAGAGACAAGCCTGCAGTTGACCAGGGTACCCCCAAAAGAGAATCCCCCCTCCCACTGCAGCATCTCCACCTCTGCCCAGGCTCTGACCTACCTTTAGGGCAAAGTGCCCCGCAGCCCATGTTCTATAATTTCAGTCACAATCATGGTATCTTCTGCCCAGGGCTGCCCTCTCCCCACAGTGATCCATACCCCTCTGGACTGAGGCGGATCCTTAGAGGCCTGAAGGCCCGCAGCGCTTTAGGATCTTTTCAACTGTTTCCTGGGAGAATGCTGCCTGCTTCAGACAACTCTCAGCTCGGCGCATCAGTTGAGAACAAGTGGCTGCCTATATAATTTAATATGATGCCACATGAGACTCGTAGACCTGCTGCAAAGCGAGCAGGATTCTGCCTCTCAGCAACTGGAAGTCTGGACTGCCTGCTTGTTTCTCTCAGTCGGGGTACATGCCTTGAGTTACCCGTAGAGCCGGGCCCGGGCTGGGTACTTTCAAGGGGTCAATTTTGGGGCCACTGAGTAGTGAATTTTATGGCCGATATTTCTTAGTGCACCCACAGACTCAAGGTCCTAAGTATCTCCTTAGGCAGAGGCAAGTGGTGGGCATGGCTGGGTGACCCCAGGCAGCCCCTCACACAGAAAGACCACGCTGGGCCCTAAAGCCATTGCGCAGGTGTGGTGGAACCTGTTCTTCCAGGAGAGCGAACTGAACCCATAGTAGTTACTGAAAATGTTAGTGTGTCTGCATATCTACATGCACATTTCCAGGCATGAACTTGTAGGCATGCATTAAGGAAAAGATAAGAATTTTCTTGTATTTGAATAAATATTCAAGTATTCACTGTGGTCCTTTGGGATTGCTGGATGGTTGGTTTAATGCAAAGCCTGCTGGGGAAGCAGGCCCTGTACAGGGCACCTGTTTCATTTGCAGATGAATCAGGAGGTGACCTGACACTGGCACTGGGACCAGTTCATCTGTGCCAGAGTGGGGTGCCTCTGCAGAGACCCAGGATCCCAACATGTGGGAGTAGGGAGGAAAGCCCACTGCTGTGGTCAGTCCACCAGGACCAATGCCAAAGTCATTCTGCCCCACAGGTGGGAAGAAACCTAAACAACAGACAAAGATGATCCTGCTGAGAGTCAGTCTTAGGGAAAAGCTGTGGGCTGAAAGGAGGCACTACAACCATAAACTAAAAGGGGGTTCTACTTCCCGCTGATTCCAAAGACCAGAATTTGGATGGTGCCAGGAGGCAGGGCTGCAGAGGTGCTCCAGGACACTCCAAAGCCCAGGAGCAGTCTGATGCCTAGAATTGCCACAGGGGTGTTGCCCAAGGCACTGGTACTCAGACCCTCCTCTCCAGAAGGCTGTCAGCTCCCCATTACTGATGAGTGGTGTTGTTGCTTTGAGGGCTGGGGTACAAGCAGATTATCTGGGGTACTTTCCGCTGTAGACCATCTAAAAGACCTAGAAGGAGAAATTTTGGGATGCAATTACTACGCTACCCAAGCTCATTTGAAAAAGGGACCCTTTCATAACTGCCAGCTGTATGATTATCATTTAAGAAGCATCATATTCCTCAAACAGCCAACCTCTCAAAAGGCATAAAGTATGCATAATCAGCTAACTTTTTTGATTAATAATTATTATGTGGCTGGTATTAAGTTGACCTTGCACACATTAACTCATTTAATCTATGGGACTTAGAATTCTAAAAATGTATTTATGTCATACCTGCTGCTTAACATATCAGAGTATGTAAAAGAGAAGTCTGGAAATAGCACTGCAGGACTTGGACTAAAAGGTTTTGATTCACAGCAAAGGAAATTTAATTAGAGCATGTAATGTCAATTACTGTCATTCATAATTTTATTATACCTCCCCAGAAATAATACAGATATAACAGTCTAGAGTTACCTGCATGTTTGATGTAAATAGGATAAAATTAGCTAAGTTCTGAAAATATCCAGATGTCAAAGGAAAAAAGAAAAGTATCTCTACCTAGCCTCATGTGTCATCAGATTTCATTAGGTAGGGGCATGCGCATCAGCTACCAGAAAGTTCATCTCTCCTCTGAGAGCAGGTCGTAAAGATTTTCAAAAGTGCTTGAAAATCTGGGGTTTAATACAGACAATTTCTTTAGCTGTTGCAAACAACCAGAAGCTCTTGCTTGTTTTGATAAGCCTCCAGAGAGGCCAGCTATAAGATGCTCTCAGCCAGTCTCTGCCACCTTTTGGATTCTATAGGGGGACAAGAAGATCCATTCATAGGGCAGCTTGAGAGTCAGGGAAGGAAGAAACCACAGGAAAGCAGCAGGGCAGAGAAAATGTGGCATATCTGCCAAGTCAGCCTGGGCCTCCACAGCGGTACCCATGGGCACCCAACACCCTGCCATTCTTCACCCTGCCCATTTAGCCACTTACAAAGTGTGCACTATTGCCAGCCCCTGCACTGATCATTAGGTCACTACTGAAGAGCAAGAAAGCAGCAAAGTCCTTGCCTTCTTAGGATTACATGCAATGGAGAGACTGACACATTCATAGTTCCAAGGGGAGATCTATCAAGTCCCAGTTTCTGCATATCTGAATGGGCATTGCAGAACATTTATTCCACAGGGGCATGGCAAAGATGGAATAAGCCAATAAGTACAAAGCTCTTGGCTTAGCACAAATGAAAAAAATTCTACTGCTACTATTATTACAATTCATACTACGAATGAGTGGCTTCACCAGTTGCCTGCTGTGTGACCCTGGGCAAGCTACTTAGTCTCCTCTTGTTTCAGGTCTCCCATCTGTAAAACAGGATAACAATAATTCCCAGTGAAAAAGGTTAAATGAGTTAATATGTAGAAAGTGTTTGGAACAATGCCTGGTACACAGTAAGAGTTTGATAAATGTTAGTTCCCAGTGGTGATTATTATTTTGCCAGAATCTTGAGACATCACGTCAGTGCCTAATATGCTTATAATCTAGCCCAGGGATTCTCAACAGAGGCACTATTGATGTTTTGGTCTGGATCTTTCATTGTTGTGCGGCTGTCCTATGCACTGTAGGTATACAGTAGTAACCCTGGCCTGTACCCACTAAATGTCAAGGGCATTGATCCCTCAACCATGACATCCAAAAATGTCTCCTGACATTGCCTAATCTGCAAGGGTGAGAGGGATTGCACCCAAAGAGAACTATTGGTCCAGCTGGGAAGTATAGTGGATGGATTGGAGGAAAGAACAATGGAGAGCCAGAATCTGTGTCATGAGTAAAAGAGCAGCATGAGTCAATGAGGGAGCCCATCAACAGAAAACCAGGGAAGGCTGCTTGGAAGAGGGGACCTTAAATAATGCTTTGTGATTGTTTTAAATTTATGGGGGTTTTTTGATAAACAAAAATTACTGAGATTTGAGATTTCAAAATAAATTAAATATCATGACTAAACCCAAATTAAAATCACGACATTCAATATAGTATCCCATTATGTATAGCTCCCTCCTGTCAACAACATTCTAATGAAGTTTCTTAGCTAAATGTCACCCACATTGATTTAGATAGGATACAGAGAGAAGAGAGAGAAGGCAGAAGCAGGAGAAAGGAACCTTTTGTGTGACCGCTGAAGAACACTGGAGCAATGTCCACTGACATCTGTGAAGATGAGTAAAATTTTAACCAACTGGCAGCCACTGTCCACCTTCCAAGATGGACAGTGTCTGGCCCACTCTGGCCCCAGCTGCTGCACCCTGCCCATCCCCATGACTAGGACCATCTGAGCCTCTTCCATAACTGAGTTCTGCCTCAGTTTCCAGGATTCAGTGTTAGCTGCAGCTGTCTTGGGCTCAACATTTGGCCCCAATACAGTGCCTCATCTCAGAAATGGAAAGAGTCCCAATTCATGACGCACATTCATTCATTGACCTTCTGCCTCAGTGCCTGTTGATGCATCTTTGTCCAAGAGTCTACTTAGCACCCCATCCCAGATCCTTGCCAAGTATAATGCCCTGTGCTGGTTTTTTTTTTTTTTCTCTTCACATCTGAGCATCATCCTCCCAAATTCCTGCTGCTATGCTCCATTATCCACTGAGAAACCCCTTTAGTTGCTGTTGATTTTTCAGGACTGATCAGAGACTGTCTAGTCTGCATCTTCACTGTTAGCATGTGAACCAGCAATCTGAGCGTAGTCTAATCCCTGAGGAAGAGTCAGATCCAAGTCCTATCCCTCTCAGCCTTCCCTATTCATTATAAGTAGTGTTCTAAATATGACCAATGGCAAGTCATTCTCTGCTTCTGGCTATTCCTGTTGGGGGTAGGTGACTCAGACTGCAGCCTGTCCATGTGACTCAGTTACAACATCTATGTACATTATAAATGGAGCAAGACACCCTGTTGGCTAAGGAAAGAGATCTCCTGCTTACTGAAGGTTTACTTAGTACCAGACATTCATTTGCGTGCTTGATGCAATTATTTAATTTTAACTCCCAACCACCCCTAGAGGTGGATGTCATCATTAACATTTTCCACAAGAGGAAGAGAGCAGGTTAAGGTATCCATTAGGGGTCTGCTCAGTGGCCTGCTGACTTCACAATTTGTGCTCATTCCCAGACACCGGGAGTGGTCTTTTTGGGGATAACTAAAACCCTGTGAGGTTTCTTTCTTTCCTATTCTTTCATTCATTCTTTTTTCCTATCTTTTAAAAAGCTTCAAAAATTTGGCACCACTTTCAAATGTAGTGACTAAACTCAGAGCACTCAAGCAAGCTTCACGCTCCTGTCCTGGCTTGCTATGAAAACTCAGGTGCTAAGTGCTTTACTTGAGATCACACAGAAACTGAAATGAATCCCATGAACACTGTGAGGGGATATGAATACATACTTTTAACCTTTTTGGGAACCAAAGTTCCAGGCAGCAAGGTACCAGCAGGACCTGGATTTTCTCAAGGAAGTCAATGCATGCAAACGGACTAGGACACTGTCCATAAGACTTGGGGTTCAGCAGTGCACTGTGATCCCTCTCTTCTGCTGGGGCACAAGGTATACTGGAGATCACCACTCAGCTATACATTGGTTGCATCTACAGGATGTACCTGGGGCAAGCTATTTGCAAATTTCACATTTGCACAATGAAATTGCTCCCTCCTCCTACCTTTGTTTTTAACAGATTAGCATGTACGTATTTCAAATGTCATGTCATTGGGAGATATTTCCAAAAGAGGGTCAGAGTGAAGGCTTTTGATCACACTGTTCTCTAGGAGGAAAAATCAGATTATTTATAATGGATAAGTGTATCTGTCTCTACAAAGCCCTGCCATGTTAAATGCTTTATTTTTCGCTTTATTTATCGCTTTATTTCTGATAATGTAGTAGGTTTGATATGGTAACTTATAATTGTTTTAACTTGAATTTATTTAATTACCTCCCTGGGATTTGTTTACAATGAATATTTCTCTTGTGCAAATTACCTGCTCATATATTTTTTTAAAAGATTTATCCATTTATGCATTTAAGAACTGGGGTACAGGCCAGAGGCATGGAGGGGGTGAGAGGATTGACCAGAGACAGAGTGGGGAACAGAACAGGCGGATTGGCAGAAGTACACTGCTGAGGAGAGCAGCAGGCGAGTCAGGAGAAATCCGCTGTGCCATGTGGGCTGCTCCCTGGCTGGCTGGGGATGGAACTCGTGCTGCAGTGGTTGTGGATAGCCTCTTAGGTTGTGCCCCAACCCCTTGTGCCACCAGGGAGGCCCCCCTACTCATATTCTTTGCCCATCTGTCCATGAAGTCTTGGGTGTATTCTTTAAGGATAAAAAACTCCCATAAAGTATCTGAGTATTAAGTTTAAGCTGTTATGTTTAGGGCAACTATTTTTCTAATCTGTTGCTTCTCTTTTTACCTTTAAGTTTTGATTTTCTTTGTGCAGAAAAAAAAGGTGTTTTTTAAAAAAAAATAATTGAACCCATCAAACTTGTCACTGATAATTTCTTCAATTGCTTCAATAGTCAGAAAATTGTCTTTTCTCAACAATTGGGATAAGTATACCATTAAAAAAATTAGCTCTTTAAACCATCTGGCATTTGTTGTGGTATAGGGATACAGTGACCATATTTTCTGAATCAAAAATTGGAACATGTGATTTGACAAGTGCCAGTATTCTTATGGGCAAAATGGGCTAGAATATTTGAAATGGAGCCTGTCGGGACAATTGAGTACATATGGCCCCCGTATGTATGGAACAGGCTGTTATCTTAAAGGTACAGTGCCAGGTTCTGCTTTTCTCAGCTCCTGTCAGCTTGAAGCAACAGAGATTTTTAGCCTGAGCCTCAGCCTCACCTGACTTAGAGCCCAAACTTACTGGGCCAGACAGGACATCAGGAAGGTCAGTTCCACCAGAATGATCTAGGAATAGTTACATTACAAGAGCACTGTTTGCCTTTCCAGGCCCATCTCTTCCTGTATCCTGCCCAAGAATGGCTACATCTATTGGCATGTTTGTCATTCTGTCATCAGCTTAAGTTAGATTAATGGGGCGTGTGCTCCCGAGAAGTCCAAGAGAGGATGAAGAGGGCTTTGTGGGTAGAGGGGGGTCTTTATTTCCCAATACCCTGACTGTGGAATTATCATGATTAAAGGTCACAGGTTGCATGTGTTGGGTGGCCCTTCTCAGTCCACTTTTTCCATCTCTGGAATTCAATAGTCAGGTACAGGCATGGTAAAAGCTCCCCACAGTTACTAGGCCCAGGCTGGAGAGTATTTAGCTCACGTCTTCTAAATAAACCTTTTATTGAACCATACTCAAGTTACATGATCTGAATTTGTAGGGATCTTGAGTGATAAATCCAGGATCCAGGCTGTAATTGCAGAGTTAGCTTTTCCCAGACCCAAACACTAAGCTGTCTCTCTGCACACAAAGGTTAAAAGTCTAGTTCCCTTCAAGAAGGGGAGCCCTCCCCTTGACCACAGCCTACTTGGTATCTTTGGCAGCCCCTTCCTTGGAGGACAGGCCCCCAGCTCTACCCACTGTCTGCAGGACTATTCCACCCTGGACAGACACTGCACAGGTCGCAGCAATCTGGCTGCTTTTACTCTCAAAATCCTGCACTTTGTCTCCTGCTCCAAGCCTATTTCAGCTGCTTTCTTTCCCCCTGGGCCAGAGATAAGGTCTCAAATCTGTCAAGTTCACCTATGTGGCTGCAACCTATGGCTTTCTTCAGGCGTGTCAGAACCAGAATGTCAGAAACTATGTACTGGGATGAGTGTTGTTATATATGAAAATCGGTTCAGTCACTGCAAGCACTGGGTGATAATAGGCTGAGTTGCCTGTTCCTGGTCACCCATGCCTTTGTTAGAGGTGACCCATTTCTTTTTGGCCTTGAATATTGGCTTGTGGTACTATCTGGTATACCTCATAATGCCACCTCTATTTTCTACTGACCCACCTCTCACCAACTCTGCCCAATGCGCTACTGCATGTCTCCATGAACAACCTGGATTCCACTCTTGCCATGTCCACTGACTTACCACCACGCTATGGGGAAAGCATGAGCAGAGAAGCCAGGCAGCAGGAAAGTCAAACCTGCCTCCCTACAGCTACCACACAGTGCTGGAAGGGTAACCTCTAGGTTCAGCTCTGCAGGCATCCATGGAGTCAAAGGACCATTGAATCATGCTTAAAAGGACAAGGCAAAAAGGAATGAGACAGTAACCTCGGGGCACAGAGCACAAGCAAGTGGTAACTCACATAAACGAGACTCGGTGAGGCTTTGGAGGGGAAGCAGGGTTCAACCTAGAACCTGAAGGTAGAGGAGAGGAAACAGGTCCAGAAGCAAGGGCTCGGTGACAGGAATCTGCAATGTTAAGACTAGGAAATCACTGTTGGCTGAGGGCACCAATGGGGGAAAGCAAACATTATGCTCCATTAGCTTCCATCCAAGCATCTATGTGCTCCCACCTGGCCCCCACCAGGAAGCTGCTCTGAATCCCTGGGGCCTAGAATAAAGCTCAGCAAGAGCAGGCATCAATAAGTGCTTGCTAAATCAAGAAATGAATGAACATTAATTCAAAAGGGCACCTGCACCTCTATGTTTATAGCAGCACTATTTACAATAGCTAAGCTATGGAAACAACCCAAATGCCCAAAAATAGATGACTGGATCAAGATGTGGTACATATACACAATGGAATATTACTCAGCAATCAAAAAAGATAAACTCATGCCATTTGCAGCAACATGGATGGAGCTGGAAGGGATCATGCTCAGCGAAATAAGCCAGAAAGAAAAAGAAAAATACTGGATGATCTCACTCATAGCAGGAATCTAGAAAACTTAAATAACGGACCAGGAAAAAGACTTATTAATACAAAGCAAAAATCAAATTCAATTAAGTAACTATAAACCAGAGACACACTAAGGGGGAGGGGGGGGAGGAAGGATTAGGGTCAAAATAAGGGGGGTGCAATTGTATGGGGAATATAACCAAAATGAAAATGTATACATTGTGCAAAAATAAAAAATGATGTAAGAATTATATAAAATAAAAAGAAATGAATGAACACACTTAACCTGGTCCTTTGACAAATGCCAAAATCGAACGTTCCACTTTCTATCTTCTGAGTCCTATATCTGCAAGGAGAGGAGCGTTGCCCAGGAGAGGAAGAGTTTGTGACGAGTGATTTAAGAAGTCAATAAGCATCATGAATCACCTAACACAGCTTCCCAAATTGTCCTAAGATTTTTAGAAACTTTCCTTCTTGCTTGCAGGGGGCGTGGCACCCCCACCCCCATGAAGAACCCTCCAGGCTCTTGACCCCTCAGTTTCCCCTCAGGTTCTCAGTCTCTAGCAGAGGGTCTGGGTTCTCAGGGATCCCGGTGAGCAGCTCATGAGGCGTCTGCTCTTAGGCTGCCCTGATGAGCGCTCCACCAGCACACTTATGCACATCTGAGCAGGGGGCCTATCTGTAAAGGGCCTGAGGTTTCTGCGCCACAGTACAGACGTTCCCCTCTTCCCCGTTAAAAGCAGCTTCAAGTTCCTGGTGTTATGTTAAAACACAATGTCTTTCCCTGCATGTCCAGTGCCTGTCTTGGGTTCCATGTACCATTTCTTCTGGCCATCACCACCTGGGTTAGCATCGCCATTGCCTCCTACCATGAGCACTAATCTCACATGCGAACTTATATTTGCTTCTTGGTTTACAAAGCTCACACATGCATTTTATGTTTTAATTCTATAACAGTGCTGCAAACTAGGTACCGTGATCTCCCACAGACACTGAAGCTCAACAGAGTAAAGAAGCTTGTCCAGGTCCCCAGCTGCAGCACAGGTATTGCCCAAGGTCCAAGACTCTGCATCTTCATTCCTAGGTGCTGTCTCCTTATTTCTTCTCACCCACTTTAGAGTGTAGGGTCAAGCAGAACAGATGACCTCCTGTCTCCACACTTTTTTTTTTAAGATTTATTTATTTATACATACAAGAGCTGGGGTACAGGTCAGAGATGCGGGGGGTGAGAGGATTCACCAGAGACAGAGCGGGGAACAGAACAGGCAGATTGACCGAAGGACACTGCTGAGGGGAGCAGCGAGCGAGACAGGAGAGGTCTGCCACTCCATGTGGGTGTCTCCCCGGCCAGCCGGGGACCGCATTCATGCTGAAGAGGCTGCGGACAGCTTCATAGTGTGGTGCTTAACCCCCTGTGCCACGAGGGAGGCCCTCTCCACACTTTTGAGTCGGTCCGTGCAGCAAATAAAGGTTGAACTAGACGGTGGGGTAGTGGGACCCCTCCAACTCTGAGTCTCTGACTCTATAATCTTACAATAAATACCTCAACCTGCTGGCAATTTTCCAGAGTATGCTTCCACTCTCAATTCCTCCTGACTTAGCTCATGCTATTTTTGACACCCATCTACTACTATACATTTTTTTAAGCTAGGCAGCGAATTGGAGAGCAATTCCCTATCTCCAATTTCCTACAACATTCTGGAAAATTGTATTACATCGGGCAAATGGAAGAGCTAACAGCAGCAGGGGAAAAATCATAAAAATGTAGCTGTTTTTGTTTCATCCTGCCTCCCTCAGCAGATTTGGCTGGTGACCTCTCTCTGAGTCACAAAAGACTTTAAAACTTGCTCTGATTTACAGTAGAAAACAGAGTTTACGTCTTGCATTTTTCTTAAAAAATTTTTTTCATCTCCAAACCATAGTTTATTCCCTTCTATGTGGAATTTCTGGATAATACCTCAGGACAAAAATATACATACATAATAGCTTTCCAGCTTCATGGCGTGGATTAACCAAAACCACTCATTTCAACAAGAGTCTGTAGGCTTTAAGCCAATTACCCCCAAATGTATTCTGTGAGACTTATTTGGGCGGTCTTCTTCTTGTCTATTAAGTCATGGGAAAAGGCTCAGGATCACCAATGATCTCATTTGGAGAGGGATCCACAAGGAAAAGCATTAAAAAAAAGTTTCCTACCAGAGATTTCAGAGGCAAGGGGCTATTTTCATTATTTTTGGCATATGAAGTATGACAGATGGTCTAATCTCTCACATCTCTATATTCTGAACTCTATTCCAGAGGAAAAATAAAGAAGTACAATTTAGTGGAGGTCAGGAAGACAAAGTTTATGAACCACAGCCCTCACTCCACTCCCTTCGGCTAGGTCTGTATGGAGTCAGGCCATTGCGCTTTAGTTGCAAACAGCTACCCCTTCTTCCTCTTTTCCCCAAGTTAATTAATTAAAGGAGATTAAAAGAATAAATACTGTGGGTAGGCAGAACCCTGAAATGATTCCTCATGATTTTGTATCCTAATTACAGGACTACGAATACGAATATGATGAGATAGCATACCTTGTCTATGTTAGGTTTCAAGGTCAAGACAAAAGGGATTTTTCAGATGTAATTAGGATTAGTAGTTAGTTGATTTTTTAAATGAGTCATGAGGTGTACCCCCAACCCCATATGCTAGCCTAATCACAGGAACCCTTTAAAAGCACAGTTTTCCCTTGCTGAGTGCATCAGAGGAAGCCAGAGAATGTGGGAGGGAGTCTGTGTGTGTGAGAGTCTCTGCTGCTGATGTGGTCAGAAGATGCTGAGAAGGGCCTGGAGGAGCTTGGGGCAGCCAGCCCAGAGGCAGCAAGGAAATATGGACCTTGGTTCCACAACTGCAAGAAATTGAAGGTTGCAACAAACCAAATTTTCTAGGAAACAAATTCTTCCCTAGAGCCTCAGGTAAGAAAGAACCCAGACTATACCTGAATTTCTACCTTGAAGAATCCAGTTCAGCCAACCTTTCCATCCTATAGAAGGATGAGATGATAAATGGGGTTTGATTAAGCTGCTATGTTTGTGATCAATAGTTATACAGTTAGAGAAAACAAATTCAGGTACCTACATAAGTCCTGGAGCATAGCAACACAAACCCCGCCAAGGAGAACAGCCTCCAAGTGTTCCTTAGGCAGACACCTGAACTCTCCTCTCTGCTCCTCTTTTGACCTTGAGCAGCTTCCTGTGCTTACATGTGATAAACATACATGTCAGTCTCAAGCCTGATGCCACAGGGCCAGAACCCATCAACGATCAAGAAAGTCATTACAACTGAGAGAGAAGCTGGGTACAGGTCATTCACTCCGTAACTATTACTTGAGCATATATGGTGTGTTAAGAACTACTCTAAGTGCTGTGGAGACTGCAAGCAGGGTCAACTGCTCACAGGGACTTTGCAATCTAATGAAGGACAGAGACAATGAAAGGCAAGCAAATATATGTTATGTCAGCGATGGTAGGTTATAAGGAAAATGAGAGCAGGGTAATGGTATAAAGGAAAACAGGAAGTGCTATTTTTAAAAACATGGTCATGGATCTGGGGGCTGGGGAATGGAAATCTGAACATGGATTTGAGTGAAGGGAGTCATAAAATCCAAATATATGGCAAAGAATATTCAAAAAGAGGAAATAGTGAAAGGGTTTGGATGGAAATTTATTTGGCTGTGAAAGGAACAAGAAGCCAGTGGAGGGCCTCCCCGGTGACGCAAGGGGTTGAGCACAGTGCTGTGAAGCTGTCCGCAGCCTCTGCAGTGTGGTTTCGATTCCCGGCCAGCCAGGGAGATACCCACATGGTGCAGCAGACCTCTCCTGCCTCGCCCGCTGCTCCCCTCAGCAGTGGATTTCAGTCCGTCTGCCTGTTCTGTTCCCCACTCTGTCTCTGGTGAATCCTCTCATCCTTCACATATTTGGCCTGTACCCCAGTTCTTGTATAAAAATAAATAAATCTTTAAAAAAAAAAAAAAAAGAAGCCAGTGAAGCTGGAACAGAGTCAACAAGGGAAGGACAGGAAAGGAGGCAGAAGAGGTTGTATGGGGCCAACATAAGAACGTCTACTGGCTGGGGTATGGAATTAGGAAAATGATCAAAGATAACGGCAAGAGAGTGACATGAATTGATTGTTATGGGTCAGAGATTCAAACCTGGCCCCAAACCTGGCCTAAAACCTGGCCTCCTAGGCCAGCCTCTTGAGCTTGGGCACCACTGTTCCAAAAGAAGGGGGTGAAGGGTGAGTTAGATCAGATATCTACTTCATGCCCTAGCTAAGACCAACACTGGTTAATTCATTCACGCTTCAAACACCTCCAAAAATGGAAGCCTGGAAGCTAAATCCAAAGGGGTGAAGGTCATAGAAAAATACAGTGAGAGGGTCCTTCCTACAGAGGCAGCCGGGCCCTCATTCCATCGCTCCCACCAAGTAGTTTTGGAAAAATATCAGCAGCAGAACTGCTGGTCAAGAAGTGATCCTACTCCCCTAGAGACAAGAGTACAAAGGACATGTGTAGTTCAGAAGTCAGAACAAGGACTCCCAAAGAATTACTTACTGTTCATACAGTGCCCTGGGATCAGAACTAGAGGGGTGTGCTCTGCCATATCCCCAAACCTGTTCCCTCTCCATCTAAGTCCTGCTCATGTAACTTCTCTTGCCTGGGTTATGATGTTCTCCTAAAAACACGAGTCACTCTAGATTGGGGGAAACCCCATTCTGCCTCTGAACTGGCCAATCCCTAACCCTGAACTTCTCTCTTCTTTCTCCTCATCCTGGTCTGTATCCAGGGTTTGCTCTAACAAGCTATGATTAAGCATTGGTCTCCCCAGCTGTGAGAAGTAGGGCAGATTCAAACCTTCGGTTTGAGCAAATAAATCAACCTGCTTAATCAATCTGTTTATTCTCTTCCTAGACTGATGTTACTGCCAGAAAAGAGGTTCTCAAGTAATTTTTGGTGATACTACTAGAAGGACCAGCTTCTTTTTGAAAAAAAAAATTCCAAGGGTTCGGGATAACGTAAGTAAATTCTGTGGCATTCAGCTGGACACAAAGTGGCCCACAGCAGGTATTTGTTGAAGAGATGAATGAATGAGTAGGTTGGAAATGAACTAGGTTTGATGACTGGATATTGATGAAGAAACAGTGAATAATTTAGCAGAGTCTAAGGTCAGTGACTGAAGGGAAAGCAGAGAGCACGCTATCTGCTACCATCTCTTCCTCGTATTTTCTTTTCGCCTCTGCAGCAGATTCCCCGCTCAGGCTGCCCAACTCCATTTGTACTTCAGCTTCCAAGTCTCCCTGCTTGTCTTCCTCACAGCAGATGAATGGCCTCTTTCCTGAAGGAGACCTGGATGCCAAGCATGGTGCTGATGCTTTTTTTTTTTTTTAATTGTGATAATGTTGGTTTACAACACTAGATGCAATGTATGGAAACAGGTTCACACATTCCTCATATGCTTGTCACACCATGCCTGACACTAAAATGCCTGTAATCCTCCACTACAGGGCCTTCCCTGTTGGCGCCGTCGTTGAGCACTGGGCTGCTGAGCTGCCTGCAGCCTCTGCAGTGCCGGTTTGATCCCTGGCTGCCAGCGAGGGTCCCACATGGCGCGAAGACCTCTCCTGCTACCCGCTGTGCCCCTCAGCTGTGTATTTCGTCAGTCTGCCTGTTCTGTTCCCGGCTCTGGCTCTGGTGAATTCTCTCACCCTCTCGTGCTTCTGACTGTACCCAGTGCTTGTATAAATAAATAAAATCTTAAAAAAAAAAAATCCTCCACTATAGACCACTGGGCATGTCCCCCATTGCTCCTGCTCTCACACTGCCCCTCAACTAGCCTCATTTCTACAGTCATTGTTAGGGTTTGTTCTGATTTAGTTTTGTCAGTTTCTTGGTTATGTTTCTCTATAAACCATACAAGTAACTTTTAAGTTATTTTTTGCTTTTATCACTATGATATTATGATTTGTAAAAAGAAAAAATATATCGATCTTTGTCCTCATTTCTAGCATGGAGGTCCTAAAACCATAGGAATTTCCTAAGTGACGAAACAATAAATGCGTCCTCTTATATTCATACCAAGCTCCTTTCAGCCACACCAGAGTTTACGTCCATGGGGTGAGTTTTGAAAAGCTCCTAAAGATGGGTGGGGGTTGGTTGCCAAGGGGACCAATGAGTTATTAGAGGGTTGAAACTTAGCCTCATCCTGGATCTCCTGGAGGAGAGAGGGACTGAAGAATGAGATGAATTACCAATGACCAACGAGTTAATCAATCATGACTGAGTAATGAAGTCTCCATGAAAACCCCAAAGAGGGAACTTGCAGTTAGCTTCCAGTTGGTAAATGCATGGAGGTGCTCGGAGAGGGCATGCAAGCTCTGTGGCCCTCCCTGTATACCTACTTTGCTCTATGCCTCTCTTCCTTATTCCTGGGTTAGAGCCCCAATAAACCCAGCATTCTAGTAGTAAGTAAAGTTTTTCCTCAGTCCTGTGAGCCACTCCAGGGAATTAATCAAACACAAGGAGAGGGGGGGTCATGGAAGCCTCCAGTCTATGGGGCAGAAGCACAGGTAACAACTTAGACTTGAGATTGGTGTCTAAAGGGTGTGTGTGTGGATAGGGGGAGGCTGTCTTGTGGGTCTTTACCTGTGGAATCTGATACTATCTCCTGGTAAAGACTGCCATTGTCATTAATTCTTATAATAGTTTTTCCTTTTGAAATAGTTTGCATTTCCACCCTTTCTCTCAAAATCTTCCAAACTTTCAGATCAGGTTCTGGTTCCTACAAGTGTCTATCCAAAGTCCTTCCTGCCCCACATCTTTTTTTTTTTTTTTTTTTTTTTTTTAAAGATTTATTTATTTATTTATTTATTTATACAAGCACTGGGTACAGTCAGAAGCGCGGGAGGGTGAGAGAATTCTCCAGAGCCAGAGCGGGGAGCAGAGCAGGCAGAAGGACCGAAGTACACTGCTGAGGGAAGCAGCGGGCGGCAGGAGAGGTCTGCGCGCCATGTGGGACCCTCCTCCGGTGGCCGGGGAGCAGCCGGGGATCGAACTGGCGCTGCAGAGGCCGCGCTGCCCCACATCTTCCAGGTCACTTGTCCTATCTACTCTGGCTCAAACTGATCTTCTATCTCTAGAATTTCTGCTACCCAGCATTATGGAGACCTGGATGAGGGCTTGTTGCTAAATGGGCTCTGTGTTGTGTGTGGTTTCAACAGTCAGAGAACAGTGACCAGTTCTGTTTATTCTCTTTCTAGACTGAGGTTACTGCCAGAAAACAGGTTCTCAAGTAATTTTTGGTGATTTGACAGGCTTGCCTAAGAAGAGTATCACTTTATCAGTTCAATCATCCCATTGAATTAAGTCTAGCAAACAATAACATCTTCCAAATATGTGCATTATCCCAATCCTTAGAAGATGAAGATACTACTATCTATTTATAAATGAAAATACTGAGATATAGTCAGGAGAGAAGTCAATTGCCCAAAGTTACACAAGTGGTAAGAGGAGAATGGGATTCAAAAGATAAAGTCTAACTCCAAACCGGAACGATTTCCACTGCACAACCCAGCTTTTGAAATGACAGTTTTTCTCCAGATTCTAGGAACTACTCATCCATCATCCCTGAAGGCCTATGAGAATTTGACCACCCAACATGGCAGCTCAAACCCTCCGCAATAATGACACGGGTTTGCCCATCCAGAGCCCATGGGCACCAACACTTGCTGCCACCACCAAAATGAACACTTCACAGTCCTGGGACTCTTGCCCATCATCTCAGTAGTAGACTGTCAAGCACCATCAGTCATCTGCGGTCATCTGCTGCATGCCCATCTGTGTTAGGTGAAAGGATGTTTTCAGAAATGGCCTTTTCATATGGTCAACCCTTTCCACTTCTTCTCATGTCACCGGAGCAAGGAGCGGGAGGAGAGGGGGCAGAGGATGGGAACTTACGGACTAATGACTTTCAAGCAGCTGAAAGAAAAGTGAGAATCTGTTGGAAATATGAACAAGTATTCAGAGAAAGGGGAGTCTGAGAGACACCTGTCACAGCTGAGGAAGAGGAGCGTTCCAAGAAGCTGGCAGTCAAGGAGAGATCATGTAAGATGAAGAAAGAACAACTGGAAATTGAGAGGTCACAGGCAAGCTCTGCTGGAGCAACTGCAACGGCAGCAGAAACCAATCTGCTGTTTGATGTATGAACAGAGGCAGAAAAGTGAGCTATGAATGAATTTTCTAGCTATTGGGTGAATAAGGGCAGAAAAAAAGCTGACTAAGAAGCAGTAGGAGAGTGGCACTGTGGTTTGGGGTTACGTTAGAAGTCAAGGGTGTGTCCCCAATCATTTTAGTAGATTAACTGATTGTCTCCAATGGGATAGAGGGCCTGGGAGAAAGAGGGACAGGAGGTGAAGCTTGAAGACCATGTCTTCATGGGAATTACAGAGAAGAAATGGTGAAATGGAAGGGGGTGGTCAGGCAGGGCAGTGTTCAGGGTTCCAGACATAAGCCAGGTGAGCAGTCACATGGTAGAGTTGACAGGCCAGTCATGGAGGCAGAGAAGGTGGAGGAACTATATGGCTAGTGGACAGGTCAGTGGGGAAGCTGCTGAGTTCATGAGGGAAGGAGGAGTATGAGGTAGCTACAAGCACAGAAGTCCTTGGTGAGGAACAAGATGCACCTAGAGACTTGTAACAGGTGGAAGTGGGCTAGTCAGGCACCTGAGCTTAAAAGGAAGGGAGGTTTCAAAAGGATCTGGAGGACAGTGAACTAGAAGTGTGTGTGTAGTTGTGTGTGCGTGCGCACGCGCGCGCGCGCGCGCGTGTGTGTGTGTGTGTGTGTAAAAAACCAGGGAAGCTTGGAAAGCAAGCAGTGTCCCAGAGGCAGGCCCAGTGCCCTGGGAAAGGGTGTGAGGAATGGGTTAAGAATGACCAATGCTGGGAATTTTTGCCAATAGAGCTACAAGTCCAGAGAGAGGGGGAGAGCGCGCGCCAGCCTGGTGGAAGGGATTAGCAGAGGGCTCTGACAGGAGACAGGGCATGAGAATGGATGAGAATGAAAAGACAGAAGATGCATATGAGCAGGGTCTGGGCTGCTCTCATGCTGGGCTCCACATCAAGGCAGTTCATTCTGAGAAGTGGTGTCCATTTTCCAGAGGCCCAGAGCCCCCCACTGTTATCTGTACCTGGGGTTCTCTCAGCCTTTGGCAAACTTACAAGCGGAAGTCAGGGGTCACCTGATTATGGTTCCAGCCACAGGCAAAAAGGCAGCCAGTGCCCCTGAGAAGGAAGAGGAAGAAGTCGTTGGGGGCCAGGCAGGGGCGCTCACCAGGGAGGAAGAACAGAGGGAGGGAGTAAAAACAAAGGACTTTATTAAACCTCCTTTATTACTTTGGTTGGAGAATATTCCTCTGAGGGCTTAAAAAGGCATAAATGCCTTTATAATCCCAAAAAGCATGTCATAAAGGAAAGCAGAGGCCTGTCTCAACAGGCTCCTTTCTACGACGGGCCCGTTCTGGGTAGTCAACTCTCTTGCAAAGCCCAGAAACATATTCTCAGGAATGAAGAGGGCCTACTTGTAATTAATATGGCCCAACCTGCTGCTGAGATAGCAATCAAAGTAATGGGAATGCAGAACGCATCTGTGAGCCTCAACCTGCAAATGCCACTCGGTTCTCTCCTTCAGGGAACAGAGGGCTGCAAAACGGTTCCATGTCAGTACGTTAGCCTTGCCCTCGTGCCTTGCAAAACAGGATGGAAAAACTGCTTACAAGGTATACTATTTTAACTGGAGGGCACTTGGAACATCAGAATTAGAGGGCAGCCTGCACATGATTCCAGAGGCCAACTATGGATTTACGGAAACATAGAACAGAGCACTCAGGGCATCCAGACTCAGCCACGGAGGGAAGGCAAGCTATTTCTCAGCCTGCTTCCCATTTCTCTCTTTATTTTTATCTGCAGGATCAGGCGTGTTGGAGAGAAAAGAGGAGGCCTGGTAACAACAGCTTCCCCGTCATTCTTGGTTACTTACATCTGTGGTCAATTTTCCACACTTTATTCCATAAAAGGTAAACGAGGCACGGTACTTGCAACAGGATAATCTAAACAATATGAACCATGTTACTGTTAAAGACCATCTGGTTGATGGCGCTCAGGCCCAGACTTTTAACTCCTTGAGGCAAGAAAGATCCCAAACCCGAGAGGCCTCCTAGTCTTTGACTCCAGAATCTTTTCCTCCCTCTTCAAGTCAATTACAACAAGGAACTCAACTCCAAGGTCTCTGCCAGCCCTAACATTCTAGGCTGGCTGCTAGTGAAACTGCGAGCTTGTCAATGAGCGACTTGCAAAATGCTCCTGCCAGATGCCTCTTCTCTTCTTTCTCTTTAAAAGGAAACATTAAAAGCTTTAGGGGGAAAAAAAAAAAAAAGCTCTACACACAACCCAAACTACAATACGCTCAGTTTGGGGGTTGTTTCCTTCATTTCTGTTTCTCCGAGTTAAAGCCAAGGGATCATTTACATAATTTTAATTTCAAAATGCAACTGATACCAGTGGAGAAACTGTGAAGCCCATGCTTTGCTTTTATTTGGGCTTACACATTTTCTGGCCATCTGTTATTCAAGAAAGTTGCAAACTCAAATAAGAGATGGGAAAACTGGAAATCAGATGGTGTTTTTCATCCTTTGGGTGGGGAGCTAACGATAAGAGATTCCAGGAAAGTTTCAGATGGGTAAGGTCATCACAAAAATGAGACTTGGCCTCCCTTATAAGGTGTTGCCTTTCCACCTGCAGAAGGAATTCAGCATTTGACCTAGAGTCTTTTATTCAAGTTTGTCATGAAGAACTCCAGCCTTCCCCAGCAACCACTATGGGAATGAAAACCATCAAAACAATTCAATTGAATACACCTTTTAATTTTTAAACCACGCCTGACAATATTCCATTAGGGAAGCATCTCCCAGTTTCAAAGCTACATCACAGACCTCCTTTCCAGCCCTCATAACAACAGGGAAGACCCAAGCAGTCCACTTTCTGGAAAAAGGTTCTCAGAGGTCAACATAGCAAACAAGCTCAAATACAAGGGCTCTGCCTGGCTTCAACGATAACGTCTAAACCCAAATATGCTAGAAATACTCCTCATTCCCCTTTAAAAAATATAAACAGAAAAACAACACACAAAAGGGAAAGCCAGTTGGCATGATATATACATGATAAAATGTGGCTCTCAGTTTGTTAAACCACTTTAAATTCCACAGCCCCGGATGAAGTAGTTGTTTTTTGTTTGGTTTTGTTTTACTGATTTATCAAACAAACCACTAGGTCCTTCATTTCTTCCCCATCCACCTTGCAAGCTGCCTCTCCCACATGCAGCCGAGTAATGAGCAGAAGGAGTTAATAGTCACCAGGAGAGTCCCGGGAGACAAAGCTTCATATCCCACAGTCATAAATCTCTTTCAAGGCAAGTTTGAACCCCGACTCAATTCTACTACAGCTCCCAAAATTCAGCATTCATCTTCAATTATATAAAATGACAATCACATCTACTTATACTCTTCATTCCCCAACACATTTATCTCATGAAATGACAACTGGAAAACACTCTTGTCCTAAATGTGCACGTTATTTTTTTTTAAAAAGTTAGTGAATCAGGATGACTAATTTCATTAATAGCCCTTCTATTGGAATTCATTTTTAATATAAACTCTTGAACATCTGTGAGCAATATTTTTAAAGTGACAGGCAAGAAAGAAAATGAGAAAAAAACCACCACTATGATTTAATCATTGCTCCATGGTAGTAATAATTTCACAACCTAAAGCTAAGTAGGAAAAATTTCATGTTAACTGAAAAATGACTTTACTATGATTCAATGATTGGTTCTTGATCACATTATACCTCTTCGGAGAGAATTTTCCCTTTGGAGAAACAGGTTCCATCTCATTTATGACTTCACTCCAATGGACAAGTGACCCCAATGTAAACGTGTGCCCTAATCTGTAGGAAGACCAGGGCTGGCTGTAGCCAGAACAGGTTAAGTTGGGATTTCCAGCAACTGCTGGTTTGGGATGAGTGTTTAGGTTTAGAACCTGTGACAGAAGATGAGAAAAAAAAAATCCCTAAAGGCAAGTGAGGGGCTGTGACTAAGCAATGATGGCAGCACAGATTGAGGGAAGTAGGCAGAGAACAAGGTGGGTCCTGGGGGGACATTGACCTAAGGGTCATCTGGACACAGGATGCTAAGGTGTGGGAAGCCAGAGGGCGGGTGTGGACAGTAACAGAGGAAAGGGCCCAGCATGGGTGGGGGCCTGTTAGTGAGGAGAGAGTACGCAGGGGCTTTAAAGGAACTGAGATGCCCCTCTAGGAACCGGAGGTAAATGAGTGGGAAGCAGCCAAGGAGTGGAAAGGCAGGGTAGGCACATCAGAGTGGGCGTTGGATTCCGGAGCCCCAGGCTGATTCCAAGTGCCCGAGTTTTCATTTCAAAACAAAATGGATCCCACAGGCCAGAGGAGGGCCTGTGCCTTCTGGCTGGGATCTGGAGGCAAAGGCTGAGCCCGCAGGGTATTTGGTTTTGCGGTCATGTGACTGGCAGGAGGCAGGCAGGGGGTAGGCAAAGTACTGAAAGGGCAGCATCCTGGCACAGTCAGGTCTGATATGGAAGCGGGTCTGGAAGTGCTACTGCGGCCAGATCACAGGAGGCCCTGGAACTAGCTATTTACCAACTGGTGCAAACACCAACTGCTGTGAATGAGCCCTGGGACGCAGCAGCAGGCAGGTTATTCCCACCTCCCACTTGGCAGTTTTTCCACATCTGTGTGAAAGGGATATTGCTTAAGAAAGGAAAATAAGGACGAGGGAGGAGCCAGGGGGAGCTGTTTGTCAAATTTCTCAATAAAAGCTTGCTTTGCTGATAAAAGTTTGTGCTTATTAGGAATTGTGTCTCTCTGGTCTCGTGGTGTGGTTGAGAAAAGAAAAGGCCACAAACTTCAACCAGTCAGGCAGATTTGGATTTCTTTTAGGAGAGGGGTCATCAGGGAGCTTTTGAAGAACACTTTAGGGCGACTGCTCTGACAGCATCCTGTGAACTAACCACACACAGTTCCTTCTTTGTTTTTAATTTTAAAGAAAGGTATCATGGTATTAAGTGTGAAATACAGGTATTAATTGAAATATACCGTTATAAAGGGTGTCATGGAACATCACAATTGGGGTAAGTAATGAGACTGAGGAGAGAGCACTCCAGGCCTGCTATCAGATTCAGGGAAGAAATGAGCCTTTGTGTGCCAGTTCAACTGCCCAGGGCAACATGCTGCCAGGGGCAACATGTACTACTGGGACCTGTATGTCTGGAAGGGGCAAGATGCAGAAAGGTGCGGAGCACATCACCCAAAGAGACTTGTACCCTCATTTGGACTGTGGGTATGATGGAGTCAGCTCCAGCCAGCTCTCCATGATTACATTTTCAGAAATTCATGGAGTCTGTTTTTTAAAATAGCCATTTTGGCCAACAGGCATATGAAAAAATGTTCAACATCACTTGTAATCAGGGAAATGCAAATCAAAACTACCATGAGATACCATCTTACACCAATGAGAATGGCACATATTAAAAAAACTAGCAACAACAAATGTTGGCGAGGGTGTGGAGAAAAAGGAACTCTCCTGCACTGTTGGTGGGAGTGCAAACTGCTCCAACCACTATGGAGAGTTGTGTGGAGATTTCTGGACCTACTAAACATAGAGCTTCCATATGATCCAGCAATTCCACTCCTAGGTATTTACCCAAAGGACACAGAAACATCAATTCCAAAGAGCACCTGCACCCCTATGTTTATAGCAACACTACTTACAATAGCTAAGCTTTGGAAACAACCCAAATGCCCAAAAATAGATGACTGGATCAAGAAGATGTGGTACATATCCACCATGGAATATTACTCAGCATTCAAAAAAGATAAACACATGCAATTTGCAGCAACATGGATGGTGCTGGAAGGATCATGCTCAGCGAAATAAGCCAGAAAGAAAAAGAAAAATATCGGATGCTCTCACTCATAGCAGGAATCTAGAAAACTTAAATAAGGGACCAGGAAAATGAATAACTATAAGAAAGTGAAAATCAAAGTCAACAAAAAACTATGAACCAGAGACACTCTATGGGGACTGTGGGGCGGGAGGGGAGGGATTGGGGTCAAAATAAGGGGGGTGCAATTGTATGGGGAATATAAAATTTATTCAAAATAAATAAATAAATAAATAAAAATAGCCATTTTAATTTAAAATGAAATCTTAAATTTAAACTGAAATGTTAAATTAAATTTAAAATACAAATTTAATTTAAAGTTATCAGTAAATAAAATTATGCTTTGAAACAAGGGGTAACACATACTCAAAACTCTTCACTTATTACCTATGCTCTTGAGATGATTTACCTTTATAGTATTTAGGGGTTAGAAATACTACATAATTGTAAGCTATTATCTCTCTCTTCCCAACTCCATGTTCAAGGTTATCAACAAAATTTGTCATGGTGGGGGTATTTACACTTGGAAATCAGCAAACTTTGCAAACCAGGGCTTGGTTTCTGTTTTGCTGATTATCTAGATTTAAGGAAGTGAGAGGAGAAACGTCAACAAAGAGATTAAACCTAAAAGTGAGTCACATCTACAGTTCTCTGTAGAGGCCACATTTCAAGACCCTCAGTGGATGCCTGAAAATATATGTAGCTCCATACCCTATATAGTCTACGGTTTTGTCTGGCATGTACACATCTATGATGAAGTTTAATTTATAAATTAGGCACAGTAAAATATTAATCACAATAACATGCTGCAATAAAAGTTATGTAAAAATGGAGTCACCCTTTCTCCCTCCCTCTCAAAATCTCTTATTGGGCTTCATATTTTCTGATCAGAGTTTACCTTGGGAAGGAAAGTTTGAATGGGGTGGGAGTGGGGAGCAATGCTTTTTGAATGAAAAGATGAAAAAGAAAATACTCTTCCAGTATTTGAAAAACCATTGATTCGGCAAAGAAGGTGCTCCTGTCCTTGGTGAATGAATACGTTGTGACAGACTTAGTGCTGAAGCTGAAAAAAGGTTTCAGTTTAATGAATGTAACATACATAAATGTGTGAAAGAGCTTAGCAGATCACATAGATCATATATTAGATTTCTATTGACGATAAATTTATTGGGAAAGAGTGGATTACGATGACATTCCACTCATCAGATCATGATTGGGTTGCAACCACATGTGAACTCAAAAAAAAAAAAAAAAAAAAACCTTCTGTGAGAGTCAGTTGGCTCATGGAGTTTATAAGCAAGTGTACTGGCTATTATATTATTTGTGAGGTGTGTGCTATGTAAGAAAAATTTGAATTTATGCATACATTCATACACATCACTTTTTCTGTAGAACTGGCTGTCAGATATTTGCCATCACACAGCTAAGGGCGAAAACCTGCAAATTCATGTCTTGGAGAGGGGTTTATTCTCTCCATTGCTAAAACATAAAAGACTTAGCACTTTATTTAAAGACTCTGAACTAGATTAGATTCTGGATTAGTACATGTCATGCTCTCTGTCAATCCACAAAATTTATTCTTCTCCCGAAGTCCTGATTTCCTTCTGTTTTTATTCACTTCACATTTAACAACTGCTAGTTCTGCACTGGCTTTTCAATTTACAACCTTATTAATTTATGCCCTAACTCATTTTTAGGATAGAGGTTAAGTCCAGAAACTTTGTTCATGCCTTCTAAAGGTGTCCATGTGGAGTAGGTGCTCTAAATATATTCACTCAATTAGCCAGTGGGTCAATGTAGATTCATGTCTGCCTCTGCACCCAAATCTCTGTCAACCCAGGAATTCCGCAATGCTTGAACAACCCGTCTGTCCTCAAGGATCTCACAGTCTTTGACAGTGATGGTGATGAGAGGACCACCCAGGTTTGCTGAGTATCAAATTGTGCCAGATGCTATGCCAGGGACGCCGCATGTAATATCTAGACTTGCCAACATTAGTGAACATGGGGCTGGCTGATTTTTCAAAGAAAGTTCCTTGAGAATTTGCCTTGGTCATCCCAGTTCATAGGATCCAACATCCGATAATGTTGCAATGAATGCATTAGTGCATGAATCAATGATTGAATGGCCTAGCATCAGCATCTAGTTACACTTACAATCTGATAATGCCCACTGCACAGGCTTGAAACTCTTTCTTTGTCCAATGTCATTGCTCACCTTCTGCCATCACTATGCAAATGTCTCAAGCTCCTCCTAGAAAGCACTTGGCATCATTTAAAAGGGTTGCTCACTCCACTCACTAAGGGAGGCCCCTTAGGTTGGTAGTGAGCCCTGTACCAGGTGGTAAGTTTTGCATAGCCGGGGAGACTTCTCCCAAGAGAAGGGAGAAGATGGGAATGTGGCTGGGACTGGCAGTCTCACCTGCAGTGCTACTATCTCCTGCTCTCATCATCCTAGATGCTTCTGAGCCATGCACTGAGACTGGGCAGAGTTCTGCTGGCTGGAAAGCAGCAACAGGTGTCTTAGCATTCCAGTTTGAGAACTTGATGGTAATTTATGTCTATCATCTTTACCTTTTCTCAAGATAATAAAATTGGTAACAGGGCAGCTACAGTTGAAGTTTTCACCTAAAAGCTTAGATCCTAAATTGACCCGCAGATGCTTCCTTCTAATTTTATTCAGCCCTCTTGCTGATCCAATGATAGAAGTTTCTAGATAATTGTTATGCCTGTCGGGTTCAAAATGTGCTTTTTAACAATGCGTCTATTGTGGTAGAAAACATTTCTAAGGCAGATTAAATGCACTCCTGCTGTCCTCGACAGAGAAGGTTGAACATGATGTGACCTTCACTTCCACTACTACAAACCCATCTTTTCTGCTGGTAATTGCTGGTTTGGACTAAGATAATCATGTATTCAGTGGTTATATTTTTCTGTTTTAGGAGGGGATTTGAACAGGATCATGAAGACTGGACAGACTTCAACAGGCAGGGGAAGGAGAGAGAAGAAAGAAGAGTGGCTGCATGAAAGACAACAGATCTCAGAGCAGCTTTCCTTATGCTAGATACACTGTCCATCACTCTTACTACCTCACTCTTTTAACTGTTTCAGTTTGGTTTTGCAAGCAGTTATAAATCATATTCCAAAGGTCACAATTCTCTTATAAATAATTTCATTTCCATTCTCACTTCCTTTCTACTGTAGTGATTAAATCCAAAAAACTTGCTTTATTAGTCCGGTTTTTCTCACCCTATTTTTGTTTCTTTTCATGCTGCTATTTTACTTATTACTTTGCTTCTTTTGTAAATTCTTTAAAATGAGACTTCAAAGCCCTTTGTAAGAGTCTAAATAAAACACATACTTATACATAAATATATAAATAATACATATTTATATATTATGTATTTATTGTTTTCATTATTTTTTATTATTCATTATTCCTTTAAAGTGTTTTTTCCCTTTCCCCCATAGCAGAAAATCAATTTCTTTTCAATTACATAGTACCTCCTGGTCCAAGCTATGACCTCTTACCTTGACTGCTGAAAGAGACCCCTGAAGTATCTGTTGCTCCTACACTTGTCCAACTCCACCAGCCACACAATGAACATGTAGTCTTGTTGCAAGGCCACCTGGTGGTCAGAGTTGCTTTCTGGAGGCTCAAGATACCTGCTTATCGCAGGTCCCTTCACACACATGTAACACCAGGCCAGGTGTTTAACACCTCTGGATCTTTAGTTTCTTCAAATGGAAAATGGGCATGTTAAGAGTACCTACTTCAGGGGTCTCCCTGGTAGCCTAGGGGTTAATTCTCAGTGCTATCTCCACTACAGCCTGAGTTTGATCCCCAGCCAGGGAGCTAACCCACATGGCACAGCAGACCTTTCTTGTCTCGCCCGCTGCTCCCCTTAACAGTGTGTTTCAGTAAATCCGCCTGTTCTGCTTCCTACTCTGTCTCTGGTGAATCCTCTCACCTCCCTGCACGTCTGGCCTACACCCCAGGTCTTCTACACAAAAATAAATTTTTTTTAAAAAGTTCTACATCAGATGAATGTCCTCAGAATTAAATAAGATAGTATACATATATTACTTGGAACAGTACTAGGCATGTATATTGGCTTAGAGAAATTTCTTAAAATATATATCAAATTGTTCAAAATCAGAATATCCAACCCTAGATCACAGGGGTCCTTTAGATCTTGATCTGCCTCAACCCCTTATTCACTATGCTCCAGTCACACAATCTTTGGTTGTTTCTCAAACCCACTATGCTCTTTCACAACTCACGGCCTTTGCACATGCTGTTCCATCTGTCTGGCCTCTTCACTAGGTTTCACTTGGCTAATGAACCATCCTTTAGCTTTCAGCTGAAATGACACTTCCTAATCTGACCAAGCCCTGCACAGCTACTCAGGCTTACTTTATCCATATCCTTGTCTTTCCTTTCAAGCACTTAGTACAATGTAAAATTACATATTTGTTTATTTAATATTAATCTCCCCCATTAGAAAGTGAACACCTTAAAACTAGGGAACAGTTTATTCTGGTTGTGTCTCCAAGCCTAGCACAGGGGCAGAGCTTCATAGCTATCTGTTGAACAAATGGTAATGAGTGGCTGAATTAAGGAACTTGGAAGATGAACATTGTTCTTTATTGAATTCTTTCGCATTTAAAAAAAAATCTATTTTTTTCCTCCCGAAGGAATTTTAGGACCTCCCTGGTGGCCTAAGGTTTAAGTCTCAGCACTATCACTGCTACAGCCTGAGTTTGATCCCTGGCCAGGGAGCTAACCCCCATGGTGCAGCAAACCTCTCCTGTCTGACCCACTGCTCCCCTCAGCAGTAGATTTCGGTGTATCTGCCTGTTCTTCTCCCAACTCTGTCTCTGATGAATCCTCAGCCCCGCACTTCTGGCCTACACCCCAGCTCTTGTATGCATAAATAAATCTTTTTTTAAAAAAAGAATTTTAAGATTTATTTTATTCTCCACCCCCCCCCCACACACACACATCAAACCACCCTTGCCCATACTTTCACATTCTTAATGTCTGCTACATACTCAGCATTATGTACTGGACTCTGCTAAACAAAAGAAATGGGAGACCTGAAATCTTCAAGTCCCACCTCTACAGGGATATTAGAAATACTAGATGGACATAATAACACAGAAGATAATTAAAAATATGACAAGGCTGTGAACAGTTACTTGCCAAAAGAATGACACACTCAAAGGAATTCATTAAGATGAGAGCAGAGGGAATCACTCAGGGAAAAATCATACAGACGGGAATTTTGGGCGGGTCCTCAGGGTGAATAAGAGGTAAAGAGGAAAGGGGCATTTTCTGCAAGAGAAACTCAGTGTGAAGAGGTAGTGAGGACAATGTATTGGGGAGGGGTATGTGCAGAGAATGACCTGGTGATTCATGTGGGGGAGTGCAGCAGGGGAAAGGAAAGGAGAGAACCCTGGAGGATCCCATAACCGGGGTATGAAAAGTCACATTCTTTTAGATGGTCAATGTGTTCATCTTGATATTCAGCATTTTTCCTAGTGTTTTACATTCAGTGGTGTCTGTTGAATTAATTACACTGAATAAAAAAATCTGAAACAGAAAAGACTCATGTCAGAGGAACTGTTGGGGAAAATTCTCTTTTGAAAGAAATCCCAAATGGATTCTCAGGAGAAATGTCCAGATTTTCAAGAGTTACATAAAGAGTTTCAAACTATGAATAAGATTGCTGTTATATAACTCTTACTAGGAATGAATGACATCTTGATCTAAAAATTTAAAACACCTAGTGGAGACAATACACAAACACACACGATGAGTAATACCACTGTCATAGTCAAGAATATAGTCTAATAAATCAAAATTAATGAGCTATCTTTAAAAGATAGACTAGAACTACCCAGGAAACTGTTGGGATAGTTTAACACTTTGATAGAAAAAAACTTTATAAATTAGTGAGTATTTTGCTGGATACTGAGAATGCCTTCATAACATTCAATATTAACTCTATAGATTTATAAGAACTTTTAGAAGTAGGAAGAGATTTAGTCCTTAAGATAAAAGACACAGTTTTAACTATGAGCTTCAACATGGCTTTTAATGTGGAGATTCTAGATTAGAGTGGTCCATAAATGCTTTCTTCAATGATGAAAATACTCTCTGTGCTATCCTGTACAGTAGCAGCTAATCAGATGTGGGTATTGAGCACTTAAATGTGGCTAGTGTGACTAAGAAACTGAATTTTTAATTTAAGTTTTTAATTTATTTAAATAAAATGTAAATAGCCATGAGTCACCAGAGCTACCTTAGTGGATTGTACAGTGCTAGAGGCTGGGCTTTGCAAACACAGGCAGAAGCCTAACATGCCCTTCTCAGAAAGCCAGTTGCAGGTAATAGGAGAAAATGTTGCAGGATAAGATGGAAAAGAAATAGAGAAAGACTATAGGAAATGAGAGAAAAATATCACTTTTTGCAGATGATACAATAGTGTAAACAGAAAATGTAAGATCAACCAAGAGCATACCAATGATGTAAAGCCAGAAAAGGGAATGAATGGGGCTATAATGCAATGCTGAAAAAAATATTTAAGAATTTACCTAGGCAGGTAAATAAAGTATCTAGTGAAATATAAATTATAAGATCACAGTGGGAAAAATAAAGAAATAGCTCAACATAGTTATAGTCTTTCCTTTGATTTAGGAAATTTAGAGTAATATCAGTAACATTAGTCTATAAAAATCGAACACACACATTAACATAAGAACAATTAAATTCCTGCATGCATACTCTAGAATGTGATAAATCATGGGCAAAATTAATAAGAAAAAATAAATACATAATAATACAGGAAGATTGGAGGAGGATGTAATAATCAAATTTAAGGATATATTATAAAATGATCTATAGCAAAACTGAATTTTGCTGAATCAAAGCCAGGAATAAGGCCCTAATAAAAGAGTGATTCCCGAGATGGATTTAAGCAGCAAACAAAATGAAAAAGAATTAAGGACACAATAATGGATACAGAAATCACCATTTAAGAAATGCTAGTGGAACAATCTGGTACCAATGTGAAAAAAAGTAGATTATATCTCTTACTCACCAAATATGATGATACCTTCCAAACTAGTAAATGAACTAATTAAACAGAGAGCTTAAAAAGATACTGCATTTATCCCAGCTAGTAGAGAAATTCATGACTATTGAAAATCTAAATTTATAAGACTCAAAGTAGTAGATTCAAATATTTTTAATCTATTTAAAGTCACCTTAATAAAAAGCAACAAAATCAATACAAAGGGGCAAAAGAAAGCTTTAAATTATAATAAATGCAATGGATACATACTTGAATTCCAAAATAGTAATGTAATGTACATTGCATATAAATACATGTTTATGTATTTATGTTTACACATGTCATGTACATTGTATATAAACAATACATTTTTATATATGTTGCGAAATAAACATGATCGTCATCAGTGATGAGACACCATTTAACAGTTAAAGAGGGGAAGGAAAAGGAACATAAATGAATAAGTGATAACCCTGTACCAGGCATCATGCAACAGGGAATGTACAGACAAACCAACAGGGGAGGGTGTTCAGTCTCATGAATAATTAAAAACGGGATTCAGAATAACTATGTACTTAAAAAACAATACTGGCAGGCTTGGGGTGAAGGGTAGGGGCCTACATAGCCACTGCTGGGGCCACTGACTTCAGTGTTTCTGTAGACTGCTTGAAAACATGGAACACGAGCTATAAGATCTTTTGATCCTTAATTCCTCCTTGGGACTATATTTCCAAGAAAACACTCGAAAGACACAAAGAAAGAAAAGTGAGCAAAGTGAACCAGGTTTCTAGTAGTCTATTATTAAGAACCAAAGTTGGATTGATTTAAATATCCAATCATGGAGAGACACATTAAGTAAATCTGGTACAGCACCTCAATGGGATTCTATCAAGTTATTAAGAACTATGATCATGTGACTAGAAATGTAAATATGGAATAATTTTAATTTTAAAAAAAGTTTAAGAAAACTAAAAAAGAGGGCTCGGCAAAACACATCAGAGTACTGAAGTTGATGACGGTGAGTCAAAGCCCGGCCCTGGAACACCCTCCGAGGCAGGGAAACGTCAGCCGAAAGCAGCAGCATCTGCCTGCACAGCTGTCTAGTAAGGCTTTTAATTCTATCAACAGATCTTGCACTCAAGAATGCTCCTGACCTGTTCCCATCCAAATGACCTGTTCTCATCCAAGCTGGTACAGACTGAGAAATACAATAGCCCCCCTTATCCATGGGGGAAATGTTCTAAGAACTACAGTGAATGCTTGAAACCCTGAATAGCACAGGACCTATATATACTACGTTTTTCTATATGCATACATACCTATGATAAAGTTAAATTTATAAATTAGGCATGGTAAAAAATTAACAATAGAATAATTACAAAAATAAATGGTAATGAAAGTTATGTAAATGTGGTCTCTCGTATGTAATATTTTTGGACCTAGGTTGACCTCAAATAGCTGAAAGCATGAGAGGCAAAACAGATAAGGAGCCCAGAGTTGGGGCGCGTGGTGCTTGAGGAGACTACTATAATCAGAAAAATTTTTGATCTACTCCTATTTTTGGTACACATCCTTTTGGGTTTTGCTTTAAGAATAAAGGAGTGGCCATGTACAAACTATGTTTGTACAATTCCAGTTGGAGGATTTAAGTCATTGCTTCCTAAAAATTACATAAGTGACCAAAAGCATTACAACTAGAGCACTGCCAACAAGAGCTGGATGTGTAACTGCCTGCCACGATCACCACGTCTGTCCGTGACGCACAGCCTGGGCTGTTTCATCTCCCCAGGAGGGCAACTGAGATAGTCTCTGGTGAGTATCCTAAGGCCATGTGAAGTCCATTGCAGCAAAAACTTTTGTGCAATTACCATAAAGGTAGACAATTTTAAAAGGCAGATTAAAGGGAGGAAATTCTGTTGAGATTCATCTGCACAAAGAATCTGGTAAGTGTACACAGTCACCACGCTGTACATTCGCTCTAGGAAGTTCATTCATCTCTTGGCGCAGTGGCCACCATCCCAAAACTGACAACTAGTTCCATGTCTTTGCCCAAATGTCCTAACAGGATAGAATGTAAACACTTCTATTCAGGGCTGAAATGTCTGTGCTCCATCTCTTACGAGGCCTGGCTTTGTACATCTGTATCTCCCTTTGTAACTGACTCAGATCCTTGGTCGTACTTCTTGCCAGCCCATCACCCTGCCCACCCCATGGTAAGCAATCCATAATGGCGAGCACCTGAGTTCATCAAGCTACAACGATCAGTAAATTCACAGCAGTGCCACCTCTTAGAGTTGGTACACACTGAAAAATACAACAAAATAAAACAAGTCCTAAACAGGTGGATATGAACAGACAGCTGCCTGGTGGACCAATGAAAGAGACAGGAATTTAAGCTCTCTGGCAGCTAAGGCCTTCTATTCCTGCTGGAAGCCAGGAGGGTGGTGTGAAGAGCACAGGCTCTGGAGTCTACTGTCTAGACATAAATGCTGGTTAAGACACTTACTGTGTGGCCAGGATCAAATTGCTTTACTGGGCCTCAGTTTTTTCGTCAGTATACTGGGAGTAATGATGGCTGGTAAGATTAAGATTAAAAAATGTACAGATAGGCGCGCAGACCTCTCCTGCCGCCCGCTGCTCCCCTCAGCAGTGTACTTTGGTCCTTCTGCCTGCTCTGCTCCCCGCTCTGGCTCTGGTGAATTCTCTCACCCTCCCGTGCTTCTGACTGTACCCAGTGCTTGTATGAATAAATAAATAAATCTTAAAAAAAAAAAAATAAAAAAAAAATAAAAAATGTACAGATAACAGTAGTGCTTAATAAATGTTAGGTATCATTATTATTCATCATTCACTAAGAGTACATCTTGGGTTTAGATCTGAGCCCACAGAAAAAGATTATGGGTTAGTAGAAGCAAAGATAGGGAGAGAAGATCTGGAAGAAAGGTCAGGATGCCATCAGCAGCAAAACAAATGAACTACTGCTACCTCTGAGGCCTCTCCTGCTGCCTTGGGTTCTGAGCACCCTTCTAGTTCCTTCCTCCTTAAGGTCCAGTTTTCACGTGATAGCCACTTAGTCTCTAGCCTTCTGTTTTTTTCAGCATTCTTGTCAATATGCATTCTTGAGATAAATCCCTAACACTTGAGATCATTCTGATAGGACTATTTGCCTCTCTGAAACTAAGATCAACTAAGGGCAGTCTTTGTTTTTCAGCTGAAGATGGGAAGAACTAATGCAGTTGGGTTTAGTCATGGCAAAGCCAGGTTGCACCAGACAGGGCTCTGGACGGCCAGCACCATGTTTTTTCCAGCTCAACTTCCTCCTGGCTTGTGGAAGGCTCTCAGGTGATGCTACTGCTGTCTTAAATCTGCTTTCCTTGGACATTTAGACTTTCCCCACCTCTCAAGGGCTTGTAGCAGCAATTGTGGGCAGGGTTTTCTGGCCATGATGCAGTTCTCTCCATTTTTAAAATAAATAACAGAAACCAAAGGATGTGCATGGGCTTCAGATATTTCTTTGCATGCTCTTTAGCGCTCCCATTCCTACTGTTGTCTCGCCTTCTCTGGCTGTGCCCGATTCTTTGTCACTGGAACCCCTTACAGAGAAGGCTGAAAGGGACTAAGAATTTAGCTCCACAGTCATTTCCTTGGGTCTCTGAAAAGCTCTCCCTCCCTCTTAATTAGCAGTCTCAGCTTCTTCCTTGTCCTGCTTTTTTCTCCTTTGCCTTACAAAACCCATTTTGTCATCATCCGTAAGCCTCCCTTTTCCCCAATCAGTAGAATTTACCAACTTCTCTGCTTAAATTTCAACCCCATAATGTCTTCCCCACCTTTACCCGTCTTCCCCTTAGATTGTAAGGGGTCATCATTTCCCCATCATCTCCTTTTTTATTCTTATTTAGACTTTCTGGCTCTCAGTCCTTTAGGACTCTTTTTCCTGCCTCAAATAGTATCTGGTAATATAGTATTCTTAGGCTCTTTTTCTCTTGATTTTGGGCTGAGATCCAATCCCAAATTGCCTTCCCATAGTTACCTTTTCTTATCTCTTTTAGTAAATCTCTCAGCACTGCTCAACACCCCACAGAGTGGTGGCTTCTGTCTTCATGTTTTATGTTCCACACAAAATGGGTAGAATTTCCTTATTCCCTCAACTACAGATCACCCCAAAAGAACTCTTGGTTTGGCTATGATACCAAAGCACAGACAATGAAAGTAAAATTAGATCAAGTGGGCTACATCGAAATATAAAACTTCTGTGCTTCCAAGGACACAATCAACAGAGTGAAAACACAATGCATGGAAAGGGAGAAAATATTTGCAAATTGTATATCTGATAAGGGGTTAATATCCAGAATATATAAAGAGTTTCTACAACTCAACAAAAACAAAACAACCTGATTGAAAAGTGGTCAAAGTGCTGAATAGGTATTTCTCCAAAAAAGATACACAGATGGTTAATGAGTGCATGAAAAGATGCTCAAGTCACTAATAATTAGGGATAGGCAAATCAAAAGCACACTGAGATACCATCTCATACCCATTGGGATGGCTATCTAAGAAAGAAAAAACAAGCATTGACAAGGACATGGAGAAACTGGAACTCTTGTATACTAGTAAAAGGAATATAAAATGGTATAGCAGCTAGAGAAAACAGTATGACAGTGCCTCAAAAAGTTAAAAGTAGGGCCTCCCCAGTGGCGCAGCGGTTGAGCGCTGGGTTGCGAAGCTGCCCGCAGCCTCTGTGGCGCCGGTTCGATCCCCGGCTGCTCCCCGGCCACCGGAGGAGGGTCCCACATGGCCCGCAGACCTCTCCTGCCTCCCGCTGCTCCCCTCAGCAGTGTACTTCGGTCCTTCTGCCTGCTCTGCTCCCCGCTCTGGCTCTGGTGAATTCTCTCACCCTCCCGCGCTTCTGACTGTACCCAGTGCATGTATAAACAAAACAAACAAATAAATAAATAAAACATGCCTCTAGAAAATTAAAAAAAAAAAAAAAAAGTTAAAAGTAAAACTATTGTCTGATCCAGCAATTCCAGTTCTGGGTATATGCCCAAAACAATTTAAAGTAGGTACTCAAGAAAATACACCTATGTTCATAGCAGCATTATTTACGGTAGCCAAAAGATTGAAGCAACCCAAAGTGTTCATTGACAGATGAATGAACAAAACGTGAGCTATAAATTACAATGGAGTATCATTTAGCCTTTAAAAAGGAAAATTCTGACACACACTACAACATGGATAAACCTTGAGGACATTACAATGAAACATGTCAGTCATATAAAGACAAATACAACATGGTTCAACTTTTATCACTATTTAGAATAGTCCAATTCATAGGGACAGAAAGTAGAATGATACCCCAGGGTGAGGGGGAGATAATACTGGGGAGTTGTTGTCTAAAGGATATAGAGTTTTAGTGATGCAAGATGAAGATTTCTGGAATTTGGTTGTACCACAATGTGAAGTATTTAACACTAGTGACCATATGCTTAAACATGGTTCAGGTGGTATATTTTATGTTACATGTATTTATCACAATTAAAAAAAAAAAAAAGAGCTCCTTGGTCACAGCCTGGTTCAATTTCCCTATCTGTAAATAGGATTAGTTAGTACCTACCTCATAGACCACGGTGAGGATTAAGTAAATGACTACATGTGAAGTGTTTATAAGCGTGCCTGGTACAAAGTATTGTTCCATAAATGTCAGTCATCACAGCAGTAATAATAATGATATCTTGTGCAAGAGGCACTTTCCTATGTTTCAGCATTTAGTTTTCCACCGCAAATAAAGCTGAAATCTTACAGATGAGGAAATAGAGGGTCAGAGAGGCTAAGTGATCTGCTTGGGTCACAAAGTCAGTGGGTGGCAGGATAAAGATGAAATTGGGCTCCGATGAAGTCCAGTTGCCTTGGAGAGATGTAAGCAATCATCATGCTGGCTCTGGTTCAAGTCAAAACTGGATCTGATGTCCCAATTGTGAACTAGGGGCGGGGGAGGCTGTGGTAGGGATGGCTAAGAAGCTTGGCTATGCTCCAGGCCAACAACCCACCAGCTAAAGAATCCCAACTGTCTTCACCCTCCTCCCACATCCATCCTGCCCCAGGGATGAGACCAGCTGGATCCAACAAAGAGAACACAAGACAAAACTGGGAAGCTGGTCTCAGAGGTGACCGTGGTCCCAAGCAGATGGAAAGGACCAGAGGGGAGACCTCAGAAGCCTGTGGTCAGGGCCCGCCGGACTACCCTCAATAAGCCCAAACCAAGAGACCAAAACCCATGTTACCTAGCCACACACAGGGAGCATGCATCCTAGAAAATGAAAGCTCAGGTAGGTGGCCCATGCTCCCCCTCTGGACACATATGGGGCCCACGCTGATTTCCTTGGAAAATTCCTGAGAATTGAAGCAGGGGGCAGAAATTCAGTTCCTGATTTTCCTCAGAGGGCTCAAAGGGGTGTGCCGACAGGAACTTTCTAATATCTTGCTTTTGGGGTTTATAAAGAAATCATTTCTCCTCCCCGTCCTACTCCAGCTTCGAAAACACCGCAGGTGGCCTTGGGTGGCCTATTGTCATTTCTTGTCAGAACCTGGTAGCGGGGTGTCTTTAATCCAGAGGAAAGGGCAGCACCTGGCCAGAGGGGCTTGCTGCCCCCCGCCCAGAGCTGCCCAGCTAGGAGGGGTGTGTCAATGGCTGTCACAGGAGAAGACTTGGCACCAGGGGGCCCTGAAGCGTAAAAGAACCAAAAACAGGATTTTAATATTTGGGAATTTTTTTTTTTCCCTCTCAACATTGGGAGGGGCTCTGTAAACATACACTCAACTTGGGCCCTTCTCTATGGAAAAAGAGCTTAAATAAATCCTTTCTCAGAGCACAAAATCCTCCTCTCCTACCCATTTTTTTTAATATTAGGCAAGTAATACATATTCATCATCAGAGAAAATAAATTAGAAAATGCAGACAGAAAAATTTAAATCACTGTAAACCCTACCTTCCAGATGTAATCCCTGTTAACACTTTAGGTAACCATTTCCAGACTTCAATCAGTACACATGTAAGCACATCTATCTATCTATCTATAAAACTTTTGGGAAAATTTTTTAATAATTAACTGTAAAAATTATCATTGCATGCCAACAATATAGAACTGCATTGCATTTCTAATGAACTACAGTGTATAAGTATACGACATATTTTACATTATATAATTTACTTCGTCTCTTATTAGACATCTACTTCACAGTGGTCAACCAAGACTTTATTTATTTCAAGATTTTCACAACTATTGACAGGCTATTATCTATAGGTTTTCCACTCTCATCTAACTGCTTAAGAGTAAACTACTAAAATTGGAATTACTGGATCAAGACACTTTTGTAATATTCATAAATTTATCTCCCTTATCAGTCTGTATCATTGATACACAAATTTCCCTAATGTGCAGACCTCTGCTGTGCTTATAACCTGAACTAGCCCTTGGTTTTCTCAAACACAGTTCTCCATCATAAGTTGCAAAACAAAACTCCTTTAAGCCCCTTGTCTATGATCTCAAAATGATTCATCAGCATTTAAGAGGTACACAATTTTATTTTTACTTTATTAATCGCTAAACAGAGACCCACCTGTCAGATATACCAGGACACTTGCATGCAAAATACATTTGTGCAAAATTACACTCAACTGCACACCTTTTGATCATTCCTCATTCTCTGTACCTCCACCTGTTTGTCCTCTTTTCCTCCTTTCCTTCCTCCATCCATCCACCAATCTTCCTTCCTCTCCCTTTTTTCCCCAAAATCTCTTTCCTTTCAGTTTGCTCCCTTCTTTTTCTCCCCTCTTCTGCCTTCCCCCATCACCTCTCCCTCCCTGAAACAGTGAGGACCCACCATCAGAGCAGACAGTGCCAGAACTGAGCGAACACCCCAGCTCCCAGAGAGTGGGATAAGCTGTCTGTGAAATCTTTAGTTCTGGTATTCATTATTTAAGTTCTGTGGAAACGGGTTCGCTTTGAAGTCTCCTGACTCATCCTCCTCTTTAACTTCTTATTTCCTGTAAATGATCCATTAGTCCTTGGCAAGGTTCATATCACACAGCATTCTCATCCAAAGGGTCTGCTCTACAACCCTGGACAATTCTAACACCGCCTTCTGCAGTGGAACTCGAAGCAAGATGAGGATGTGTAGACACTGCCTTCTGAAGAGTTGCTTCATCCAACCCTCACGCCACCTCAGATTAATGTGAAGCACAAGCTCCATTTGCCTGATAAAAAGTGGCTAAGACATTTATGTTCATAATGGCCAAGATTATTCTACAGATGAACATTTTTCTAAGGCTAGTCCCATAAGTTAGCCAATCCATTCTTCCAAGGGAGAAAATTCCCCCTCATTCATTCTACTATAGACCTCTTTGTCAAAACAAAACAGCCAGTTCACCATGGCATGAAGATGTTGAAAAGAGGGGCCTCCCTGGTGGTGCAAGGGGTTAAGACACAACGTATGAAACTGTCTGCAGCCACAGAAGAATGAGTTTGATTCCCGGCCAGCCAGGGAGCTACCCACATGGCACAGCAGACCTCTCCTGTCTCGCCCGCTGCTCCCCTCAGCAGTGTACTTTGGTCGACCTGCCTGTTCTGTTCCCTAATCTGTCTCTGGTGAATCCTCTCACCCCCCACACCTCTGGCCTGTACCCCAGCTCTTGTATTAATAAATCTTAAAAAAAAATGTCGAAAAGAGAAACAAATGGAGATTATAGACAGTTCTCTAAGTTTTCAAACTTTCTGCCCCTAATGCGGCATGCATAGATAAGCACCAACAGCTACGTGAGAAAAGCCTGAGTCTCTTCACAGGGAGCTACAGAACTCTTGTGAATTTCAGAGACCAAACAAGTCAATTACAAAGCTTCTTCTTTTTTTTTCTAATTTTATTTTTATATTCCCTATACAATTGCAACCCCCTTATTTTGTCCCATCCCTCCTTCCCCCCACCACCGCCCATAGAGTGTCTTTGGTTCATAGTTGTTTGTTGATTTTGCTTTTTTCTTTCTTATAGTTATTCTTTTTCCTGGTCCCTTATTTTTTTTTTCAATTTTAAAAAATTAATTAACTTTATTTTTAGACCAGTTTAGGTTTAGAATTACAGAAAAATTGAAGACCAAGTACATAGTTCCATATCCCCCCCATTCAACCCGGTTGTTTTCCTTGTTATAATTTTCCATCAGCGTGACACATTTGTTACATTCCTGGACCCTTATTTAGGTTTTCTAGATTCCTGCTATGAGTGAGACCATCCGGTATTTTTCTTTTTCTTTCTGGCTTATTTCGCTGAGCATGATCCCTTCCAGCTCCATTCATGTTGCTGCAAACTGCATGTGTTTATCTTTTTTGATTGCTGAGTAATATTCCATGGTGTATATGTAACACATCTTCTTGATCCAGTCATCTGTTTTGGGGCATTTGGGTTGTTTCCAAAGCTTAGCTATTGTAAACAGTCCTGCTATAAACATAGGGGTGCAGATGCTCTTTGAAATTGATGTTTCTATGTCCTTTGGGTAAATACCTAGGAGTGGAATTGCTGGATCATATGGAAGCTCTATCTTTAGTAGTTTGAGGAACCTCCACACAGCTCTCCATAGTGATTGGACCAGTTTGCACTCCCACCAGCAATGCAGGAGAGTTCCTTTTTCTCCACATCCTCGCCAGCATTTGTTGCTGCTAGTTTTTTTTTTAATATGTGCCATTCTCACTGGTATGAGATGGTATCTCATTATAGTTTTGATTTGCATTTCCTTGATTGCAAGTGATGTTGAACATTTTTTCATATGCCTGTTGTCCATTTGTATTTCCTCTTTGGAGAAGTTTCTTTTTAGCTCTTCTGCCCATTTTTTGACTGGATTATTTTCTTTGTTTTTGTTGAGTCTCGTCAGCTCTTACAAAGCTTCTTCTTTAAGAAAAAAATTAAATTGGGCTGAAAAAGTTCTATCTGCAAAACACTAAATCTCCTCTCTCTTTTTCTCCCCTGACTGGTGGGAGCCGAACGCTATCCCTTTGATATCACAGCTAATAAAAGTATGAATTATTGACTGCTCATGTTAATGCTAAATTTTACTACCACCATATTTCAAAATGAAATTATTCTAACATCCATGCCTCAAATTAAGATATGTGATAATATATATTGTCATTGGAAAATGTCTTAGGTTCAGATGATTAAAGGCTGATTCCCCTGGAGAGTAAACACTGGCCATAGCTTCTTATTGGCTAAAACTCTCCTCATCCCTCCAAATAAATTTAAGTATTGATGACATCAGGGAGTGTTGCCTGCTTATCAAAGCAAATCTGGGGTGACCGGTGGGAACACTTAGTAGTCAAAGTGGTTGGTATGTCTTAAGTGAAGGGTTGTCAAAATATACCTTTCTTCTATGATTCACAGAAACGAAAGACCTGTAAAAAAGCTGAGTATAGAGTAAGCACTCACACATCGCTGGATTCCCACTCTGTCATGCTGGCTTCAAGTTCTCATTCTGCTTTAGCCCCCAGGACTCGAAGAGTGTCCTTTGGGAGCACATGCAAATTTCCAGTGCCCAAATGTCCATCTGTGCAATACAACCTGCAGTTCATTTCTCAGAACTCAACTCTCTGCCCATGTCCTAATGTCCTCAAGGCTGCCCTAGTGCCCTTGGTAACCTTCATCCAGGGGGAGAGGCTGGGGGTAGAATGTGAGTGAAAGGTGAGGCCTAAGTCTGCCTGTCAGTGCCCAGGGGGTTCCCGTGTACAGCCTTACATTCCATAAAGAACAAGACCCTCCAACACAACTGGAAGATGTAACCTTTTGCTCTAAACTTTCAAACGGCAAAGTTTTGCCAGCTTCCTCCAGGCCTACCAGTGAGAGTTTCGTCACCATGCAGCAAGGGCACGCATGTCAGCAGCCCCTGAACTCCTGTCCAGTCCACAGCCTGGGACAACCACATTGAGAATCTAACACCATGTTAAACATCACTTTCCACAGTTCCTTCCACTTGGGATGAGAAGAAGATCCAGTGTGTGTAAGGGCTCATTTGACTGTCTTGTCACTTTCTAAGCACAAACTAGGGAACAAAACATAAAATTAAATTCTCAGCAACCACAAGACAAGAACATCATTCTCCCCTCTGTAGACTCAGAGCGTTATGCACAAAGAAAGAAAGAACACAGTGCCATAAAAACAGCTCCAGTGCTTTCTGATCTGTTCTCTCATTTAATCTCACCATTCCTTAATGTTCCCATCTTAATTGCAGCTATAGAGTCTGAAAGTCCTCCAGAGGTGCTAAAATACGAAAGAATTTGAAGCATTATTTAATATTAACTTGAGGCAACAGAGAAGGAGTTTCAGGCCTCTTAAAATAAAAATTTAACCTTTAAACCACTCACACCCTCAGAGTCTGCATGAGACTTAGCAAACTAAGTCAGTCGAAACTTTGACGAAGGCAGTGGACTGCTGTAAAATGTAAATAAGTCCTCACTGGCATCTCTAGCGTTTTGTGTTTTCATTTTCAAACTGGAGTGTAATTATCTCTTATTTACTAGAGTCACAAACACTGCCAAAGGGAAAATAAACCATTTCTTTTGAGATGAAGTTGCTGACAAAGGTTTGACAAAGAAAAATAATTAATAGTTTAGTGCTGGCACAGGGCGAGTCCTGGAGCAGTGAAGGGAACTTTCCAGGCACTTGCCAGGCACGGACGCCCTGTGGCTGGCAGATTTCCGGGGCACCCGCCAAGGAAGGGCATGGTGCACCCGGGTCCTGAGAAACTTAGAGGCTCCTAAAGAGACTTAGACTACGCCTGGGACAAAAGTCCAGAAGGCTGCAAACATCCTCCCTTCATCATGGTGTTTTCCAGAAATTGCTTTGCTCTCCGGTTACAAATGCGTTCCTGTTTAGGAAAGCTGTGTCTATCTTTCAACTGGGGGCTCTGGTGTTCTCGACATCTGGTTCTGAGGCTCTGCTGTTCAGCATTGAATCCAGAAATGGTGACAAGAGAGCCTGAGGGACAGAGAACCCAGTGCCCATTTCCTGGAGCTGGCCCACAGCGCTTCTCACCTGGTCACAACTGCACCGAAGGCCTGTGTGGGAAAGTGTAGGAGAGCACTACCCAGGTCCAAGGAGGAGGAAGGAGAGGAAGAGGCTTCTGCCTCTTAAAAAGTGAGTTTGGTGGTTCCTTCTTTATTTTTTAAGTAAACTCTAAGAGTCTTCTTAATACACAGTATTGAATTCTACCAGCTGGCCCCTCTAGATTTTCATGTGTCTATTGTGGATGCTAGGAAGATTGTAGTCCCAGAACAATAAGAGCTATCATTTAAAAAAATTATTAATAGCAAGGGATTTACTTGAAATGACTCTACATTTGTATCTCCTGTGATAATCCTTTCCCTTCCCTGAGGGATGCAGACAAGTTTTGTGATGGTCCTTTTAGGGTAAATGTTGGTGACTGACAAAAGTTCAGGTGTTAAAGTGAGGCGATTTGATTTCCAGCCTTGACAAATCTCTCATGCCTGAACCTCTGTTTCCTCTTTGTGAAATGGAGCGAATATCTGTGCAGCAGAATGGACAGGGATTATGCTGCCCAGTTATCCCTTGTATGCCCAATGACACAGCACAGGCAGACATCCATGCCCAATGCCTGGCATGGCATGGGTACCCAGTACATGAAGGCTATTGCTATTACTGTTAATAATATCAGCCATAAGAACAAAATAATAAATGTTACTGACCCCAGAGAGCAATTTCTAATTCAAGCTTCACTACCTCAAATTAACTCAGCTTCCCCACCCACCTCACCCTCTGCTCACAGACTTTTTGAAAAGCCCCAAGATCAAATTTGGCTGCAGCTTTAGGAATATTGATCAAATCTTGGCTTTAGGAATATCCACGAAGAGTTTCTAATTCCAGGAGAACTACTAACAGAGTGGAAGAAGAATTTGGGGAATCTGAATAAAGGGAAGGTCTGTTCTTGGCTATAGCAGGACCACTTGCTCCTGCAAATATTATTTCTTGGCTATTGGTATCTTTTGTCCTGTTTTCTGCAGGCAGAAACCTCTGGGAGATAGGGACCATCGGGGCCCACGCATGTTTTCAGAGCATGTTGGTACATCGTGTCCTTGCTACGTAGCCTGGCACATTAATAGCAAAACAGACCTCTCTTTTGACACACTTTCTTTGTGGACTCAGCGGGACCTAGGGCTTGGGGCTGAGCCTTCCCCTCACTGGGGCTGGTGAATTGCTTCCTGGAGCCCCCTGGTGGCCCTTTCCATATTCACGCCATGTGCTCACACCCTCTGGGGCAGGGAGAAAGGGGCTTTAAAAGATACACCATGAGCTTCCCACTGGCAGCCCTCACCCACTGGGACACCTCACAGTCTTAGGGCAGGCAGCATGTGCCTGTGGAGGCTCATACAAAATCAGCATCTGTCTCTACTGTCAGAGTCTCTGAAGCACCTACCACATGCCAGGTCCCATGCTGGCCATGAAGAGTAGAGGGTTATGATTGAGTCCCTGCTCTCAGGAAGCTTCCAGCCCATAGGAAGAGGCAGACCCATGACCCAAGAAAGACAATACAAGGAGAGGTACCAAGTTATGTGGGAAACCTGGGGTCAATGCCAGTCTCCTATGACTTTCCTATGACAAAGGCATCAGGGAGAAGGTAAAGTTAAATTGAATCTTCGAGTCTTTTCTTAGAGACCAGGAAACAGGCAGAGAAAGGAGGGAAGATATTCCAGATAGAGGAATC
This sequence comes from Talpa europaea, assembly GCF_964194135.1. Taxonomy (NCBI): domain Eukaryota; kingdom Metazoa; phylum Chordata; class Mammalia; order Eulipotyphla; family Talpidae; genus Talpa; species Talpa europaea. The sequence continues at coordinate 35,856,610 of NC_140073.1, read as the reverse complement.
AATACACCCCAAAGCCCAGACCTATTTGGGGAATGTGGAGGGGGAGGTGGGAGTCTTCTACATCTGTAATTTTCCAAACTGTACTGAGGCTTCCCACAGACATTTGATACTAATTTCACAGATGCTGAGGCTAAGAGAAAACTGTAGTAGCCATTTGTGATCCACTGACTGACACAAGTTGCTGTGTGCATCTCCAATCTAACCATGAAAAAACATCAAACAAATTCCAATAGAGAGGCAGCCTACAAAATACCAGTCTGCTGGAAAACTGTCATCAAGATCAAGGAAAATCTGAGAATTTGTCACAGCTATAAGGAGCCAAAGGAGATGTGACAGCTACATTTAATATGCTATTCTGCCTAGGATCCTGGGACAGAAAAGGGGCATTATTAGGTAAAAACTAAGGAAACTGGAGTAAAGTAAAGACCTTCATTAATGATTACCTATCAATACTGGTTTATGAGCAACAACAGATGTGCCACCCTGATGTGAGGTGTTAACAGTGGGAGAAACGAGGTGTGGGTAGCATGGGACATTCTACTCTTTCTATAAATAATTTTCTATAAAATGGCTCAAAAATAATTTTTAAAAAATCTGGGTTCATTCAACTGTTAAACTATTGCAATTGATAAACTATATGATAGCTAATGTTATAAATGAGAACTTAGAAAATTAGTTTATACTCTTGTGACAACAGCCCACATTTTTGGAGCATTTACGTAGGCCGGGATCTCTGCTAAGTATTGTATCTAGCTTATCACACTTGATCTCCACAATGACCTATAGCAGGTAGCCAGCACTGCCTCTTTACTGATGAGGAAAGTGAGGCACAGGGCTAGATAACTGGCTGAATAAGTGGAGGAGCCTAGATTCAACGTCAGGTCTGCCAATGCCAGAGTCCCAATGCTTCATGACTCGTTTTTGCCTACAGACTTGCAGTTTTACATCATGGTATTTAATTGGAAAAAAAATGTTTTATACTTATTTTTCATATCTGAAAAATCAGCCTTACATAGAGAAATAGGAGGAGAGGTCCTTGGCAGTTTTCCAATGGAGGGGGGATTTGGTCAGAGCTGGAAACTCTGATTTAGAGTGAACTGCTGGCAGCTGCAGAGGGAAGGATGGACCAGGAGAGGCACTGAGCCCCACTGCTGAGACTTCCTAACACTGTCTCTAACCAGGAGAAGCAACCAGAGAGAAAGAACTTCCCTAAAAGGATAAAGACAAGCCCTTGTGTAGGAACCCTTTGAAACCAGCTCCAACCAATCACACCACGGGCATGGCTGAGCTCCTACACGCGTGCCCGGGGGGCCTGCCTCCAGAGCTGCCCATCCGCCTCCACATACAGGACCTGACCGTACAGGGAAAATAACCACCGCCCAGCAATGGAGCAGACTAGCCCCCGGCCCTCGCCAGGGAGAGGCCGGCTCTCAGAGGGAGTGCCTTCTGTGGGCCCCAGAGCTGGCCTGTGCTCCGACACTGGGGCTGTGCCCTGAAGACTGAGGAAGGTGGATGGAGGAACTTGGGGCAGGACCCAAGGCTCACACAGGCTGTCTCCCTGCAGTCCTGTGTCTGGGTTACCCAGCCGGAGTGGACTGCCCTTCAGTATTTTGTCATGCTCTCTGTAGCTTCCCCTGCCTTCCAGGATCAATGAAAAGCAGGGCACATTTCACCACTGAGCTAGAGAGGCTACCATGTGCCACCTAGAGGCGCCTGTGGCATTTGGTACCCCTAGAGGCTACAGAAAACACCAGCATATCTCCTAGATGGCCCACTTTCCTAAGCACCAGTGCTAGCTTATGGAGTGGGGTACCTAGTGGTGCCAATCAATATAGTGAATTGAAGAGAGATACAAATATTCATAGCTCAAAGGTCATACTGGAGTGTACTAAACTGAAGTTTAGATTAATTGACTCAGATTCCTTGTGTTTGTTTTCTGAAGATGGTGTAACAAATTGCCACATATTAGTAGCTTCAAACAACATGGATTTACTATCCCAAGTCTGGCAGTTACAAGTTGAAATGAGTTTCACTGGGATAAAATCAATATGTTGGCAGAGCTGCACTCCCTTGTAGAGGCGCCCCTCCCCTTGGAGGGGAGAAACCACCTTCAGTGGCTACCTGCTTTTCTTGGTTTGTGGCCACAGAGTCCATGTAGTAATTTGCTTCCCTCTGACCTTCCTCCAAGGTCACATCTCCTTCTTGCACATTTAAGGATTCTTGTCATTACTCACTTAGATAATCTGGAATACTTTCCCTACTTTAAATCAGCTGATTTGCATCCTTAATTCTCCTTTGTCTGTCAGGTAACATATTTACAGTCTCTAGGGTTTAGGTCATAGATATTTTTGGGGTTCCCATCAAAAACATCTTTCAAGGTCAAACTATAGGGGAAAGTTTTTCCTCCAAAATATGAAAATAATTATACTTATCAAACTCTTGCTATGTGACAGGGACACAGTAAGCATTTTCCTACATTATGTTACTTAATTGTCATTAATGTTCAATGATGCAGACATTCTTCAATGTCCCAAATCAGGTCATTTGCCTGTTAAATCCTCTAATGGCTTCCCATATGTCCTCAGGAATAACAGCCTTCTCATGGCCCTGTGAGGGTAGTGGAATCTAGTCTCTCTGCCCCATCTCCTGCCAGCCCCCCTCGACCTCCATATTTCAGCCATGTTGGCCCCATTCAGGTCCCTGAATTCCTGGGGCTATACCTGTTGCCCTCTTTCCGGGGCCAAACATCATCATGTAGCTGGCTCTGCGTCACTGTTTGGATCTCGGTTCAAATATCCCACCCTCAGGGAGGCTTTCCCTAGCCATTGCATCTGAAGTGACCACCTCTTCCCACCAAGTCATCACTATCTAAATTCTCGTTATTTCTCATATTGTATTTAGTCTATGAAATCAGAGACTAGTCTATACTATTCACTGCTATTTCTCCAACTTCTAAAATAGGGCTTGGCACATAGTAGATGCTCAGTAAATTTAGTACATAGTAGGCACTCAATACATTTAGTAAATGAATAAAGCTGAGTTATAAAAATGAGGAAGTCATGTGATAGAGTCAAGTTCACAGAGCCAGGCCATAGGACACACTCTACATCCAAGCTTCTTAAGGAATCACTCTCCCAATTCTCCACCAGAGAGACAGCCCAGCTGGGAGGTGCAGGGATGAAAACACAGGGTCCTGCTATCAACCGGCCCCTGTTGGGGAGTACAGTGAGACAGGGGCACAGTCCTGCTGACCAGGTTACCATGCCCCAATCAGTGAGCATAACAACTTGGTCTGGATGCTTGGCCAGAAGGGCTACACACAAGGAGAGGACATGGTCACTGCAAACCAAGAATTTCTAATCAAGCTGGAGAAACCAATCTAAAACATGAAACAATCAGATACACCAGGAAGCACATGATCCAGGGTTCACTGCTGTGACAGGAAGGGCTGCAGGGCTAGATGAGAGCTCAGTGGGGGCTGCAGTAGCTGGGTTCAACTAGGGGGGCCAGACTGGGAGGGGCCCATACTAATGCACAAGCAAAGGCACTAGTATTGGCTGGACATGTGTGGAAGACCATCAGATTACTGAAGAGGCATATTAGGAGACAGGAAAATAAAGCCAAGTTGGAAACAGACTTGGGAGCTTAAAAGCTGAACTGAGGAATTTATAACCTTTCTAAGGATGGGGCGTCCTAGCAGGTTCATGAGCAGGAGAAAAACCTCTGTTTTAGGAAGACTTATTCCAGCAGTGGAAGGCAGTGTGGATTGCAGGGCTGGAAGATCTGTTCTCTACTAGATGGAGTAGGTGCCAAAAGGCCCAGGGCATCAATCACAGTGAAGCCATGTGTTAGACCTCAAGCCTCTTGGGCCAAGCCTTGCCCTTTGCTGAGGGTCTTTAAGAGAATGCAGGGAGAAGCTAACATTTCCACATGCTGAGTGTGTCAAACTACTTTCCTCTGTGGTGCTGATCACCTGGGAGGGTGTTTGTAGCAGCAGCCAAGAGGAGAAAAAAATGGGAATGGTGACCTGTAACTGGGTCCTAAGCAATATACTCTCCTCTAAACCCCCAAAGTAAACATCCAGTTTCCCGATTTCAGGAAACAACTCTAAAAGCTGGTCAGAAAAAACTTTTGATTCACCCAGCATGTTTTAAATGAAACCCTTAAAAATATCTCTTCATGGTTATCTCCTCTGTGCTTCAACTCCACAGAATAACACTATTTTTCTGGCTTTTCACATCAGTTCTACCTCCAATGGCTGGAAACGAGACCTATGCACTATTTTTCCTGATATCTCAGGCAGAATTGAGGCTTCAGAAATAAACCTTTAAAAAGAAAAAAAAAAAAGTGGCTCCAACCTCCAAAGGCATTGATTTTTCTAGATCTAATAATCAGAATACACCTTATAAGCATCAGAATTCTCAGTCCACTTTATTGTCATTTCTGAGAAACTTAAACAGATGGCACCATGTTTTTCTATGGGCAATAGCAGCTTTAGAGTGCCATTATTTTAATGTATGACAGGGGAGACAATTGCATAATGGATTCCAGAGACTGAAATCCCAAGCAAGCTAACCACATTGAAGAACTCTTTAAAAATTCCCTGCAGGGCCTCTGAAGAACCAAATATGGAGCCCAGCAAGCCAGCAATAATCAGAAGAATATTATAACAATGGCACCAATATTGAAGACTTTTGTCCCCTCTCATCATACTCCTTCCTGCCCTGGCCACAGGTGAAACAGGAGGAGAAATGAGAGAAAGAAGGCAAGACCCCACCAGATCTACTGCTGCTCCCCCTATTCCACTGCAGGGGCCTGAGTCATGGGGCAAAACCGGTCCGAAGTAGGAAGATTCTGGAACTGTATGGAAACTAAAGTTTTCATTCAGATTGGATTAGACCTTCAGCCCCATAAATGTGCTATTACCTAGTCATTAAATATCAAGTTATTAAAAAATGTTTGGATGCTATAGAAAAATGTTCATGACATGCAAAATGAAAAAAAAATCAAAACACAAAATTGGGGTTCATTATATGTGATGTTCAGTTTTGTGTGTAATATTAGTCTTGGCTGAAAGTCATGTAAACTGCAGGATGTTGCTGTGAAGGTATCTTGTAGCTGTAGTTAGCATCTGTAGTCAGTTGACTTTAAGTGAAGGAGACTGCCTTCTGTAATGGGGGTGGACTTCATCCAGTAAGCTAAAGGCCTTAAGAGATTTGCCAGAGAAGAAAGAATTCTGCCTCAAGACGAACCCCTGCTGGAGATTCCAGCTTATTGGTTTGCCTATAGGTTTTAGACTTGCCAGCTCCCACATGAGCCAAATCCTTAAACTAAGTATTTTCATATAAATGTAAGTTTGTATATATCTTAACATATATGTGCATAAAGATCTGTATATGCCTCTTCATGTGTATATATATATATATATATATATATATATAAAAACATACGTGTGTGTATGGATGTATCTCCCCTAAGGGTTCTGCTTTTCTGGACAACCCTGACTAATACACAGTATGATTTTAATTTTGTAAAAACAAAGCTAAAAAATTTATATGTATAAATTACACTGAAAATTTTTGGGGCTCATAACTGAATATACAACTTGATTCTAAGTTTATTATTAAAATACTAGCTTTGTCAACAACAAGAAAACATTAAAATGTGAACAGTCAAAAAGACTAGTTTAATATTTGTCTTTATACTGGATATTTTAATTTCCTCCCTACAAGCACATGTTACCTTTGCAATCGGGGAAAACATACAACATGATCTGCATTCAACAAAGCAATGCTAATGTCCACTGAAAGCTGACTGTACACTTGCAGGCAACTTGAAGACAATGCCTTTCCTTACCTGCTCGCCTGCGACTAAAGTCAAAAATTTTACACTCTTCAGATCTGTCCAAGTCCCACGTTCTTCGTGTCCCCATGTGCCCCCTGCGCTTTCCTGCTTGCCAGAGGAAAAAGCCTATTCCCGAAAGAAGAAGGCATTAGAAGAACAAGGCTTCATCACTCTTACTTTATAAATGAGGAAACTGAGGCTAAGAGGCTGGATGTTGTTTGTACATAGATACCCAGCTGGTAGTTGACATAGCCCAAATTCCTTCCTTTGTAAACCGTAAAACTAGGCACATGTGAGTGATTTTCATTAATCTTCCCATATGGACCGTGTGAGAACCATGTCAATTGCATTACAGGGTCTTCTCTAGGCCTTCCAGAGTCTTCTTCAGAGACTTCAGACAATAGCTCATTAAAAAACAAAAAAGAGGATGGCTAGGGTTAGGTGTCAGGACCAAAGAGGCTCTGAGCTCTGCCAATGGCCCAAAGCATCCAACCAGGGCTCCTGGTGACTCCACAGCTGCAAACGAGTAGGGCCACCCACACTGTGCCAAAAAGGGCCAAATTCACTCTCAGCGGCCTTTCCAGACCCACCTAATTAGTGGCACAAGGTCCTGGCTAGCTGCCATCCCCATGCCCACAGAGGGATAGCCTCACTGCAGAAGCCTTAGGATACAAAAGCAACCCCATGCTGCAGCTTCAAGGCCTTGTATTGGGCTCAAGCACGAGGGGCTTTCTTTCCCCTTCCCTTCGCCAGCCATCCAGACTGGGCATACTCTTGTATCCCTATAGGGCTGGACCCTTTTCCTAGCGTCCTGACACCCTCCTTGACATCCCCAGAGAACTGCACTGCTGTTGCAGCATCCCTATAACAGGTTGATCTCCCCAAATCCTTGGCACTTCACCCCAACCACTGATGTCTCAGAACAGTCTGATCTAACCTGCTACCCCAAGACCCAGTGATATCCAGGCTGGCATAATACCCAGTGTTTGCTGAGCAAATGAATAAACCCACTATGCATAGGCCATAAGTGAGGTCCTGGCAAGCCTCCTATGTACTTATTGCCCAATGATTAAAAAAAGAGAGCCATATTAAATGGGGAGGCAGCTGCCTGGGATGCATGCTTATAAGAAATGCTAAAAGATCCCTGGAATAAATTGGAAATATGGTACCAGTCAACTCAGGTTTCTATACACTGCTTCCTCCGTAACTAATAAAGTATAAACTGGGCCAGCTCTGCCAAAGAAGATAGTGCACTTGGTGGGAAAAGATTGGGGAGTGGGGGCAGAGTCCTCTTAGAAAGCTGTTTTGGATGAATATGTTTGCACCGCCAAATGTGCAAGCTGCAAGGTATAACTAGAGGCCATCCCAACTACCCCAAAGCTAACCAGCGGACAGAAACCCTAAGTCAGCAGGCCCAGGTGAGCTGAAATTTTGAAGTCAAATGAACTCTAGATCTTAGAGCTGTTTAGTGGGAGAAAGTGATGTATTTAAGTAACTAAACTTTAAGTCCTTTACTATATTTTCCAAAATGTTGCTTAGTTTAGAAAAATCACATGAAATAGACACATGCACTTCATTTTGAAAATAAAGAAACAGACTTACTTGCTTTGTTTATATAAATATTGTTTTTCCCCATCCTTTCTACATAAATGTTGAACACACACTTTAAGTATTTGGCTTAACACTGTCTGGGTCCCACCACATCAGAACTCCTCAAGCATGCAGAGAAAATGCTCGGTGCCCTGTTGGGCACTAGGAAGGCAAGGAGCTCTCCTGTCATCTCCTGCAAAAGTCTCCAGGATTGGCCCCCTGGAGTGCTGGGCAGGGTCCCACTACTCGCCAGGGGACTGTCCAGAGCACATGATACCCATCCCAGTGATAGCAAAACCAAGGACTCAGGCTGCTTGTGGGAAGAATGAAAAAAAAAAATAGAGGATTCCTCTCTCCTCCCACTATTATGGTTATAAAAAAGGTTGGGGGCAGTGGCAAGGCTGGTAAAGTAGAAGGCAGAGTAGACTAGGAGCTTTAATGTGACATCTTGAAAGGAGTGAGGGGGAGCGGGGGAGAAGACCGAGAAAAGTGAACAGGACCTTACAGCTGCCCCTCCCGGGCCTCTGCAAGGAGGCAGGCAGTTGAGACATGTGCTCGGGTTGATGACATGTGCTTTAACAGAAAGATTTAATGGGCAGAGCTAACCACAGGTTATAGAGAGGGATTGAGAAACGCTTTCTCAGTTGTGCCAAGCGCATAACAGAACGTTACCATAAGTATCAGAAAAATGTGCTCAGATTTCTGGGATTGAGTTGAGGTTCAGAGTGGGGACTCAACAACTGAATCACAAGATCAGAGAGGATTAAACTTTCAAATATAGGGCCACACCCAAGAGGAAAATTAGCTCCTTCTTAGGTCTATCTGTATATATTTGCAGATCCTACAGTTGACATCTCTGAAACTGTGAAGAAGGGATACAGCTCTAGGCTTCACACTGACCAAGAACTAACTGTGTGCCAGGCACTGTTTGTGTGCTTGACATGTATTAACTCATACTCCTTCTTGCAAGGTGAGTACTAGTCATCTTCCCCTCGCAGAAAAGGCTAAAGCCCTATGATGTTAAATAATTTTTAACTCTCTATAGGTTATACAGATAGTAAGCAGGAGCAATCCTGTAGAATTTCTTGTGATCAAGGAAAAAAATGGAAATTAATTGCACAGCACCCATCAAAATGAGTTGACATTTACTGAGCCCTAATGATTGGTGCTCTCCCTTTGCCACTCTAAATCCATGCTCTACCATGGTTTGGTTTGGCCAATGGATGAGGTCAGGATGTTTACTCTGGCTCACTCCCTGCCAGGCCATGAGTTGGCAGTGACTGTTTTATTCTTCTCTTAAAGCTACAACTTTCATCCCAGCTGTAGGCCAATACCCCACCCCCTAAAGGTCTTTGTAATTGTTCTTGCGGTTATCAGCCCTAGGGTGCAATTCCACCCCTGGTTTCCTTCAACCCTACCCACAACCTCTGTAAAGGTCTCCTCATTACTCTCTTCAATCACCCAGGAGAATGTGCCAACCGTTTCCCACCAGGACCTCACCAGATACATGAGGTTCTGAGCATTTTACATGCATTTTTAATTCCTACGTCAACCTTAGTGGTGAAGTTATTTTCCTCATTCTATAGCTGGGGGACTTGCAAATTTTGATGTGTTGACTAACTGCCCAAAGCACACAACCAATTAGGTGGCAAAGTCTGAATTTCATGCAGGCTTTCCTACTCTCCTTAACTACCATGCGGTCTGCCCCTCTGACCTAAATGACCTGAAATGTCTTCACTTTCAGGCTGTCATGATGGTTTCTTTTATTAAGAGGAAGAAACACATTTAGTGTTATCAGACTGACCTGTAATCACTGTTTCCCACTGTGATTGCTCCCCAATGGTTACTGGTGCGCCACTGCACAGAAAGAAGTGTTGCTTTGTAAATAAATCTATTTCAAGAACCAACCATTATAAAATGGGGGCTATGGTTCCCATTTTCTAGATGATTCTAGACTTCAGTACAATGACCCCACTTTCTAAAGATTCGTGATCAATGTAAACACCAACATGGCACACGCTGGGCTGGTTCCAGCATTTCCCATTGAATGTGGGGGACTACACAGCATTTTTGCAATAAGTTAGTAGGTATTTCTTGAAAAAAAGGCAGGATCATATAGGCTAAAAAGGTTTTGGAGAAGCTGTATACCATGTCTCATGTTGCCCCTGGCTTTGGAAATTCAGAGAGTATATTAAGCTTTGATGGCAAGAAAAGAAGTTCCTTTAGCCAGCTTTCCCCAAACTAATTTGAAAATAGTGTACTTGGTTTTGTTGGTAGATGCTAATTAACAGCTTTCCTAAATATAAAATTAGATAACTTTTATTCTAAGTTGACTTAACATATTTTAACTAGCTCTAACTACTTGCCTATCAAGTGAATATAGGTTCCAATGAGGGTCTTTTGTGTTGCTTAAAATTAACAACCAACCCAAGGAGGGGACCCAAGGCTTTTAAAGATGAGAACTGATCAGCACTGGAGCACCCTAGTTTCAATACCTCTGCTCTCTCCATCACCATGCTTTGAAAGGGTGGACTTAAGTACCCTTTCAAATCATTATACTCTTAAGAAATCATTGTCTTTCTAATAAACACCTCCTCTAATGTTACTGAAGTGTAAGCAAGTCCACAACAAATCCCTGTAAAGGAACCATATGTCTACATTTAGTGCTGGACTCCAGCTCAAACTGCCCTTGTCAACTCCTCAGGCCTTACTTTACCCACACTGTTAATAAGGCACACAGTACAGAAATGGCAAAATATCCTAAAATCATCTAGATTTAAAAAAGTCTTCTTAGTCTTCTTTGTAATTCACAAAAATATGTCACAAATGCCAATGATTCAGTAGTTTAAAAAATATAAGTTAGACCCCAGTGACACACGAGAGAGAGAGAGAGAGGAAAAAAGAGGGAAAGAGAAAAAACAATCAAAAATCTTTAGAAATGTTCAAGGTCCCTATTTGGGTTACTCACAAAACACCATAGTTTGATTGCATGATCGACAGGAGAAACTCATTTCTTAAAGTTCTAAAAGCTGGAAAGTGAAGTGGCCAGCACAATTTTGTCTGCTGAGGGCCTGCTTCCTGGTCATCGCCAGCACCCTCACTGCAACTTCATGGGCGGAAAGGGCAAGGAATCTCTCTGAAGCCTCTCTTATAAAGTCACTGATCTCCCCCAAATTACCTCCCAAAGGTCCTAGATTTCAACATGAATTTTTTTTGGCGGGGGAGGGGGAGATATAAACATTCAGGCCATAGCAGTCTCACACACTTGTTATGTTTTTGATGCATAGTATTTGGTATGAATCATATGATTTTTCTTAAGATGAGGACCATGAAGTCATATAAAAAGTATCCCCCACACCTCCCGCAGCAGAGAAAAGGGGAAGAATTTAGATAACAAAGATGCTATATATCGATAGAGTTTAAGTGGATTTATTTGGCTTACAATCTGATATAGTTTGAAATATGTGCAAAGTATTAAAATTTTATTCCAGTGACCAACTAAGTATAAAGCAAATGAGAAAATATAAATGGCAATGTAGTGGAAAATATGCAACTTCACTAATGTCAAAGAAATTCAAATAAAAACAAGGTTGCTCCCATTAATTAAATAATGAATGTGGGAAAGACAGGTTTTTTTTTTTTTGTTGTTGTTGTTTTTTAAGATTTCTTTATTTATCTATTTATACAAGCACTGGGTACAGTCAGAAGCTCGGGAGGGTAAGAGAATTCACCAGAGCCTGAGCGGGGAGCAGAGCAGGCAGAAGGACCGAAGTACACTGCTGAGGGGAGCAGCGGGCGGCAGGAGAAGTCTGCGCACCATGTGGGACCCTCCTCTGGTGGCCGGGGAGCAGCCAGGGATCGAACCGGAGCTGCAGAGGCTGCGGCAGCTTTGCAACCCAGCGCTCAACCGCTGCGCCACCAGGGAGGCCTGGGAAAGACATAGTTAAACAGGTCCTCTCACTGACTACTATTAGAAGCATATATTGGAGCATGTATATTAGAAAATAAGTGGGTAATATCCATCAAGACATTTAAAAGGCTGTATATGTATTGTTTGGACCTGTAATTTCATTCTAGGAAATCTACTCCATGGAACTCATATTAAAAGATGGAAAAATATTTATACTTAAACTGCTTGCCTTTGTATTTTTATCATGGCAAATAACTGGGAACCTATTTAGGCTCCACCATTAAGGCATTAGGCTGGAAATCTAAGTAACACCTTCCAGATGGAATATCACTCTTATATTCATTAAAGATTATACCCAAGAATTGTGTACAGTAACAATGTAATGGAATTGGAGTGAGAAAAAAAGAAACATGTAGAGACTAAAGATAAACAACAAAAAGAATAATATTGGAAATAAGTATGTCAAAATATAAACAGAGCATGTCTGGGGCAGTACTACTTAGAGTGCAATGCACAGACCAGCACCAGCCTGTGCATTTATCCACCAGGATAAGGTAAGAAAATAGTTTTACAGTATGCACTTGACACTTTTAGCATTTTGATAGCACTGCTACATCCACATGCACACCCTATAGAATTGTCTAGTTGAGCAGAGTTCAGGCCTGCTTGAATGCTGTCAAACTCTGGTGGACAGCTACACATTACACTGGTCACATGGTAGTCTAGACACAGTAGGACATCATAGTCCACAAAAGATTGGAAATAAAAAAAGAACTGGCCACTGTTCTAGGTCACTAGTTTAGGTGATAGTACTGTAGATAATACTTTTATCTTCCCTGACTATTTTCCAATTTTTTTTTTAATAAGGCTAGATTGCGATATAAAAAAAGACACATTGTGTGTGTGTGTGTGTGTGTGTAAATAAAAAGAGAGAAGTATCACTCAACAGCTATATCTTTGGAAAACTTTTCTAGAGAATTGTATAGAAAAGAAGAGAGACAGGTTGAAAGTGGTGAGGAAAACAGATTTCCAGAGTCCACCAACTAGGTTTGAATCCAGGTTCTACCATTTTCTAATTATGGGTGGGTGGTTCAATCTCTCTCTGCTGGGATTATTCTTGCATAAAAGGAGAAGAATAGAACCTTTTGTACGGCTACTTACAGGATTTGGCAGGTTTAAATGACAAAAGATTCATAAAGTTTAGAAACACAGTAAGATCTCTCTTAAATGTTCATATTATTATCATAAGTCATGGGCCAGAGTGAAAGTCCGTAATTTCTGATTTTTTTATTTGCAAAATGGGTTAAGAGGAGCGAAAGATATAGCAACAATACAAGTCAGATTAGTATGCTAGAGTCTGTGATGAGCACTTGACATGAAGCAGCAAATTATTAACAGGCCTGGAAGCTGGTACTAAGCGTTTTTCACCCCCATTTTGCAGATGGGAGAACTAAGGTTCAAAAAAATGAAGTATTTTCACTAGAATCAGCAGGTTATTACGTCTGTTTCCAAGGTTTCTGGGCAAGGCACAGGACATGGGTCCCTAGAGGCTAGACCAGGAGCCTCATGAGAGCTCAAATGCACTGTTTCCTGTTCCCAGGCAGAGCCAGGGTCATCCACCTCGTCAAAAGACACAGCAGAAAGAAAAATTCAAGACTTGTTTTCAGACTGTCCCCTCATCCAGGCCAGCAAATAGTCACTGGCCTTTCTCCCCAGCCTGGTCAGGGTGTTGCTCTCAGGGAGTGAACTAAGTCCCAAAGAAGCAGCTCTTGGAATGTAACCGAAGGATGTATGGGCTCGTGAGTCATTCTGCTCCCCTCCTTGCTGGAGCGCTGGGAACCATTTATCTTAGTCACTAGGTTTTCTGCTTCTGGTGGCGGGGGCTGGTGGAACAGTCATCCCTAAAAGGAAGTGAGTCTGTTAACAAGTCTCATCTCCCCCTCCCAAAGGAACTGGAGGCAGAAGGAAGGACACAGGAAGCACCCAGCTGTTTCCAGAACTGGAGGAATTCCAGGAAGACAGGGAGGCCTACACTGGGCTGTGGGACATTCAGCAAGATGCTGGCTTAGACATCCGCATGGCCTGAGACACTCTTCTCTGATTCTCTGCTGTGAGAAACCTAGGTCCTGTGCACGGAAGAGCATCTGTTTCAAAGAGTGTGAAATCTGTAAATGTTTACTTGAAAGTTAAAGGGCAGAAACAACAGTCCTGCCCTCAGAAAAGAGAGGCAGGAGGCCTGGGAGTAGAGAAGACAGCTAAGAGCACACATTTTTGCCTTGAAGTTCAGAACACTCTGCACTAAACACTGAGGACAGAAGTCTGACCATTTCATGTCTAAAAATTTGTGACCAAGGAAAGGCATTTCCAATAAAATAGGGCTCAGTCTAACTTTCCATTTCTACCCTCGCTTTTCAACCCTAATTTTTAACCAGAAATAAAATTTTTTAAATTGGGTAGATGATTGTCTTCCTTTTTTGGAAAGCAATTTGGTAATATCCAACCCAACTCAAACTGGACAAAATTTTGACTTACAAATTCCACCTCCAAGAATGTATTGCACAGGTAAACAAGGTACAGCATGTCTTGTTTGCAAGCAAGTTTAATGCAGCATTGTTTGGAGCAGGAAAATCTTACCAAAAAACAAATGCTCACTGACAGGGAATTGGTTAGCTACATCTGGCACATTCACACAATGCACAAAGTTGTTTTTAAAATGAGGTAAGCCCTCACTTTTAAATGCTCAAGATAGTTAATATGAAAGATAAGATACTTCAGACAAATTAAGTAGAAAAATAGAAACTGCTGAGCATTATAATGGCATTCCAACAGAACATTCCGACCCTATACTGTCATTATGTCATTATACACTATTGTTATAAATAGCCTACACTACAATCTTTAAAGCCTCAGAATGGGAAAGTAGAAGGGGGTCCTTACTTTTCAGTTTATATTTCTGGTCTCCATGAATTTTTTTTTTAAACCAATGATTTTCAGCTAGTCTAATAAAAATAGAAGAGATACTATCAACCGGAGAATCATAAGCAGTGTCTCCCATGAAGGCAAAGCCATGACTCTTTCTCTATGGCTTTGACAGTAGCTGTCAGGGCTCAAGTTCATGGTATGGCCACTGAGGGTCAGACTATTTTATTTAATAAAATGTTATTGATTTACAGAACTATATGCATTTTGGGGGTGCATTGTCACCTCTATGTGAGTCTAATCCTCACCTCCCTTACCATGAAAACTGACACTCCATAGCATCCCTTCCCAGGCATCCTTATGCTCCTCCTCTAGTAACCACTTTATTTTTCAGAGTCTAAGGGTTATTTGTGCTGTGATTTGTTAGAGGATTTGCTTTAGCTGTTTTTTCCACATATAAGAGAAATTATCCTATAATTGTCTTTCATTTGACTTATGTTACTTAGCATAATCACTTCAACTTCCATCCAAGTTGTCACGAAAGACAAGATTTCATTTTTTAAAACAGCTTAGTATTTCACTGAATATATAGAGATCTATCTCACACATGTTCTCCACATTTATAATAGCTCAGTATTCTATTGAGTATATATATATCCCCCATATCTCCTTTACTCAGTCTTCTGTCCAGAGGCATTTGTGTTGTTTCCATGTCTTAGCTATTGTGAATAATCGCTGCTTTGTACACAGGGTACATATATCTTTTCGAATTAGTACTTTCATATATTTTGAGTAAATATTGATATCTAGGAGTGATAATGCCAGATCCTGTGGTATTTCTATTTTCAATTTTTAGGAATCACCATAAATTTCCCATAGAGGCTGCACCAATTTACATTCTCACCAACAGTGACAAAAAGTTCTTTTTTGAAGAAACTTCACCAACACATATTGTTCCAGTCTTACTGATACAGGTCATTCTCACTGATGTGAGGTTATGATTTTGTGGTTTCTTAACAAGAGAATTTGAACATTTTTTCATGTTCGGGCCCTACTTAAATCCTTTGTAAATTCCAATTGCTTTGATTTTCCTGACAGCTCCATGAAGTGAGTACGAGTAACATCCCAACTTGCAGATGAGAAATCTGGGGCTCAGTGGGAGTGATGCCCTTGTGCCTGGCTGCTCGAGGAGCAGTGAGGGAGAGGACAGCAGGCAGTCTGGGGGGGCCCAACCCAGAGACCCCTGACCAGGTTGCCTCTCAATGAATAAAAAACTGCCAATATCTTTTAAGATCAGAGACGCTGTAAACTATGAAAGTTACTATTGTTACCACTTATTCATTATTGTTAAATTCTATTATTGGTAAGTGAAAAATAGAAATTATTGTGTTGGGTGGGGGGAAGCACTGGACTTTAGGATGAAGAAATGGATTCAAACTCCTGCTCAACCACTCAGTAGCTAAGAGTCCATGGGCTGACCTCTCTGAGCCTCTGTTTCCTCATCTGCAAAAATAGAGATCACAGGACCCAGGGGGGGTCACTACAGGGACATAGTAAAATCTCTAGGTGTCAGACCTGTTGTTTCCATGTAAAAACGGGACTAGATCAGAGGCTGCAATAAACTATGCTCAGAGCATCGCCAAGCCCACCCTGATTTTCTCAGCCGACTGAGTTTTAAAAGTGAACTGCAAAACTTATATTCATATACTCCCAACAATCTGAGGTGGAAATAAGGGTTTTAATTGTTCTGATCCTGCCTCTAGAATATTGATTTAAGACATTTAATACCATTTCCAAATGCCAGGCTTAATTTGCATTGGGTCCAAAGCCGGGCTGCTGAATGCTGGCTGTTGATTTTAGGCAAGGACTTGGGAGGGCCTGTGGCCCACCTTTCTCCTGGCGGATAGCCAGCCGAGAGGCGGCTTCACCTGGGACTCAGAACTGGCTGGCCAAGGAGGCAGAGCCTTTGATGGATTTCCCTGTTTAATTAAAGTGCAGCTGAGGCCCAGGGCAGCGCTGCATCTTCAACCAGAAACTGGGCACAGGCTGTGCCACCAGCCTGTGTTGGGCCATCGGGCCAGGGCAGAGCCCCAACTTTGGCCTGTTGTCCTCTCACCCAGGAAATCTGTGCTTCTGCTTTTTAGAGACACCCCGGGCTAACCTTCAGAAGCCCAATTCTCCAGGCACTAAGGGCTGCCTGCAGGAGTATCTCGGAGTCAGAATTAAAAACCCGCAGTGGCTCCCGGAAGCCCCAAGGACCTGCTTCACAAAAGAGGCCAGGCTGCTCCACTGTTCACAGCAGATATTCTGTGTTTGGAAACCACCCCTCTTACTTTGCTTACCATGTGGTGGGGGAGGGGGTATAGGGATTCCATTCATTAAAGTCTTCTTTTTAAATTATAATTATCATGGAAAACTTCAAACTTAACCTCAAGGTACCTGTGCCCAGGACACAGCATTCATCGGCATCACTCCACAAGCATGGGCACGTGGGACACCTCTGTCCCCTCTCCACCTCCACCCCACACTGCATCATGTGATGCAAACCCTGGACATTCTGTCCTGTTGGCCACACCCATTTCAGTACGTATCTTGAGAAGATAAGCACTTTTTTCTTTTTTCTCAAAACCACACCACCATTCTCCTTACCCTATAAGTGAACAATGAAACCTGAATGTTATCATCAAATATCCAGTGAGTGTTTGACATTTTCTGGATAGTCTCATAAGTGACTTGTAGATGCTGATTTGTTTGACGAGAGCAGTGGGCATTTTAAATTATATATTAGTATACATATTTATATATTGCAACTTTATTGAGATATCATTCACCCATTTAAATGGTGTAATTCATTGGTTTTTAATATAGTCACAGGATTCCCACAAGCTTTGCCTGGGTTTTGAAATATCTCTTTGGTGGCTTTGGTTTGCTCATCTTCTTCTCTCTTCTTCCCCTCAACTACCACCTAGTACTTGGTTTCCTGTGAGGGCATTCTGAGCCCAGAGATACCTCTTACTTATATGGCCTGAGTCAACCATCTTAGCTCTAACCTGTAGCTTCCTCACCTGGAAAATGATAATAATGATAATTCTGTATCTCATGTGGTCATTGTGAGGATTAAGTGAAATGGAGCATGGAAAGTGCATAGAAGTGCCAGGTACAGGGCAAACAATATTAGTTCTTGTTATTCTTTTCTGATAGTATTTTGACAGAAGTCCAAGGCACTGCATCCAGCAGCCAAATACAGCTACATGGGGGAAGAAAACTGAGGTAAAACATGTGCAACGCTTCACATTTTTCTCGTATTTGGATCCACTGATGGCAATGAAGTGGTAATATGTGCTGGTTAAGAGCAAGTTACTGGAGCCAGACTGCCCTGGATTCAAATCCCATATCTTCCACTTGCTAGCAATGGGAAAATAATGCATGAATTTGCCAAAATTCATTTTCTTTTCCTCTGGGCAGACAACTAAACTTTGTTTCTTGAGTGTGGCCACAAAACTAAGTCTGGGCCAGTGATAAGTGGACAAAAGTGATATGCCTCTTGAGTACTCCTGAACCATAAAAACTTCCCACTACAGTCTTCCTCCCTTTCTTACCCAAAGGATGACTGGTAAGGACTCGCAGAAATTGGAGGAAGATAGAAGCACTGGATAGATAAAACCAATAGATAGAAGCGCTGGATCCCTGAATGACCATGTGGAAGGCAATCAGGATGCAGCTAGGTTCTGCTATTAGCTGGAAATAAACTTTTATTATGTTGAGCTTTAGAATATTTGAGGCTTATTTGTTATAGCAGCCAAGGTTACCTTAACTGGTATACTAGCTTTGACTTTGAGCAAATTACCTGGCTTCTCTAGGCTTCACTTCATATGTAAAGGGCAATGATGCTAATAATATCTATTTCAAGGGGTTGTTAGGAAGGTCAAATGAGCAAACATCTGTGATAACGCAAAGCATCTCCTACATTGTCTAGCCCATAACATCACCATATAAGTGCTTGCTCCTGATGTACTTTTGTTAGTAATAGTAGCAGTATTTGAAATGCAATGGTATACCATCAAAAATTTTAAATCATTTCTGGTATTCCTCTCGCATGATTTTTTTCTTTGTTAAAACTTTGGGTTCATATTTTATTCCAGCCAAATAATTTCCAATTGAAGATTGAAAGCTAGTGGTATAATAGGATTTTGATACTTTGCTTAACAGGAAATATTTCACAAATACAGTCATTCTGCAAGATGAAATCAATACAAGATGGAGCATGTATGCAGATGAGACTTCCTCGATAGGTACCTTATTAGGTTAGCAGCCAAATCACTCTTAATGCTCAAAATGGAGATGTGCACTCTATGAAACTTAGAAAAACAATTCCCAAAAAGATCTACAAATGGCTGAAAGACACATGAAAAGATGCGCAACATCATTAACCGTCAGGGAAATGCCAACAAGATATACTTCGGACCCACTATGATGGCTATAATTAAAAAAAAAAACCACCAGAAAATAGTAAGTGTTGGTGAGGAGATGGAGAAACTGCAGCCCTCTTACACTGCTAGTGGGAATGTGAAGCCATGCAGCCTTTGAAAAGGTTTTGGAACAGTCTGGCAGTTTTTCAAAATGACCCAGCAATGCCACATCTTGCTTTTTAACAAAGGGAAATGAAAACATATATCCATACAAAAACTTGTACATGAAAAGTCATGGGCACATACTTCATTAGCACCAGTAAGTATAAACAATCCAAATGTCCATCAACTGGTGAATGGATAAAGGGAATGCATTCTAGCCATGAGACAGACTATTTTACAATCATAAAATGATGTACTGATACAGTGAAAAAAGTCAGTTATAAAAGACCACATGTTGAATGATCCTATTTATATGAAATGTCCAGAAAAATCAAATCTAGAGAGATAGAATATATATCATTGGTTACTTGGGGGTAAAAGAAGGGGATGAGGGTGAAGGAGGTTTGATTGCTAATGAACACAGGGTTTCTTTTGGGGTTAATGAAATGTTCTAAAACAGATTGTGTCAAAAGTTGCACAACTGTGACTATATTAAACACGAATGAATTATACCATTTAAATGGGTGAATTGTATCTCAATCAAGTTGCAATATATATTCATATATACTTAAAAATGCCCATTCCTCCCTATGGCTCAGAACACTCTCCTCTGGACTTGGTGCCATTTGAAATCAGAGCACATTCCCACCTCATCAAAAGCCTTTGGGAACTACACACTGTTAAAACCCAGTTCCTCTCTATGTGCAAGTGGCAGTATCATGACACACGGGAGCACAGGTAAGAGGTCATGGCTGGAAGTGTAGCTTGGGGAATTACCAGCACACCCAGGTAGGAGATACAAATGTCATTGGTGCTCCCATGAAAACTGATACCAACTGTCTGACCCCAAAGATAGATCAGGGTTGGTCGTTCTGGTGCCTTTTGTCCCTACACATAAGGACAAGACCACAAATGACACTACTTAAGATAAATAGTACTGAAAGGGCTGGGTTACCCGAGAACCCACATTCCTTGAACCCACATTACTTAAATTGATGTTATATCATTTGAAAGGTTGACATTCAGGTCTTACAATTTGAATGACAATTGCTACCTATCCAATTCATGGTCCTGGACTCTTGTTTCCCACCTACTCCAACACCAATTTAAGCAATTCTGAACTTTGATCTACAAGACACAATGTCTCAGATTAACTAAAGTGTCAGGTCCCAATTGTGCTAACATCCATCCCTGGCAGGGCCATTACAAGGTGTGAAATCTGGGTGCCCATCACCCCAGCCAAGCTCAGCATAGAGACAATCAGAAGGAACAGATCAATCTGTCTTCCCATAATCATCATGAAAGCCTTGTAATTTACAGTAATGACAGGCAGGGAGGAAATGCAGGTGGAGGGATCATTCTGCTCTCCAGGCATCTGGGTGTATGCTGGGGGAGCTGCTAAGCCCACCCAGAGAGGCCATGCTTGTCACCCTCAGCCCAGAGGCAGTAGATACTCCTTGCAAGGGGCTGTTTTGGACTTGCCTGTATCCTGAATTGCTTCAAAAATGGAATTGTTACCCTCCTCTGTTTTCCAAATAGCATCAAAACTGTGAGTTCTTGCTGCTCCTACTTCCCCCAGATGTCATTAACTACCTGTCATCTGCAGGTCTACCCCACCAGGGCTAGGAGCCAGGGATAGCTCAGCCTTATGGCAAATAGGAAAATCCCTCCCCACAGAGAGGAAAGTTTATTTCCAAGCCCAGAGTGTTGGGGGTGTGGTGAGTGAGGCAAGCCCCAGGCTTCCTCTGTGAGTATTGACAGCTTTTGCTCTATTGGGACAGTGAGGCTGAGTCCACATGTAGACTGTATCCTGCCCCTGTCCCTCACCTACCCAGTTAGAATCCTGACTTGCCTGCTAATTTCTACCAGTTACAGTCCCTAGAACCCTGAAGCAGAGAGGCCCTACCTGAATTTGGGTGAGTTTCACTGACTAAATCTTTGTACCCTGCGGCCTCAGCGCCCACCTCAACTGACCTGGAGTGAGTGGCCTGCCCCCTAAACTTGGTCATTGGGATAACAGACATCCCCCACTTCCTGAACTCTCTCATTTCCCCTTTCCACCGAGGGCTCCCAGCATGCCCCACAGTCAAAGCCAAGTTGGTCAAGAGAAAAAGTGCTTAGGAGTGATTGTTTTAAATTGAAAATTCAATGTAATATTGTGACTGGCAGATTAATTATGCTACTGAAGAATGCATCCTGGAAAGAACAAGTGTAGTGTAGAGGGGCCTCCCTGGTGGGGCAAGGGGTTAAGCACAGCACTGTGAAGTTATCCACAGCCTCTGCAGCATGAGTTCAATCCCCAGCCAGGGAGCTACCCACATGGCACAGTAGATCTCTCCTGTCTCAACCGCTGCTCCCCTCAGCAGCGTATTTCACTCAATCTGCCTGTTCTGTTCCCCATTCTGTCTCTGGTGAATCCTCTCACCTCCCCCCAAATCTCTAACCTGTACCCCAGTTCTTGTGTGCATACATAAATCTTTAAAAAAAAAAAAAAAAAGAACAAGTGTAGAGCCTGCTCCACTGAGCCCCCTGATGCACTGGGGAGCTCTGTTGCCTGGGTTTATGGCAGTGAGGAAGCAGAAACAGCCCAGCCGTCTTGCCCCTTCATAGTCCAACATCATCATCCCCAGGAGATCTGCTGCATTTTCATGATGAATATCAATGTCAGGTTGTATTTTTCACAGTTTAAAAGAGGGAGCTGTCTCTGTATTTTAATAGAGATAGAGGAATGAGTGAAGGACCAGGGGTATGATTCAACCACGAAATAAATGCCCTCAACACATCACACCCAGGGAGGGCGTCTGCCTCCATGAGTGACTCCCCAGAAATACTCCCTGGGGTGCTGGGTGTGATCATTACATGTTCCAACTGGCTCAGATCCATCTTTAGAAGATGAAATGAGACACCTGATTACTAACAACTAATGTAAGTTGAGGAAACTCAGCCCCTGGGGCGTAGGCCCAGCCCACAGTCAAATTCCAACTGAAACTAAGAAGGCTCCCAAGTCCTGTCCCTTCGCTTGTCAGCCTGGTGGTGCTAGGAGCTGAGAGGTTTTCCTCTGGCTTTAAGAGCCAGCTTGAAGCACTCTGTCTCCTAAAAGTTCCTCAACCCTGTGAATCCAAATATGTTTGCTATAGCATTTAACCTATTCACATGCAAGTTCAAGAATTCAGATGCTGGGAAGTTGGCAGGAAGTGATAAGGGAATGGCAGATTTCTTGACCAAACCTCCACTGCGTCCCACATGTACCCAGAGTGGTAATGACGCAGAGTGGGACACAGGGTGCTGACTCGGACTCCCTAGGCTCTGGCAGAAGGCAGCCCACTGTGGCTGTTGTTAGAAGAGGAGGCACTAGGATGATATACCAGATCAAAGATGGATGAAAGGATGGCCATAAGAGATTGTTCAGATTAAGACCTGCCTGTACTAGAGCTTACTTTGAACACACTGCTGGTCAGGCTGGAAATGTGCTCTTCCCTCCCATCTTTGCCCCCACCCCACACCACCCTACCCGCTACATGACCTATCCTGCTAGCCAAGAGCAAAGAGAAATTTTCAGTCTGACAATGTTCATTTTACTTTCAAACAGCTTACCAGGGAGACCACCCAGACCCAAAGCAATCATATTCTGTGGTTATCAATTATAAACTATTGGTGTTGAGCAAACCAATTACTACCCTTTGAGCCTGTAATTGTATTTCTGAGGTTCCATCCAAAGGAAATTATTCTAAATACAGAGAAAAAGATTTAGACAGCTTTATTTCTAGAAGAAAAAGAAAAAAGAGGCCCAAAGAAATGGTCAAGTAAACATTGGGGTCATTCACTTAATGGGATATTTTATGCCCCTATAAAAAGTATATTTAATAAAATTTGCAAGAACATGGAAAATATTTTCATTATAAGAAATGAAAAATAATAAACCAGTAACGTGACAGGATACAAAATTAATAACCAAAAAAATCTGTTGCTTTCTATGTGCAAATAAACTAGCAGAAGAGTCACCAAAGGCATTCAGATGGCCAACAGACTTATAAAAAGATATTCTATGTGGTTTATCATTAGGAAATGAGAATTAAAACTACAATGAAATTTCACCTCATACCAGATTCAATGGCTATTATCAGAAAGTCAAGACAATAAGTGCTAGTGTGGATGTGGTGAAAAAGGAATCCTCATGCACTGCTGTGGGAATGTAAATTGGCATAGCCACTATGAAAGATAGTATGGAAGTTTCACAAAAAATTAAAAATACAATAGAACTAGCATATGATAGGTATTTAGCTGAAGAACAAGAAAACACCAACTTAAGAAGATACATGAACTCCTATGTTCTCTGAAGTACTGTTTACAACAGCCAAGATATGAAAACAATCCAATGCCTATCACCATTAGTGGATGAATGAATAAAGAATGTGTGACTGCCACACATACATACACATACACACACACACACACACACACACACACACACACACAGGAATACTATTCAGCTATAAAAAAGATGCAATCTTACCATGTGCAACAATATGAATGGACCTTGAAGGGATTATATGCTAAGCAAAAATAAGTCAGAGGGAGGCATGATTCCATGCCCTTGTGTAATATAAACTAACAAAGCAAAAACGAAAGCAAACACTTAGATTCTGATAACATAATGATGGTGACCAGAGGGGGAGGAGGTGGGGACATGGAACAGGTACAGGGAGTCAACTGGTTGGCGATGGATGGTGACTGGACATTTGATGATGGGTGCGGTACAACACATTGTTTGAGATAAGAAACCTACGCAGTCTTTCATTAAAATAATTGAAAAATAGAGAACATTTATGTGTATAATACACATGGCATACTCACAATTGTAAAAATGAAAAAAAAATACATGTGATGAAGTAGAAAGGAAAAGCCAAAATTCTAAATGATTGCCTTTGGGAGTTGAAACTGCACGAATGTTTTTTTTCCATTTTCCCATAAATCCCATAAGTATAGGTCAATTTTATAACAGAGAAAAACCTTTTATTGAAAACTATCAGCTGCAAATTGATTTATTATTCTTTCCACCAAAAGAGGATACAGTACTTAAGAAAATTTCTACTGAAACTGATTAGATTCACTGTTACCACCCCTGGCTTAGTATTTCCCTAAGAATGGTTGGAAGGGACAACGATGACACTAGTGAGAGAGTTGGTTACTAAGGTTTTGGCAAGTTGATATGTTGCAGCCAAACAGCATCATCACTGAGTGAATGCTAGAAGAACGAGATTTGTGGAGGTTCCTACAGTGACAGCCACCAGGCAAACATCTGCCCCAGGCCTGAAATGGAGCAGTTAAATGAACAGGTGGGAGGCCAAGTTCAGCAAAGGTACAGCATCGAGCCTCCCTCTCCTGTTAGAAGATTCTTTTTCTTGGCAGGCAGAATTGTCATGATGGAGCAGTCTTGCTGAGCAGCAGCCCTGCCTTGGGCTAGTTTTCAGGTTTCTTGAGCTCCGCATTCAGTGTGAAAATGAAGCTGAGATGGGCAAGAAGGGATAGGCAGGGAATGGGGTGTGGGGCAAACTTCAGGGAATTAAAGGGAATTCTGAATGTCTTCTAGAATTTTGGCCTGCACATTGTTTGTCTCCCCCCAAACTTTGCAACAGGTTCTTTCACCTCCGACTTTTTTTTCATTTAAGTACCCAACATGATTAAATGCAAAGCAGGCTTTTTTGGATGAGAACAAAAAACCCTGGCCTCTATACTTGGTCTTGTCACCACCTGGGACCAGTGACCTTTGTGTGGGCTCGACGCAGCCACTGCACAGAAAGTGCCCACAGATTCTAGGACCCAAACTTCTGGTCTTGGGTGCCTTGGTGTGTTTGTCAACTAATGGGGCTAAGTGATATTGTCTTCACATACACAAACACATGCATACACACGTGGGCACACACAGGTATGCACATAGGGCCAGAAGCTGAGGTCTGGATATGATCAGGGCATGAGAAGACTCACCCAGGCTAAAGCAGAGTTTGAAATAACATGGGCACTCCCTCAGGGGGAATGAGACGCCAGTGATGATTCTGGCAGATAGTTAACAACTATTCTGCAGAGCAGCTGTTTAGTGCTATGCCAGGTACCAGGGATACAACTGTGAGCAGAACAAAGTCCAGCCCACCTGGGGATGACAGGAGGCGGGAAGGGAAGGGATGCGGTGGTCTCTCTAACCTGGGCGTGCTGGTCCTCAGCAAGGCCCTCGTTGGGATGTCCTACT
Organism: Talpa europaea; assembly: GCF_964194135.1. Lineage (NCBI taxonomy): Eukaryota > Metazoa > Chordata > Mammalia > Eulipotyphla > Talpidae > Talpa > Talpa europaea. The sequence continues at coordinate 35,831,532 of NC_140073.1, read as the reverse complement.
GATGATAGTCTGCAGAACATACTGAAAACTCCACAGGATGCTTAGCTCTTTTTTAAATGCATTTTTATCTTTCAAAGTATTTCAAAAAGTATTTTATTACTGAATTTTTTAGCTTTCCTCCAATGTGTTCTTTTTCCATGACAGTGAGCAGAGATTTTAGATGCTCACAAATGTTTACATGAGAATTTCATCTCTTCTGTACTAATGGCTAAAACATAATTATGAACTGTGCTTGTTAACCAAATAGAGATATTCCATGAGACAAGGAGACTGATTCCTAATATGGAGGTGTCCTTGGGCCAGGGCCCACTTATCCTGGTTTCTATCTCTTCCTCCCGACACAGAGGTGCCTTCATTAGTAGAGGAAAGAAAGAGGTCTTTGTGATGATGTCATTCCCAGACCACCCTACACAGACAATAAAACTGAATTTGAAAGAAGCCTGGTGAAATGAGAGCTCAGAAATCACAGAATACAGGAGCTGCCAGGGCTCTAGGAGGTTATTTAGCCTAATCCCCTGATGTTAGAAATGGTAAGGGGAAAGAGATTTGTCTAATGTTACACAACCAGTTAGCGGTGGGCTATGTTCACCAAGGCAAATATGGGGAAGTTCATTCCACAGAAATTCCAACATTATATGTTAAGTATCATGTCAGGCACGAGGGCTCACGTCCGTGTGTCCTGCACACCCATGAATGGTGGCAATGCAACGTGCTACAACAGAGGTAGGGACAGGGGCAGTGATGGCACCACAAAGAAGGAAGCACTCACTCCTCTTGGGGAAGTCACGCAGAAAGGGATATTCTGTGTTGGGTCTTAACAACTGAAAAAGGTGTTTGTTGTAGAAAGGGAAGAAGTTGGTTTCTGACATACAGAATAACATGCACAAAGGTTAAAACATGTGAAAGAATATGATGTGCTTAAGGAATGAAGCATGTTTCGGTGTGGTTTCTTGAAAGAGAAAGAAAGTAGACTAGACCAAAAAGGTAGCCTAACCACCAGCTATGAGTGGCTTGAATGCCATGATGAAAAGTTTTGTCTTGTGGCAATGTTATCTTTTTTATTTTTTATTTTTTAAAGCTTTTTTTTTTTTTAATTTTCTAGAGGCATGTCTTATTTATTTATTTTATTATTTGTTTGTTTGGTTTATACATGCACTGGGTACAGTCAGAAGCGCGGGAGGGTGAGAGAATTCACCAGAGCCAGAGCGGGGAGCAGAGCAGGCAGAAGGACCAAAGTACACTGCTGAGGGGAGCAGCGGGCGGCAGGAGAGGTCTGCGCGCCATGTGGGACCCTCCTCCGGTGGCCGGGGAGCAGCCAGGGATCGAACCGGCTGCAGAGGGTGCAGGCAGCTTCGCAACCCAGCGCTCAACCGCTGCGCCACCAGGGAGGCCCTATGTTATCTTTTTTAAAACAAACAAAAAAGAATGGTAGGATAGGGTGGACTGAACACAAAAAAGGCCAAAAATAAGGAGACTAGAAAGGTGTCATACTGTAGCATTTTAGGTAGAAAATACTGAAAATTTAAAAAATATACAATCTCAAAGATGGCAGGGCACTTATGAGGCCTGAATTAAAGTAACAATATTTAGAAGGTAGAATCTGCAGGACTTCATAAGAAATAATGGGATGTTAGAGAAGAAATGGAGCTGGGAGCAATAGCCATATCCAGCCCACCATCTATTTTTGTACAACCCAAGCGCTAAGAATGGTTTTCACATTTTCAAATGACTGAAAAGGAGCAAAGGAAGAATATTTGTGATACATGACAATTGCGTGAAATTCAAATTTCAGAGTTCAGAATAAAGTCTTATTGGAACACAGACACACCTTCAATTCAACTATCTTCCGGGGCAAGCAGAGCTGAGTAAAGGCCTCAAGGGCAGCCTAGTCTTAAATATCTACTATCTGGCCCTTAAAGAAAAAGTTGCTGAGCCCTGGAACAGGACGACTGCAACCTTAGGCAATCTCAGCCTTAGGCAGCTGGTGGCATTGGTGGAAGAATGGAAGCAGATTTGATTCCAGCAGAATGATTCCATTGCGGGCTTCCTGAGTTTGAAGATCCTATGACACATCCAGGACCTGATTGAAGTTCTGAGTTGGAGATATGGGCTTGAGAATCATCAGTGGGCAAATGGTCTTTGAAGCCATGAACAGGCAAAGCAGGGGAGTCAGAATCCCAGGAAATGTTACTGAAATTTAAACAGACAAGGAGTCTAAAAAAGAGATGTAAGAACTGGAAACAAATTTAGTGTGGACAGGTCAAGGGAAGAGGTAATTTTAGGGGATAGAGAAAGTAGAATACATCAAAAGTTACCAAGAGCCCATGTGGAATAGGATTGGAGAGGAAACAGTAGGTTTTGGAAACCTCAGCCAGTGGAGACAGAATGGATTCTCCAGTGTACTCCTGTGACTCCACTCTGCCAGCTTTCCTCCTAGCACATTGTTCACTCCTTCTGCTTTCTCGCCCTGCTCTCTCCTCAGCTCCTCATGTCTAAAGTTGGAAGACTGCTGGGTTTAGCCCTTGGGCCTCCTCTGCATCTATCCATGCTCCTTGCCTTGATGATGCCAGTCAGTTTCATGGCTTCAAATATAAACACAGGCCAATGCCTCCCACACCCTCCCCTAGAACCAACTGTGAACTCAACATCACCACTAAGAAGTCCAAGTCCAACATCAGCACTAAGAAGTCCACCTCTAACTGAACAGGTCCAAAACTCAACTCCTATACTTTCCCCCCAGACCAGCTCTTCCTGCAGAATTCCACATCTCAGTTAACATCTTCTCAGTTCAATCCCCAAACCTTGAAGTCATCTTAATTCTACTCTCATTGCCCATCTAATTCTTCTGTAAGTCCTGTCTGCGCTATCCTCAAACTATATCCAGAAGTCAATGCTCAATCCCTCTACTGCTACCACTCAGCTCCAGAGCACCACCTCGTCTCACCTGGATCATTAACTCATCTCCTTGTTTCCACCCTGCCCCTCAGTCCTTTAATATCACCAGAGTGATCCTGTTAAAACAAATTACAGGTTTCCCGCACTATCCAAAAGGTGATTGTTCCTATTTGGTATGGTTTGGTCAATTATTTGGGAGGCCTTGGAATGCTATTACCATTAATTTATATGGGAAAATATTGAACATTTCAGACCATAAAAATAACCTACCAGATCATACCAATGGGGTGAAACCTGGATAACTGGAGAAACCTGTATTTCTCTTTGCAAAACCCTTCAAACAGTTCCATCTCAGTGAAAACTCATCTGACAATGGCCTCCAGTGCCCTATGCAACCTGCCCAAACTCTAATTACCCTGGGACCTTACTAACTTCCACAATTGTGCTCACCCTCTGCTCCAGCAAGTAACCTTCTTGCTGGCTCACTGTGGCTCCGGGGACTCTGAATTTCCCATTTCTCTCAGCCTGCCTTGTTCTTCTTTAGGGTATACATATGGCTGCCTCCCTCTCTTCCTTCAGGTCTTCCCTCAGATGTACCCTTCTCAGTGAGGTTTTCACCAGCAATCTTGTAGTTGCCAACCATCCTCATCTTACAAAACTCTGTTTCCTGCTTCACTTCACTCTATAACACTACTCTAACAAAACAGACATAATTTACCAATAATTTTTGTTAAGAATGTCTCCCCTGGGCCTCTCCTGATGGCGCAGGTGGTAGAGCACTGTGCTGTGAAGCTGTCCGCAGCCTCTACAGTGCCGGTTCGATCCTGGCCGGCCGCAGAGGGTCCCACATGGAGCGGCAGACCTCTCCTGTCTCACCTGCTGCTCCCCTCAGCAGTGTATTTCGTCAGTCTGCCTGTTCTGCTCCCCGCTCTGTCTCTGGTGAATCCTCTCACCCTCCTGTGCCTCTGGCCTGTACCCGGGTTCTTGTATAAATAAATCTTTAAAAAAAAAAAAGAAAAAAAGAATGTCTCCCCTATTAGAATGTAAGTTCTAGGAAGGCAGGGACTTGTGTCTGTTTTTCTCCCCTGCCATATCCCTAGCACCTAGTATAATGTCTGGTGCTTTATAGGCACTCAACAAATGAATGGGTATAGTGAATTAGATGACTAGGAGATAAGACAATTCTGTGAAGACCTCTGGTGAGTAAATTAAGAGGAAACCAGCATCAAATTTTTTGCAAATGGAAAAGACTCAAGCATGTTCACAAACTATTAGAAGGACAGAGCAGTATGAAAAAGACTAGGGGTATGGAGAAAGGATAGATGGCGATGCCAAGTCTGAGAGGAGGCAGAAATGAATAGATTTCTGAGGAAAGGATAGAAGGGACCTCCTTGGCAAGTGGACAGAAAAGGAGCTAAGAGGAAAGGCGTGGATGTGGGTAGGAATGAAGAGAATCTGAACAAGCTCATGCTTGGTACAGGTTTTCCCTGCTGCTGGAAAGTAGGATGCGCCTAATTGACATGATCTTGTGGGCTAATTTTTTTTTAGGTCTGGGGATGTTACTACATTAATTTCTATGGAATTTTTGTTGAGCACTCCTATACCCAAAAAATAATCAAATCATACCAAAGAGGAACACTCAGCATTTGAACAGCTGGGCAACATGTGCTGGATGGGGGGAGGGGTGTGTGTGTGTGTGTGTGTAGAACTTGGGTGTAGGCCACAGGTGCAGGGGGTGAGAAGATTCACCAGAGAGAACAGGGAGCAGAACAGGTGAATTAATTGAACTACACTGCTAAAGGGAGCAGTGGGAGAGACAGGAGAGGTCTGCTGCAATGTTTTATCTCAAGGCCGGGGAAGAGCTTGTGTGATGAAGTTTTAAAGGAAACCCTTTGGAAAATGGGAATACCAGTTGATAAGGAAGAAAGGACTGCTCAGCAGTGCGGTGTTGGAGATTTCCCCATCCACCCTGGACAGCCAATGAAAACCAAGGGGAAAAGGATTAGTACTACTGTCAGAATTATTATGTGAAAGCCCTCATTGGACACTTTAGACCTGGACAAAATTGAAACTGTGAAGTGTAGTAACTTAAAGGGGTAAATGATAGGGATGACCACTGCTGCTGACCTAGTCTGGGGTGACTTCCAAGGACAATTCAAGATGGTGGCCCTGGAATGGGCAGGTGTGAGGACAGATCTCAAGGGACAAGGATGGAAAGTGGCTCTTTGGCAAGCAGGCTCCGGCAGGCTAGTCTCAGAACCTCAGGGAGGGTGTGTACTGTGTGCATGAGGACTAGAAGCATGAAAGTGATCCACATAGAAAAATAAGTCACTTACCTCTCACATATGAGAATGAGCCCAAATACTTTCAAATGATGAAGTATTGGAAGTAAGTGCATCTAACTAACAAAGACCCCTCATTTCCAAAAGGGTCAAGTGGGTCTCCGTGAAATTATAAGATTTTAGGCTCTTTACAGAACCTGTAGAATCTTCTGCAGTCCATAATGAAAAGGTTCTTTCAAATTTTAAAGACGATTTAAAATGAAGCTGCAAATGTTCATAGCTACCATTATTTGTGCCAAGTGTATCGAATACTTTATGTCCTTTACGCTGCCCAACCTTCCTTGTAAGGAAGTAGTTTTTATTCCCATTTTACCAATGAAAAACCAGAGACGTTGAAGGATGAGGAAACTTGTCCTACATCACAACAGTAATAAGGGGCCAAACCTGAAATCAAACCCAAATGTGTCTAGTCCTTAAAAGCATACTGTCAACCTCTATCCTCTCTTGCCTCTCTAATGCTTCTTTTTCTTATGAAAACACAGGTGTGATGATTAGTGTGTTTCTATGAAACTTAGATTGATTCTATGATGTATGCAATAAGTATTGTTAGAAAGACATTTTTACACAAAATCATCAATCTAAATACCCTAACATGCATTGTGCCTTTCCAATCTTCGTGCCCTGCAGAAGGACAGGAGGTAATGAATGAATGGATGGGAAGCTTTGTCATCAGAATTTTACACTGAAGCACTGAGAGGAGTTGTGGACAGACCAACATCCGTGATCCTGAGGAATCAAAAAGAATGGGAGGGTCTAGAACACTAGCGGGAAAGTAAAAGGAGTTTCTGCAAAGCACAGAGCTGCAAGTTTATGCAGGATCCAGAGCAAGACCTACCCTTGTTAGTGAAGTGATGGGCAGTGGGCCCCTGACAGGTGAAGCCTGCATCCCCAAGACACAGCAGCTCACCAAGAACAGGTCATCTCAGACCAAGCCTCTATCTTCTTTCTCTGGGCTTCTGCAGCCACCACACGCAGCTGGAGCTGATGAGGGCAACTCCCTTAGAAGCAGCACGTGTTCTTCCTTCACCCTTTTACATCCCCTGTAGTTAACAGACTGAGTGACAGAATCAGGACTGAACAATTAAGTCTAGCAAGGATAAAAATATGATCCCATACTTGGTTTGAAAAACCCAATTGAGTAAATCTGAGATAGAGAAGGGGTGTATTCGAGGCAACAAACATAAAGTGTCTTTGAGTAAGCTGATAGTAGGCTCAATGAGAGATGACAGTGTGATGAAGCTGGCACACAAAGGAAAAGCAGCTTCAGTTGCATTAATAAAACATGAGGTCTATGTTTGAACAAAGGCAGCATAGCCCTGTTCTAACCTGGTTTGGCTAAAATGGACTGTTATTACGCTCTGTTCGTTATTCTCCACTTCTCCCCACTGGCCATAATGACCTAGTCTCTGTACTGCTTGTGCCCTAAGGATGCAGACCCCTATATATTGCAGCACCCAGATCCCCCTAGCCTGGCGACTTCGCCCTGAGTCCAGTCGATGAGAAGCACAAGCAAGAGATGGGCAGAGAGAGCGCATGCAGTCTCTGGTGCTACAGTCTGTTTCAGCTCCACATTTCTGACAGTGGCCGCATCCTCTACAGTTACAGTTCCTGTCTGTTGCTAGTCCCTACGTGCCTCAGTATTCCCTTCTGGGTTTCCCTTCGCCCTACCCACACCCCCATAAATTGTCTCTTCACTAAGTTATTTTCAAAATGCCAAGTTCACCTGCTGTTTTCTGCAGTGCTGTTTTCTCTGACACTGAAGATCCAGTCATTTCTATGAGGATCAGCAGGTAGAAGAGTATGTTTGAGTGGATAAAGGAGACAACTCCAGGAAGAGGCTACTTCACTGGGAAAAGGTTAATGTCACTCATCTGTGAAAAGGCTGGTCAACAGAGAGACCAACTCTGTACTTCCACAGTCAGTAAAGTTTTCTAAAGAGCTGGCAAAGGGGCAGGTGAGCTCTCCTAATAAGTCATGAGCTTCAGAAGTTTTGAGATGTGCAGAGGCCCATATCAGGAATACTGTAGGGAACAGCTGACAGGGAAGTCTAGAAATGGACTTTCCAAGCCAGGACTTCATGATTTACTACCAACTACACACTTTTCAGACAATGCTTTAGAAATAACCAAATTGGAGAAAACCATGTTTGGGGATGTGTTTGGCCTCTTCTCACTTCAATATAGAGAACAGACGTCTAGGCCTGTCAAGTCTGGTCATTCTCAACATTGAAATTCTTGTTACACTCGAAGATAAATCAAGAACATAAAACTTAGTTTACATCTCAGCATCACAGCATTCAAAAGAGTTGTTCCCAAACCACTGAACCGCTTATGAAAAACATTTTTCCCAAGCAATCTGTACCTACACATGTATCACTAGTGCTTTTTCAGAACTGTCACCTCATTTTTCAAACCAAAAACCAGGAAACAAAATCTGCCTATGGGACAAAATATTTACATGTATAATCTGTCCCTGCAAAAAAAAAAAAAAAAAAAAAAATAGGATAACCTCAATTCACCCTCGTGAGAAATTTTTTTTTGCAAGTCCGCAACAGCTGATACCCAGAAGGGTCACAGCGCATGATGCTAAGCGTGTCTCATCTTCGGCAAGAGTTTATCACTTCCTACTGCTGGAACTCCAGCAGGGCCAGCTCAGTCACTCATTCATTCAACAAACATCTGCGATCTTCCAGTTAATAGGGCCTACTGGGCCCTGCAGCCGCACAAAAGACCCAAACACCACAATCAGGAGTCCAGCAGGTCTAGGAAAAGGCCTGATTTCAAAGACCAACGAATGCAAACAGTGAGACTGAGACGGAGCCCAGAAAAGTTGCCGCAGAAACTCCGGGAATGCCAGCCTGCGGGCACGGAGAAGGCGGGCCCAGGGCCTACAGGCGGCCGCCGCGGCCCCGGCCCTCTGGCCACGCGGCGCCATCAGCGACCCAATGGGGGCCTCGCGGGAGCGCCGGCCCCGCCGCCCGGGCCTGACAGCAGCCCCGGCGGCGAACCCCCGCGGGGACGGTCCCCGCACCGCATTCCCAAGACGCGTGCGCACGCGCCCCCGCGCGCCCGGCACCCGCGGCGCGCGCCCGCCCGCGCCCCAGCCCCTCGGCCGGCCCCGCTCCCCGCCGCGCGCCAGGCCCGGCGCACTCACCCTCCTTGGCTTTCTTCCTCCGGGCCAGCGTCCCCCCGAGTTTCCCCAAGAAGGAGTCATCTTTCTTCCGGGACGGGGGCGACTTGGGAGTGGGGGATTTGGGGGCGGAGGGCGACTTCTGCGGAGAGGTGGCCATGGCGGGGAGCGGGCAGCCCGGGCCGGTCGGACGCGGAGCTGGAGCTGGAGCTGGGCGGACGCGGCGGGCGCGGCGGGACTGAGGCTGCGGCTTTCCAAACGGAAGCGGAATTATTCCAAGCATTTGAGGCAGCTCACGCTCGCCTTTCCCTTCCCTCTCTCCCTCCCTCGCGCCGCCCTCCGCGCTGCGAGGAGCTGTGCGCTCAGGCCCTCGCCTGGAGCAGGCCTGCGCCCCGCGGCCCTGGGCTGCCCGGAGCAAGGGAGGGCGCCCCAAATCTGCCTCTCGCAGGACGTGAGGCCTTGTGTGTGTACGTGTGTGTGACCCCGACTCTGCTACCTGGAAGCCTCCTTTGCGCCAACCCTGCACCCTCGCAGATCCTGGCATACACAAGCAGGCTGAATGGCTGACCCTAACTCACCTGCCTCACTGTCTCTTGGGGTCTGCTGGCTGCTTGGGGAGAAGCTCTCGCTTCCCCTGCATTTCTACCTGTGCAATTATTAGGCCCACGTGTGTCCCCACGAAAGCCAGTTCCCGAGCACCGGGCAGAGGCTCTTTATTCTTAGGAGACACCCATCTATCTAGCAGCTCAAAGGCTTGTACAAAAATTACAAGTCGTGGTAACATACATGGGAAGGTACAACCTGGGCTCTTGTTAGACACCCTCCCCATGCCCTCTCCCCCCACCCACCCCCCACCTCAACCCTTGCCAAAAAAAAGTCATCCGGTCTAAATAAAAGTAACAGAGTCACACAAATGTTTCAAGGGCTCGTGCTGGAAATGATTAAAAGGGAATTTTATTTTGCTTGCCCACTTGAAGTTCTCATGACTTTACCCCCTGCTCTTCCTCCTCACCCCACCCGCTTGACAATTGTGTTTTTTCAGCTACAACTAATTGGCCCTGGGCGATCACCTGACCCAGAAAGGACTCATGCTTGACTGGAGAGCAGCCAGTCAAATAGTCTCAGCCAAAAATCTGAAGGAAACTAGAGTCGCTGTTGCCAGAAGTTGAGCATTTAGTGATGATCATGTAGACTCGGAGCTGGGGTGTCCATTTTGAGCTACAGGCATACTGATGAGCAGAGAAACAAAAGAAGGGAGCAAAGAAGTGTGCTCTGAAGCCATGCGGTCTGAGTAATGAAAAGCCTGGGGAGTAGCTGCCTGGACCTGAATCTCTTCCCAGTGCCCACTTGAGTTCCAGGGAGCGCCAGCTGGGCTTCTGTCCTAGGACACAGCTCCTAAAGCCTCTCAATACCCATCTGTCTTTACTTGAGCTAATCAGTAAACTGACAAGCAACAATTCCTGAGAACAAAAATTTAACAAGCAAGATAGTCAATAGATTCTCAACAGAGTATTTGTTCACATTTTCTTTGCTTAAGGGTCATAATTTTACTTTTTTGGTGAATTATAATTTACAAAGGTGGGGCGCCTCCTTCCTAACAGAAAGCAAAGAAGTAATAATGCCTGCTAGGATTTTCACCGAGGAGCAGGGTAAGATTACAACAACCGGCCTGATAAATCTTAGTGAGAAGCCAAAATAGAACTGTGTTTTGATTACATCATGAATCATTCTTGTCCAGAATATCGGATATACAAGGGCATTTCCAAGATCTGATCTCCAGCCCTGGGAACTCTTGTCAGGGAATCAGGAGATATGCAGTTTGCTGTTCACATTTTGGTAGTTGTACAATATTGGGCAAATTTACTCCTTTTTCTGAGTATTTCTTTTCTACAAAATGAAGCGGTACAATAGAATAATAGTTCTTATACCTGATTGTGCATCACAATCTCTTTGGGGTTGTTATAGACATTCACAGTTGCCATCTCTAGAAATTCTAATTCAGAACATCTGATAGGTATTTTTTTACGGAGACTACATCAGGTGATTTTGATGTAAATCGTACACCTAAAACCACTTCCAGCTCCAACATTCTATTCTTCATCAATTGTTGATATCTGTATACAGATGTAGATTCTATATATGATGTGGTCAAAACTATACATGGAGTGCCTCCCCAGTGACTCAGCTGTTGAGTGCTGGGCTGCGAAGTTGCCCGCAGCCTCTGCAGCGCCGGTTCGATCCCCGGCTGCCAGGCGAGGGTCCCACATGGCTCGCAGACCTCTCCTGCTCCCCGCTGCTACCCTTAGCAGTGTACTTCGGTCCTTCTGCCTATTCTGCTCCCTGCTCTGGCTCTGATGAATTCTCTTACCCTCCCGCACTTCTGACTGTACCCAGTGCTTGCATGCATGCATGCATAAATAAATAAATCTTTTTTTTTTTAAAAAAGAAGTGTTGACATCACTATAAAAAAAAACTATATGGAGATCTCATAAATTGCTCATGCATACTTTTGCATGTACAACTCTCTTCGGCAATTTTTATACACACAAAAGTTTGAAGTTTGAAAGGCCCTGAGCAAGACTGCAAGGAGCAGCAAACAAAGGAAAGTCTTGATTGTTGAATTCTGGCTACCAGGAAATAGTAACAAAATAAGCAAACTGAGTTCACTAAACAACAAGAGCACCTGCCTTGGCAAAATCTTAGTACTCTCCTGTACTGGGGAGGTCAATGTGGAGATAGTTTAAAGGGTTCTGGAATCTGATTTAAGACAAGTCTTTCTCTGGGGGTGATGCTAAATTAATGGGGGCCTGTGATATAATAGTTTAGGATAGGTAGAGTCAAGGCTAAGTTTAATGTGTTTGGGAGTAATCTTTTTAATGCTATTTATTGAGAAGTTAAAGAGTTTTATGTTCTTTTCAGTGAGATGTGCGGGGAAGTTCCTGAAACTGAAAAAAAGTTAGTTGTAATTTTTATCTTTCTATGTAAGGTTTTTTTGTTTGGATGGAAGTTATATTGCAAATGACAGGAGACTGGTAAATTCCTGTTAATGTAGACAGTAACCTATATGTATGTGAGTTCCAGGGTCTTAATTTAATGCAGATGTTTTGTTACTCAAAGCCTTGTGCCACTGTTACCAGTCTCTTGAAAGGCCAAGGGGGATGGGTGATAAATCAATGCTACTCAAAGAGTAGCCTAAAAGTCAGTAGTGATGTGCAAATTGGTTTTTTAATGGTTTCTATAATATAAGGTAGAAGCTGAGAGTGTTTGGAAACTTTTCAAGCAATTTAGCAATGCAATCCTATATTTGTTTAATTTAACAGTAAAAAGTGCAGGCTTACATTTTTAATATTTTCATTTTATTTTCCCAATGTTTTCTAATTTTATCTTATAAAATGACAGGTATATCAGGATGGGTTCTTTCCATGGCTCATCTGAAAAGCACAGTTTTTTTCTTTTTTCTTGATCCAAGTATTTTATTTTTTATATATTAATTATTTTGTTTTATATAATTCTTACATCATTTTTCATTTTTGTATAATGTATGCATTTTCATCTTGGTTATATTCCCCATACAATTCCCACCCCCTTTTTCTGACCCTAATCCTTCTTCTCCTCCCCCCGCCCCCCACTGTAGTGTGTCTCTGGTCTATAGTTGCTTGTTGATTTTGATTTTTACTTTATTGCAATTAGTCTTTTTCCTGGTCCCTTAATGAGGTTTTCTAAATTCCTGCTATGAGTGAGACCATCCGGTATTTTTCTTTTTCTTTCTGGCTTATTTCGCTGAGCATGATCCCTTCCAGCTCCATCCATATTGCTGCAGATTGCATGAGTTTATCTTTTTTTAATTGCTGAGTAATATTCCATGGTGTATATGTACCACATCTTCTTGATCCAGTCATCTATTTTTGGGCATTTGGGTTGTTTCCATAGCTTAGCTATTGTAAATAGAAAGCACAGTTCTTAATGGCTCTGTTTTATTTGCAGAGTTTTTATGTTTTCTTTTGAAATTAAGCTTTTATAGTCCTTATGGATATGAATTAATTTGGTTTTTTTTGTTTGGAAAATTAAATGAGATAACATACGGGAAAGTGCCTTTCACAGGGCCTGGTGTTTAAGAACACTAAATCTAAATCTTGCGTAATCAGGGACTCATACTTCATACTGTCCTTTGATAAGATTCAGATTCACCCCCTTCTAATCTATAGTGGTGCTGACAATTTTGGCCCCACCCATCAGTTACCCCTTTCATGCTTGGTCATTGGTCTCATCTTATATAAGGGTTAATGATAAGGACATCTTATAAGTTAAATGTGTGTTGCTGTGAGACTCTGCCAAATCTCTGGTTCTGTCTGTCCTTCAAAGCCAAACGTGTAGCGTACAGGTTCATTTCCTGGCTCAGTAGCTAAGTGACCTTGGGCAAATTTCTGTCCTTGCTATGCTTTCATTTCCATCATCGGTAAAGCAAAGCCACAGCAGTACCTAGTAAAGCTTAACACCCCTCATAACTTTTGATCAACAACTTTAATTCTAGGCATGCCCCCCAAAACAAGTACATTTGTGCACTCAGATATGTGTTCTAGAAATTTCATGGCAGCATCATTCAAATGCTTATTAACAGTTGAGTCAATAAATAGTGATAGTCACACAATGGGATATTATACATATTACACTGTAATGTGAGATGAATAATTTGCAGTTACAAGCAGCAATAGAAATGTACCTCACAATATGATGTTGAGTAAAAAACCCAAACACAAAAATAGCATATACTATGTTCATATAAAATTCAAAAATAGGCTAAAGTAACCTATGATCTTAGAAGTCAAGATCATAATTAACTTTGGGTTGCAGAGGTTGAAGGCATGAGGGAGACACCGGTTACATGGGTGTATATTTGTTTTGAAAATTCATGACAGGTGCACTTAGTAATCTGAGCAACATTCTGTTTGTATATTATACTTCAATTAAAAAAAGTATAAATTTATCACAAAATAATTTTTAAAAATGAAGCCAGGGGACCACATGCTGTTATCCCCATGGTTTCCTTCACCAACAACCTGGTGGCACACATCACTCAAAAATCCATAGATTAGTTCTGTCCCACACCTTCCCTTAGACAATCATTTTCCTAACTAATATATACTGCTCTCAGCCACTCAGCAGTGTTTCTATCCTGGACCTGTCATCTTTGTTCAGGAATTTCAACAGTCCAGCTTTGTGATTCACAAGGCAGGATTGTGTAGGTTGAAGGGTATGGGTTCTAATCACATTTCTGCAGCCAGATGTTGGTATAATCTTGTGCAAGTTACTTAATCTCTTTGTGCCTCAGTGTTCTCTTTATAATGAAAACAAAGAAAGACTTGCCTCAAAATATTGTTGGGATGACTAACACAGATGGAATGAAATTACTGCTCAGCTCAGGCTATAGCAGATAACAAATCTTAGCTAAACAAAATTGGTTATTATTATCTCACTTTAGATTCATAAATGATATTATCATCACCACATTTTACAGATTAATAATTTGAAATTTGGAGAGTTTAAATAACTTGCTTCAGATTACATAATCAGTAACCAAGAGGCTAATACCATAACCCTTCGGATCTGGTTTTCCAAATATCCACAGAAGTCACAATTTTTAGCTAAGATTATGTCATCTCAGAAAAAAGACTATATTTTTCAGGTGGATACAATCACAGGACTAAACGTTGACCAATAGGATGTAAGCAAAGTTTACATGAGTTTCTAGAAATCTCCCTAACAGATGGGACTATTTGGTGGCTATTATTTAGCTATTCAGCTTCTTGTATCATCAGACTATGTAACAAAGGTTACCTATCCACCCACTGAACAACTGGAAAAGTTGGTGGAAAAAAAATAAAATAAATCTGCTGAGAATAGTGGAAAGCTAATGAAAATCAGAAGGTCAAGATGTTGGAGAAAAGGAAACCTAAAGGGCCTCCCTGGTGGTGCAAGGGGTTAAGTCACAGCACTCTGAAGCTATTCACAGCCACTGCAGCTGGAGGTCGATCCCCAGCCAGGGAGCTAAACCACATGGCACAGTGGACCTCTTCTGTCTCTCCCACTACTCCCCTCCGCAGTGTATTTCAGTCAATCCACCTGTTCTGCTCCCCACTCTGTCTTTGGTGGATCCTCTCACCTCCCCCGCCCCCGGCACCTCTGGCCTGTACCCCAGTTCTAGTATGCATAAATAAAATAAATCTTAAAAAAAGAAGGAAGCCTGGGAAGATAAGCCCATTCCCTGGGACTATTTTTCCCTCTGGGGGCATCTGCCACCGTCAGAGGAAGCATCTGAAAAGCTGAGAGGTTGAACAGGCAGCCGTCAGCCTACGCAGACAAAAGCTTAGGCACTATCAAATTTATGGGGGCTGGAGGGAAGCTCCCAATAAGGCTCGGTTTGAGTTTCCGAAAGACTCCACTGTAATAAACAAAGAGAAAATAAGACATGTTTAGTAAAAATTACCACTGAGAAAAATTGTGACTAACAGACCCAAACAAAAGGAAATACGAAAATGAAGGACAGAAGAAAAGTCATCCCAGATGATGACTCTGGTGCCACTGTGAGGGATAAAGATCAAATACAAATGGAAATAAATAAGTGAAATGCACTTAAACAAAAGTGTTTAAATTGGGAGGGAGTAAAGGGAGTTAAGGCTTAGCCTGGGAAAAAGTAAAATTTATATTGTACTTTGATAAATCAGTGACTCATGATGTAGCCTCTAAGGTAACCATTGAAAGAATAGCAAAAACTAACTGCAACTAATAAAATAACGGAGAGAAAATTGGAGTCTGTGTGCTCCATTCAAATATTGATCATCATTTCCTGTCATATTTAAGGCAACTTGTCTTTTGTATTCTGTTTTCTTTTTATTTTGCTGTGCTGCTTTTTTGTTGTGCAGGTTAAAAACCCAGGATGGAGGTAAACTGAGCATCTCAAATCAAAATAAGGTGAAACTCCCACTGAAAGATGCTTTCAGTGGACTCATTTTCACATTCCCCAAATGTGAATGCTGTTTGCAGTTGAATGCTGTCCCCTAAAAAAGATATGTGGAAGTCCTAATTCCCAGGACCTCAGAATGTGACTTTATTTGGGGACACACTGGAGGTCACACTGGAGTAGGGTGGGCACTGGGTTTAGAAGAGCCAGTGTCCTTAGGAGGAGAGGAAAACTTGGAACAGACATACACACAGCAAAGCTGATAAAGACACACCCAAAGAAGAGGGGCTGGAGGGCTGGGGCTACCAGTAGTTGGAAAGGCAAGCAAATACCCTCACGCTCCCGGCCCCCCAACCTCTGCTGCCCCAAGCTGGGGGCGGGGGAAGCAATGCCTCCAGGCACCTTCATTTTGGACTTCTAGCCTCTAGCCTCCAGCACTGTGAGAGAATACATTTCTGTTATTTTAAGCCCCCAGTTTATGATACTTTATTACAGCAGCCCTAGGAAACTAATAGACATTTGTTCGAAAGGACAAAAAGGGAGGTCCCTGCAGATCACAAGGAGGGCTTAACAAAGGGCTGGAGCCCAATCAATAATCAAAATTGACCACATCAAAGAAGCAGGGCTTGGGGTTGGGGTTGGGAGTGCAGTTGGAATCTCTTGGGGACCTTTTTGATCATGGAAAGTAAGGTGTGCTCTCCAGATATAAAGAATGTGTAAGAGACAAAATGACTCTGGAGTGAGCGCCTTAAGTGACAATTCTCACTGCTTGGCCCCTTGGAAATGCTAGGATATTAACAGTGGCCTTTGATGGTCAGGCTGCCAGTGAACATGCCCCTCATGGGCCTCTTGTCTGGACTGACGCCCCAGATGCAGGGCTGGATTGGGCAATCAAGGACTTTTGTTGGTGGGCAGGGAAGACATGGGACAGAGGAAGCTCAAGGACTCTGACTTTGGTGTGTGTAATGTTGGGCTGAGATTAGGGATGTTTCTGAGGGTCCCACAGGATGCTGCCACTCACAGAGCCTCTAATCCAGCCAGGAGGGGATGTGTCCCAAGTTCTTTGAAACAAGTTACTTGCTTACCTGTCCTTCTAGACCTAACAGTGAAGCGCAGACATAAGGAGAGGAACTGCCTTACCTGAGCATGCTAGTTGCGAGCCAACTACAGGAAGAGGCGAAGTTGTAAAATCAGTGGCTGTGACTGGAGTCACCTAGCAGAGGGATGGAGAACACTAGAGAATCTGCAGCTGGGCAGAGCTTTGAAGGAGAAAAAAACCACTTCAGCCCAGCCAGGCAAGAATAGCTGGGGTCCCAATGATTTTCTTGGTGTGTGGTGGTCCATGTCCTAGATCACCAGAATTACTTCCAGAGTCACCCAGGCTCCTTCCCAGGTCAGTGATCAGAGGTCTCCCTTGTGACAGTTACAGCCCACCTTCCTGCTACACCCAATCCAGACCCGTGTGACATGGAGAAGCAAGGGTCTCTGCTTCCATCTTTATTGGGGCGATAATAAGGCTATTTATACTTTGGATGTTTCCTTTCAGGGAGGCAGGTTAGAAGTATTACATCTAACAGTGAGATGGAACCAAATCACCAGGGTCAGATGGTGTTTTCAGGGTCTACTTGAAGAACCTCTGGTCAAGGCCTGCAGAAGGCTGGGCAATAGGTCAGCAGAGGTCAGTTCAGAGGGAGGGTCCCAAAAGGAAAGTGACAAAGCTCTGAGAATTGTGCTTCCTGGCCTGGTTTATGCTTCTGTCTTCTGTTGTGGGAAGGACCCATTCTTACTCATTCTGCTGAGATTTGAAGTGCTGTATTCTCTTTCTGCTATTTGGATTCAGATGGTTTGAGATTCCCTATGGCCATTCTGATGACAAAGTTATAGTCTCGCTATTCCCATTTTAAAATTGGAGGCTATGTACAGCAGACTGATTCTTACAAGAAGCGGGGAAGGGAGTGTCCTCACAGATGAAGACGCTGAGGCACAACTGAGTTTGTTCATTGTCATCGAGTGAGCAGCGACTGGACTGGAATCAGACCCCTGGATTAGTAACTCTCAGCTCAGGTTACTGTGTTTAGGATGATTATACTTTTTTTTTCTTGTTTTCAAATCACACACTTATGGTTTGGGGACTACCCATGCCCCCCCACCACACACACACAAGCGAGCTTCCTGCAAACTGTTATGGAAACACGGTCTGTTATTGGGGGGGTACTGATTCTGTAACAGGGTGGTCCCCAGGAAAGGGGGAGGTTCCCTGCCCCACCCAAAGGAGGGTGGAGCTGAGCAGGAAGAGGAGAAGCTGAAGAAGAGACTGAGGAAGGAAGAAGCAGGATGGAGCCAGAAGGAGACCTGGAGGAGGCGCATGGAGCCTAGAGACACGTGAAGAAACTGCGCTTGTCTTTTGGTCGCGGACTGGGTGACACAGATGTGGGTGAGACCCGTGGGGAGATGACAATGGCAGCTTTTATCTTGATGTTGATTTTGCTCTTTTCCTTCCGGGCTTGTCCAGTTGTTTGTGACCCTTTTCTGTGGGTCCCCACTGGAAGATGCTTTAGACTTGTGGCAGGCTTTGGGGCCTTGTTCTGGGCCAATCCCATTTGGATGGACTTTTACCCACGAGGGGACGGGTAACTCTGAATGCTTCATTTAGAAACTAGACTCTTTGCCTTACCTGTATTGTTTCCTAGTTTTATTAAAGTTCCTTCCCATTAAAGTCTCCTATGTTTTGTGTTGATGCGGCGGATGGCAGAACCCATGTAGAATAGGCAGGTTTGCGGGGTTTGGGCTGCCCCTCTCCCTGCCCTATAACAATTCCTGTGACACGGGTGTCTTTGGAGCTGCTGCCCAGCACCAGGTTGTTTCTGTCTCAGAAGAGCCACTTTCCAGTGACTCTGTCCTGCTCTCCTCCAACCTGTTCCTCCCCTCCCCCCACCTCTGTGCTGTCTCCCTAGGAGCCTACAAAAGCCATCTCACTATCTGTTGCTCCCCTCTTGATCCCCTTTCTCTCCTATCTCCTTGGCCTTTTTTCTTGCTTCCCTACCCTTTGGGCTTGGGGTTTGATTATGCATGTAGTGCCATGGTCCCCAAATTTGGGCATAAAAGCCCCCCTGGAATCCATGGCACCATGTCAGGGAATGTGATCACCCAGGAAAGATAGTGTATTTTCCTAGAGTATCATGGTTATTGAGCCATATCTGTGAGTGGTGATGGAGGTCAAGTCATTTAACTGTTTAAACTACTGTTTTCATGCCCAAGTATATTATAGGTGCAGCTTAGGAGGAAACACAAAGCACTTCAAAGCTTTGGCTTCTATCCCCAGATTTCCCCCAGTAGGGCTGGGCACTGGTGTGTAGGGAGGGTGGCATTGGGAGCCCATATAGATGAGGAAGGGAAGGGCAGGCAAGCACAAAGTTCAAGTTTGGGGGTGTGGGCTCGAGGGGCTGACATACCCGGGTCCGGTCTGCTTCACCCCTGTGTACCTGCGCTACCAGGCAGGCTCCTGAATTGCTGTGTCTCCGTCATATCATCTCAAAATCGGGTAATGTTCACCTTGAGGATTTGCTTTCAGGATGAAGTGGAATAACTCACAAAGCATATTCCAGCACCTGGCAGGGGAGGCGAAATGGAGTCACAGTATCCATTACCATCCTCAGGGAGAGGCCTCCTTGGAGAGCTGGGACAGCTTTGGGCTTTGTTGTTATTGTTGTTATTTTAATTTCTAGAAATGAGCTGGGAGAGAAGGTGACAGGAAATCACCAAGCATGCCCTAAAGGCTGAAGGACGGTGAGTTGCAGCTGCTAAAGACTGTGCCAGCAGGTCAGAGGAGCCCAGCAACTGTTCCTTAAAGAACCAGGCCCCAGCGCCAGAAAGCAGGCCAACCCTCCCTCAACAAAACAGCTCTCCCCTGCAGTTTCTATAGTTAATATTTAATGGAAAAGGAGGATCACTTCAAATATTCCACCAGCAGATAAAACTTTGGAACAATAGAGACAACTTGGGGAGGTAGGGGCTGACCATTGTACTAACACGACGTGGCAATTCTGGCTTCTGTGCCCTCATTTCACAAATGTGCGTGTGCTGGCATTAAGAACAGAAGAAACAAAACAGACCAGGTCCTGAGAGAGTGGAAACTGAAGGAAGAGGCCAGTTCTGGCCAGGAAGGGGGTGGGGAGGGGGGGTCCTGTTGAGTATGTGAAATCTAAAGCCAGGCTGTCCCAGCAAGAGGTTAAGAGAAATAGAGGTGAAATGAGGCTAGGCCCCAGGGCTCCCCCGCCCCTGCCCTGAGAATAGCCTTCTTTGTTGAGAGAATACACCTGAGGTGAGTCGACTTCACTCCTCCCATTCGAATCCAATTTGCTGGTCAGGTTAAGTCCTTCCAGGTGCTGCAGTGGATTAAAGCCACCAACGTTCACTCACAGACTCTCACATGAAATCCAAGCTTTACTCAGGTCCTTTGGCTGAAAAGAAATAAAATGAAATGGACGCTGCCCTCAGAGGTGCCAGGCCAAGCTCATATGAAAATGTTTTGATTCCTTCGACACAAAACCGTTTATTTTTGGTTCATTTCAGTATTTATAGCAGTCCACGTGTAACACATTTCAATCCACATGAATAGTTCCCGATTGTGGGAGCAAATTAATCTTTGACAAGCCACTCAGCAGTGAGGTTAGAAGATAAACAGTAGGTGAAATAGTACACACTCTCCTGTGCGTGAACCTTCTTATTACGATAAACTCCCACATTTGAGCTCCCCACATCCAACGCCTGCCACTCTCTCCAGCACTGTGGCAGCCCCAGCTGCCCCCTGCCACCTCTGCCTGCTGAGGCAGTTCTCTGATCAACCACCTGGGTGGGACAGGCTGCCATTTTCAGTTTGGAAGGAAAAACCTGTAAATCTGCTTCCTGGGAAGACAGACATTGCTGAATTGTCATTTGCCTCCAGAACTCAGAAAACATCAATTTCATTGCAGCTCATCAGAGTTGGAAACACCTGCCACTTCCTTTCTCAGCTGTAATTAACATGCTGCATCTCAGCATTGATTGATTCCAAGCAGCCTAGCACTGCCAAAGCCAAGGTTTAAATGAAACAGTACAACCTGATATTATTTTTCACAGTTTTAGAAACACACTTATTTTTATTGCTTGAGAAGCACCGCAATTGTGGGGGATGGAAGTCTTTATATTTGATGAAAATATGAGTAGGGTAGGTTGATGGATATAATAAAGTACTATTTTAACTTTGTATTTATTTGGCAGTGGTACTTGTTCATCTTTGTATTTGTGAGTAGAGTGGAGGAATATTCTTTCTGTATCCCAGCACCTAGCACAGGCGTGCAGAACCCCTTCGGCATTCACAACTGCTTGTTAAACAAATAAACAAATGAATGGTTTGGGAGAATAAGCTTAAGGCATTCCTCTTAATCCAACTCCTGTAAAATTCTGAATTTACAACTATTATGAGCTGCTCGGTTTAAACTAGGAATTGTGTGGGATTGACTGGGAGATATGACCTGAGGCCGGGGCTTCTTGTCTCAACGTCCTACATTTTTCACTCTTGATCACAACTATTCTTCAAAATGTATAATATTTTACATCTTAAGGTTCTCAGACACTATTGTGAATAAGGAACAGACTCATTCAAACTGTTCAATAGCCACAACATTTCTGATCATTGGGAGAGCTTTCACGTGCTAGTAAAACTGAAAGCCAGTATAAGCAGAAGACTGTTAAATATGAAGTCTGTTTTAACTTGGTTAGATAAGACTCAGCTTTAAACCCCAGAACATAGTCTTTGGAAGAGAAAGTGAACAAATTGCTTTTCTTGTCTATTAACCGAATACTATGGCCAAGAATCACCCTTTTTTTTGATCCTCTTGGGAGAATCTTTTTGACAGAAAGAACAAATTAAAATAAGTGGCAATTAATTCTTTTGCACAAAACAACTCAAACATGGTACACTTGAGCATCAGCTGTTAAATGTATGCAGGTATCAAATAGTATACTTTTGTATGACAGAATAGAGCTTGAATATCTGTGCATATTCTAGAATGAAAACTGAAGTTAGAGAACTTTTTCTTAAAATGAGTTAATACTCCTGATGGTTGAAAATATTATTCTATCTACATAAATCTTTAATACTATATAACACCAAACATCTGGGTTATTTGTATATTAAATAGCTTATATACCAATACCTTAGTGTTACTAGGTCTTCTCCAAATTATAACACAGGGAAGCCAGAATTATAAGGAAATCATGTTAGCAATTTCTACCAAAAATACAAATAAATAAAAAATAGTTAAATAACTAACTGTAAGTAGCACAGTTTTCATAGATCAAGCGATAGAGTCTTGCACATATTTCCTAATACTAGAATTCAGGCATTAGAAGACATGATTGGTAAAAAACAAGAAAGAATGAAAAAGAAAAAAGAACTACAACCTTGTGAACTGGGTATACCCTAGAAAGGTGCCATGTGGATACCACTGCACAGGCTGGTTGACTGGAAATCCAGTTACAGTTACACTTCTAATTTCTGGCTTGTCCGTTGGCTAGACATAGGTATCCAATCAGAGCCAACTTTTGCAAAGCAGCTTTGGTTTAATGATACATGGAATACTTGTAGAAATGAGAGAAGTCAAATATACAACAGAGTATTCTTCAGTCTCCTTCTTGTCAAAAACAGACTGAATCGTCAAAGAATCCAGGTGAGGGGAAACAAATACTTTATGGCGTGAGAACACCATCGAAAATCTTTTCCACTGATTCTCCATAAGAACTGTAAAAACGTCCCAGGGATCCCATGGCAGTGCAGGAACTCCATCTTCCAGCTTTCTCCCACATTAAACATGACCTCAAATATGCATCACGCACTTTGGGATTTCATGATGGGGTCACAACACTCAGCTCCATCTTGATGTTCAAGCTGGTTTTGTCCTTGTCCCATAGAATTCCTGGGAAATCCCTTAATTGAGTGTCAGAGAAAGTTCTGTTTGGACCCAAGGAGACCACCGTGGGGAAGCCTTCCTCACAGTGTGATACGATACAGTGTGTTCATTTTTAGTAGCAGCACCAACCTCACCAATATTTTATCAACAAATGAAAGAGTTTCTCTTTTTTGCAATGGCCAACAGTTCCATAAAAGCACTTCAAAATTATTTTCTTAAAAACCTTTCCATTATGTTCCAGAAGCCATATGGAGCGTGCTCTGAGAACAAAAAGCTTTTTGAAGCCAACCATTTTTGGTGAAAATTAACCATCCTGCTGGTAAGAAGTTAAAGTCCTTCTTTCTTCTCTTCTTTAAAAAATATAATTAAGGCTCAAATGTTCTATTAAACTCTCATTGCTTCTGCATATTATATTAAGGCTTAAACATACACCTGGTAAATTAAATTCACCCTGGATTGAATTAACACCTGCTATTTGAATTATTTGCTTTATGTAATCACTAATCTCAAGGTTTCTCTTCTTTGTCTGTAAACACCATTTAAATATTAACCTAATCTTTAAACTTCGGCTGCTTCTTTCTGACATTTGGAAACTGGTCATCCATGCAAAAAAAGGCAAATATGGCTATATTAATGAAAAGGCAGGTTCTTAAAAATCTTAAGATGTGTAACTCAATGAATTGGGAAGATAAATGATAAAGCAGCAGGAGTCACTTTTTAGGGAAACCAATGCTGGTTATTTCCCCAGTCACCTCCAGTCTCAGAAACCTGCAGAAGTTACCTGTCAATTCCAAAAGTCTTTGTATTTTCTTTAGAAACTCTGGCAAGATCTTGGTACCTATGAGAGAATTTTAATTTTTTAAAAAATAGTACAGTATGGAATAGCTCAAGTTCCAGGTATGACAAATCCTGCAAAAGAAGGAAATGTGTGAGGGACACTCAGCCCCAGGGACTCCTCGGATGACTTCAACAGAGGGGCCCCTGGGCAGCTCATGTCCCGCTCAGGTCCTGCTCAGCCCGTAGCCCCTGGAGAATATGAAGCTTTCAAAGTGTTGGTCTTCAGCCTTTTCTTTGATGCGTTGTTCCTCTAAGGAATCTACGAGTTTGTCCCTTTGCTCAATCACTTGCATCATCTTGGAGAATATTTCTTGCTCCTCATTTAGATCATTCTCATCCTTTTGGCTCTCTAAAGAAAAAGAGAAAAACACTGAACCTCAGGTAAAAATCGGCCCCAGGAGAGCTCCTGGCATGGGCATTCTTGATTGTTTTGGACTTGTTCTGCCCTTTAATTTCTATGGAGAGAACAAGGCAATGGATTTAACACTGGGTGACTGCCCTCAAAGCCACAGGTGAGAAATGTGGGTGCTTTGTGTGACTGTCAGCTCAGCTTTCACCTTGAGAATATTTGAACAGTGATGAGAAAACCCCTTTGTGAGAATAAGAAGTTAATGCACACCAAGTCCTACCAAGTCCCCAATCTTTTCTCCCTGCCAAAAAGAAACCAACAAAACACACAAAAAGCTATTTCTCAAAAATATATCTAAACTGGACCTCCCCCATGGCACAGCGGTAGAACGCTGGGTTGCGAAGCTGCCCGCAGCCTCTGCTGTGCCGGTTCGATCCCCGGCTGCTCCCCGGCCACCAGAGGAGGGTCCCACATGGCGCGCAGACCTCTCCTGCCGCCCGCTGCTCCCCTCAGCAGTGTACTTCGGTCCTTCTGCCTGCTCTGCTCCCCGCTCTGGCTCTGGTGAATTCTCTCACCCTCCCGTGCTTCTGACTGTACCCAGTGCTTGTATAAATAAATAAAAAATAAAAAATATATATCTAAACTACAGCAAAGAAATCTGTGAGACAGGTTTTGAAGCATATCATAGCCACAGTGGCTAGTATGTCCACAGTGAGAATCCTTTCTTTATTTGTGGCTGAGGAAATTGCAGCCCTTTGAATAGAGATCAGGCAGAAGCTCTGAGGCTATGACTGATCAACAGGTGACTGTGACTAGCTTTTCTTGCTGTGTTTCTGAATACAGGACTTGGTTCCTAATTGGCTCCAGGCATCTGATTGCCTGGGGGAGGTAAGACAGTTAAAGGAAGGTGAAAAGTAAGAAACAGGTAGTCAGGGCTTTCTGACATTAGAGTAGGATTTTAAAAGCAAAGTCAAGTCTCGCCAACCAGATTATTGCCTTAAGAGAGGACTTTTTAAATTTTAAATTCCAGGAAGACACCCTACCAGTTAGCACACAGGGGCTAGGCAGCGAGCTGATCCTGCAGCAGAGAAGACACCATCTCTCACATCAGACTCAGCTCTGCAGATGCAGACAGGAAGGTGGAATGTAAAGCAAAAGGGCCTTGAAGCCATCCCATCCCTTTTGCACCTTGAGAATATTTTTACAGAGGGAGAGGAAAGAGGCAGGAGTAGCAGAGGGTCAGAGCCCTGTGTTCTGTTCTGGTCACTCCATTCTGGGACGTGGAAGGCCCAAGGGGGAAAGAAATGCCCTATCATTTCATGGGAACACCGGGGCCCAAGGACTCTGGCCCTGTCCCTGGCTTGGAACTCCAGGGGAAAGCCAGCCAAAGGGTGCCCTGTGTATAAACACAGGCAGCACTTTATGGTTGAGCTAAGAAGAGGATCTGAGTGTGATCCCAGATTCTGACCTACTGTGTGTGCCATGGACACAGCCTGGATGAATCCACCTGTCCCAGAGCTGTCAAAGGGCTTGCGAGAGGATTCCCCAACCATGAGGAGGGAAGTGGCCCCACAGTGGATACTGCCTGGTATGCTATTTCGCCAAACTGAATGGAGGATGTGCTAGGTGAGTCTGAGTGAGCCAGGGAATTCCACTGGGCTCCAAGCTTAGGAGAGAATGGCCAGGCTCTGGATTATGCCAGCAGAGAGTGTCAGACAATGATGATGAGGATGATGGTGGTGATGATGATGACAATGATCAGACACAATGAGTCAAAGCAACCCAGACGGATTGCTAATGTCTCCAGGTGACATAAACCTGCCTCTCCCCATTACCTGGCAGCTACCTCAGGAGAAAAAGCAGAAGGAAGGGTGAGTGGGGATGGGGGATCTGCAAGACTGAACATTTACATCCCAAAGAGACTAAGCATTTCCTGCAGGGACTATTTAAATTATTGCATCAGACTAAGTTTACCAGAGAGGGATAATTAGTTTATTTTTTTGTGGAAGACAAGCTCAAAATGAAGATGCTACTGCTGCCCCCAACTTTGGTACCCTTGAGAGGGGTGAGAAAATATATGACCTTTACTCTTAGCAAGAACTAAAAGAAAATGTAAAGGTAGCTAATAGTCTTTGGTGGTATTTATTCCCCATCCTGAAAAAGATGTTTTATTATTAAATGTTTTATCAGATGTATAAATCTGACATTAGTTATACACTATGGTTTGTTCATTTGATCTCCATGAGCGATATAAATTAGAATGCTTGTTTATAACCAACATAGAAAAATAACTCTCTCTATATCATCTTGTCATCGCTAGACCCATCTGAGCCCCTTTCAACAACTAAAATATAATATATACACCACTGTTATTTCTCCTCTGTAGTGCAGCTCTTTAAGATTTTGTTAGAAAGAGAATTTTATTGCTATAAAGAAACAATTTATAAATCACTACTATATGGAAATGAAAGGGGACCTGGGTCTGTGAGATCTGTTACTTAGCCAGCCCTGTCATTTCCTTGAGCATACTTTTTAAATTCTCTGAGACTCAGTTATCTACTCTGTAAAATGAGGATAAGATACCTAAATAACAATGATCGCAATGGTGATGTCTCCGATTTTACCAAGTACTTGGTCTGTATCAGGCAACCCCACAGGTAGGTGCAACGTTGGCTCATGAGGCTTAAAGAAATGATTTCACTTGTTCTTTTAGACCTAGGTCTAAATGTAGGGATGCCATGTGGGGATCTGGCCCCCAAAACACACAGGCACAAAACAGTGCTTGTGCCTAGCAGGCAGGAGTCAATGAATGTGCAAATCAGTATATGAGGTCAATTGAGTTTATTTCCACTATGTGGTGGAAATAATGTGTTACCCCAGGCCAGCTTATATTGGGAAGGAATGATTCTTTGACCATATCTAGTGCCTGGCAGAAGTAGGCACGGCTTCCCGAGTTCCTAAAGCATCATGCCCTCATCTGCTGGTACTCTAATTACTGGTCTAAGTGATGGTCTCTCCATGAGATCATGTGGGAGGGGTGTTTTTTACCATATACCTGTCCACGCTAGATTCTCAACAGATATTTGTTAAATGAATGGCTAAGTGAATGGATGTGTGAATAAATGATTTTGTTCCTATTTGCACTTGGGATGGAGCAAAATGCTGCTCTCATTAACAGGGGAAGACGATAACTAGGGGCTGGCTGTGCTGGAGGTGAGCACAGGCAGGCTGGCTCTGCATTCCAACTGCCAGGTTGGTTGTGTGAGGCAGGGAGAGCACTCCACGCTCCCATTTCAACATTTTCTGCTCAAGAGTATTTCTGGGGAAAAATGTCTTTAACAAGGTCCCAAAATATATTATCACACTCACCCTCCTTGAGCAATTTCTCTCTTAATTTCTGCTCCAGTCGGCTTTGATGATCTTCTAATTCTAATTCTTGGGCCCTGGGGATGAAAAAATGTTCAAACTTTGTAAATTAGAGATTTGTTTAGACACATGGATGAATAGCTTCCTTGACAGTAGTTACTACATTCTTTTTTCCTTATCATGAAATATCATGAAATATCTCTAAGCAGAAAGGGTTGATGCTGCTGGGGTCCTGCAGGTGCCTAGAAGGATCACTGAGATATGCTGGACTCAGGAGATGATGGGGAGCAGCCAGACATGTGATGTGCTCTCTAAAGACCTCTGCAAGACACTCAGGGGGATGCATAGTGAAGACACTCAGGGGATGCATGGTGAAGAAGAGACTAGAACAGTTCAGGGAGACATGATCACAATCTGAAACTCATCTGTCTTTTGGGGGCAACATGACTTCAAGTATCTTTGCTAATGACTCCCAAACCTCTGATTGTGGTGAGCAAGAAAAAGAGGTGGAGGAAACAGGCACTGGACTTTTTGTCCAAGTGGAGGCAACACAACTCAATTTATGCTCTGGTTGTAGGATCGTGGAAACAAAAATAGATGAGGTTTTGGAGTCATCAAGCCGAGTCCAGGGACACAGTGTGACCACTGATAGGAAGAACAAAGTCAAGAAGTGAAATTAGTTCTTGATGAAGGTCAGTTCTGGAACTTTCTTGAAATTTTAGTGCCGGGAGATATCCCATGCATCTCCTGGGGCATGTGTAAGCTCGCCACATGCTAGCTTATTTTTCAGGTTCCCCAAAGCTCTGGGAACATTGCTATATTGTTTTTAGGGAATGAGAAACACAGATAGCAAGTTGGGAACACCTGTATATAGCAGCCAAATTAGAAGTAGAGTCAGGGAAAAAGCAAGCAAACGTTTACAAGGACAGAACAAGAAATGCAACATCACAGAAACCAAAAAAAGGAAATTTTGAGGTCAAGTATGTTTACAAAGAAAGTAATGTTTACATGTTTACTCCACATTAAAGAAGGTGAGGATGAGAATTTGGGTCTGAAATGGTGGGGCCTTCCCTTCCAGCTTCCCCCATTGTCTGCATGTGTTGGGGTCACTTTCCTGTATCTTGTTGTTGCTGTCTGCATTTTTACTCCTTCTACTACTGCTTGGATTGGGATTCCTGCCTTGCTCAATATTTGCCTTTTGTTGTTGACACTGGACTTCTTTTGCCCTGCTGTTGTAGCCAAAAAAGTTGCACTGCCCCTTTAAGAGAGAACATTCTAAGGACTGTCTGGAGCTGACTACTGCTGCAGAATCCACCCAATGTCATGCTAAAGCCAGGCTGTTTCCTGGCAGACCTGCCAAAGACTGAACACAGTGGTATATGTGTCAAGAAGGCCCTTCTTGTCCAACCTTGAACTCTCTGCAAGACATCACTGCTCCACTGGCCCCTTTGGCCTAGCTGAGACTTTCTCAGGCTGCACTGCAGTTTGAGGCTCCCCCTGAGAACCCCCTTTCCTCCACAGTCTCCTTTCACAGGTATCAGAACAGCTCTGGGGTAGAAGACATACCCCATATTCCTCCCATTCCCCTGTACCCCTCCCAGGAGTTTCCCCCAATAAATCCCTTGTACTTCTAATTCTGTCTTGGTATCTGCTTCTCAAAGGACATGAATTGACACATCAATCCAAGACATGTCTCCTTTTTCATCTAGATCTTTCTCTAATCTAAAACCTACCCTTTAGTAGAGTTCTATCTGCCTATGTCTAGTTCATTGGACCCAGCTCTCCTCTTTGGCCCTTTTGGGAAAGAGGGCCAGTTACTGCGGTACACTAACTGGGAAGCCACAGAAACTGAGCAGAAGGTAAACTCAGGTAGGCTCCCCACAACTGCTCCTAGCCCAGTGGAGCACTGCCATGTGTTCTGATGCTGTCACGTTACGTCCATCTCTATGTCATGCATGTCTGTCTCCCTTGAAAACCATGCAATCTGAGGAGGTGCGGAGACTTAATTCATCTTTATTTCTACAGCACTCAGCTCTAGCACAAGGAATCTGCTTCTTATATTTTTGTTGAATGTACTTTATAATTCAGACCTGGTCCAAAGACAGATGGTAAGGTTGTGTAAAAAGGACTTCTCTATCAGGTGGACGGGGATAAATGGCTTAGTTGCTCTGAGTCTCAGCCTGTGCATCAACTTGAAAAATAGTGATCGAACAAATATATACTACAGATGACCCCTTCCTTCCTATTCCTGGCATTACCTTCCATGTCAGAGAAGCTAAGAATAAGGCCTGGCTTCCTCCCCCAGTTTTCATCTTTATTCATGACCGCCCCAGGGGAGATCCATTTGGGAAGAAATGATTAGGTGAGCTCAGCTCACACCTTTCCTCTCCTGGGATGAGCTTGCCTGCAGCAAATATGTGATAGCTGTTACTGTTAGCCTTGTCCTGTCTACTAGGGCAAATCTCTCAACCTGACCCCCACTGACAGTTTAGACTGGATACTCCTTTGTGGAGCGGGCAGGAGAATGTCCTGTGATCTGCAGAACACTCAGTAGTACTCCAGGCCTATACTCACTAATAGCACCTCCCAGCAGTAACAGCCAAAAATATCTCCAAACATTACTGAATATCCCTGTGGAGGTGAAACTACCCACAGTTGAGAACCATTAGTTGAGGGTAAAATCTTTGTCCCTGAGAAGTAAGTGGGTCCACTATCCTTTGTGATTAGGTAGGTAAGAATGTCTAATTCTGGGACTAGGTAAATGTAGGTTGACTGGTGATCCTCCCTCTGCCACCTCAAGAAAGGATTTGTCTATGAACTAACCCCTGGGCTCTTATTTGAAAAAAGAATCTTTGTAGATATAATTAAGGACCTTGAGATGAGAACATTTTGGATTACCCTAGAGGGGCCTAAACCCAGTGACAAGTATTATCCTTATAAGACACAAAAGAAGTCAGAGACACAGAGAAAACTGTGAAGGCAGAGGCAGACATAAGAATGATGCAGCCACCAGGCACGGGAGGCCTAGAGCCACCAGAAGCTGGAGGAAGCAAGGAAGGACTCTCTGCTGGAGCCTCTGGAGGGAGCATCACCCTCTTGACACGTTGATTTCAGGTTTCTGTCTTCCAGAACTGGAGAGAATAAATAGCTGTTGTTGTAAACAAGCTACTCCAGCTCTAGGAAACAATTAGCAAGTCCACTTGGGCTCCCATGTTTAGCCATGATAGTTATTATCAGTAATAAAGGTGATTATTGGGGCCTCCCCGGTGGCACAGTGGGTTGAGTGCAGCACTCTGAAGCTGTCCGCAGCCTCTGCAGCACCGGTTCAATTCCTGGACAGCCAGGGAGATACCCACATGGCACGGCAGACCTCTCCTGTCTCGCCCACTGGTCCCCTTAGCAGTGTACTTCGGTCCTTCTGCCTGTTCTGCTCCCTGCTCTGTCTCTGGTTCATCCTCTCACCCTCCCAAGCCTCTGGCCTGTACCCCAGTGCTTGAATAAATAAATAAATCTTTAAAAAAAAATAAAAGTGATATTTTGACATTCCCTCTATTCACTTGGTTATCTCATTTCCCAGAAATAGGAGAACCCAGCAGAAAAGAAGAGAATTTATTAGCTCCTTCAAAGACTCCCCAAAATGGACAGTCAACATAAGTGAAAGTACCCAGTAGAACTTGTGGCACTTGGTGGGTTTATGTTAACTATTCCTTCCTTTCCCTCCAGAGTGGTGATAGTATAGAGGACTTCTACTCTCTCAGCATGCGCTAAGATCCAGGTCTGCTTTATTTCCCATCCAGGCTGCAACCTCTCATTCCAAGAGGACAGTCAGACAGATCTCAGTCCTTCCATCTGCAGCCCTGCAGGCAATGTCACCAAACCTTTCCCATGACCTACACGCAGAACTCAGTCACGTGCTTCCCCATTGCAGGTGTGTCACTGTAGGTGGGTCACCCCTGGCCTGGGGGACAGGGATGGATTGGTAATAACTCATCTGAACTCCCTCCAGCTCCAGCCCCATTCCGTGAAATCTATTTTAGCCACAGGACTCCACAGAGAAAACAGACAACTGAAGCTTCGCTGCACTAATGCCAGCATGATATGCAAGACATCAAATATCAATTTACCTCAATCACAATTCTGTATGCACAAGGAGAAAAAATTCTGGGACTTCAACCTAGGAGGGGGAGCCACCCCCTTATGCTTTTAGGACTCATTGTTATCAGTGTTGCTTTACTTACATGATCAGTAGCTCCGACTCATAGCGCATTAATTTATTCTTCTCCAGAACCAACTTAAACCATTCCTGCATAAGCTGTGCTTCATCCTGTGTGCCTGAATCTGCTTAAGAAATCAACAGCAAATGGGTTAGATTGGCGTTTCTCTCCCCATGATCAAGCTGCGTAGAAGCTGCTTTAGCAGGCCGTGTTTGTAGCAAAAAGGGCTCGGCGGGCGGCAGCCCCCTGATGGCCTGTTGATGCCCTGAGGTCACGGACATGACAAATAAAACCCACCTGTGCATGCTCTGGGGGCGCTCCTCTTGGACATTTCGGGCAGAAAAACTTCAGTTCCAAGGGTCTTATACCCTTGGTAATGTCCTGCCATAAATGACCCTTTTCCTGCCTAGTTGAACATCCCCCATAAAACTTCTATGTGTTTCCACCTGCTGCTTATTATCTCCTTCACCTCCTGTCCCCCCTCACAAATCAAATGCCCTCTGAGTGCCCAGCTGGGGTGTGAGCCCCTTCATGATCAGGGTAGTCATACCACATTTGGTCGTAGAGGAATAGTGATGGGATTTTGGGTTTTTGTAGAAAGAAAAGCGAAACGATGAAAAAAAAAATCAGTTTTGATTCTCAAGCAAAAAGATATAGCCATATATTCTTATAGCTTAAATTAAACAGAAGAATCACCATGAAAAAATTGATGCTGCCTTGGGATACTCAATGTTAGAGGTTACATGTTTAGATGGTAAAATGTTTGAGAAGTGGCAACATGGAAGTGACTTTTTATTATGTCACAGCCCTTTCTAATAAAACACAGGCTGTATTGCCAAAATGATGACTATTCCAGAGGGATTTATGCTGGAGCGTCCTATGAGGGGGAAACAGTGCAGACAGAAAATACTAATGACCTTGAGTAAGTTCTTTAACCTCTTGGAGACTCTTTTTCATTACCAGTTAGACAATAACTTCCTTCTACATAGGAAATAGAAGCATAATAATGAGCTACTGTTTATTCTGTACCAGTTACATGCCAGTTGATGGACTATGTGCCTTTTAAGTGGCATCTCTTTTAATCCTTACAATAAACTCACAGTGGATTTCCTTATTAGCACCACTTGACAGATGAAGAAAGTAACACGCCCAAGCTCAGTGAGTAAGTGGGAGGGCCAGGCTTGAATTCAAGCAAGCCTTATTCTAAGCCAATGCTTTTCACTGCTAGTACACCACACCTCCTCCTCGTGACTTCCTCCCGCCTTCTCATAGGCATAAAAGGTAAATAGCTTGCCCAGAACATAGGTTGGGTTTTCTGAGGTAGTACTTCAACTGAAGACAAGAATTAGTGAGGATGGGTGAGGACATTTCCAAGAAGAGGGAATAATGTGGACAAAGACAAAGAAGGTAGTGGAGACAGAAACTGGGCAGGGGTGTGTGGGTAGAGAGTGAGGCCTGGGAGTGTATGAGGTTTGCATCACAGTGGCCCCTGAACGTCATTCTGAGGCTCTTGTACTTTCTGCTGTAGGACACAAAGGGACAGTAAAGGTGGGTGAGGAGGAGAATGCCTGGTGGAGTTTCATGCAGGGAAGATTAAAGAGGAGAGAGAGGAGGGAAGAAAGTAAGTTATAAATTACTCAAATAAAATGCCAGCAACCCAGAGTGGAGACACCATTGCACCTTCACCCTGTGGCCTGAAATTGCTGCGTTCCTATCTTTACTGGGCTCTCACTAACTTGCAAATGTATCTGGTTTTTCCACACGACTAGTCTTTTCAGGTTTGATGACTTCATTAGCTATTTGTGCAACTGATCTTTTTCTTAACCTAGTTTAAAGTTTTATTTGTATCTTGTTAAATATCATCTTGTTTATTTTGTTCCATCAAGATATAAACATATGGGCCTCCCTGGTGGCACAAGGGGTTAGAAGTCAACCTATGAAGCTATCCGCAGCCACTGCAGCACAAGTTTGATCCTCAGCCAGGGAGCTACCCACATGGCGAGGCAGACTTCTCCTGACTCGCCCTCTGCTCCCCTCAGCAGTGTATTTCAGTCAGTCTGCTTGTTCTGTTCCCCACTCTGTCTCTGGTGAATCCTCTCACCCTCTGCACCTCTGGTCTGTACCCCAGTTCTTGGATGCATAAATAAATAAATCTTTAAAAAACATTTTTTTTAAAAAAGATAATAAACATAAACTTTTCTGGTGACTCTGCCCTTGATCTAGGGGGCAAAATCATCTTCTCAGGCTCTATTGCAGGAATTTGCTCCCTGAAGGTACAGCCAGAGTTTCCAGACTCATCGATGACAAAGGAGCCATATCAAGGAGATTTAACAATGGGTACCTGGCATTTGTGTCTATGCAGTACATTCTTTTGAAATGAAGAGATTAAACCTCCATTTCCTTCTAGGAATTAGCATATCTTTAGGTCAGTACAACTTAGAACTAGAAGTCCCTCCTATTAAGAATAATTGGATTCTTAATGTCAATAACTCACTGTTCCCACTTATATAAACTAAATTCATATTTGTGTTTATTGGATCAGCTTTCTCAGAGTAAAATCTGTCAGACTCCTTCCCAGGTTTGAATTTTCACTTTGATTATCTAATATTTGTCTATCATTGAGACTTTATTTTCAGTTATAAAGGGGAAATATTTAAAAAATTTTATCCATCTAATCCATCTCTCCCAGAGTAGGGGTATCTGTGGAATCCTTCAATAATCCTTATGAAATTTTGAAAAATAAAATGTCAGATGGGACCGGACCAAGAACACAGACATCTGACCCACTGGGGAACTTTTCTCAGCCTTTGGGTGAGCCTATTTTACGGACTCTACATGTACCCAATTATCCAGCCCATACTTCTATACTTATCTATGAGGCTATTACAGGAAACTTTGATAACAAAATATTTTCCTGAAATCAAGCTTCACAATGTCAGCCCTGTCCATGGGGTAACACAAACCTCGTAACTCCGTTCAGAAAACAAACTGACATTTATTTTCCACAGCTTCTCAGTAAATACTAGTGGTTCATTTAAAACTTTTAATTTCTTTCTAAATATTCATAATTTCTTTTGTAATCCTCTTTAGAATTTGACAGGGACCAGAATTCATTTTTTTTTCCCCATGTGAGGGTAGAAAATGTATTCATTTCTAGTTTTTTGGTTCCTGGTTCTTCCTGAGTTTTCAAAGACAGGGTGTAATTGCAAGTTATTTCAACACTAGGGGGTTAATTTGGCTGATTCAACAAGTTCTGATCGAGTAATGCCACATGCCAAATACTACGTTACGTATCATCTTTCACTTGAGCTCAGAAATCTGAACTTACTGCTCCCTAGATTTCTCATCCAGGTCCAATTTCCTTTTCTAGATATTTGTTTAACATTTCTAGGTTGAGGACCATTTTCCTTGGTAAAGAAAACAGGAAAACTAAGAATTGAAAATCGTGTCTTTCTTCATCATGTAACATAACACCATCTGTCTCCGCACTGGGCCTATTCTTTCCTTGTCCTCAATCCAAAAGAAACAGCTTTAAAGGCACTATTTTGCTGTCTTTAAGAGGATTTTTTGTTGTTGTTTTTCAGATTCAGCCTCTTTGCTGCATTATACCCACTGGTTCTAGCCAAACTTTTATCCTGGATTACGTGTCTCTTTTTCTATCTTTCATATGTGTCCTTTTTAATCTGGTTCATTAGAGAATTCCCTCTGCAGCTTCACTGATTTCTACTGATGCTATATGCAACAGAAAACACAGGTTGAACAGAATCATTTCATTTCATTTTCTGTTTTCAATTGAATAATTTGCAAATTTATAGGTTTCAGTTCATTTTTAAAGACTCTTTCCTCGTCATCAA
Organism: Talpa europaea; assembly: GCF_964194135.1. Taxonomy (NCBI): domain Eukaryota; kingdom Metazoa; phylum Chordata; class Mammalia; order Eulipotyphla; family Talpidae; genus Talpa; species Talpa europaea. The sequence continues at coordinate 35,796,638 of NC_140073.1, read as the reverse complement.
AATCACTTTTGGGGATGTTTGAACATGAACTCATGCACAGGTTTCTAAGGAACTGCCTTCCCAAAGCATTGGGTATAGGTGGACTGCACCTGGGTCAGCCTCAGGGCTTTCTCAACCCCAACAATGTACGGAGACGTTGTTGCTCCATAACTGCCATCAATTCACTGTCACCCATGTAAGAACCTCCTTGTGGGTCTGATGAAGTCTAGGTCAGCACTGTCCCCCTTGTAGTTGTATAAGAGAGCAATCTACTACTTACAAATGTGTAACCCTGAGCAAATAGCCATTTGTCTCCTCTTGTGAAATCTGGCAATACCTGCCTAGTAATTGGTCATGGGGCCTAAATAAGATGATGCATGTAATGTGCTCAGCACATAGTAAATATTAATGAACTATACCATCATTATCACTATGTTGTCCTTTCTTCTAGCATCTAGTTCTACATCTCCATATGGATTAGTCGCTGTTCACCTTTAAAATTCAGTTAAAGTATCATTCCTAACTTAATTATACTTGGCTAGTCTTTATCTTCTAAGTTCACTTGAAATTAATAAAAATCTTCAATAATTATTCACTTTTTCAACCCCATGTAAGTGAAAATGTCTACGGCTGGATCATCAGTACTAGCTTGGGAAGGACTTGAGTTCTCCATGCCTACAGATTGCTTAGCCACATCTGGTCCAATGGGTGTTGTTGAACTACAGTCCCTTCCAGGCAGGGGTGTGACTACTACCCCTGGGAACCGTAAGGCAACTAGAATGGTGTGGTCAGGTAAGCAGACTCTGCCTGTGACTTGGACTACCCCGTTACCACCCACTTGCCACCACCTATGCTGGTGTCCACCATTGATTTCATGCGCTCCTGTCCTCTCGTATCATGCTCTTTCCTAGATAAATGCAAGGATTCCACTTACTCAGCTAACATGGAGTAAGGAAAACTCAACACAAAACAACCTTTTTATTAATGTAATCATTTAAATTGGCCCACTTTTGCCTATGTGAGGTCTCAAAATGGCAAAGCAAATTTTGTCACTCCCTGCTGAAACTCTTCAATAACTCCCCACGATCAAATTCAAACCACAACATAGCCTGGTAACATTTTTGTTGGAGTAACCAGGACTTGTGAGCATTTTTCTTCTCAATGAATAGCAACAGAGAATAAATAAGCAGACTCTAAAATCATGACTTTTTAACCATTTTCTCATGTTGGTAATGCTGAACACTTCTCTGATAGTGCAGGGGTTTTTTTTGTTGTTGTTTTTTTCAAATTGGGTCTTATTTTGCTCTCTCATTCACAGCTATCTTGTTCTTTAGATGTAAGTTTTTCCACCTCCTTAGAATCTGTGAGAAGTTCCAATTTGCTGTTTGCTGCAATTCTGTCAACACACTCAGTATCCTCACTGATGGCTTGGGGCATGAAATGGACATGAGAGCAACCACAACATTAATATCACTGTGCAGGGCGGCTCCTCCAGGCTGGCTGGGCTTCAGCCCCTGCCTCTTGTTCTCTGGCTTCTGGTCAGCTCTTAGTTCCTCTGCTCACCCCAAACCTACTTCATTTAAACCTCTAGCCAGATCTTCAATGCCCAGAGCTCTGGGTACCTCAACCTCTCACAGGCTTCTCACATGTAATGCTGATAAAACAGAAAACTGCACCATGGGTCTGGCCTGATTCAGTCTTGACAAACCCAGGATGCTACAAGTTAGCTTGCCATTCTATTCTGGACTCAGAGGGTATGGCTGAAATATTGATACAAAAATTATAATCCTTTTTTTAAAGCCACCTTTTAGATTTTAGTTTTGCTTTTTAAACTTTAAACTACCTATTATGGTGAAGACGCAACCTATGAAACTATCCACAGCCACTGCAGCATGAGTTCAATCCCCAGCCAGGGAGCTACCCACATGGCGAGACAGACCTCTCCTGACTTGCCCGCTGCTCCCCTCAGCAGTGTATTTCAGTCAGTCTGCCTTTTCCGCTCCCCATTCTGTCTCTGGTGAATCCTCTCACCCTCTGCACCTCTGGTCTGTACCCCAGTTCTTGTATGCATAAATAAATAAATCTTTTAAAAAATAAAAAATAAACTACATATTATGGTAAACAAAAGTTTTGGGATTTTTTTTTGTTTTTCAATTTTATTGAAATGGTATTAGATTGTATGTAGCCTCCTGCAACTTGCTTCTTTCAAATTCTATATCATTTTTCTAGAAGGGATCTGTGTTGCTCGTTGATTTTCACTGCTGTACAGATGATATTCACCTGTACACACCACAGTTAACTCTGCCACAATTTATCCCCCTCCCTGTTAATGGATATCTGGGCTGTTCAAGTGATTTGTTATGCTGCTGCTGCTCTCAGCATTCTTGTATATGTTTACTGGTCCATGTAGAAAGAGTTTCTCTGGAATATACACTTAGGGATGAAATTGTGAGTAGTAAAGGAAGGAGTGCATAAGCCAGACAGTTTTCCAAAGAGTTGTGATTGTTTATATTCTCACTAACGTTGAATAAGAGCTCACCTGTTTGTCATCAAATATTTAGTTTACCAGTTTCTATAGGTTTTAATAATAGCTTAAGATCATGTCTTATTATAGTCTTCATTTACATTTTCTTAATTACTAATGAGGTGAGTGTTTTTTCCATATGTTTATCAACTATTTAGTATTTTTCCATGTGATGTATATTATATCACTTGCCTATTTTTATTTTGGCTTGTTTGCCTATTTCTTATTGGTTTGCAAAAATTCTTTACTCATTTTGAAATACTGATTCTTTTTTAGTTATATCTGTTGCAAATATGTTCTCCAAATGAGTGACTTATCTTTTTATTCCCTTTATTGTGTCTACTGACTACCAACCTAAAGATGAAAGAATTTCTCTTAACTTTTCAAGTTTCATTTTTTATATTAAAATCCTTAATCTTTATGAACTTGATTTGTTAGTAGCATGTATGGTAAGGCTAAATTTCATTTTATCTCATTTAGAAAAGCAGTTGTCCCAGAATCACTTATTTTCTATGATCTGTAGTGCTAATGCTGACTTACATTAAGATTTCATATAGGTGAGGTAGTTTGGGTCTTTTGATATCGATGGTGAAGTACTGAAATGGGTTTCCATAATGGTTATGTACCTTTTGTGTTATATTTATTCCTACACAATTTATGTTTTTATGCAATGTAGGTGGTACCTTTTTTGTTATTTCATTTCCTACTGTTTGATGCTGAGATTTACAAATATTATTGATTGTATACATCACCATGATATAGACTTATTATTTTAAATGATTTTTCTGTATACTTTTTCAGGTTTTCAACATGGAGAATTCTATCCTAGGGCAACAATAAAATTTTGTTTCTTCCTTTCTAAACTTAACGTCATCTTTACCTTGTCTCATTATACTGCTAAGGATTTCCTATAAAATGTTGAGTAGAAGAGGTGGTTGGAGGCATCCTTATTTTATTACTGATTTTAAAAGAAATGCTTCTAAACTTTTACCATTTACCAAAGATGTTGACTGTAGGGTTATAGAAAGTTCTATCCTGTGTGATTCCTTTTGCTAAAAGTTTTTATCCCAAATGAGTGTTGGATTTCATCAAATAGTATTTTCTTCTTTTATTGCAAAGACCATATGGTTTTCCTTTTTAATTGGCTAACGTAATGATTGTTAAATCATCCTTAGATTGCCAAAATTTTAAATTAATTCAATTAAATGTTCATTATATCCTTTTATCTTTTTTAATCTTTACTGTATCTGTGGTTATGTCTGCTCTTTTCATTTCTAATATATTTATTTCTTCTTTTCAATTTAAGGGAATTCCCTCTAGTCTTTCATTAGTCTTTTTAGAAAACAACATTTGACTTGTTTGAACCTCTCTATCTTTCTTTATTCTGTTTCATTTATTTACACTCATGTATTTATCATCTTCTTTATGTTAAAATTTTTAATGTATCATCTTTTATCAAGGCAACACTGGTTTACAATACATCCTTTAGTTAATTTTGGTTTTCCATTTTCTAAATAAAATTGGACACTTAACTCATTTTCGGGTCTTCTTTTCTAAGAAAAGCATTTTATGCAATACTTCCAAGCACCAATATCACTGTATCCCATGAGTTTTGATGTACTGTTTGCATATTTAGTATATTTAAACTTTTCAAGTATTTTAAAAACACCTATTTGATTTTTTTGAAGTGTATTTTTGATTTCGAAAGACATTAAAAAATGTCTTTGGTTATTGATTTCTAAATTAATTGCATTGCAATGTAGAATGATTCCTGTATAATACAGATTTTTTCAGATTTGCTTTCTATACTCATATGGCCAATTTTTGTAAATCATAATTTGAATAATTATTGAAATATTTAGACTTATCTCTACCATATTTCTTTCTTTTTTTTTAAAGATTTATTTATTTATCTATTTATTTATCTATCTATCTATCTATCTATCTATTTATTTATTTATTTATTTATTTATACAAGCACTGGGTACAGTCAGAAGCGCGGGAGGGTGAGAGAATTCACCAGAGCCAGAGCAGGGAGCAGAGCAGGCAGCAGGACCGAAGTACACTGCTGAGAGGAGCAGCGGGCGGCAGGAGAGGTCTGCGCGCCATGTGGGACCCTCCTCCAGTGGCCGGGGAGCAGCCGGGGATGGAACAGGGGCTGCAGAGGCTGCGGGCAGCTTCGCAACCCAGCGCTCAACCGCTGCGCCACCGGGGAGGCCCTCTACCATCTTTCTTTGTGTTATCTTTTAATAATTTTTTTTCTATGCATTTTTATTTTAAAATTGAGTAGGGATTTTTGTCTAATTGATTCTTTTTTCCTTTCCCTATTTTCCTTGACTGATTTGGGGGTTCTTTATTTACATCTTTAGGTTATGAAACTTAAAATTTAGTAAATATTTATATGACCTTTACAATGTTTAAGCTTAATCAATATCTTAGCCTCCTTTTGAACAATATAAGGAATCTGGGACACTGATTTTAATGCCCTTTTCTCAACATTTATTTTAGTCTGGTATTTTATTTTTATCTTAAAAAATCCATGTTAGTTTATATTGAAGATTTTTTTTTATTTACTTCACATATTTATTAATTTTTATACACCATTTCTTCTTGCATTATTTCAGGTCACTTTTGGGGTTTATTTTTTTTTCTTAAAGTACATTCTAGAATTTTATTTGTAGATAGATAAGGATTTTTTGTCTGAATAATTATGTAATGTATACTTGTTCGTGAAATACTTTTTTCTGGGTTCGTTGCTGTACCTTGAGAGTTATTTTCTTTCAGCTGTTTGAAACTATTATTCCCCTGTCTTCTAACATCCATTATTACTGTTAAGAAGAGGATTATTAATATACAATTTGCTCTTTTTAAGTGAATTACCTTTATCTTTTTCTACTTTAAGTTCACCTCTATGCCTTTGGAGCCCAATATTTTCACTTATCTAATTTGAATTTTTGTTAATTTTATCCTGATTTCTATATCTTGGGCTCTATGTATCTATAGAGTCATATCTTTCATCCATTTTGGAAGAAAATAACTAACACTTATTTAGCATGCCTTTGGTTCAAACAATACCCAACCTTACTATCCTCTGTTCACTCCTCTGGGAAACCAGCTGAATATATGTCAGTTCTTGCTCTATCTTCTGTGTCTAAGAACTACTCTTTCATATTTTCCATTTCCTTCTATTTCTGTGTTACACATGGCTAATTTTTTTTTGAAGATTTATTTATTTATTCATACAAGCACTGGTACAGTCAGAAGAGCAGGAAGGTGAGAGAATTTACCAGAGCCATAGTGGGGAACAGAACAGGCAGACAGATGAAGTACACTGCTGAGGGGAGCAGCAGGCATGGCAGGAGAGGTCTGCGCGCCATGTGGGACCCTCTCCGGTGGCTGGGGATCGAACCGGTGCTGCAGAGGCTGCGGCATCTTCGCAGCCCAGCGCTCAAGCACTGTGCCATGAGGGGAGGCCCCACAAGGCTAATCTTTTCAGATATATTATCCAATTTACTAATCCTCTCTCTTACTGTGTCTAAATTGTTGTTGGTATGCTCACTGAGTTCTTCGTTTCAAGGAAAATACTTATTATGTCAAAACTATTTATTGGATTATTTTTTAAATCCCTAATTATTTTCCCACTCAACTTTTTATTTGAAAAAAATTTAAAACTTTTCAAATGCATGCTATTAAGTTTCCACAGTCTCCTTTCACCTATAGCAGTTTCTTAGGCCCCCCTCCCCCTCACTGCCCTATAATGACATTAATATTTATATTTATTTTGCAGATTACTTTTCAATTTGGATTTATCAGATTATATCTTTATGGTTAAGTTCAAATTAAGTAGTTCTGGTTGAAGATGTGTCTTTCTTAGTACATCATAACAGAAAGCACATGATGTTAAGTTTGATGATGATTATGGTTGGTTAAAGTTAAGATGTTGTTGCCTGTTCACTTTTACAGTGTTTTTCTGCTTGCTCATTCTTGTATGCAATCTTCTATTTCTTTAAATTTAAATCTCTCACACGTAGATATAGTATATTTTATATTTAACACTTGGTATGTCTGAAATTTTTGGCCATTTATAAATTTGTTGATTTTCCTGACTCAATTCTTCGTGGCTCACTTTTTTGGTGTTTTGGGTGATTTAAAAAAATATTATAAGTTCATAATTTACTGACCTTAATCTGTCTGAATCCTAAGAACCTAAACTGAGGCACAGTATCTTTCTTAGTGGCTCTGAAATTGTTTTTTAGGAAGCTAGACATGCGGCTTAACATTAGCTCCCCTGCTTTTTCTTAAGCCCAAGATTTAGGCTCTAAAACTACTGATATTTATCCCCAAGGCAACCCTGGATTTCTGTTTTTGTGCTGACTTACTCTCTAGACCATGTAAGTTTCTTCTTATTTTTCTTCTTCTCTTTCTTCTCTAGCTTTTTCTTGGTCCTGAGAAATTTGTCTCACTTTCTAGGGAATAGAAATGTTTTAAAAGGTACAGTTATTCTACTGAATGGGCTCTTATAGTAACTAGTCCACCATCCTGCTGCTCCACACTTTTTTATGAACTGATTCTGTATCTTTGACTAGGGCAACATTTAGTTATTTCGTTTTAAGTATTTTTCCAGGTTAAATCATTATGACAGTGTTTTTTAAACCTGAGGATTATGAAATTAATTTTAAGGGTCATAATAATCACTAAATATGAGGCAGAATAGGAAGTGCCATTCTTTTATATTTGTAATTAAGTAGTAATTAAATATTATTTTAATTATGATTCATTATAATTTAATTGTATAAAACATAATTTTATTGACTACAATTTAATTATAATTTAATACTATTAAATATTATTTCTTGAAATATTTAATTATACATTTCTATGTACTAACTTATGATATAAAATGTATTTCTGGTGCTCTCATGGTCATTTGTTTTTTTGTACAAAGCAGAGCTCCAGGATACTTTGAGTCTCAGTGATCCTTGAATCCGTACAATGGAAGGAACCCAAGGCTTATTTAGGTTGAGAGTGCCAATCTCATCTACAGTGTTGCTTCTAGTCCTGTTGCTTCTGCTATTGTGCTGTGGATAATGAACTTCCTTGCTCTGATGCACTCAGTTTTACTGGTTACTTTTAGCACCTATAGAGTGATAGCAAGCTAACTCAAGCTTATCCATCAATTTTGAAGTCTTGTTACCCCTGGTCATCCTCTGTGAGATTGGAATTCTTCCGGACAATATTCCATTATATTATGTGACAAAATAATATTTTTTATGCTTTCAGTTTTATGGATACCCTGTATTCAAATAATCAGGCTCTCACAGAGTCAGAAGCTTCTCAATTGTTCCCCTGCTCTGCTGACCCTAAGGCCACAGCACCTAATCCCTGTTGTGGCTGACAAGCAGGAATAGTCTTCAACTCATTGCCTTTCAGTACATGCAGGGAACAAATAATTATGGAAGATTACCTAAAGAACATTCATTCCATGAAATCTATTCCCAAATTGTGGAAGGCTGTCAGAGAGGTATACTTCAGAACCACAGAGTTTTATTCTCATTTTGAACTGTTTTACTGTGCTTTTTTTCCCCCTGGTTTGTTTTTGGTAACAGTATGAGTCTACATTGAGCTCCTCATATGAACTAGACAGGGGAAATTCATATATTATACATATTTATAGAAACTAGCTTAACTCTGTTGTAAGGAGTATAGTTATAAATTAATGTGAATGAATGACCAACTAAATAATACAACCTGAGAAATTACTGACCATCTAGCTGTGTTTTATAATAATAACAATATAAAAAAGGAGAAGTATTTAATTTTTGGAACACCTATTATATGCCAGTCTTTTTAAAAAGTGCTTTACTAATACCATTTAAGTCTTTTCTTCATACCCTCTCTATGAGGTTGGTACTATTACTACCACTTTACAGATAAGAAGTTTTTGGCAGGGAGGTAATTGTATAATCATCACATTGGAATTCAAACTCAGGTACGACTGACTCCAGTTGGGAGTACAGAATGGTGGCAAATCAACTCAAGCTCATTGCTTGTTTTAGCCAGCAATTTTGGAGACTTTTTATTCCTGGCCATTCTCTATGAATGGCATGGGGATTCAGACTCAGAAATGTCAGACTCTAATCACTGTATTTTTTCAGGACACCACATTGTCATGTTACGCAGGAAATTATTATTCCTCCTGTTTTTCAGCAGCACTCCAGATGAAAACCACAGAGTAGAAGCCAAACTACTTCCCTCTTCCTGGCTAGGCTTTGTGCATTCTCTTGTCATACAGTATGCATATGCTGCCATCTGCTGGCCCCCTCAAGTACCTGACCAATGTAATTGTAAACCCTTCTATCTTAGTGTAGGAGAATGCAAGGAGTTGCTAAAAAAAAAAAAAAAAAAAAAAAAGAGTAGGGAGCGGGGGAACTCAATGAAGACATCCAATTAGCAAACCTTCCCCAAAGTTTGTAAGGCTATATGGGAAGACTAAGCCACACACACCTTCCCTGGAGACAAAGGCTTTCTCTATTTGAAGTTGCTCCTCAGTTTTCATCAGATTTCACCTTTCCTTAGGTATTGAAAGAAAGCCGAGATTCTGTTACCACATCATCTTAATTTGAACTGTGGTCTCTGGCCAAATCAGGGAATTCCATAGCCCCAACACATAACACCAACCACCACACTGACCAGCCAACCAACCAGAAGAAAATTGTGAGGAGGAAGCTAAGTGGCTGACAAAGCTTGGCTTGACCTCACAGAGGGTGAGGCCTGGGGTAGTCAGGTCACTGCAAAGCCTGGTCCTTTACTCTGGGCAGCGAAGATCACCCCAGGAATCTATTCCCTTTGTCAAGGATGTCCATCCATCCATCCTACATACACGCCCGCACGCGTGCACACACACACATACACACACAGAGAATATAATGACTTGTCATCTGGGGTGGGTTGTTAGGGTTTTGCTTTTCTTTGTATCGCTTTTCTTTGACAAAATGGGGAAAAACCCTTCGTGGAGGTGGGGAGCTTATTTCTGACTGTTGGGGAAAAAGAAAGCAGGAATTGTTGTCACGACAATTAGGAGCTCATCAAAGCCTCATTTTGCTCATCAGCCATCACTGCCCTCTGTCCTGCACCCCCGCATGTTCCTCTAATTCAATGCCCGCCTAATGAATAACTCCTAGGAACAAAAGACCCTTTCAGACTGGCTCACATAATTATTAGAGGAGACTTGCATAACTGTCGCAGACTACTCATGTTTTCAGGCCTGTCTCTAAATTTGGTTATTCACAACCTTTATAGCTCAATATTATTGCCTAACTGTGATCATTTTCTAATTATCTTAATAATACCTATTAAATAATTCCCATTAAATCACTTGAACCAGAGCAGCTCAGGCCAGCTCAAATACAACTTAACCTAATAAGCATTGGTCATTCATTAAGCGCCAGGGCAATCTCTTAAAGGGGCTGAATAGGATATTCAGCCACATAGGAATATTATTATTGCACAAATGTTATTACAAGTTAGAGTGTATTAATTTTGATGCCTGGTTTACAGAGCTTCCATTTGGTTTCCTTTGGGGCCACTCTCCATGACTTGACTCTTCTCGTCTCTAACCTCTTGTTGATGTGCATCTGTCACTTCCCCAAGGACAGTCAAGGAAAACAAGGCCCATAAACCTCATAGGGGAATTAAATTACCGAGGACATAAAGGGGATAAATGGGATTCATCTTCAGCTGGGTTAGCACACCTTTGCAAACACCACAAACTGGCTGAGTTTCTTTAGCTAATTCAAAATAGCCTTTCTTTACATTTTGGAGTGAGGTTGATTTTTCGAAGCTTTCAAAATTTGATTTCTATCATTTAAATTTCAAGCAGTAATGAATAGTATCAATTCTTTATAAGTATATGTGTGGAGAGTTAATAATATTTTGTAAAATAATACCAGGTGGCTTTTATTGATTGCCTACAATATGGTCGGTGCTCTGGAAAACACTTTGCCTACCATTACCCTTAACTCTCAAAATGACAATCCCCATGTTATCAGAGTACAAAGAGACAGTACTCCCCTAAACTCTGGTACTATGGGGGCTATTTGCTCCATCTTCAGAGAAAGAACTGAGGTGAAGTCATTTTTCCAGAAGCACAGCCTAAAAGCCATGGGCTAGAACTGGAACACAGGGTTCTTTGATGCCTATAACTCTACTTACCCCACCATACCACATTGCCTTCCCAGCCAACAGAAACATGCCCCAGCTTTGCTGGTTCATCCTTTTCATTTCTCATGCTCTCACTGAAATCAGCAGACTCGTGAAGATAAGCACAAGCCTTCTTGATTGGGAAGATGACCACACATCAAACAAGGGCAGCTCATTGTGTTGAAAATCCCAACAGCAGCTGCAAAGGTAGGTATCCATACTCACTTCCGGGAGCAAGAAGCAGTTTCCATTTTTGTACGAAGCCTGCTTCTGAGCAGTGCATTTGGGTTATCTTTACAAGGAATTGCACAGTATTTTAGTATTTCAGTAAGAAAAATGTCACATATTTATTTATCATCTACCCTGTGGCAGGCACTGTGCTAGGGCTTTCACTTACATTTTTCTTATCACACAGCCAAGTATGATCACTGCCACTTTAGAGACCAGGAAACTGAGGCACAGAGGGGTGAAGTCAGACTCCAATGTTGTCTCAGGGACACACTCGCCAGGTAGGCCCTCACTGGGATGGATGGAGGCAGGCTTGGGAGAAGCCATCACAATTTCACCTGCTTGACTGTATGAGTTTGGGCCTCCCTAAATTTGGGTCGGCCCCGCTAGTAGCATCACTCTCGAATTATAGATATTTTAAGAGACTTAAAATATCCTGGCTTTTCAATGTGTTGTTTAATAAATAATGTGGTGATTACATGATCATACACAGAGATATGTGTGTTCAGAGTTTGGCTTTTCATTCTTTCTACCCAAAATATAGAAGGCTAAATACATCATATTAGAAAGCCAAAGAGGCAATTGTCCCTCACCCCCAAACTCTAAGGAGCTCTCCAATTCCCTGGCCACACCACTGATGGGCAGTCTCCAAATGCTGATTTCTCTAGGTCATCTCTCGCCTGAAGATCCCTCTTTGACTCCTCATTTGTCAAGGTATTTCACATCTTTTCATACTTGACCTTTGCAAGTGTTCCCTCTGCTGTTTCACACTTGACCTTTGCTGTTCCCTCTGCCTGAACAATCTCTTACCACTTCACTCCTCTAAGAACTTCCAGTTCTTATTTTAATCACTTGCCCTGTCCAGGTGATGAGCCTCACCACACCTCCTTCCCAGACCAGTTAGGGCCTCCTGACCTGTTCCCATTCCACCCAGTGCTTCTCCCTATGGCAGCATGTGTTCACCTGGGTTACGATTGATTCATTTACATGTCGATATCTCTAAAAGGACCACAACCTTCTCAAAGGCAGAAGCTGTGTTCTCTTATTGTTACAGACACAGTGAAGTCATGTCCAGTATGTGGCAGGCCTTCACCAGATGAACCCTGTTTGGATCTAAGAATCTAAAGCTACTGGAAGAATAGTTCCCATTTATTTTTTTTTATCTTGTGCCAGGCAGTGTGTTAAAATTAAGCTTCAAATATAATTCCTTCCTTGTTCTTTATAGAGGTTCTATAAGACAGGAACCACCATTAATCTCATTTAAGGACAAAACAAACATTTATAAAGGTTTAAAACATGTACGTGGCCCTAGGTCACATAGCAAATAAAGGAGGAAACCAATATTTTGGCTCTATGGCTTTGAGTCATTGTATTATTGCCTTGAATGCCTAAATATTTCTTATGAATTCATCCTAATACTTGAATTTCAAAGAACACCCACCAGTAGAAGAAAGCTGGATAAACCAGAAACTCAGCTACACGGTCACCCGGAGGGCCAATACCCCTCAGAATTTCTAATGGAACCATCCAGTAGATTTTGAAAGTGCGAGGCTGCTGTGGGTTCGTACCACAGGTCCATGCTGATAGAGCCACAGCAGGGGACCAGATGTCTCTGTTTCCCCCTGATGGTTTGACCAGCCAGCACTATTATCAGACCACAGATGCAGGCCCGAGCCCACTGCATCCTCTCTGCAGTATGCTTACCTGCTTCTCCTCTCAGCGCTTTCTCCAGCCTCACGCCCTGGATCTCGGAAGCCCTCTGCCGCTCCTCCACCTCCTCCAGTTGCCTCTGGATGGCCTGCAACACCAGGATCACATGTCACATGGGGACTCTCAAGAGTCATGTGTGGGGCTGATTCTGCCACTAACTTTCTAAGAGGAAATGTCCTTGTGGTGTTACCTCTTAGTTGACAGGGTGAGGAACCTCTGAATTTCCAAACAACTAGATCTTGGTGTCTCCCTTCTAGAGTATGAAAACCTAAGGCAAGGACTGTGTGCCCCCAAGTAGACCTCAGCACAAGCTCTTTGGCCAGACCAGCCACACAGGCATGCTCTCAGCACAGGCTATGGGCAAGGAAGGCAGAGCACCCCTGGGTTCCCCAGAGCCCAGCATCTGACTGTGGTCGTGGCACTGGGACTGGAGCTACAGCCACCTCTCAGACTAGGTCAGGGGCTCCTGGGAAAATACTAAGCATGCTCACATTCCATTTCCCCAGGAAAAGCCAGCCGATACCTCCCAAGTGTTGATTTCACATGGGGGCCAGGGCCAGTTCTGGGGCTGGGTGTTCCTTTCTTGGGGTGTGCTGCTCTTCATCTCAGCTACGAACGGGTGCCTATTCTTTCATCAAACCATGAACTAAAAGCCCACAGGCATTTGTTGCAAAGAGGTTATTAAGACAAGCCCCTTAGGCCTTAATTCATTTAGAGACAACTTCACACCTTCCTAGACTCACCAGAGCCACCTATTATGGCCATGGTTATGGGTGGGTTTGCATTTACACATTTTCCTACTAGCAACTTCTCTCTTGGGTATATTAGGAGGAAAAGTAGGGGGAAGCCTTTGCTAAATACAGTTTTCTCACCCCCATCAATTTTCTCTGCCTTCAAACACCACGCTACTGAAAGTCACCTCTCCTGGAAGACTTTGCACCTGGCAGACCAGGTCTATTCCAGGGCCAGCAGCTGCTTGGGCAGGTAGAACGTATTTGTTCTTCTTCCTTTGCCTTACACCAGCGCTGTTTCACTCCTTTTCCTCCTTAACTCAGTCTCTTTCTAAGTCTCCCCTAGATTGGGGCGGGGGTGGGGAGGGAGTAAGGCCTGAGTAGGTGCAGGGCCTGAGCAGTCACCTGGCTAGCTGTTCTTGTCCCAGCTAAAATTGTGCAAGTCTCAAACACAAAATCTGAGAAATATGGGAATTCTATCTAAAATGACTTATAACTTCATGCCCTCTTCTTCTCTCCCTTTTAAAGATAATATGATCATTATAAATCCATCTCTTGTTGGGCCTCCTTGGTGGTGCAGTGGTTGAGCACTGGGTTGCGAAGCTGCCCGCAGCCTCTGCAGGGCTGGTTCGATCCCCGGCTGCTCCCCGGCCACCGGAGGAGGGTCCCACATGGCGCGCAGACCTCTCCTGCCGCCCGCTGCTCCCCTCAGCAGTGTACTTCGGTCCTTCTGCCTGCTCTGCTCCCCGCTCTGGCTCTGGTGAATTCTCTCACCTTCCCTTGCTTCTGACTGTACCCAGTGCTTGTATAAATAAATAAATAAATCTTAAAAAAAAAAAAAAAAAACCAAGACCCACTTTAAAAAAATAAATAAATAAATCCATCTCTTGTTGGCATCATATAGAATTGCTGAAGGAAGAGAAACAGTGACTATAGTACCGATTACTGTGCAATTCTGGCTGGCGGTCATTGTGGGCTAAAGTGTGTGTACACACGCACCCCTCCTATGTTGAAGCCCTAAGCCCCAAAGTGACTATATTTAGAGAGGGTCTTTAAATAAGTAATTAAGGTTAAATGAAGTCCTAATCCCATAAGACTGATGTCCTTATAAGAAGAGAAAACGACACCAGCGCCATTTCTCTTTCTTTCTTGTACACAAAAAACAGGCCAAGCGAGGACACAGCAAGAAAGCAGCTGTGTATATAAGTTAGAACGTGAGGCCTCATTAGAAACCTACCCTTAAGGGCACCTTGATTTTGTCCTTCCAGCCTTCAAGTCTGTGAGAAAACATATTTGTTTTCTCTGACTGTCATTCTTTAGAAACCGAGAATGAAAATTTCAAACATTAGAAAGGGCTGTCATGGTGTTAGAAGATGAGGACTCAACAAGCCGCTGTAATCCTCTGTAACCACCATCCACCATGGCGTGAAAATAGGAGGGGAGATTGCTGAGTTAGCCAATCTATTAATGTATCATGAGGACTTATCTTGCTCGTACAAGAAAAAGTTAAAATGTGCCATGGAAACCTGTTTCAGAAGTTGAAAGTGGACAGAGGGAAGTTTCTGGGGATTCTCCCTGTCTACTAGGTGACTGGGGGTGGCTCTCAAGCCAGTCACTGTGGTAGGTGAGGCAGGCATGAGCTAGAAGGAAGTCTTGCTGTATCCACACCTGGTCTAATTTTTGTGTGTACACAGAGAGAAAGATGGCTCTCTCTTCTCTTTTCTCTTCTTATAAAAATATCAGTCTTATGGAATTAGGGCCTCATTTAACTTCCAGTCCATGCCTGACTTGCACGGACAGATGAAAGGAACAACTGGAGAGAGGGATAGCAGAGCACACTGGAGGAATATGAGTGGTCATTCTAAGTTCTTTTGTCCTAAAACCCTACTATCCTTTAAGGTTGGATCTGTGGCCCACAGGAAAGGGAGAATGCCTTGCCTTTCTGCTTTATTTTGCCTGTCTGTGGCAAAGGTGGGCAGATCAACTTGGGTCAAATCATCCCAGGAAATCTGTATCAGAATCCTGGATACTTAAGTTTTCAGCTCATCTTGGAAGAAGACTGCTGCTAGTAGTTGCTGTTTTAGCAAGACACTGTTAGGAATTTGGGGGCAGGTTGTATTTTTACAGAGAGCAATACTGGGACCCCTGCTCTGTGGCCATCTGGGGCCTGGAGAGTCCCCAAGGCCAAGCGTTGGCTGTTATTCCATGTTTGCGTTGTAGGATGCATGTGTCTGGATGGACAGGAGAATGGGGGTGGACCAGCTCCACATTTAGGCTCTCCAGGCCCTGGCATCCTAGCAGGGATAAGCCAGGCCTTTAAAAGAGGCACATTCTGATCAGCCAGAGAAGAGAGACTGACTTTCCCTCAGCCCACCTTCCCAACACCATACAGACTTCCAAAGAACTTTTAGATTCCCGGGACCCAGCCAGCTCACACTCATCCCTTGCTTTCTGACCTGAGCTTTATAAAGTCTTTTCAATTCTTCTTGTTTAACCAGTTGTTTTGTTGCTTTTTCCAGTTTCCTCCTTCTTCTGAGTGTATTACTCTCCTGCTAAAATCAATGGAAAAGAAAACACAGGTCTGAGAAAAATGTGATTGATATTTACAAAACACTGTCATGGACTCTGCCCTCTCCGCCCAATGATTCCTAGTCACTGCTTAGCTTCTAGAACCATGACATCCAATAAGTCCTCTGTTTTGGTGTATTCTGTATCTATATTATTTCAAATGTGGAAGCCACTAGCCTCCTATGGCCACTTTAAATGAAGCTAGTATGAATAAGCAATTGAATTTTAAATTTTATTTTAATGGATTTAAATAACCACTTGTGGCTAGTAGGTACCAGATTGGGAATGCATGTGTAGCGGGTGTATATATAGGTGTGTAGGTGGGAGTGACTTTAGATAGCATTGATTTAGTTTAAAGGAGGAATAATATAAGAATTATATTCTAGGGGTGGGCGAGGTAGCATTAAAAAAAAAAAGAATTATACTCTATTTAAGTGCCAAGTGCCAAGGCATGATGGGTCTGGGAGAAACACAAACATGATAGCAATTTAAAAAAAAAAAAGCATTTAACCACATTAAATAGTCTTTAAGAGTGACACCATTGCCTAATCCAACCTGAGAATAGAGGAAGGTATCTAAATAATCCAAGTGAAAGTGTTTCTTGGCTTGAGGCAGGCATAAGACCGCTTCCCTCCCTGACTTCCCTTTGCTTGTGCAAACACATCATTAGTCACCAGGATCTGTGTGTGCTCCAGCTTATCAAACTCAGAGCATTCAAAAATGGAGGATTTAAAATAGATGTCTGCATCCTGGTAGCGTCCCTTACAAGTTTTAGACACCAGAAAAAGGTGGCGATCCCTGGTAGTTACCATTCAGAAATTATCGGACTTGATCTGTATGGCAAGTCAGCTCATTTGTTTGACAAATACCCGCTGAGTTTCCAGTGTACTAACCTACATCACACACCCCAGCTCTTATGAAGTGCCTGTGCCAGACACTGTACTGATTGCATCACATATATCATCCCCTTTGTTCCTCAAATTACCCTTATTTGATAAGAAATACCAAGGCTCAGAGAAGTTAAACAGCTTGGCCATGACACAATTAGTAATAAATAGAAACAGGAATGAAGCCCAGGTGTGCTGGATCCAAAACCCCCTTTTTTATCTAGTCTAAACCATCTTTCCTTGTGCCATCCCTGCTTTAGAAAAAAGTCAGTTTCCCCTTAACTTCAGACCACTTGACACCATGTCAGGGCAGCTGCCTCCCCCGCATCATGCCATCCTAGTACTTCCCGGCAGCAGAGCTGCTGAACTCCAGCTGGTTTATCAAGAGCCAGCAAAAGAGAACCAAGAAAAGAAAAGAAAGTCATTTACCACCTCTTATTAAAAGATGCTGACATAGGAAAGAAGGTTGCTTTGTGGACAAATGCTCTGATAGCCTTAAGAAGCACCAGGCACTGTTCTTACAGCCTCCATGGTGATGAGGACTCAGAGAGCAAAGGAAAGAGGCTCAAGGCTAAGGAAGAAGACGTGAAAGGACAGAGAAAGGGAGAGATCTGGCAGGATGAGGACAAGTCACCCGCCCAAGCTCTCAGATGCAGCATTCCTTGGGGAGGACAGGTGGCTGCAGGGAGGGCAAAACAGAGGGAAGAGAGTATCCAGCCTGTCACTGGGTTCCTGCACAAGGTTCATTTGGGCTGACCTGGGCCCAGTGTGACATGGCTGGGGACACGCCAGTAAGGGCCGGAAGAGATTAAAAAAACAACAACAAAAGCAGATGGGAAAAAATTTCCCTCGTTCCTATATCACGAGGCCTTGGGAAGTCCTAAAGAAGTAACCTCATGGGGCCTCCCCGCTGGCACAGGGGGTTGAGCACTGCGCTTTGAAGCTCTCCCCAGCCTCTGCAGCGCGGGTTCAATCCCGGGCGGCCAGTGAGACTCCCACATGGTGCGGCAGACCTCTCCTGTTGTGCCTGCTGCTCCCCTCAGCAGTGTATTTCTGTCATCTGCCTGTTCTGCTCCCTGCTCTGTCTCTGGTGAATCCTCTCACCCTCCCGCGCCTCTGGCCTGTACCCCAGCTCTTGTATAAAAATAAATAAATCTTAAAAAAAAAAAGAAGTAATCCCATGGCCAGCTTCCCCTTCATGACAGCAAGCCATGTCGAAGCCCGGAGAAGCAGAAAACTCTCACCCTGTGAGCTTAAGTGATGGCTGCCTCTGTTTTGGGCCAGAAGGGGCCAAGGAGCAATTCGCAAGTCTTGCCCTATAGCACTGTCCGGCTATTTCCATGTATTTGCACCACTATACTCGTTCTCCGCAAGTGTGGGGTGGCTGATGCTGGGGCCTCTGCCTCATTTGAATACAGATTTAACTCAGGCTCACTAAAGGGGTTGGGAGGGACAATAAGGAACACCAGAAATGAACAAAACAGAATGCATTTATATTGAGCACCCAACTAACTACAGACACCCCACAGTTAGGAATTAGAAATCCATACATATTATTCTCCGCTCATCCTCAATCTGTCTTCTTCCCTTTCACCCTCTCCCTCCCCCATCTCTCTCTGTCTCTCTCACACACCCTACCCTGTCATGCCATGTGCCAGCCCCCTCCTGACTTGTTCCAAGCTGGGCCTTGGGGAGCTAGAACCCCTGAGTGACTTGAGATGACGCCAAAGCTCCTAATGCCAGATATGGAAAAGTTGAGTCTAAGTAAATAAACTTGCTTCTCTCCCTTTCTCCTTGGATCCTCGCTGCTCCAAAAAATAAACACTGCCAGAGCAGTGAGCTGCTTCTCTCTCTACCGGGAGGCATTTGAGGTCCAGCCATTCAGTTCCCCAGCCCCAGTGAAAATGCCCCAAGCCCTGGTGGATAAAGAAAAGAAAGATGTGATTTGGTGGAAAAATGTATGTCTCTGTGTATGTGACAGATACATTGAAAGACATATAACAGTGTGTACATTTTTTATTCTATGGGTCCAGGAAGGGTTGGAAGTGTTCTCCAGAAATACTAATGGTAGTAAAGCAAAGAGGAGGCCTGCCATCTCCCCAGCCAGCACATAGCTAGTCCCTTCCACGGTAGGGACCCTCACATCTAGATGCAAATGCATGGTTCATTTCATATTTCTGATTAGAATAAACATAACATTTTCCATGCAATCTGCCTCTAGTGCTTCTTAAATGAAGCTGTGCTACCCCCCTGGGAAATATGCATCTGCTTGTTGTGATTTTTTTCGATGGTTTGCTTGTTGGACCACATATTAAACCCACTTTAGGAACGGCAGTCGCCAAATGGTTTCAAGTAAATATGTCTGTTTTTTTTTTTTTCTCCCCAATCTGAGACTCTGAGAAAGACAAGCTTCTAAAAGTGAAAAAATAAAATAATTCCTGGGGTGTTCCAGGTAAAAAAAAAAAAAAAAAAAAAGCAGTTGCTGTCAGATGCAATGAAAAGTGATCCTCCTAATGAAACCACCACAGCTGGAGCCCACATTGGGTCTGAAATCTGGATGGTAAACGGCCCCCACAAGCCAAGGCCCTTTTTGGTTTGCCAAGTGTAGTTACCTTTGACCGCAAGCTAGGCTGAGGATCAAATTCTTCATCTGCAGAAGAGGAGGAGGTTGAAGAGTCAGTCCCTGTCACCTGCAATCTGACGGGGATGTGCCTGGGACCTGAAATGGGAAAAGAAAACTCACTGAACTCTTAGCTTCTTTTCTTGCTTCACCCCCAAAGCTGCCTCTCCCTCCTCCCTGCTTACCCAATTCCCTTCTTCCCTGCTGGCCCCTCACTGCACCTGCCATGAGCATGAGGAGGCAGTACCTAAGGGCAACTGAAAATTTGGCCTTCCATGTTAATTACATTTCTGGGTCCCTGCCAAGAGCTTTGCAGCTCTCTTTTCATATTTTTAAAAAAAGGTATTATGCAGAAATCAATTAATTCCTTAAACACCATTTATATGGTGTGTAGCTTAGAATGCATTCAGAGATGAAATCTATTATTAAAATGCATGTTTGAAGTTAGCTGAGTTACCTAAATGCTTGTGTAAGGTTCGTACTGCAGAGTAATTGAATGCAAAAAAGTCAGAGCCAGCTCTTAAACAAATCGCCCTTCTGCGGCTCACAGCATCTGGCACCCATTTTTACTACATGACATCTGCTCAGTGTAAAAGAGCTGGCGTCAGAATGTCTGGTCATAGAAAAAAAAATCCCAAATGTAATCAGAAGCAAAAGGACTCTAAGCCTAAGGTTTTATCACATAGTCTCATGCAACATAAATATTTCATTAATTATGGCTAAACAAATGCCACTTTTATTTTCCCAACTTGCAGATATTATCACATCATCGAAGTGATGATTCAAATGCCAGGAAAGGCAGTTTAAGATAGAGAGGGCTCAACAATGCAGGGCCCACGGGAGAGCCCAACAGGAGGGCTATGCCAGCCTCTGAACAAGAGGTAGATGGTCGGAGGCAGCAAAGTGCCCATGTTAACTAGAATCTCTGTGATCTGGCTGGGGACCATGTGTGATAAAGTCTTCCAGGTGCCACAGGAGGCTTTTATTCTTCTCAGCAAGAACACCTGCCCAAACACATCAACCTGATGCAGGCTTAATGACTAAGATCTGGATTAACCCACTCTGGACACTGAGTATCAGAACAAGCTAGGACTCCAGGGCAGGGAATCTAGTAATCTTTACTCTGCTGTGGCAGCTTATATCTGAATAGACATATGTGTTGGGTGGGGAGGAAGGAGGAGAAGCAACTCCAAGCTGGCTAACAGCCTCTCCAGTCTGCTTTTTCCTCCCCAGAATTTTCAACTATTCACCCCAGTGGGAGAGGCCAGCTTAAAAAAAAAATAAGGGTAATTTTCACCTCCAGGAGCACATTTACATATGCTGCTATTCAAAGCAAAATAATGCAAAACATCTATATAATAACACAGCCTCTCTGGGGAGGGAGTTAACTGTTTTCCGCTTTAATTTGCCAGATGGGGAAGCTCAGGTGAAGAGAGAACTAGAGAGCAGGATAATAATGGAAAAAGTCATTGTTAGCAGTGAGCTGAGATTGTATCCCAGTTGCAGCCACTAAATTACCACTGAGTACTGAGTAAGTTAGTTGCTTCGTAGTCACTTAGTGTGTAAACTTGGAGAACTGACTTTATTTCCTGAATTTCTGGTGCTTAGTTTATTGTGGGTGCTTCAATAAATATTGCCACCAGCAGCAGGCAACTACCTCATTATTATCATTCATCCTAATGAATAATACTGCAATATGTATCCCCCATATCCAAAGTGTGCCTTTTATATGACAACTTTTGTAAGCCAAAATGGCATAAAGCGAAGAAGAAGCCATTATTCTTAATTTATGTAAAAAACATTTTTGAGCATTCCCAGACCCAAAAATAACCTACCACATCATACCAAATAATACATAAAGCCTAAAATAACACTAACATGTAGTAAAAGCGGAAATGGTATTATAAGCACATAGCCTGTACCAAGTAGTTCCTAGGGAAGTAACGTGGAGGGCCACCGGGATGCCGGTGGCCTCTGTAAGAATTCATTACAAAAAACCTTAAATGCTACTTTTGCTTTTTGGCTTTTGTTGTAAAAATAGAAGTCCTCTTTGGATTTCTTTTGGTCAGTGAAAACAGGTACTAATATAGGTTTTTTGTAAAAGGGAAGTGGCATAATTCAAACTATCAAATAGCTGAGGATGCCTGTATTTATAAAACTGATTTAACTTCAACTTATGGAAGAAGAATAACCTAAAGTTGAAACTTTTCCAGTAATTCTCCAAAATAAATTCAATATTCCCATTGAATTTCATTTTGAAATTGAGGAGAAAATATTTCTAAATATTATACATTCCTTAAACTTCTGGCAAAGTTACATAATGTTATATAGTTGTCCCTGAATCTCTTCCCTTTCACTCTTTTCCATCATAGAAACATTCATTCTAGGAGTTTGCTTTTAATTTGCAAAGTTTGGAAAATTTGGCTGCATTGTTCCACTCTGGCTATAATGGAGTGACTGATTCTGGGATTGATCTCCCACCACAAAGCACAAGAAGTCTGGACAAAATATATGAAGCAGATATTTCCAGACACTGGGCAACAGGCAGTATAGAACTGTGACACAGATGAGAGCAGAAGCAAATGAAGTAAAGTCCTACTATCACAGAAGCTTTCTGCCTAGAGGCACCTTCCAAATCACAGTGCAGGTAAGAAAAACCTAAACAGAATAGCAGATTTATTGATTGAAAAATACAAGAGTTCACAGTTTGAGAGGACTGAGGTAGTTGGAATGTGTCAGGGGAAGTATTGGAAAGAAGGGAGCTAATTAGAAAAACTATAGATGCACAGAGAAATGCATGAGGTTGGATAATAGTTGCTGGGAGATTATAGATCACAGAGGAGTAATAGGATAAATTAGCTTAAAAACAAGTCTTGGAAAAAACAAAAAGATCTGCACATTAACGGCCTGCCAATATTCTTTACTGCTTATTTAACATTCTTTTATGAAGAAAGCAAATCTAGATACCCTATGACATAATATTTACAAAATGTAGCAGCCAGTAAGCAGTTACTGGATATGTAAAAGAGTAGGATAATGAATTTTATAATCAAGAGAAAAATCAATCAATAAAAGCAGGGTCAAAAATGACAAAAGTGATGGAATTAAGACAAGGATTTTAAAATAGCTATTGTAACTGTGCTCAATTTAAAAAGAAAACATGAACAGAATGAGGGCAGATGTAAAAGATAGAAAAAAAAAAGAACCAAATATAACCTACATAGATTAAAAATACAAAATACAAAACCTGAAATGAAAATTTCACTGGTGAAGTGGGTCAGATTAAATACGACAGAGGAAAATATTCAGGGAAAGGGAAAAATAGCAATAAAACTACACAAAATGAAACACAGAGAAAAAAAGACCAAAAAATGAATAGAACCTCAGTGACCTGTGGAACAATATCAAGTGTTCTAAAATATATGTGACTAGTGCCAGAAGGAGACAGAGAGAGACAGACGCACAAAAAGTTGATGTATTATTGCTGAAAATCCTCCAAATTTAGTGAAATTTTAAAACCACGGTTCTGAGAAATGTAACAAGCCACAAGTAGGGTAAACACAGAGAAAATCATAACAAGGCTCAGATAATAAAATCCCCAAAAGGATATATAGATAAAATCTTGAAAGCATACAAAGAAAAATGGTAACTGAATGTAGAGAAACAAAGATAAAGATTCTCATTGACATGCTAGAAACTAAATAAGCTAAGAGCTAATGGAACATCATAAAAATGTTGAAAGAAAAATAATCTGTCAATTTATAATTCTATATCCAGTGAAATGATTCCTTCAAAATGAAGCAAAAATAAAGATTTTTAAAAGGAAACAAAAAAGCTATGATATTTGTCATTAACCGATATATACATAAAATGTTAAAAGAAGTTCTATAGCCAAAGGAGTAAACCAGATAGAATGAAGTACTCCAGAAATGGTAAATATAATTTTTTTCATGTTTTTTAACTATCTTAAGAGATAACTGACTGTTTAATGTAAGATATGAAATAATATGAAATGTATGTATTGGCCCCTGTCACCTGCTCCCATTAATATTTGAACTTTAGTCTTATTTCCTGATACAGATCTTCTAAAACTTTCCTGGGTGGCAGGCGCATCTTCTGATCTAATAACATGACTCTTGGTGGATTCCTGGATGGGGGCTGGTTACTGCTGTGATTATAAGTTTGGAACTTTCCCACCTGACCCTTCATCTACTGGAGAGATGAGAAGGGCTAGAAAATGTGTTAATAATCCATCATGTCTACATGGTGAACTCTCCAGAAAAATCTCTAAAGTACAGGATTTGAAGAGTTTCCATGTTGGTGAACACATCCACATTCTTGGAAGTGAAGTACCCCAACTTCATGAGGACAGAAGCTCCTGTTTGTGGAACTGTTCCAGACTTTACCCTGGGTATCTCTTCATCATTCTGTGTATCTATATCCTTTATCATATCCTTATAATAAACTGGTAAGCATAATTGTTTCCCTGAGTTCTGTGCAATTCTAGCAAATTACTGAACCCAAGGAGGGGTTAGAGGGAATCCTTATTTATAGCTAGTTGGTACAAGCAACAACCTGTAAGTGTATAGAGGATTTAAATAAACACTACTAATACATTTGACTTAATTGCTAAGTATATATAAGAACAACACCCCAATAAATAGAGAATATACATTTTTTTTTTGAGCACAGAACATTGACTAAATTGGTAAGAGGGTACAAGTCAAAAGGTTAAGTCTGGCTCTACTGGCACATCATTGACATTGTAAATAAGGTGTTCTCCAGGCTGAGACCTCAGACTAGCCCAAGGTTCTATTCTAGTTCATCCAAGTTGTTGACAAGAATTCCATTCCTAGTGGTTATAGGGGACAAGGCCCATTTTCTTGCTGACTATCAGCTGAAGTTTGATATTAGCTCCTAGAAGTCTCCTGTTGACACTCCCTTTCACAATTATGACAATTTACTTCTTCAAGGCCAGGAAGAACATGGCTTTCTATTGGTTTAGGACTAAAGTACATTAGCAAAATACTGTTACTTAATCACCTCAGGGAAATCCATCATATTCACATTCCCATTATAGTGAAGGGGGTAAGATTATACAGGGCAAACACACCAGGGGGCAGGAAGCGTGGGACCCTCTTAGAATTTTGCCTATTCTAAAACTGGTTGATTCAATTTGTGTACAGCAAAAAACTGCAAAAGTAATCTAAGATGATAAAGTCAGAGAGTAAACATTTTGTTGTGTGGCACATGTATCTTCAAGGTTTTTGGGTGCTTGGAAATGTTCTATATCTTGATCTCAGAAGTGATTACACAAAAGTGCACTTAGCAGAAATTCATTATTTGTGCACTTAATTGTATCTATGTTATACTGCAGAAGAAAAAGTATGCAAAAATAAAAAGATAAGTTCTCAGGGTGCCTTCTTTAATTATATACAAGAATAATAAACAGCATAAAAATTGTATAAAATGAGTGTCGGTAAATTTAGCACAATTTCAAGACTGAGAAGTTTATGTATACTATTAATGTAGAAAGTTATATGTAGAAACAAGAAAAATTAAATTTTCAGCTGACTCCTATTTAAATGATCATAAATTTGAATATACATTTGATTACTGTATTATTTTATTAATAATATAACATTTGTTATAAACTTTATAAAATAATAAAAATAACCAATGGTATTTACTTCAGCAATCCAAGGATGGTTCAATATCAGTAAATCTATTACATAATTCATAATATTAATCAAACTAAGGAGGAAAGATCATCCAATCATCTGAATGATAAATGATGTTTGATAAATTCAAGATGTTTATTGTTAAATTACTTTTAATAAAATAGTAATAAAATACTTTTAATAAGATGGTAATTAACTCAAAATGATAAACTATACCTGGGTCAACCACTTAAGCATCATGCTTAAATGGGAAAACATCATTCTCATTAATGAGATGCATTCTCATCAAGGCTAGGATGTAATCAGGAAATCATTAACACTACTCTCATTAATATTGCTCTGGAGGGCCTCCCTGGTGGTGCAGCGGTTGAGCGCTGGGTTGCAAAGCTGCCCGCAGCCTCTGCAGCGCCGGTTCGATCCCCGGCTGCTCCCCGGCCACTGGAGGAGGGTCCCACATGGCGCGCAGACCTCTCCTGCCGCCCGCTGCTCCCCTCAGCAGTGTACTTCGGTCCTTCTGCCTGCTCTGCTCCCTGCTCTGGCTCTGGTGAATTCTCTCACCCTCCCGCGCTTCTGACTGTACCCAGTGCATATCTAACCAACCAACCAAACAAACAAATAAATAAATAAAGCATGCCTCTATTAAAAAAAAAAAACAACTATTAAAAATATTAAAAAAAATTGATCTGGAGATTCTGGAAACCAAAGACACTAAGGAAACATAATAAATTAGAGGCATGCCACATAAAGTAGGAGGTAGAATTATCACCACTTGCGGATGCTATAATTATATGTTTGGAAAGGACCCGGATGTCAATAAAATGGATAAGTACAAAATTATGATGCAGAACTCAGTAACCTTCACATACACAAACAATACTAGGGAGATAAATGGAGAAGATCTTATTCACAATAACAATACAATTTAACATATCTGGTAATAAACTTAAGAATAAATATGTGAGATCTGTATGACCTAAAGTTTAGAATATTCCTGAGGGTTACAGAAAAGGTAGGAAAAGGTAATTCATATCACAAGTTTGTAAATTATTGCCAAGTGAGTTTGTAAACTCAACTCAATCTTATTAGAAGTATTTCCAGGATTTTTTTTTTTTTTTTGCATCTGAAAGGGCTGTAGTTAAGGTCATTTGTCATAACGAAGAAGCAGGAAGAGCCAGGCAAGTTTTGAAAGAGATCAAAAATCAATTATAATCATTTTCCTACTAGATAGTAAAACAAATTAAAATCTATAATTGTGTAAATAATTAAACCATTGTGGTACTAATATAACACAGACAACTCAATAGAATAAAATATATGGTGCAGAAATCAGTCCAATTACAGAAATTTGATATATGATAAAGATGACATTTCATTTAAGAGAGGAAAAATGCATTATTCACTCAATTATTTTAGGCTAATCAGGAAGCTAATGAAAAAAAAATTAGTTTGGAACCACAGCTTACATTTTCAGAAGGATAATTCCTTGATATAAATATTTTAATGTCAAAAAATTTATAACAAACAAGAAGATTAATAGAAAGTACAAGAAAATTCTTTTATAAACTTGAAAGGAGTTCTTTCTGAACTATGCTATAAAGTCAAAGAAACCATAAAATGAAAAATTGCTCATAACTCCCATGTAAAAATAAGAACTTTATATGTCAAAAGCCACCATAAACAAAGTTAAACACAAAAAAACAGAAAAATACTTGTAATTTGTGTCACAAAAAGGGCTAAATTTCCCTTTTAATAAAGAATCCAAATCCTTCACTAAGAAAAATACCAACAGCTTCACAAAAACTGGACAAGGACAGAAAGAGTAGATGACAGAAGAGGAAATATACACAACTCAGCATATAAAAAGCTGCTCAATCATCTATCAGATTGGCAAAGGTTAAAAAAAAAAGTTGACTAAAATACCAGTCAGTTTAAGTGTAGAAATGTCACTCTCACACTGGCACTACTTCAAGGGAGAGATTTTTGGTGATGCCTACCGAAGCTCCCAATACAGTAAGCAACCTTCATTCCTGCATTTTCATTCTAGGAATTTATCCAACAGATAAATTAAAACATATGCTAAGTGGCCTAAGCTCTCAATTAATTATTGCACCACTGTTTGCAGCAATGAAAGATTTGAAATCCACTTTCCATCATAGATGAATGCCTGCATGAATTATGACACATCTATACATGGAGTACCTTGCAGCTATAAAACAAAGGAGAAAGCTCTTTGTTGTATTATGGAACAGTCTTCAAAAACAAAGCAAAGAAAAAAGTGTATCCAATATGCTAGGATGCTACCATTTGTGTAGGAAAGAGAGAATATGTAAATTCTGTCTGGAAGGATGCCTAAGAAACTGATCATGGATGCCCCCAAATAGATGACTGTATCAAGAGGACATGGCATATACACACAATGGACTATTATTCAGCAATCAAAAAAGATAAACTCATGCTATTTGCAGCAACATGGATGGAGCTAGGCGGGATCATGCTCAATGAAATAAACAAGGGATCATGCTCAGAAGGAAAAAGAGAAGTATCCGATAGTTTCACTTAAGGAGGAAGAGAGGGGAACCAAATAAGGGATGGGGGAGCAAAGAAAGCAATAAAAAAAATCTAGCAGGCAACCATAAATAAGAGACATTCTGCAAGGGAGGGGGAGGAAAAGGGATAAAAACAGGGGAGAGAAGAGCACAAGGGACTATGGTGATGGTTCATGGGTGAACTGGTGGTGGGAATTTTATGGGGAATACACAATGATATGAGATATAAATTTAAAAAATTATTTAAAAAAAAAACTGATCATGGGATCTGTGCTGGGGAATAGACCTGATAGCTATGGGATAGGGAAGGGGAGAGGACTATCTATTGTGTGCCTTTTTTATCCACTTCTGTTGAGCACCATGAATGTATCACCCATCAGAAATTAAACAACATGTTAAAGTTTATGTTGTGATATGATAGTTCTGCTCCAGCCTGTTCTGTTTATCCCCAACTTGACTGAAAATAAACTCATTGTTAATCTATATAGCTCTTTGATGAAGGCAGCAAAAAAGAAAAATAATTTTTTACTTGCAAAGTTCCAAAATAAAGGTTGAAAAAATAAAGAAAAACAAAGTGGCCCAACAATAGGGACAGTAGAGTCACATTGTTTAAAGCAATCAAACAAGTATTGACAGTAATAAAAGAACCCATGTGAATGTCTCACTAAACTGTCTCTAAAGATGTATACCAAAATTCTGGCCAGGAGGAGAGCAGGTGAGAGCACACATGGTATTATTTATTTTCTACATATTTTCACTTTCTTGGGTTAATCTGATTCTTGGCTATACTATTTTATAATTAAAATTATAATCAGATTTAAATATAGGAAAAAAAAAGTTTCCATTGGTACCCAATTATCTTTAAGTTAGTGCTAAAAAAAAAAAAAAAAAAAAGGACAGGGCCTCCCTGGTGGCACAAGAGGTTAAACACAGCACTGTGAAGCTGTCCGCAGCCTCTGCAGCATGAGTTCCATCCCCGGCCAGCCAGGGAGATACCCACATGGTGCAGCAGACCTCTCCTGACTCGTCTGCTACTCCCCTCACCAGTGTATCTGCCCGTGCTGTTTTCTATTCTGTCTCTGGCGAATCCTCTCACCGCCCCCCCACCTCTGGTCTATACCCCAGTTCTTGTATGCATAAATAAATAAATCTTTAAAAAAAGTTTAAAGAGGCACCATTTTTTGACCTGTAAAATATCATGTCAAATGTGCTAGAAAAGGTATCTGGTGTGTTTGTGGAGGAATGGAAACTGGAACCTTTCCCTTATTGTAACTGAAATTTGTAACATGCGGTTGGAGCCTACAAATCCTTCACATATGCTGCTTGCTCCCTTTTACAAAGCATTTTGTCAGTGTAAGTGAAAAATCTTAAAAATATTCACATCTTTCCTCCAGAATCCCATTTCTTGGAGCCTATCCTGAAAAACTAATTGAAAGAAAAAGTTCTATGCATAAAATGGCCATTCAGTACTGTATAGAAAATAGAAATATATTCACATATAGAATTTATACAGACATCTAAGTTAAACAATGAGAAAAATTCACTAAATAGTAGTAACATATCCACTAGATAAAATTTCAACAGCCATTAAATCACCTGCATGTAGGCCTTGTGAATTGGTATGTCTGTGATGTGTTGTTTTTAAAAGAGACAGTAGCATCCCCTTATCTGTGGTTTCACTTGCCGAAATTATTATGCACAATGAGATTTTTTTTGAAAGAGACCATAGTCACATAACTTCTATCACAGTATGTCGTAATGGTTGTTCTATTTTATTATTGCTTGTTGTTATTAATCTCTTATTGTGCCTAATTTATAAATTAAACTTTATCATGGGTGTATGTATGTCTAGGAACATATATGATATTTACGGGGTCCGTGGATTTGTAGTTTCAGGAATCCATGGGGAGGGGGAGGCGGCTGGGAATGTAGCACCTGCAGACAAGGGGGGAGACTACATACAATTTTATGTACAACTTAAATTCATATATGGGGCCTCCCCGGTGGCGCAGCGGTTGAGCGCTGGGTTGTGAAGCTGCCCGCAGCCTCTGCAGTGCCGGTTCGATCCCCAGCTGCTCCCCGGGCACCGGAGGAGGGTCCCACATGGTGAGCAGACCTCTCCTGCCGCCCGCTGCTCCCCTCAGCAGTGTACTTCGGTCCTTCTGCCTGCTCTGCTCCCCGCTTGGGCTCTGGTGAATTCCTTCACCCTCCTGCGCTTCTGACTGCACCCAGTGCTTGTATAAATAAATAAATAAATAAATCTTAAAAAAAAAATTCATTATCTTTATAAAAAAAAATTCATATATGGACCGTGAATAGGAAAATGGTGGAATTATGATTATGGCTGATTTATCTTATCCAAAACTTTCTAGAACATAATTTGAAATTCAATTTTTTCAAAAATTTCAAATGGATGTTTTCCTGTTTTCAGCGGCATTTAATTTCAGAAGCAAAGCCAAGGGAAAGAGACCCATGTGCTAATCTGAGGATCACTAATTGCCCAGCATGAACTGTAGGCTTTTGTTAGGAAGGAGCCACTTACCTGCATCTCCCTCTGGAGAAGGATGGTCCCTCCGCTCCAGGTGGGTGCCAAGGAGCTGCCCCTGCTTCTCTGGGGGTTGCATGTTGTCCAAGGGCAGCATGTTGCCCTGGGAGCTGCTACAGAGGCCCTTTTTGTGCCTGGATTCTTGGAAGAAACTCTCATAAGATTTTTCCGCGAGTCTAAGGGACGATGCGAGCAAGCTAGTTCTCTTTGGAACCCTGGAGGCATCTGGATAGGTCTCTTGCAAACTCACTTTCTCCATGAGAGAGGGGACATCTTCGATCCTGCTGCAGGATGGAGAGATGAAAGCAGACGTCTTGGATGCCTGGTTGGGTAAGCTCTGGGTGCGGAGGGCAAGGTCGGGAGGGCTGGGCTCTAAAGGTTGGTCAGCCCTGGCAGTCCGGGTGCCCCAGGAGAAGAAGGCTGAGGCCCTGCTCACTGCGTCTCTTCCTGGGAACTGTCGGTTCCAGTCTTTACTGGAACTGGGGTTCCGAACGCTGAGTGAGCGAGTGCAAGCGTGTGACTGGCTGGTGGGCAAAGTCTTTGATTTTGGCGTGGCGGAGGCCTTCCTCCCGCCTTCAGAGTTGAGCAGAGTCCTCCTTAAGACATCTGCTATGACCCGCAAGGGGGATTTGGGTGGCGTCACAGTTTGCTCCCATGGAGGAGCCTGCTCGGCCGGGGTCCCTGACTTCCCGGGGGCTTCTCCCTGGGCTGGCAAGGGCTCTCTCACTGCTGGGGGGAGCTGTAAGGGGCTGACTGGTTTCAGCACCCAGCCTCCTGTACCATTCCGAGCAACTTTCTGAGAAAATTGTGCCCCAGCTTCCAAGTGCAAGCTCTCAGGGATTGAGTCATTCCAATCCAGCAAATTGGTCTTCTGCTCGGGAGTGAGGACTAACTTCTTTAAGCTCGACTTCTGCCTCTCTGCTGGTTCTGGCCCATGTGTGGCTCCCCTCCTGGGTCTGGCACTCAAGCCTCCTGAGTCCAGGCTCTCCCCATGCCTGGAAGACAGCTCTTGGTCTGGTAAACACCTGTCCTTCCTAATGGGGTGTGGGGCTTTCTGGATGGTTCTGGTGTCCCCAAGAAGCATCTCTGCTTCCTGATACCCATCAGAAGCCATCTTTGCAGGGTTGGGTGGAGTAGAACTTTCAAGGTTGTCTCCCCTAGGCTTAAGCAGGTGGGATTCTGCTTGCTCCAGCACTTGACCATGAGGCATATACAGGGGAATTTCCTCAGATGCTCCTTGGGGTCTGGTTTGCCTCAAGAAGGTTGGAGTAGAAAGGCTGAAATGTTCTCTTGAGACTGGTGAGGGTGAGCTGTAAGCTGTTGCCTGGATGGGGAAAGGCAACCAAGGACAGATATTAGAAATTTCCAGCATTTATTTACATTTCTATTTATTTATATGGGAAAGGCACTGCTCAGTTCATCCATCCCCTTCCTCTTGAGATCTTAGATACCCAAAGTCAAAAAGAATTCTGCCTAGAATGATTTCAAAGATCCCCAGTGGCTGCCTAGGGACCTGCCAGGATTCATCTGGAGCCCCCATCTCAGCACTGATCAAAGGCTTTTTTGGGTCCTGGTTAGGTGTGTAGGAAGCCAGAAAGGAAGGGACAGACATTGACAAGCTTGTGGATGAGCGAGGACAGGCATGGCCTGGCCCTCATGGGGGGTAGCCAGTCATGTAGGGTTCAACCATGGTCCCTACTAATGAGCACATTCTACCCATATGTGGTAAGTGCCCCAACAACCAAGAGACGGAAGCTTCTCCCTTGAAGGCTGTTAAGGTAAGGAGAGAGAGTTGCCCTGAGTGGGTGCTGGGTTGTGGCAGAAAGATGGCCTTAAGGATCTTCCCTGCCTTACATCCTTGAGAGAGTAGCTATTTCCAGACTGCAGGAACTTGGCAGTTGGCAACAGAAGAACATAGGTGGGGTCTGGAAAGAGTGGCCGTGCCACGTTAAGAGCTCTGGTGTCTGAGGGGCAGGTTCTGGGATGGGAGCTCTCAGAAACTTGTACTTTTTTTTTAAAGATTTATTTATTTATGCATATAAGAGCCGAGGTACAAGCCAGAGATGCAGGGGGTGAGAATATCCACCAGAGGCAGAGTGGAGAACAGAAACAGGCAGACTGACTGAAATACAGTGCTGAGGGGAGCAGCGGGTGAGACAGGAGAGGTCTGCCACGCCATGTGGGTTTCTCCCCAGCTGGGGATCGAACTCATGCTGCAGAGGCTGTGGATTGCTTCATCGCGTGGTGCTTAACTCCTTGTGCCACCAGGGAGGCCCAGAAACTTGTACTTTTTCTGGCATGTATGCCCTACTTCCCAGAGCCCTGAACAGGGTCTCGCAGGTAATGGAGACTCAATAAATTCTATCAAAGGGAAGAGTCCAGCGGCATATATCTCAGTGACACCATTTTCTATTCAAGGTGTATGTTGTTCCAAGATATATTGTCTTTGTTCTGTTACCAAAGGCACAGAACCCGCCATTCTGCACCTGCCATTTGCTATATCCCCTGTGAAGTTCCCAAGAGCAGGGCCTATGTCCCAGCATCTCTGCAGCCCACAGTCCATGCCCCCTAAAGTGTGCTCAGTGAGTGAGTAGTTGTGTCCTCGGCGAGGGGGAGGGCTGAGAAGGAACAGGAGGAGCTTTCACAAGAGGGATACATGACGGCAGACCTGGGGTGGGCTCTTGACAGAGTACCCCTCTGACCCTGACTTTGTACTTGGGATGATCTAGAAATCCACTCCCCCCGCCCCAATTCCTGTGCAGGGCCCCTAGAGCCACTTACTGGAGGCATGGAGGAGCCAGCCCGAGGACTCGCTGAGACGCTGGCTGAAGATGATGGTGGCGAGGAAGAAGGCAAAGACTGTGAGTGTGAAGAAAGAGAAGAAGTTTCCTTTGGAGAGGACGTGGCTCTTTTGTTGTACTCTGGTTCTAGATTTGTTGTCAAATCTACCAAGGAAAGAACACATTCTTGATGACAGAGCTGTTATTGTCTTACTCAATCATGAATAGAGGCGGTTTTAATGAAGCTCCGACTCTGTAAATACAACCTGAGGGGCTGGGGACTGAGTCACAGGCCCCAGCGCCCACAACTCAGGACTTAATGGACAGCGTATGGGAGGGGCAGGCTCCTCTGTGAGGTGAAGAAGGTCCCGGTGTGGAAAGTCTAAGAACCATCATGTCACATGCTCACGTGAGAACAGACTCAAGAGCTGCAACAGGGAGTCACCAGGGTGCTTCCTGGGAGTGGCCTCTCCCCCTCAAGCTTCCCCTGAAGCTATTGTGGCTGGGGGCTGGGGATGCCTTAAATCACTTAGTCAATAAACTGTCTGGTGTCTTCCCACGAGATGCCGGACCATTAGCTGTGGGCACGGACAGACAGGAATCACTGCTAATGAAATGGCTCTTCCTTCTTGTGTGTGCCAAGGGGCTCTCAGACAAGGTGGTTAATTTGAGATTTTGAAGAGAACACAAGGGAGGGAAGTTACAGTGAACATCGAATCATTTGAAGTATATGGAGACGGACACTTGCCAAGCTCTCTTGGTCAAGGATCAAATGGGATGCAGGGTGCGTGCTCAGAGTTACAGGAGAAAGGAGTGTGGCTGGGGCTCTGAGCACACGCCTGAGGCTGAACCATGGGGCCTGAAAGCAATCGGTGCAAGTGCAGCAGGATTCTGAGTGCTGTCGCCTGTGAGGCCAACCTCATTCTCCGTGCCTCTACCGCTCTCCTGAGTGCACATGTGTGTGCATGATACACCCCCACCTTGTGACCCCAAATCTACAATCTCAAGCATTCTGTCTTCATATTGGACCGTGTCAGATGCTCTGCCCTCAGAGGACATAAGAAAAATGCCATGCTCCCTTTCAAATTTTTTCCAAAAAAAAAAAAAATAAATAAAGAAATGACCTCAAATCTAAAATCTCAAGTATTCTGTCTTCATATTGGACTGAATCAGATGCTCTGTCCTCAGAAGGCATCAGGAAAATGCCATGCTCCCTTTCAAATTGACCCTTTCAGTGTCCAACCCTTCAGCCTAGCCAGTGCTCCATGAACCCACACTGCGTGCAGCAGCTGTTTCCTGGACACCAAGCAGAGCCCTTTCTTGTCTCCAACCAGGAGCTCCTGTCTGACTGTCCAGCTTCCCACTTCTGGCCGCTCAGCTGACCCATTCTCAGGGTCCAGCCTTCAGATTTTGGAGCACTTCCTAACTCAGCATGAGCTTTTACTTTCCCCAAAGCTTTCTGCAGCACATTTCTCCTCTGGGACCCACCCTGGCCAGTCTAGTCCCAAGCCCCACCCCAAGAAGAGCTCCTTCAGCCCCACTTGCACAGGGGCCACACCTGGGGGGTGTCAGCAAGGACGTGGTCCTGCGTGCTCCGGCACACACAGGCTAGTCAGAGCCTGCATCCAGGCCCGGGCGCTGACAGGACGGCCACCACCCACAGCCAGCCAGCAAGCTCCTGATGGGAAGCCCTCCAGAGAGCTTCAGAGGGAAAAGGTAACACAGGGAACAGATGCGGGGGTGGGCAGGAAGGAGCTGGGGGGTGAAAGGCCGCTGGCTGCCAGGAGCTGACACAGAGGCGGCCGCTGGCCAGCCTGTCTGTTATCCGAGCCCCATCTCAGCCCACAATGAGACAGCTCGAGCCTAAAAAGGCAAAACTTGCGAGTCCGTTGCCTTGCTTCCTGCCCTCAGCTTGCCAAATTCCTGCCAAATTCCTCTCCTCCTCTTCCTCACCCCCTCACTCCCTCTCTCCTCTTTCTGCCACCTCCTGAATCAAACTCTGAACTTGTCTCAAAGTCCCCTCAGCTCAACAGACTACCTTTTTGTTCCCCAAGTAGCTCTGGGGAACCTTGTGACACAGGGTGGGGGGCACCTGGGAACCCAGCCTGACAGGGAAGCCTTGGGCCGGTGATCTGAACCTGGAATGCCCCTCTCTCCTCTGTTCTCTGATGCTCACCCCCTCCCCTGCTGGCGAGGGCTCTCTCCACTTGCATGGTCTTCTGATTGAACTGGGGAGAAGTGGGGGGCTGAGGGGCACTGCCTGGAAGGGGAAGGTGAGGCCAGAGCCAGCAGAGGGGAGAAGGGAAATGCCCCCCGCCTGAGGCCGCTGCTTGCCTTCCCTCAGAGGATGGTAAAGGGATGCCTGGAACCGCCCCTCTTCTATACCCACGCCAGCTGCCTGACAGTGAGCAAGTTTCTTAACTCCTCGGTTCCTCATCTGAAAAATGGGAAGTCTAGTGCTGCTTTAAGGGAGAGAGGAGGAATAAAAAGAGGTGCTTGGTGCAGGATATAAAATAAATGTTAACTGCTACCTAAATATTAACGCCATCCTAATCCCCTCCTCCTATGCATACAAGTGGTGTCCAATAAAGACACTACTGGACCCCCATCCTGTTCTGGAGCTGGGTGCACATGCACCCCCCCACCCCCCCCACACCACCAGGATGTCTCTACCTTGTGGGCCCAGGGACTCCTTGCTCATCAGCTCACACCCTTCAGTTCCAGCCCCTTCTTGTTTTCCTTAAAATCTTGGTATGGCCCAGCCAGAACTGCCCTGCCCTCTGCAGGAGCCTCAGTCATAGGCATCATTGGTGCTTCGAGTCCCTCTGTGCAAATGGGGTTGCTGAGCAGACTGGGGCCTGGCTGACAGCTCCGTTCCCCCTGCGTCAGCTGCCTTTTATTCTGGGCCCTCTGGCAATGATAGCCTTTATCCTTGATCCCAGCTATGCGAGGCGCCCTAGGGTAGTCACAGGACCCCACCTGGGGGTTGGGGCCAGAACCAGCCTTGATGAGAAATGACTGGACAGGAGATAGTGCCCTGTATTCTAGGTCCTATACTGTACCAGCCTTGCCCAGTGGGATTTGCCCTTGGAGAAAATAAAGATGGGCAAAAAGATGGTAACTTTCAGCTCTGGGGATTTTCACAAAAACTGGGATTCCAGGATGCAGCTTCCCAGAATTCGGCATTTAGGTAACATTCAAATCCTTCTAAAGTCTTAGATCGCCCTCTAGAGGCAGTGGCCTATGGGCCTCTACTCCGTCTCGGTTTATTCCTGCACTCAGTCCAGCCCCTTGTTCCTGGGTGTTTCGGTTATTATTTGTTCATTCATTCATTCATTCATTCATTCATTCACTTGGTGAGCAAGGGCTCAGGCCTCCTCTGAGCCAGCACACACCTGGATAGGCATTAGGACCACAGAAATGATTCAAATTCAAGGCCTGCCTCAAGCCAGCTTCTACCTATACCAAAGGACCTTCTGGATTAGAAACATTCCCGATATTTCTGGGACAGCTAAAGATGCTGCTGGGGTCCCCAGGTGCATCCCTGCTAGTGTCTGGTTAGCAGACTCTTCTCCTGCGGCTTTTCCAGCATCCCTGACCCTGCTGTCTCACCCCAGGCTGGGAGCCTACTGAGGATAAGGTAAACCTTTGCACAGGTGGCATTCAGTAGAGTTTGCTGGAAGCACTGGATGGAATCTGTACCCCCAAGGGACGTACCCATAGAATCAGAACTCTGGTGACTTGGAGAGGAGTTGTGGAGAGTGAGGTGAGCAGTGGAATAGGCCAGACCCAGACCTTCAGGAAATAGTCATTCCCTTCTTACACTCACTGCCTGAGGCTACAAGATGATTCAAGAGTCATTTAAGGTTGTCTCCAGATGTGCAGGCCTGGTCTAGCTCCAGAGGTGCCCATTGTCCCAGCCTGACCAGAGAGAGGGGCCAAGAGTCTGGGGTTGCTGGGAGAATGACTCACTGTCTAGGATTAGTGTTGACTCAGAAGTAAGAAGTCAACTAGGCTAGTCCATTCCAAATGCAGCCACACTTTGTGAAAAATGCACACACACACACACACACACACACAAAACCAACTCGTCTAACCCAAAGCTTTCCTGGCCCGCCTTTCCTACAGCTTAATGACCTCCGCAATCATGAGCAAAGCAATGAAGGAGGGAAGGGATGGGAGGAGGTTGAAGACAGCAATGGACTTGGAATCAGGTGAAGTGTCCCTGCCCTCCTCTAAGCATCTCAGCACTGGGGAGGGAATCCCTTGTCTGCAACCCACATGGCACCAGCAACTTGGCCTAAATTGGCCAGACCTGGGATGCTGATCAAATGAGTGAGTGGCCACAGCACCCCCTAGTGGGAGTCTTCTGCCTTGGCACTTACCACCGGCGGGGGGGTGGGGGGGGTGGGGTGTGTGTGTGTGTGTGTGTGTGTGTGTGTGTTTGTTTTCCTT
This sequence comes from Talpa europaea, assembly GCF_964194135.1. Lineage (NCBI taxonomy): Eukaryota > Metazoa > Chordata > Mammalia > Eulipotyphla > Talpidae > Talpa > Talpa europaea. Next base: position 35,759,185 of record NC_140073.1, on the reverse strand, counting down.
CATTGCTTTGCTCCTGATTGCTGAGGTCATTGAGCTGATACCCCTGCCTTCTCTACCTCCCAACCCCCAGTGTACTGAGTCAAAACAAACAGAGTCCCTGGGTCATAGTTTCCTCATCTGTGTCTAAAAAAGCTTGGAACCAATGATTGCTAAAATCCCTTCCAGGTACAATTATAGAGTTCTAAGACTCCAAGATTTGGGAGTGGGGAGCTGAGGGGGAAGGGAGGGTCCCAAATCCCTTGTAAAATGCTTCCTCTGGTCAGCAGCAGAAACAGAGTCAACTTTGTATTTCTTTCCTTGCCCCTCATATGCAAGAGGCCAGGTCAGAGGGGACATGTAAGGAATGAGAACAGCTGCCCCTGAGAATTAACCAGCAAACTCCTACCCATCCCAACCCAACCCCAGAGAGCTTGTGACTCACTGGACTGGAATTTTCTTCTCCAGCTCTGGTATATGCTAGAAGTTGGCGACTGAATGCTATTGGCCCGTTGCAGAGCTGCGGTGGAGAACACAAAAAGGAAGGGAAGATGCGGAGGGAGGAAGAGTCTGTTAAACATGTAGAAGAAATAGGCAGCTTTCTCCCATGGCCCATTTACCAAAAGCCAATCACTTAATGATCATAAGTCACTGAGCCCCTTCCCTCCCTCAGACTGCAACTTTCTATTCCCACAACACTCACCTCCAACTTCTGATCCATTCATCTATCGAACACGAATTGACAACCTTCTTTGGGACAGGCACTGCCTCTTTCAGAGAATGCCTCGAATGAAGCGCCTTCCTTCTAACTCCTCTGTCATTGGCACACATGTTTACATATTAAATCCTCACTTCTCCTCATCTGTAGTTTTTTGGAAACTGCAGCGTTCAGTGAAACGCGTCCTTGAATAACGTTCGTTATGTCATTCAGGTCTGGCTGGGATTGTTTCCTTGTCAATGTTATAATGAAACGATGCTGAAGAAAGTGACATTACTCGAGGACACGCTGCATGTGTACAGAACACACACGCCCATGTTCGCACATGCTTGTAAATGCATATGTGTGCTCCTTCCCACCACAGCAGTTCTTCCAAGCTCATCAGACGTCAGTATCCCACGTAACAGATAAAACTAGAGCTGCTTTGGAATGCGGAAGCTGCAAAAAGCTTGACTCTGTCACCCGCTTCTCCACCAAGCCCTTAAAACCCTTTGGGAGGTGGTGCAGCGGTTGAGTGCTGGGTTGCGAAGCTGCCTGCAGCCTCGGCAGCACCGGTTCGATCCCCGGCTGCTCCCCGGCCACCGGAGGAGGGTCCCACATGGCGCGCAGACCTCTCCTGCCGCCCGCTGCTCCCCTCAGCAGTGTACTTCGGTCCTTCTGCCTGCTCTGCTCCCCGCTCTGGCTCTGGTGAATTCTCTCACCCTCCCGCGCTTCTGACCGTACCCAGTGCATGTATAAATAAATAAATAAATCTTTAAAAAAAAAAACCCTTTGGGAACCAGTTTTAACTGAATCTCTGGACAGCCCATCGCCATGACCCCACCTCTTGACCTGGCTCCAACGAACACATTTCCAGGATGCAGCACACCCATAGGGGAGACCCTCTATCTAGCTGGGCCTTGAGAAGTAGCTGAGCAAAATGAACAGTGTATGCACAAGAAAACAGGTCTTGGCCTTGTAGGGCATGAGAGTAGACAGCAGGATGCACATGTGCCCTGCCCCCATGCAGGGGTCTCAGATTCAGCCCAAGCTGAGGGGCCCTATGCTTCTGTCACAGCTGAGAGAATGGGATGAATTTTCACATCGGTGGGACGAGGAGGCCTGGGGGGGGGGCGGTGGGGAGAGAAAGCCCACAGGGATGAGTTGGATGTAGGAGGAGGGGGTAGGAATGGTTGAATGCAGTCAGCCAGCCCAGCCTTCCCTCTCTGTGAAGAAGTACTGGATTCCACTCCCTGCAAGAGTCTTGCGGGCTGGGCATCAGCTGCGGCCCACCAGGCCCTGGAGTGGGTGTCCCTACTACCTGGAGGCTGCCTTTCCTCAGACAAGATCCCTGGCTCCCTCCCTTCCTTCTCCATTTGGAGATGCATTCCTCTTGTGGGTTCCCAGTCCTGCCAGCCCGCTCCCACTATCAATTCCATGGGCTTCAGGGCTCCTGTGTGGACAGGTGCAGGACACAGTGTCCCACCTCCCCGTGACAGGCTACAAGGTACAGGCAGGCTTCAAGTACAGCTACAACTGCTGACCAAAGTTAATCTCTTTATCACCTAACAGAGACATTTTTCCAGAACCACAGAGGAGTGCTTACAGGTCTAATTGCTTCTACTCAGCTTTTAATTTTCTGGAATGGATCTTACTAGAAATGGCTAAAACACCGAAGAGATTGTCCATTGCTGTGTTTATAGGATGCACCTGCACAAATCTTTAGCACAACACGATCAGTAGGGTGGGGAATGATGATTTGAGCCAGGAATTTCGCACAGTGCAAAGCAAGACTGCTTGCTTTCTCTTAGCTCATATTTTATTTCCATTTGTTTCTTTCCTTTTATTTTAAGGAAATACTTTTGGAGCTCTTAGGGCCTGACCCACTGGAGAAGGGTCAGGGCTAAGTCTTGTGCCCTGTGGTGCTCATGATACCATTTATTGTTACAAACTATCATTGTCCTCCATAGGCCACTGGGTCATCTTACTATCAAATTATTGCCAGAAACAAATGGGATAAAGACCAATTTTTCTAAACCAGAATAATCTGGGGACAGATTGGCCCCCCTGCTCTGATTGGTTTATGTCCAAGAATTCAGTGCCCCCGATTGAATCACTCAGTTGCTCAGGTGTGTGTTTTATAACCATTGCACCCCGCAAGCCCTCAGCAGCTGCTCTTCCATGATCCCCACTGCGGATGACGCACCCTCCTATGTGGAAGCCCCTGGACACTGACACACAACGCAGACACCTGGCTCTGCCCTAGACCCACCAGATCCGAGTTCCTGAAGGTGGGGACCTATGTTTCAAGCAAGAAGCCTAAGAATGAGTGGACTTGGTGTTTCGGGGAAGAATCTTCTGAGGTCCCGACAGCCTAGGGCTTACGTTCTCTCTCACACCACCCTTTGGGCATACTCTATGTCAGAGAACTTTGGGGAGGTGATGTGTTCCTTGATGAACTTATGGAGTTCCAGAATTTTTTGCAAATTGTAGTAAAATGAATGCAACATAAACATGCCCATTTTGACCATTTTAAAGGTGTAGAGTTCAAGGGCATTACGTGCATTCGTGGTATTGTTCAATCCTCACCACCACTCACCTCTGGGCCTTCCTCCTCATCCCTCTGCACCCGTCCGTCCAACATGTCCCCCTACTCCCCTGCGCAGCACCTGGAGCCACTACTCTGCTTTCTGCCTTTGTGAGTATGGCCACTCTAGAAAGCTCATTTATTTGTCTTTGTGTGTCTGATTTATTTCATTCCACACAATGACTTTAAGGATATCCATGTTCTAGCATGTAACAGAATTTCCTTCCTTTTATTTTAAGGACACATAATTATTGTTTATTTCATAATCACCAACTTAACTCTGCAATCCAGCTAGACTTGGAAGGGGATAAGGAAAATATAGAGCCCGAAGACGGGAGAGCACAGAGATTATAGGATATTTCGAGCAGATGGGAATACAGGGGTGCTCTCCTGAGCTACGGAAGGAATGTTCTGGTGGTTAAGATGAAACACAAGTCAAATTTATGAGATTTGCCCACAGTCAGCAATGGTGATCTGATCTTCTTGCTGGTTTTACCATTTTTGGACCCAAAGAGCTCCGTGGCTTCTACAGTAGTCATGCCCTCCTTCACCTTGCCAAAGACCACATGCGTGCATCCAACCACTCAGTCTTGCCAGTGCAGATGAGAAAATGGAAGCAACTGTGTTGGGTCCATCATTCGCCATGGACAAGATGCAGCTCCTGCATGCTTCAGGAGGAAGTTCTTATCATTATCTTTCTCCCAGAGACAGACTGGCTGCCAGCACCATTATGGCGTGTGAGGACACCAACCTGGCACATAAATCCTGGAATAATTTTGTGAAAGCAGGCAACTTTGTGGCCATATCCTTCCTCCCCAGTTCTCAGAGTATGAAAGGTTTCTTCTGTCTTTCAAACTTTGTCTGCAAAGAGCTCCAGAGAGATGCGATCCGAGTGTTCGTTGTTGAACAGCAATATCAAAAAACAAGGTGGGGTTCACCAGGGCTGAGTGGCGCGGGAGGTCTGGCGGTGCTGGCAGCTTCCAGAATTTCCTTCCTTTTAAAGGATGAATAATATTCCATAGTACGTATATACCACAACCTGCTATCTACCTGCCAGTTACCTGCTGATGGAAGTTTGGGTGATTTTCCCCTTTTAGTGATAGTGAACAGTGCTCTGTGACCATGCAGGTACCAACCAGGGGTCCTTTAGAAAATGCCCCGATGTTGTCCAACATTCCCTCTGCTCAGCTCTGAGCCATTTATCCAGGTGAGAACTGTGATTAACAAAACTCTATCCTATGTATGTGACATCAACTTGACCTTATCCGGTAAAGTGATGAGCTCACCATAACCGGAAGCACCAATCTCAGCACTTTGACTGTACCAGAGATCTTAACCTCACAATGGGGTGTGCCTGGCCTTCACCAAAACCATGACAGATGAAGATGAAATAGACAGGTAATGGCTGAGAAGTCAGGCAGTCTATCCACGCCTCTGTCTATGCTATATTTAATTCTAGAACTTAGCTAAATGGTCATGAACAAATGCTTTGGTCACACAGCCCATTCTCTTGTCCCTGCCCCATCTCTGCTGGAGACCGCTGGCACTGACCCCTGCTATGCCCTCACCTGCCAGCCAGAATGCTGCATGAACCTGCCTCAAGAAAATCACAGCTGCATTTTCTATGGAACTGTTGTTCAAGACGAGATCTAATACTACTCAAAATACCCCCTATGTGACAGTAAAGCATATTTTCCATACAGTAAAGCATAAGGAACCACCATATTTTCCTCATGAACAGTGACAACAATAATTATGATTCCCTGTCCACTTCGGGTGCTAGAAAATCCACAATTAAGCTCATGGTCAACTAGAGTAACTGTTTAGGACTATGGTTTGCCTGCCTCATGGTGGCCACACCTCCTGAACCGGGTTTTGTTAGCCTCGATCTTGAGGCTTTGTTTTTCATGCATCTAGACATACAATTCTGTTTTATGTCTCTTTTATAAGTTGCCTAAAATCCCCCTGGAAATTGAGGAGAGAGGAGAAATAGAGGAAAAAGATGAGAGGTAGGCAAGATTAGTATCTGTAAAGAGGAAGCGGGAGCTGGAGCTTGGGAGATGGCTGGGCATACTTAGGCTAAGCAATGACCAGATAAAGGCAGGCTAGGCCCAGGTGGCCCAGCACAGAACTCTACAGACTACTGCATGTATCAAACTTTTATGATGGCACCACGACTGATACTTAACAAAAGTGTTGTGATAACAACATGCCCTTTTTAAAAAAAAGGCTTACATGGTAGGCTAAGTCCAGAGTCCAGCATTCTGGCTCCAGCCCTGGTCTTCCTGTGATATGGTCACAGGTGGAAATTCTGCTCTGGACCACCAGAGGGTGGTGCAGGACAAGCTGTGCCCGGGCTCTCACAGGGCTGCTGAGATTGCTGGATCCCATGGCGGCTGTTTCTGTGAGCCTGTTTCTTCCCACCCAGAAGTCACAGTTGCTGTTGACTAAATCAAAACACTCAACTCAGGCCATGTTTATTAAAAACAAGCTGAGTTGCAGACAACTCCTCTGGTGGGGAGGCTTACAGCTCCTTGCTACACTGCTTTCCTGTGAGGAAAGACCTGAGGAGAGCACTCTGTCTGTTTGCTCAGCTTGCTACTACTTACAGGGCATTATATGGGAAATGCTGCAGCAATTATAGGTTCCCAGTGCATTTATTATTGTGTAAGTAAAAGTTTTAGTGCCCCTCATGAGCCCAAGCATGGGGAATGGCTCAGGGCTGCCCCCTGGCCCTCTCCCCATCCCCCACCAAGCACCAAGCCTGTGTTGCCAACAGGGCATGTGATACAACAGCAGCTGAACCACCTCCCTCCCCTGTGGGCGATGGATGCCAGAGGGGCCAGAAGGAGAGACAAAGGAGCAGGAAGAGACTGACCTGACCGGAGGAAGATGGTGCTGCATGCTGTTATCTCTGCCTCCCTGTGACACAACAGCCGGCCAGGCCTCTCTGCCACCTTCTCACTTGAGATTACAAAGCTTCTTATAGAGAAGATGGCCTGGATTCAGCCCCCTCACCCCTTCTTATGCCCCTGTCCCTAAAAGTCCCAGCCCCACCACCTCTGGGCCTGAGGCTAGACATACTGTCACCTGATCCTCCAGTATGGAAAACTGGCCTTGGGGGTCTCTGCTCCATCCCCATGTCCCAGGATCAAGCCAACCAGACTCCTGCCCAGGCAGGCTCTCTGCTCACCATGGACCGCTTTGGACTCCTCTGGGCACGATGGAGAGTCTGTCCTGGTGGGGGCCTCCCTCAGGGAGCTGTGCCGGGAGAACAGCCTCGGTTGGGGTGAGGGCTCCAGTGGTAGGGGCGAGGGCTCCAGCTGCCGGGGTCTCTCCTCACAGGGCTCTGCACTGGAGTCCTCACTGTCACCACAGATGGACTCTGTGTCAGAGCTGGAAGGAGGAAGGAGAGAGTGGGTGAGTGAGGGGCCCTGTAATCCTCTCCCAAACTGCATCCTGTCCATGGCTGCCTCCAGCAGACCATGGGACCCTGGGCAAGGGGAGTGATTTAGTGATTTGTTATGAGCTATACTGTGCTCCCTCAAATTCCTATCAATTCACAACCTTAGTATCTCAGAATCTGACTGCATTTAGAGATAGAGTCTTCGAAAAGGCAACTGAGTTACAATGAGGCTATTAAGGTAGCTTCTAATCCATTCAGACTGGGGCCCTTACAAGAATAAAATATCTGGACACAGACACAGAAGAGGATCACATGGACATGAAGATGGCCGCCTGCAAGCTGAAAAGAGGGACCTTGGGCAGATCCTTCCCTCCTGGTCCTCAGAAGGAATCAGCCCTGCTGAGACCTTGATCTGGGACTCTGCATCCAGAACTGTGAGAAAATAAATCCTGCTGTTGAAGCTGGATAGTGAAACAAGAGGATAGTCTGTGGTACTTATGGAAACCCTCACAAATGGGCTCAGGGAGAGATGGAGCACAACAGGAAGAAGAGGCCCAGAGGATGCACGCTGGCGTAGCCTGGGAAGGCTGGACTGTACACCTTCACCCATCTCTGAGCTTGACTCAAGTGCTCAGGAGTAAAATGGCTCCTCACTCAGGTTCTGATCCTAAAGCTTCTCAGTATGGCCTTCCTCCCTGGGAATGAATGGGGAACAGGAAAGAGCACCTAGGAGGGCAAGAGGTTAGTATTTAACCTGGGCCTCAAGTGGGCAGCAGGAATTCAAGGGCAGGGAAGAGGCAGCAGGTGTGTCAGGCAGTGAAGAAACATGAGCAAACCCCTGGTGGGAAAGCACAAACCTGTCTGGGGTGATGTTTTTACACACACACACACACACATACACACACACACACACACACACACACACCCTCCCCCCCCTGCTGCTCTTTATGTAAACCCAGCATGCTTCTTCCCATTGGGTTGCTGCCCCTCATTCCTCTGTGCCCTTCGGTGGACTCTGCCCAGGAGAATGCCCAAGACTGGCTGGCCATGGCATCCCAGGAGTGGCCACCTATTATGCCCAGGGGAGAGCATGGCTTCCCTCCTTCCATGGGCTTGCTAACTGCTTCTCTGCTAGCCCACAGAATGTTCAAATGCCCTGGGGCTCTTGTTTGGAGCTTCCTCCCTTATTTTCTCTATTCTTGCCCCACACTACTATTCAAAAAGAACTCTTGATTTTCTCTACAAACCAGTATCTTCCCTGAAGTCTTCTTCATTGCAAGCAACTCTAAAAGTGACTCTAGCCCCTCAAGTTAAAATCTGGGAATGGCCCTTGAATTCTCTCTCCCTCACTTTCAGCCCTTTGGCAGATCCATCTCCTCTGCTCACAGCTCTGATCCAAGCCTCTCATCTCCTACCTGAGCCACAGGCTCCCCCTGGGCTCCCCACCTCCACTCCCACCCACCTGTCCCATCCATTATCCACACCAAGGCTGCTCTTTGAACATTCTAAATGGGATATTACTGTCTGGCTTAAAAATTCTCTAATGACACTGAGTTATAGCTAGAATAAAATGAAAACTCCTCTCTGCATCTTACTAAGCTGACTCCTGCCTTACTTTCTGGCACAATATCTTCTTCCCTCATTGAATGCCAGCTACATTGTCCTTCTGTTACCTCTGAGACATCAAGCTCACCAGCACCCAGAGGGCTGGATTTCCCTTTTCCCAGTTGTCACATGGCTGTCTCTTCTTGCCGATCAATTCTCAGCTTAATGTCACCTTCTCAGGGAGGCTGGGGTATACTGTTTGCAAAGAATGGTCCTAATTAGTCTTATGGGTCCACAGTCCTCTGCAGTGGGATTTTGTGGTGCCCTCACAGAAGGTGGGCTATGTTCCCTGTCACTGGCATCTGGGCTGGTCTCATGACTTGCTGTGACTATTTGGATATGTAGGGAATAGCCCTTTGCAGCCAAGACCTCAAAAGACATCACACAATTTCACTTTCTCTGAGGATCACAGGCCCCTAGGAATAAGCACAGGCTGCCTGTCGGAGGATGAAAACCCACAGCCCAACACCCTTGGCATGACTTGCTGGGAGCTAGCAGGATCTAGAAGCAGCCCCTGCTGACAGAGCACGCAGTCACCTGAACCAGAAGAGCTGCCCTGCTGAGCCCAGCTCATACCTCAGCGCACAGGATCCCATGTGGAAGTGGGCGCTGTTCCCTAACTTTTGCAGTGGTTTGTTGCTCTGCATGTCTGTGGGAATTGAGAGCAGGTGCAGGGCCCTTTCTTCAGTAGCTGACCAGTCACTCTCTGTCATGCACCCTATTTATTTCTCTTCCTGTTAGCTATTTACTGGTTTATGGGCCATCTACTCAAATTGTTTCTTTTCTTTTTTTGAAGTATCATTATTTTATATCCTTGTTAGTGTTTCGATAGTACATGACTCCCCCCCTCAGGTGTAAGCCCTGTGCAAGCAAGGCCTTTGTCCTGTGTTGGTCACTGCCATGTCCTTAGACTACCTAATGAGGACACGGTACTTGCTGTGGATTGACCTGAAGGAAATCAGTGTGTGTGGAGGTGACACGGAGTCTGCCCTCCTGGTGGGTGCTCCACATGCTCCTCACGCTGGTGGTGGGGACGACACTCTGAGAAACACTCCTTGAGGGCACCAGACTTCACAGTTTCACATCCTTGCCTCTAGCCTAACTTTCCCATAGTCATATATTTCATCTTACTACGACAGCTGACACCTCTTGAGAGCCTTTCCAGCAGCTTCCATGACAATGACCTGCTGGGAACAAGACAGTGGGGCCAGCGACTTTCCACCCTTTGAGAAGACAGCAGGTTGAATACTTAGAGGACATTTTGTGCTGAACATTGTTCTACATGTTAATTCTTTGATCCTATGTGATGGGCACTGGGATTGTCCCAATTTTACAAATGAGGAAGTGAATGCAGAGAGAAGTTGCAGTGCAAGCAGGTACACGAAGACCAGATCCTGAATGCTGCCCCCATGCCCCAACCCCATCCTGCAGCTGCACATACCTGCTGTTGTCACTGGTGACCAGGACACACACAGCCAGCACATCCTGCCCGACCATGTCCTCCCCAGGGCCGATCCTCACTGATGTCCACTCGGAGGGCAGAGGGGAGGTGACTCCACCATCTACATCATCAGGCTCTGGCTCAGAGATGCTCTTGGGCTTCTTAGGGGAAGTCGGCTGATCTGCTGAGAGGAGAAGAGGGACTAGAAGAGATGGTGGGAAGGAGTGGGTCCTGCAGGGCACTTGCTCCCCCTCCAGAGGCTTTGGTAGGATGCTGGCAGGGGCAGGGCGGCAGGCCAGGGGTCTTCTCAGACACCCCAAGACTGGCCATCTCGTGCTCTGCACCACAGCTGGATTCCCACTTATCCCACCAGATGTCCTGCATTGAGAACACACCTCTTGTGCGTAGAGCAGAGCATACCCATCACCCCATTTAATCCCAAAGCAGGGCATGACGTGTTCAGAGTGTCCCCTGTCAGCCTCTGAACTTCTCTTGTCAAAAATCACAACGTCCAACATGTTGCTAAGTTCAGCGGAAACTCAGTTCTCCTCTTACTTGACATACCAGCAGCATTTGACCCAGCTGATCACCTCCATCTAGAAAGAGCCCCCTCTCAACTTTCAGGACAGCAGAGCCCAGCTTCTTGCTCCTCACTGGCGGATCCTCCTCTTGTTTCCTTCACCAATTCTGACCCCAGGACACCAGTCCTGACCCCAGGACACAGGGAGGTCCAGGGCAGACTCTGAACCTCTTCTCTCTCATCTACATTCATGCTCGCATGACCTCCCCAGGGCTCAGGGCTTTAAGCCATGGCCCTCAAAAACAATGTCTCCCACATTTACTGCTCCAGTCTGGGCATTGCCCTGAATCTAGATTTACAGGGCTCCTGGCTCACTGGGCATCTCACTGGCCAGTGGCCACTAGACACATCAAACTCATGCTTCATCTCCGTCTCTCCCCGGCCCTGATGCATCCACAGACCTCCCCATTCTGACAAAAGGCAACTGTGGCCTCCAGGTCAAACCCTGTAGTGGCATCCTTGGCTTGTCTAGTTCTTTCTCTTTTCATGCAGAGCCAATTATGTTGTCGCTGCCTTCAAAATACATCAGGAATCCTGACACCTCTCCCCACCTTCTCTCCCACCCTAGCCCCAGCCACCATCACCTCTTGCTGTCCCTCCTGCCACGCCCCGCTCCCAGCACCTCCTCTCCCTCCTTCCCTGGCTGTTCCAGCTCAGCCATCTGCTCTTCTGCCCACCCCTAGAGGCTGATTCTTCAACCGTCTGTGTGGGAACTCTTACCTTTTCACCCCACACATTCTTTCTGGGAGATGGTATCTCCTCCCTGACTATATTTACCATCTGTGAAGATAACTCAAGAACATTTGATTTTTTTGTGTCAAAGGCCTCACATTTTAAAATATTGCACAGGTCCGATAACACAGTTCTACGTGCACAGCAGGCAGTCAGCAGGCCACCAGTCTGCAGCCTCTGAGGTATGGGAGGCCAGCCTGGGGGTACATACACACTCGCATCTCCATGGGAGGGGGCTGCAGACAGGAGTTATAACTGGCTCTGGGCTACTGAGGAGAATAGTGTGATAGTAGCAGCTTACATTTATTGAATCCTCTTACCAAGAAGTGTTCAAATGTCTAACATATATTAACACTATTTAACCTTCACAACCTTGTGGGAAAAGTATTATTATTCCCATTTTGCTGCTGAGAAAACTGGACCACAGAGAGGTTAAGGCACCAGCATTTAGTCGTATGTTTCGTCAGAGGAAGGAGACCAGGCCGCATGTCTGTAAATAGAATAGAACCACCAATGGATGCCGGCACATGGGAATTTGGGCTGGAATGTCCCGAGCTCGTCACTCCCTCCCCTAACAGAGTTGGACTTTGTCCTGTGACCTTGTAGTCCTTCCTGCTAGAATGGAGGGAGGGGTATGCTTCCCTGCCCAACTGACCTGCTTTGGCCAGTGGGAATTAGTGGACAGGACATGAGGGATAGCTTTCCATGGCCTTGCTGTTTGGCATGTCCCCCCACATTCCTGCTAGTTTGCTGTGAGAAGAGTTTGTCCCAGAAAGCTGCTCTCCTTCAGCCTAGGTCCCCAACTGTGGGCACCTGGGACAGATCTGAAGCTCACCCATGGCCTGGAGCCCAGCCCAGCCAATCCCATGGGGGTCTAGTCCACCCTTGGGCCTGCACCCTGAGGCATAGACAACCAGTGAACCTGCACACTCATGAGCAGTATGTGCTTTAAGACAATGGGGTTTGGGAGGCTTGTTCCATAGAATTACTGGAGAAGCAACCAGCTCTGTACTGCTTCTGAGCATGGGTGTGTGTGCCTGAGAGCAGTGAGCAGATACCTGTGTAGACAACTGATGCTGTATGTCCTGTCTGGTCCAGGAGACTGGATGAATCAGCCTTGGTCTCTGCCTCAATCTCTTTCTGTCCCACAGGGCAGATAAGGCATGTTTGAAATATCTACATTATGAGGGGACCACTAAAAGACCAAGATGAGATCTGACTTCCATTCACCAAATGTTTTGGGTCAAAGGCACCTTCTTAACCAGGCTTGAGAATGAATAGGATTTGAGCAGAGAAAGGCGAGGGGCATTGGGGGGTGGGGGTGGGGACTCTGGAAAACAACAGCAGTAGGAAAGCACTGCCATCTGCCTGGGAACAGAGGTGGCTGGAGAGCAGGGGGTAATAAAAGAAACCCACTTGGAATGACTGTACTGACATCCTACAAAAGGGCCTTGTAGGCAAGGTGTAAAGAGTGGATGTCCCTCCAGGAACAACCACGGAAGGGCTGGAAGCTGGGGCCTGATATCATCAGGTGGAAAGTGGTTGGAGGACTCATGAGGAGGGGAGAGGGAGACAGCAGCTGTGATGACCTGGAGGAGCCCTGACAGACGAGCACATAAGGAGAAGAGCAAAGGGCAGGAGTCAGGGCAGCCGGGCAGGAAGGCTCAGCTGCAGGCTGTGAAGGGACTGCACTAGCTTCAGTGACACAGACCCTGGGCCCAACTCTACAGGGCCCAGCCCTCAAGGAACACCCCAGGGGTCTGCTTTTCTTCTCCTTCCAGAGAGTTTTGACCTTGCCAGCAGAGGTGAGGTTGGAACAGAATTAGGGCTCAGGCTGGCTCCCTGGGCAAGTGGAGTGGGAATACAAGACTGACTGAGGGTCCCTCAGTACCACAGGGACAGGGCCAGCATCTCTTACAGCAGAACCCAGACACTGGTGCAGGAGCTGGGAGGGATATGGGGGGCTAGAAGGGGTGACTACATGTAAAAGAAGCTGGAGCTTCCTATACCCCCCAAACATATACTAAAGGCCCCAAAGGGACATTTCCTTCATTCCTTCTGCCTCAGGCCCACACCACAGGCCATATCTGAGTCTCTGGGGGATCAGTGCCACCTTTGGAGAAAATTTCTCCACTCAAGCTTCCACTTCCAGACACATCTTTATTTCCCTAAGGACCCATAGCCATAAACACACACCAGCAATAGTCACGGAAGCTAATGTAAATGCAATAACAAAATCAACACTGACTCACTGATGAGTGGTCAGGTGCTACATCCATCACCTCTAACCACCTGAGAGGACAGGCTACCATTGCTACTGCTCAAGTAGAAGCTGTGACCATGGAATCCTGAAAGGTGCTACCTCGCACATTGAGATTCTGAGAGATCAAAATCCCTAACGTAAAAAATTTCAAAATCACAACCAGGAAAATCGAAATCTCACCTATTGAAACCTTGAAACCTAAAAGGCAGAAGTGAAAACACGTTGAAAAATACAAGAAATCTCCTCCACCAAATTATTCAATTGTGCATGACTTCTGCCCTTTCACACATAGCTCACTTTCAGAAAACACCTGCCAGAGAATAAAAGGAGTTCAGCAAGCTCAGTGACCTTCTGACCAAAGGCCCTTATTGATACAGAGGTTACTCCAGTGTTATTAACACATTAAATGGCGGACTATTGGCTAGGGATTTGGCTGTTGAAGGAGAATGACTTCCTATATTCTGCTAAACCTTAAAGAATGTGCACAGCCCTCATTTTGGATAATGGCTGGACCTTTCAAAACTATCCCCTCTGGGCCTACCCGGTGGCGCAGTGGTTGAACACTGGGTTGCGAAGGGCCTATGCAGCGCCAGTTCGATCCCCAGCTGCTCCCCGGCCACCGATGGAGGGTCCCACATGGCGCGCAGACCTCTCCTGCCGCCTGCTGCTCCCCTCAGCAGTGTACTTCGGTCCTTCTGCCTGCTCTGCTCCCAGCTCTGGCTCTGGTGAATTCTCTTACCCTCCCGTGCTTCTGACTGTACCCAGTGCTTGTATAAATAAATAAATAAATAAATAAATAAATAAATAAATCTTTAAAAAAAAAACAAAAACAAAAACAAAAAAACTATCCCCTCTGTTTTTTTTTAATCAAATATATAAAATTCATGCCCCTGTTGGATTAACAAATTCTAAAACTTATCTTCCCATTTATGTATTAATGACCAGAATAGGGAAAGCATTTTATAAATGATTATTTGTAAGTCTGGTGGACATGGCTGAAGAAAATGGATTTAACTGAATTCCCAAGTCATAAAGACATAAGGAATTAGAATTAGGTGAGATCAAGGCTTCTAAAAGTGAATTTCAAGATATTTCCAATGAAGTTTGGCTTTTCCATTGAGCACAATGCATTTGATGGAAAATTAAGATGAGTGGATTTGTCATGCAATAGAGCAAAGATGAAAACTTCAGTTTAAAAATGTGTCATTTGTTTGCATTAGCATTCCTCTTGACTGATGAAATTCTAGAGGTTTATTATGAAAAATGCCACATTTACCTGAAGCCTCATTTATCTGAAGAAAAAAATCCAGCAGATTGATTGATTTGAAAATGATGATGTGCATGGTAAGACAAGAAGATGTTTTGTGATACACCGCTGTACTGGTTCTGCCAAGTCTGTGGTCTGAATATAAATGCACGCAGCACGGCTTTGCATACTCGAAACAACATGGAAGCACAGCACAGAAGATGGGGGAGCTTATGTGTTCATGCAGGTGTACCAAATTACAGGAGAATTTCAAAAAGAGCAGGGCCACGTAAAATATGACGTATGTATTATCCAAGGGGAGTCAGGCCCTAAAATTAAAAAAAAAGGAGCTGTGTCTTCAAGATGTAGGGCTTCAAAATATAGTTAATATTGGCCAACCCTTATGGACTTCCTCTGAGCAATTGTCCACAATCTGTCCATGACATGCACTTTTTTATTATGTTGAATTCTCTTAAATTCTCTTATTATGTTGAATTATCTTAAAACTAATTCTATTAGTTTTTTTTTAGCTTTTTTCCCACTAGTATTTTAAATTATCAGCAATATATTTTACCATTTGCTATGCTTTTATGTTCCAACTTTCCATCATTTCCAGTACTGAAGGTGTAAGTTGTATAAAGACTTAAGAGAATTCTAATTGCTTTATGCATTTTTTTCAAATTTGACTCCATGAAAGTGCATTTTTACCACATTGACTGTGTGCAGCACTCTGCGTGTACATAAACATGCTGAAACCTCCACACTAAATGAAGAGCTGTCCATTCTGTATCTTTACCTTCATGAAATAAAATTTCCTAATGGTGTGTAAAAGTGGCCTACAAAGTGTTACATCGTGTTTTTACATTTCTTGATGTAAATTGTATAAATAGATTTTTGCAATATAAATAAATATCTTTAAAGAAATTTTTAAAGATTTTTTTTTTTTTGCCAGAATTATGTTTTTGAGAGTTTGGTCTTGCAAAAGAGTCATTTCTATCATCTTAGACTTCATAAATTTTGATCTTTTAAAATCTCAATGTGTAGGATGATGGCATTTGGGGTTATGACCAAACTGAGTTCAAGAAGCTGGAGTCCAGCCAGGAAGTTAGCAAGCTCAGCCGCTGCAGGGACACAGCTGTTGGTGGCCAGTCCCAGGTGGAGAACAGCAGTATACTCATCTCCCCCATGCCCGGCTTCTATTCACCCTAGATTTTCCTGAAGTCATCTATGCTTAGGGAGAATGCAGGACTTCAGCGGGGATCTGCCAGGAGGTGCCAGGTTAGGAGTAGGGTAAGAAAGACCCAGTACCTCCCAGGGCAGCCATCACTGGCCACAGTGAGAAAGCATTTCTGCTCAGAGCAAAGCATCTCTGCCTCTCAGCACTCCAGCCAGACACCTGTTCCCTCGTGAAGGATGAGACCCCAGAGGTAGAGCGAGGCAGTGTCGGGGAAATGTCTGTCTTCCCACGCCACCCTCAGCAGCCAAGTCCCAAGGCCTTTCCCTGGCCAGTGTCCAGGTGAGAAGCCATGTCCTGGTTCTGCCAGGGAAGTTGTTTCTGTTTTCTTCTCAACTCTGCAGACCCTTCTACTCTCCCCCAGAACCCAAGGGAGACAACACAGCAACATACTCTCCTGAATATTGTTATTAACCCCATTTTATAGGCTGGAAACAGAGGCTAAGAGGAGTTATCACTCTTGTTCAAGGTCACATAGTTCTTAACTGCCAGAGCCATTTCTGCATCTGGGTTTAGAAGAACTCTCTGCTGTCTTGGCCACCACGGTTTCTGAAGACGATACTTTTAAATCAGTGAAACTATGTTGATCAGGATTCAGTTTGGAAAACAGAACCCAAGTCAGGCAGTTCAACAGAGGAAAGCGAAACCAGAGGAAGATAAGTAAAATAAACTAATAACAACGGTGGTGGATGAGCTGACAAACCAGCAGGGGTTGTAGGCAACCCACAGATGAGCAGTAGCAGGAAGCTGTGAGACGAGGAATAAAGCAGTATGGGTCCAGAGGGCTGGGGTCACCTGGAAGGGTGAGTGCCATGGACGAGACAGTCCCTACTCAAGACGTGGAGAGAAGGGAGAAATGTCTTCTCCCTGGGATCTGCTCTCACTCCCTCACTATGCAGCCAGATGGTCAAGCCTAACACAAAGTCAGTTGCAAGGAAGTCTGAGAAAAGTAGTTTGCAAGCAGGACACCTCTCTAAAACAGAACAGAGCACGGGAGGGTGGGAATATATTTGAAAGCAAATAGGCAAAAAGAAAGGTCCAGGATATTAAACACAGAACAGTCTCCCCAGCCCCCTGCAAGATGACATGTGGCAAGTGAGGGGACAATGACAAGCCCTTAGTGGGATGGGAATGGTCCTGGGAAGGGCCTTTGTCAGATATTCCCTCTGTACACTGTCAGGGAATGTCACAATTGCTCTAGGAGGAATATTTGTCTCTGCGAGGAGTGCATGTCCCTTTACAAGATAAAGGCTCAGGTGCCTAATGACAGAGTCAGTTCCGGGATCTTCGGGAAATGAGTATGCTGACAGAGGGCCTTGCAGCTCGGGTCCCTGCTCCACTGTTCTGAATAGGGTGGTCCTCAGTTACTCCAAGGACCCTGTCTGAGCCCTGCGGCAGGCGGCATGGAGAGACCAGCTCAAGTAAATGAAAAGACAGCCTGAAGGAGGGCCCAGCTGCTCCTTCTCCACAGCCCCCAGCAGAGCCGACCGGTTCCAAACGGCCATTTCCAACAGAGCCTTGGCTGGACCCAGGCCAGACACCCTGTGAAGGCCAGGCACAGGCTCACATGGACAGGAGTCTCCTCCAGTAGGGCCGGAGGGCGAGTGGCACGGAGACCTTCCTAACAGCGTAGCATAACCAGACAGCAGAAACGGGGACTCTTCTGCCAACCGCAGCAGGTTGGGGCCTTAGTCCTTGGGCCCTTAGTGCTTTCTTTCCCCTTCCCTTGCCACAGACAGGACTCTCGGGCCAGGTCTGGGCCCCAGCTTTGGGCACAGCCTTGTCTCACTGAACAAAGGGGTTGGAGGGGAGAACTCTTCTGGGTTTGTGATCTCCTTTGTACTTCTAGGTCTTCACAGGTTCCTTGTCAGGGAGGCAGAGCGGGTCCCCCTGCTGCCCTCTTGGGCTCAGTTACAGGCATTTGCAAGATAAGTGGATTTAGGAGGCCAAAGGCAAACTGAGTCAACTCCTGTCCTTGGTTTGGGGCCTTAGCCCAGTCCTCCACTGATTGTTCCCCACCTCACCTCTAGGCTCAAAGCTGCCACCCAGATTCCTGGGGCAGGACCCAGGGATGAGAAGAATGTGTGTGATCCATGACCTGGGTCTGACACTGCAGGGATCCCGCTGGGATGGCCAGCCTCCTAAGAGACTCCCCCTCCCCCCGCCCAAGTCCCTCCAGCTTGGCCAGCAATGCTGTGGAAATTATACCCCTTAGAATGAAAAAGTTCAAGTGAAATTAGAACTCCTTTCTTCCGGTTGATCAAAGTGCTCTGCAAAGGCATCAGGACAACAATGGCATTCTTTTTTTCCAGGTTCTCCTGCCTGAACCCTAACTGATGCCAGCAAGACATTCCCCAGCCCAAGGTGGCTGCAGCTTCCCCCACAAGAGGTCCAAGCCAGAAGGTCCTGTCCTTCCTTTATTTATTCTATAAATATGTACTGAGGGCCCAGGATTGGTAACCATTTTGCTCCCTGTTGGCCTTACAGAAGTGATTAAAAGAGACAAAGATCCCTGCCCTCGAGGAGCTGATGTTCTAGAAAGGGGAAGACATAAATAAACAACACACATAATAAGTGTTAATGTTAATTATACAACATGGTTGGAGGTGATAAATTCTAGGGAAAAACCATCCAGTTGGGCGATCCAGGGGGATCAGAGGAGCTGGGTCACAGAGTTTAAGATCTACCGCCCTGGGAAAGAGACTGGGGACAAAGACTTGAACAAAGGGTAGGGTCAGCCATGTGGAGACTGGGGAGGCTTTCCTGCCAGAGGCCATGGCCAGTGCCTAGGCGCTGAGATAGAGATGACCTGGTGCTGGAGGAGACCAGTGTGGCTGGGACATAATGTGATGGAGTGAAAGGAAAGTAGGTTCATGACAGAGGCCAGACCAGACAGAGCTGTCTGAGTCTACTGTGTAAGCTGGGGAGTTGCTAGAGAGTTCTGAGCAGAGAGATCAGGCTTAAGTTCTAAAAGGATTACTCCAGCTATTATGTTGAGCCAGGGTTGAGTGGAAAAAAGCAGAAGTAGAGAGACCCCATAAGAGACCACTGCGGTCACCCAGGAGCAGATGACAGCGGCTGGGATGTAGTATGAGGTGGGGAGAAGTGGACAGATTCTGGCTGAACTTGGAATTCAGTGAGGGCCTGGGGGCAGGACCAAAGAAGGAAGTGCTGCACCTCCCCCTGCAGTGACCTTTAGGGCTAACCATCCCTAGGTCCGGCTAGCGCGCAGGGGATGAACAGCAAAACCCCCTGAAGACATACCTGCTGCACTTCCCCCTGCAGTGACCTCTAGGAATGGCTTTTGCCACGGTCCCTAGGTCCGGCTGGGCAACTAGCGCACAGGGGGAGAACAGCAAAACACCCTGAAGCAGGGGAAGTACAGCAAGTTCCCTGAAAAGACAGAAGCTTATCAAAAGATAACGACCACCAGGAACCACTACAAGAATGCTAAACAACCTTATCCCGTCTTTCTAGAACTACAAACTTTAATCCCTTATTGTCTTTCTAAACTTCCTTCTTTCTTCTATAAAGGTCATTGCTTGTTAATTAAAAAATCATATGAAATCCTTAAAACAAGGCTGACTCAAATGAAACATTACTAAACCCTGTAATAATTAAAATATAGTTGTTAATAAAAAATGCGATTATATATAGTTTAAAAACAAAACTAATGGTCTATATACTTAGGAATGAGGCTGAGTCCAGATGTAGATCACCGCCCTGTTGGTGATAGGCTGAGCCCATGAGCAAGCTGATTTCACTGATATTCATTGTTCCTGTGCTTTTGGAAAACATATATATACTGGTCACAAACTCAAAGAAAATTACACTCAAATTTACACTCTCTCTTGAAGTGTGTCTGTTTGTCATTTTGTTAGGGGGAAAGGATGTCCTGAGATAATCTCATACAGGCGGGGTTGCTCTACAACAATTTCTTTCACCGACGCCCTGAACACCCTGCACGCTTCTCTCAACCCTGAGGTGGCCTCATCGTCTACTGCTGTGCTGGTCCGCGGCAAGGAAGAGTCAAGAATGACTCCAAGGCTTTGGTCTGAACAAGAAAATGGAACTGCCATTTCCTGTGACTGGGAAAGTCAAGAATAGAGTATTTCAGGGGACGACCAGGAGTTGGAGGCTTGAGTTGGAGAAGCTCAGCAGACCTCCAGTGGAGATACCTAGAAGACAGTCGAGACAGAGCAGGATGCTGTGCTCCCACTTTGCTAAGACTCAAGCATTCACTAAAGCAAAATGGAAGTCCTGCTGGCAGGTGGCGGGAGCCAAGGGGGACTGTGGAGCTAAGGGCTCTTCTAAAGGAAGGTGTCAAGAAAGCTGGGGGATCAGAAAACTTGAGACAAAGATTGAGACCTCTGTTGAGTCCCCAACATAAAGTTAGCAGAAACTTTAGCCCAAAATGTTCTGGAATGCCAAAAAATGTCTCCCTTGAGGCACTCCTGCCACACAAAACCAGGAAAGTTCTACTTAGAACTCGGCAACAGCATTCTTGCTATCCTGAGTGCCTCACCAGCACACTCACCTACTCTATCTTCACAAAACCCTATGCCAAAGGCCTTATTCAACCCAGTTCACAGGATTTTCCAAGACCACTGAGTCATCATGAAGAGCTGAGGTCAAAGGCAGGTCCAGGGCCTTCCCATGCCCAAGGCTCCCAAGAGGCATCTGACTCTTAGGCTTGCCCCATGTTACTCTCTGTTCTGCATAGTTGAAGATGCTGTTCTAGATTATTTCCTCTCATATCAGAGACTCCCGTAATGCCAGTACCATCTCAAGGTTGCCTGCAGAGGTGAGATACTGCACATTCAGAGCTTGACCCAGAGACAGACCCACAGAAGTTGCTCAATCAATAATAGCTGGTCCCGGGGCAGTGAAAGAGGCAATCACTTCTTTGGCTTAAGGAATTAAAGAAAAAGCTGCAAAAGTGAAGGAGTTCACAGAAACAAAGGAGAAGGGCCTACCCACTGCAGCTGACCCAGTTACTCTACTTAATATTCAGGTTGCATGGAGATGTGCTTCCTTTGCTGAGTTATTTCTTTAGGATGGTTCCCTGGCAGGGGTTACTAGTCAGGAGGTCAGGGCTCATTTTGTGGATCTTAGTAATTGTTGACATATTGCTTTCCAGAAAAGACTGTCCCCATTTACTTTTTACTCAATACTAGTGATGAAGTTCATTTCCCCCCCTACAATCTATTTCCCTTTTTCCCTTTACCAAGTCAGGCTGGACTGCATAATTAATTTATATTCCTTTGAAAGTCAAGTAAGAACATATTGTTAATGCTTACTTTTTCTTTTTAGAGTTTGCTTTTAAAAAGTGCTTGAGTGTGAACTGTGCAGCCTTGTCCCATTCATTATTGGGTCTTTGATCAACAAATATGAACTGCCCACCTACACTAAGTCAGGTGCCTGGCAACCCCTGCTTGGCACGAATCTTTGCAATGTCAAAGCAATGAGTTTCCCTATCTACTACATATATTTCCCCAGACTTGACTGTCTACTGAGTACTTTCATTTTTGTTATGTGTTAAAATATGTATGTAGTCAGATTTGTATGCGGCTTTTCCTGTGAAAATTTGTCTGTTGGAGGTTTTAAAGCTTAGGTTAATCAGCGATGATCTAATGAACAATTAATTCTATTTCGTATTTAAAGTTGTCATTTTACATTTTTGATTTTAAGTCTTTAGTCCTGTCTCTCCAGATTAAAGAATATTGTACCAAACACTTATGGAAAATATAATATGCAAAACAAAAACTGTTCCCAAACAAAGAAAACCCTACTTCAAATAGGAATGGGAAAGCCCATTTGAACAAAGTGAAATAAGCTGCTTTACTGGACAACCCCTCAGAGACTTTAACTTGATAAGGAATCTTGAGGATTTCCAAAGATTGGGAGGACTGGCATAATTAGATGAAAACACTTCTCAGACTTTGCAACTATGAAATCTTTCATTCACAAAGCATGTCTTGGAGTTAGTGATTTCTATTGCCACTCTTTGGAAGATGTTGCCTTAACCCAGCTTGACATCAAAAATTGAAACCAAACTATAAGCTCATTCCCTGCTATTCCCAGCACACAGAAGACACTCAAATATCAGTTGATTAATATGCACAAATAAACAAAGCAAACAGACAACACTAAGATTCATATACTCCAAGACGCAGGGAAGGGCAAGGGCTTTGTGTGGTTCACTGCTACAGCTCTAGGATGCTACCATGGCCTAGACACCATGCCTAGGCCATGGTAGGCATTCAACAAATACTTGTTGAAGAGATGAATGAATAAAGGCATGAGGCATATGTCCAATCCAGCTCCTGACTTTAGTCCCTAGCACTCTTCCTTTTGAGGTAAGAATAGACAGTTGATCATGACTTGGAGGCAGCGCTGAAGGCAGCTCAGGCATCAGCATGTGGACCCAGAGACCCAGGGCCCCAGAAATGTCCCTTTGGAGGTGCAAGGGCATGTGTGAAGTTCCCAGCTGAGTTTTCATTAGTGGTGGGGGAAGCCGTCAACACCTAGCCTGCTCCTGCAGCCACCCTTAGGAGGCCGAGAACCAGACATCTTTGGCACTATGCAGTCCAGCTGAGTGGAACTCTAAATCTTTCCCTTAAAGACAGTCTGGAGTTGGACCAGAGCCTTCATACCCATCCTCAGAGAGGTCCTGTGGGCAGAGCCCTGTGGATCAAGGCATGAGGGAGCCTAGCCTTTGGGGGCAGGGGGTCTCCTAGGATCACAATAGGCTCTCCATCTGGGTAAGCATGCCTGCCATGCTCACTGCCTTCCTGAAACCCATGTCCAGCCCTTCTACCTTACCTTTCATTCACCACTCAGCTAGATGGGCACAGAACATTCAAGAGCAAACTTTGTTAGTTGGTACCTAAGTAAGTGCAAGGTTCCTAAAATAAGGCCTCCTACAGGTCCAAGGTTTGAGGGGCGGGAGGTGGGGGAGTGTTACAGGACACTCTGTCCCTGAGAGCTGAGGCACCACTGACCCTCACCCAGCTATGAGCATCTAGAGCAGAAAAGTGCCACGAGTTTACAAGAAAGAGACCCCAAAGCCTGGCCCAGGAGCATTGGGGTTATTTTCCAAATATTACCCCTGGGTAATATTTCATTTCAGAGTGCCCAGCGCAGCCCCAGAGAGATCCAGCTTACCACAAGTGCAAGTCCCGCCAGCAGTTTAGGGAAGTCTGACCCCCTAAACCAGGCCCTGTGTTGGAGGTTTGGAGAAGCTTCCACACCAAAGAAGAGAGGAAACAATGCGCTTTATAAAGAACCATATTTATTTTCATTTACAGCATCAAATACCATAAATAAAGCTAAACATTGTTTGCTGTGTGCAAAATACAGGGTTCGGGGTGGCACTGGAAATGACTACTAAAGGTCACAAACATGCGCAGTGCTGAAATGCGGAGACTAGCTAGTGAGAAGACTGACAGGGGAGGAGGGCACTCTTTGGTTGACATTCTATAAAGGGAGGGAGACTCTGCAAGAGAAGATAAGACAAGAGCAATGACTTGGCAGTGGCTAGGATCTGCACCGATGCAGCAAGCAATGCAGCATGCAGGGCTGGCAGCCAGGCTGAGAGGGCAGCCTGGCTCTGTGTTGCATGCAGGACAGACACCAACTGCAGCCTGAGACCCACGGCCTAGTCTACAGGAGCCCCACTGCAGGGGTGTAGATTCTCTCTAAGAGCACTTGGTCTGTGGCTCCAGAATAGCAAGAATGTGTTTATAGCCATGGGGTATGGAAACCCGCTGCTCCAGACCTGGGACTGAATCGAATCATCTCTCAGAGGCCTCCCTAGCCTGTGGCGATGCCTGCTCTAGTCGAGCTTCTGCATCATCTGGAGCTTTGGGAACCAAGAGAGCTAAGAAAAGCCACAGTGAAACCCTTGGGTCTCTGCGGCAGAGAAAGGAGTTGCTAGAAAAACTGATTATATATTCAGATACAGAGCACGGGTCAAGCTTGGGATGAAGTCTGGGAGCATTATTTTAAAATCCCACCATGATCAATCAATAAGCTTTCTATTTGAAGCAACTTAAGCAGACGCTCCTGTGCATGTGATTTTTAGAAGTTGCTAGATAAAAGAGTAGTTGTTTGCAAAGCTGACAGAGACCTCTCAAGGGTACTGTCTCACAATCATCGTTAACCCTCCCAGGAAGGTAGCTGGCTTCATAAGTGCGACGGGAAAAGCATGCACCACACAGGCCACGGGGGAGCAGGAGGAGGCGGGGCGTGCACCTGGTGTGGACCCGGTGGCTGGCTCAGAGGTAAGCAGAATCAGATACGGCTCTTGTAGGAACACCACCCGCCTGCTAACCAACCATGCCACCAAATCAGTCCATTAGTATGCAAGACATTCACAGCATGACCATTACCCCAGGGGGGAGAACAGACCAGGTGGGGAAGCGGGTTAGGGGTTAGTACCACTCTCTGAAAATTGGCAAGAGAACAAGTCACCTCAGAGCAGAAGTGTGTCAGCCAAGAAGTGGGTGTAGCACTGGAAGACTGAAATGAACTGGTGGCCACGGTGCAAGGTTGGAGAGAGAGAGAGAGATAGAAAAAAGAATTTAGTTTGGGGAGAGAAGGAAAACAACTGACAACTGGAGAAGGCGGGGGAGCTGAAAATCAGGCAACAATTTGATAACGGGAAACTTCCCCACACAAGTCACTGCAGGTTGAGGACAAGTGAACCTTTCTGGTAGAGACCAGTTGCTTAGGTGTAAGACAGAGCCCCAGGCTGTTTGCATATGCCAACATCCCTGGACTCCACAGCAGCTTGTGTCCATAGGATGTCCTGCCCCCCCCCACCTTCTCAGACCCGATCGATTTGACTCATGTCTCATATTATTTTGGATTATGTTGTGGAGACTTAGAGGCATTCACCCCGGTGGGGATCCACCCAGGTGGGGCCCTTGGTGCGGCCTACCAGGAAGGTCCAAGGTCCCAGAATATACAAACATTTCAGGCTTCTGACAGGAACGCCCTGTCTCATCAAGAGTAATTCAAACCAGTCTCTTTGCAACCATAAATGACATTCTCAGAGGTCTCAGCCTGGTTTCTTGGAGCATTCCATAAAGCCTCTAAGCCCACCCCACCCTGAGCTGGTGACAATGACAATAACATGGCTTTGCCTGTGTTCACTTCATGACCTTGAGGACTTACTTTCTAGAATCAAACATAAAGCGAATGGAGGATTCCTCCCACTATGCTGAACGTTAAAATCCCAGCAAAAAAAAAAACACGGGGAAAACACCAGGCAAGTCATTGGACAGAGGAGAGTACCGCAAGGACAGAGGCAACGTTTCTCAGGAACTTGGCCTTGGCCATGTCCCTTTTTTACCCAAGACTTTAGGGAAGTATTTGGAGAAAGGCCTCTCCTCTTCTTCCTACCCTTTAGAAATTTGTCATCTCAAAGCTCCCAAGACCTGGGGCTCCTAACCCATAGCAGCCTCCAACCTTACTGGAGGAGACCTCCATGGCATAGAGCTGACTCCAGGCCTCAGCTCTCGGTAGGCGGAGCAGGGTAAAGATCTGTCCCATTGGCCTCTCCACTATTCAACCAGACCCAGCAGCTGTGCATGTTCAGGCAAAGTGGACGGGGAGCTGAGCCTCCTCCAGACGCCCAGAGTGAAGAATGCAGATGGGTCAATGCCTACCTGGTTTTGCCCTTACTAGGATATATTTATTTTGCATCAGTCAGCAAACAGCTTCCACTCCCAGATTCCCTTGCCAGGCAAGACACAGGGGAGCTTTCCTCTGGAGGTCAGATACATTCTTTTGCTAGGACAGTGTGAACATAAATTGTTTCTGGCTGCTTTGGCCAAATATGCATGGCTGTTGAGTGGCCAGCAGCCAGGATGCCTGCAAGCAATGCTCACTGGCAGACCATGCTTCTCAGCTATATTTCCCTGAAGTGCTAACAAACACCCTCAGACTCCAAGGACATAAAACGAAAGGCAGATTCTCCCTCAATCTGACCATTACAGCCCTGGAGTAGCTGGAGGCCTGAATGGGATGGAACCCAGGGGTGATAGCTCTGGCTCACACCACCTACTGACTTAGCTCCTCTTCAACCTTGTATCAGCTTGATGGAGTGCTCTGTCATCCAGTGCCAGGGTGCTTTTGCTGAGCACTCATTAGTGGGAAGAGAAAATGTATGTCTGCAGCAATCTGGTTGAAAGCCCGTGGTTCTGTCATTTGGCTGTGACTTGGTATGGGGCTCAGAATGTTTGAGCTACTATTTGATTTCAAAACAAGGGAGCAAAGATAACAGTTAACTAAACACTGCCATGTGCTTTTGTAGGTTTAATTCTCCTCTGTCCCCGTACTCCGTTCTTCTAAAATTACATACTACAAAAAATTGTCCCCTGTGGTCAAGTAGCATCTGGGCACAAAAATGGAAGTGGAAAGGCAATGGCCTGGGAGGGGGCACAATCATTTTGTTTGTATAAAGGTCAACATCAAAAACATTCAGGCAGGGGCTATTATAACTGACCACGGTGTGGAGGGGGTTTGTTATGCACACCAAACCCGTGCTTAGAAAAACTGACACAGGGAAAAAATTATTTCTTGGCTTATAAAAAATTGAAATGTAAACCCAGAATATGGCTCACTTTGGTATAAAAAAGTAGAAAACTATTAAAAAAAATCCTTCATGTTCTGCTGGCCCCAGCACTGAGTGCTGATGCGCACCCTGGCAAGGCCAGGGCAGGTGGCCAGCGCAGGACTCTTTGGATATGAGCTAATTGGGTAAAGAATGCCAGGCGTCCTGGCCAGCACCCTCACTAACTAATACCTCTACTCGGGAAATGGTACGGCACTTTGGGGCAGCCTCGCCTCAGCGAGGCTTGACCGGGAGGTACTGGAGCACCCAAACACGGATGCTCTCCAGGGACTCCTCTGACTCCTGGTACATGGAGGCCAGGACCTCGGAGAGCGCCCAGAGGAGGGGCAGCCCGAGGCTCAGGAGCTCGTATGTGTAGCAGTAGTTGTAAGCATTGTCCCTGATATGGAGACCAGTGGCACGCAGGAGTCCCTGAATCCAGTTAAGCAGGCTCCGGGGCAGCCTGAGAGGCCAGCAGAGCGCCTTCCTAAAGAAGGAAGTGGTGATACCTGGGGGGCTGCCTTCAGGTGTGCCAATGGCGGCTACTGCGCAAGAACTTTCCTTGGGAGTGTCTCGTCGAGGGGCTTCTTGCTCTTTCCACGCATCCCCCTCCTGAGGAATAGATCGAAGAGATGACATTCAGTGCATGGTTCATACAGAAGACTCCTCTACTGATGCAGAGTTGATAAATACCTAACTTGAAAGATGCTGCATTTTGCAATAGTACCCCCCAAATGATCTCTTAGCACTGCTAAAGGGGAGCTGAATATGGATATGACTTTCCTGGGGGACAAACTGGGCACAGTTTCATGAGCCTCCAAAACACACGTCCTTTGATTCAGCAACCCTGTTTCTTCTGCTAGTGTCTAAGTAAATAATTTGAAATATGGATAAAGCTGGGCATCTGAAAACAGGTACTGTAAAAATATAAGGTAAAAGTATGAAATGAAAATGTCCAACAAGTAGGGGGCTCAAGTTCTTAGCCATCTTTTATAGGTACCAGAAGTTATGCTCTGAAAAAAATTTTAATGTCATGAAAACTGCTAGTGAAAATAAGCATATGAAATTGTGGTGATGGGATTCCAATTAGGTTAAAATATAGCCACATAGAAAAGTCGGTAAGAAAATATACAAAATTCATAAAATGTTAATTATGGTTTCCTCGGGATAAGTGAGGATGGGTGGCTTTAAATTTCCTTCTTTATCACTTTCATTTACCCATTTTTTCTGCACTGAACTCATATCACTTGTGTAAGCCGAGAAAAGCCTTAAGTTGAGGGTCTTTGTGGGTGGAGGGTGATTAATTAAGCTGTGGAGAAGGGATTTGCTAAGTGCTGCCAGAGGGAGCCGTCTCAGACACCCTCATAAATTCAGAAGACCAGTCTTTGCAGACATCCAAGTGGCAGGGACAGGACATGGAAATCACACAGATGGATCACGTTTCAGGTACCCTTGCCAATAGTGCCTGGGGGCAAAGTGAGCTCCTGGCATTTTCGTGGCTGAGCACGTAATCCCATCTGTGGCATTTGGGAAAGCTCTCTGGGCTTTCCCACGAGAGCAGCACCGTCACTCACCTGGAATGGGACACTCCGAGGCTGCTGAACAGACAGAGGCAAAGGGGGTCTCCACGCCAGGGGGCAGAGAGGGGAGTCTCGATCCCTCTAGACCCAGAAACCTTGGAGAACCCTTGCAAGTCTTGGGAGGGGCCTTCCCTCTCCACCTGCATTTTAGAGACAGAACGTACCTCTCTTTGTTGCTTTAGCTCTGCCCGTCTCTTCCGTTGCTTACTACTGGTTTTACAGTGGATGAAATGAGGCTTGCAGTAAAACTTGCCTGTCAAAGAAAGACACACGCATGCACGCATGAAGGTTTTTCTCCTGTAAAGCGGAGACACAGCAGACATAAGCCAAGGGCCTGCCACCCTTTAGGTCAGAACATGCCAATAATGGAAAGAAGACCAGGATGCCTCAGACTTGGGAAATGGTTTGTCACCTGCCTTAAAGGAATTGGCAATGAGCTGAGGCAGGCTGGTGGGGAGATCCTCAGGATGGGGCCAAAACCTTCGGATAATCCCCAAAGTGGATGTAAGCCATGTAAGCCGCCTCCAAGGCCAGTGGCCAGGCAGCAAAATGGAGAGCTCTGAATACCAACACTGTTTCTATCTCCTCTTGCTCTCTGGAAACCTTGGGAGCAGAAGACTCAGAAGATATGGTGGCAGTGATGGGGAGGAAAAGACTCAGGTGAGACATGCAGTGGTCACTGGCCACTGCCCAGGACTACTGGGTGCCTTCTTGGCTCAGTTTCAACAGTACCACAGTGACGATGATAATGATAAAACAGCAACAACTTAGCTGGGACTCCAAATGTACTAGGCATTATCCTAAATGTTATGCTTGAAGCATTTCACTGGTCCTCCCAACAACTTTATGTGCTAAGTACCTGTAGCATCTTCATTTTACAGATGAGGAAACTGAGGGAGCGAGAGGCTAGGTGATGGGCCCAAGGTTATATAGCTAGTAAGGGGAACAGTTTGGATTTGAACCCAGGCAGCTTAGTTTGACTATGTAATCATGGGCACCGTGCTATACTGCTCTTGTTATACACAACAGTGCAAACGTCAAGTGCTGAAACTTGGAAAACAATCACTCACTCCATCCATTGCAATTCCTTCTTTGATGATCTCCTGTAAGGCACTTAGCAGAGGGATGTTACTGCTATGGCTAGTTTCATAATATGTACCTAATAAACGCTAATGTTAATATGACATCACTTATCGACTCTATTGCCAAGTGTGGTGTCGGGCACATTATATAGGTTACCAGGTTGATTTCCTCAGTGACAGGGGCAACAGGTGGTAGAGAAGCTGCATGAGAAAATGCACATCAAGTACTTGGCACATAGTAGGTGCCCTCTAGGGAATAGCCGGGAGCCAACAGCTCCCCTTTCCTCAGGAGCTGTGCCCACCACAGGCTGCCTCCCCCTAACTAGACCCCCTGCTCCCTGAACAGTTTTCCAGATGACAGTGTACTCCCTGGGAAGTGCTGGGCCTCCCGAAGCCTCCAGAGGGACAGGAGCCCCGGCTGGCCCCGGTGGGGGGGGGGGGGTTACCTTCATCGCCATCAAAGGCATAGGCCGCCAGGCGCAAGGAGGTGGCACAGAGGCTACAGCGGAAACACTCTCGGTGGAAGAAGTGGCCCTCTGCGCTCAGCCGCTCCATCACGTACACGCGCTTCTTGCAGAAGTAACAGGTGTCGCTGCCTCCTAGGTTCATGGGAAATGTCTTTCGCATGGATTCCTGGGGACACAGGGCATCGGGAGACAAAGGCAGCATATTAGGGCTTTTCACATGCCAGGCCTAGGCTTTTAGAAATTCCAACCTGAATTAAGGGAACCTGTGGGCTCCAGCTACTGTGTCACTGCAGGCACCAAAGTGGAGGGAGGGTGGAGAACACTTAGACGAAGACCCCAGCCTTGGGGGACTGCTGCTATTGTAACTGAGTGATTCTTCTGGTCTGACTGAGTGGGCATTCCCACAGGCAGGCTTTCCCAGGGACAGTCTCTTCTTATCTGTCCCAGGATGGGTCAAGAGTGAGGTCACTGGAAGAGTGTTTTATATCACTTGACCCCTGTAGTGATGCAGAGCAGGCAAGGAAAGCTTGTGGCATCAAAGCCTATCAGAAAACTGCAGGAAAGGGAGAGGCTGTGTCCTCCAGCCCACCAGGCTGCCAGTCAGATCCCTAAAGAAAGGGGGGAGGGTGAAGGGCAGGACAGGGTCACACCTGAGTTATTCCAGCGAATGTGCCAGAAGGAAACCAAAATACCATCAGCTTAAATCATCAGGGATGATAGTGAGTGGCCTGGTTTGGAAAAGGGGAGACCTCAAAGGAAAGGATGATTTCTTCCTGACACGAACTCTCAATCTGATGCAAAGGGCTATGCAGGGTGGACCCCAGGGATGGCTAACTATGTTATATGGACAGCCTCACCGGGTCTTCTCTCTGAGTTCTCCAGAGCCCCAGACAGTTTTGCCTTGTGAAAAGACCCGCGGGGCTCTGGGGGTTGGAGTAGTGGGAGAGAGACTGAGCAAGGTTTATCTTTAAGGAAATGCAGACTCCTGAAAGTGATCACCGCACCTGCAGGTCCCCATGAAGGGGGAGCATTGAAGGGCCACTGTGTCCTCTGCACAACCCTGTAGGCCCTCCCTGGGAGGTCAGAGCCAGTGTCTGTGGGTGAAGGCTGAGGGGTGTGCATCCTTACCAGGTCTGGAGAGGTGGCCTGGGCCTTAGGTCTGTGATCATTCATGTACAGATTGACCAGGACTTCAGCTGCAGCCCCTATTCCGCTGGACACTTTCCCTACCGTCAGCTACCCAAGAGCAGAGGCAGAGGAGACAGAGACAAAGGGAGAGGCCAGTTAGCTCTGAGAAGGAATCAGCAACAGGCAGGAAGTGCGAGAGGGCATCTCATCCACAGCAAACAGCATCCCACATGCTGGGCGAGGCAGAACCAGTTGGCACACTGGAGAGAACAGGAAACAAGTGGGACCCTGGGTGGGGGAGAAAACTCCTTCATCCCGGGTGCCAGGCCTTCAGGATCTCCTAGTTTCTCTTATCACCGAACAGGTAAGTGAACCCCAGAGAGAGGAAGGGATCTCTCCAACGTTGCCTAGTAAATTAATGCAAGATGCAGGCACCTCCTGGGGTCTCCTGACCCCACCCTGTGCCTTTATAGGCCCTCTCTCCTCAGGAGTTAGGGAACCCATGCTGTGGGCCTGCTAACCACCAAAAGGCCACTTTGATTCACACCTGTGTCACTGTAGCTTCTCAAAGTCTAAAAGCCAGAGAACCCAGCAAAGGAGACAGCAAGGAATGCAGCCCTCACCACCAACTCATCTGCAGTGCCCTCCTCTGGATACCTACCCCCTCTTGGAGGGCTGTCAGCTGCTGCTCCCCACAGGCCTGCAGAGAGGTTTACGACCCCACTCTCCTACTAACCAGTTCTGGAACCCAGGATGAAACCCCTAATCTCTGAGCTCAGTTTCCTCAATTAGGAAAATGAGGATAATAGTGCTTGCCTCATGGATTTGTGGAAAGAACTGAGTGAGAGAATGTGTGTCTAAGTGCCTGGCACTTAGCAGGGCTGGGCTAAGATGAAATTGACTCCTCCCTCCCTCTTTCCTTTGAACTCAGCAGGCTCCAGCCTGTCCTGCAGCTCCTGTGTCCCTAGGAGGCAAGGGCCAGGTCTGACCTGAGTGCCTCCAGGCCAGGATCACACTGGCACCTTGTCAGCCTAAGTGGTGATTGGGATGGCAGTAAATGCGGCCTAGCTGGGAAGGCAGGGGATCAGGGTGGAGCTGCAGAAGGCAGTGCCCTGAGGGCCCTGGAGCTCAGAGTTGGGAGCAGCAGTACATGTGGGCCTTAGGGATCACTGCCTGATGGGGGGCGGGGGCCATGCTCATGAAGGCATGACAGCCAGTGGCTACCTACGAATGCTGGGTCCCTGCCCACAAGTCAAGGAGCTAGGGCAGGGGTGGCAGTGGACAGCCTAGACAGACACGGCACAGTACAAATCTGATGCACAGACAGACCCCAATGTGCACCCTCTTCCGCACCAGCTCTAAAAGACCACCCCAGGGAGGCTGCAGTCTCCTCTTCAGGGAAGCAAACAAGCACAGTATGAGATGCTGTCAGCACAGTTCCTGATTCCAAAACCCCGGAGGGAGGGAGCGAGTCTCTTAATCCACTTTACGGATATGGCCAAAGAAGTCGGTGATTTAGGCTGAAGGGACTCCACGCAGGTTATGGCCACTGTGACAAATAACAGAGACCTGCACAAGGGCTAGGGGGCAGCAACACCTTCAACCTAAACCCATGTCTGTACCTGGAAGCCCACATCTAACCCTGTGTGAAAACCTCAGATGTGTAGTAGAAGGTCAGGGATGGCCAAGCAGTTGGCAGTAGCTCCTGCAGCTTCCCAACCCTCGCTAGCAGTGTCCAAAGCTGAGGCCAGCGCATCAGATCCCAGCAAAAGCACAGGCACTAGAGGGGGTGCAGAGGGGAAAGAAAGGGATAGGAAGCAGTTGGGAAGAAGGACAGGTCCGGTGGGGCCCTGGCTTCCTGTCTCATTTGGAAAGCCGCAACCCGAACAGCAACTTTGGAACAGTCTCTCTGGGCTGCGTCTGAGGATGCTGGGGCTATGGAGAATATGGCCAAGGACCTGCTGGGTGAGTGTGACCCCATGACTCAGACAGATGGGATCTCCTCTGACCTTGCAAAGCCTGCCACGTTCTAGGAGCCTGAGCTTCTGGGCCAGGTACTTACCCCACTCTAGCCCACCGCCCCCAAACCTGGGAGTGGTTAGGATTCTGCTTTCAAACACACTCTGCCATTTTTCAGATCCATTTCATGAATGCCAAGAAACTTGACTCCTGCTTCTAAGAAAGGTTCAGGTACAGCAGATCAGGACAATAACCATTGTTTGCCTGATGGCCCGCTCCTTGCAGCGGCCCCCATCACAGCCTCCTCAGACAGGGGCTGTAGAATATCAAGCACTTCCTGAGTTTATATCAAAATACAGAGGGGAGGGAGGCACAGGAGGTCAGACTTGCCTGCCCGCCCACACTGTCCATATGTGACTGTCTCCACCAGCCCAGTGTGTGAACTGGCTCTGTGGTGCTCTCCCAGAAAGATAACAGTGATGCCATGAGACCCACGCGCAATTATTGCCTCCCTTGAGTTAGCAAAGATTGAGGCTACTTTCTAGGGTTTTAAATACAAGTCCCTAATGAGACCTTATTAACCACTTAGCTAATAAGCACTTTGTGCTACGGAGCTTCTGTGCAATCCTGGCTTAGGGAGCAATTACCCAAGCATGCCACTGAGGTTGCTGGGGTTAGGGGTGCTGCCAAGATACAGCTCTGCAGTAGAGGCCTGCTCAGTTCTACCAGCACAGGACACACTCCAAGTCACCTAACTATGAGATCCAGGATGAAGACCACATCTTGCCTATCATTATGGCCAAAAACCCTTTCTCCATTTGCATCTTCATTCCCACATCATGATGGTGATTTCTTAAGCATAGCTAAATGAGAGGACCCTTAAGGAAAAGTAGCATTGACTCTCTTCCATATGACCTTCTTGGTCAGACAGGAACCATCCCGCAATCACCACAGGCCAATACCAAGAGTGGACCAGGACTTCCTAAGAGGTCAAAAAGAGACCAGATGATGTAGAACTTGTCTGAAGGGATAAAAAGGTGCTCTGGAAGCACACCCCCAAAGATAGTGTAAAGGCAGATGTGTCCTGGGGTTCATGGTTACTGCCCTTTTGTTTCCTGACAACAGGGTGCCCTATTGGCTCCCTAAAAATGAGGACATTGCCAGCTAGACTTGTGCTAATTCCATGCTCCTCAAACTATCAGAGGTGAATGGCAGGGTTTTGCTTTTTTTTTTTTTTTTTAATTCTCCAATCTGTTGTGGCCTGATACTTCCAGACACAATAAAAATGATCCCGCACTTGGAGGTATGGCAATGTCAAGTAGCTCTACAGGGGTCTAATATGTACTTGCTGTGCTCAGTGGGTCACAGGCCACTGTCTGCCCATGAACCACACTTTGAGGATCCCTGTTTTAGTCATTCAGGGAAAGTTTGGCTCTGGGGATCCTAAGCAAGAGATTCTCAACCAATATAGAAGCTACCAGAAGACTCATCCTGGTAATGAGCTCAGAGAAAAGTCCAGAGGTTCTCAACGAGATTTATGTATTGAAAGGCAAGCTGTGTATGTTCCTAGGGAGGGCTGTACAAGAGTAGAGCTTACATTTTGTCTGGGAATTA
Source organism: Talpa europaea (assembly GCF_964194135.1). NCBI lineage: Eukaryota > Metazoa > Chordata > Mammalia > Eulipotyphla > Talpidae > Talpa > Talpa europaea. Next base: position 35,724,967 of record NC_140073.1, on the reverse strand, counting down.
TCTGTCCAAACAAAAGTTGGGCCATCTGATGATGTGGCCAAAAATGGGAATCTTCCAGTTGCTAGTTTTTAAAAGTTGGTCCTTTTGAAGGACTATAGGACTGCTTTTATGTATCTTAAAATATTCTTGTAATTTTGAGGAATTCAGGTATGTCTCACTATTTTTCCTCCTTTCACATTCTAATTATTTTTCAGTTAATTAGTTAGAACAAGTTGGAATGGCTGGGCACTTCACATTACATCATCTCACATCACATCAGATTAACCTCACATACAAGAATTCCCTTCTGTGAGCCTCAGCCTCCTCGTCTATAAAATGGGATCCATCACCACTCTGCAGGCCTGCAGAATTGGGGCCCTCCCAGAAGGAGCACACCACTTCTCTCCCAAGTCAGCCCAGATTCAAACACAGTGACGTCACTGTTGTCACAGCACTGTGGCCAGGTGGCAGAAGACTGCTAGACACCCACACACAGGGACGCCCAGCCAATACTGCCTCTCCTGGCTCAGAGGACACCAGTTCCTGCCTGGATGTTGAAGCCCTTGTCCCCCTGCACTGAGCTGGCTCATCTCCCCTCGGGTCTGTGACGTGATGGCCCTGCCTTCCTCATTTCTACACTCCTGGCACAGGGCACATGCTCTGAGTGAAGGAGGAAGCAGGCTCCTGGGACCATTTGTGTCCTAACAATGGGAACTTTCCTCCCTGGGCTTGGAACTCAGCCAAGAATACCAGATATCCAGGCTCTGTTTCTCCAGAGCGGGGCCACCTGTGACCACAAGCCTTGCTGTGAGCACCATGAGGCCTGAGGGGTCAGGCAGGGACAAGAGCAGTGCTTCTGGGCCTCAGAGCTGAGGGCTCTCTGGAAGGGGAGGGTTCCACAAGTAGGGCTGATGGGAGTCTCCTGGTCCCCCATGGGCCAGATCCTTGCTCACTGAGAAGGCCCCTGGTGAGACACATCAGGGGACAGACTGGGGGACTTGGGCCCTCAGCTACCGGCTAAGGGCAAAGGAAAGCACAGGCCACGCTTGAAACCATGTTTTTTGTGGGGGTCCAGAAATAATACTCAGAGTTGAAGTAAAGGAAGGATTCTAGGGCTGCTCAAGCAGCCCTTGGGTGCCAGGCTCTGTGCTGCTGATCATAGGCATTTAGCCCTCAGGGCCCTGGGAGGTGGCTCTTATAATCCCCTTCCCATGCACAGGTGGGGTTCAGGGATGCTCTAACTCCTCTGAGGCTATACTCTCCTACGTGTTTGATATAGAAATGGAAACTGAAAATAACATCTTTGCCTTTAGAAAGAGAGGAATCATCTTTTTTCTCCTGACTTGTGTCTCTTAGCATAATCCCTTCCAGCACTATCCATGCTGTCACAAATAGTATGAGTTTATCTTTTTTTTGATGGCTGGGTAGTGTTCCATTGCATGCATATAGCACGTCTTCTTGATGGTGGTGATGGGCCATGGGTTACTGTGGTGGTGGATAACTACAGGGACCACACTGGAGGGGAGAAATCAAATAACTATCCAAAAATTAACAAGGATACAAGGAAATAAATAAATGAAACATTAACTCTAAAAAAGAAAAAAAAGAAAGAGAAGAAGTAACATGTATTTTAGATAAACGAGTGTTTTCTAGAATTTTCCTCCACTGGAGGGGAGCATATTTACTGGATGCTTCAGGCATTTTCTTTTCTTCCTTTCTTTCTTTCTTTTTTTTTTTTTAAAGAGGTCAGCTTTTTATTGAACATGTTACAAACAAGGTTTAGTCAAAAAGACCAAAACCCATGGCATCATCAGACGCCTCAGATTCTTCTTTCTTTGCTCCTCCCTTCTTTTTAATTGGGGCAGCAGCAGTGATAGGATCTCGTGAGGTCACTGTATATTCCAACCACCTTCAGGAGTAGCTGTTATCCTCTCCATTTTACAGGTTAGGAAAACTAAGGCGCTGAGGGACCTACTAACTTGTCAAAGGTCACACAGTAAATTGTTGCTCTGAGTCCAAGTGTGACGCCAAGCACATACTCTTCTCCCTATAATGCTCACCTCCCTGAGACACACCAGCACTCTGCCAATTTAAATCCTCCAGGCTGGAACACGCACAGGATGCTTCCAAAGAGCTGCCTAGCTCTATCCCAGGGCCAGAGAGAGGGACAATGAGGTTGGGGTGGCCTTGAGATCAGATGAAACACAAGCGGACTGCACAGCCAAGACTACTCAGTTTTCTCTAATATGCAAATTTCTATAGTAAACCCAGCAATTCCAGTTCTTAAGCAAATGCCCAAAGGGTACAAAAAAAAAAAAAAAAACACCTTTTGCAATACACAATGCTCTTCTGACCCAGGAGGACTAAACCACAGTCCCAGCCCAGTGAGGCCATCCCTTGTAGGCTCAGCTGTGCAAACATTCAGCCACCATTTTGTTCTTGCAAGAGCTCACCAGCCTTGGTAAATGATTACTGGTCACACCTAGGTCAAGACAGCAGTGACCTCCCATCTTGAAGAATAAAGTTACATAATGGTTGCTAGGAGGCTGACACCACTGCAGCAGGACTGGCTTGATGGGATGGATGAGTCAAAAGGTGCTGGGGAGATAAGACTAGACCTGATCTCATAGTCCAAGTTCTTAAAGATAAGAGTCTCTTAAGCATCTGGACGCTAAATGAGAGGACCTCAAATTCCCTCTAACCAAAACCACAGCAGCATCACTCTGGACTTCAAAGTGGAATGCCAATTGGAGAGTGCAGGCAGGCGTGGTCTGTAGGCAGAGCCCCAGTTGCATCTCTCAAAGCTGGTGACCCAGTGTGCATCCTGTAACATGTGCTCCTCAGGACCAGTTTCACTAAATCTGTTCCTACAATGTGGCAAGTATCCCTGAATCCTTGGAATCAAGGAGCAGAGTTCTAGGGTAGGAACAGACACGTTGCCTGCCAGAAGGTTGCCAATAAGCATGAGTTTCGAAGGACATTCTTCTTCCCCTAGCTTCCCTGAATTGAGTCCAACTTGGGTCACTGGGCAAACAGAGTATCCATAATCTATTAGGAAGAAGCACTGAGGCCCCAGGAGATGCTTGCTGAGTGCCTCCTGGACTGAATGAAGTTGTTTGTTGCCAGGTTGTCATATGCTGTAAGGGGCAGCCAGCTGCCTCCTCAGTGGAGACCAGCTTTTGCATGTGCAAAGCCCAGCATTGAACCCATGGAGGGGTGGGACCAGGCAGGGAGGGGAGCTGAGGAGGGGACATGATGGTAGATCTGGCATCATCCTTTCCAACACAACTTGATGTTAGAAACTCACCACTCCATCTCCAACTGTCCACAGTGGCCTGACAGTAAGATCTGGAGGGGCCTGTGAGTGCCAAGTCCAGCCTAGGTGTTTTTTTTTTTTTTTCAAATGGGGAAATTAAGGCACAGAGATAATAAGTGGCATGTCCAGAGCCATATCTAAGAGCTCCCCAGTCATTCCCAGCCACAGTATAAAAAGCCCACCAGTTCCTAGTGAAATGCTAGACCCTATTAAGGCAGCCTAATTACACCATCATCCAATGGCCGAGGTTGGCTTGGGAGATGGGTTAAGAATACATGGGACAGGAGGTTTCTTAGGGTTGGGGGGATTCTACCACAACCCAGGAGAAACAAAGAACAAAGCTATAGAGCTGGGGGCCAGAGTAAGTGGAGTTGGCTACTCCCAATCATCTCACTTGCAGTCCCTCCTGTTCCTGTGAGTGGGGCTCTCCATGGACACGGCCTCTGGGCTGGGCACTCAGACAAGACCTCCATTCACGCGTAGCCTCTGGGAAGCAGAGGAGGGAACACTGGGCCAGAGCCAGGAGTCCTGGGCACCAGGCTTTGTTTGGGGTTCCCTCTATCTTTGTTTTCTATTCTGTGGCTCTGCTTCTGCTCAGTTTGCACTTTTTCAGGAAGAACACCCTCACCCCCATCCCATTTTAAATTGCATGCCAGAATCTTGCCACCTGTTCTAATTTTTCCTTAGGAAATATAGTCTTTCTTCCATATAATCACTTTAATATCATTGTTGACTGTTTATTTCCCCTTATTGTTGACTGTTTATTTTCCCCTGTGATGCAAGCCTCCTCAGGGCAGGAACATAACTGTTCACTCATGTATGTGCCCAGAGTCTAAAGTGCCTGACATGGAGCTGTCAATCAAATATCCGTTGAATGAATGGATGAATGTTCAGCCATTGGCTTAGCGAATAACGTTGACTTAAAGCTGCTTGAAGAGCCCGGTGGAGAAGCAGCTCTTAAGGTGCAATGATGCTGTGCCTGGGGGACATGCTCACTGACAAGAAGTGTCTCTGCCAGACCCTACTGTCTCTTGTCATCACCAAGAGGAATCGAACCTACTGGAAAGGATATCAGGGAACTTGGGAGGTGTGGTGGCTTTCCTTGCCCTAGTTCTGCTGTCCACTCTGAGAGGGCAGTGACCAAGTCAGGCCACCCTGAGAATGGAAGCAAAGCCTTCCAACCTTGACCTTGACTAGCTCCACCCTGAAGGGCTGGCCAGCCCAGGAGGGACAGGAGAAAAGTAAAGCGTGCGCCCAGGTGCCACTGTTTGTCTGTGCCCAGGTGTTCTTGTCCCTCCCATCAGTCTGGCAAGGGAACTAATGACCTTTATTCACAGTGCAAAGTCCCCATTTTCCCCTTCCTGGAAGACTCCTCTCCTGAACTGGGCAAAAAGGCTCCCCTGAAATTTTGGTGATGACAAAAATGCCATTTTCTACCCAAACAGTTCACTATCACATGAGTTGGAAATTATTCCCTTGTTGATGAGTAAATGGAGGCCCAGACAGGTCAAGAGACCCAGGGCTTAACAGCTAACCACTGGCTGACCTGGAGCAAGGTGCTGGGCATCTTGGCTGTGGCTATTTTCAGTGGCCTTGAGAACTGGAAATGTTTGTTTCTCTGTGCCGCTCCTGCTGCCCTTCCAGGAATATGACATGCCTGTGCAGGGGAGCTGGGACAGGGTGGGGCTGATAAGATTCCTCACTCCTTCCTTGAGGACTAGGGCCTCTCTCCCCATGGTAGGGGGTCATTAGGAGTGAGCCCTCCAACTACACGCCCAGTGGCAGTTCCGAATTTTCCACTAATGCAACAGTTGGAAGTTGGTTTGTGGTTTAACAGTGAGGATGCAAATGAGCGGGAACTCTGACAGGGCCCTTCCAGCACCTCATGCTGAGACTGAGCACAGACATGAGCTGCACAGACTAGCCATTTGTGGAGGAGCTCCGTCTGTGGGGAAGAGGCTCCAAAGCTATTCCCAAGATCACCAGCTAATGAAGTGGCTTTCACCTCTACTTTCAGATTCAGCCACTGGGGCGTCTAAGCTTCCCGCAGAAACGGCCCCTTTCCAGCCTGGTGGCATCATTTGGCAAGGTCAGTAGCAGGACAAGTGGAACACATGCAGAGTGTCCCAGAACCCACATTTAATAATTGCATGTGAGTGCTTTGCATTATCTGTTTAACCAAAGGTACAACTCCACCTTCTCCCCACTCCCAGCCAACCTCTGCACTTCTATGCAGCTCACCCTTCTGGAACACAGCACAGATCCCTCAGTGGCTTTCTAAGAGGATAAATGAAATTCCTGAATGTGGAAAGAGTGGGCTCAGGTTCACCCTTGCTCTCTGCACTCTGGTGAATATTTTATTCCTAAATTGAAGTCATACCAAAATCCTGCCTTCCATTTTAGGCAAGTCCTGTCTGCCGGCCTGGGTACACCTGAGTTCCTTTCTAAAACCCCTTTCTCTTACACTTCTGTCCAGCAATCCCTCCCATATAACTCTTAGCACTTGGCTCCCATACTGCCTCCCTGTGATTCCTTCCAGGCCTCCCTCCAACCCCCAAGCCCTGGTTCCTACAATCTCATCCTTTAAACCTCTTATAGAATTAATGGATCATATTTTGTCAGAATCACCACGTGAAACTTGCATTTAGTTAAGTCAAAACAAGCCAAATACTGGCAATTTCATATGGTAAAAAGTTCCTCATTTCTACGCTAATGTGTATTTTCCCATCTAAACTGTAGTCAGGAAATTCCTCTTTGTTTTCTCAGCATCTAAACACAGTTGGCCTATGTGGGTGCCCAATTAATGCTTGCTGGATGAACAAGCATCATTGGACACATTTTTGTGTGCTGCCTGTTCCACTAGGGCACTTGCTCCAAACAAAAACAAAACCAAATCTAGGACGATAGTAAAACATCTTACACGTTTCCATCCCAGCCAAGCCAAGCTCCAGATGTTTATCTGAGCAGGCTGAGCAGAACACAAGAGCATCTCAGAACATGCAGGGGGCGGGAGAAGCTAATCGCTCAGGACAACTACCTTTCTGGCAGGAGAAACAGAGTCAGCGGTCGTTGGAGAGGAAGGAGCAGCTGGATCAGGAGATGGAAGGCAGGAAGAAGATGGAGAATGAGGATGAGACAGGCCTTTAGAGAGAAGTTTATTCTGCACAGAACAGAAATAGAAGAAACCATGATTATCTCAGGGCAATGCAGTGGGGCGCACCCCTTGACCGTGCAGCCCCTATGCCTATGCATTCAAGGAGGGAAAAGATATCCAGGCCGTGTCTCAGGACAGAACAGCACATCTACTTCGGAGCCCAGCAGACTATCAGGCTCCTGGTTATCCTGCTTTCTGCTAGTTATTCCAGCTCCCTTGGCCTACCAAAATAGCTATTCCTGTCCCTGCCTTCTTCTGCTGCAGACATCAGTGCCAACTCCTGCAGCTCACACTCTGGGCTTGGTATGAAGTAGCAGCTACAAGCTTAGGAAAGGAGAGTCCTGAGCTATAGGAAACAGATGGCCACAGCAGGGTCCTCTGCAGCCACAGGCAATAGCCAGTCTGTGAATAACCCTTGGAAACCCTAAAAATGAAAGGCAAAGTGTCCCTCCCATGTCTATGACTCTACCAAGTAGCTGGGGACACGGGGCTGGAGATTTTCCATGACAATATCAGAGGAGGCATGTTCTAGAGACTAGACTCGCTGCAAACAAGGGAGCACTCATTATCAACTATGACCTCCCTCTGAGCACATGCTCTTCTTTTCAGCAAGTTTCTGAATAAGTACCTGGATGGAGGAGGCAGTAGTTCCTATTCTAAGGCAAAGCCATTTTTCTTGGCTCAACATTGCCTTTTGGGAAAGCAGAGCATGGGCTAAGGCATGGGATCACCCTCGTCATTCAGTGCCCCCGATCAGGGTCACAGGGAGGTCTCTCCATGGTCCCTTGGGTCATCCTGGGCAGTGGGTTTACTGTCAAGCCACTGTGATCCTTATAACTGGCCAGCTTTCCCTCTTTGTATGGGCTCCTAGGCAGCTCAGGAGCTACTCCAAAGTCTAGGTCTACCAGCAGGTGTTTCTCTCAGCAACACTTTCCTTTGACCCAAGATTATTTTTCTGACTTTGATTTTTCATTTTTTCATGATTTATCTACTTATTTCAAATGTTCCCATTTGGGTCCCTTTTAGATGGCAATTTGAATTCTTTCATGACATAGAAAATGCACAGCTCCCTGTGCTATCAAAGGAGGAAGGAGGAAGTCAAGCTCCAGAGAGTGATTCATGGTCATCTCATTAGATGCCCAATATCTGAACCCCTGGGGCCACTGAAATCCCTGTGTTTACCTGTGGGAACTCCCCATGTCCAAACATAGAGGCCAGGTGAGCTGCCTTCTCCTTAATGTTCTTTGTGTGAAATTCCCTGTTGGCCAAATTCTGAGCTTTCTTCTGCAGTCGAGAAGAGAAAGAAAACAGAAAAAAGAGACAGTGATAGGGACCGATGGTCACCTGGGGGGAAGGAGACAGTCAGGACAGGACAGGAGACAGGGAGTAGACAGTAAGGAAAGGAACCCACCCTGGGCAGGAGGAGAGAGAGGGGGACAGGGAGACACCCCAGACATGGGCAGACAGGCAGGGCCCAGAGTGAGGCTTTCACCTGGAGAATCTTTTCCTCCACTTGCTGCAGCCGTCGCAGCACCCCAGAAAGGGCCAGAGCCCCCTGGCAGGTGGGAGGCAGGCCAGCAGGATGTTCTGGCCCAGTTAGCTGCAGGTCAGACTTGGTTCTGGCTCTCCAGGGCCTGCCTGGGCGCTCGCCACCAGCAGACACTTGATTTAGCTCTCGGAGCACATACCCCGTCACCACCACCGGGGAGAACTGGGAGAGAAGGAAAATCAGGCCTCCTTCCCCACTGTGGCCCTTTCACAGATCCCCCACCTTGAGGGACCCCCATGAGGACCAGAAACAAAGGGCATGGTGGGTGCCACCTCCTGTAAGATTCCAAACCAACCTCGAGTGTGGAGGTGCCACCATCTGCATTAGAATCACCCACATCCTCCTTAAGAGCCTTGGGCCTCACCCCAGACCCACCAATCAGAACTTGGACCACCTCAGAGGTTCTCAATCCCCGCAGCACACGGAAATCACCTAGGGTACTTAACTCCTAGGGATGCTGATTTAATTGGGGGTGGACAGCAAATAATGGTATTTTAAAAAATGTTCTACAGGTAATTCTTATATGAATAAACATAAAATCACTGCACTATATCTGCATGGATCTCACTCAGCCTCCAAAGTCCAGAAGCAATGCAAAATTCCTGATGCTGATTAGACATCCTTGAGTATTATGGGCACTAGCAGTGATTCTATTCAAATTCCAAGCCCAGAGTTGCAAGCCAGAAAAAATCCTGAGGCCATGGCTTCAGGCAGCCTCCCTGCCTTCATGCCGACTGTGCCCCAGGGAGGCCTCCACGATTTGCCAGCCTCTTCCTGTGAGTGGTGTGTAGCACATGGGCCTCCTGAGCCCATTCCACCATCACCGCCACTTTTCCATTCAAAGCTAAGTCCCAGTAACATCCCACAAAATACCACATGGTGTGGTCCGTTTTCTCCCAAGCAAATAGATACCTAAAGCCTGCTAGTAGCAGGCCAGTCAATACCCCTGACAGGCTGAGGGATCCATGCATGGATTTCAAGATGTCGTAAGCTTGGTGATTCTTACCTAGAAAGGTGGCGACCTCAAGTTGTGTCTGCCTTCCCAGAGATCCTATCATCAGCCCTACTCGGGGTGTGGAGAGAGCCACTGACCCCACCCCTCAGAACCAAGTTCCCTCTGGCCTCACCAAGACAGCGTCCACTGGAAGGAGCCCTACCTGCCTTTTCAGAGGAGGTGATGGGCTGGGGTGTGAGCTCCTCTGGCTTGGGGCAGCGAGAGTTAACAGGAGGGTCAGAGGAAGCGCGCAGGACGGGCTTACCTATCCCTGAGACGTGACGTTCCTGGGAGGAGAAAGGTGAGTCCAAGAAAGCAGCGCAGGAAACATGAAGGAAAAGATGAGTCAGACTCAGAGACACTTGGAAGGAGGAGAGGGAGAGAGGGAGGGAGACAGATTTTTCAGGTGCAGAGAGACCACTGGGCTGAGCTCCTGCGAGCCAGGTCCTGCCAGAAAACGAGTCCGGGCTCTCTGTCCAAGTGAACAGCAAGTTCCAGAGTCCCCAACTCTTGGGCAATGTGTGACTCCCAGGGAGGCCATGCTTTTGGCTCAGACCCAGGCCTTGGGCAGCCACTGCCAGCATCCAAGCAGGCCCGAGTGGCCAACCCTGGAGTCCTCCTGGCAATGGGATGCTTCATGCCCACTAGGGGACAGGGATGTGGCATCCACTCAGAGAAGAAAGTCCTCCTTGACCTCTGAGCATGAAAAAGGGTCAAGCCTCCAGAATGGGCCTTTGGGGGGAAAATTCAGAGAATTAAAACTGTGGGGAAAATGGCCCCCTTCTAATAAAATCACCCAGGGAAGTCAGTTCATCGAGGAGGGGCATGCATGTGCTTCTTCCTCAAGACCAAGAATTGTCTGCCTCCAATTAACCAAGAGTCTGGCCCTGTCATGTGACAGGTATTCTCTAAAGGAAAATGGAACTCCATATCCCAAGCTTTTTAAATGTGACAGCAGCATTTCAAAGGAATTCCGGGTACAAACTGAATCACGCAGCACAGACTCCCCCAAGTCAGAGTCCAAAGTCAGCTTGGTCTGCAGCCTGAGACACAGCATTTGACCCTCCTCTAGGCTCAGAGTGACCCTGTCAGACACCAACCAGCCTGCCTGATGCAAGAGAGCTGAAGAGGGGCTGCCTGAGAAGACCTGGGAGGCTGGTCTCCATGCCTGCAGCCCAGCTTCTGCTGGTTGGGACAGATGCCACCATGGACTTAGTGCTCTCCCAGGCAGCCGGCACACTGGAGGCTCCCTAAGGCGCTCCCATCTCAAAGATGGCTGCAAAGCAAAACCCAAGCAGGGAAAGGGCTCTTCCCCTGTGCAGAGCAGGCATCAGCAAACTGGTCCATGGGCCAAATATGACCTGCTGTTACTGACTCCTGTCACTTACTGACTCCTGTAAGTGTTGTCTATGGCTGCTTTCGGGCAGAGCTGAACAGATACAAGAGAGATTGGATAACCCCAGAGCCTAAAATACATGCTATCTGGCCCCCTTTAGAAATGGCTGCTGACTCCTTAGCTAGGAGTTCAAGCCCATGTTCGCCAGGCCTGGCTGGCATGCCAAATCTGTCACTAGCCTCGAATTTTCTGCTGACTTCTCAGCTGGTTCTGGGCACCACAAAGGCAAGCCCAGTGAGCATTTGATAGACTCACCTGCTTCTGCAGAGAGGGATTCCGTGAGTTCTCCTCAAACTTGGCCAGTAGTTGATTTGCCATGGACTTGACTTTGTTCTGATTTCTACCATCTTTGCTGCCTCCACCCTCTTGATTGGAGCCCAAGCTCCGGCTGGAAAAGGTTGAAGTCTGCAAAGGCCCAATCAGAGCATTGGTTGTTAGATCGTGGAACCCAGATATCAGGGAAGGGGTTTGGAGGCTCAGGATACAGAGCCCAGCTTTCTAAAGAGGGGTGCCCCCTGCGGCCTGAGGACATGAGTCAGAAGCAGCTGATGCTCCCCAGAGGAGATGGTGCTCACAGGAGGGGCGAGCCTCCCCAAGGACTTGGGTGGGGGGCACACTCAGGCTTGGAAGCCATACAGGGCTTTCACTTCCCAGCCCAGTGACCTTAGCATGCACAGCTCAGAAGTTTTCTCAGCTGTAAAATGAGGTTGCTAACCCATTTCCCATGGTTGTTGCAAAAATCAAAATGCAATAATGAAGTGATTAACAAAATAATTTTCAAAAGATCACATGCCCTATCATGAGGCAGAGAGTAAGGGGTGCAGGAAGGGTGGGGAGGGCAGTGTCAGCAGGCAGCACACACTCTGCTCTTCTTTGTCCCTCCTCTTCTCATCCAATCCCACCCTCAAGCAGTCCTGCTCTGTGTTGCTATCTCTTTAAAAAAAGAAAACTTTGATTTTGAAATAATTTCAGATTTATATAAAATTACATAGTCCAGACCCTTCCTGCTTACCCTTTACCTGGCTGTACCTAATGCTAACATGTAGAATAATCATGACACTTCTATCAAAACCAAGATGTCAATACTGGGACAAGAATTCTAGCCACACTACATAGACCTGGCGGCACCAGTTTCTCCACTAATGTCCGTTTCTGGCTCCAGGATTTAACACAGGACCCCACGCTGCATTGAGTCCCAGGCTTCCTTGGCTCCTCCCTTCTGTTATCGTTTCTCCATCTCCCTTTGTCTTTCATGGCCTGGACACTTTCGAAGGGGATGGGTGAGTTATTTTGTACAAAGTTCCTTAATCCAAATTGGTCTGATGTTTTCTCATGATTACATCATGGTTACGGATTTTTGAGAAGGTGCCAGAGGAGTGACATGTTTTTATCACTGTTTTATTTCAGCAAATCTGATATCCAGCCTTATGACTGCTGAGATGCTGCAGGGGTCACTTGGTCAGGTTATTTCATTAAGTAAAGTTCCACGTAAGGTTTCTTTAGCTCATCTGATAAAAATAAAACTTTGGAAATTACTGGTGTTCATTGGCTGTCTGTGCCTCTTAACCACAGAATCTGCTCGCATAGGCCCAGAGTAGGGCGGTAAGTGTCATGTCAGATGGGCAACCTGACTCTCATTGGAAGGACACCCAAGATGTGTTCACTTGGAAGAAATTCATTGGAAGAGGGAAGCTATTGTCTATTTTTTTTTAAAAAAAGCTCCCCAACAGTTTATGGGGCACCTCAAATGCATAGCCACTCTGAAGTGTGGGGCAAACACAAAGAGTCACTCCCTACTTCAAAGTGTGAAACGTAACTCTGTAGCGCAACCTCAGCTTTGGAGAAAAGAGTCAGGTAACTGCGGTGGTCACTGTTGTACAAGATCAAAGTCAGCCAGGGCAGTGGGTCCCTCTGATCAGCATGTCTTAGGCTTAATGTCATATGAGTCACTGGGGTCTCCTTTAAAGGCAGATTTAGATTCAGGTGGTATGGGGTGGCCCCGAGACTCTGTGTGGCCAGCCAGCTGCCAGGAGATACTACTGTGCTAGTTCCCGACCTACACTTTGAGTAGCAGGAATGACTGGAAGTAAAATAGTTGGCACAGAAAACAATCCAGAGCCATCTTAGAAGGGCAGGTGCAAACCAGGTTTCTCACGGTCTAATTCTTGTGCTATTATCAACAGCAACAGGAGAAATCACACCCTCAAATAAGCCACAGAAGACTTCCACCAGACACAGAATGTATCACAGGGAAGCTTCTTGGGTGGAGGCAGGAGAAAATTCACCAGCACTAAAGGCAAGAAACAATACCCAGGGGCCTTGGCCATCTCTCCAGTCCTGTTAATCAGCCTTCACTTCCTCTTCCAAATCATCTCCCTATTTGTTGGCTTCTTGCTTACACTAGAGCCACGAGACAAGGAGTACCAGTGCTTGAAGGGATCACCTAATGAGTTTCTAGAAAAGATTTGGACAAGGGTGATCTGAACTCATTTGAATAAAACGAGTCTGTGTACATTTTAAGTGAACCTAATTCCAGTTTCTCTCATCAGAGCTTCCCTTTGACCATGCCAGAAAATGGGGTAAAGCTCAGCTCCTGCCCACTCTATCATGGTAGACCTCATGGCTTTACGTCACCCACCTCATCCAAGTTCAGTGTTGTGAGACCCAGCAAGGCTTCCATGTGAAGCAAGTCACAGACATGAACAGTAACGTCATAAAAATATGCAATTATAAAATGATTCAAGCATATAGGCAGAAGTCTTTTCTAAGTCCTATAACTCAGACATGAATGTAGTATATCCTTTTTTTTATCCAAGGACAAATTATCCTTGTCACTCATTTCATAATTAGTTATCCCCCGGAAGGCTAGTGAAAGCTGAGCTGCTGTCTGTGGCTCACTTACAGTATCTACGCTTGCTTTTGTGGGGTTCAAAGTTTTTTGGAATGAAATGTGTGTCTCGGGTCTCTTTAACAACCTGCCCGGGGAAGCAGGAACTGATACTCTCTTTTTCAGCAGATCAATTTTTCAGTAGCTGGAGAGAGGGAGTCCTCCTTGGTTTTGACAAAGTAGCCATACTTTTCTTCTTTCACCAGAAGGTGGCACTTGTGGGCACTGGGCTAGTTCCCTTACAGACTCCACAAAGGTAGAAACTGTGACCAGCAAGTGGGACTGCAGGTGGCTCTTTGCTCTTACTACTCTTATTACACACTGATTAACACGTGTGCAGGTACCATGCCAGCAAGGCATGCATCATCTTATTTAATCTTTAAAAAGCCTGTATTTTTAAAATTCAAGTGTATCATCCGTATTTAACAGTTAGGAGCCGCACGCCCTGGGGGGCTGTGTTTCTGAAGGTTACATAGCTAGTAAGTAGTGGAGCGAGGACCAGAACCCTGGCTGTTTTTCCATCCAGCCAGGCTTGGAAGCCAGTGGTTCGTGAGAGAGGACAGGGAGAAGGGCCAGGGAGGCTGCTGTGGGCAGGACTGTGGCCCCTGGTGGTCAGACAACGGGAGTGGGCCTGTTTCAAGCAGCGCTGTCACCCACCTCATCCAGGTTGTTGAAGCCTTTCCGCCTTCGTTTGTTCATGTCATTCTCTTGGGCCTGGCTGTCTAGCTGCAATGATGGAAAGCAAGGTGAGGTCAGAGCCGTCAAGGGTGGCAGCTCCACTAATAGCCCTGAGCCCAGAGGCTGGCCCTGCGCCAGCACGGGGGACGCACCCCTGTCTGCAAACAGCTGCCAGCCCAGGAGACAGGCACAGACAAACAGCTCTGACCGTGACGGTGGCTATTCCAGTGTCATGTTCAGGCCCGGTGGAGGGAGCCTGACTCCACATGGGGTGAGAGTCACATCCCAAAACGCAAAGAATCCCTGCAGCCTGGACAGAGCAGACACTGACTCCATCGTCAACTTGACTTTGGGCTCAGAGTGGTCACTGCCAGATGTTGATGGCCCTCAGCCTTATGGAGACCTAGTCCCACAGGTTTCTCCACTGGCTCGCTGCCAAGCCAGGCAGGAATTCTCTGGATTCCTATCAACCGTCCCAGGGTTGGATGGCAAATTCCTTCTGCCATTTTAGTCATCAGTGCAGCCACCAGTCAAGGATATTTACTAACTTCAAAGAAATTGGATATGGTTTGAGAACCTGGTGTCCGTACAGACAATGTGTGCAGGAGCATTCGATTTACTGCTTGTTTTTTTTTTTTTTCCCTCCAGCATAACTTATTGTGCCACTCCCTTCCAGCCGCTCACTTTCAGAAGTATCCTGGTTTAGACAATAAATTACATGGTTGCCTACTGATAATCACGTACAGTCTACTTTCTAATTCCAGAATCTGGACATTTAAATCCACAGATCCCTGTTCCACCCAAACCCATTGCATTTACCCCCGCATGGGCCACCCAAGGGCACACGGCTGTCAGGCTGGGCACACTGCTGTCATGTTGTCTCCTCGAGGCAACGTGTGAGGAGGCAGAGGTGAAGCTCAGCTGCTGGCTGGGATATGGGCAGGGGGCTGGATTTAGCACCTCTTGTGCTCCCTGCAGATTTAGCCTGTCCTGAACATGGGTTAGTTTCCTCTATCCCCCAGTTCTTAGCTGAGGTCTTTTCCAGATGTCAAGTTCTGAGGATCATGGAGCCATTGCCATGAACCATGTATCCCTCCTGTTGGGAGCTTCCTACACAGAAGGAAGGGCTCTGGGTATGGGTAGCAAGCCCAGATAAATCCCAGCCTTTGTTCCACTTAAGATGCAGCAGGAAAGGCTGCAGACCACCCTCTCCCCTCACACCCAGGGTCCAGCTGGTCAGCCCCATACATGCTCATCTTGCACAATCAAAGGTGGGTTTGTTTTTTTTTTTAACCTCCTGCTTGGCTTTACCTCTGAACAATAACTTTCGGAACCCCAGCACAGAACGGAAGTACATCTTTCCCTGCCCTTAAACTCTCTATCATCCCTGCCTCCACCCATATTTACCAGCACCATTTTTATTTTCTAAGACAAGACCAATTGCAGTTTAGTCATTGATATTTGTTCAAAAATGTGACCCTTCCCTTGCGGGGCAGCAACACAACAGATCAAAGGACCCTGCCTTCCTTTCAGCATTTTTCTCTGCTTCCAATAAATCATTATTCTGTGAATGGAAATGGTTTCAATCCAAAAGCCTGGGCACACACCAAGAGAAACAGATGACCTTATTTGCAACAATGTTGGGTCTTAGAGGCTGGGCTGTCTGGGTCCCCCGGCTGTGAAAGCTGCTCTGGCCCTGGGACTGGAGCCTCTGAATTCAAGTACAGGATGTCCTACCCAGCAAACAGAGCTTGCACCATCTCGAGACTTCCTGCTGTGTTTTGTTTCCACCTTAAATGAGGACTTGGCTTCCCTCAAAGAGCAGCGCTTCTTACTCTGTCTTTTGCGCTTCACTGCCGTGGTTTGACTTTTTCAACAATCAGAGCCTGTACTGACCCAAGCCAATATATTGGTCACAGGCTCACAGAAGGCAGCCTTGGGGGGAGTGTGCCTGGTAGCAGCAGCTAGGAAGACCCCAAGCCTCCTGCAGGAATGCAGGTCGTGGTGAGAGCAACTTCAGCTGTTCTGATGCAGCCCGACCCGTGAGACATGGGTCAATAAAATGCAGTCTATGTGAAAAGGCTGGTGACATAGAGACCCAAACAGTCTCTAGCCTTCCTATGGTTCGCTCATGGAAACACTGATTGCCAGCTAAGCGTTAGGTTAAAGCAAAAAGACTGACAGAAAGCAAATCTGGAGATTTTTCTAATTGCTTCTAATCTGTATATCTCTTATTTGGGAGCCAAAATTGCCCCAGTAACCCCATCTCCTTGTATAAAAAGTTGGGGAACAAGGGGAGAAAATACTTATTGTGCCAGTCAACATGAGAAAAAAGAATTCACTTTTCCATGGTGGTGCAGGGGTTAAAGACAGAGCTATCAAGCTATTGCCAGCCACTGCAGCATGAGTTCAATTCCCTGGCCAGCCAGGGAGGTGACCCACATGGCACAGCAGACCTCTTCTGTCTCACTCCCAGCTCCCCTCAGCAGTGTACTTCAGTAGATCTGCTTGTTCTACTCTACACCCTAGCTCTTGTATGCATAAATAAATAAATTTTTAAAAATAAAACAATCTACTTTCTTTTCTTATTTACTTCTCTAGCACTTTCACCCTCAGAAAGGACACTTTCTTGTCATGATTTCCCAATGATTTGATAGGTTCTATATACCAAAAGA
Source organism: Talpa europaea (assembly GCF_964194135.1). Lineage (NCBI taxonomy): Eukaryota > Metazoa > Chordata > Mammalia > Eulipotyphla > Talpidae > Talpa > Talpa europaea. Next base: position 35,708,339 of record NC_140073.1, on the reverse strand, counting down.
CATTTACTAAACAAAGTGATTGCCCATTAAAAGAATCCAAGACAACTGCTAATCCAATCAAGTATTCCATCAGCACAAGGTAACCATGTTGCCTTACTGTCTGAGCTCAGGTGATTTTAGCCTGAGGCAAACTTTATCTTTAGTTAGAGGGTGTAGCCTAACGCTAGCGAAACTTAGATGCAGGTCATAGCAAGAACCTGATGGCTGCAGGCAATGGCCTGTCCAGCTGGGCGGTAGCCGTGCTATATAGAAAGATGGCCACTGAACTGACAGGAGAGCCCTGTTCCTCTTCAAGGGCAGAATAGCCAGGAGCCATGGGCTCAAGTGAAGGCACAAATTACTTCCCAGCTGTGTGGCTTTCCTCACCCACTGACCCACCCAGAGGAAGCATGTGACAGGTTTGAGGGAAAAGAGAAGGATAAATAATGCCCAGGCTAGGCCCTAACTCTCTCTACCAATCTGAAGAGCAGGACAAATATTAGATGTTCAATGATGCTGGGGAGGGAGCAGATCTGTGGGTTTTAACCCCTCTCAAGATGAGCAGCCGAAGGGAACACCCTAGAGGAGACTGACCATGGGTCCTCGTTGGCCAGGGTGGGCACGGCAGAGCCCCCAGTGCCACTGAGTTCCTGGCAGCCAGAGGGACTGGAGCGAGGACTCCCACAGTCCCTGGGGGTGGGGGGGGGTCCAACTGGCCTTCCAGAGTGCTCACTTTTGCCCATCCCTACCTCCTGAGCCAGAGCTAGCCAGGCTGTTCCGATTTGGTCACTCTGTCAACAGAGGTGTGGTGAGGTTTAAACACTCCTCCCAAGTTCCCTCTGCAGTTCCCAGTCATGGGCTAAGTGATGGGAGAAACCCTGTGAACAGAGATGGGTGGTAAATGTGTGGCTCACAGAGCTTCCAGAAGTCTGAGCTGGCTTGTTTGGGAAGGGGCAGCCGAAACAGCAGGCCTTGGGTTTCAAGGGGATAATGGCTGGGCTGGGGTAGAACAAGCTGACCACTGGCCTCCAGAACATGGCTTTTCCACAGTGGGCACTGGGTGGGCGATGCAGGCCTCACATAGAGCCTTGGCATGGGGCAGTTCAGGAATGGAGGGGCCAGAGCAGCTGGGTTTTGCCCAGCCTTTTGGCTGCTCTGCTGAAAACCTAGCCCGAACACCTTCCTTCCCCAGCCCCAGCCTCCTTAGTCTGTTCCTTCCTTGGACAGGGTGTGGCAGAGCGTTAAGTATCCGTTCCTGGAGTTAGCACAACAACTGCTGCAACATTCCAGGGAATGTAGCCCTCAGTGGAAAAAGTGACCACAGCTCACAGAGCGAGGGGAAGAAAGGAGGCCACAGGGCCCAGCCCCGCCCTGGGCGGAGGGGTGCAGGACAAGGCAGGGTGGTTAAGAGACTGTCTGCAACCTAGAGAGATTGACACACAAGCAGAGCCCGCAGCCCTATGCTGAGTGAGGGGAGAGGCTCTGGGGGCAGATGGCCAGCTAACATCTCTGGGCCTCCACATGTTTCTCTGTAAAATGAACACATTAAGCAAGTGATTTTGTATTACATCTTCCATGGAGACGCCATTCAAATAATAAAGCAATTGCTCACTAGGCTCGTGTTTCTTAAACTGTGGGCCAAGGCACCCCGTGGCACTATAATTACTCACAGAAGAGCCCCCAGATACTTTAAATTTTCTAGGGAAACTTGGTGACATCTGTCATCCACTTTGCAAAATAACCCTGTCAAGCTATTCGGACTTCCATGCTTAATAAAGGAACAGTTTGATATTTCTTTTGATCTAGGGGCGCTATGAAAGAAATTACTATAGCACTAGGGTGCCATCCATCTGCAAGGTTTGGGAACTATATATGATTCATCTCTGTGTATTTGCTCCCCCTTATCAAAAACAATAAAAAATTCAGCCCTAGAGTTGGCATACAGTAGGATGCAATTATTGGATTAATGGAAAAAAAAAAAAAGAGTGGAACAGAGTATGTCAATGTAATGTGGAATCAGCCTCCCCCCAAAAGGCCACACAGGTTTTCCCAGAAAAGGCCTTTTCCTAATATGTGTCATCTTGGTATGTGGAACTAAGGTCAATAAGGCTCTGTGGGCCTTGGGAGAAACTGTTATCCTGACTTAAAGAATGCAGATTATTTTGAGTTAAGAGCAATGAAGGTCCTGGTAGCTAGAAACACTTGTCCTTGTCTTAGTCCAATTGTCCATCCTTTAATCACAGAAGAGCCTGCCACTCCCTAAGTGTTCGCCTTTTTCCTAACTGAAGAAGCCATCACAGGTACCCTTTCTATGGCCTGGAAGAATGTGGTTTGGAGGGTACCAGCAGGTGCAGGCTGCAATGAAGGTGTCCTCCCTACCCAAGAAACTCATCTCTTTACTCTCAGAGAAGCCATCCCCTTCCTGCCCTGTGAAGTCAGCCCCTATCTCTCCTGGAAGCTTCAGGTCCCTTCACATAGGCTGCACACCCTGGGTTTGCCCTAGTTTACTTCAGATTTTACAGTTGTGTAGATTCTCCACATGTATGTTATTAAATTTTGACTTTTTCTTCCACTAATCTCTCTGGTGATAATTTGATCATTCATCCAAGCTCAGAAGAACCCAGGGGGGTGGGGGAATGTCCCTGTGTCCCAACAGTAGCTTCACCCCATACCTCTGCCACTACATGGCCATCATGTTCCTAATCTAAATGACTTAACACAGTGAGAAATCATCTCTTCCTCCCCCCAGAGGAGGCAGAGCTAATCAGATTTACTTTTAAAAAATACTCCCCAGTGTCTCCTCTCTGCTCTCTGCTGTGCCCGTCCTATGACTGCTTTGAATCATTGAAGCAAGCTACACAATGCCAGGGGGCACTTCCAAAAGCAGTCAGTCTTCTGTAAGCCCTTGATCTGTATAATTTATCAGTATAAACAAAGCGAAACCATGTAATCCTCTCCTCCCTTCGCCTCATCCATAGGCAAAGAGAAGTAAAACAAAAACCAGTTAGAAACTTACTCGTGGAGTCCTTTTCCTTGGAAACGTGAGATTGAGATAATTATGAGAATAGGATGATTTGGCCAAGCCAAGGTCAGCATTTTCTCTATAGTTTTTGCCCCAAGAATCTGTTAGAAAACAAAAGTAGAAGATTTGGATTGGTGACTTCTACCCAAGGGCTCCGCGGGTATTTGCAAAACTATTTCTCCAAAGTGATTCCCTTACCCTGAACTAAAGACATAAATGGCTTGAGTAGGGACTGATGCCCTACCATGACCTCCCGGTGACCGCAACAAGAGCAGACCCACTTATATACACAGGCCTGGGTGAGTGAACTCCACCCTTTTGCCTCCAAGCCAAAGGGAAGGCATGGGTCAGCCCCAGAACAGAGGACACCAGTGTGAATTTCAGCCAAACATGAACACAGGGCAGAGTGGGCACAGGGCTCTCAGGGGGCAAATCCCATCCAAAAGCAGGTGCTTACCCACAGGCCTCAGCGGGGTGCCCCGGAAGAGCTCATAGAACTTGGAGAGGTACATGACCATGCTGAGCTTGTCGGGCTCCTGGACGGATGCCATCTCTTTGCCTGTGGTCACTGGGGGGATGCCAAATTCACGCTCAGCTACGTCAAATGCCAGCTGGTTGTTCTCCACAGCATCATCTTCATTCAAAGAGTCAAAGTTGCTAGAGGATCAAAGCAAGGTGAAGTTCAGGGATAGGAGACTGAGGTGTAAAGACCTGAGCAAATTTCACCTCATTGGAAGCACTCTGGGTTACACTTTTCAGTGCTGAAAGGAGGCAAAGGAGCAGTTCTCCAGCCCTGGCCCCCCATCTCACTCTCTACCCTCTGGGAAGATGCTAACCCTGTCCTCACTTGGGGAGAGGCAAAAAATCAGATTTAATGAATCATTGTTAGGCCTGAGCTGAACCAATCAGAAAATGACTTAAAGCTCTGAAAAATTGGGCTAGCTTATTTTCTCTTAAAAATGTATCTTGTCTCCCCCCCATTTTAATTGCAACTATTAAAAATCCAGTTATGTATAACATACAACATAAAAATTGAGAGCCCCATTCCCTTCTCAAGGCAACCTCGCTTCCCAAATGTACCAGTGACAACCCCTGGGTGAGTTTCCTTTCCATCGTTTGGGCTTTCTTTCAATATCACAAGGTGCTGACACAAACATAACCTCATTGCGCAAATGCCCTGCTATTAGTCCCAATGTACAGATGAAGAAACAAACCCAGAAAAGACAAGGCAGCTAGCAGATTTGGGTCTCCAATCTAATTATTCTGGCTATAAAGTCTTCATCGTTCCTCTTTGAGGGTAGAGCTCCAGGTGGTGACTGTTCAGTCCCCCAAGGGTGGTGACCCAAGGGGAGAGGAGGGGGTGCCAAGTGCAATTGCTGAGCCCGGGGCTCTTCTACCTCTCAAATACTAGGGGCACAGATCCAAAATGTTGTTGACAGAGCAATCAGTACAATGGGAAAAGGAAAACTTAAGGAGAAACTCAGACTGAAAATATACAAAGAGAAATATTGACCCAGGTTCTGCATCTACAGAACGGCCTTCCTTTATCTCTGGGGCTTCCTTGGACTGTGAGGGTCTTGGCTGGTCCAGCCGGAGCCCAGACTCACATCAGTTCAGGCCGGAAGCGATGGATGATAGCACAGAGGGCCAGGCCACTCCGCCAGGACGTGGTCAGGTCGGTGATGTTGACATGCTGGTAGCCCTCGGTCTGCTGCTGGCACCAGGTTAGAAGCTTGTTGGGCCGGATGTCCGACTCTGTGGAAGGGGAGACAGACAGAGATGAAGTGCTCTGTGAACAGCTCAGGCAACTCCTGGGGGATTCCCTCCAACTGCCACTGTAGTAGGGGATCAGAAGGAGCAGCATAAAGACTGGGGCTGTCTCATGGGTGCAGCCCCCTGAGGTGGTCTGTCAAACCAGGTGCGAAAAGAGAAAACTGATTAAAACTGCTCTCCTACAGCAGTTGCCGAGGCCCAGTCTGGCCAGGCCCTGGGTAAAGGGTAGGGCCTTGGAGGTAAGGAGGCTGTAGACTAATCCAACTATGCTCACGTTTTAGGAGGACATCGGGGAAGCTGGTGATGCACGATGCTGCAATGGGAGCATGTGAGGGGGTTTGTCTGGAGCCCAAAGGGCAGGGGACTCTCCAAAGAAAGAGCCCCAAAGGAGGTATATTTGATACGTGTCATGAAAAATGTTTAGGAATTCATCAGGCAGAAAAAGACATTCCGGGAAAACACAAAAGACTGTATCATGGCAAAGAATCTAGAAAGACCTGCCGCGCTTGTGTGACATGATTTATGATGGGCGGCAGTGGGGCATGTAGTTTGGAAGGGAGAAGCAGAGGGTGGTCAGACTGAGTTTGCTCAGAGATGGAGGGAGGCAAGGTCTGGGCAGCAATGGCAGCCAGAGAGCTGCTTAAGCAGGACAGTGACCAAACAAAGCCAGAGGCTGACAATCACTTGTCCCTTGGCTCTGCCACTGAGCTCGGTCTTGTGCCCAGTGCTGTCTGTCAGGCTGTGGAAAATCAGGAAAAGAAGGAACAAGGAGCTTGTTATCTAGCCAGGGAGACAATGCTCACAGGAAAAGCAAAAGCAAGTTCCAGTGAAATCGCCCTGCATGTTTTTCTCCTGTGCTAAGCGCAGGATGTGTATTAACTCCTCTAATCCTCACAACTCTCCTGCAGGTGCCGTTCTTGTCCTGGTTCACAAGGGAGGAAACTGAGGCACAAAGTTACAAAGGTGCCTCAAACCACCTGGAAGGCCTTCTCTCTGCAAAGCCACTGCCAGTAGCCTGGCAGGGTCCCAGAGGGCACTTACCCCGCCTGGAGAGGTTGACGGATCTTCTCAACGAGCCCATTCTCTCAAGAGGAAATTGTTCCAGCTCCTTGGTGACATACAAGTGCTGCACCTACGCCAGAAGAGACCACACAGCTGCCCACTGTGCTCCCCCACAACCTAGTCTTGGGGCCTCTGAACCCCTCCCACTTCCTGGTCAATGTCAGCACCTTTCTCCTCTTCGCAGGAAAACGTGACTTTTGCAAGGGAAGCTGGGCAACCTGAGACAGAGCCATGGGTTGCAACTATACAATGTGGGGGCCTCCAATGTGAAAATGTCAGGCTAGTTTTAAAGATTCACCGTGTTTGTGCTACTGACTGAAGAGGCTGGGGATTGGGTGACCCAGACTTAATGGGAGAAACAGTGTGCTCTAGGAGCGAGGGTAGAAAGGACTCGATATTTGGCCATTAGACACCTGTGGCTCTCCTAGAGGAGGAACTGGCCCCAGCTTTGGGCCAGGAGTCACTGGTGGCTTGGGCCCCAGGGATGTGCCAAGGCTTTAGGTGACCTGCCCTTCCCACTGCTCAGCGTAGAGTGAGCCTGAAGGAGCCTCTGGGAAGCACTTACCTGATGGGGCCTGACACAGTTTGAGTTGAGATTTGGGTACCGGGTCCCCGGATCCAACGTGTACTGTTCAAAGTTCTTGTTGATATTTTCTGGGGTCGTCTGAGGTAACAGCCGGTAGAGACTTTCTCTGGCGGGACACAGAGCCCAGAGGTGAGAGACTGTTCTGGCCTCCTCAGCCCTTTGTCCCCACCCTCCCATTCCACCCCCATTTGCCTGCTCTCAAGGGCTTCCTGGGTATGTTTGTATAACCCTTCCCTGCAATGTCTGACCCTTGTGGCTTTTGAGATCTGCAAAGTAGGGGAGGCTGGAGGGGCTACAAGGAGGTGGGAGTCTGGGAGTCCAGGAAGAAAACAGGGATGCTGAGCTGGCAGCATGGTAACCTGTGGTTTTGCTGTAACCACCTCTCAGCCACATGGCCTCCTGTGGCCTGTCCCCCATGACCACAGGCCTCCACACCCAAGACTAGCAAAGGCCTGACCCCACCCTCCAGCTCCAGCTTCTCCCAGTCCACCAGCAGTCACCGCCACGTGGCCAGCAGGAGGGGTCTGGGAGGAAGTCCAAGAGCTCAGCAGGGGAAGAGGCCTGCAAGGTGGAGTTGAGACAGCAAATGTGCAATGCTGCAGAGGAAGCCTCTCTTAAATAAACATTGGACTCCTGGGTGACCGAGCAGTGAGGGAACCCCAACTTTAGGGCACCCCTGATGAATAGTTCTCTGGCATACAGCACCTAAGTCACTGAAAGAGGTATAAATCATGATGCAGAAAACTTCCTTGGAGAGCCTGATGATCAAATCAGGCCACATGTGCGATGGCAGATGAGGGAGACAGAGACTCCAGGCTCATTCAGGAGGCACCTGCCAGCTAGTTTCACCCCTCTCCTGCTTAAACTTTTTACCCAGCCCTGCCCCCAGCAAAGAGCTTGCTGTTAATCTCACCTTTCAGCCAGAAGTTTCAGGGGTGGAGTGCCCTGGTGCCAGCTCTTTACCATCCACGCTGTGTCAAAGGCTGCCAGGAAACCTCGGGCACAGCCTGTGCCCATGGGCCAAAACGGCTGCAAAAGGAAGCACCTGAAATCACGCTCAATTCTGATAACCCCCAGCCTGCTGTGCCATGCTATCCAGCATCGCTGATTGCCAGGCCCTGCAAGGCACTCGGGGAAGGGGGAATGGGCAGTGGCAGGGAAGCAATGGGGGCAGTTCACTAGGATGCACCACAAACACAAATAGTTGCAGCACAAGGTCATATGGAGAGGGTGCATTGACAGGAATAGCAACTCTGCTTTTGAGTCCAAAAAAGGCAGAGGCAGATTCCCACCCTGGGGGGAGGGAGATGGAAGCCAGGCAATGCTTCATAAGAGAACTGCACTTATGCGGACTTTAATGAACAGATAGGAGTCTGATCTGGATCCATTCAGAAGTGGTGTGGGCAAAGACACGGTGGCCAGAAAATGATGGAGCCTGATGGCAGAACTGGGGAGACAGAAAGTTGAGGAGAGGGACCAGGACAGAAGGCATGTGTGCTGAGTATCTAACCCAGAGGGCTGAGGTGACAGGAAAAATGGTGAGGAAGGACAGTTCACCAAGCCAGGATCTTGCTAAACTGTTCCACAGGCACCTACCACAGGGTTTGTAATTTAACTCTTACTTGGGAGAAATGCATAAACACTTTTTGGTTAGTGCTTACATTAAAGAAAAATATTTATCCCTTCTGAAAGCATTCATTTAATATAAGGATCCTTCCATTTGTAGATTTTCCGGGAAGAATTTTGAGCAGGGAGGCCATGGGCAAAAACGGGACTTTGGGGCTCACTTTCTCATATCCTATTTGATCTGCATGTTGAGGCTGCACAGTCACTCACATGAAGACAAAGTCATGGCCCAGCTGAGGGTCTTCTTGTCCTGAGAAGGATGGCCCACCTAATTTTGTATTTCAACAGACAGTTCAGCCCAGAACCACCCAGAGGTGGAAGGGAAAGTTCTCCTGCCTACTCAGAGTTAGGACTGGCTCCTCTGAACTTAGAGGAAGGGCAGGTCTGAGACTATGATGGGCTTGGCCCAAGCCTGCCAGCTGGCTGAGAGCCTATCCTTCCCCTGCTACGTGACAGCAGATGCTGCCAGCCATTACAAATGCAGGCACCAGTCTCCTATCTGGAGCCAGAGGGTTCTCGATGCAGGCAGTACCTCGAGCAAGCTGTCGCCCACCAGGGCCACGAGCAGCTGGTGTGACTGACGCTCGCGCACCAGGGCTGCGTTCTCTGAGGCGTACATGGAGGTGAAGTCGAACATGGCCACGTCTGGCTGCCCATAATGGTTCATGGCAAAGTCTAAAGATGGCAGCTGATAATTGGTGGCGAAGTCTGCTGCTTCTCGGGCGTAGGCAAGCAGGTTGTCCTGGTTCACATTATCTGCACACAGCAGTGCCTCTGTGTCGATGTAGTCCTGGGGGGAGAAAACGGAGCATAGTGGGGCAACCTACTTCCCACTCCCAAAGTATTCATGCCCACTTTGCAAAAGGACTTGGAATGGGTTTGAGGAGTAAGACTAATAAAAACAGAAAAAATGAGGGCCAACAAAAAAAGAGGAACCAAATCTGCTATCTATGAGGATTAGCAGAGTTGTGATTAAGCATCAGTTTGAGCTTCCTGGCACCCAAAGGCAAAAGGGAAATGTGATATATTACAGACTTTCCTTATCAGAAAGAAGGAAGCATAGACATTCCATTGGGGAGGCATTTTTTTTTTTCCTGGCACTAGAATCTAAAAGAATTGCCTCACATAGGAATTTCGACAGAGAATATTGTATTGTAAAAAGCAGCACTCTCAAAAACAGTCTCACCACAAATGTGGAATAGTAGTTCACATAGCTGGTTCTCATGATAACCTTCAGTCAAATTCAAAGACAAAAGAGCAAGTGGAAAAGTGACTTCATGATGGATTAAGCTAAGCTAAGGTGATCTAGATAATGCTGTGTTTAATAGTCAAATGAGACCAGAAGAGAAACATGCACTGGGCACAAATCTCAAACTTCCTCTCTGAAGTCGATAACCTTTTCTCTATAGACTGAGGGGGGCTACCCGGGTGGCTTGTTTTAATCTCAAGACTGTTAATGCTCACACCTTCCTGGTAGGGACAGAGACCCCTGACCTTGGAGGTCCGGGACATCCATCCCGGAGGACACTGGTGATGGACCATCGTGGGTCTCTCAGAGTCAAACTGGTGTATCAGATTTGAAAAAAAACATCTTTCGCCAAAAGTGACACAAAACTGCAGAGAGGTTGGGGGTGCAAAGGCCAGTGAGAGAGGGATGAGTGTGTAACATGAAGAAAGGCTTTGGGTCCCCAAGAGCTACAAGTCAAAGTCTGCCTCTGCTGTTCACTGACCACACAGATGTAGGCAATGCTGCACTCAAGTCTCAGTTTTCTCACTTGTAAAATGAGAATAATAAAATCTACTTCACAGAACCATGTGAGAGCAGAATCCTGGCCCTACATGGGACACACGGGAAGTGCTCAGTGAAAGTGAATTCCTGTCCCCACTAATTTGTGATGGCACAAAATGCAGCAGATGGTGAAATGCAACCACGATGCCAGAAAGCACATTTACAAAGGCCTTAGAAGGCACAGTCGCATCTGCAAGTGAAGTGACCTACTCTGTCAATTTCCCCAAAAGTCATGACTACAAATACCTCGTTCCGTCAATTCTAAGACTTGCACACCTGCTCCTGGAATCACCTATCACTTCCTTCCCCAGAAGGTATGGAAAGGAGATGGGAAAAGTGAATAGAGAATTTCAAAAACACCCTCTCTTCACAGCAAGCCCCGAGGTGGCCCAGGTGACGGTGAATGTGAACGCTGTCCCGTTCGATGGAGGCAGCGCCTGCTGCTCATGCCCCAAGCGGGAGTGCAGGGACCTAGAAAAGGGGGCAGGCTCCCAGGCTGAGCTGTGGAGATTGCCCACCTGGCCTGAGGCTGCTGGGAGGAGCCAAGAAGCCTTATGCGGTGGGAAGTTCCAGACGAGTGATGGCTGTGTAGATGGCAGAGAAAGCAGAACTTAGGAGGGGTGAGAACTAGAAGGAAAAAAGTGGGAATGGAACACTAAGTGAAGTGGGCCAACCCACTGGAACTGGTCCTAAATTGAGATAAAGACAGGGATGGATGTGGGCCACATTTTCCACAGGCCTGAAATCCTGAAGAGAAGCTGGATCCTAAACAGAAAGGTGGGACAATGAAGAGCGGTGCAGCAAAACTGAGAAGTAATCTAATTGGAAAAATAGCCCAAATACGGAGCTGGAAAGAGACTATAGACGGGAAGAGAAGGTCAAACATGTGAGATGCTTTAAATAAGGGCAGACTCTGCATCAAGAGGGCTCCCTGGTGGTGCAAGGGGTTAAGTCTCAGCATTATGAAGCTATCAGCAGCCACTACAGCATGAGTTCGATCCCCAGCCAGTGAGCTGACCCACATATGGTGCATCAGACCTCTCCTGTCTCTCCTGCTGCTCCCCTCAGCAGTGTATTTCAGCAGATCTACCTGTTCTGCTCCCCACTCTGTCTCTGGTGAATCCTCTCACCCCTCTCTCCCCTACCCCCTACACCCCTGGCCTACACCCCAGCTCTTGTATGCATAAATCTTGAAAAAAAAAAAAAAGCCAGGTATGATTGCATCTACTCCATACACCTAGCAATGGCGCTCATTCCCTCCTGGTTAGACCAGGTCTGTTGCTCCAGAAATCCTACCCTGCATGTGTGTGGGCCAACAGAGGCAGGGTTCCCGGGGTAAGGGTCACCCTCAATGGTAGGGAGAGAAAGATAGACACTGGTAAGAGCCCAGAGGCACCATGGCTTTTTGAGGATAGATTTTACTGCCCCTACAGTAACCACAGAAAGAAGGCCAGAGATCAAGAGGAATAGCTAGAGAAGCAGATAAGAGAAATCTCTCTCCAGAGGTCAGTCAGTCATTCAAAAAACATCTCAGTACCTTCCATGCATAGCTAAAAGATGCTGACCCATAGAGAGAGAGGAAAACAGAGAGACTTGCCATTCCTCCAGGACTAGAGAGGAACAAAAAGTTAAGTGGCTCAAGCCAGGTGGGTCAGCCAGCTCCTGGTTTATGCAAATGCTATAGAGCTTGGTGGGACATAAGGAGGTTCGGGTCATAGCTCTTGAATCAAATGGGGCCCCATTTCTCATGTCCAGCCTATGGCTTCTCATGGCTGCACTAGAGTTCCTGGCTTATACAGAGAGGCCCCGCAGCACCATCTTGGAGGATGCTCCCAGAATGTCTAAGGGAGAAGGAAGCCTTTTGTAAGGACAACCAAGGGCCCAGCTCCTCCACAGTCATGACGGGAGCAGAGATGGTCATTTTTGTCAATCTGTGTCATGACAGAGAGCCTGAGACAGGAGTACAGAGGGGCTTTGACAACTGCCAAGGAATCAACTTGCCATGAGCATTTTGCTGCCTAGACAAATGCTCTGGGGTGACCCGATGGAACCTTAGCATCCCAGAAGGCTGGAGTACTTGGTAAACAGGAAGCACAAGTCAGACTTTGCTGGCCATCCCAGGTGTGGGCTGACAAGAGCCTCCCATGTCCCTCCTCTGCAAAGATGCCCACTGCACGTGCACCTCTGGATGCCCAACAGTCCTTCACTATTGCCTCAGGTATCCCCAGAGAGAAGAGGCAACTTTGGGAAGGATGTCAGTGGAGCAGGAAGAAGGGGCCACTGCACCATTGATCCAGTCAGTGGTGGGGCCCTGAGTATTAAAGGCCACTGCTCACACATCAGGTGACTGCTCAGTCAGCTCCATCCCACCCTTGCACCCCTCCCCCCAATCATAGTCCATCCAGCAACACAGGCTCTCAGCAAAGACCTGACCAGTGGAGGAGGCCCAGTGAGGGCTAGGTTACTAACACCACCTGGCTGGCTGCCAGGACAAGCTGGCGCGAGGATAGGCACATTCTTCTCTGACAAGCAGCAATGAATGGTCACCATGCTGCCTGGGCCATGGCCACATCCCAAAGTGCACACTGACCTCAGTCAGCATGATCCTTATCTTGAAGCTACAGTGGCAGCAGCAGCAGTGTTAGGAACAGAAGTTTGGAAGGGCTGAAAACCCAACTGGAGAAACTTCCAGCCCAGGCCCCACCACTCCATGTTTTCCTTCCTCCCAACCCTCTTTGCTCTCGAAGTATGAACGATGCTAAGGCAGGAAGCAGAAACCAGGAGACCCACGGAACCAAAACACTGGGTCCAAACAGGCAGAAACATTCCGGAGAGAAGCTACAAACTCACTAGGTGCTCTGAATATGTGTTTTGAATTTATTCCTCTGAATAACCCCTTCAAAAAGAAACTATTTTTCCTATACTGCAGATAAGAGGACTGAGGTTCAGAATAACAGTCCTGAGGTCATGCACAGCAGAGCCAAGATATCATGAGTCTTTTTGACTACAAGAGTAAAGAGCTTTCCCCCCACACATGGCAAGGGGCCACAGCATGAAATTCACAAGTGAGGGTGGCCATGTGACCCACCTGAACAGGGGGCCCTCACTGGCCTCCAAGTGACAATGACCTCCCAGAAATGGCTGAACGAGATGTTGGGAAGGAAAAGACTCGTTGATCTCTGGGGGTAAAGACAACCAGCTGGGTGAGGCTTACTCTCCCTCTCTCCAGCCCCCCAACACCCAGCTCTCTGCAGAAACAGCACAGTGTAATTACAGGAAGAGGGGACCATTAGCCAACAAGAGGGAAGGAGGTGGCAGGGGTCCCTTGCCGCTCCCTCCTTGCTCAGTTCCTGGCAGGAAGATAGCTGTGCCCACATGTGCAGGTGCTGCCAGGTCACAAACGAAAGTCAGCTAGGAAACCACAGCTGAGAGACACGTACATTAATGATGACACCTTTGTCGAGCAGGCTCTGCTTCTTGGCGGTCATGACAAAATAGTGGGTGGAGTCCTTGTAGTAAACAATGTTCTCAAGATCAATCCCTGAAAAGAGAAGCACCAGGGAGTCAGTGCTACTTCCTCAGTGCCCGCACTGTGCCAGGAACTCTACCGTGCCTCATTATAGGTCTCACAATTCACCTGCAGCATATTCATGGGAGGATAAGTCTCTCAGACATACAAGTCTGGCAGAGATAAAACCAACTGCTAGAATTTACCCAAGTCAACACAGCTAGCTTTTCCAGTCCTACAAAGGCATTTTTTAAAGTTTTTATTTTATTTTTTTTTAAAGATTTATTTATTTTTACACAAGAACCGGAGTACAGGCCAGATACACGGGAGGGTAAGAATATTCACCGGAGACAGAGTGGGGAACAGAACAGCCAGACTGAAGAAATACAATGCTAAGGGGAGCAGTGGGCGAGACAGGAGAGTTCTGCTTCACCATGTGGGGTTATCGCCAGTTGGCCGGGATCGAACCCGTGCTGCAGAGGCTGTAGACAGCTTCACAGCGCAGCCCTCAACCGCCTGCGCCACCAGGAAGGCCCACCACATTTTTTTTAAATTGAGATATAATGTTTCAATATGTTTCAGAGGTACAACATGCTGACTTGATAGATTTATGCACTACAGATTTAAGGCACTACTTTTAAAAATTGTAAAGTTGTGGTCCTCCCTGGTGGTGCAAGGGTTAAAGTCTCAGTGCTATCAAGCTATCACCAGCCACTGCTGCAAGAGTTCAATCCCCAGCCTGGGAGGAAAGGTGGCAGGGGCCCCAGTTGGTGCAGCAGACCTCTTCTGTCTCACTCCCTGCTCCCCTCCGCAGTGTATTTTAGTAAGTAGATCTGCCTGTTCTGTTCCCCACTCTGTCTCTGGTGAATGCTCTCACCCCCTGTATTTCTGGCCTACACCCCAGTTCTTGTATGCATTTAAAAAAAAAATAAAACTTTAAAAAAAATTGTAAAGTTGTTTGGGGTTGTGGGCCAGTGTTTCCAGGTTAGAGCTCAGTGAGCACTGCAGAAAGGCAGAGTGCTGCCCCAGGGTAACAGGCCTGTCTCACTCAAGTCCCACCCACCAAGCTCTCCAAGCCAGCGATGCATGGAGACGCATGAATTCCCCAGACTAAGAATGTTTTCAGCATTGCCTTATTGTGTGTAAAATCCCAGATTCCATGGGAGGAAAAACTCAGGTTAAGGGCTGCGTGGTATCTTCCTGCATTCTCCACCACCTGCAAAACTCTGTATAGACTAGGTTTCTGCATTTTAAACAATGCCTGGGAAGATAGTTTAGCTTAGTTGTTTTCAAAGATGGATTCCACAGTCAGCAGCAGCAAATCACATGAGAAATGATCAAAAATGCAAATTTTAAGCCCCCCCCTCCCTCCCTGAGTCATACTAAATGGGAAACTGGGGGTATGGCCAGGAACCTGGGCTTTAACAAGGCCTCCAGGTGATTCTGATTCACGTTCAAGTTTAAGACCTGCTGGCTGAGCTTTGTGGGGCAAGAAAGGAACAAAAACATAGCAACTTACCAGCAGTCAACACAGAGGCGTGCTGGGTAACCACAGGAACCCCTTTTATTACCATTAAATAGGAAACAGGCTTCGAAGCAGAGGGCCCCCCAGAGAATTAGAGGAAATTCATCTCTGTCACTGTGTGAGGGGCACTGTTGCGAAACAATGACCAAAGGTGACGACCACAGCAGAGTTTAAAGGAAGCTCATTGAAACATTTGGGAAAACACACTCAATATCCTGCCATGATTTATATTTGGTGACTTAAGTATTTATTTTCTTGGTTTTTGAGGGGAAGAGAGAGTTGGAGAATTTTAAATCCTCTAGAAGGATATAATATGCTGGAAGGAAAGTATTAAAAAAAAAATGCAACAATGGTGAAACCCAAAGGGTCATTCAATGGACACACGTTACTGTGATCAGCCAGCGGCAGAGCCTGCTCGGTAACTGATCCCGTTCCTAGAAAACTGTCTTCAAGAAGTAATCCAACAGAGGCAGTTTTACCTGTAACAGTAAGTAACTGACAGGTCTAAATCAGAGCAAACTTTTTCTGTGAAGGGCCGAGAGTAGACATTTGGGGCGTTGTGGGCCACTGGGTGTGTGTCACAACTACTCAAGGTCAGAGTGGTCCTAGGCAAAGGGCATGGCTGGGGCTCAAGAAATCTGGTTTGGGGAGGGGGAGAAGAGACAATGAAATATGAATTTCATGTTTCCCAATTTTCATTTGTCACAAAATATTCTCCTTTTGATTTTCCTTTAGCCATTAAAAAATATTAAAACTATTCTTAGCTAGAAGACAATACAGAAACATGTGACCCACTATTGTCGCCAGTCCCCAGTGACACGCCTAGGCAGTGGCCATGCGTTCATTTAATGCCCACGTGGCAGCCCTCCAAACATTATCAGGGGTATGAGATGGTGAAATGGCCAATATTTAAAATGTGATGCTAATGAGAAAAGCAGAATAACTAAGCTACTGGCACTCAGATGAGAACTGGAGCCATGTAAGAGGGTGCCGGTGAAAAATCACCAAAAAGGGATGTACCAAAAAAGAGGACTATTCCTGTGCTAGGTGATGCTGGGTGTGGATGAGTTATTTTTACTATAAAGATTTTATTTAATATTATTGTTACACTGTCTTTTCAAGGTGACATATGTGTATTTTTAAACCGGGTTAGAAGAAAGGAAAAATCTGGAATTTACTAAACTAGGGGCAGGCATTTCATCCCCTGTCCCCCTCACCTGCTTTATGTTTCTCCAAGAATCCTCATGACTACCTGACTAGGTACTTGTTTTTTTGCTTATTAGGGGTCTCCCACCATAGTAGGCATTGAATCAAGACCAACTGCTGGTAGCCAAAGGATGCCCTGAGTGAGTCTCATGCTCTCTGGACACCACTCATGGGGAAGGGCAGCTGGCACACCGCATAGTGCACCCCAGCTTCTATGGGGACAACCCATAGGCTATTCGCTCCCTCCTCAGAGGACTCCCTGAATCTCACTGACCTCTGTGTAGACGGGCCATCCTGTGAGGATGACTCCTTGCTGCACAGCAGTCACTATGGGAGGCGACCATCTCAACCCTGACTTTGTATCCCAGGGTACGTGGTACGGAGTACTGTACATAAGGGCGCTCAGCTAATGTCTCCAGAGTAAATGAATGTGGGTTACAAGTCTCAGAACTGACAATTTTTTTTTTTAATGCCTGGCTGAAGTTCTGATGGCCGCGGCATTATAGCAAAGAGGGCTAACACTCGGTCAGCTACAGGGCCAAACAGGAGCCAGGCTGCCTCCCCCACTCAGGATCCTTTTGAGGGATGATCTTAGTGGAGTTAGATAACTGGTCAATTGGGACTGACTTGTTTTTCCTTTTTCCTCTTTGTCTCTTTTCCCAAGTTTTAAATTCCTACTCTTAAGACTTAAAGTCATCAAGACAAGTCAGCCTGAGAATTGTCCTCACCGTCAGCCCAATAAAAGCCCACCTCAGTCCAGTATGCTCACACTTAACCACTTCTCCTCCCTACCCCCTTCCTATCTACTGGCAACCTCACTGTGGCCCAGGCGTGCTGTATAATTTGAGGTCTTGTATATAATAAATCTCTATTTTTAAGTTTCCTTATGTTTTTTGCTGAAGGGCATCTTGCCATCACAAAATGTACCTGGAACCTGGTCCAGTCGTAATATTGGGGGAAAGTCTTTGGGGAGCTTAGCTAGGCCCAGGTGAGTGACCACACACATTTCTAGTTAACAATATTATTAATAGGCTAAGATGGACACAAAATGTTAATGTATAATATGTGCAAAACGTTTTCATTTACAATATCCAGAACTTTCCCTTAAGCATCCCTCTTGCCCTTGAAGGAATCCTGCCCATGGTAATCCTAAGAAGAAACTTCTGCTTCTGCTGTATCAGAGTGTATCTCCCGGGTCCAAGATCTGGGAAAGCCAGCTGCTCCTCAGAACACTTTAGGAGCATGGTCAATCGCCTGGTTTGGAGAAAGGTGAAGGTCCCACCTGTTTCTTCTTTAAGGTCCTGAAAAAACTTCTGATTGAAGATGAAAGCCACACCACTAATCTCTTCCACCTTGGCCTCAGCTGTGCTGTTTCTGTTTATGAAGTTGGCAGTGATTGCAATGGCCAGCTTCCCACGGAATTCTTTTCTTCTGAACCCTGCATGAAGAAAAGCGGGAAAGTGGGTCTTTCTTCTGGATTTGGTGGGAAAACTGAAAGTGATCACTGAGAAAGCTATTCTCAGATACCCCACAGGTTAGCGAAACAAGAAATCCTGATCTCTAAAGAAACAGGGACAGGCAGAAATGTCAAGTTTTGTAATTGGGAAGAAACATGTCATCAGAGACCTTCCAAAGTCAGTGGGACTTCCTCCTTTTCCCTAAAACCTATAAGGAAATTACCCTGGTTAGGCTTTGACAGACAAAAGACTAATTCAATTTTTTCCAGCGGGGCTCATAGTATTGAAGATGTGTTGGGTATTGTTGCTAGGTACTCAGGAAAGACCCAGTACACTGTAAATCTATGCGATTAAAACTGCTTTGTTACATTTTTCATGTTTTTTTTCACCCTTTGAGAAGTAGGACTATGAGACTGAATTGCTATGGAATAGAGATTTTTAACAAATATTCTATCTCCAATCCCCAGTGACTGGCACTTAGGACACATTCAATAAATATATAATGAATAGATGGAATTCTGATTTGCAACTTAGTACAGTAATTCCTTGGAGAAGTTACAGCTTAATGGTCGACATAAAATTTGATGTTAAATGTCACTAAAAATTCTGCACCCAATTACAATGTGGCTTTTTTTTTTTTCTGTTTTCCAAAAAAATTACCGACAAGCAATTCTCGGACACCAGCTGGGTGTCCTACTATTCAACTTAATTTCTAAACTATCTAACTGTCTAAGTGTAAATGCGGGACTGGTTTGTTAAGAGTCACAAGGCAACAATAATATTTCACCTTTATGGCTCTGAAGCAATTTCAAAAACCAAGGACAAGAAACCAATATAACACAGAAAAACAAACATAACAAAATGATGTTCTCATTGCTCTTATTTCTCAAGAAGTTCCAAAGGTTTTGGGACCTCTGGGCCAAAAAAGGAATGAAGACCAAATATATAGCTCTTATTATAAATGACACAGAGACTTGAAGGCAGGCAGTCCCATTCCATTGGAGCCACGTTCTTCTAACGCCCTTTCTTCTTAGTGCGTAGTCTGAATTTTCACTCTGCCCCAGACACTGTTTACTTTGCTTAACCCAAGGCCCTCCCCACACAAGCAGATTTGCTGGACATGGTCTTTCTATGCAGCCACCTTTGGGGATTCCCCTCACATTTGCTCAGCACATACTGGAACCCCATGCTGATTCCTAACATCTTTGTCAAAAATCCCTTCGACTGAAAACCTTGGGTTTATTCTCAATACCCCCTCCTCCTTTAAGTCTCCATTAAATCTTTGTAAAAATGGTCTGAAATTGTTCTCTAGTCTATATATTCAAATGGAGGTGATTTCCTCCCCCAGGGGACATTTGGCAACATGTCATAACTGGGGCTGCAACTGCTGTTTAGTGGGCAGAGGCCAGGAATGCTATTGAACATCCTACAATGCACAGGGTGGCTGCCATGACAGAATTATCTGGCCCCAAACCTCAAAGGTGCCAATGTTGAGAAACCCTGCTCTAGTCTGCTGGTCTGGTCCCAAGTTGTTCAGATCCTACTCCTGTTCCCCCTTTCTCAGACCCAAAGAGTCTTCACCTTCCAGTGTGTTCCGGCGGCCATCAGCACCAATGATGACATCAAATTCAAACTCTGAGAGAGAGTGGTCTGCAGGAAGAAATTCTGCCCGCCAGCCGATTTCTAGAAAAATGAGAGGAGTTGGCAAATGAGAAGTGAGTGAAGAAAGTGATCATACCCCAGCTGTGTTGGCTATGAGACATGGACAATACTATCAGGTGTACAGGCCCCAGATGGAGCCTACAGAAGAGGGCCTGGAGCAGTGTTGATTCACAGCTCTAATCTGGAGCCCGTCTGGCTTTACCTAATTCATCCCAGGACGGGTCAACCAGCATGCCAACTCCATGCCTGGTTTTACTGGTTTCTATAAGGACTGGGAATCTTTCCTCAATGATTCTCAAACCTTATTTTTCTCAATGAATTCTACCATGTTCTCTTCATATTCCTCCACATTCCTCAGTGCCCTCCCATTGCTAAACAGGCCCCCAAAATGTGCAGGGCATCATAAAACCTGTCTAAATTCCTGCTTCAAAATGTTCTATTGCACAGTACATAGCCCTTTTATGAGACCATTTTGGGGTGAAACCACACGGCCACTCATAATTAGGAGTATCATCCACCAGAGGTTAAGGAAAAGTAAACACACACAGGTCTCTGAAAGTCAAATAGGGAAGCTGTGCTGTTACCAAACCAGCCAACACCTCCCCTATTTCTCAAATATTCTGGGCAGAGGACAGGAGAAATCAAAACTGCAAGCTGCACTTGAAACGACTTGGGCCTAAACTGAAAGCCCTATCCAGAGAGAAGATTTTATGAATAAGTTAGTGGCAACGGCATCATGAACAAACTCCATGACTGTAGTATGTGTAAAAGATCAAGATTTATACAAATGTACTGAGAGGAAAAAAGAAAAATTGACTAAAACATGCACTGGGTGAATTTTATGCATTCATTAATTGCACTTCAAAAAATTTTTGAAATATAACATATCAAATCATATCTCACCTTTGTTCTAGAAGCTTCACTTTCTTTCCTGGATTTTAAGCGATCATCTGGCTACAAGTATATCTACCTATCCATGTGTGCTCACATACAGTTTGAAGAGCATGTGAATGAACTTCATCAACCAACCAAAGTTATGTCTTCTGTTCTGCTGACTGATTAGCCATCATTGGTTAAAGAACCATCTCCTAGTGATGGGTTAATCAAATTACAGGCTTAATGACTTAATAAATCCCTTGGGAGCTGAGAAACAGATCTAAAGTGATGGTCAACAAAGGTCAAATATCCTTTGATGGAATTATGCCAAACAGCTCCTACTAAGGATACCTCTTAGAGAAACATCCTCTGAGAGCTGCATATGTTCTTTGCATTCTGCAACATCCGATTTCTAGACATAAAGGAAAGTTATACTGTACTTTGATTTTCTTGATCTTCAGGAGGCTCTATAACCTTCACAAACTCCACATTCACATGGATTTCAACTCCCAACATCAGAGCTACCTTGAATAGGATGAGCTGCAACTGACGAATGCCTGTTAGGAAGAAGGAGGAAGAGAGAGAAACTCTCAATAGCAATGCCTGAAAACAAGGAATACTATATAATCACTGCTCAGTGACCATGGGTATAATATTATGATTATTATACATAATAATAATAATAATATTATACACAGTGATTGTTATTGAGAACTAATTACATGCCACATAGTCTGTTTTTTTTTTTAATTTAACACAGTTACCCTTTGGGACAATCTCATTTAATAAATCAGAAATTTTGAGACTAAGTGAACTGTTCAAGGTCACACAATAGCAAAGTTAGATGTGGCCCCAGATGTGTCTGATTCTGAGACCGTGCTCTAGTTGTTAGATAATGCTATACTGATAGAGGCTCCCTTTTTGCTGCCTCTTTCCTGAGGTGGGATGTGGGTTTGATAAGATAAAGATGGAAGGAGGAAGGCAAGGGAAGGGTCATGAGTTAAGTTAGTGATCAAATGGCTTATTATGTGGGAGATTATGCCTAAGCTCTCAGTCATCCATCCAAAGTAAGGGGCAGAGTGGGGAACACTCCCCACAAAGCTGACTCATGGTCCTCTACCTCCTTCCTACTTCCTAAACTTTCCCAACGAGTGGCACCTCATTTCCCTGTCTCCTGCCATTCTGCACAAATGGGTATGCCTCCAAATATTTGACTGCAAAGTGAAAGGCTGAAACTTTCTGTGGTTCCATCTGTCTTTACTGGGGTTTGTTCATTTAACATGTCTGTGCACCTCCAGGGGGTGAGGTTCCCTGGTGGCCTAAGAGATATGGGACACACTATCTAGAGGAGGAGACACAGGTAAATACAGTGGGGCAGGGTGCAGTGCTTGGGGGCATGGGAGTGGCAGGAAGGGCCTGGGCAGCAGTCCTGGAGCCCAGGAATACCAAATACCAAAGCCCATGGGGAGATGAAGGAATATAAAGCCTACAAGAAGCCAGGGCACTTGGGTGTTAGGAAACTTTTGGAGACCTTGGTGAAAATCTCTTTAGCAAGATGGCGGGTAAGAAATCAGACTGCAATGGGAGGAGGTGTGAATGGAAAATACAAAGCCTACCTTTCTTCTGTCTAGAATAAATACTTTGCAATAAAGTGATGGGCAGTGTGGGGGATGAAAGATGAAGACTAGTAAAGGCAGGTGACTATGAGGGAAGGAACTAGACAGAGAAGAGGCCAACTGTGCCTCTGGCAGAGGGTGAGAGAAGGAGTGGCACTTGGGTGGAGGTGAGAGGAGCGGAGGAGGAGGGAGGCCATCTGCTGAGAACAAGGAGGCTGTGGTGGAGGTTGGGAACAGGCGCGGTGGGAACTGGAGGCGGATGCTGACACAGGGCAAGTGGAGAACTGTTGAGCAATGTGGAGGATCAGAGCACAGCTGGTGCTGGAGATGATGGTTGGTCTGAAAGGAAGCCAATCAGCTGGGGCTTAAAGAAACCAGTGCACCTCCTGCATGGACACAGTCCTCCAAGTGGGGGCCCAGCCTCACCTCTTGGTTTCAAGGCTTCATCTGTCTGGTTTCTAGACATAGCAAGTGCTCAATAAATCTCCCCTGACTCCCTTTATCATAGGTATTGGAACTGTCCTTGATAATGATCCTTTGAGTGCTTGAATCTCACTTCCAGAGTTTTGCCAGAGATTTTGCACACAGATATTTCCAAGGACTAGGGGTTAAATGAGAGGGAGCCCCAATAATGGTGCAGAGAGGGCCTCCTGGCTGGGAAGGCAGCCCAGCCACCCCAGGACCCTCTCCAGGGCACTTGGTGCTCAGCTCTGCCCCTCGGGAGGGCTTGACGGGAACGTGCTCAATGTTGTCATCCTACATCAGTAACCAGCATACACTCTTCTGTGGGTGGTAGAAATATTCTAAAAGCTGACATTGCAACTTTCTGCACAAATTCAAATTCCTTCCCAATGGACTTCTGGAATTTTCTCATCCCAAAGCAGGAATAAACCATGCGGCCACTGCTGGTAAGTTCCTCTGCATCTGGCTAAATTATACCCTGTGTGGCTGATAATTCTCTCCAGTCATTCCTGCCTAAACTCCACACACTTTTCCCATCAGTTCTTGTCCATAAGAACTTGGCTCTCAGAGCTCCTTCCCCACCCATGGGTTGAGAGACTGCAGCGATAAGTTCTGAATTCTGGGGACCCTGGATGCTTCTCGTTCACTGTACAACATTGTATGCAAAGCATTTCCTGAGTACCTACTACCATCAGGCACATCCCTAGGCACATTACAAACTTGACATCATTTAATCCACTCAGCAATCCTGGTAGGCAGGTATTAGTCATATTTATGGGAGACAAAACAGGGCTTGAAGAAGGTAAAGAATTTGACCCAAGTCCCACAGAAAAGGGACAAGACAGTTTTTGGATCCAAATCTCTTCAAACACTTGAATTTTCCCCATGGCATTAGCCTTCCTGGCTTTTAGGGGTCATGGCTGCAATATATATAAGGCAGTTAAAGACCTCCTCAGTATAAAGTTGCTGCTCTCCCAATCCCATCAGACACAGGTTGCCTGGAGAGACCCGGACTCCAGTAGTGTCAGAGCAGAAGGGCCTGGGAGCTCACCTCGCCCAACCTCAGGACCAGGGATGGCTCACGACCACTCTCGATTTCCCCCCACTCCCTCACCCATCTGCATGACCCCCCACAGTGATGCTTCTCTCCTTCTGAAACTCTAGGAAATTTGGTGCAGATCTGTCAGCAGTGTCATTTTCTGTTCTAAAACCTACCATGGGTAGCCAGAACTGGTAACACAAGGCCCAAACTCTGCCTCAGAGGCGCTGAGAGCCTGGCCTGCCTCTGAATTCTAACTAGGGTGATAGACTCTACGAAAGCACACTTCGTTACTGACAAAATTTCGGTGAGTTCTGAGAGGGCCAGCTACATGACTTACCTCTGCCTATTTCCCATCTTTCATTCATTCACTCAGTGGAAATTTATTGAGCATCTACTATGTGTTAGGCACTCTTTTAGCCCAGGAGAAATAACAGTGAACAAAACATGGGGCACCTGACCCCCTCAAACTTGCTACGGCCTCAGGGGACATGGCTTGGAGTCAGGTGCAAAAAAGGCCTTCACTAAATGCCTGCCAGCTGGATGTGTAGCCCCCTAGAGACTCGCAAGGTGGACCATCCTGAGGACTCCTCAATGTGGGGAGATATCTCCAGAGTCAGCCCCACCCCACATGGGGTGCCACTGTTGGCGCTACTCACTGATGTGATCGATGGAGCCAGCACAGAATTTCCCATAGAACTTCTTGGCTCCCAGGCCTCGCAGGTCATGGATGGTGAATGGCCAGAGGTGCAGCACATTGTTGCGGGAGAAGGTGTCCCTCTTCTCTACCACAACCACTTTGGCCCCCAGGTAGGCAAGTTCAATGGCAGTGCGCAAACCACAGGGTCCTCCTCCAATGATGAGACACTGTAAAGGTGAGAGAGGAGGGAGAAGCTGAGTGTCATCTAGTGTTGTAGACACAACCCCCTAGTCAGTGGTTATCAGTTGCTGCTTTGTTGCTCATGCTTTGGGTGTCATATCTAAGAAATCATTGCAAGGTCACAAAGATGTGTCACAGCTTTGGGAAAAAAAAAACTATCTGACTTTCAACAACCTGAGCAGTGGGTGGAGCAAACCATCATGCACCAAATAAACCAGCAAGTGCCAACTGACACCTGTCTGGGCCTGTCATTCATCCATCTTTTGTTTGTTTACTGCCTACTACACACCAGGCATGGTGGCTAGTCCTGTGAGGGTCATAGAGTTAAAGGGACTCAGGTGAGGTGGGGGTGGGGAGAGACATAGTAAGAAAAGTATGAGGTTCAGAGTCAGACTGAATTGGGCTTAAATCCAAGCTCAGCATTTGGCTCCTTATTTTCCTTATCTGTAAAGTGGATCTTCTACTCTTTCCTTGTAAGGTTGTTGAAAATCAGATTGTTTTTAAAAAACTATGGCACATCTTTGTGCCTTGCATAAGCACCAGCAACAAAAGCAACAATAAATAAACTGTCTTCATCAAAATTTAAAACATTTGTGCTTCAAAAGCTACTATAAAGAAAGTGAAAAGACAACCCACAAATGGGAGAAAATTCCTGCATATCATGTATCTGATAAGGGATGAGTGTCCAAAATATATAAAGAATTTTAAAATTAGCAATGAAAAGACAACCCAATCCAAAGAATGGGTCAATGCTCTGAACAGACATTTCTTATTTCATTTCTTCATAGGAAATAAACACGTGACCACTAAGCACACGCAAAAATGCTCAACACCATTAGCTATAGAGGAAATGCAAGTGAAAGCCACAATGAGATGCCTCTTTACACCTACTAGCGTGGCATAATAAGAAACATAGACAAAAACCAGTGCTAGTGAGGATGTGGAGAAATTGGGAACCACACCCATGGCTGATGGGAATGCAAACTGCTGCAGATAGTTGAAGCAGTTTGGCAGTCTACTCCAAAGTATGTACAAGAATGTTCATGGTGGGTATTATCCATAATAGCCCCCCAAATGAAAGCACCCAAATGTTCATTAATGAATGAATAACCAAAATGTGATATATCCATAGGAAGGAATATTATTCAACTATGAAAAGGAAAGAAGAGCTGATATATGCGTGAACCTTGAAAACATTGTGCTCAACAAAAGAAATCAGGACATATATTGCATAATTCATTTACATGAAATGTCCAAAATAGGCAAACCCATGCTAGAAAGCAGATTAGTGATTGCAGGGAATGGGGGAGAGAGGATTGGGGAGGGAGTGCTAACAGTTACAGGATTTCCTTCTACGACAATAAAGTGTTCTAAAATTAGATAGTGGTGGTTGACTAATTTCACGAACATACTAAAACCAATGAATTGTTCACTTTAAGAGGTGAAGATTGGGCCTTCCTGATGGTGCAAGGGGTGAAGCAGCGCACTATGAAGCAGTCTGCAGCCTCTGTAGCACAAGTTCGATCCTTGGCCAACCAGGGAGCAACCCACATGGCATAGCAGACCTCTCCTGGCTCGCCCGTTGCTCCCCTCAGCTGTGTACTTTGGTCAATCTGCCTGTTCTGTTCCCCACTCTGTCTCTGGTGAATCCTCTCACCCACCCCCCTCATCTCTGGCCTGTACCCCAGCTCTTGTATGCATAAACAGATAAATCTTTAAAAAAAAAAAGAGGTGAAGATTAGCTATGTATGGTGTATCTTAATAAAATAGTTATAAGAGGGGAAAAAGCATATGGTACTGAGATGGACACACACTGACCTAGATGTTATTGTTATTGCTGAGACTAAGTTCCTGTTTTCTAGGAACTCTCCGTCTAGTGGCAAATTCAGATTTGTAAAATAAATGACTAGAATTCTACATAGTTAGTTCTACTTGGAACATAAAAAGGGGAAAACTAATCCTGCCTGCTAAACTGGAAAAAACTTAAGACAAAAAAATTATAATCATCATCATCACCACCACCAGAACCTCCATTTGCTGAGCACCTACTAAATGCCAGACACAGAGTTTAAGTGTTCTCTGTGTTTTAGCTCTTAATTCTCACAACAAACCTAAGAGGAAATAAGAATTATCAATCCCATTTCACAGATTGGAAAGGACAAAACCAGGATTTAAACCCAAGTAGTCTCACCCCAGAGCCTGTACTGTTTTCAGTTTGCCAGGAGTAACAAGAAGACAGAATATTTATGCAGAGGGGATTGTCCATTCAAAGAGAAAGAGAGACAAGAAAGGAGAATCAGTTTGGAGCCAGATGCTGAACGTCTTAAAGGCAGGAGTATGGCCTTGGTCCTGTGGGTGCTGGGTCCATGGCGGTGAGAGGCGACCAAACAGAACTCTATGGAAGTCCACAGAAGGACTCAATGGAAACCACAATGTTGAATGAGACAAGGGGTCTTCCTCAAGGACACTATAATAGCCTATTAGAAGTGAAGGGAAGACACACAATGACCCAGCCAGCTACTTGCACTGGGGCAAAGGCCCCTGTACTCAAATGAAATCGAGTGAGGAGCACCGATAGTACCTAAAAGAGGGAAGTGATGGTCTGGCTGAGAGGCAGAGTCTCCTGTGCAGCATCCTGCCCTTCTCCCAGGTAGCCCCTGAAGCAGCTTCCCAAGGCCAGAGTTCAAGTTCACTCAGGGGTGGGGGGGGGCACCCCATCAAGTCAACAGGGGAGGAGACTTGCACACATACCTCACTGCTCAAATGCAGAGGCATGCAGAAACTTTCCTCTGCTCGGGATCAAACCTTATCTTTAAAAAATGCATTCTCTTCCCCTAGCAAATATTCCATCATCTAGTTATCACTCATTTGGGGCCGCAAGGGTCCCAAAGGGAAAGTGCAAACGAGCATATCAGAAGCTCCCACACCACAATCAGTGTGGCTTACGGCTGGAACCTTCCAGGGAGTTTTGTGGAAATCCAGTTAAGGGAAATGAAGTCATCGCTGAGATACTACTCACTCCAGAGAGACCTCGGGGAGCTGGCGAGCAAGCTCCCTTGCTTCCTTCTGGTTGGAGCCCACCAGAGAGAACTAACTCCCCCAAGTGCAGCTCTGTTCCTTATCTCACACCCCAAACAGCTTGTCTGGCTCGGACATAGCTAGACCATGACGGGCATTTCAAAGCAAGATCCAAACCCACACTTGTGAGGTTGCCTTGGGGTTAAGTCTGAATTCACTGAATTTCTTTGCAGTTAGTGCATCTTTTCCTGTTTGCTGAGTTCTGTCACTCCAGGGCCAGGGAAGGAGTGGGGGTTGAGAGGATGGGGGGGTGAAGGGCAGGACAGGAAGGCAGGGAACCCTCCTGCATCCTTCCATCCACTAGGCCTGACAATGAACTATTCGCAAGGCCAGGCAGGGGATGCCTTTTCCATCAGCTGGGGGCTGCTGTGCATTTTTCTTGCGAACAGTAGCTGGTGTAGTGTTTCTGACCGTCCCAGCTAAACCTGAAATCCTGTTGGCAAAAGCTCAGTTTTCCCACCACCCTGGGTCCCGGCACATACTTGGGGACTGAAATTTCAGAGACGCCAGTCATACCATAATCTAAAGTCAAAGCAAATACCAACAGGCCTAATTATATAAAGGGAGAAAATTTGGTGCAGATGTTATCAAGACAGTAGAGAAGGGTTGTTGGCAGAGGCCAGGCCAGTTCCTCTCGGAACACACTTGTTATGATTAACATGGGAACTCGGAGTTCTGACAAAAGGCCGAAAACCACGACTGCTACATGCCTGGGCAGAGGAGCTGGAGAGAAGCGGCTCCCCGGCATGCCCGCAGTGGATCTCTGGACACTGGGCGTGGTGCAAACAGACCTCAGATGCAAAGGATTCTGATAAACTCAACAAAGGAGTCCTCCTTTTCCCAGACCCATCCGGACTATCATCGGTCAGGACTTGTTTCTAAGGTAAACTTTTAATTAAAACGCAGCCCTGAGGCCATCTTGAAACCCCAAATGAGACTCTAGCTTCTCCTAAGCGCTCTGTCCTTAGTGCCTCAGTGAAGCTGTGAGTGTTATAACAATCTACATAAGATTCCCAGGTCAACAGGAGTGCTTCTCCAAAGCTGTCCCCCATCCTCTGCTTTCTGGGATACTCAGAGCCCAGTATGTGGCACACAGGATGCCTCAATAACCAGTGGATGGATGAATGAACTTCCTGAACCCTTGCAGCCCACCCAGTTCTGGCTCTCAGCTTTTAAGAGGGATGTTCAGTTTATGGCACAGGGTTTATGTCTGCAGATTCCCACCCAAGCTGGGGAGCTGGGGTCTGCCAAGGCCACCAGCGTCACGGATGTCAGCAGATCTGTGTGCTCAGGCGACACAAATTTATTATCCAGTGGGGACGGGACAGATCCAACATCAGCAGGAAGTCCATTGTATAGATAAGCTTGGCAGTACTTAGCCTCCATGATCTCAGAGAGGAGAGACAAACACCACATGGAAAAATCAGCCCTTTATTTATCAAAGGGTGGGACGAGGGGCCAGGGGACTCACAGTCAGGGCACAGGACTGGGGCAGCCCCAGCTCACCCAAGACCCCTGTGCCATCCCAGAGGAGCCCCACAGGCATGCTCACTTCTTGATGACATGGTGGAGCTCCACCCCACGAGTGTGTGTGCTGCCCTGCACCAAGAAACCCAAAGGGAGTCCCCAGAGAGAGCTTCAGAGGGGACCAGGGCTAAGCCAGGGGTCAGCAGTTTGCAGGCCTGATTTCCATTTCTGAGTTTCCTTGGGAGCTCTGTGTTGCAGATACGCCAGCGAGATGGGGCGCAGAAAGGCTGCACTTGGAGGCTGCAGGCTGAATGGAGTCTGCCCTTCACCATCTTGTTTTGCTGGACTATGTGCCTCTTTGCAAAGGATGGTGAGAGCATCTAAACGGTATCTTGCCCAGCACTTTTACTTGCCAGTCTTTGCTATTAACTTTATGTATTTTACTCTCCCAACTGCCCACTGAAGTAAACTTTATCATCATCTCCACTTTATAACAAGACTGAGACAGAGAAATGAAGCAAACTGTTCCACTGCTTATTTTCTCCACGTTTGAACCAAGAAACAAAGGAAAAGAAGGCAAGAAATTTCTCTAAGATTGGTCACATAGGCGTAAGTGGTCAAATTTGGATCTGAGCCCAATTCTCTGGGTCCAAGCCTGCACTCTGAACTGCTTGTCTGGCAGGAAAGCCTGACCTCAGAGTGTGTTCAGGATCAGAGGGGTGACGCTTCACTCCTTCCTTCCACCGAGCGCACCGCGGCCTCCTGAGGAAGCTGGGATTCAGGCTGAGTGCACAGACCCCGTACAGCAGGCCCAGCATGTCCTCATTCACAGTTCATGTGCTTCCCTAGGGGAGAAGTTTACAGCCAGATGGAACTAGAACTAGAGCCCAGCCTGTACAAGTCCTGGGAAGCCACTCTAGCAGGGGCCACTCCAGCAGGAGTTTGGGCACCGACAGTGCAAGCCTTCCCTGGTGCCTCTGTAGAGCGGTGGCCCTGGCAGAGTGCCAGCGAGGCCATGCCAGTGAGGTTAGATGTGGTGCAGCCTCTGCATTGGCAGCAGTGCTGCAGGCTTGTGGACCCACAGGCCAGTCCAGGGTTGGTCTTAAATCAACTACTTATTTGAACCCAGGCAGGAAGGGCCTGTTATTGGGTGACCATGAGTGAAAACAGCTTGCTTCAAGAATCGCAGGCTTGAGAGTTTTTAAATCCAAGGTGCTACCCACATGCTAGTAAGAGGGTTTTGCACCAGCCACCTAGGCATGGAGCCACAGAGTAGTCTCTGAGAAGGGGGTCAGACTGTTTATGGGGACCTCAAGGTCCCTCTGGGCCATGAGCTAAATTTCATCTAATCTGATAAGACCCTGCCCAGGCCTGACACTCTCCTGTGGGTCAGCCACACCCACTTATTCCTGAATAACAGCCATACACTCAGAAATTTGCAAAAAGGAAATGGAAAGAGATATCCTGTTCTCCTTTCCTCCTTTCAAAAACATAACACAAATGCCTCCAACAAACATTTCATTCCTCTCTGTCCCCTCCCAGTTGGAGCTCTCTTCTTAGGACTAGCTGTAACCAGTGACCACAGGGTCTGGCCTGTGGAGGACAGTTGCATTTGCAAACATTCTGCCCCTTGGCCTCATAGGGATGGTCATACGGGCTCCTGGTTTGGAGGTTATAAGTACAGTCACCGCTGCCCCTTAGTGCTCTGTAGTTCAGGCATCTTCCCAAATAAGGTACGAGATCCCTGCAGCCAGAATTGGCCCCAGCCCAGCTTCCTGCCAGCTGGGAGGACAGTAGCTGATGAGGCCAGGACACATTTCAGGCTGCAAAATGCTCTATCAATAGTGTAAACTCCATCCCACCCAATAGTGCCAGTACATCCCCTATTAGGAAGGGCAATACTCAGAAGAGCAATAATAATATTCAGAAGAGCCATAGTCAAAACCAGAGCCACACACCACTGCCTGCTTCTAACATGCAAGGACTTATAAGCACTGCAGAAGAAGTGCATCTTGTTTCATTCCTATAAAAACCCTCAATTAGGCATGTGCGTTGCTATTGGTCATGGAATAAGGATGAGAGCCTAACTTCTGATTCCAGAACTTCTGAAATCACCACCTTACATTCGTTCTTCTAGGTCTCGTTGGCATGTGTGATGAGGTGGAGTATGAACATGCTTTCTCCTTACTGAAGATAAGTAAGAGCCAGTGAGGTCCCTCCATGGGATTGTACAAGATGCAAGGGAAGATTCGTGTTCCCAAATCTCAGAAACTGTAGAAATCTATGGAAGGAATAGATTGGTGACTTTGGTCCAGAAAATGGCCTGTAAGCAGAGAACTAAGGCTGAGAAGCTGGACATGGAAGACATGGCAGGCCACTGGGGTACAGGGGGTTGGAGGGCGTGGGGAACCCAACAGAGCGGAAGTGAGCATGTTGCCAAGGAATGGCAGGGAAGGCGCAACCAGGCAGCAGAGGAGGAGGGAGCCAGATGGTGGACAGTCTGGGAAGTCAGACCAAAGAGTTTGCATGTTCGCCCCTTTCAGCTTTTTCATGGGTGTGGAGGAGAATGAAAGCACAAGTCTAGGACAGCTGGTTCCAGAGCAATATAAGAAGGTAAGAAGCGAGAACGGGGAACTAGTCGGGGAGAACCCGCCGTGACAGCATTTGAAAGGGTCCTGAATCTTGACTCTCCTCCCTCCACACTGACAAATGCTCAGGCACCTTTGCCCTTTCCTGGGTCTAGCCTGGAAATGCCTGGGGCTTAGTCTCATGTCTCTTCCATTGTTCTTGACCTTTATTTTATATCATCTGCTTCCATGTCTTTAAATCGCTTTATATAACTAGAATTACTGACCCTCTTACCCCCAAACCCCACTTCAAAGACCAATTGCAACCCCAGTTCTTATAGACTGGCTATAAATCCACTTTCCCTGACGTCCTTCTCAGGTGTGACTAATTTGCTAGAGCAACTGACAGGACTCAGAGACAAACATTTTACTTAGTAGATTACTGGTTTATTCCAAAGGATAGAACTCAGGAACTGCCAGGTGAAAAGCAGCACAGGGCAAGGTATAGGGAAAGTGCTCTGGGCTTCCATGTTCTCCAAGCATGCTAGTCCCCCCAAGTCTCCATTTCACCAGCCCAGAACCTCTCCAAACCTGGCCTTTGTTTTTTGTTTTTGTTTTTTTTTTTTTTAAGATTTATTTATTTATGCATACAAGAGCTGGGGCACAGGCCAGAGATGGGGGGATGAGAGATGCGGGGGGGTGAGAGATGCGGGGGGTGAGAGGATTCATCAGAAGCAGAGCAGGGAACAGAACAGGCAGACTGACTTAAATACACTGCTGAGAGGAGCAGCGGGTGAGTCAGGAGAGGTCTGCTGCACCATGTGGGTTGCTTCCTGGCCGGCCAGGCATCGAACTCGTGCTACAAAGGCTGCAGATTGCTTCATAGTGTGGTGCTTAACCCCTTGCGCCACCAGGGAGGCCCGCCTTTGGGGTTTTAATGGTAGCTTTGTGACACAAACCTGATTGATGAACTCATTGCTCACTGGTGACCGATTCAACTTCCAGCCCTTTTTTTCCATCCTGGGGGATCTGCAGTGGCACTGAGAGTTTCAAACCTCTAATCAAGAGGTTGGTTCTCCTGGCAACCAGCCCCCATCCTTAGGTTTGGCCAAAGCCAACTCATTAACATAATAAAAGATGCCCTTTTTTGCTCTCATAGCAAATTCCAAGGGTTTTAGGAGCTCTGCATAAGAAATGGGGATAAAGACCAAATATATATTACTTATTAGATCATAAATATCTCCATGCTGATGATGCTCAAAATTATCCCCAATCCTGAAACTACCAGGCTCTTATAACCAACTGCCCACTGACAATCCCATTTGCTCTATTAGCATCTCACTGGTCACATAACCAAATGTTTGAACTATGGGTTCTTCTCCCAGTCACTGCCATCAAGGTAAATGCATGTCCACGCTTCCCTTTTCCAGTTACCTGGACCGATTATGTGGAATCAACCTGCACTGCTTTCTTCTCACCTCACAGCCAATCTACCCAAACAGAATATATCCAGAGATCCATCCAGTTTTCACCTAATCTATGCTGTCACCTTGATCCAAGCCACCATCATCCCTCTCCTACCCCAGCTTCTACCCTGTCCCCTTACAGACCATTCTCCCCCACAGCTCACATAGCATGCAGAGCTTAAGTCAGATCTTATCACAAGCTGAAGACCCTCCAGGCACTTGCCCTCCTAATTCCCTTCTGTCTCAGCAACTGACACTCTCTCCAACCACTCCCTGCACCCCAGTCATAATGCTTTACGACTAAACACACACAAGGCATTTTTCACTTGCTTTGTCCTCTGCCTGGAACATTTTTCCCCTTTGGGGAAAAAGCACAAATACACACACACATTTTCTATACAAAATGTATAAAAAGATTCTAACACAAAAGGAAAAAGAAGATTCTGTTGCTGAAGAGTCTTCTAGACAGCTAGAAAGGCCTAGCTTTATTATTTTCTTTCATATTAACATCTAACTTTCCAAACAGTATTTTACATGTTTATAAATATTTCTAGCATCTACTTGGGTATTTTTTCATTTGTGTGTGTGTGTGTGTGTGTGTTTCTGTTTACAATCTAGTAGCTTAACAGTATTTTGGGGTAGCATTTTCTTATAAATGTTTTCAAACATATAAAAAAGTTGAATGAATTTTACTGAGCATCCAAAAACTTACCACTTGCATTTTGTAATTAGATGTTATCTTCTTGCTTTTTCATACATCCATCTCTCAACCCGTTCATCAGTTTACCTTTTTTGGGGAGGCATTTCAACTAAATTACAGAATCAGTACCTTTCCTCCCAAATACTTCAGACTGCATATCATTTGCTTGAGTTCAATATTTGTTCAAGTTCTTTCTTTTTTCAAGGTAAAACTTATATGCATGAGTTGGCATATCCTAGTCATTCCATTTGGCATGACAAATTACAATGTATTTACTTCTTTTAGCATCATTTCCTCCCCCATCAATGGTCTTCCTTCCTGTGGACCTGTGAATTCTCATCTCCTGGACTCTGGGGTTGGCATTTTTGTGACAGAGGGTCATCAGCACGGAGCTTCTCATCCAGGGGAGCCCCTGAGTCCAACCAGTCAGGTGTCTGCCTCCTTCTCCTCCCTTAGGAAAGCAGAAGTCCTTTCCAAGACCTCTAAAAAAGGGCGTGGAGGAATCTCACATTCCTTTAGGAGAAACAGGGGAAAAATCCTTTTGGGGAGATGGTACTGAGTCTAAATATAATTAAATCTTAAAAATCTCAGGGCAGTTTTAATCTATGTGTGTATGTTAGGGGGTGGGGGGAAGGAGTAGTACTGAGATAAACAATCCATCATCCAGAAATAGACTAGTTTATTTTTATAACTTTGTATCTTAGTTTTAGTTGCTTAGTTTAGTAAGGCTTTCATAATGCCAGCGAGCTCAGTCATGCAGGAGTCCCCACATTGCAATTATAATAGCCACCTCTCTGGTCCTTCCTTCACAACTCATGCCCACAGGCCTAGCTAAAGTAGTTAGAATTCAAACCCAGGTCTCTGGCTGCAAAACCCACATCTCTAACCAGTAGGCCAGAAGTCTGATGGGCTCCCCTTTGCTCTTGCTTCCTAGGACGCCCGGCCCCCAGGTCTGTGCACAGAGGCTCCTTCTCACCAATCAGGTCTCTCAGGACAAACGTCACACTCCTTGGAGGTACCTTCTTCCCACTCCATTTACTCTACCATATTCCCATGTCTATTTTCTGCAAAGTGCTTATCACAACCCTGAATCTCATTCTTATTTGTTAACTGAGTATCTCTATCTCCAGAATACAAGCTCCATCAAAGTGGGGCCTTGCCTCCTTTATCCATGCTCTATTGCCAGAAGCCAAAATAATCTCTTACCCATATGAGATGCCAGGAAATATTTGCCAATTGAATAAATCAAATCATATCTTTGTCTCAAATCAGGGCATATGATGCTAACTAAAAGAGCATAGTCGATTGAGACTTTACACATAGTATCTTAAATGAGGCAGAAATTAACTGAAGTTAAGGTCCAGCAGCTCAGACACTGATCTGGTAAGAAACAGAGGCAAGTTTCAAACCCAGCTCTGTCTAACTCTGGGCCCCACGCTAATCATTACCACACATGTTTAATTTTGCTGGGATTATATCAATTTAGTGTGAACACAGATAATCTGTGGCTGATTAGAAATGCTGATGGTCAATGACACAATTCTTTTCAAATCATAGGTTTGAGGGAGAAAGAAAGGAGTCAAAGTGGTCTAAAGGTGGGATTTTCTCATTTTACCTGAACTAGCAAAGCTCCAACTTTAGATGTCATAAAGCCAGTTAGAGGGAACAGCAAATCCAAAATTTCACAAAGGAAAATTCATTTGGCCAGTTGCTCCTTGATCCATCTGGGGGTGGGGTGCATGCCATGACCCCCCAAAAGGATCCACTGTATAGGAAAGCCCTGGAGTCTGAGCTAGATCACCAGGTCAAGAGACAAACCCCAATGTGTTTACTGATTGCCTTTGTCTTCCCCAGTAAGGGAGCTTTATGCCTTCACAGATAACAAGAGAAGGCAGAATTCCTTCCAGAACCTCACACACATCTTCCAAGCCAGGAGCCCATTCTCACAATGCAAGGTAGTTTTGACTCTACTTGCAGCTAATGCAAAATTAGTGAACAAACTTGTGAGGAAGCTCTTGATAACTTTCCAATGGGTCACCTTACTCTATAAAGTGGTTTGTAATTAAAATGTTTTCAGAACAGTGAACAGATCACAGTGTCTAGACACAGGGAGACTCCAATCCTACACCATCCTGCCCACCCCTGATTACAGCATGATAGATGTCTACACGCTGCCAAAGAACACGTTATGTCTTCTTTATCAGAGCATCTTTAAGGGCACATTTCTGGAAAGCTTTTCTTCACTGCCTGCTGGAAGCTGCTTGGAGATTTTTTCTGCCACCAAGAGGAAGGCATGCCTGGGCACCCGGAGCACCTGCTCTCTGGAGGCAGGCCTGGGCCAGCAGAGTGGCTGGCTGAGGAAGTCCACATATGGAAGGCATGACTTCCGTCCAGCATACAGCTGCATGGCACAGGGCTGTGACGCTGCAGTGGGAGAGTTCCTGCTACCACCAGGGGAACGAATTGCTTCCTTAGCGTAAATACCAGGTGGACAATGGGGTGATGAGGTAGGTGAGGACATGGCTTAAGCTCTGCTGAATTGAAAAAGGAAAATGCAGCTTTTGAAAACTACCGCCCTAGCTCCCTGTAGGACCTGATCCTGCCCATGAACCCAGTAGAGGACACCATCATTTGCCGAGAAAATACTCAAGGAACACCTTTTTTTCTAGGCATCATGTTGGATGATAAGGAAATAGAGATGGACAGGTTGCATTTTCTGCCCACAGCTACTCCCACTTTATGGGAAAAAAGACACTGAAGGATCCTGAGCAAGATGGAGCTCCCCAGTCACACACCGAGAGGGAGCGGGCAAGAGCAGAGACAGGGACCCGGAAGGAAGCGCACCCAGGCTGGATGGAGAGCGCCCACTACATAGATGTGGAAAGGGACGTCAAGGAGACACACTCCACAAATGTTAAGAGATTACACATTTGGGCGAAGGAGTTTAGATGGAGGAAGTGAGACTGACTCAGATTTTCAGAGTGGGAGGGTGGGACCACTCTGCACTGAGATGAAAGTCAGGAAGAATAAATTTAGTGCGTGGGAGAGGAAGACTTAGATGATGAATTTCGTTTTCAATTTGCTGAGTGTCAGATACTCATAGAAAGTCCAGAAGGCATGTACGGGTCCCAACAGCTGATTCAGAGAGCCCACAGAGGAAGAGGAACAGATGTTTAATTATAACAGTCACCTCCATTTAGTGGAGGCCCATTCTATCAGGCAGACACATGTCAGTCTCATTCCATCCTCATGAGAGATCTATAAAATACACATGATTGCAGCCATGTTACAGATGAAGAAATGGAACCTCTGACATATCAAGTAACCTGCCTTCCAACTTTAGAGTCACTGAGTATAAGAGACTAGATTATTCAAAATGAGAGAGAATCAGTGTTGCTAATAGAACAGGTTTCTCAGCTCTGGTCCTCCAGACGGGAGTACTGAACAGGATCATTGTTGTAGGGGCTGCCCTGTGACTTGCAGGTTGCTTGACAGCACCCCTGGCCTTTCATAATCAGATGACAGTAGCACCCATCTCTCCTCTGAGCACAACAATTGATAATGTCCTTAAATATTGCTGAATGTTCAGGGTGGCAAAACCACCACCAGTTAACAACCACTGTAATGGAAATAGAATGGGAGCCACGCTTGTAATTAAAAAATTTCTAGTAGCCACATTTTGGAGGGAGAAAATAAAAAAAGGTAAATTAATTTAAAAAACATTTTATTATTGGGTTTCCCTGGTAGCACAGGAGTTAAAGACATAGCACTATCAAGCAATCACCAGCCATTGCAGCATGAGT
The DNA here is from genome assembly GCF_964194135.1 of Talpa europaea. Classification (NCBI taxonomy): domain Eukaryota; kingdom Metazoa; phylum Chordata; class Mammalia; order Eulipotyphla; family Talpidae; genus Talpa; species Talpa europaea. The sequence goes on along the minus strand of NC_140073.1, from coordinate 35,671,190 downwards.
TCGATCCCCAGCCAGGGAGCTAACCTACATGGTGCAGCAGACCTTTCCTCTCTTGTCTGCTGCTCCCCTCAGCAGTGTATTTCAGTAGATCTGCCTGGTCTGCTCCCCACTCTGTCTCTGATGAATCCTCTCCCCCCTGCACCTCTGGCCTGTACCCCAGTTCTTATATGCATAAATAAATCTTTAAAAAAATTTATTTAATATCCAACATATTACCACTTCAGCAGGTTACCAATATAAAAAGCAGGAAGGAGATAGTGTATAACCTTTTTTCATACTTAAGCCGTCCATAGCAGGTGCGTTCTGCACGTACAGCACATCTCAATTTGCACTTTTCAATGTCAAGTGCCTTTGCCATGTGGCTCATGGCTCCTGCACAGGACAGCACAGATTGATGGAGCTCACCAGGTTTTATAAGTGGATGGAGACAGGAACAAAAGGCAGTTCTGAACAATGGTCAGGAGGTGTAGTAGACAATGTGTCTACAAGGGCAATTCAAGCTTTCTCTTTCCCCTCTGAGAACTGTCCTCCCACCACCAACCCACCACCCCGAGGGGTGAGGCCGTGAAGCGATGAAAGGCACCTGGAAGGAGAAGTGGAGAGGACACCAGGGCCCAGGGGAGGAGGCCCTGGCAAGCCCAGCCTCTCCAACAATGGGGAGCTGCTGAGGCTTTCAGGGAGGCCGCCACCCGGCTCTGGCTCTGGGGACAGAGGCATTGAGACTAGGAACAAGACAGACAGCTCATCCCCATCTGGGAAACACCCAGACAGTCACCTCTACCAGCGGCTGCTGACACCAGGCCCATACCAGCTCAAGAAACTGCTGAAACAAAGACCTCAAAACCACAGCATTTGAGTCAATCTTGAGTCAGATCCAGAAAAAATCTAGGCCCTTGCCTGAGACCATTCAGCAAGGATCGACACATCTCTGGGGCCATTCAAATGGGGGGCCAGGGGCTTGCTGCTGTCTGGACTCCATTGATCCCCTCCTTTGGCCACTACAGCCCTGGCCTGGCAGGGAGTGTCACTCTCCTCAGCACAGATGGAGACACAGCTCCACCACAGAGGGGCGGGTGCGCCCTAACTCTCAAAGGGAAAAAAAGTCACTGAAACACATAATTCCAGATGAAAACTCAGAGATGATCCCTCCGCCCACCTTGAATATGAAACCGGTAAATTAATTAATGTTTTACATAAGGGACAAGAAACAAAAAACCCTTTACAATTAAAAACCAAACAGCTCATGGGATTGAAGAGAAGAAGGAAGATTCAGGAAGGACAAGTGGAGCAGGCAGAGGACAGAGGAGGACCAACAGAAAGGAAAGAGGGGGCAGACAGACCCCACAGTGGGCAGAGAGCAAAATGGACCAGCGGGAGCTGATGGAGGCAGGAGGAGCGGGGTTCGGGTTCTGGGGAAGAGACAAAGTCGGCCACTGAGTCGGGTTCTCTCAGAACCCCTGTGGAGAAACTCAGCAGCATTCAGAGCGGCTGGTGGGCCAGGGACCCGTCAGATCTCCTTGAGAAGCAGGCCTAAGAGGGCAGCATGGTACACAGTGCCCACAAGCCCTAGGGCCTTAGTGTCTTCTGCCCCTTGTCAGAAAGAGGCAAATCCCAGTGCTCACACAGTATTTCATGCTCCAGAAGAGCCCCTCCCTTTCGCTGATGTTCAGGGTTCCGGGTACCTGCAGTGGGCACCTCTAACTGCCCAGCACTTTCAAGGGCAACTCAGCCCCTACTCTTCACCCTTCCACTAGGCACCTGAGCTTGCGAGGGGAATATGTCCTTGTACCATCTCCCCTAATAGTGGAACAGGAGCCCCCAGCTCCTGGTTCTACGGGAGCTGCCATCCTCACTCTGCATGTGGGCAAACTGAGGCCCAGAGACCAAAAGCCAATCTGTGTTCTTCCACTACAGAGGAGACAGGAGGAAACGTAGGTGTGTTGTATGTGCACTTAATGTAATAATCTTTTTTTAAAATGTTGTGGACATATTATTTTTTAAAGATTTATTTATGCATACAAGAGCTGGGGTACAGGCCAGAGATGCAGGGGCAGGGGTGGCGAAAGGATCCACCAGACAGAGCGGGGAACAGAACAGGCAGATTAACTGAAGTACCCTGCTGAGGGGAGCAGCGGGCGAGACAGGAGAGGTCTGCCTCGCCATGCAGGTTGCTCCCTGGCTGGCCAGGGATTGAACTCAAGCTGCAGAGGCCGTGGACTGCTTCATGGTGCGGTACTTAACCCCTTGTGCCACCAGGGAGGCCTTAATACAATAATCTTAAAGAAAAGGTTACCTATAGTATGAGTGCACACACACAGTGTATATGAAAAGGGATTTACGAATGATATAGCTTTTTTATTTTTACAAATGATAGTATTAAATTTACTCTTCATACAGAGAACACATTGTTCTTTAGACAAGCTTATGAATCTAATTTCAAAGGGACTAAAGCCCACTTACAGAGTTCCTTCTATGATATTCAACTAAGCCAAAAAACAAAAAATAAACAAAATAAAACAGCCTGTCTAACCTCCGCTTCATCCCTGCATAGGCAAGGTCTTGTTTGTTTTTTAAAACCCACTTCTTAATCACTGAGAGCTCTCCACTGCTTCCCACAGTTTTCAGCAAAAGCGTAGGCCCCAGTTCCTCACATAAGGGAGAGCTTCCCCTTGCAGCTGGCTCCAAGGCTTCCATCTCCCTCCTAAGTTGGGAGCACAGGAAACTCCTACCAGCTCCAGGAACTGGGGCCCCATCCAGAGCAACTGGACCCATCTTCTAGTTCCAGAACTCCTTTGTGAAGCACCCACAATGTGCCTGGGAGGTATCTGGTATACAGTGAAGGCGGCATAGAATTTCAGTCTTTGGTGGCATTTTGAAAACGTGATTGCAGGCAGGGTTGGAGTTTGATTTGAAGCAGTTGAAGAAACCATGCCAGGGTAGAAGGGGTTACCCTGGCTTTCTCCAGGCCTCCAGAGTTCCTAGCGTTTCTCCTGTTGCCAACCCTGCATGTGAGCACGGATGTTTGGCTGGGAAAGCTGAGTTGCGCAATGCAAAGAACATGGAGACCCGGAGCAGGACTGGGAACTAAGAACTGCAGTGCTAATCCACTCGGGATCCTGCTCTTATCCAGCCTCAGCCTCCTCATCCATGAAATGGGACCAGTAACATCTACATTCACGGGGGTTGCTAGATTCCCGCCCCGGCTGACACAGCAGCGTGGCTCATGGATGGCGGGACTGTCATCTGGACTGAAAGAAATAACGAGGCTTAGGACAAGAGGGATGGGCCTGTCCATTTCTCTCGGAACCTGAAGAATATAGAATAGTTCTGTGTGGTCCCCTCCAACACCGAGCAACAGGAATGGTGTTTCCTCCAGCTGCGGCCACTTATTGAGAGCTGGCTGCTCTGCCTGCAGCACTTGGAACACTGCCATCATGACCCTAAATATATGTGTCTGTTGAATGAGAACTAATCATTGCTCTAAGCCCTTTATGAACACTTCCTGGAGGCAGGGTGAGCCCTGGGGAGGCACGCAAGGGGCCCTTCTTTTGGCCACCAGCCTCTTTATAACTTTCTAGGCCATGTGAAACCTTACTTCCTCTCCCCCCTACCCCCTCCACTCCTGCTGGCTAAACTAAGGCAGAGAGAGTCAGAAGATCCAGCTAACTGGAGGGATCCTAGGCAACTGCAATTCAGAACTGTAGCACCAAGTGTGGGTAAGTCACCCCTGTTGTTATTAACCACCCAGTGAAACTCCACCCAACATATCCTGCCCACAGATTGAGGTGTGGGATCCTTGTAGTCATTCCCCCGAGCTCATTTTTGTATCAGAGAATATATGGAAAGCCCGGATGATCTTAGTCTAATACGATGTCTGAAACCTATTTATGAAATCTTGTGGAGCCTAGATAATCTCATAACAAAGCCCAAGTGTCAGATCGTCTCTCGGACAGACTACAGGATAGGATGCTCAGGAGTTAGCTGTCCCTTGGAGAGACTAGAGACTTCCCCTCCCCTCCGTAGACCTCTTGTTATCAGCTAGTATTTCAGAGGCCAGTGAACAGTGGCTCTGCAGTCTCGATGGGCAGTGTGCCCAGTGGGTAGGGCCTGTGGTAGAGCCCTCCCCTGGGACACAGGCCCCTGAACTTAACCACGAGCAGAAAGGTGAACCAGGAGCAGCTCACAAGGCAGGGAGACAGCCTAGGGATAAAGAACCCCATTATTCAGAACTATAAGAACCCCACTCTCTTACTCTGATCAATAGTAATACTGACCAAGAGTCAGGCACTATTAAGTGCTAATTTATTCAAGTCCTACAATCATCCCCATGTCACAATTGAGGAAACTGGGCAGAGAAGTTTAATATGTCAAAGGCCACATCGCTATCATTGAGATAAGTGAGATACAACCACAAGTTGGCCTGACCTCAAAGGCCATGCTTTCAGGCATCATACCCACACTCCATCTCACTTCTTGGCATGAAAAAGTGAGCACCTTGAGGGCAGTGAGCCCTTGACATACCTACCACTCCTACATCCTAGGGCAAGATGTCCCTCTCACCTCCCCAGGCCCCAGTCAACGTCCCATCGGTGATACTGAAGACATAAGATACACCACCAATCCCTCTTGGCTCGGCTCAGCTCAGTCTCAGAACAATTTACTCCCACATTCTCAATTTTCTCCCAGATCTACAGGGAGAAGAAGTGGTTAGATTCTGGGCTTGAGCTGGAGTGCAGGCTGCATGTTGGGGCTGGGATAGGGAGAAGGAAATGAAAAATATGGATGATCCTCTGCCCTGACTGTTCTGTACATGGCTGTCTACCCGCTGAGCCTCGAGCAGTCACGTTAACAACAGAGCAGTGATCATCTAGGCAAGCCAAATCTTTTTACCTTCTCTGAAAATGGAGTTGGAATAGAACATGGTTCCAGGGTCCTTGGAACCCTGGAACTTACATTGATTCAGTTAAACTGAAAAACAAGACCACGGTGTATGTTATCTGAACCCAGTGACCACAAAACCGTTTTTGATTGAGAGCTTAATTAAAAAAAAAAAAAGGAGCAGGATATGGTTTCTTGATGGCATGGAGCCACTTCCCCCCATACTTCTAGCTTCCTGTGCTAAGAAGCATTCCGTCACTTTAGCACCTTCTCACCAAGACAATAGGTTACATTTTCCCATCTAAGAACATTGGCTTGAAATAACAGATGGAGAAGCAGGAGTGTGGATGTGGGTCTTCAGAGCCATTGAGGACAATAATTAATGGGTTTCCCAGGTTTGCTATCAGCTATTCCAGACACTATGGTAGGGACTGTTCTTAGAGCATGTTATACCAAAGGCCATTTCACAGGCACTCCAGGGAGCAGGTCAGCCTACGCATTCCCAGCCCATGAGTTCAGCCTGGAGGTGAGCCAGGGAAAGCCAAGGTAGACAGCAGAAAGGCCAGGAAAGGTCTGAGGCCCTCTGATTCTCAGTGCTGATTCAGGAGAGGAGACACTAGCTCTGACCCCAACTGGTTTGGCCTTAATTAAAAGAAAGACACAGAAACACAACATATTTCAGAGAAAGCTTAGTGAGGCCATCTGCTAAAACCTCTCCTAGCACACAAGAGCAGACCCGACACAATGGGGAGGAAGAGAGAAAGGCATTTATGTCTTTGGAATTTCTATGTGCTAGAAAACTGGCAAAAATTATTTTAATATTGCTGGTTTCCAGATGAGAAACTCACAATTCAAGCCACTATAGTAATGGGCCCAGGGTCACTGGAGTAGATACTTGACCAGGGTCCCTCACAGGCTCTTATCAGCATTCTCCACGGCCTGCCCCACACAGGCAGGTCCCAGACTGCCCTTGACTCTAGAGGCCAGCCAGCTCTGCTACATCAGACCAGGGGACCATAAACATTTTATGCCACAGGTTACTTTGGTAGGCTGGTGAAACCGCCAGATACCGTCTCAGACTATAAATGTACAGAACACACATTTAACACATCTAACAATATTTTAGTAATATCGAGTACTTTACATATTTCCAAATAGTAGTAAGTGTAAACCATAGATTGAGATATCTGCAACAACTATAAGGATGAGTGAAAATAGCTTTGGTTACTATTGGTGACAAGGTCATAGGGACTCCTAATGGAAATTTGCTACTGACATTCATGGCTGGGAGAAAAGCTACATTTCAGTTAGATGTTAATAAAAAAAAAGATTTCACCCCCCCCATCCAAATTCATAGAAGATCGATCTCTCTCTCTCTCTCGCTATCTCTCTCTCTCTCTCTCTCTCACACACACACACACACACATGCACGCACGCACACACACACGACAGCAAATACTCATATGAAAAGACGTCAAAGATGTCGACAGAAAATGCAAATTTAAAAAATTTGTTTTAAAGTTGAATTTTAAATCGTTAGACACATCTACTTACTACATGTTGGAATTTCTGAGTCACTGATATTGGAGAGATTGTAAAACAAATTGTTAAAAAATGATTTTAATGGAAACCCTATTGTGAATCTATGTAAATGAAACAAAATAAATTGGATGCTGGTGCTGATATAAAGCTCCAAGGGCTGTCCTTAGCCTCAAATTTCAAACTACAAATTCATCACACAGCTTCATGATATCAGGACATTAACTGAGAACCTCTAATGAACTCAGGATGAAGTTCTCAAATAGTAAATTCATGGATAGGAAGAAATATTACTCACTTCAAATATTTAATTAAGATTTCTTTTGAAAATAAAGAATAGTGCCTGAGTCCACTGCATCCTTCATCCTTTGCATACTTCACAGCCAACACTGAGAGGTGAAGAGATGGGGTGGTTTGGAAGATTTCATATCTTTCCCAGTCACTGTATGCACTGATGTCCTCAAACAAAGGTCAGTCAACTGGACACAAAATTCTGGGACCCTGCTTTTGTATTCTTTCATTTATCCCTGCAAAATTCCTGGGAAGACCTTTATCCCAATTAAGCCTCAGTTTCTCCAGCTATAGAGATGATAACGCCAGCCCTTACTCCCTTCCAGTTACTGTGCCCAATGAGATGTTGGGTGCAAAATTGCTTTGTAAGCAGAAACTTTATACCATCGTGGTGCTTCACTAATTTCTAATGGTACATTGTTCAACATGAGCTGGAGCCCAGAGGGAAAATACATTAGAGGCCCCTCGGCCTCTAATGAGGGGATTGTAAATCAATGCCACAGGCACCTGTGCACGAGCTGGGCAACTGCAGAGAGGTCAGTGATGAGCTCTTTATGGAAAATCTTCCTGCCAAGAAAATATAGAAACAAGGGAAGAGTTTGGGCCTGTGAAAACTCAGGTTTGCAATCCCTTGCAGAAGTTCACAACCCACAACCTCCCCACTCCACTGGCCTCAAGAACCAGGGCTTAGAGGTCATGACTAGTATCTCTCTAGGGAGAAGAGGTTCAGGCGATGGTGACCCGCTATGTGGGAAAGTGGCCAAGCAGAAGAGGCGTGATAATTGCGAAGGTCTTGGCTGACTCAGGGGCACCTAGAATTCTACTGGCACAGTGGGGATGAAGCCAGGTTATAGTGAGTTGGGAATAAGAGAAGGTGAAGCCTTTGTAGCAAGGAAGACAGATCATCTTCGCCAGGAGTTTGGTTGAGAAGGGAGGAAGAAACAGCTAATAGCCATTGGTTTCTGTGGAAGGGGGATGATGGCAGTTTAAAGGGAAGGACCTGAAGAGGTAGAGAGGAAGATGTGGGATGGGAACAACCACTGTTGAAGCTTCCACAGAACAGGAAACTGGCTGGACTTTCATAAAGACTATCCTTGCCATGCAAAGTTGCTCAGCATTAAGCTGTCATAACCAGGTACTGAGAGCGCAACTGGGGTTCTGCTGCTGTCAGTACAGGTGGCCCTGGAGGACAGGGCAGGGCTAGAGTCAGCTCCCCAAAGGTGGACTCAGGGCATTGAGATGGTGTAAGCATGATCATAAAGACAAGTCCCAAGGCCCAGGAAGGGGAAGAGGAGCTTAGCTGACAGATGGGTGGGAAACAGAGGAACTAACTGGACATGAAAATCTGGGTTGGCGGCAGGTTTTGTGAGAGTGGCCCAGTGAGAGAAGCAGGGGCTTTGAGTTCTGGTCAGAGAGGAACATTGTTCATCAGAGTTAGGGGGAGCAGCTGCAGGTGCTGGAAGGGGTTGCAGAGGTGGCGGTGGGAGGTGGAAGTTGCTGGAGCCGCCAAGGGTGAGGGCCTCCAGGAAAGGGTGTTAATGAGGTTGGAGGCTAGAAGCTCTGTGAACACTGGCCAGAGAGTGGAGGAGAGGCAGAGAGCAGCAGGAGTGTGGACAGTGTAGGCCTGTGTGAAGTGAGTTCTGGGAAACAAGTTATGAGTAGGACACCGGTCCATCAGACAGGACACCAGTCCAGAAGGGTCGGGAATGGGGTGTACAGCAGGCACAGGGAGTCAGTGACTTGAGCAGAGATGGACAGGCAGACCTGGGTGTGAAGGATGACTCTGCAGGGGTGGGTCACTGGGCTGCACAGGAGGAGAGTCAAGAGATTTCAGAGACCAGTGACTACAATCTCTTGGGTGAGAGATCACTGCTTCATCAAGTGGGAACAGTGGGAACGAAGAGAGGGGGGTGGATATGAATAAAATCACAAGCTAACAGGACACACCAGTGCATCAGATGTGGGGGCAGAAATGAGATGGGAGTTCAAGGCGACTGAGGGTTTGGAACCTTCAGAAATTGAAGCCACAGAGGAAGAGACACAGGTTGCAGGAAGATGATGAATGTGGTTTAAAGGTAGCTGAGAGGGAACCTGAAGATGTCCCTGAGTTACCGAAAGGGGGTTTTGGGGCTCACGAGGTACAGTGACACAGACATAGAGAGTCAGGTTCAGGGGGGTTGCTAGTTGAGTGCGGCTAAGATTTCCCCTGAGAAAGCACAGCCGGCAGAACCAAAAACCATCTGAGATAAGCCCGCGGAGGACACTATGTATGGACCATGGAAAAGGGCAAAGCATATGAAGATGAATGACCTTAAACAATGGATCAAAAAAATTGCGCCACAAATAGTTTCAAGGAGGAGGAGGTAATTAACAGTTACCAGTTATGTTAAATTCATTTCCCATACAAGCAACCTTCACTACAGCCCTGTGAGACAGTAACTCTGAGTGTCATTAGTCCCATTTTGAACATGAAGAAACAGACTCGAAGAGGCAAAGTCGTACCGCTGAGTAAGCAGTGGAGCACTGCTCAGAGAGAGTTTTTAGAATAAAATCTGAACCTGTTACAAAGGGCCCCATGAAAGGACCTTCAGGGACCTGCCTCCTGCCATCCCACGCCCCAGCCTCACCTCTCACCCCTCCCCTTTGCTCACTCCACTCTGGCCTTCTCTTGGGGGGCTTACTGCTTCTTCCCACAGGCCAAATTTTCCCATCTCAGGGCCTTTGCACTTGCCCTCTCTGACCAACCAGCTCTTTGCTGAGCTGACTGCTCCTCACTGTAGGTGTCAGCCTAGATGTCACCTCCCTGGCATCCTGTCTATAACCAACTCCACTCCGCCAGTTCTCTCTGTCACAATGCTCCATTCACATCCTTCTTAGGATGACAGTGTAAAATTACCATTGTTTGTTTCTGTCCTTTTTTTTGACTAGACAGAAAGCAACACAAATATCAGGGTCTCCTCTTCAGCCTTCTCTCGGTGAAGAGATACAAAATGGGCACGTTGGTAGGAATCACTGAATGAGTGAGTGCATAAGTAAGTGAATGAATACATGCCCTCTTGGGTAGTGATACATGTTATGGGCATTCAGGGTGATCTTCTTCCTTCCAAGAAAATTTTGTATGAGAATGATCAGGTCTGTCCTTTTCTTGACTACAAGTCTGGATTCAGCCTGTCCCTAACTGCTGTCTATGGTGAAAGAGCAGGCAGCTTCTCTAAAACAGGACAGGATGCAATAAATTCCTTAGGCCTGAGGTGACTGTTACAGATGAGACTTTAGCCTTCCTTTGTTTTATTTTTCATCTCAAAGATTTCAAAATTTTTTCCATGAGAAGTTTGATCATGTGAATTTTTGCTCAAAAACCTTGGAGTAAAGGCCAAGTTCTTCCAATGGTTTCATGGCCCACTTGACCCTGGCTAATCTCTTACCATGGGTGCCTGACTCCCTCCAGTCCATCTGCTTCCTCACTTCTTTGAGAACAGACTGAGCACACCCCTATGTCAGCTGTGCCACACCTGCTGCTGTTTCCTTTGTCTAGAATTCTCTTCCCTCTAAGAACATGCTCATGGACGCATTTCAGGCCTCTGCTCAAATGTCACCTTCTATAGAAGGTCCCCCAGCACATCCTGCAGGAAATAGCAGCCCACCTGTGCTCCGGACACCCACATTTCTCTCACCCTGCTTTTGCATCTTTATTCTCTGTTGCACTTATCACCACCCACCAACACACACACACACACGAGCATGCACATACACTCAGGCCACACCTGTTTATTTACAGTAGTCTTTTACTGAGAAGAGTGCAAACTCCAAGAGGGATATTCCATGTACTGCTGCATCCCTGGTGTCTGGCATGTAGCAGACACTCGAAATGATTTTTTGAATGATTTAATAATAGTGAGAAATGAAACTTAGGAAGAACAATTTAAAAAATAAGAGTAGAGGCCTCCCTAGTGGTGCAGGCAGTTGAGCGCAGTGCTGTGAAGGTGTCCACAGCCTCTGCAGTGCGGGTTCAGTCCTGGCGGGCCAGCGAGAAACTCACATGGCATGGCAGACCTCTCCTGTCTCGCCTGCTGCTCCCCTCAGCAGTGTATTTCAGTCAATCTGCTGATTCTGTTCCCCATTCTGTGGTGAATCCTCTCACCCTCCCACACATCCGGCCTATACCCCGGTTCGTGTATAAATAAATAAGTCTTTTAAAAAAATAAAAATAAAAATAAAAAATAAGAGTAAGTGGAAATATATTGAGGGTGGGGTTCCCCAGAAAGCTAAATACAGAATTACCAGATGATTCAACAAATCTACACCTAGGTAAGGACCTGAAAGAACTGAAAACAGGAACTTGAACTGATGCTTGTACCCCAGTGTTCACTGAGGCATTATCCAAATAGCCAAAAGGTGGAAACAACCCCCATTCGTCCATCAGCGAGTGTACAGAGAAGGATACATGGCACATACACAATGGGCTATTTTATTTAGACTTAAAAAGGAAGGAAATACTGACACACACCACAGCATGGATGATCCTTGAGGATAAGAGGCTAAGTGAAAGAAATCAGTCATGAAATGACAAACACTGTACGAGTCCACTTATATTAAGTGCCCAGAATGGTCAAATTCCTGGGAACAGAAAGGAGAAGGGTGTTTGCTGGTGCTGGGGGCTGGGGAGAGTGGGGAGTTACTGTCAAGTGGGTTATGTGATTTCAGTTTAGGGAGATGAAAGGGTTTGGAGAGATGGATGGTGTGATGTTTGCACAACCATGTGAATGTGCTTAATGCTGCTGAACAGCAGACTTGAAAGTGACTGAAATGATCAATTTTATGTTGTGTATATTTTACCACAATTAAAAAACTCCTACTCATTTCACTTACTAGAAAACTAAGATTGAATGACTTAAATCTATATATCTACTTTTTCAATTTTGAGGTTTATTTATTTATGTATTTATTTATTTTTTGCTTAGAAGAACTGGGATGAAGGTCAGAGGTGTAAGGGGGTGAGAGGAGTCACCAGAGACAGAGTGGGCTTCAGAACTGGCAGATCTACTGAGATACACTGCTGAGGGGAGCAAGGGGTGAAACAGGAGGGGTCTGCTGTGCCATATGTGGGTTAGCTCCCTGGCTGGGGATCAAACTCAGGCCTTAGCAGTGATAGCACTGAGACTTAACCCCTAGGCCACCAGGGAGGCCTGATTTATGGAATTTAAACACAGATTAAATATTTCTGATAACAATTTAGCATTCAAATGGAGGTGGGCCAATAGACTAACACATACATCGGCTTTCAAGGCCTAGTACAAAAATGTAGAATATCTTATTAATAACTTTTATAGTGACTGCATGTTGAAAACAGTTTTGATAAATTGGGTTAAATATTTTTAAATTGAAAAAAGAGGCAAATACTGTTTAAAAATGAACAATGATGTAAAAATAAAAAAAAATAGTATAAAAAAAAAAGAAAGAAAAAAAGGAAGTTCTGACACAGGCTACTATACAGATGAACCTTGAGAGGATTATGTTAAATGAAATATACCAGATGCAAAGAGACAAATTATCATATGATTCTAATTATATGAAATGCCTAGAATAGGAAACTGTATAGAGACAGAAAGTAGAACAGAGACAAGAGGGGCCATGGGTGGAGGGATGGGATGTATTCTTAAGGGTACAGAGTTTGGGATAATGAAAAATTTTGGAAGTAAAAAATGGTAATGGTCGTATGGCACTGAATGTTACTAATGTTGCTGAATTTTCTACCTAAAAGGGTGAAATGACAAATGTTATACTATATCTATGTAGACATCTATGTTTATAGATGTCTATCTATATCTATATAGATATATCTATCTCACAATAAGAAAACACAGATCAGGAGTGGAGGGAAGGAACAGATGGAAGAGATCAGTTTCTTAAAGCCAGAGAGCGCAATGAACAGTTGCAGAGCTAATATCAACACGCAAACTCCTTGGGTGAAGGGGAGGGAAACCTCCCTGGACTCATTCCGTAGATTTGCACATGAAGGAATTTCCCCAAGTATGTTCCTCAGATTAGACAGCTCTTCCTGGAAAAAGGACTTACAATAAAAGTTTTCCCACTGCTGAGTTCCCGTGGACAGTAATTGGTTAAGTGTTTGCTATGGTGTATTTCTATCGCTTAAGACTATGATGCAAGAAGCGGGGTGTAGAGAACTCCAGGGTGCAGCAAAATATGTTCCACACAGCTAAAGGAATTGGCAGGTCCTGAAGTTATTTGGTTTATTCCTCAAGAAGTTTCATAGATGTTAAAGGTAAATAGTTTTTAATGCAATGTTACATATAATCAGGTACACACATGTGTGTGCATGTGAACACACAAATATCCCACACTACTTTACATACAACTTACTCCCCCTTAAGTATACACTTTTATAACTACATATGCTACATAGTGCACTATTTTTATTGGTTTATATGTTAAACATGTTTTAAAGAGAACTGGCAGCTGGTCAGGCAGACCATCCTATAGCAAAACTGAGGTCTGTGTAGCCTTCTACCCTTGTCTCCAGCAAATCTCATTTGTGAAAACCCAAGTAGAAAAGATCTAATTGCTTGAATCTACAGGGTATTTGGTTCTCTTGTACGGTTTGACTTCTGATCCATCCTGTTTCCTCCCCCATTCCTTTCATAAGTATTGATCACTAATAAACAGCTTACATTCCAAACACCTTGTGAGGATCTTCTTTTGAAGAACTCAGGCTGTAACAAATACCAACTATGCATCAATCATTATTCTAGCTCCACAAGCTGCCAGATGCTAGTCAAGGCCTAGACAAGACTGAGCTCATCATCCCCACACTACAGGGAAAGGATAACCAGAGAGCGAAGCTCAGATGCAAATTTGGACAGATGTTTAAATAAGGAAATAAAAGGATTGGCTGTTATTGGCTTCTGCAAACTCACTATCAAGACTTAGAAATACCAATCCTCACCCAGGATAGCTCTGGAAAGGAAAACTATATATGTTGTAGTACCTTATTTGTGCAGTTCCAGAAAGAAACCTCTTGAGCTATAGAGTTCATTCATCTAGTCCCTGAGCACCTTCCCTGTGCTAAGCCCTATGCTGGTACCTGAGATCCAGGGATGAGTCAGACATGGCCCCTGACCTCAGAGTGTGAGAAAGAGAGACCCCCAACAAGGAATCTATAAAGGACATCAATCAGCAAAATATCAGTGGGACCAGTGTGGAAGCCCACAACAGGCACCAAACCCAACTGAGGATGAATTAAGGGAAGGAGCAAGTAGAAGAGGTCAGGGAGGACTCCCTGGGAGAGGTGATGCTGGCTTAACCAGATTCATAAAGAGAACAAGTTCATGAAATGAGAAAGAGGCCCCAGCTCAGCACAACCAATACAGCTCCATGGACAGGGCTATAAAAGCTCCCTTCATTTGATAACATTTTGAAGAGGAATGTATACATTGGTATTGGTTCTTTTAAAGAGCATTTATCTTTTACTGATAAAACAAACTTCTTAAAGAAACCATGTATATTTAATTTTGTTTCAATTACAAAGCACTATGCAAGTGTTGGGTGGTAACAGTAATTAATTTGTTGTGATTGTTACAAGGGCGGCAGCATGCCTACCATAGTGCTGTTCTTCACTCAGAGGCCCCATTCAAAGCCACCCCACCCAGACTCCAAGACCCACAGGGGGTCAAATCCAATACCATTCAGCAAAGCCAAGGAAATTCTAGTGGGAACCACCCTGGCCTGGTAGATCCCTTTTAAAGAAGAACTCTTCCTGTCCTGTACCATGGGTGGGAGCACCCACTGGAAGAAATTCCAGAGAGGAGAATTTGACCAGGTCTGTAATATTTTCAATGCAAGGTACACAATCTTTGACTCAGAAATCCTCTATTTCTAGCCACAAGCTATCCCACAAGATACGCTTTCATTTATATGCAAAGCAATACGAGAAATATACAGCAACACTGTCTAAAAGCAATAGTCCAGAAATAATCTAAACAGTCAAATGAATCGTGATCTAGATGTAAAATGGGAAACCTTAAAAAAATCATGAAAAACACTAGCAGGAAACTATAAATTGGAAACATTCAGCAGGGGACGAGGAGGGAGGATTAAAACGGGCGGGAAGAGCACAAGAAGCTATGGTGATGGTTCACAGGTGACTTGATGGTGGGAATTCTACGGGGACTACCCCTAGGAGGAGAAATCAAACATTGTACAAAAATGAACAATTATGTAAAAAATATGTATAAAAGTATTACCAAAAACCATGAAAATATTTTATTATTATTTTATTATTTGATCCCTTTTTTATGCTGAAATAAAAAACAATCTCCAAGATATATTTTTGAGTGGAAAAAGCAGGGTGCCCAACAAATTGATAAAAAGATCTTCCATTAAGAAATTAAACGAAATGCAAAGCCTTTCAGGAAGGACATCCAAGAGAGACTGTACAATGGTGACTCCAAACAGGAGGTCAAGAAGCCTGGAGAAAAGAGACTTCTTTTCATGGTGTAGTTTGCTTGAATTATATTTTTATAATGACAATGCATTTTTTTAACTGAAAGATATCAAATTAGTTTTTTCTTAAACAGGCAAAAACAAGTCTTTATTTATAAAATGTATTTATTTAATGAACTGCTGTGAACCTGGATTAGCCACTTTCTATGAAGACAGCCAAAACCCAGGATTCTTCATCTTACTTTAATATTGTGGGGAATTGAATTTACTGAAGTTCAAATAAAATGTGTACCCCCCACCCCATACTCCATGTGGAGCTTTGGGGACACATGTAGCAATTAACATGGCTCGATTGGTAAGCCAGGCTTGCCAGCTTGTCTAAAGTAGCAATGCTAGGTGCCCAAGGTAAGTTATACAGATCTAGAGTTCCTCAAAGCTTTTCTGTTCAACTAGTACAGAATTTCACCCCCAACGACCATCCTCTGCTCTATGGATTATGCCATATTAGGCAAAGCAACCCTTGACATGCCCCAGCCAGCCTAGCTTTGAGGGCCATGGGGGGTGATTTCAGAGGTCCGGAATGTCAGATAGGCTTATCTGTGCCAGAGATAGCAGCCTTCCGCTCCCAGCTCTACCCCTCCCAGCATCACCCTTCCCACCCTCTCCCCCTACCTCCCTACCTCCCACTGTGCTCTGCTTATGAAGTTCAGGAACTCCATGTTGACTTGGGCTGCAAGCATTACCCCCAACCTCACCCTGGGCTATCCACCACTGGGGAGCCACAGCACAAAGTATTGGCAGTGGTCACATTTGGGAGTAAAAGGTGTGTGGTGACCTTCCTGGATGCTCACAAAACACAGGTATTTCCTTCTAACAAGATTATCCAAGCATTTTCGTAATGTAGGTTGGCTCCATTTCAGGTGGTGACAAGAGTCCATGAGTCATTTCCTACAAACATGTTCTTATGGCAATGATGTACAAATGCTTTAGAGTAGAAGCTGGTTACCTGTGATTATTGAGCAACCCTGGAGGGCGGTAGTAAAGCCCCAGACTAGGAATCAAGGGACAGGTCATCAATGATCCTCCAGTCACCTGACTGTGGGAGGGCTTTCTCTCTGATTTCCTGCCATCCATCCATTCTGCCCTCACCTTCCTCTCTCCCATATGCATCTTCATTCCCCTTACGCAAGCAACACATTCTTCTTAGAACATATCTCTCTGTGTTCCCTCTAAACTATTCCCTTAGGTCTGCAAGGCAAACTTCTCCTCTATCAAGCTCCAATCATATCTCCTCTTCCAGGAAGCATTCCCAGACTGCTCTAATCACACTTAGTTATTTGCTTTTCTATGTTGTTGCAGAACTGTATATATACCTCTCTCATAGCACTTAAGATATTAATGACAATGATGGCCAAATGTTTACTGAACATTTATTATGTACTAACCAGCAATAGACACTTTGCAAAGATAAGCTTATTTAATCATGGAAACTCCCTGAGGAAGTGCCATTTTTGTCCTCAGTTCACAGAGAACACTACTGAGGATCAGAGACTTAAACAACTTGTCCAAGGCTGCTGAGCTATTAAGTAACTGAAAGGTGCCTAGGCAAGTACCTGGCACATAACAGCTACTCAATAATTGTTCACCTCATGAATGATTCAACAAGTGAATAAATACAAAAACAATGACATTTCTGTCTCCTCTACAGAAAGCTCAAGTGAGAAACACTTCTTAGTCATATTTTAAATCATCTTCTCTGCCAAATGCATAGTAAGGTCTAGGGCACTAAAGACAGCTTTTGAATGAACAAACAAACAAACAAGCAAACCAACAGAGACCAAATCCTGGCAGTGCCACCCACTGCCTTCAGCTTCTAGGCATCTTGTGGGTCACCTAGTAAATGCAGAGACTTGCATGCAACAGTCTCTCATTAGTCTCTCAACGGTCTAGCATTAAAGATACATAAAAAATAAATGACCAGTCTCCATTTTGTGATGATGGCAATTTCAATACTATATTACATATTGCATTTTCTTCTGGGTTGTTTTCGCCAGGAACATTACTCAATCGGCTGTGGCAAGCGATCTGGACATAACACTATTGCAGAGGCAGTATCAGTTCCTGAAAGAGTTAATTTGGCTTGATCTCTGGCTTACTCCATTCTTATCCAAACAGACCACACCCAAGGAAAGAATTATTGAGTGCCTGGCAAAACCCTCATAAATAATAATCAATAATAAACAATGGTCCCATGTGAGGTCATGCAACTGGTGCTAAAACCACTGTTCTAGGAACTTTATAGGTCTTTCTCCCTGTCCCCTGGCACCTCCACCAGGGTCTTGTGCTTCAGATATATCCTGGTTATCAACCATCAACCTCCTCGCTGCCACCAGTGACCAACATAAACATAGAGGCACACACACATACACACACACCCTCACTGCTATCATGAAGGGAGCAGCGTATACTTAGCATAGGGTAGGGGCTAATAAATGTGAAATGCTGAAGCCCATTCATTCCAGATAGGGCTGAGATGTGTCCAAAGGTGGGGTATCCAAAGTGCAAAGGTGGGGGTTCTGGCGGCAGTTCATTTATTCCTGCTCTCCCTGTGAGTAATCAGGAGTTTGGCTCTTTGCCTTGTACCTGACATACCTGTGTAATCCGTCTTAGCATTAATAATCAGCCACATGTACACTAAATGCCCAGCATTTCTTGCTTGGCTAATGATCAGAATAAACTACTACACCAAAGGGTACCTAAAGGAGTGTGTGAGCAAGACATTCCTGTAGGAGTGGGGAGGAAGGAACCATGCTTTGTGTTCTGTTTAGCTGATAGCAAGGAGTACCAGAACTAGGCTTTGGGAGATGTACATTAAGCATCAGTGTGAATCCAACATGAAGAGGACCTGTACCGTAACCACAATGCAAATAAACATTTACTGTCAACACCTGCTGTTTATCTGTCTCACACCTTCATGTCCTTGGGGACCTGCTCCTCTCTCACACTAATCATGTGATGCCTGAAAGGACAGTAGCCAGTTCCCCTAGCTTTGGTCACAGGATTGATTCAACAGTGGGCCAATCAAAATCCTCCCCTGAGATTTTTTTTTGGTCAATATTGAGCAGAAAGAGAAAGATTCTAGCCTTTTGGGCCATGGAGCTACAAAGGTACAAACTAGAGAATACCAAGGAGGAGAAAATCTGTTTGCAGGAGGGAAGGATGGAACCAACACAGAGCCCAAGATCCCAGAGATAGACAACGGAGAGAGATGGAAGACTTTGAGTGTCTGGATATTTCTGTTTCTACCAATTAGTGATTCCCCTGTTCTGTTTAGATTAGTTTGAGTTGGGTTCTGAAATCTGCAGCTAAAATGGTCTAACAGTTATAGTTGTAGATTGCATTTCAGAGATACCTTCCACTCTGCAGGGGGCTAGGGGGTGTCAAGGTAGCTTTTATGAGTTTGCCCAGCACACATCTGAAATGTCTTTGTTCTTCCTCATAAGAAAGGCATAAAAATCCATGGGCAAGAATCACTCTTACTCAGCACCACTTAAGACATAAGTTTTGTTTTTCTCTTTATATCTCAGGCACCAAATGTGACTGCTAACCACAAGATGTGATGGCTTTTCTATTCAAATCATCAAAGCTTATAAAATAGGGGCTGGCCAGGTAGGCTAGGCAATCGGCTGGTGATCTTTAACAAAAGAAGGACATCTTCGTGTTGGCCATCTCCTTGCTGGCTGGCTCTCTCTGAAGCTCTGTCTTCACATCACTAGGGAGAGTCCCCTAAACAGCTAGAAACTGTTGGGTGTATGGGGCAATGGCATGTCCTAATAAAAAAAGTGCTCTTAAAGCAGTGCTTGAGAAAACACATTGAGCCGGCCACCCGACGTCTAGGGGACCTTTGAGAGAGCAAGGCCCACACAGACAGTTGCTGAGGATGGTGACACTTCGTAAGCTAAAAACTTCCTCTTCTTTATGTCTGAGGATTTTCCCAGTGAACTATGAACCCCGAAGTAGCAACTAGAAAGGGAGGTGCTGGGTGGGCATGGTACCCAGGATGCTGGTCCCACCTCTTTCTCCCCTTTTCTTTAACATTTTTATCTTCTCGGCAGGATGCTGGAGTTGGCAGGTGACCAGCAGCCCCACTTGGATGACGAGTATGTTCTGGGCTGGAGCCATCAGTCTGTTTGGCCCGATGGAATATTCTCCCTATACCCTGTAGAGGAGGGGAGCCCCAGGCTCTGAGGAGCTTGGCAGCTGTCTCCCCTAGGGCAGGGGAAAGCAGCCATCTCCCACGGTGGACGCAACCACTCCTCATCACCAAAACAAAAACACAACAGTCCTAATCGCCATGGAGAGTTCAATCCTCTTGTCTGGGATTGGCACTGACTAGAATTCCAAGGGCTCTGGCTGAGCTACCTCCTGTGAGGTCTAAATACAGCACGATCACTTTTAACCTAAACATACAGTCTGGACCAGGGCCTAGGGCTGACAGCCCCTAAAGGTCAGCCAGGAAGTCTTGACTTCTAACTGCCTGTTTGGTGGTAGGCATTTCAGAGACATCAGATACGTGATGTGCAGGTCAGCCCCATGCTCACTGATGTTGCCTATGGCCAAACAATGGGGTAAGCCATCAGCTTGTCGAGGGTTAATGACAAGTGTGTCTTGAGCAGGGAAAGGCATCCTGAGAAAGTGGAGAATGCAGAGGTGTGAGGAGGAGAGAAAGAGAGAAGGAAAAAAAGGCAACAAGGACCCAAGACACACTAGTCAATTGAAAGCTGGGAGGGACCTTCTAAAATGTTCGGAGGAACACAAATCTCAATGCATGTGCCTCCACGGAATTTAGGGTTGAAGTCCTAGAATTAGAGCAAGGTCACCTCCTAGTTGTGTGACCTTGCACAAGAAAACAGGCTTATTTCCACATTTCTTAAATGGCTCAAAGGACTACTGCAGATGTCCAGGAAGACCATGTACACAAAGAGTCTAGAAGCTGATCACAGAACAGTAGCTACTAGAAGTAATAACAGTGGTAGTAACAGTAGAAGTAAGGTAATGGCAAGCATTTGCTTCATTCCCTCAACTTTGCCTTGGAGAGGGCACAAGAAGAGCTGCTGGGGCCACCATGAAAACTCCCAACCAGGATAGCTACACAAGTACAGACAAATGAAACCTTCAACTGAGCTAAACAGGTAAAACACACCCATGGCTTTCAAGAACCCTAGGATGGCAAAATGATGCCCACTTCCTAGCCTCCCCATAAGAAGCATGGTAAAATAATGTCCCCGTTCCCTACCTTGGTGTTCAGACATGACTTCCCCCGGTTGTACTCTTTGTGGGATCCACGCTTGTCCAATTTGTACCACAGAGCCTTGGCCTTCCAGGTAGTCACCTTGGCCTTGAGCTTGGAATAAAAGTTTCTGTGGTCCAGAGGGTCCAGGTCCAGGTGCCGTGTGAGGATGTTGAAAGCCTGGAGGGTGCCTTTACAGGTGGAAGCCTGGACGAAGTTCTCGAAAACCTGCCCAGCCTGGGCCTGCTTCTCGTCCTCGTTTTCCCCCATGTTCAGGAGCCACGTGGAGCAATGGTGTGAAGAGGATGGAGGAGAACACCATGAAGGACCTGGGGGAACGTCACACCTGCAAAGGTAGGAGGTGGCAGAGGTGAGCGCCGTAGCAATGAGGGTAAGGGTGGGGAGTGAATAACTTTCAGAATGTACACGCATACTTTCTAACTGCCAGTGCTGCCCTACTTATAAAGGTCCTCCTCAGCACCCTACTCCTCTCCGTTGACTGAAAAGAACCCAGATCACTTAACGTTACACCTTGGCTGGCATGAACATCACCTGGCCGATCTTGCCCTGAGTCCAACAGTTCTAGAAGATAGAGCATCTTAGAAAACTTACGATTCTTGGCTCTGCAAACTGGTTGACTGATAATGTATGTACCCTAATTGCATTACATCAATGGACAACCCCCAAAATCAAGGCACATTTCTCCCTCGGCTTCAAGACCACCTCACCTATCCTTAGAGGTCAAATTTTAAACTCACTCTTTGTTAGTGACTAGAGGGCGAGGTCTTGCTCCTAAATTGAGGACAAATGGCAAGTTTCCAAAGCTTTTCTCTATTGCCAGTGTCTACCGGAAGCATAGATCCACCTCAGGCAGAAAGACAGAAAGACAGAGAGACACATGGGTCTCCTCCCAGCATACAGGAGCCTGTGCTTTGTCACCCTAAGCTGTGAGCTATTTGGAACAAGTGCTCAGCCTCATGGAAGGAAAAACGCGATGGGTATTCATTCACATCACAAAAATAGCTTGCCTGCGTTTTGGCATTGTCCTTTCTCTCTGCGCCACTCTAACCTCAGGCATTTCTTAGGAGTCATTTAAGTTTCAAAGGAACAAAAATAAATTAGAACTGATTTTCCAAGGCACTAGTTCTCCCCCTGCCCCGGAATCCAAAGCTAGTGCAAGAAGACAAGTGTGGAGGAGCTGAGGCTGGCCCAGCTGTCAGGAGGTCTTGAAGGGGTCTGTACACCGCAAGATACAGCATACAGAGGTGTCCCCCACAGACTCCTGGCAGCAGGAATTCAGCCAACACACAGGGACAAAGCCCTTGGGTTGGGTGGCTCTCCCACTCGCAGATGGGAATGCTATCATGAGTGCATTCGGACTGCAGACCATTCTTATCATGCTAAAAGCAAAGAATGGTGTTTGTCTTCTTCCTGAACAATGTCCTGAACACTTAGCAACAATGCTGCCTTAGCAAGAGTCATGCATCACCCTAGGTGCTAGGGGCCTAGCAAAATAGATGGGCTCATAAAGGGTATTCTACAGGGCAAGTGCTTGTAGGTATGAACAAAGTTCATGCAAGCTCAGAGCAGGCAGAGTCCAACAGGACCTGCAGAAGTCCAGAGAAACCACAAGACGAATTGCCAAAAATGCTACAACCTGATAAACAAGGTGAATTTCAAAATACAGGGGAATGGATGTTCCAGGCAAAGGAAACGCCATACAAAGGTGGGAGTGTATGGCAGAATCACAGCTGGTGATGGACTTCAGTCCTGGTGTCAGGACTTTAGGACTCATGACCAGATGTGGTGGGGTGTCCAAGGTGGATTGTGGGGCCTGTCTGCCCCAGGCCAAAGAAAAAGGCTGGCTGCTCTAGTGGGTCATGGGGTGCAGGGGAAGGAGCGGCAGGGTGAGAGAAGTCTTAGGAAGATGAGATAGCAGAGGGTGGGCAGGAGAAGAAGGCAGCAATGTGGCAGCCCAGGCAGCAATGAGGTAAGAAGCTGGAAAGCCAGTAGGAAAAGCAAGTGCACACGTGAATGCTGTATGGAGGCCTGGCCAGGCTATGCCTGTATGGAGCTGCCTGCTGGGGCAGACCAGCTCTCCAGATGCCAGACCCACAGAGACTAAGAGGTGAGCAAGAGAAGAGACCCCTTCCTCCCTTCTGTCTTTCTCCGAGCACACCTGGCACCACCTCAACTAAAGGAAGAACAGTCATCCCTGCTCTGGGCCTAGCCAAGCCCCATGCCTCCACAGGAGTCCTTGAGAGAACTTACCTGTCTGCTCTAGTCTCTGCAACTCAACAAATTTAACAAACTTGGGAAGCTGATGGGTAAGACGTGGCTTCCCTCACAGATGAGATCTCGGCTCCTTTAATGTCCGTGGTGCTCACTCTGGCATCACTCACATAAACACTGCCTCCCACTATGGCTCAACTCTCCCCCATGTGCAAGGCCTGCCACCCAGAGAGCGTAAACAGAGCAGGACGTGTGCTTTTCAGAGCCTACTAACATCCTCAGTCTTTATCTGTCTTCGGAACCACTTCCGTGCCTTGAGTTGAACAAAGGATGCAGGGGCTGATGAACAAATACAAAGCTACTCGGCTTCAGTTTCATGGCACAGTGATTTCCGCAGATGGGCAGGTGTGCAGAGAAAACCATGAGACTTTTGGAATACCGGGATCCAAATCTCAGCACGGCCCCTCGTTGCCCACGTGTCCTCCCACAAGTCCCTGGGTTCTGAGCTTCAGTCATTTCCTTTGTAAGAGACGGTGATACAGCGTCTCACAGGGATGTTGTGAAGGACAAGATGCAGGCCAGAGGGCAGAGCCTGGTCCTGGGAGGTCCTGGGAGCCGGAGAGTCAGGCTGCTTCTATCACACTGGGTCCAGACTGCTCCAGTATGAAAAATAGTTTTGTAAATCAGCTCCCAAGTTTCCAATACTTCCTTGTCTAAAATGGTGAACTGCTTAAAGGTATCAAGCCAGACCTGACTCCCAGGAATAATTTACAAACTGGAAGAACCTGTCTCCTTCCAACCCCAGCGGCCTCCCCTCCTCCCCCCAAAGAAAAATGAACAACTTAATCTGAGGACTCCAGTAGAAAGAGCCAAAGGTGGTTCTGAGGGTGCTGGGTGGGCGTGGGAGCTCCAAGAATGGGCCCTTATCTAGGGTGAGATAAGGGAGGTGGAGGGGATGACTAGACAGGAGAAGATAAGCTGCCTTGGACAGAGCCCCAGCAGCCTGTACCAGGCTCAGACCTGCCTGTCTAGGTCTAATGGACTAGTCTCAACCTCTAAAACCAGCTTTCCCATTTAAGTCAAGGGCCTTAAAAATGCTTGCAACAACCACGAGGGATAGTTTTCCTCACAGAACAACAGAGGAGTCAGGGCCCGGCAAGAGGCGGGGTGAACCGGGTCCTTACTGCTAGTCGTGTGACTTAGCAAGTGATCTCATCTATCTGCAAAATGAGCAATGCTTCATGGAGCTGTAAGGAATAAATTCCGTCATGTCTACAATGTGCTTAGCACCTGGAAGCCATCTGAGAGCCAGTGCTTATTCTTCTGATGGCCCAAACTTAATCAGACCAACAGGAAGAATAAGAGGAACACAGTGGACCAGTAGGCCACTAAAACCAGAGGCCATAGACCCAGCAGATCTGGCTTTAAACCCATTTTTTAGATTTACAGCCTTGGACAAATCACCTTATGACTTTTCAGCTTCCTGTATATATAAATAAAGTGGGTAACTCGACGAGGTAGTTTTGGTCACGAGTGAGAAAGGCTAACTTAAGAAGAACTCCATGAGTCTGTGTCTGAATTTTAAGCCTTTCTTCCAGAAACTAGGGTGTAAGACTTTTGAGGGATACCTTTCTCCTGAAGGTGAAGGATTGGTTAAATCAGAGGATCTTGGGTGGTAGGTCTTTTAAAAGTCTTCCTGTCAACTACCACCCAGTTGTTGCCTTTTCTGAGTTTGATATGAAATATAAATAAAACCAACTACCCAGAAATATGAAAAGTTTCAGTGTTTTCTGGGAAGAAACAAGATGTGATGCTTTAGTTTCCAAGAATAGCTTTGAAGCAATTTGATTTTTGCCAACTAGAGTCCCTTATTTGTGGTTCTTCTGCTCCTCTGCCTATGTGACTTCATGAGTCACAAAGCATTCTCTTTCCCTGCTTCTGGCTGCTACAAATTAAAACTCAGAGCTTCGGATTGCTGGAGACGGCACTGATAATGGGCTTGGCCCGTGGCACTTGGGAGACGAGCTCAGGGTCTGGGCAGAGCTCCTCAGTCCTTGTCCAAGTGAGAGAAGGGGCCTCCTGGCCCAAGAGTCACTGGTGCACATGAATTTAGGGCTCTCGCACCTTCTCCTCTCATCCCCATCACAGCATGACCATGTAGTGGATCAATGATGAAATCTACAAAAACGTAAGGAGAGACACTGGGCAGACCCTTCCTACAAAGCAGCAGTTGGGCCCAGGAGAAAAGATCAACCCTCAAGCCACCCTCAGGGCTCACACACATGAGCCTTGTGTTTACTCCAAAGAAAATATAATAAAAAGCCAAATCCCCTTGCATTGACAATGCCAAGTCGCCCATTCAAACACCTCCCAGGTGCACCTCACCGAGGGGCAATCGCCAAGTTTTCTCCATAATGAAATAGAGCTGTTCACCCCTACAATCTGGCAGGCAGGCAGAAGGCCCCACTTCCATGCCTCACACACAGAAGATGCTCAGTCACGGCTATCTGGATCCCACCCCTGAGATGGGGCAGGTGCCAGCCAGGGCCTGGGCAGTGTGAAATGCCTTCCCCACAAATTACACAGGCCAGCACAGGGGATGCCGCAGACCCCATCTTCTCACCCAGTCCAAGGACGTCGGACTTTCCATCTTCCGGGGCCCGCAGCAACTAACTTGAACCAAAGGGGCCACTCCCAGAGGTGGAATGAACTGAGGGCCGCCTAGTCCTCCCTGCATCTTTCTTCCAGCCAGGAGACCCCTGACTTCCCTTGCTCACATCTCCAATGGAGAGCACGTTACCTCCTCTACCTGGAAGAGCCTCAGCAAGATCAAGTCATCTTCATGGTTGCCCAGGGACAGCCATCCTGCCTCTCCAAAGGCTGATCCCTGTGCCTGGCATTAGCCCTAGAGATTACCCATGGAAGTTAAAGTCCCTTCCACGTGGGTAAACCCAGTGGTATGGTCTCCTCTGCACACCCTCTGGAGCCCTAGCAGGAGAAGCTGATGAAAACACGCCCAAGTTCCATCCTGCCACAGGGCCCAGACATGGCCTGTCTGTACTGTCCTAGACAGAGAGCTCTGGGGACAGTCTCCAGGGAACACGGGTCCTGGCCTTCTATGCTGCCTTGCCGCTGAGAGCCCAGGGTCACTTGGCCCTTTTCCTCCCAGCCCCAGCCCTCTCCCCACTCTTGTCCAGTAGAAAGTTCACCCCACTGGTCTGACTTGAAATGACCTCTCACATTCCTGCTTCCTCACTCCCATCTGCTTCCTCTGGGAATCACTCCCAGTAATAGATCCTGAGACGACCCCTTCTCTCTGCTCTCCCCCTCTGCCACACGCCGCCATGAGGCAGAGACGTATATGCTAACCAGTCACCGCGCCGGGAAGGAGACCCGGCTCTTTCACTTGCATCATCCTACAGAATCCTCCCAAGGCTGTGGGGGAGGATAGACTGTTTCTCCCTCTTGACTCTAAGAAACAAGGGTCTTGAAAAAAAATTAATTCCAAAACTTGCCCATCTCATTTTCCTAGAATGCAAGAATAACTTTGCCATGTGTCGTTGCTATTGTATGTGACATGTGTGTGCATGTATACATGCATGTATACACACATTTAAAATCTTCTTCTATCATGGTTTCTAGCCAGAACTCCACATCTCTGCTTATACTGCTAGGCCTCCCTGAAGGCTCTCCAGGAGGAGCAATGCTTTTGAGGTGGGCAGAACTCTGGCCTAGGCATGAGGAGACAGGGCCTGCCCTTCTCATCATCCACATGAGGCACTTACAGTCACACTGCTCACAGGGTACCTGTGCCCTGACCCAACCCCCCACATCTATGATCTCATTGAACCACCCTTGCTTGGTCACAGAAGGGAAGGATTTACAGGGGTTGGTAACCTCACTGTCCCACAGGTATGGAGTCAGGATGCTATGCGAAGAGTCCAGTTCCATCTTGCTTCCAAATCCGTGCTGAGCTGCCCATCCATAAGCCATGTAGATGAAAATAACACCTCTGCCTTTGCTAAAACACCATGTAAATTAAATGATTCAAGCTCTATAGTCTCTGAAGTTCTCTCAGGTCCCAAGAATCTACAAATGTCAACAATAGGGTGTGGTTTCATAAGCTATGGTGCAACCGAATAATAAAGTACCGGGCAGACCTTTAAAAATATTTATAAAGACATTTAATCCACAGGGAAATGCCTATGCCCTAATGGAGAGTGAAAGAGCAGGGGACAAATGCAGGGTCTCAATCGGATTCCAACTCCATAAAGTAGTATCTCTAGGAGAAGGAAAATAAACACTAACAGCAAGTGTGTGTGTATAGTGCTAATTCAGAGGATTTTTATTTTTAGCTTCAGGTTTTTCTGTATTTCCCAAATTTTCTACCAGAAGCATGTACAGACTTCATAACTCCCTCCTTCCAAGTCCAGGAGTCCTCTCCCTGCCTAGAATGCTGGTCTCAGCAGCCGGAGATCGGCTTCTGTAGCTTAACTTCTGCAGGGCTACTGAGAGCTTGGTCCCCTGGGCGCTCCCACACTATCAGTGCTATTTTTCTCCAGAATAGAAAGGACCATCCTACAAGAAACCCTGGCATGGTGCCTACTTAATGACTGGCTTACATTTTCCTAGGTTAGGAATAAGCCCTCCAAGGCTGTGTACCTTCTACAGCGCTGCTCTCTGCACCACCGGCCCTCAAGTCTGGGGAGGCAGGTCCCTTTCCAAAGAGCCATGCAGGGGGATGGGGAAGATGTTATCTTTGACCCAACCTCAGGTGTGCCTGTGGGATCCCTTGCCAGTGAACCCAAGAAGGAAATTTGGGTACCTGGTTATGAGCCAGGAGTTGACTAAGTAACATACACCTCCACACACACAATGAACCCACCTTACCAACAAGAGTTTAGCAGCCTGTTCTGCACGTGCCCTGATTCATCATGATTGCACATTGGGTGCCCAGAAAAACCGAACTCTAAATTTGAATTCCCAGGAGCCCAGCCTATCTCAAAACTAATAGTGGAAGGTACCTAGAATAAGCAACTAGAAAGAAGAGTCTGGTTACCAGGGCCTGGGGGGGATGGGAATGGGGAGTGACTGTTTAATGCGTACAGACTTTCAATCCAAGATGCCAAAAAATTTCTGGGCCTGGATGGTGGTGATCTTTATACAATAATGTGAATGTGCTTAATGCCAGTCAATTATGCTTAAAAATGATTAAAATGGTAATTTTTAAAAATATATGTTTTCCACAATAAAAAAAAATTAAAATGCACATGATGAATAAAATATCACAACCACTACCTAACAGTGGGAGCTGCCCAGGACCAGAGTAAAAAATGTTGTGACCTAATTAAGAATGAAGCTCATTTTCTAAAATGCATTGAGTGAAAATGTAGTAAGCAAAATAAGCCATTAGACTAATGCAGGGAACTTACTATTTTTTATTTGACCCAAATAAATTTTTAATCTTTTTTTTTTTTTTTTGGTAAGTCATCTAGGTCTATCTTATTCTTCCTTTCAAATCTCATTTGACCCCAGGAAACCTATGGAAGCTCCACTTTGCCAAGTTCCAAATGTATCTTTTGTTCTGCCTTCCCTAAGTGACCACCACTGACAGCCCCTTCCCCATACTCCCCACCCCCATGACACCTGTGAAATTTCTTTTAACATTATCAGAAGGTTGGGGACCAACCCCATGGCCTCAGGCCCCAGGGTCAACCATACGCCCCAGGTAAGCACCTGTGTTCCGATGGCCCCTAGACTGTGTACCAGCAGACAACAGTTACTTGAAAGCAGGGAGCATTCTTAGAGGTGTGTATAGGTTCTCTAAAAGCTCCCTGTGGATAAGTCCAGATCATCAGATCTGTACAGCAGGCCTGAATGAGTGGTAACAACAGCTATGCAGTCAGATGAGACTTCTGTTACTCAGAATCAGGACTTGGCATATTTTTCATTGACTAACATTAATTTCAGGCTCCCTGGGATGAATCCTTTTGATGTCAGAAGAATCCTATTGTAATGCAAAAAAACTTCCCCATTAAAAAGCAATGTCTGATACATCATGTACCATACCTGTGTGAATGTGAGCTCATCTTTACCTCCACTAAGTCCTAGTCTTCTCTTGAGGCCCCTCTCTTCTAGAATCGCCCCACCTCACTGATCCCAACCTCCCCAAAATGGGTTGGATCCCTCCCACAGTATCCTGTATCTTCCATTATAGTTAGTCCTTCTGTATTGAAATTAATGTTTTACTTCCCTACTTCCGGCTCCTAGCAAAAGACCCTCTCTATATGGCCTATGCCAAGTGAATGAAAAAATGATGTTTCAACCCTTGGAGACATAATAATCATTGACATTTCATGAGCATCTATAACATCCCAGTCAATGAGTCCAAAGCTTTATATTTATTAAAGAAGTTAATCATTGTAACAAACTAAAGCATTGTTAGATACTATTATTATCCCCATTTGTCAAAGAATTAGGAAAGTTTGCCATTTGCCCACGGTCATGTGGCCAGAAGTGGAGAACCTATAACTTAAAGTACCATAGCCAGAGATCAGAGCTCACGTCCTTAACCAGCACACCCATACGGCACCCACACAAAGTAGGCGGGGCCAGAGGCACAAGCACTGCCTCACACACCAAATCAGGGGCCATGTTCCCAGCTCCAGACCCTTTAACTCACGATACTCCCTTCTTTCATCTGATTCCAAATGCTGAAGTCTGGGGTAAGGAAAAGGTCTTGCTCTATCAGATGAGGACAGTGGCCAACATGCCAATAAAAACAGCTAAGAGGAGACTTTTCAAGCCTTGGTGGGTCTAGTAGATACACACCGGCCTGCTCGTTCCTCCTGGGCCCTTCTTTGCAGCTGTGGGAGCTCAAGTGACCAAGTTCAAGGTAGTGGAATGTGAGAAGAAGAGATGTACACCACTTCTCAGTCCCACCCTTAAGAACCTTCCATGGGTGATCTCCGCCACCCCTTCCACTTCTGCCAGAGCACAGCAGCCTTGAAAACCACGTGCTGAAGATGGCAAAGCCAAGAGAAGAAAGGCCAGACCCGCTGGATGCCTGCTTGGAGGAGAGTCCTCTAGGACCAGGAATATGTGGGCTTTTTGTAGGTGAGAAATAAACTAGAGGTATGTGAAGTCACTGAGAATCAAGGGTTTATCTGTTAGGCAGAAAACATCACCTTACTAACAGAGTAGGTAAAGCACAGCGAGGTGGCCCTGTCACACTTGCCTGTTTCGACAGCGTTCCCTTCTCCGTAAGAAGGAATTAACATCCCACTCACGACCACTGTGGTTGTTGACCAAGTTCTAAAACAACCAGTTGTGTCATTTTATATCCTACCTGCTATCAGGACCAAATTATCCTGAAAAAGTTGCTGGAGCCCAGAAAGACTTCCTGCTCCTCTCTGCCCCTCTACTTAAGCAACTCCCCCCACCCCACAGAGATAGAGATATAAATACCTTATGTTAACAACTATGAACCAGAGACACTCTATGGGGGGTGGGGGGCAGGGAAAGGAGGGATTGGGGTCAAAATAAGGGGGTTGTAATTGTATGGGGAATATAAAAATAAAATTTAAAGAAAAATAAACTAACTAACTAAATAAATAAATACCTTATGTTGAAAAAACACATTCCTTCTCTACTTGACAATGGAATAAGACAATAAGATGGACAGACGAGCACCTTTCTTTGGTTTCAGTAATGGCTCCCCCTATCCCCCTCTTCCGCACCCTGCACCCCCACTGCAAGTTTCTAAGTCCCTGCAGCTGGTATGGTGTGGTGTGGTGTGGTGTGGTGTGGTGTGGTGTGGTGTGGTGTGGTGTGGTGTGGTGTGGTGTGGTGTGGTGTGGTGTGGTGAACACTGACTTCTGAGTAAGTAAGCACTCCCCAGAGCAAGTCATAAACAACAGAGTCCCTGTGAAAATCAAAGGAGGGTGCCTCTCACACGGCGGCCCCACAGATGTGCTCATTAAGTGTGGTTCCAGCACACTGCCCTGGGGATAACGCCCAACACCCCAAGACATGCCAGGCCAAACCAAACCAAGGCAGAAAGTGGTGCATTTTGAGAGATGACAAAGGTGGCATATTTTCCCCTTAATCTACCTCTTGCTGAGGTGGGACAGCTGAAAGCATGTTTTCCATGGCATCTTTGCTCAGCACGCCCTTGAAGGAACTCCCCAGGTGCACCTTTGTATCTGGATGGCACTACATCTCCCGACTTGCTGAAAATAGGCCTCAGGGACTTGAATCCTAGTAATTAGTCTGGAGGATAGAGAGGGATGTTGGGGAGGAGGCGTAGAAGTCATGGCAAAGTGAACTTGAAAAGGATTTTCGAGGATGCCTGCTTTCAGTGCACAGGGCCACACCCAGGGCATGGACAACCTCAGCGCAGACCCTGCCCCAGAAGCTCACAGCCATGTCCAAAATGCCCTGTTTTGAATAATTGTGCCAAGTGACCACATGAAAGAAAAGAAAGAAAAGAAAGAAAGAAAGAAAGAAAAGAAAGAAAGAAAGAAAGAAAGAAAGAAAGAAAGAAAGAAAGAAAGAAAGAAAGAAAGAAAGAAAGAAAGAAAGAAAGAAAGAAAGAAAGAAAGAAAGAAAGAAAGAAAGAAAGAAAGAAAAGCAAGCAAGAAAGAAAGAAAGAAGAAAAAATTCATCACCTGACAAGTTTGTGAATTTATCATTGTGAAGTCTGTCTCAAAAGTTGGCACAAATTCAACCAGAGTTAGATTTCTATTTGCTTTTAGTGGAGAAAACAAAATGGCACTCCCACATCCTCCCTTCACAGCCTAGGTTCCAGGCTAGTACCCCAGCTATCTCTACCCCTCATCTCCACTTGCCCTCAGCCCCCCCTGTCTCCCTCCACTCTCACACACGGCCCCGCCCAGGTACCTGTTCCCAAGGCTGTCACCAACTCCGTTGCCCAATCCAATCATCATTTCTCAGATCATCTTATTCACAGTTGCTCCCCATTTTCAGTCTCTGCATATTCACTTTCTCTAGATGTCCCCCAATTTCTGCTGCAAGTCAAAGTTCTGATGTTTACCCTCCTGTTGTCAGAAATCTGAGCACCACCACAGTTCAACCAGCGTTCACCTCCTGTTGACCCACCCAACCATCCCTGCTGCATTCCGACCTGTATTCCTGTATTTCAGCTGCTGATTACACATCTCCCCTGAGACCTCACACATGGTCAGTTCACCTCCCACCCCCACATGCTCCTCCTGTGCACCCGCAGCCTGAGTGCAGGGCACCGTCTGCACCACACTTTCAAGTCACCTTGGAATCACCTTCTCTGGCCACTTTCCCTCATCCCACAGAGCTGGCCAGTTCCCAAGTCCTGTCTCCTCAATGGCCCCATCCACTGTCCAGTTCTTGCTCCCCACTTTCACCCAAAAGTCATTAAATGCCTTTCCTGCATCCCCATCACCTCCTTCCAGGTCACCAGCCCTTTCCTCAAACAGCTGCCAGAGAGATCTCTATGTCAAAAATGCATACTTGGTCAGGCTTGTTCCTGTTTCAAATTCTTCAACAGCACACTCTTTAGATTGTAGATTATAGAGCAACCTATATCTAATAGAGCAAAGCAAAACCACCCCCGATTCGTCCTTTGGCTACTCTCCAGCCTGCCCAACCCCTTGTACTCTGTATTGACTGAGCCATCTGCCAGGCCCTGGTAAACTCTACTTTCATACCCCCCCCACCCCAGGCCATTGTTTATGGTCCCTCTGTCTAGAATACCTGCCCATCCAGACTCTGGTCAGTCGGTGAGATCCAGTCATCAATTACACTGAAACATTAAAGGTGGCAGTGTGTCAGGGGTCCCAGTGTGGACTCTGGAATCAGGCAGACTCACCCACCACTTACTAGGTGTGTGAGGTGATGAGTTATCTAACCTCTTTGAACCTTAGTTTCCTCATCCATAAAATGAGGATAATGACAGTGCTGACCCCATTGGGTTATGTGAGAATGAAATGCAATCATGTGTGGCTGGGCAGTATTCCTGGTTGCACAGATCTTCTTTGAAGCCTCTCCTTAGCTCCCTCCTTGCCCTCTTTTCCCACACTGTACCCTGTGGAGGCCCTAAGGATGGTTTCACGTATACTGTTGTATTTGTCTTCTTGTGGGTCTGCCAGTGTCACCCAACTGTGAGCTCTCTGGTACTAGAGGTCACACACCCCAGTGTCTGGCACCTGTGCCTCTGAGGATGGTAGATACTCCGTAACCACTACTTGTGGGTAAAATCTAATCAAAAGCAGCCACAAAATTCAGGTTATGTGATAACGTGAATTGTGAAAGCCTTTTGTCTTTAATCAGCTCCAGAAATGCTCTAGGAACCTCTCAACTAGTCTCACGTCCCATCTTCTGTTCCCCATCTCACCAGTACCATTGCTCCCTGTTCACAGGGCTTTAGGGCTCTCTACATCCCACTGTTTAAGTCCAAACTCTCCTGCTGGGCTCATCAGCCTTCTCCCCCGCCCCATCATAATGCAGCCCATATTTCCTTATTAGGCTCAATTCCCAGAGGTATTAGGGCTTCCCTAGGGCTGCCTCAAGTATGCTAGTCTCTTCAGAGCTCCACATGTGGTCTCTGCCTCCCCTTTTACCCCTGTTTAAATCTCACGCATCCTCTGAAGCAGAGTCAGGGCCTAACTCCAGATCTCCTATCCACCACCTCCTATATAGCTGTCTATTCAGGTGATCAACTTTGAGTGACAATTATCGGTAAGGGCTGCAGTAGAGGGGACATCAAGACATGTGGGCACAGACACAAGACAGAGTGACAAACAGCCTGGAGAGAAGAGTGGCACCAGAGCTAGATCTTAGGGGATGAGCTGGATTCGTCAGGTGTAAACCTTCCCCCATCCCTTACTGACCTCTCTTTCCCACACATTCTTTGAACTCCTGGAGGCCATGCCAACGATTGCCAACCCACCTCTACAGCAGATTTACCAGGAACTGTCCAAAAATACAAGATCCTGAGCCCATGCCAAAATAGGGTCTCTGCAGCCTGAAGTCCAAGAAGAAAACGTTTTTAACTCCCCAGGAATTCTGTGGATCAGCCAAGTTTGGGAATCACTAACCACATTCAACTCTATTCATTCCATTTCCTGGGAACCTCCATTGTGAATGCCCAGTGAACAAGCTCTGTCTCCCCACTTTCCCAGAGATTACTGTCCGGTGAATGGGGTGGGGAGTGGGGGAGACAAATGATTAGAACATGGGGTCATACAGGGCATAGGCCAGGCCATTTGGCACTTCATTTGTGCCAACATGTTTTCTGAGCATTGATCTTGTCTGGACAACACAGTTGAGCCTTGAACAACATGGGCTTGAACAGTGTGGGTCCACTTATACATGGATTCCACATGCACACATTCAATCAACATCAGCCCATGTTGGCTGATAGAACCCATGTTGACAGAGGGCTGACTCTAAGTTATAATCCAATGTGAAACTGCCGGGGGCGAAGGGGTGGAGTGGAAGGAGAGTGGGTGTCCTAACCCCAAGTTGTTCAAGGGCCAACTCTGTAAGACTTCTTAAAGAACAGGCCCATGCCGTTTGTTTCCTGTTTCCCAGAGTACTCGGCGCAGTCTAAGGATGCAGGTGGTCTTCCACCAATACTGAAGATTGAGGTAACTCAACTTGTGCTATGCCCCTTTTTGATGAAGTCACTCACTAACAAGTTACTGATTTCCGTGTTTATAATTTCAGTGCCAGCGTAGCGTCTGCTCCTAGTAGGTAGGTAGGCTTGTTGAATGAACATCCACCAGTAGAAACCTGTTTCAGGAGGGATGGAACAGCTCAGACTGCACCACCTTTAGAGTTCACTGAAAAGATTTCCATAAATTTTTTCATTTGAATTACAGACCTTCAATTTCAGGATTAATTTCCTGATATGATATGTAATTATACGGGCTTTGTTGTTTATATTGTCATTAATGTTCTTAGCAATGTAAATACCTCCCTGAATCTCAGCGGTCCCTTGGCCTCTTGTGGATGTGCCAGGGTAGGGGAAGGGGAGACACTTACTCATTCCTTCCATTAAGTCCCCCACCCAGACAGAAGTCCTGCTAGCCACACCCCTCACCCCAATCTCTACATAAGGCCCTATAACCACATGCAGCCTTTATGAGCAGGTGTGTGCACCTGCATGGGCAGGTGAGCCCTACCTGAGTCAGATAAGCCTAATGGACTGTTTAAAGGCTGCCAACATGTCAACACACTTGGGAAGCAGTGATCTGTGATTTAAATGTAAAATCTCCTATGTTCAGAGAAGCAGAATGACAAAGCAAGGAGTTTGGTTTGGGGGAGATGAGTGCATTCCCGGGACGTTCAGCCAGGTGGGCAAGCTGGGGTAGCAGGCACATGGACTCTGCCCCACTTTTCAGGGGGTCTGCCATTCCCAGAGGGAGGTTTATTGTTACTGTTGTTTGCTTGTATGTTTGTTTTAAGCCCAGAAAACAGGACTTATCATCTTGAGAAGTCTCATTTCTGGAAGTGGATCAAAGACCATCTGGTCCTCCCTCCAGATCCCAGCCTGGGAGCTGGGAGGGGGTTAACTCCCTTTGCACCAAGGATCAAAGGATCATTCCTGGAGTGCACGCCAGATCCTGGACAGCACACAGGCAATTCAGTCTGAGACCCGGTTACTTCTTTCTGCTTCTGCTGGAAAGTGGGAGGATTTGCTTGCTGCTTAGTTATCTGTTCATCCTTTTACCGCATGGACACTGATTACCAGGTGGCAGGAAATGTGCTAAATGACCACAGCTTAGCAGTTTTCAGATGCAACCTCAGGGGAACAAGTGGGCTGGACACTGGCAGGGTGAAACCACTGAGAAAAGAGGTCTTCGCTTCACCAGGGGGTTTCTGTCCATGCCAAACACAGTTATCAGGATGCAGTCCAGATGTCTGGGCAGAAGTGAGAGACTGAAGGAGTTTGGGTCACTTCCTTATTGTGAAGGAAGTCAGAGAATTATTTTCCCCAAGGCTCTTTAAAACCAATTAAGATCCCAGCCAGTAAATACAGAAAGGTCTCTCTGATAATAGGGGAGAGCCAGTCCCTAATATACTTAGCTGCTGAGTAGATTTTACAGGAGATTATTGGCTTGACAGGTTGTACTTCACCTTCCAGGACTAGGGTCCAAGAATCAAGGTTGAAAGTCCTGTAACATGTGCCTTTTGGTAACAGCCACAGGGGTGGCGTTGAGGGTAAAATGGCAACACTAAAAGGCCGTGCTCCTGCGAGCTCAGAGATGCTGGACAAGCACTGCAGAACGAGCAGTCGCCATGACCATTCCCCATCAGTGAGTCAAATGTCCCTCTTGACAGCAGGCCCAGAGAGCGCACTGGAGGAGGCGTGACGGGCTCGTGGATTTCCTGTAGAGGTGAGGGAGACAGTCTCCCGACATTTCAACATAATAAATTAGTATTGGCTGAATGAAAATGCTGACCTCTTTTCTTGGTGTTTGGACTTATGTTCTAAAAACATACTAAATTAAGCAGCAACTGTCCAGAAAGAATGTTCTCTGTCCTCATAAATGAGTGAAACCCGGGGACTACCAAAGATGGACTGTGATAGGAGATCAAGAGCCACGGGCTCCACGTCCCCTCCTCTCCATGGAGTACATGAGCGGCCCAAAGCTCCATTTCCAAAACTGATTTCCTGGGGCAGACCTCAGCAAAGAGCTTGTTAAAGAGGAAGAGATAAGAGTTGCTGGTGGGCTCTCATTCATCCGTCCTCTTCCCATTATTAAAAGCTGATATGTTGAAAGATTCTGGCTCAGCCTCATGGCAAATAATCTACTTCCTGGATACTCTGGCCTTATAAATATTATCCTCAAAAACAGTGACTTATTTTAGTTGGTCTTTATTTTTAAGCAGCCTTTTCACCCCACACCCCCAGCTCCTACAGAATTATTATGTCTGGAATGCAAAACAGTCCCTGGAGAGCAAGTCTGCCCATGAACTCACAAGGGCATTTGCTATCAGCTTATTTGGCAAGAAGAATCTGAGACATTCTAAACATGAGCTGTCAGCAAGGCTGGTCCCTCCCCGAAGCCTTAGCCCCATCCGTAAACACCTCCACTGGCACGTGAGACATGGAACACAGAAGATGGACACATGCTACCTGGAAACAAACCCCATGTCCGTTCCTATGGGGAAGCTACCACAGATCCTGGGGAATTCATGCCTGGAGAATCTTTGCTGGTCCTTTTGGCATTTCTTTCAATGACTCTCACGTAATTAACAAGGGTTATACAATGCCATCAGCAGTCTGGTTCCAAACCCCTCCTCCCTCCCCAGCTTATCTCTCAACTGAATGTTTGTTCCTCTACCCTCAGCTAAGAAGAAAACATGCACAGAACTCCTCCTTACTTCCAGACACCTTCACCTGGAGAACCCTCTGCCTCCTTCTCTTCCTGGCACTCTCCTACCCATCCTCCAATACCCAAGTCCCATAGCATCTCCTTGTGCAGTGATCCCTGCATGGTGTTCGCGCCTGAGTGCTTCCAGAGCAGTGGTTGTCTCTATGACAATGCTGAGACTGTGGCTGTGACTCTGTACACAGACCACACCACGAGCTCCTGGCAATAAAGGGAATAGGTCTTCCTCTCCTTTGCATCCTCTCAATCAAGTCCAGGGCCTGGCACTTGGAAGCCTCATAATCAATGCTTGGTGCTTCAATCAATGGCCTGCCCACTTAGCCCCAATTCTCCCTTCTCTGTGCAGAGCAGTCCTGTGACATGTGGAACGAGAAAAGCTTTGGTGCCAGACATCTTGTATCTGAGCCTTGTGGGACATGCACGAGGTATTTAACTAACTTGCCTTCATTTTCTCCTCAGTGCAACAAATTGCCATGCCCACCATTCAGAGGATTACACGAGGGGGAAATAAGGTAATATATATATTTATATACTTAATGCCAGCCTAATTGAAAGCTCAAGGCACATTTCTTTGAGCTGAGGAGGAAATGCTGAGTCAGATGGAGTCCCTAAAGAAACGAATGAATGAATCAATTCCCTTCTGGTTGATGTGCCATCAACCCAGAGATGGGTGGCGAGCCTCTATCCCAAAGTGCCCTCTCTCAGAGTAAGAGGCAGGGTGGACAGCATTCCACTCATGCTCTCAGCTTGGGATTCTCAGACCTGCTTAGTCACAAAGGTGATTTTTATCTGAATGACAAATCCACAAGATGCTGTAACTACTGAGTCTGGGCAACCATATCCTTCATTTCCTGTCTTAAATCAAGACAGGAAATCTATCTTTCACCCCAAGATACACAGTAAAACAGAAAAATGCTGACTTAACAGCATTAAGTTACTAAGTGCAGTCAAACAGCCTGCACCAAGGCAATAGCCTTCACCTCTCCATGATGTTCCCATGCACCCATGTTTTTATTAGGTCTCAATAAACAATGAGGTGGGGGCAATGGAGATCTATAACACCTGAAACAATCAAGCTCAAGGTCAAATAGAGAAGGAGCAAGTGTGGTGGTTGGACCCATGCGAGGCAGCAACATAGTAGTGAGGAAAGAGCCACTTCATATGACTGTTATGCTGACTGGGGGGTCAGGAGACCTGGCTTCTCTCTCAGTTCTTGCACCAGTTGGCTTTAATGGATCTGGCTAAGCCATGTCTCCAGGCCTCAGTGTCATAACTCATAAGGGAGGAGAACTAGGTTAGATGATCTGTGAATTCTTCCAGCTTTAACACTCTACGGTCCCTTCCCCTTTCTTATTGTCTATTTGAGCATCTCTTAGCTCCCACTGGGCAGCCATCTGCCAACACTGGGACCTTGATTACTCCAGACTGCCTGGTCATTCCTGCCCATGAAGCCTGGCTAGCGGAGAGGAGGGTAGTTCTGGGGTCCTATTCTTAAGGACATATCTACTACCCTCTAGTCAAACAGCTCACCAGAGTCCAGGCATGCTGGATCCTCAAGAGCTTGGCTATTACAACAAACCTAATCATCTGGGTTGGTTCTTTCCATTCAAGGATGTCCCCCACTCCCTTCCTATACCGATACGCACAACTAGGATCCCGGTGTTCTTTCAGAACATCAGATGCTTTCCCATGTTGCTTGGCAGAAGACTAGGGCAGCAACAGGCACTTCTTATCTGCACAATGGCAAGCCTCAGGGTGGGGTAAGGGAGAAGTGGCAAAGCAACAAAGGTCAGGAAAAAGTGCGTACACCAGCAAACTCCAGCCATGTGAGGAGGCGGTCACTTGGAGAAGATGGTGCTAATCTGAGGACAGAGCGGTCACTGAAGTCACTGAGAAGGCTAGGAGGCGCCTTTAAGATGCTACCCAGCCCTCTTTGTCTCCCTTATTTCCTTAATAAGAAATCTGAGGGCAGGTGGAGCTCTGGGGCTGGCACAAGACTGTACAGATAAGCAGTGATCAACTGCCCTAGAACGTGGGTCTTTGGTCTCAGCCCACTCTTTTTTCCACTCTACTCTGTTGACCTCAAGTCTAATTAGGTTGTTCTAATGAGGTCATCTGGATCCCCTGCAGATTCTAAGCAACATGACCCATGTGTCACTTAGGAACAAGCAGGCCCAGAAGATATTTTGATAACTGCCTCCCCGATCCTATACCCCATGCATTCCTTCCCAACCTGACATGGTCCACTTATTCTTTCCCCAGTCCTTGCCACAAAATCTTGGGGAGTTCAGAGGTCAGTGAGAAGGGAGAGGTGAGTCTTCCTATCCCCACAGAACCCTAAACATCTAAGGTAAACCCACAACTATCCTCCTTCCTTGGACCAGAGGAGGTGATAGGGGAAGAGTGCAGGAGGAGACCCAATACACCGCTGCAAGCCTGACCTGGTTCCACCAAGAGTCCTCGGTGCAGGCAATTAGGTGGGTCATCGGAAGGTTTCTGACAACAAACAACAGGCCCTGCCTCTGCCAGGGACCTTTCAGAGATCGGTGTTTGACAGAGCATCTCATCATCAGGAAAAAGAAGCTCTGAGTAAAAGACTCAAGGAATTAATTATTCAGTGTGCATGACCCAGTTCCTGGAGGTGAGGCTGGGTGAGAAGAGAATGCACTGGCTCCTTATCGTAGCAAGACATTCAAATACTTCACAGAGTAGTGTTCCTTTAGCTGCCAAACAGCCAACCATTTATGGTTAAGAGTGGTCCCCCCAAAAATTAATTAATTAAAAGAAGAAGAAAACAGAAAGAAATAGCCAAAGTTCACTCACTCAACAAATATTTATTGAGCGCCTCTAAGTCCCAGGTCCTCTGGGGATTTACATATGGTCGGAGTTTAGTAGAGTAGAAAGATCATGGGATTTATCAACAGGAGGCCTGGATGTGTCCCAGCTCGGCACTTGGGCAGCTATATTTGCCTGTGCAGGTCAAATTTCTCACCTGTGAAATGGGAGCAAATCAACCTGCCTTATGAAGATGACATGACCTTTACAAAATCTTAGCTGCAGTGTAAATCTAAGGTGTAAACAGTAAAGATATAACACTTTCCCTTCCCTAGAGAAGTTTATACCC
Source organism: Talpa europaea (assembly GCF_964194135.1). Lineage (NCBI taxonomy): Eukaryota > Metazoa > Chordata > Mammalia > Eulipotyphla > Talpidae > Talpa > Talpa europaea. Next base: position 35,630,980 of record NC_140073.1, on the reverse strand, counting down.
TGGTCATATTTTGGATCATGATCCAAGGTACCTATTTGGCAAACATCACATTCTCTGTAATTTGGCTGAATTGGAGGTTTTACCCTGCCAGTGGGGCAGAGCCTGCCGTTGTACCAATCTCCTAGTCTGTGTGCCCAGGAAGTTGCAAGAAGGGACAGAATATAAAGGGCAAGAAGGCCAGCACACCTGGCCCCATCTCAAGCTTTGACTGACTGAAGACCCAGGAGGGGGGAAAAACAACTAAAATGTCAATCCCAAAGAAAACAAAACAAGCATTCATTCGAGTACAAGAGGAAAGAGCCAGTCATAAATGCACACTCCCCTCCCCACGCACGTTTCAGGCAAGGATGAGACTTACTGTCCAGTGCCCAAGCCTCCTGTCTGGATGACTCCAGGAAGTGAGGGAGATTCTCAGGCCAGAGCAGGCTAATCAGGATCTCTTTGCCCACAATCAGAACAATTGGAGCAGCTTCAGTTGCTTCCCCTTGATCCAATCAACCCCTTCATCCCGCTGTCCATGAATCTCAACAGGGACTCCTCACCCCAGTGAGTCTTTGGAGCCCACCAGGCCAGGCTCTAAATACCAGACCTACCTGCCTGCTGTTCCTCCACCTGGGCTTCCACCCAGCTCCAGCCTCTTGGCTTAGGGCCTGATGCTCCCCCTCACCATCCACTCTCTTCCTGCTTCCCTCTGCCCCCACCAGCCCCTGCAGCTCACACCTTCAGGCAAGCTCCTGGAGGCAGGCCCAGGTTTCCTCAGCTTTACCTTGCCTCTAACTTGGAACATTCTGTAAATTCTTCACGCTCCTGTAAATGCAGATTGATGTCCTAAATGTTCTCTGACGGCTGTATGCAGAAGGGAGGCAGTGGGAGCGTGGAAACAATGCCAGACTGGAAATCCAGGGCCTGTGTTCCAGTTCTCCACTTGGCAACCTTGAGAAAGTATCTTCAGTTCAGGTCTCAGTTTCCCTGTCTGGTAATGAGGGCCTTGCTCACTAAATAATCTCTCCAGTTCTCTCTAATTATAAAATCTGGCATTATAGAAACCAGACCAGACTAGGTCCCAGGAGACATGGGTCCTGATCCTGACTAGACTCCAGCCTGGGGCAAGTTGGTCGACAGCTATAAAATCAATGGGGATGTCCTGCCAACCCCTCCCAAGGAGTCCCCAGCTCCCACGACACCCTACACCCTCCCCTCCCCCAATCCTCACCTACCCCTATCTGCCCCTGCCATGAGGCACTGTGATATAGGTTCATGCGTTATATACTCCTGATGAAACTTCAGGGTTTGAACTCCTGAGTCAACAACAGCTGCTGACCCCCACCTTGTACCTGGAACTGCGTCACTGGATGGCACTGCAAGGCTCAGACAGGAAGGTGGAGCACAGTTCCTGCCCTAGAAGTTCCCACAGATGGTGGCTGAGATGGACAAAGGAGCAGACTAGACCACAGCTGGTAATGTCCCTGAGGTGTGAACAGAGCACTGTGGGTGTGTAGAGGATAAGGAGGCACCAACTTTGCCTAGGATGCTTCTCAGGGGGATCAGCATATCTGGATGTGGAGCTCTGGCCCACTAAAGCCAGGGCAGAGATGAAAGTAGAAAAGGGACCGGCAAGTAGGGCTGAGGGCCCTCAAGAGCCAACAGTGATGGCCTGGAGAAAGGTCTCTGGGGGCAGATGGGAGGGGCCAAGGAGAGCAGTGATTCTTAGGACAGTTCATGAGGGCAGCTACACAACACCAAGCCATCCTCGCCTTCTGCCTATGGCAAGCCTGCCAGACCCTCAGTCTCCACGGACCTGCTGAATCTACAGGAAGATGTAAGCAGGGTTGCCCTCCTCAGAATGGAAATTAGGTAGATGAAGATGCTACAGACACAATGTCAAATTATGGCCGAATGGTCCACAGCACTGTGAATCACTCCCTGCAGAAGCTGCCTGGCTAGATCCCTGGCTTGGCACCAGATCTGGGTGGCAGGAGACAGAAACATCAGCAGAGCTGGGGCCAGAGTCAGGACAGCTGAACTGCGGGCCTGGCTTAAGGGAAGAGGGAGCAGAGCTCCCACCTGCCCACCCAAATGTCCCAAAGCTACACAGGCCTTTCATGTCCCCAACCACCTTTCAGTTTTGACCCCTGTCTCCCTCCCGTGCTGGGAGGGCTGTGCCACCTTGGAGCTTGTAGGCAAAAACAGAGGGCTGAAGGAGGGCCGCGATGACCACATGCCATTATTTCTTAAAATGGGGTTCTATTCATCTGAGCTTGAAGAAGATGCCAGCATGTCTACACTTGACAAAGCCTGAAGCCAGCACCCTCAACCCCATCCTCACCCCCACCCCCCGAGTGACTCAGTGGTAGAAAAGTGATCCACCGCTGTGACTTACTCACTTGATTTTTAGGCATCACAATGACCACAGACACCTCCTTCCAGGACGAGCCACGCACGGGTCGCCATGTTCCTTTAAAAACAAGAGCCGGAAATCAATGTCAGTTACCTTATCTTACATTCCAGCCTCACATCTCCCCCCAGCCCACAAGTCCCCCTGGTTTGTGCACTTTGCCCTGCAGTGCCTGTGCACTTCACCCGACAAGAGGAAAGGGACGGAGTATTTCCCTGCATCATCCAAGTTTCATATATGAAGAGAGAAAGAGTGCAGTGGTTACACACATTCTGTTGCCTGCCACAGCCTGGGCACCCTGAGAGCTGATCACATCTCTACACGAAGGTTGCCAAGAAAGTAAGATGGGTCTGGAGAAGAATGTTTTATTAGTTGCTTTAGTAAAAACAGGCAATGCCAACATTTCTAAGCTTAAGACATGATGAAAGTAAATCAAGTTGGTATAAAATTTGGTAAGTAACCAATAGAAAAGCTGTCAGATATCCTAAGGAGAGGAGGTCAAAAATGCTAAGTACACTAAGAAGTTATAAAAATGGACCATCTGGTCATGGCTGAGCTTCCTAAATAAATTATTGCTTTGGCCTCCAATAACCATCCAAATTATCTGATTACATCTACCATCTTGGGCAGAAAATGCCCATTTTCCACCTGTTTGGAAAATGGAGCTAGAGTCACAAAACACTTGTAAGGATTTACTTTACATTTAAAAGAATCTTTCAAATGTCCAAGAGGTAACCTCAAGAGGACAAAAACTAACACAGATGTGAAATTTGAGATCTACGAGAGGCCATGCCATAAGCCTTGAACGTACACACACATTGCTCAACAGGGCTGAGGCCTACCTGCCCACATAAACTTACTCACGTGTTCTCTCTAGCACACAACGATCTGCCTTCAGAGCTGGGGGATGGGGCTCCCTGTTCAGAATTCTCGGACAATTCATGGGAGAGAAGCTATTGTTTGCTGAGCCAGGCCATGCCTGGAACAAGCACTGTTAGAAGCTAGACATGCTATGTCTCATTGCCTCCTCACAGACAGGAAGGCAGAAGGAAAGCAGAAGGCCCATACCAAGGCCCCAGCCAGGCAGGATTTACATCCTACCACACTGGGTGAGAGTTACCTCAGCACAGCAGCAATGGGCCTGCACAGCCTGCAAGCAACCTGGCAAGATCTGAGGGCAGCTACCTGGGCAGAAGCTGCCATCATCCTCGTAGTCATCATCATTATTATCAAGCCACACCCCTCTGGCCCGTGGCAGCTGACAAACAGGCCGGCCCGCTTAGGTCACATTCTATCAGCCTGAGTTTTAGGCTCTGTGTTGCTGCCTTGAGCCAGAAGTCAGAGAAGCTGAAACCTCCAATTCTCTGGCCCCTGCTTCTCAAAAGAAGCTTCTGGATGTAGTGCCTGAAGAAGCTGGACGTTGTGGTGCAGGTCTCTAGGCCTCCCCAAGTTCTCTGGATCTCAGATCAAAAGCCCCTTACCTTCCCTGAGACACTGCTGAGTCTAGCAGCAGGAAAACAGGGGCAACAGGTTCTCAGGTTTGGTATGGGTGGTCTTCATGGCAGGTGGAGGTGGGTGTTTCTGGACCAGACTACAAAGGCCAACAATTAGTCTGATTCCCACACAAGCCTGAGCACACTGTGATCCACCACTCTGAGGTCAACTTGTACCCTCAGTCAGCCCAACAGCCAAACACACTTCAAGTTCCCTTTAACTCCACTAAACTAGAAGGTCTTCAAGCCCTTGAAAGGCCTCAAGTTCCTTATCTGTAAAATGAGGATCTTGACCTAATTGGTGATTTCTTCACCAAGGGCCTTCTACTTGCCCTCTTACATGGGCCCTGTCTTTCAGGCACACCTATAACCTGCAGTTAAAGGATGAAAGGAAATTAACCCTCTTGTCGGCACTGCAGTGAGTGGTTAGCATGCAGTATCAGAAAATCCTCCTAGCAACCCCATGAGGCAAATAGTGCAGTCTGCCACAGAGAGGGAAACTGAGGCATGGCACAGCAGGGACCTCACCTGGAGACTCAGTCAGCAATGACCACAGCAAGGTGGGACTTGTGGTCAAGCTGCCTGAGTCCATGACCATGCTGGCTCCCAACACAATGGTTTCCTTTTTTAACCAATCAGAACGAAGACACGATGTCTCCTCTAGGAGACAGCCCCACACAAAGAAGCATGACCTCTCCTGGCTCCCATAGACCTGACTTGGGAGGTTCAGGAAAGGTTCCTAGTGAGCATCAGTGATCTAATGGAGCCAAGGGACACGAGAGGGGGACCTCCCTCTCTGCCACCTGAAAGGCTAGCTCCATAGAGGCAGGGTCTTCACTGAGGGACCCCTAGCACTTGGAAGCAGCCCTGTCACCCACTAGGCACTCCGTCAGTATTTTCTGAATGGAGGACTGAAGAGCATAGACGCACTGGAGGCTGTTCAAATACCCTGAGGTGCAAGTTAGTGTGAGACACCCCAAGATCAGCACAGAAACACTAAGCCAGCCCCAGCTGTGTGTGCCAAGCAGAGGTATCCACGCCTACCCCACCTTCCCGCCTCCTCTCTCTGGCACCCCCCAGACACAGGATGAAGGCTCAAAGCTGAAGCCGATCTCTCTGGAGTAAGTGTCTGAATGCCAAAGCCACCAGCAGAATGGTCAGGATGCCAGGTCCTGGGATCAGGCAAATCTTGGTTCCTATCTCAGCCCCATTATTTTAAATTAGTCTGGCAGTCTAGGCAAGTCACAGAATCTCCCAGATCCTCAGTTTTTTCTCAAAAAATGGGGACAATGTGAGTACCTCCTCCACAGGGCTGTTTTGCAGATGAAATGATATAGCACTTTGAAGGACTCAGAGCCCAGTGTGGAGTGCAGACTAAGTACCTGGAGACAACATCTGCTGCTATCCTCTGCAGGTGACTAACAACACATCTGGAATCCTCGGCTTGGGTTCCATGCCAGCTCTCCCACTAGCTAGCTATGTGACCTTGGGCAGCGAGCTCAACCTCACAGTATATGCTTCTTCATATGTAAAATGGGATTGACTGTGAAGATTGAAAGAGTTGTAGGTAAAGAACTCTTCATAGGTAAAGAACTGATGAGAATGCCTGGCACAAAATAAGCACTCAATAAAATGAGTGCAAATTGTTCTAATTATTAATATTACTAGCATACTTTTCTCTTTATTCCTATAACAGATTCTACCCTGTCTCCCACAACCCGTTGCAAAGGGCATGGGCTCAAGATAGCTTGATCAGAGTATTTTTCCTCCATGGCCACACTCTTATCTATAAAGGGTGTGCACATGCTCTCATCAGGGTTAAGTTTCATTTGAAAAATCCCAGGGAAGACCTAGTCCTCAGGTGGAGACCTGTGTGGAATCATCTGGAAGCTGCCAGAGACATCAGCCACTGAGCAAGGGATGCTAGTCTGTAGTTGTTAAAGGCCACCCACTCTCCTGGAGCTGGATTCTGCAGCACTATCTTTGAGTCTTTTAGCCCTCCCTAGAACCTTCCAAGGCATCCCATTTTGCTTAAGCTCATTCCAGTTGGGTTCGTGCCACTGGAAACCAAGTGTCCTACGAGCAACAGCATTCAACAATCAGCTGCTTTATCATCACTAAATCCTGCCCAGGTAGAAAAGCTGGCTGCGCGCTCTCAGTGAGACCTGGGCAGTCAGGGAAAAGCAAACATGTGCGCAAGCCATCTCTACAAACAGAAGTGAGAGGAGGCTGTGGCAAGCCCCTGGCCCTAGGACCTTCCTGGGAAAGGAAGATGCTGGAATCAGAGTGAACAGCCCAGTCCGGCAGTCTCTGGCTGGGAACCCAGGACTTGGGAACTCCTTTATGTGAGCATTAGTGAAGAGGAAGAGGAAAAAGGAGACTGACTTCAAGTGGTGCAGGAAAAATCTAGAGTGCTACTTAAAACAACCTTTTTAGAGGAGGAAGGAGAGTGGGTAACGGAAGAGAAATGACCTTATCTGGGCCCTTCAGTGTGCCCTGAGCGCTGGGTCAGACGTTCTCACAAGTATGATCATATCTAACCTTCAGCACAAACCTAGGAGCTGAATGCTCAACCAAGCCATTTTCCAATGACAAAACTGAGGCTCAGAGACATCAATAGCTGATCCGTTGTGGTACCTCCTCCACATTGTGATGACAGAGCCCAGGTTCCTCCTTGCATGGACACACCTGTGGCAATTCACACCTGTGCTCAGTCTGCCCAAGGGAGCTGCAATGGGCCACTTCCCCCTCATTTCAATAGGCTCTGCACCCCTTATCCAGAGACAGCTTCCCAGAGGAAGAGCTGCCCAAAGGCACAGACAGGAAGGGCCAGGCAGCCTCTTGGAAACCCATAATGAATTCTTGGGCAACTTTCTTTCTTTGGACATTAGTAATCTCCAATGTGATGGCATTTATCTGTGGGATTTAACCAGGATAGGCCTGCCAGAATCCCATGGAGACTCTTTTTTTTTTTTTTAAAGATTTATTTAATTATACAAGACCCGAGGTATAGGCCAGAGGTGCAGGAGGGTGAGAGGATTCACCAGAGACAGAGAGGAGAACAGAACAGGAAGACTGACTGAAATACACTGCTGAGATGAGCAGCAGGCAAGACAGGAGAGGTCTGCCACGCCATGTGGGTATCTCTCCTACCGGCAGGGATCGAACCCGCACTGCAGAGGCTACGGACAGCTTCACAGCGATGAGCTCAACCTCCTGTGCCACCAGGGTGGTCCCCCATGGAGACTTTTTTGGCTGGTCTTTTTTGTTTCCTTTCAAGCACCTTTCCCAAGAAACTCTGACTTAATAAGAACAACTACAATGCCCAACAGAGTACTGTGCTAAACAATGTCTCATTTTCTCACGGGCTTCCGGGCCAGTATCCAAAGACCTCTATTCCTCTACCTTTAGGCCTTTTAATAGCAAACTCTTAATTCCCTCCAGGAAAACACAGCTCTACCTTCAGATGTATTTTCAAGGGTTTTTAGAAATAAGGAAACAAATCTCTGACCTAGTAGCAAAAAACAAAGAATTCAACATACTGTTCACCTCTCTGAATTCGGAAGCTTCAGACATTGCTTAAACACTCACAAGCTCACAGTCATCTCCAGGACCCAACACAAGGTCTGCACAGGCATGAACTTAATAGTCAGTGAATAAGGTCTATGCAGAGACAAACATCAGCTGGTCGAAAAGGAGCCTCATCTGGAGAAGGAAGAGGTAGCTTCCAAATTTGCTGGCAAATCAAACATGGTTTGCCTGGTAAAACCATAATCTGAAATGATGTGAAAATCACCTGGACTGACCACAGTGTCAAGAAGAACAGTCCTTCAGTCACATATAATATGATGAAATTAAACCACTTTAGTATACCGTATACTAAAATCAAAATGGGTGAAAGACTTAAAACCATAAAAATACAAAAAGAAAACACAGGTAAGAAGTTCTCTGACATCGTCGGTCTTAGTGGATTTGCCTCCAGCAGCAAGAGAAGCAAAAGGGAATATAAACAAATGGGACAACATCCAACTAAAAAGTTTCCGCATAGGGAAGGAAGCCATAGTTAAAATGAAAAGGCAGCCTATGAATGGGAAAAAGGTGTTTGCAAACTGTGTCAGACAAAGGGTTAATATGCAAAGTATTTAAACAACTCAAACCACTCAACAACAAAACCCATAAAATCCAATTTAAAAAATGGGCAGAGGATCAAAGACATTTCACCAAAGATGACACACAGATGGCCAAAACATATAAAAAAGATGCTCTCCGTTGCTTATCATTAGGGAAATACAAATCTCAACACCATAAGGAGATTTCACTTCACACCAGTTAGAATGGCTATGATTAAAGAGTCAAGAAATAATGAATGTTGGAGTAAAAGGAACCCTCATAAATGGCTGGTGGAAATGTAAACCGGTACCGTCACTATGGAAAACAGTATGGAGGATCCTCAAAAAATTAAAAATAGAACTACCATGCTATTCAGTAATCCTACTTTTGGGTATTTAGCCAGAGACTATGAAAATACTAACTTGAAAAGATATATGCACCCTGTGTTCACTGCATTGCCATTCACAATAGCTAAGATTTGTAAACAACACAAGTGCAAATGATGAAAGAACAGATAAAGAAGATATGTTATAGGCCCAACCATGGAATATTATACAGCCTTTAAAAAGACAAAATCTTGCCTTTTGCAGGAACAAAGATAGGCCTTAAGAGTATTATGCCAAGTGAAACAAGTCAGAAGAAAAGACAAATACTGTATGACTTTACTCATTAATGGAAAATAAAGACAACCCTCAGACTGTGACAACAGAATGGAGGTTTCCAGAGGGGAAGCAGGGAAAGAGGGAATGGTTAGAAGGGGCCAACAGGTTGACAGTGTGTGTGCTGTGAGTAACCTTGGAACCTACACTGTGCTGTAAGTTAATGTTACCTCAGTTAAAAGAAGAAGAGCAGGGCCTCCCCGGTGGTGCAGCGGTTGAGCGCTGGGTTGCAAAGCTGCCTGCAGCCTCTGCAGCACCTGTTCAATCCCCAGCTGCTCCCCGGCCACCGGAGGAGGGTCCCACATGGCGCGCAGACCTCTCCTGCCGCCCGCTGCTCCCCTCAGCAGTGTACTTTGGTCCTTCTGCCTGTTCTGCTCCCTGCTCTGGCTCTAGTGAATTCTCTCACCCTCCTGCGCTTCTGACTGTACCGAGTGCGTGTATAAATACATAAATAAATAAATAAATCTTAAAAAAAAAAAAAAAAGGAGAAGAAGAGCAGCAGTTCTTGGCAGGGCCCAGGCTGCCCTGTGGGTATAGGGAAGTTCAGGAAGCTGTTCCATGGGGCCTCACCCATCACAATGGCACACACTACCCAGGCCCACCCACCAGTCCACAGCTTTCCTCTTTGTTTTCTAACAGCCAGGTCCAGGCCATGGCTGTCCCAGCAATGGGGGATTATCCAAGCAGGTATTTCCCTTACTTTTCTTTTTTCTTTTCATATCTTTATGTTGTGCTATTCAAAAAAATAACTTAATCAGTTAGAAGGAACTGCCTAATTTCCCCTTGAGGTCTGATTGGGTTCACTCCTCCCTGGCTGGAGCTATGAGGTGCCAGGCTGCCAGGCACTGCCTGGTGTTAGAGTGGAGGGCAGTGTGCTGGCGGGGATCCCAGATGGGCCAGCCCAGCTAGAAATCTAAAAGGTAATGGAACACCCATTTCCTACCTCCACAGCCTGGTTCCCCTTAAACCAGGCAAGAAGGAACAGTCAATAAGCACCTGCTGAGTGCCCTGGTGAGAACTGTGAAGAAAGCCAAAAGGCAGTGCAAACAGGAGCCTGAACCCGGGAAGCAGAGGCAGCAGAAGGTAGAGCACTGCCTCAGGGCAGCCAGCGCGGGGCTTGGATGCCAACCTCCCGCACATGCGTTGAGAGCTTGGGCAAGTCATTTTGGTTCTGAGGGTCATTTGCTCCCCTCGGAACATTCATATAAGAACAAAAACAAAATTGCCTCTAACTTACAGAGCCACAATGGGGATTAAATGCATGAATACATCGGAGAGTAACCAGGACTTCCATACTAGGCATTTACTACGCGCCAGGAACTGCACAGGCTGCTTCATCAGATCCTTACAACTCCCCTGTAAAGTAGGCACCGCATCCCCAAGTTCTGATGAGGAAACTGAGACTCAGAGTCATCCAAGCCCGCACCCAAAATCACACAGCTCATAAGAGTCAGACACCCAGGCCAGACCTTCTCCTAGGCCCTTGTCTCCGCTCTGCAGCCTGCTGCACGGTAAGTGCTCCAAGCACATTACATAACATGCAAATGTGGCCGGGGGCTGCTGGCTCTCTGCCGGGGAGGCATATGGAGAGAAGAGGAGGAGTTTTGGCTGAGAGAGTTTAGCAAGCTGTAGGCAGGGCTGAGTGTAGGCCCTGGAGGATAAGGATGGAGAAGGGAAAGTACTGCAGACTAGAAATATCAGAGCAAGGAGCTGGAGGCAGGAGTGACCCAGGTAGATGGGCACAGAGTGGCAGCAGAGACAGACTAGACTGGAGGAAGAGAGAAAGGGGTTCTGAAGGAGGGGTCAGCTGCCTGAACCACTGTCCCGGGAGCCATTCTAGCTGGGATCTTTCTCACACACACAACCCAGAGATGCTCCTGTGTCTGCTGCTTCGGTCACACAACAATCACGGAAGGAATCAAGAACCATGACAAGGAAGGCCCAACAAGTCCTTCACCCCGCAGCAGGCACAGCTGAGTAGTTCTGCCAGCCCCCAAGCCCACGTTGCCATGCTGACCACCCCAGGTCCAGACTGTAGGCCAAGTACCTCCATGCAGGGCCCTGAATGCTATCATGTGCACATAAATATCACCACCTCCACCCCAGCATCTGTAGCTCCCAGGAAGGAGAAGGAGGCATGTGTAAGACCAGGCTGTGGGACGTGAGTTCCCCAAGGCAGGGTTCCTGCCTCACTGGACTTCATATTCCTCACCTTGAAGGACTGTGTGGGTGCTTTCTCAATAACTTCCTGCTAAGCTGAACTAAATAGAGGATTCCTCCACTTAAGGGACAAAGCTGGAGTTTGATCATTCTGGATCAAAGTTCCTCCTTGCATCCTGGGTTTAGTTCCACCTTAGATGGAAGGATCACCTGTTTCCCTCCTAGAAAGAAAGCGCCCCTCCCCCAACAGTCTCTGCTTCCCGCAGGTGCAAGTAAGCCCTCTGCATCCTGACCTGGTGCCCCTCTCCTGAATGAAGCGAGGGATGCCAGCCCCCTCCACTTCAATTACAGGTTCCCCCAGGGTTCTCTGGGCTCTGGCATTGTTCCAGAGGTCTTCGCAAGTCTCCAGTCCCAACCCAGCCAAAGGCATAGTCCCAGCCCAGGCCTTCGAACACATGGAGAAGGGAACATGGGAATGAAAGGATTTAAGCAACTCTGACGATGAGCTCAGTTCATGCCCCTCATCATGTGCTTTTTGGAGGAAATAACAGGACCTGGTGGAGGGAGGAAGATAAAAGCAGAACTGTAAGGTCTGTGGGTCACATGATCTCCTGCCAATCCTATTCAGGAAGTGGGCAAAGGCAAAATGAGAAGGCTTGGGGTGAAGGGAGAGGATGGTAAACCTGGGCCTCTAGACCAGGGCTTCCTGGGATGGGCCGGGGGCATCTCTCTTCCACCCACAGGCAGTTCTTGACTCCTGACCCACCGTCCTGCCCTGACACTGCCCCTGGTCTGTCCTGAAAGTTGGCCACACCTCTTACTTCCCCACACTCCACGGGGATACTCACTCCAAAGGAGAATGAAGTAAGATCCCCTTTGTCAAAGTATATTTACATGACAGTTCATGCACAGAATAACTGTTCTTCATTATACAAGGTAGGTCAATACTAGAGGTGGAAGGATCCTTGACTCCTGGCTCTGCCATATTCTGGCTGTGTACACATTTTAAATGTCTAAGAAGAAAACATGCAAATGGAACAATGGTATGGGGAAGGTGAGCATGCTTCCAGCCTGCCTTATGCTCCTGAGAACATTTTCCAAAGACGGGCTGACAAGATATAGATTAAAATGTCTGAAACTCAAAAACCATTCTTGCCCACCCTACCTAACATTCACGAGGTGCCCTATGAGATCCTAGGTGCTCATCATCCCACCCCTGCTCTGAACTTACACAACCAAAATCTTTCTTTGTCCTATCTAAGGTGCTTTGCATCTTCCCAGCCCCAGCCTCATCTCCCTCTACCTTCAAAGCAGGCGATTTCCCATTCTCCCAGGCCTTGTGTAGGGCAAAGAAAATGTCAGGCTTTTCTGCCCTTCCGCCATCAGGATAGATGATGGATCCTTGTCCTGAATGCATGCCTGATGGCGGGCACCTGGAATAGGGTGTGGGCACAGGTAGATGGGATTCAGCTGAGCTAAGACTGTGCTTTTTAAGGGCGGCGTCACGGGGACGTCAGCAGCAGCAGTAGAAGCCGAAGCTGAAGCCGAAAGAGAAGCCGAGAAGCAGCAGAACGAACGCTAGAGAGCCCAGATAGAGTGAAGACTTGCTGGGGGCTGGGAGGCCTGCCAGCCTCCCAGCCAGCACCCCTGCCTGCCATATGCCTGGTGAACCCCAATAAAAGACCTGCAAAAAACCCACTATGGACTCTGACTCCTCCTTTACCCGGTCTGCATGGGATCAGAAAACCTGCATTGTGTCCATTCCTGGCCTTACACCTTGCCATCCACAAAGATGTTCTTCCTTCCTCTCACTTATCAGTCTGCACTTCACTTACCATTCAAGGTTCAGATCAAATGTACTGCCACCTCCTTCTCCTCCTCCTCCAGGAAGCTTTTCAGGCCCTCTCCAGCCACCAGGAAATTAATCATGAACTACCTTGTGACTTACCATCTATGACTGAGCTGAACTGGTACGGGAATCTCCTATTCATTTTTCATTTTACATAAGTATGTCTCATTTTCCCTGTAAACATTTCGGGAGGACAAACTGAGTTTCAACTATATTGTCATCCCCATGACACAGGGCCTGCGGCTTATAGTAGGTGCTCAATAAAAGCTGCTCGATTAACTATCCAAGGTAAACAAGTCACCTTGCTAATCAGGTCACTTCCTCAATTATCGGCACCTGTACCGGCTTCTCCTAACACCCTGAATTTTTTCTGCAGACCTGCTCTGACCTTGGTTATCTGCAAACCTAGTCGTGGGCTTGTGTTTTCAAAGGGCGTTAGATGCATTCTAATCGCACTCCCCTGCGCTGAGCACAGGTGTGACTGGAAAAGAAATGATGTGTAACCTCCGGCCGGTCTGGAAAAGGAAAGTGTGTGGTTCTTCCCACCAGCCCAGGCATTCAGGGTTTCAACTTCCTCAAATACAAGAGTTCAGCAGAGGAGAAGGGCCATGGCTAAGTGCTTCACAACAGAAAACCAACACTCAAGTCAAGGCCCAGGTGTGTCTGCTGAGCACCAACTCTTAAGTAAAAAGTAAAGTGAGGTTACAACGAAAGGTAGCAAATGGCAAGTTACTTCTGAACTTGGGAGAGATGAGAGACACGGACGCAAGGGGAGGTTGTTCACCATAGACCCTCTGTGTGCCAGGCATGGGCAGGCTCTGGGCAGGCTCCCCTGCAGAGTAAGTGGGCTGTGACTCGTCTGGACCACACGACACCAAGAACTGAGGCCCAGGTGGCAGAAGGAGGCAGAGCTCTGGCTCATCCTGATGAATCATCTTTCCACGATTTCCCAACCATGCTTTATAAAAAAAAATTTGAATTGGAAAGTATTCACTGGCTTTAAAAATCAAAACAGGGCCTCCCCGGTGGCGCAGCGGTTGAGCGCTGGGTTGCGAAGCTGCCCGCAGCCTCTCCAGCGCCAGTTCAATTCCCAGCCACCGGGCGAGGGTCCCACATGCTGCGCAGACCTCTCCTGCTGCCCGCTGCTCCCCTCAGCAGTGTACTTTGTCAGTCTGCCTGTTCTGTTCCCCACTCTGGCTCTGGTGAATTCTCTCACCCTCCCGCGCTTCTGACTGTACCCAGTGCTTGTATAAGTAAATAAATAAATCTTTTTTAAAAATAAATAAAATAAAAATAAAAACACAGAATTCTAGAGGAAATGTGTCCCTCCTGCATCTGCCCCCCTCTGCCCAGTGTGCGCACCTCTGAACCAGGTGAACACTACTAGTGGCTCGTGTCTCCTGCCGACATTTATGTATATATATGCAAATACGTATAGCTGACAGCAGATTGCCAGGTCTGGGCCTTTCCCTGTGTCTGGCTTTCATCTTGTAAAGGGATGGACTTAGAATAGGAAAGGGAGATAGAGTATCTCTACATAACCAAAGAGATGTACATCAGTGTGGGAAGTCCACAAAGCCAAGAGAAGGAGAGATCTAGGAGAACACAGGGAACTCCTAGAGAAGAACTGAAGTGTGAAGCTAAAATCACTGCGAACATTCCTGGGTATGCTGAATCCTGATCCTAGCAGCCAGATAAGGGCTCTGGTGGTGGGGAGCAAGTGGGGACCCACCACCACGACAGTGCTGGGAGCCCCTTGAGTGCAAGACTGTCATTTCATCTTCCAGGAGACAGAGGAAGCACTGGAGAAACAGAAACACGACTAACCTAATCTCCATGACAATGGTTGACTGTGTTAGTGACCCAGAGGGCATAGAAGCTCTGAGGAAAAGCAATCATTTCCTCTTAATATGAGAGACCAGGAAGGGGAATTTGGTGCCTGACACTACAAAAACAGACTGCAAATGGTTTGAATAGCAGGGCTCTAGTCCTGAGACTGAGGACGTAAATGATTCAGACTCTGCAATGCAATCGAGCTCTGCAATTGAGGAGGGAGTGAGCAGGAGGAGGGAGGGGCTAGAGGAGGGAGGGGTTGGGGGAGGGGGAGGGGATCTTTCAGGAAACTGGCAGCTGGCCACCTTGATTGAGAGCTGGGCTCTGGGGGCCAACCGACTAGATTCTAATTCCCACCTCCCTACCCTTGGCTGTGAAATCTTGAGTAAGTCCATTAGGCCCCAGCACCTCCATTTCCTCATTGGTAAGTAGAACCTAACAAAATTTACCTCTTGGAGTTGATGCAATAATTAATTAAGTGGTTAAAGGGACTTCCCAGGTAGTGCGGGAAAAGTCTCAGTGCCATCCAGTTATCTCCAGCCACTGTGGCATCAATCCCAGCCAGGGAGCTGACCCACATGGCACAGCAGACCTGTCCTGTCTCACCCACTGCCCCCCTCAGCAGTGTATTTCAGTAGATCCACCTGTTCTGCTCCCCTCTCTGTCTCTGGTGAATCCTCTCAACCTCCCTCCCCACCTCTGGCCTACATCCCAGTTCATATATGCATAAATAAATAAATCTTTGGGAAAAAAAAAGAATTTAGTGTTGAACATTCACAAAGCCCATACACCAGAGCTTGGCTCACCATAACTGCATGTGTCACAAAGCAGAAGTCCTGGGGCTATGCAAGAAACCCCCAACAAGGTGAGTTGTGAGAAAGCCCACTTCCCTTCCCCAGAACACAAGGCTGCACAACAAAGAAACCCCTGAGACAGGGCTGCGGGGCCTCTCCCAGAGTGTCAACTAGAGGAGGCAACCCCAGGAGAGCTGAGGCTGCTCAACCGATAAAGGAGCCCCAGGAAATTGGACTCAGCTCCTACTCAAAATATGGTGGCCCCAGGGAAAAGAACTATCTTTAGACTGACAAGTGCAGATCCAACAAGAGATGAGAGAGGGAATGGAGATGGGAAGAAGCTTGATTCCATTCCCCCCCCCAAAAAAAAAAGAAGAAAAGAAAGAAAGAATATTTAGATACTTTCTATGACTCAAGTCCCATGGTGCAAAATGTTACACCCCAGAACACCAGGAACTTGTGCTGATGAGACTGCTGTAGTTGTCACTGCATCTCTGTGGGGCAGCGCTGGACACCTGAAAGCAGCCTTGAGCCCACTAGGCACCAAGAGAACATGTGTTGTCGAGGAGTGTTAATGTCTCACTCTGATAGGGTGCTTGATGGAAGAGGGAGAAGTGCAGTCGATTTGGCACATGCAGAGTCAAGGAGGTGTCTGGTCAAAGAAGCAGAAGGAGAGAGACTTAGGCAAGGGGCAGTTTGAAGGCTGGTTCCCCAAAGTAAAGGTCTGATGTCACTGGAAATGTCTTTGCATCAGGGTGCAAAGAGCTCTCCCTGAGAGGCCTTTTATCAGTCACTCAGGCGATGCTATGAAAGGCATTCCTGAGTTAAGATCTGGAACAAGCCCAACAGAACAGAGTTGCACTGACTCTCACTAAAGTTGAACTTTAACCTCAGTGTTTATTCTGAATCATATGGGAACAAAACTAGAGATTTTGGATTAAAATTCTAAAGTCACACATGTTTAGACAGAGAGAAGATGTTTAACAACAACACATGTTAAAAAGATCTGGTCAGCAGTAATGTCAGTGAGTCAATAGTGTGGTGTCGCTGCCAGAAAAGCTGATGCAATCTCAGGCTGCATGAAGAGGAGCAGAATGACCAGAATTAGGGAGGGGATAGCTCCTTCCTCTGTTGTGGTCACACCATGAGATGAAAACCATATATGGTCTGAGCATTGCCCTTATTGTATTAAAAAGCTATGAACAAACAGGAGTTTGTTCAGAGGAGAACCACAGGGGAAATAAAAAGACCTGACTCTACAGCATGGGCTGTTAAACTGAAAAGAGATTCGGGAGGGAAAAGAGGGCTGTCTTCAAATGTTACATTTCATTAATTAGAAGATGTACAATATTTTCAGTAGAAAATGTCTGAAAGCAGAAATGTATCTGATAATCCCTGAACATCTAACAACCTCCCAGCCAGGAGACAGCTGTGGCATAGTTGTCACTGTCCTATGGAAATGTGACTCTCATCCCGGTGCTGTATGTAGAAAACTGTAACCCTCAACATTTCAGGAGCCAAAACATTTAAGGGCCATATGAGGAAGGAATGTGAGTCCTGCTGTTGACTAAAAACCTTCCACTCATTTCCTGATAAAAATCAAGAAAACATCATGAGCTAGGAAAAAAAATTCAGAGGCAACGGAAATGAAGAAATGCATTACCCCTTTATCCAAATACAATTATGTGCCCCCAAAAAAACAACAACCCCATAGCTGCACATTGATGACTGAATGAAAGTGATTCAGAAGAAGTGGATTCTGAAAGTGAAGAAGTTGTAGACTTGCCTTAACCTATCTATTTTCCACAAAAGAGTGATAGGGAATCAAAACTTCTGTCTACAGTCAAAAACAGTCCTTTCAGTGAGTATAAAACCTTTCAGTGATGACAAAACAGCATTCTGCAGTTTAACTAAAAGACATACACGATAACGGCACATCTTACAATCCACGGCATCACAGATTTGACTTTCACAGCAGTATCTGAAGAGCTGTCATGTGGAGGAGAGAGCGGGCTATTTATGGCTTCAGGGAGGAAGAACTGAGACCAAGTGGCAGCAACGACAGCAGCCACCGAGAAAGCGACAGGAGGGGCCCTGCAAACATGGAGCCAGTCATCTCTAAGGCCACCCCAGGCTGGCCCACCATGGTGGGGAAATCCAGCACCCAATGGGAGAGCCCTGCAGTTCCGAGGTCTGAATGAGAAGACCTCGCCATGAAGAGACGAGCACCTCATTTTCCCCTGCTGCTCACACAGGTGCTTTGACAGCGCCATGCACTCACAAGGTCACCCCTTGAGAGGAAGAGCCACTTAGGGAACTGAACTGAATGGGGGGGCCTGAGGCAGAGAGGACCCTCCCATATTTGCGCTCTAAAACTCCTGGGGGCCAATTTGAGAATGTACCCGAGGGGAGAAGAGGTCACCTCTGTGTCTCCATTGTGCCAGGCACCATGACAGCTGTGCTGTGCACAACGCCCCATTTAATCCTCACAGCACCTCGTGAGATAGCATTGGATAAAACATAGGCTTGAGGCTGAGAGAAAGTAAGTGGTTCGCCCAGGCTTTTACAGCGACTCTGCAAACCATGGTCAGTCTGTGACAACATGTTTCGAATAGCAAGAACTCCAGAAGCCTGGGCTGGGAGAATGAATGGATTGAACCATCATCTGATCAATCAATCAATGAATCAACATGTTACCCATGTTGATAAGAGTAAAGCTACAAGAACAAAGACAGGCAAGAGCTGTTTCGGTGCCCCACCCCCACCCCCATCTATTGCCCCCAGGGGCACTAAACCCATGCCTTTTGCTGCTTGTAGGAGCAATTTACTCCACCACATAAAGCACGTTGTTTCTAGACCTCTATAGCAGAGAACAGGTGTCAGGAGCCCAGCTCAAATGTCAAAGCCGTAGGTACACCAGTTTGCTGTGCCTCCCACCTGCCAGGTTAATACTGAAGCAGATGGAAATTGAGCTCAGTTGTTGTCTCCTCCCATGGCGAAGATGTCCAGAGGCTAGGAAAGGCCAGCGGGTCACCGAACCCCCTCACAAGTTCCAGCTACCTGGCAACATTCAGTCCAGTCCTAGATGCCCAAGTTGAAAGCTCACTCAGAAACCCAGGGCAGCAGTCACCTTGAGAGGATGTGCAGGTGACTGTGCAACCACAGAAGAAAAGTAATCCTTTCAGATGAGCACCCACAATGCTCCACAAGCACCAAAGCCTGCGGAAGTGATTCTAGCAAAGGCTGCTCCTTTGGAGGAGTTAGTCACCTGGACTCTAGTCCCCATCCCAGCGTGGCTGCCTCACCTGCATGCAAGTGGATAACTCCCGCACCTGGCCCATGGATGCCCATCCCCACAAGGCTCAGCACACACAATTGCCCAGCTCATTCTCCTTAAACTGACCTTCTGGAAGGGGAATGATCAGCATTACATACAGGAGGGTTAACCCCAGAGTAATGTGGTGAAAAGTGGGGCAGGTACAATTTTCTACAGAGTACAGAGCCACCAAAGCTCAGAGCAGGTGTGTGGGGTGGCACAGAAAATAAGCAATGTGGGCCTCCACTGGTGGCGCAGCGTTTGAGCGCTGGGTTGCGAGGCTGCCAGCGGCCTCTGCGGTGCCGGTTCGAGCCCCGGCTGCTCCCCGGCCACCGGAGGGGGGGTCCCGCATGGCACGCAGGCCTCTCCTGCCGCCCGCTGCTCCCCTCAGCAGTGTACTTCGGTCCTTCTGCCTGCTCTGCTCCCCGCTCTGGCTCTGGTGAATTCTCTCACCCTCCCGCGCTTCTGACTGTACCCAGTGCCTGTATAGATAAAAAAATCAATCTTTTTTAAAAAAAAAAGAAAGAAAGAAAAAGAAAATAAGCAATGTCCCATATTCTAGGATCTAACTAAGGCGTTCCAAAATGGTGTTTCCTCCTTATATAAACAGAAAAACGGTGTTGCCCATTCTGACTGCTTTTGCACAGAAAACTGGGGGGCAAAATCTCAGGACAAAGACCTTACTTGGGCGCAGGCTTCCACCACCCCCAGCTCCCCAGCATCTGGTCAGTGTACATGCCCAATGTATGGAAGGCAGTGTAGACCTCCTAGCAAATCCACCACCCCAACTTCCCACAGGCTCATCCTGCATAAGCTGATCTGCCTGCAGGATAGTTCTAACCATTCCTCTCTAATGGTGCCCCACTGCCTGTAGGGTCAGGGCCACAGCCTAAGCTCCAGCACTCAGGGTTGGCCTGACCCAGTCATGGTTTTATGTTTATCCCACATGGCACCCTCACTTTTCTGCAACTGTTTGTGCTATACTTCTGTCCATCTCTGCCTGTGGGAATCCTACCTATCTCAACCACCAAGTGCTGCCTCCTCCAGGAAGTCCCCCCTGGCTCCCCCTCCCACACACACACACTGTGTAGCTCCCAAATCACATTCCATACTCTATCCTAATGCGCAGGCATCAGTGAGACTGTCTAATGCACCTCCCTCTGCGAGTCAGAGCACTCGGCTCCTGTCACTCATCACAGCACCACCAGCACAGCAGGGCAGCTGCATGCTGTGAGCTAAGGAGTCTTGGTCATAATATTCCAAGCCTGTCCTGACAGCACCCTATTTACAGTCCTTTCTGGTTCTCTCCTCCTCCTATTCCCAGCTGACTCATCCTCCATTCTCTAAAGGTTTAGCTTAGCTGACAGCTAACCAGAGATAAACTAATCTCTATTAACATGTTGTCCTTTCCAGTTAAATTCTGTATTTTTCAAACAAAGGACCTCTGGGGACAAGGGCTGGAAAACAAAGGTGGAAATTTTAGGCCCTATGGCTCTGGGGGAGGTATTTTTGGTAAGGAAAGATCTTGCACCAAGGATTGTGTAAGGCAGCACTACAAGTGCATATATCCCAAATTCAAAAATTGTGAGAGCTACTGGATAGGGGGTGAGGTTCTGTCCTTCAGAAAGGGAAGGCCAACTGCCAGGAAAGCCACCTGAGACTGACCAAGGAATCACAGCCTGGCAGGAGTGGTGGGTGGAGGAGACTTGACTGTGATCTGGCTGGGCGACCCTGAGCAAGGCACCCTGCCTCCTGGGCCTCTGTCCAGCATCAAGAAGCTGCTGGGCCTCAGTTTCCCCGCAGGTGACAAGGTGGCAGGAGGAGAACTAGATGATTCCAGAGGGACCTTCCAATCTGACATCCCAAGGTTCTGTGACTCATGGTCTCTGCCTTGTTCTCCCTCCAGGGTGGTCAGTGTCATTTGAAACGACCTTGGTTCCACTCCCTACCTGAGTCCAAAGGGAAAGGAAATGCTAAAGCTCCCCATCAGCAGGCAGCATGTGGGTGGAAGGCAGGGGCAAAGGTGGAGAAAAGTGTTTTCTGTGGACACGAAATGCTGCTCTCATTCACACCATCTGTTTCAGCCGGAAAGAGATGGTCAGCTGGCTGGCTTCTCTCCCCTGACCTACCTTTTTATTATTTTTTTTAAAGCCAAAAGAAATTTATTTTTTTGGATTACATGTGCTTTGGGTAATCCACTATAGTTTTATTCTTTTTTTTATTTTTTTTATTTTTAAACAATATTTGCTTCCCCCCACCCCCTCATATTGAGTCCCCATAGAGTTGCCTTCCCCAAGGCACCCGTGCACCATCACCACAGTCCCCTGTGCTCCTCCCTCCCTCCCTCTGATCCCTCTCCCTCCTCCTCCCCACAGGATGTCTCTGATTTATAATTGTCTGTTTTTGCTTTGTTGTGTTTTGTACTGTTATTTTTTTTTTACACTGATGTCATTTGGTTCCCCTATATTCCTGTTATAAGTGAAACCATCCAATAGTTTTCTTTTTCCTTCTGGCTTATTTCACTGAGCATAATTCCTTCTAGCTCCATCCACGCTGCTGCAAATGGCATGAGTTTATCTTTTTTGATTGCTGAATAATATTCCATTGTGTATATATGCCACATCTTCTTGATCCAGTCACTATTCTGGAGCATTTGGGAAAAATCAGTAGTCTTCCTATATACAAACAATCTGAAGAAGAAATCAAGAAAACCATCCCTTTTATAATTGAAACAAAAAAAATCAAATACTCGGGAAAAAAAACTAACAAAAGAGGTGAAAGACCTATACGAAGAAAATTATAAAACACTGTTAAAAGAAATTGAAGAAGACACAAAGAAATGGAAAGACATCCCCTGCTCATGGATTGAAAGAATTAACATTATTAAAATGTCCATCTTCCCAAAAGCAATATACAGATTCAATGCTATTCCAATAAAAATCTCAATGACATTCTTCAAAGACATAGAACAAATACTGATGAAATTCATATGGAACCACAAAAAAACACAAATAGCCAAAGCCCTACTGATGAAAATGAAGGAGAAAGGAGGTATCACACTTCCAAACTTCAAGCTATACTACAAAGCCATAATAATTAAAACAGTTTGGTATTGGAACAAAAACAGACACACAGACCAATGGAACCAAATAGAGAGCCCAGAAATAAAGCCACACTTTTTTTTTTTTTTTTTTAAGTGGGACCCTCGCTGGTGGCCGGGGATCGAACTGGCTCTGCAGAGGCTGCAGAGGCTGCGGGCAGCCTCCCAACCCAGCGCTCAGCTGCTGCACCACCAGGGGAGGCCCTAATAAAGCCACACTTTTATGAACAACTAATCTTTGACAAAGGAGCAAAGAATATGCAATGGAACACGAACAGTTTGTGCAATAAATGGTGCTGGGAAAACTGGACCACCACATGCAAAAAAAATGAAACTTGACCTACCTTTTTAAATGGCTACAACTGCCTGCCAAATTTAAGTGCCACTTTAAAACCAGGACATATAAGGTCTCTTGCCCTGGATCTGAAAGGTTTTAATATGGGAGAGAGTAAAGTGATGAAGAATGAAACTTGGAAGCAATCTGGGCTGTATTGTACAGCTATGCCAATTAAAGACCTTTAAAAATAGTCACTCTCTTCTCTCAGGCTGAAGATAAAGATGAAGTTTCAGCAATAAACAGACATCTGCTAGAAGCTTCTGAAGAGATTACAACATAAACACCCCAGAGAGCAGCCGTAAACAGCCTAGAGCCCTCTCCAGGCAGCCAGAAGCACCAGGAGTGAGGGGATGGAGCGATAGAGCAGGAGGTGGTGTTGAAAGGCTGGAAGGATGGCGGCTGGGTGGGTACCCCACGAGCAGGAGGAGTTGAGGGGCAAGAGATCAACTTGGTGGAAAATGGAGAACTGGCTGCCTTCTGCAGAGAAATAAAAGTTCAAGAACCCACCAAGAGTGTTTCCAGGAACCATTCAGATAATTCCTTTCTAGTTTCATTCATTTTGAAAAAAGGTCACTCCTGACAAGTGGGAGAAAAAAGCATTTTTGCATGCCTGCAGTATGAGGTGCACCACAAAGATTTTAATTTCATCTCTGTATCAATCTTTTGAGATAGGTATAATTATCTCCCCCTTTATAGACTAAAATATGAGGGTTCATTGACTTGTCTGAGGACAGGCCTCGATCCCAGGGCTGTCTTGGCACAATCGTTTGTGCCTATTATTACTGTATCCAGAACATGCACATGAGGTTTATCCTCAGTGCTCAGACTCTGTACCCACAAATCTAACGCAAGGAGTTTCCTAAAGGGGAGAAGTAGCAGAGTAGGGTGGAGGGGCAAGACACACGTTTTGGCTAATTCAAATAACTGCAGAACTGCCCAGCAGGTTCAAGGAGCAAACAGGGGCAAAACTATGCCTAGATTGTGTCTGCAAGATCCATAGGAACAGCAGATGCCACTGGGGAAGAAACTGAGACCCGGAAGACAGGGGAGAGGGGAGATTTACTTTTCACTGAACCCCTTGTACTGAGTGAATATTTTACCGTGTGTGTCTGTGTAAGGTGAATACCGTGTGTGTGTGCATGCATGCGTGTAAGAGGGCGCTGAGGAGCAGCATCACCTGTGCTGGGGAGGGGGCTGAGTACCATGCAACTGTGTGTGGGAGATGTGCTGTCTTCAAGATCTGCACCTGTGGGTGACTTGTTTTTTTGTTGGTTTTTTTTTTTTTTTTGGTGGGACCCTCGCCAGCGGCTGGGGATCGAACTGGCGCTGCAGAGGCTGCGGGCAGCCTCGCAACCCAGCGCTCAACCACTGCGCCACCAGGGGAGGCCCTGGGTGACTTCTTTTTAAGAGAGTCCAAGATGTTAGGTACAAGACAACAGACACACCCAAGCTGGATGTGGGACTCTGGACCAAGGGACTCCTGAATCCCTGGCTGTAGCAAGCCTGGAAACCAGAAGAGGCCTCAGACTTCATCCAGAGTCTCCTTCCTTAGTAAAGTGCTGCAGCAACAGACAGATGGCAGATTAGCTCTTCTAGTGTGGATCCCGGGGTCTCCAAGACCCCGACATAATATACAAGTCCATAAGACATTCCCTGAGAAAGATATTGACTGAATCCTTTCCCTGGGGAAAGAGACTATCCAGATCCCCCCAGCTTATTCTTCTGTTCTGGTTTCCCTTCCATGTGGCTAGCAGACTTCCCTCCTCCAAGCAGGTTATCCTGCATTTATCACCTTTGCAAAAACCCAGCTGCTATGATAGCAGAGTGGCTGACAGCAGTCCTAGCTCTGCACACTGCACTCTGACCCCTCCATTCCACTCCCCTGGGATGAACAGATATCTCTCAGATGGGTCAGCAGCTCTGCCGGGCCCCAGGTAGAAACCCTGGACCCACTCTGTTCCAGGGATCAGCTCTCAGTGACCAAGAGAGCTAAGTGATTTGTTTTCCCCCAGGCACGTCTTTATCCCCCCCTATACCTCATCCTCCTGGCACTGGCACAAATTAAATCCCCGAGATCCTGCAAATCTTTACCAGATACAGTCTGTACTCAGATAAGTAGCCAAGGCCAGCCATGCAGAGTCAGGAGAGCAAAAAAGTCGTATCCACTTCTTAACACGTTGATAGTCCAGTGGCAAGGCCAGAACGGGATGTTCTTAGACTCCCACTGTCTCTGGCACAGCTGGGCTTCTGAACTGGGTGTGTCAGAAGCTTGGGCCTGCAAATGTCCCATCAACCTGCTGTTGTGGCAGCTTGGGGACTAGGGGCCGACACCCAACTCCTGGCCAGTCTCCTCTGAGGCCTGCAGGGCAGACATCTGCACTGGACATCTCTCATTGAGCGGAAAGGAGAAAAACCTGTACCCCAAACTGGCAAGGAAGGAGTCCCTGTTCTTGGCCTCGCCTTTACCTCAGATTCCCCAGAAAGAAATGCAGCCTTGGAAGGAATGCAAGTGAAACAAGGTGTCTGGTTAGCCAAGGGGACGAGTGGATTTAGGGTGGGAAATCACCCTGAACCCCAGGGAGAAGAAACACGAGCACAGATAGTGTGCACCAGAATCCCAACCCTAAGAAGCCCAGCACCTTGACATACACTGGTCACCAGGGACAGGACAGATTTCCTGAAATGAACTGCGCACAATCGGGTGTGTGGATGGATAGTGCCATTACATTTAAGAAAAGAGGCCACCCCTGGCATTCACGAAAAGCCTCTTTATTTGGGACACATCGATAGGCACCTCTACAACAGCTGATGAAGAAGCAGAGCCTCCTAAAAATCAGACCCCAGGGGGACCCAACCCTGCAGCGGAAGGTTGGTTTGCGAGCAGTAGGCCCAGGTCCCCGATCAGCCTGCAGCTTGGGGTCTCTAAGAGCAGCTGACCAGTGCTTTAGAGAGGGGGAGACTTATCAGCCCAGACCAGCCTTGTTTGTATCTCTGGGAGGACACCAGCAGGGAAACAGAATCTAGAGGGAGGGGTCAGGGCGCCCTGAAGTGAACACGGAATTTGACTATCAGGCACTTTCCCAAGGGAACAAGACAGGCCACAGGAGCCTGAAGCTGTGTCCCCTGCCTTGTCTTAGCACACTATATCATTTTGTATTCCTCTGCTATCTCATCCTCCCTGAATTAAAGAATATCAAAATCAGGAGACTACCATTAGAATGATTTCATCTGCGGGAGACCAAAATGAAATTCTCAGGAAGAAAAGGGAGGAGGTAGAACAGGAGACAGGGCAGCGCTCCACAAATATATGAGCTGCCCGACCTCTAAGCTTTTTAATTTTAATTTTCTCTTAGGAAGCCCAGATATGTTCTTTAGAATAATGTCATAAAATTATCAAAATCCCAGTGGCTCTGGGGCCTACTCCTTATAAACAAGCTGTTGCAAATGCACATAAAATTTTGTCTACTGTAGGGTAAGTAAATGATATCGGGCTTTTCTGCCCTCCCGCCATCAGGAGAGATGATGGATCCTTTCGGTCTCTAATGCATGCCTGATGGCGGGCACCTGGAGTAGGGTGCGGGCATAGGTAGATGGGATTCACCTGGGCTCATACTGGGCTTATAAGGTTGGCGTCACGGGGATGCCAGCAGAACCACGAGAGAAGCAGAGAAGGCTGGAGAGCCCAGAGAGAGTGAAGATTTGCTGGGGGTGGGGAGGCCTGCCAGCCTCCCGGCCACCGCCCCCCAGTTCCCCCACCCCGTACCTCTGCCTGCCATGTACCTGGTAAATCCCAATAAAAGCTTGAAAAAGCCTCTGAGGGCTCCAGGACTCCTCCTTCACCCCGTCTGCTCAGGTCATAGAGATCCTGCTCTGGCCCTTCCTGCCTTTACATCTACCCATCCAAATCAGCCGAAGGAAATTGTCTCCTTTTTAAGAGAAAATAAAAAAACAAATATTTGGATTTTCCTTCTAAAAAATAAAATGCTTTCAGTATAAAAATTGGGGAGAAATACTGAGAGTAAAAGATAAAGGAGAAAAGTCCACTACGATCCAGAAAGAGTTCATGTAAATGTTGGGGGCCGGGGGTGGGGGTGGGGAGGAAGGAAGCCCATTTGAGGGGCTGCTAGCAGAGGGGCCCTGCTGGGTGGGGCAGACCTTCTGGAGTCTGACCAGGAAGCAGGAGCGCTGCGCATCATCAAGGGGAGCGAGCACACCTGTTCCTTCTCTCCTCACCTCTGTCTTCCTCATTAGGACGCCCACGAAGGTGCCGGGGAGGATATTATCTCCTCACCACACATTCATGCAAGAAGCTGGGAGGTCATACGTGCTCATTTCCCGACACAACCCGCCAGTGGCCCATGAAGAATGACTTGAGAAGGTCCCACAATTTACAATTCAGTAGGAGAGAAGGCAAGGGAGAGAATGCTCAGGAAGGCATAAAATAATGACCTGCCCAGAAAGAGGGACGCGGGTGTGTGCAGCCTGCACTCAGCGTAAACACAGAGCTCCCGGGTCACAACAGGCAATCCCCGACGGCTGAATGAATCAGGATTCAAAGTTCAGGCAGAAATGATGTCAGTCCCTATCAAGCCCACATGTGATCTGGGAGGCTGGTTGGTGATCAGGGCACAAGCGTGGCTGTCTGGATTCCCCACCACCAAGCAAAGCCGCTGAGCACAGCCAAAAGTTCTATTCTTTCAGGATGTTTACAGACTGACCTTGCCGAGGAAACGTCCACACGCGAGCAAGTCATCGTTTTTGAAAACCTCTTATCTAACACAGGCATAGCCAATCACAAAAACCCACAACAGGATTCATTCATTCAAAATACATTTCCCGAGTGGCTATGACACAATTGGACAGATGCACTCTGTGCCTCTGCCCCATCCCAGACACAGCGCTGTGTCAAGCCAGCACGCAAGCCGGCTCCTGTCACAAGGGCCTTCCGTCCAGCAGGGGAGAGAGGTGCTTAAAAGGGAGAGTAAAACAGCTGGTTGCAGGGGAGGGGGGGCTTCTAGCTTAAAACAGGCATAAAAGGACCTACAATCAAATGCAGCACACACACTGTTGCGATCTGGATTTGAACAAACCAGCGATGAAGGTTATTTCTCAGTTAAGGAAACCTGAATATGAACTGATGTGACCGAAGAATTACTGCAAATTCTGTTAAATGCAATAATGGCACTTAGTTAAGAAAGAGAATGTTCTCTGAAAATAGATATATACTGGGTTATATAGGGGCAAAATGACATGATATCAGAGATTCGCTTTAAAATACTTCAGGAGGAAAGAACAGAAGGGAAGGGGAAAGATGGCATCATCTTGCTGACTGCTGAAGTTGGATAATGAGTATATGGGACTCATCACATGATTCTATTTTTGTGTTTGAAAATGCTCATGATATTTTAAAATAGAAGACTGCAAGACATTGTGGTAGATACCTTATGAAGACTAGGATAAAATGTGAAGGGAATACAGGGCAAAGGGCAAAGAGGATTTGCGAGGATCATCACGTTTACGAGTGTTTTCAGTGCCATTTCATAATGGCATGGGAAGACAAGTCTATAAGTAATTACAATCTGAAGTGGGGAACAGTAAGAACAGCAGGGGAGCTGTGTACACCAAGCCTCCAGAATTCCGAGAAGGCTACAAGGTTTTTCTCCTTCCCTTGTGTTTGGTTTACCATGCAGGCCTCACTCACACAGACTGAGCCAGAATCCTAACGGCGCTGCTTGCTAGCCAGGTGCAGGGGGCAAGTTTTAACTTTTCTGAGTCTCAGTTTCCTCATCTGTAAAATAGGAATAATCGCACCTCCTACTTCAGAGAACTAATGTGGGGTTCTAACGATACAAAGGATGAAAAATCCCAGCACGATGGACGACAGTACTCCTCCATTCCCTGGGTTTTCTAAACAAGACCCTTATCCCCAGGAGACAATGCTCAGCCCAAATCTTCTTGCACTCTCCCCTACCCCACCAGAGTTAAAGCTATCCTTCAGTAACAGGGAGTGAGCATCAGGCCCACGACTGGGAGGCAAAATGATATGAGGATGTGAACAGCGGGTACAGAACAGAGACACACCCCGTTCGTAGGCAGCTGCTCCAGGAAATGGGTCTCTAATGACCACAGCTACAATCAGAACTTAGTCCTTAAGCTGATTTATATTAAAATGTAAATGGCTGAGAATAGAATAACCATGACTTTCTTTGAGAAGAGAGGAATGAGTAGAAACTCAGCCTTGGGTCTGAAGAAGGAGGGAGGCAGAGAAAAAAGTAATGGTGTGCTCGGACTATGCACCATGATAACCTTCCAGCTATTACTGAGAGAGAAAACAACTGCTCCCCCCCGCCTCGAGTATAAATAAAACTAAAATCAATCCTAACATAGAAGTTATTTCTACAAAATGGCGCTCCTAGGTCATTCCAGAAGCCAACTTGTTGAGGTAAAACCAAGTCAATGGCAGATACAGGTTTCCCCTACTCACTCTGCCCTCAACCTGTAACATCCACACACCAGTAGTCACTTCCTCCTCATCACAGCGCAACCACCCCTGACCGAAGGACAAAGTGAGCAAGGGGTTTGCAGAGCTAACCGGGGTCATTTCAGTGCTTTCCCAAAGAAGCATTTCCCAACTCTTTGGACAAATTCATTTTGGAAGCCAGGAGCCTCTGGTCAGCACGATATAAGGCAGTGATCACCACTTTCTAGAACCACTGGGAAGCAACACAGGACCTGACAGAGCCAAGTTCAAATTCTGCCCCAGCCACTTTCTGAGTGACCTTGTGCTCTTACCATCCCTGAGTCTCTCTTGTCCTCTCTAAAATGTAGAGGGCAAAACTCTCAAGAGTTTTTGGAAGGTACTTGTAAAACTGGCTGCAAAAGTGCCACATGGCAGGACCTGTCCCCACAGTAGGCACTTAATAAATCTGTCTTCTCTCTGCCTGAAGGGGGGGTTCTTTAGAGTCTTCAGAACATTGGGTGAGGTTGCCCTGGAGACTGAAGATCCACTGACTGGGTCCACTTCTCATGGGAAGGGGACCGTAACAGAGCGGGTGCAGGTGCCAAGGCACCCAGGCACGCAAACGTCAGAGGGCCACTTCCCGTAGGACCTGCCCAGAAGGGGCAGATTAGTGACTTCACCCTTCATGAAAACCACAGAAGACTGTAGTGAGCAGGGGAGACTGGCAGTAGGAGGGTCTGCACGCTGCCACAGGTCCAGAGGAGTCCCACCGGCTTCCAAAAAAAGTTCTTTCAGCTTTAAGAACCCAGGCTTCAGAATAAACAATGTGGAAGGAGACACACGTTTACTCTGGTTTCAACACGCCTCTTCCCCATCCAGCAAAGGCCCTTCCCCATTCTGCCCAGAGGCTGGTGTAAGATAAAGTTAACCCCACCTGCTCCGGCCTGGAAGCCAGGTCAGTGTAAGCAGAGGCTGCGCTGCGCTCAAGACCTCACTTCTCAGGGCGCGCCAGTCCGCAAGTCTGTCTCAGCAGACACCCCAGGGGGGTGCGTCCCGGATATGCAGTGAGCAGGGGCAGGGCCGCGCCTGGGCCATCGGGTCCCCACCAGGGCCCGGGTCCCAGCCCCAAGAGGCCAGGCCACTGACATTTGGCTCAACTGAACTTCCTGTTGTTAAGGAGGGAGGGGAACAGGACGGGGGGACGGAGGTGGGGGGCTGCCTAGTGAAGAGCTGGGGAAGCTCGGGAACGGTGCGGAGTCCAGATGGTGGGAAGCAAAGTTTGGGCATGATCTTCTGCCCTGGTGGCAGGCAATGCTGCAGGCGCGTGGCGCCCGCTCCGTGTAGACGTTGGGGATTTTCTGGGCTTAGAATTGCCGTCTTTGGGAATTGGGGGGCGGAGTAAGGCGAGTTGGGAGTAGGGGTGGGAAGCTTCATTGCGTTCTAAAATGATCGGGGCAGCCCGGGCTCCTGGGTTAGCTCCACCTGCTCGCCCAGCGCCGGGCGGGGTGGGTTTAAGGCGGGAGATGCCGCGCCGCACCTGACCCTCCCGGGCGCGGGCCGGGGCGCAAGAGTCCCGCGTAGGTTGGCACGGCCCCCGCTCGCCTGCCCTCCCCAGCACCCCGCGCCGACCCCGCCTTACCAAGAGCCGCGCCGCAGCCGGGCCTCGGGCCGCTCCTGCCTTCTCCTCGGGCCGCGGGCAGGACCCACAGCAGGGGCAGGACCCACGGCAGCCTGCGGAGCTGTGGGGAGCAGGGGCCGCGCGCAGGCTTGCCCGGCGATCCCCTGCAGCCCAACGCCGCGCCGCCTGCAGGGCTGGGATCCGCCCCCACGGGCGGCGAAGCCAATGGCCGGGCAGCCGGGGGCGCGGCCCCACCCCCGGCCCGAAGCCCGAGGCCAATGGCAGCACCGCGCGGAGCCCACCCTCGCTCCGCGGCAGCCCCGCCCCGGGGGGCCAGCTGTCACCGCGGCGCGCGCGGGCGCACGTGGGCTGCAGCCGGCCCCGGAGGACGCGCGGCCTGGCGCCCCCACCCAGATCAGCGCAGGTCTGAGACCACGGAGGGCCGATGGGGCGGGGTGCGGTGTGAGATGAGCCCTCCCCCGCAACACCACCCCCGCGCGCACACCCCCACACCCGTAATGCCGGTACCCTACTGCCAGGGAGAGGCAAGGGTTGGACCTTAAGCTCCATGGCTTAGGTAGCTGGAAAGCAAGGCTCAGCGCCCCCCTTTTGGATTTAAGGGAACAGCATAGCTCCTCCAGTACCGACTGGGGACCTCCCTCCTTGCTTTGCTTCTGGACCACCCTGGACTAGCTAGACTCGCTAGCTGGTACTCTTACCCTTACCCGGCCGGGTCTTGCTTAGAGTACAGCTGGTGGGAAAAGGGAATTTGGTGCAGACCACCTATGTTGTATTAGTCAAATTCCCTACACACCCTCTTCTCTTGGCTGTCAAATGGTTGCCTTAATCTCTGCCCACTTTCTGGACCTGTCTATAATCTCACAGTTCTAGACTCTGATCACAGAAAATCACTGGTCACAGAAAATACAACGGAATGGCGTGGGACCTGCAGAGGGGCGTGATGGAACTTTGCAAACACCTGGGGCAGACTGCACTGCTAGCAGTGATTATACAACAGGGATCACCTGAGCAGGAGCAGGGTCTTACCGCTGGGGTCCAGGGCCCATCACTGCTGGGCCCAATGCAGGTATTAGTAAATGTTCCTGGAACTGAGCTGACGAGAAAGAAGAGGACAGACAGGCTTGGGCAGTGATAAAACAGTGGCTCAATGCTGCTAGAATTTCTACAGCACCAGACCACCCTCTGGAGAGACTACCTTCCCTTTTCCACACAAGGAGTAATAGAAGTTGCCCCCATCAGCCCTGAGCCTTTTTTTTTTTTTTCTACTCCTTACCAGGTGCTTTGTGTTTTCCAAGAGTTTGTCCTATTTGGCAGCTCTTTTAGCAGACTCACAGTTCAATCAACTTCCTACAAATGAACTTTTGGCAAAGGCCATCCCTTTTCAATTTGCCAGGCAGCCAGCAGTGAGTCTCAGAGGGGCAGCTCCCCACTCTGCTGGAATCCTGCCTGTGATGCCCGTTGTGTCCTATCATATCGCCTAATCATGATAATGAGCCTGCAGGGTGTATATTTTTATTACCATCTCCTTTGATAGATGTGGAAATAGAGACTCCATGAAGTGAAATGACTTGTCAACTTCCCATAGTTAATAAGTATCAGAGTCTGGATTTGAGCCAGAGCTATCGGATTCTGGAATCTGCTTGCCTAGCCACTGTGCACTGGAGCCGGCATAGCCCTGCCCATGCTTCTAGAGCCCTAGATGGGCCAGGACTTTCCCTGAAAGTATCACCTGGACATCTGACTCTGTTGAGCTCTGGCCTGGGCACTGTCAGGGAGAGAGGACAAGACTAGTATGGCCCTGCTTTATTTACAGACTGACAAAGGAAAGCAGAGATCGAGAGGAGCTTCAGACACAAGGGATCTTGCTTCTGGTCTGGGTCTGAGACACCAATGTTAGGGAGGGTGATGGAGACAGAATCTTTCATTTCACAAATGTCCCTGTGAGTTGGGTGTGGTTCCTGGGCTTGTGTAATACACAATGCAGCTGGTGAATATCAGACGTACATGGTACTATGGTAGCTGTAGCCTTTATTATTTATGTTTTAGAATTCCCACTACCTTACCTATAGAACAAGCTTCTTCAAATTAAACAAATCAAACACTACTTCAGGAACACTGGGAGCCAACCAGGTTTTTCAGAGATAGGACTCCTCAGCCTAGAAGTTCCAGTGGCTCAAAAACTAAAAGTAATCTACACATTCCCACGACCTTTGACTCCTCTTTCCAACCCTATTCCCGAAACCCAACCTTTTTAACTCAGGGGGCTCAAGTAGGAGTCCCTTCCTAGGTGGGTATGAGGACCAAGGGGTGAGCTTATCTTCGATCTAGGGTTACCTGATTGCTGATCAGGGCTTCCCACATGGAGGGGCCTCTTGAGTTAGTAGAGACCCTAATGGCTCACACAAACTACCCTGTTGGCCATCTCCCAGGGGATGGAGAGGAATGGGGACAGGAAATCACAACTCCCTCTCCTCTGGACAAAGCAGTGACCATGGGATATCCCACTGGACCCAGACTGTGGCTGGGAGTTTATACAACTAAGCTCTTCAAAGAAAAGTTCATGCAACATTTGAGCAGACTTTAGGGGAGTTATGATCTAAGTCCTTTGCTTAGTAGATTAAAGAAATAAAATAATAAATGGAGCTCCAGAAAAGGGAGGGCACTTGTGAGCATTCCAGAGTATGGGAATGGGCCCCAGGGCATCAAGGCCCCTGCTCTGCTCTTGGCAAGCCAGGCAAACTCAACCTCTTATGCAGCCACTCAATATTCTATATATAATTGCAATCCCTTCCTCAGCCTACTCTTCTAGGATGGTGAGTATGCGCTTGTGAAGGTTGTCTGGGAGACGCAGATGGCCACATTAGCATCAGAGGGAGGGAGGAAAGGAAGGCCCAGATTCATCCACCAAAATATCTCCGGCTCAGACAGGAAGCAATGGGTCTTGACAGCACCATGCGTGCCTCCCCCGAGAGAGCTGCAGCCTGCGAGTTCCATCCCCATTGCTCCCCGACCTGATGGTGTTCCGAGAGGGCTGTGGGGGTGTTGTGCCTGGCTTCCTTTTATTTCCAGATGAACAATTTGCATTCAGAAAGGTCAGAGTTGAACTACATGGGTTTCTGATGCAGAGATTTTCTATAGGGAAGCCCGGTGCCTCTCACAGCATTTGAATGATGGGAGAATTATCACCTGTGAGTCCCCCCCAAACCCCAATGAGAAAAAGGGCCCATGCCTTTGGACCTCTTCCTCATGTTTATATGCCCCAGGAAGGGGAGAAATGGTGAGCATGGTTCTCACCAGCTTCCTTCCCAAACTGCTATCAGAGGACTCTGGTCTTTCAGAAGGAAGAGGAAGGCTGGTATCTATACAGAGTGACCTTGTAAAATGATGAGAAAAGGCTGATTGGCCACAGGCCGCCCTGAGAGCTATCTTTGGAGAAGGACTTTCTAAGCCAGGAAGTGGAAACATTTTTACCTCCCTTAAACAGACTCAGGGGGGTGTGAGAAGCAAGATCACTGGGGCCTTGTTCCCACTGTTATCATCCTGATAGGCCTCAGAATGCACTATTTTTTCATGGATAAGATATATACTGGTATCCAAGGTCACCAGGAACTCATCAGGTCTACTATACTTTCAGTGGATTTTCCAGAGACATTTTGAAATGCGGGTATGGGGGTCATGGGGAGAAGAATGACACCTGGGGAAATAAGTAAAGTCCTCAGAGATTCCACTGCACTTGGAAAATGTGTGTGTCTTGTCAGCACTGGTGGGAAAGTTGGTGCTGGAGAGCTGAGGCTACAGGCAGGAGCTGACATACCCACCAGAGAAAATAGAGACAGAGTATGTATGCGCAGAGAGAGGGAGAGAGATTCAGTCATGAAAGTGGTCTGACCCCAGCCCCAAAAACAGGGCTAGGACTCAAGACCTTAAGGGCCCAAGAGACTAATCAGTGCCATAAAATCCACTTCATCGTTGAGGCTTGCTGGATCATACCTCCAGCTCAGGAAGATTCTTGGCCATGCCAAGCCCATTCTAGAACATGCTGCTGTAACCAAATGGAGCTAGGGAGTCAACTCTCAAATCCTCCACAGAGAAGCTGACTAGGGGCAAGGATGGAGTACTCTTTTCTGTTCCAGTTTATGGAGGGACTCAGTCAAGTTCATCTGTCTGTCTAGCCATCAAATCTCTGCCCCGCAAATATGTATGGTGCAGTTACTCTAAAAGATGTCACAATCAAATAGTAGCAAATACTATGAAGTCAAGGAGCCTGAGTTTGAATCCCAGCTTGGACAATTATCAGCTGTGTGACCTTAGGCGAGTGACTTAACCTCTCTGGGAAGCAGGTTCCTCACGTGTAGTAGAGGAACAGTAATAGCATAGTAGTAGGGCAATACATACAGAGAAGGGTACTTATCTATTCTATGTAAGTAAATTCTATATAAGTGTTTCTTAATAAAATAAATTTGGGACTGACACCAATAAGTGTATAAAAAATTGGAGTTTGGGGCCTCCCCCACCCCCGCCCCGGTGGCGCAGCGGTTGAGCGCTGGGTTGCGAAGCTGCCCACAGCCTCTGCCTTCCAGTTCGATCCCCGGCCACCAGAGGAGGGTCCCACAGGGCGCGCAGACCTCTCCTGCTGCCCGCTGCTCCCCTCAGCAGTGTACTTCGGTCCTTCTGCCTGCTCTGCTCCCCGCTCTGGCTCTGGTGAATTCTCTCACCCTCCCGTGCTTCTGACTGTACCCAGTGCTTGTATAAATAAATAAATAAGTAAACAATTCTTTAAAAAAAAAAGTATTTAAAAAAAAAGAAAATTGGAGTTTGTAAGAGGCATCAGTTTCGTGAGCAACTCTAGGTCAGGGACATGGCCACTCCGGTATTCAATCTGTGGGTACGTTTCCTCTCAATCACATTTTGAGATGGACACTATTGTCATCCACACATTAAAGATAAGAAAATGGAATCCAGAGAAGTCAGTTGCCCGAGGTCTCCCAGGAGCCAGCACCTGGCAGAGGGAATCCAACTAGCTGACTCCCGAGTCGGCGCTCTTCACACTTCCCAATACAATGCTCCCGGGGTCTACCCAAGGTGCTGTGGGACAGAGGGAGAGCAGCCATCTCCTGGGCATTGAGGGGAGCAAATAGGAAAGAGTCACAGGGGAGATGCCCCTTTAGCTGAGCTTGACAGAGGAATAACTGTCAAGGGGCAGGTGGGGAGGAGCATGGGAGCACTCCGGATAGAGAGTGACTAAAAGGAGAAGTCAGACAGGGTGCCGGGAACGGTAAAGGCTTCCTTCCTTCATCTATTGAGCAAACATTTATGGAGTGCCCACCACGTTCCTTGCACTATTCTGGACTCCGAAGGTGCTGCAGTGATAAGGCATAGAAATAACTCAAGATGGAGCTAGAGAAGGCGGTAAGACCCAGATAAAAGGCCTACAGTCCCTAATGTTTTTACAGGGGTAGGCACTCCTTGGTTAGCTCCCCCAGCCCCTCTTACTTGGGGAAAGCCCCCACCCTCCAGGCTGCAAGACTGGGCCCAGCTCCCAAACCTGGTGAACCACAGGGCCCCAGGGGTGGCTGGCCCAACAGACACGCATATGGCCCTAGCAGAGTCCAACAGACACACATATTGCCCCAGCAGATTTCTCCAGAACCGGCATAGAGATAGGGAGAGAAGTTCTGTCTCTCCACAGAGTCGGGGCTACCAGTACATGTGACGGGGCAGACGTGACTATAATAGGAGAGGAAACTGCGGCTATGACCAGAGTCCAGAACTAAAAGCATTAGCTGCCTTTCTTGCATTTCTCTTGGCACTGCCCTCCTCTGTGTTGGCTGTGCCTTCAGGCTGGTTTTCCTCACTGTAGCCAGTGCCTATAGCTCTGATTGCCACAAGCTACCTCATCTAAAAGAATGTTTCTGACTTAGCATTTCAAGCAGGAGTTCTGAGGTCCACTGTTGAATCCACTTGAACCCAGGCCATAGACAGAGGCTTGGAATGCGCTGATAGGCCATGCCAGTCAGGGGCCCTCCTAGCGCTGAGGAGGGCTCAGCTTCCTGAGACACGCAGACTGCATGGGAGAGAGGCAGATGCCTGGATGACAGTGAGTAGGTTAGGAGGGAGGCGGATCGGCAGCTTATGTTGGGTAGGTATAGCAGATGCTGTTGTGGTTTCCATCTTATGCCAGTGGCTTCCTGTTGCAAGCACTGATGACTCCCTGCCTGTCAGCTTCCCCTAGCTTCAGCGGCAAGCTCAGACAATGCACAGGGCAGGCCAGAGTACTGGACATTTACCACCCCTGGAGCAACCTTCAAGCAAGGGTGGGCAAGAGTTGGTGTATACCTACACTAACCGTCTCACCCTTCAGGTAAAATACCTTGGAGGTAAGTTGGCTATCTCTCTCTCTGTCCCAGAGAGTCCACATGTGCCCACACAGTCACCTGATCACACTATTGGCTTCCCTCCCTGCACTTTCCTGTTACACTTCCCTAACCCCTTACTGGTGCTTCCGCCATGACTCCCAAATAAACTACTTGCACTCACATTCTTATCTCAGGATGCGTGTCTGGGGAAGCCCAGCCTGGGAGAGTAGGGTCAGTTCTCTGAGTCCCCACCAACCCTACATCCCTTGAGATGAGCACAGGAGTGGCACCACCTTGTATCCTAAGGGTGTGTTGCTTAAACAGCACCCAACACATAGGAGGTGTCAGCAAATGTTTGTTGGAGGAACCAAGGAGAAAACTCTTTAAACACAATCTATAAATCCAGGCGTCTGGACCACCTACCCACTGTTTCTGCAAAGAGGCTAGACCATGGCCACAGACCCAGGTCCAGATGAACTCCCAGGGAGAAATTCTGCTTTTCACTTCTTGGCCTCCTCTCTTACTGTCCATTTTCCACTCCCACCCTACCCACATACCACGCCCTATCAAGTATTTCTAAAATAAGCTCAGTGCATTTTGTAGCAAACACATTTTAAGTACAATTCAACTCCTGCCCAATTGCTTCTCCAAATCTTTCTCTTAGAGTAGCCTTAGATGGCACGAGCCCAACCTCTGAAAGGTCCAGAAGGGGTGGGCTGTTCTCCCCCTTTTCAGATGAGTGGGGTTGCACCCAGAGTATTACTGGGATGGAACAGGAGTCCCCAGATAGAAAAAGCCTTAACCAGCTTCACAGGTGACTCTGGTGGAAAACCCTCAGGTTCCAACAACCTGGGCTCCAACCTCCATTCTCCCTAATGGTGTGACTGAGCAGGCAAGTGACAGAGATAACACCCCTCACTTTGTGAGAACCGTGTACAGTTCAGATGAGATGACGTGCATAAAGGTTGTTGGCTCTACTTAAATCTTAGCTGTTTTACTCCTTTTTTTTAATTTTATGTATTTTTTACATCATTTTTCCACAATATGCATTTTCATCTTGGTTATAGTCCCCATATAATTCCCACCCCTCTTATTTTGACCCTAATCCCTCAGCAATCAAAAAAGATAAACTCATGCAATTTGCAGCAACATGGATGGCGCTGGAAGGGATCATGCTCAGTGAAATAAGCCAGAAAGAAAAAGAAAAAAACTGGATGGTCTCACTCATAGCAGGAATTTAGAAAACCTAAATAAGGGACCAGGAAAAAGACTAATTATAATAATGTTTTCCTCCTTTTTAAAGTTTTAAGGTGGTGGCTTTGTACTGCAGTAACTTATTAAAGTAGAAACCGGGTTTCCTATAATTCCTAGATGGTTCCAGTTAGGACTAGCTACAGGGACATTTAGGAAGGTGGAAGTGACAACAGGCCACATGCTTGGAAGATCAGTGAGGGCACAGGGCACCGCTGCCACTCATGGGTGTGGTTGGTAGGAGGCAGCAGTCAGGCCTCCACCTGCTCACACAGATGTTCCTCCTCCAATGCTGCTGCGTGCAGGCCCAGCAAGCCAGGGAAGGTGCGAGCTGATTCTATAGGTCATCTCACGGTCGAGGCTGGAGGTGATGAGATTCCCACTCTAGCTTCTCCTCAAAGGTTCGAGGTGCCCGAGTTCCAGTTTGTTCTTGGTTTCTCCCACTCACACCCAAGTTTTCTTCTGACCTGCCAACCCTGCCAACCAGGGCCACCAGTAGCCACCCAGGTGACAGCTTCCTATAGGCCTCCTCTCAGCTCCTATAATCACAACTCTGCTTCCTATAATAATCCCTTATTCTACAACAAGGTCCTGCTTCCCTGAGCAAACCCTAACTATACAATAGGAAAAAAAAAAACTGTATTTCTCAAGTATGTGTGGGCCTGTGATGGGCTCATCATCTAATTATTATTAATTCTATCCACATGGCACTATTTCTGAAAAGTACTAATTGATATGATGAACCCCATTGTACACTGGGGATATTAGGGTTCTCCAGGGAAGCAGAACCAATAGACAATAGATCAATGGATAGATAGATTTAGAGATACAGATTTATTACAAAGCATTTACTTACAAGATTATGGAGACTCAGAAGTCCCAGGATCTGCCCTCTGAAAGCTGGAGACACAGGAAAGCGAGCGGTGTAGTTCCAGCCCAGGTCCAAAAGCCTGAGAATCAGTGGATCCAGTGGTGTGAGTCCCGTCCACGGCAGGGGAGGACCAATGTGCCCCTGAATCGGTCAGATTGAGAGTGAATTCTCTCCTCTGCCTTCTAATCATTCCAGCCCTCAATAGAATGCACAAGTTCTGTTCGCGTCGGGAAGGACCATCTGCTTTACTGAGTCTTCTGATTCCAAAGCCAATCTAATCCAGAAATAGGCACACCCAGGAATAATATTTAACTAAGTATCTGGACACCTTGTGACTCAGACAAGTTGACATATAAAATTAACCATCACACTTGGAGAAACCAAAGATAAAGAAGGTTAAATACTGTCTCCTAGTAACTGACATAACTAGGATTCAAACTCTGCTCCTGCGCTAAACCTCCTGTCACTTCTTCACTCTGAAACTTACCGCAAGCACATATCTCATTATAAAAGTACTGCACATGTGATGTATACTTATCAGAAGTAGGAAAAACTCATATACATATTGATTTTCAATGCTTAAGACTTGCCAAAGTCTTGGTGAAAAATGAATAGGCGATCCCCCAAAAGATGTAAAAAACATTGACAAGAGGGAATAAACTGCAGACCAGCAGAATGTCAGGCAAGCTGCATCAGGCCAACTGGTTTATGTCTCAAGTGAAGGGGTGGGATCTCTCTATGTGGATGCATGGATGAAAAAAAACTTGACTTCTGGCAGAAAGAAATGCAACAGTTGTTTCTATGTATGGTTCACCACTCAGCACCCTCCCACTGGCCAACAATCCCTGACAGTCCAACCGGGAGACTATCAAAGAAGCGATTGAGTGAGGGCTGCTCTGGGTTTGTGCCCAAGAGTCACAGGATCTCAGGACAAAGCAGAAAGGCATGGCCAAAGCAGCCTTCTAAGAATGCCCCAGAGGCCAACCCTCGAGGTTTGCAGTTTCCCTGAGGATTCAGGGGAATGTCTTAGGACAAGACTGTGGCTGACCTTGGACAGCATGCAGCAAAAGAAAATTTAGGGTGCGTGGTTCATTCAGGGCAGGGTAGAAGGAGAGGAACATGGAGAGGGGTAAGGAGAGGCCTAGGAAAGAGAGGACATCACCCAAGAATCCACCTGTCTCTCCTCACGCCCCTTCTACCTCCATCACTTCTAGCCTCAGGGCTTTGCAACTGCTGTTCCCCTCCCAAAGGATGCCACTTCTGTTCCATTCATTGATACTCGTAATTCCCTTTCAGGCCATGCTCCATGTCTCCACCATGAGAAGTCTTCCTTATTGCCTTGGTTCATGCTCCTTCACATTCTGCAAACATTCACCTTTGTCCTGTGAAGTTTCACATCTTCTCTACCTGTTCTTACACTCCTAGAACATTCTCTTTCAGAGAAGTGCTGTACCTCTAAAGTTTTTCTCTTCCTTATTAAAAAATAGGCTTAACTATTTTTTAAATCAAAGCTATACCCAATCAAAAAGAAAATATAAAGGATACATATAATTTCATCCCCCAGAGATACATGGCTCTATTCATGTTATCCGTACATGTGCCCGTGAAATGGCGAGGCTATGGAGGCAGTTTGAGGGGAGGGTTGAGTTTAGACTTTGTAGTTAAATCCACATGGATTGGAATCTCAGATCTAGCCAGCTGACCTTGGGTAAATTAATTCATTTCTCTGAACCTCCATTTTCTCTCATGTAAAATGGGGATATTAGTTCACAAAGGGTTGTCATAAAATTGTTGTGAGGATTAAGTGAAGTGATCCACATAAAACCCTTCAAACTCGGTATATAAAATCACTGCACGTGTGTAAAAATACACATAAATTACTCTTCTACTCATTTCAAAGTGTAAAACTCAGTGACATTTAGTAAATTCATATGTTGTGCAACCATCACCTCTCTCTGATTCCAGAACATTCTTATCACCCCAAAAGGAAGCCCCACACCCAATTAGGACAATAGTCTCCACACCCCTCTCCCCCAGCCCCTGGCAACCACCAGTCTCCTTTGTGTCTCTGTGGAAACATCACTTTGTCTTCAGTCTTTCTCTCACGTTGAATTTTTCCCCTGATAGCTTGGCCAAACATCTCTCATAGAACAAGCCAAACTTTCAGAAGGAAACAATTTAAAACAAAACACTACAAAACAAACATATAAACATGATTTGACACACTCCCTAACTTTCTCATCACTAAACATCATGCTTGGCCTGCCTGCCTCCTCCAGACTCACTGTCCCTAGATCCTATAATCTGGCTTTTGTTGGGGTGACAGCCCCCCTGTTCCCAATGTGAAAATCAATTTTTATTCCAGCTGTCATCCTACTTCATTTTTTGGTGGGTATAATGCCAGGGACCATTTCTCCTCCTTGAAACTCACTGTCCTTTGTTTCCAAAAGGCCACAATCCTGTCTCCCTGGCCACACCACCCTCCTGTGCTGGTGACTACTCTTCCTGTTCCTCTCTCTCCATGTCCCTCCCCATCCATTGCCCCTGTTTCAGCTGTCAGGTGGACATGGGTTACTGCAAGCTCGTCCCTGAATTCTAGAAGCATGTGTTCATTTACCCACTGGGATTCCCAGATGACCTCAGGGACATCTCAAATTCAACATGTCCAAACGGAATTGTCCAAACTCATTTAGCGACCTATACTCTTAACCTCACCAATAGTGGGCCTACCCCCCAATTTCCCCGACAAGAACATTTAGTCCTCCACGTTGCTCTCTTTTTCTAAATCATTTTTGTTTCCAACTAGGTGACAGTCCTGTCAACATAGCTCAAAAGCCTCTCTGGAATGCCCTCTCTCCATCAACCCCACTGCCACTATCTCAGTTCAGGTCACCACTATCTCCTCTCTCCACAACTACAGTAACTTTTTATTCACCCCTTCTGGGAGAGGTCTAGTCTTAAAATACAAAAGTGATTGTGTCATTCTCCTACTCAAATATCTATCTTTCAGAAAATGCAGTTAATCTTGTTAGCCTCACCTTATCCAGCACTGACAACCTTCTCACCCTCAACTGCCAGAACATACCAGGACCTGTCACAAATCCTCCACTCTCCACCACGGATGGGCTTCTAGGTGATGCTCCCTCCAGTTCCCAGCTCCTGATGGGACACTGGACCTAGACTGAGCCAATCAGCAGTTTCTACCTTGCTGGCCCCCATAATTGGTCCAGGCCCAAGTCAGTCAGTGAAATGCAATTCTGGGCTTTTATTTGAGTTACAAGAAAATCTGACCTCTTCTTTGCACTGGATGTGAAGAACGAAGGTTCTCGAACTATTGCATCTTGCAACCAAGGATAGCCTGAGAATGAAGCTGTTCCTGGGACAGAGGAAAATCTCAGCCTTGCGACATCTTTTTAGACCTGGGTCACATCCTCCCAGAAGCCAGAGAGCTTCTGTCTCTCTATTTAACGTGAGCCAATGCAGGCCCTTCAGCCCCATCCCTCTACTTTTCTTTTATTAAAGCAAGTTTGGGTCCATGTTACTTGCAAGCCAAACTCCATACTCATTATTCTAGTGTTTCCCAAATTTCACTCAACATCAGAACCACCTGGGAAACTTTTATTTTTCTCTCCAATTTTACTGATTTTTCACTTATTTTTATAACTCTACAATTTGGGGAGTACAACGTCATTCCTCCAGATGTAGACATGCCTCTCTCCTCCTCCACCAACTCTCCAGTGCCCCAAGCCCATCACCTCCCCATGCTCTCCTCCTCCATCCTCTCTGGTAACGATTTTTCACAAAGTCTGAGAATTATTCTCATTATTCTGTCAATTCGTTTCCTTTGGTTATTTATATTCCGCAAATGAACAAACCATCCAGTAATTGTCTTTCACTTTCTGACTTAATTCACGTGATCACATGAAGATCTGTCCGTTTCATCCCAAAAGGCATTACTTCATCTTTTTAAATAACTGAGTAGTATTTCGTTGACTATATATTTCATCCTTTCTTTATCCTGTCATCTGTTGATAAGTACCTGGGGAACTTATAAAATTCCCCTAATTAAGTCATAGTATCTGGAGGTGGGAGCCCACTGGCACTCGGAGTTTTGGAAGATTTCAGGTGACCCCAGTGCACAGGTCTGGGAATCTAACAGAATGGGCCGCTCCCTCTGTGCTCCCCCAGCCTCCTGCCCGCCCAGGCTTCTCTC
Organism: Talpa europaea; assembly: GCF_964194135.1. Taxonomy (NCBI): domain Eukaryota; kingdom Metazoa; phylum Chordata; class Mammalia; order Eulipotyphla; family Talpidae; genus Talpa; species Talpa europaea. The sequence goes on along the minus strand of NC_140073.1, from coordinate 35,588,144 downwards.
GCCAGCATCACTGGGCTGCCTCCCTCTTTGGGGCAGATTGTTTGGGTCAAATAATGAACACAGGAGCGAGTAAATGGGCAAATGAACAGGACAGGTCCACAGCAACTTTTTGTGGATTTTTGCCTTCCAGGCATTTTGTGCGGGTACAAAGTATGAGAACAATCAGACTCTGGAGCCCGAATGCCTTTGCCCAAATTCCAATTTGATGTCACCCAGGGCAAATTCTCCACTGCTGCTTGGTGTCTCTGTTTCCTCCTCAATGAAACGTAAATAGCAATAGCACTTTACTTTACAGCGAGGCTGCCAGGATTTCATATCCGTGCAAAACTCTTAGGACAGTCACTAGGTTTGCACGGGAAGACACATTAAACAAAAGCCTCTATCTCCTTCCCTCTTCTCCCCCCTTCCAGCCCTTCCCATCTCTCTCTCTCTCTCTCCCTTTTTTCCCTCCCTTTCCTTCCCGCCCCCCTTCATTCATACACAGATGAATCCTAAGCGGATCAGCTAGGAAATGCATGGGAGGTGAGGTTGGGAGAGAGTGAGGGTAGATAATTCCTCTCCTAAGGCTGAGAGAGGACAGAAAAGGGAAAGAGGAAACACAAAGGGTGTTTCTTGTGTTTTCATTTTTAGGCTGAAAGCCTTAAGCACGTTTAGATGCTGGAAGAAAGTGTCAGGTGAGAGTGAGAAGTTGAAGTGTCAAGAGGGCCAGATTCCTCACCTGATAGAGCCAGAGGTCAGGAGGCTGGAGGAGCTGGGGCCTTGAACAATCCTGGCATGGGTTTCCCTCTGAGACAAGAATCACAGAGCAGATGGGTGCAGAGATATTCATACCTGTGTGAGTATCATTGGACTTTGGAACTAGTTTTGCTTTGTATGCAGTCTCTAAAGGAGAATTTTGCTCAGGTGGCTGCAAGTTGACCACGTTGAGGTGGAGCATCAATTGCCGCTTGGTGGCAGAACAAAAGACTTGTGAATTTCTCACTACTGCCTGGCTGGCCAGGCCCACAAAGCCAACAGTACACAATCAGATGTTTACAAAGTCACCTGAATAGAGCCTGTGGCTTGGACCAGGGCTATTGTTTTGTATTATTCATTTAGAGAATTTGGTTTGTTTTCACAGAACTCTTTTGACGCCGGAGGGGAAGAGAATTCACTTCCTTATACCGCGCACAGCTTTTTCGGAGGATTCCTTGTAACAGAACTGTACCTGTCAGCTGTTATAGAGCAACCCCGATATTAAACGGGTTCCTGGCTGTGGGTCCTCACCCGCGCGCTTTAAAGGGACTTATGAATACTCTACTACAGACACACGCAAAAGGGTTAATAAAAGGTTTATTTACAAGAGAAAAAGAAATAAGGAAAATGTACAACTCAGGGAGAAAATAGGGAAATAAAGTCTTTAATGCGTCCTACCCGATCCGACCTGGAAACCCAAAGTCACTCCCAGAGCTGGCCGGACGCTGCGAGCTGGCGGAGAGCCCCCCAAAGCCCACGTGTCTGCCTTTTGTATCCACCTGGCTGCTTAACCCCACCCTCAGGTCCCAGCCACCTTCCCTTTGGTGGTGATGGGATTTGGAGTTCCCAGTGTCTTTGGCTTTGACCTGGGGTGGGGGTGGAGTCCACAAAGCCTATATGGAATTTGCTTTGGGACATCCTTTTCCCCCTAACAATTCCCCCCTTTCACTTGTTGCCACCATTTCCATGGTGATGAAGATCGAATATATGGAGGTTGGGATGCAGTCTCAGATGAACATTTTGTGAGGCTTTGTCTTTAAAAGCCTATGTGCTTATAAATGTATCAGCAGCAGCCTTGGACTCTTTGCCCTTTTTGAGACAGTAAGTTTGGTTAGTGATGTCCTTGAAAACTCACTCTCCCCCAGGGCTCGGCTTTCTTATCCGTAAAAGAAGGAGGGTCTGCGGGGTGCTGACTTCCTTCCTCCTGCCTTCCACCATGCTTCCCTGAGCTCCTATCATACGCAGGGCACATCTGTAGGGCACATTGGCCTGTGGGGTACACAGAGATAAACACAGCCCAGTGAAGCCCTTAACCCTATCTTCAGTTAATTTTCAGTTTTACCAGCAAACTATAACCAGAATCACTGAGTTGTAGTTGCGGTTCTTATCACCTCTCATTTAAACACTTTCAATGGCCTCCTCAGCAGTTATCCTGCCTTTGGTGTTCCCACCCTCACCATGGCTGGGAGGAGCCACCTGAAGTTTGGGTCCAATCTGGATGCTGTCCTTGAGCCCCATAAAACAGATGTTATTCCATGGATTGCAAACTCTTCTCTAAGATACAACTCATTGCTTTCTCTCTACCCGCACCCTTGGCTGAATGGCCACCTATTGTGCTTTCCAAACATTTTTAAACACAGCTTACTTGTCTGTCTTTTCTAATAGCCTGCAAGTGATTGAGGGAGGGGTGGACCTTGCTTATTTTGGGTTCCTTCATGCATGGCACTTAGCTGGTATTAAAAGAAAGATTGTGAAGTCCTTCAATGGCATTGTGTGAGAAGTATGTTAAAAGAAGTGCAATCTCTAGGAAAAGTGCAAGACATAAAAGTGTTAGGGGGAAAGGATGTCCTGAGATAATCCCATACAGGCTTTGTGGACTCCACCCCCACTCCAGACTAAAGCCATCAGGACATTGGGAAAGACAAATCCCATCACCACCAAAGGGAAGGTGGCTGGGACCTGAGGGTGGAGTTAGGCAGCCAGGTTGGATATAAAAACCAAACAGGTGGGCCTTGCTCTCTCTCTAGCTCGCGATCGCTCGCCTCCTGGCTTCACCGCTCCTGGCTGGCGGCCAACTCTGAGAGCGCCATTTTGGGATTCCTGATCGGCGGATCGGGTAGGACGCATTTAAAACTTTGTCTCCCACTTTTCTCCCTGAGCTGTACATTTCCTCATTTCCCCTTCCCTTGTAAATAAACCTTTTATTAACCTTTCACGTGTGCCTGCAGTAGAGCATTGATAAGTCCTTTTAAGCGCGCGGGTGAGGACCCACAGTCAGGCACCCCGTTTTGTATCGGGGTTGCTCTACAACAAAAGGGCTAAAACATTTCTCCTTTTTCCCCCCAAAATATAACCATGTATTTGCGGGAATCCCAGAGATGTGGGATTTTTCCCCCCTAATATTTAAAAAATAAAGAAACAAAGTATAAACATCCATGATCCCAACCATAATGCTTTCACGTGCCCTGCCATTGCTCCATACTTGCTTCAGGTCCTTTTCTACTTTTATTGTTAAGTACAAATATTATGCCAAATGCAGGCTCTGTAGTCTAAAGCGATTTGTTTCCTTTGCTCATGAATTTAGTGTATCATTCTAATGTGTACGCCTTTATATTTTTACTACATAGGCATAAATTTCTATAGGCATATATTTCTAAACAATGTTTTGCACTATTTTTCATGCTTTTAAACATATTAACTTGACATAGATTCACATTATATATATTAAGTTGTAATTTGCTTTTCCCCCTTTTTTAAAATTTGTTTTTATTGGAACTGGGGTGTAGGCCAGGGGGTGAGAGGATCCTCCAGAGACAGAGTGGTGAGCAGAACAAGCAGATCAACTGAAATACACTGCTGAGGGGAGCAGCAGGCAAGACAGGAGAGGTCTGCTGTGCCACATGTGAGTTACCTCCCTGTCTGGGGATAGAACTCAGGCCATAGCTGTGACAGCACTGAGACTTAAACCCTAGGCCACCAGGGAGGCCCTGCTTTTACCCTTACTAGATTTTTCAGGTGTATTCATGTTGATATTTGACATTTATTCATGAAGATAAGTTGATTTTTTTGACGACTGAATAGCATTCCACTAAGTGAAAACACCATGTTTTATTTACTCAATCCCCCTGCTAATAAACATGTCCTTCTTTTGCAATTATAACTGATATCACTAACACAGCTTTGTCTGTCTCCTGTGTACATTTAGGGAGTGTTTCCTGGACATCTAGCATTGGTGTTGCTGGGTCACAGGGGAGATTCATTTTGCACTTCACTCTCAGAGCTGTTCAGCCAGAAGGTACTATGTACACTGTTGTCCTGTCAGGCTGTGAAAGTCTTGCCTAGCTGGGGCCAAATGACACCACACCATGGGTTTAGTTTGATTCCCCCAACTATTGTAGCGTTGAAGCCTCTTTGTTTATTGGACACTGGGCGTCATTTAGTTGTGAATTTCCAATCCTTACCCTTTGTTCATTATTCTATGGGGTAGCCTTTCCCTTAATGATTGAAGAGGTTCCTTATATATTCTGGATTAACACTTTTATTTGGCTTATTGTGGCTTTTTCTTGAACAAAAGTTGTCATCTTAACATAGGTGAATCTATTATTTCCTTTATGGTCTGGGGCTTATTGTTGATATACTCTTCTTTAAAAAATATTTCCACCAACCCTTCTGCACTGTTGGTGGGAGTGCAAACTGGTCCAACCACTATGGAGAGCTGTGTGGAGATGTCTGGACCTACTAAACATAGAGCTTCCATAGGATCCAGCAATTCAACTCCTAGGTATTTACCCAAAGGACAGAGAAACATCAATTCCAAAGAGCACCTGCACCCCTATGTTTATAGCAGCACTGTTTACAATAGCTAAGCTTTGGAAACAACCCAAATGCTCAAAAAATAGATGACTGGATCAAGAAGATGTGGTACATATACACCATGGAATATTACTCAGCATTCAAAAAAGATCAACACATGCAATTTGCAGCAACATGGATGGCGCTGGAAGGGATCATGCTCAGCAAAATAAGCCAGAAAGAAAAAGAAAAATAACGGATGGTCTCACTCATAGCAGGAATCTAGAAAACCTGAATAAGGGACCAGGAAAATGAATAACTATAAGAAAGTGAAAATCAAAATCAACAAAAAACTATGAACCAGAGACACTCTATGGGGGAGTGGGCAGCGGGGAGGGGAGAGATTGGGGTCAAAATAAGGGGGTTGCAATTGTATGGGGAATATAAAAATAAAATTTATTATAAAAAAATATTTCCTTATCCCAATGTCACACACATATTCTCTTAGATTTACAGATTTACATTCTCTTCCAATAGTCTTGCCTCTCCCCCTTCCTTCTTTTTTTGCATTCCATCTTGAATGTATCTTTTCCATATGGACAGCCAATCACCCAACGCTGTTTATTGAGTGGTCTGTCCTTTCCTTATTAATGTCACCTTTGTCCTATATCAGGCATCCAGAAACAAGTCAGCATTTAGCTGGGCTCTCTGCTTTATTGCATTCATCCATTCCTGAACTAATTCCTTCAGATTGGTGGTTTTATAATAGGTCTTAATAAATGGCAGGGCTTATCTCTCCCCCTTTTTCTTCTTTGATATTATTCAAACTCTCCTCTGACTTTCTTTCATATGAATTTTAGAATCACATGTAAAGATCTAGGAAAATCCTTATTGAACTTTTTACTGGCATTTCATTAAATTTATGTTGTTGATTTGAGAGAAATTCTCATATTTTCTGGTACTGTGTCTTCCCATCCAAGCTCTCCATCTCATCGGGTTTCCTTTTGTGGGGGATGTGGCAGTGAACCCCAGGGCATCATTCTTAAAAGAATTTCAGTGAAGGGCAAAGAGCATCTGAAAAAGCTATCACCGGATGTGAGCAGAGCTGAGCCAGCAGGAAATGAAAAGCAGTTTGTTCAAATGGATGACCGAGGTGTGAGCCATTCAGGGATGACAAAATTTCTACCTCTTTAATCCCACTGTGACAGGTACTGCTCCAACACAGCAGTTCCTCCCCATCAGGGTGCTCCATTACTTCCTAACTGGCACGTTAGGTAACCCTTCCTCACCTCCCCCCCATTAGGGAGGACCTGGCAAACACAGTGAAACCACTATGCCTCCCAGCCTAAACCCCTCTAAGCAGAGAGGCACGTGGTGGTACCCGATGACACCCCACCATCGCTGCTCTGCGGGACCTTGCTGGTATGTCTGCTGCCTTCCACAGTCAGGAGCAAAGGCATATCAGACACACAACTTCCATTTTAGAGCTCACCTTCCCTAGAGAAGTGGTACATTTTCAGCAAACCAATTAGCCGAGATTAAATGAAGACACCTTTTCACAGGATCTGGTTTTGATTTTTTTGTTCCAGTCACCAGCAGGCTGTTCTGTTTTTAAGTATATAGAAGTCCTTGAGATCTGGTCCCTCAATGCCTAGCAGTGGAAGTTATTTATCTCCTAACACCTTTTATAGAGACAAATCATTATAATATTGATTACAAAAGATTATAAAAAGATTATAAAAAGATTACAACAGAGGTTTTTTTTGTGTTTTTTTTTTTTTTAGTGGTTAAAGGAGACTTCACCTTTATTATAATTAAACAAGGCTGAATCTGTTTCAAAGTTTTTAAAGAAATAGCTTAATTATCTCATTACAGACATTTTGAAATAGATTACGAATAGAATATTTCAGCAATCTATACAGCATTCACTATATAAACTAAATTTTACTTAATTATTATTATAATTTTACTTAATTATTATTATAATTCCATGTCAACCACATTACAGTTAAGAAAATCAAAGTTCAGGAATGAGAAGTCACATATACCACATAAACAAGTCACACATAAACAAGTCAATAGAACAACTATGATGTAAAACAAGCATTTGACTACCAAGTCATACAGATAACAACAGAGGTTTTTTTAAAGATCTCTTAAGTACCTGCCTTGCTCTCTTCTATATCTCTTGTATCTGGCACACAGTAGGTGCTTACCTGGTACAGACTGGAGTTGGCTAACATTCATTAAGTATCTAAGAGATGGAATGGAGGACCGAGCAGTGTGGGGGGAGCAGAGAGAGGCAGAGAAAGGCTGGTGATGTTGGAGGCTATTGGCCAGTCCTCTCTTTCCCGAGGCCTGCATCCTGGGTCCATGAGAGTAATCTTTCCAAACTGATCTGGTTTGTCCTTGGGGGAAAGAAAAGAAGGGCAGACTTTCACAGCTGTAGATTTCTCTGAAGGGGGAGGCACTGGCTCTGTCCTTTGAGGTGGGTTTTGGAGCTGAATCCTGAGATCAGCTACTGAGATACATTCTATGATGGGTACAGAAAAGCCACAGTAACTCTGTAGCCTAGGAGAGGAACTCAGCTAATGACCAAAGACAGATGTTCTGAAGAACATAATTTGGGCAAACATTTTTTCTTTAAAAAAAAAATACTTTTCCAGAGTCTAGAAATTATTTTTAGAGCAAAACCTCAGAAATTTTCTTTTCTCTGTTCAACTATTCTATGTATGGATCATGCATTACAGTGGCTACAGTTCCCTTTTTTATGCTTGCTTTGTAAGATCCTGTTCAAAGATCATCCACACTGGTGAATGGAGAGGAGTAAAGGGCTGTGCGTATACAGGGTGTGACTGTGGGCCTGGAGACGCTTCTGCAAGGCGGAGCCAGAACTCCTGAGAGCACAGAGGATCAGGTGAGCTGCCCATTACATAAGGTGCATTGCTGGGGCATTACCTCAGTCAGGAAGAAACCCTGGATTCTGACTTCACTTTTAGATCCTTCTGTCCACTTCCAGTTTTCCAGAACTCCTCTCTTTAATGACAGCTCTGGGAAGAGTCTTATGAAGCCATGTCTCCCCCAGGTTCTCTGGGGTATGGGTTTCATTAATGGCAAGTCCAGTTTGCCCCCCAAAAGGAATGAGGTACCAAAGCAAGCCAAACCCCAGTCAGCATTGGAAGCCTCCACAAGCTCCCTGTCACTACCCATTGGCTTAGCCACAAGGCGTGCTGAGGCAGGACTATGGGGCCAGGGGCTATCCTGGGCGTCGACTGGCTGCCTGTGGACCTGGCTCCTGGGCAGGCAGGTGAGACTCTGCCTGGAAGAGTCGCTGGCATTTAGCAAGGACATAGGTAGGCGGCAGCAGCAGCCTCTCACATCTAGGGAGATTTCCTGTTTAAAACCTGTTTCCAAGAGGAAGTACTTTGCATTCAGGAACAGGTTTGACCTAAAAGAGGAAAGATGGGAGAAGATGGCAAGACCTAAGAATCTCAGCCAGGTGAGGCCTAGGAGCCTCCCTATTCACGGGGAAAAGTGAGGAACAGAGCAGAAGTCTAGTCAGACAGATTGGGCTGAGGAGAGACTGGAGCTGAGGGGATAGGAGGGGGCTTCCTCAGGAAAACTTGGGTCATGAACACACATCTAAATGCTGCGGCTGTTTTAGCAATGGATATGCCCCAATATCCCACAAGTATATTAAGGATATTCAAACATTCACAGGGCATGTACAGAACTGAAGGGCGTATGCTAAGTGAAATAAGTCAGAATGAGAAAGACAAATGCTGGGTGATTTCACTGATATGTAGACTACAGAGAAACAAAACTGACAAAACTAAACCAAAAACAAACCCTAGAAATATGACTGCAGAATTGAGGCTACTATGGCCCTCCCCGGTGGCGCAGTGGTTGAGCACTGGGTTGCAAAGATACCCGCAGCCTCTGCAGCGCCGTTTCAAGCCCCAGATGCTCCCCGGCCCTGGAGGAGGGTCCCGCATGGCGTGCAGACCTCTCCTGCCACCCGCTGCTCCCCTCAGCAGTGTACTTCGGTCCCTCTGCCTGCTCTGCTCTCCCTTCTGGCTCTGGTGAATTCTCTCACCCTCCCGCGCTTCTGACTGTACCCAGTGCTTGTACAAATAAATAAATAAATAAATCTTTAAAAAAAAAAATGAGGCTACTAGAAGGAGAAGGAGGATGGCAATGGTCTAGGGTAAAGGACTGTGAGTGCTTTGATGGTGAGTGTGGTGTGGTGACACCCACCTGAGGAGAGGTGAGCCTGTGCCCCGAAATCATTTAGTGTTGTAAACCAATGTTACTGCAGTAGAAAAGAAATAAGAAGTTTGTTGGGGTGTGTAGGTATAAATTCTATCTTGACTGACCTCTTTGGTCAATATTACTTTTTATTATTTGAAGTTCCCAGATTCCACGTGGCTGGAGGGAGGAAGGAAAGGGGTCGTGGGGAGGCACTTCTCTGCGTGGCCAGTGAACTGAGCAAATGCTCTTGCCTTTCACATGCTGCTCTGTGAAGCCCTGGGAGCTGGTGGTGCCTCCTCAGCTGTTCCCATAAGGGCTTGGGGTGTGTAAGCCTGAAGTCCCCACCTTAATGAGGGCAGCTCTGCTCTCCTGTTATGTCCTTTGAAAAAATGGTATGCAGCTTTGAAAAATCAAAAAAAAAATGTTTGAAGTCCACTCAACTCAATCAACCTCTCAAACCTATTTTTAAAAAAAAACATTGTGAGTGAAGTTGAATATATACTCCAAGGTATTCAGCAAATGAGTAGCCTGACTGATATTTGATCTGCAGCTGATTGACTTTTCATTTAATCCAAGCTTGGTTCTCCAACCACAATCTCTCCTCTTATCCCTCCCCTCATGGGCTTCAAGATGGCAGAGGACGGCTATAGCCAGGGGGATGGGAGAAGTAGAATGTCCCTCACATGTATTCCTCACAAGTCACAGCTTCAGTTCTCTGCAACAGTGAGACACTCAGTCCTTGAGCTCCAAACCTCAGTGGCCCCTGTACACACACACACACACACACACACACACACACACACATATGCACACGTGTGTACGTGCAAGAGAGAGAGAGGGGAGAGAGACAGACAGAGACAGAGCTAAAGCACCAGAAAGATATTCTGAAGAACATAATTTGGTTAAACTTTTTTAAAAAACAAAACCCTTTCCTGGAATCTAGAAATTATTTTTAGAGCAGAACCCTAGAATTTTTTTCTCTGTTCATATATTCCGTGTATGGATCAAGCATCACAGTGGCTATATAGTTCCCTTAGCACGTTACCATTCACAGATCATCCATCCTTCTGAATGGGGAGGGCTGCGTTACAGGGCTGTGCAACGCAAAGGGTGTGGCCCAAGAGGCTGTGGCAGGGAGGGGCTGGCACCCCTGTGAGCTCAGAGGATCAGATGAGCTACACCCTCAGATGATCCTCTAAGACTTGATCCTCAGCACCACAGACAATGCAGAGCTCCACATGGCAGGCAGGCTGGACTGGCTGATCAGCCCCAGGGCAGAGCAGCACACCATGTGGAGATGACTCCTACCAGGGCAGCTGGAACTCCATCAGGGAGAAAAGCTTATTTCCCAGGAGAAGTCCTAGCCTTTCTTGGAGCCTGTGATCTTGTTCTCCTCCCAGTGTGCTAATTCCATTTCTTCCCAAGTTAGTTTTTTTAGGACATGGGCTATTTATAGTTTCTCCTAAGTCCTTTCCAGTCTGTTTCCTGTTCAAGTACTGCATTAGTCACCAGAAAGTATCTCAGGCAATCTCTGAGTCCCTGTCTAATCCCAGGAGCAGGGAACAAGGATGCTGGTCAGATCCAGGGTGGGCCTTGGTGGGGCAGGCGGGTGGCTGGGCAGGGAGGCAGAGGAGCACCTCTCGTCTTCCATTCTCTGTGGCATGAAGCCCTGAGTCCTTATAGCTTCCTGGAGTTTACTTAGTTCTTGGAGACAGACACTCGGCTGAGGCACCTCCATTTGGCTGCATATTTTTGCCATTACTTGGTGACCTATTTGCATGCAGCTCCTTGCAGAGAATTTCCTCCCGAGCCATATACGGTGATTTCATTGCACCACAAACTGAGGCTCCTATTTGCAGTCAGTGATGGAGGTTCCTTCTTGACTTCCTCCTGCTGTCCCTGCATCCCTGCCTTTTACTGTCGCCTGCCTAGGCTGCTCTGACCTTCCTCTAAGCTTCAGTCTCTCCGAGCATGTTTGGATTAATCAGCTTCATCTGAGAAGAGGGCCCCTGATCTGAGCTTTTGTATCCCGAGGTCTAGAAACAGTGATCTCTGAGGCCAAAGGGAGGGAGGTAGGCAATGAGTGGGCAAAGGGGCAGTGACCAAGCCATCCCTACCCTTTTACCCTCCCGTGCCTTTGATCATGCATGCCCTGGATCAGGGTGGATGGATCAAGAAATCCATTGCTGGACATCTTCAGCAGGCCAACCACCTCCCCCAGATGCCCCTGACCACATAGGAGCCTTTGAACATCTACAAATTGCTAGTGAAGGAAATCAGTGCAGGGTTGCTGGCCCTGTCTTGCTGAGGACAAAGGCGGGAGCGGCAGATGGAAGCATCTATTTGCACGGCAAGGCATCAGGTAGAAGCACTGGCGAGCCCAAGACCTTTCCAGGTCTGGCCTCACCACTCTCTGAGCCCCCAAGAGGGGTCTCATGTGCCTTGAACAAAACTCCTGAAGGCTCCAACAGAGACTCACTGCAGGGCTCCCCTAGGGGCTGCAGCGTGTTTAGTCTCAACCTCAGGACCACCCAGCTCAGAGCAGCAAGAGGCCACCTACTGTCAGAGGGTCACTGGTGCCTGCTCACGCCAGGCTCCTGCGGGTGCTGTGCTCAGATGCGGTCCTGTGAGAAGGTGACCAAGTAAATGTTACCCCCTCCCCCCACCCCATCTCACTCAGAGAGCTGGCTTGCAGGGGGAGGAGGAAGTGAGAAAAGAGGTGGTGGAGGGAGAAAGAATGGGTAGGAGAAAGGGGAACACAGCAGGAAAGCCAATGTCCAAGCCAGGCACCAGCTGGGTGAGGCTCTTCAGAGCTACTCCTGAGCTAAGATGCACACCGACAATCTGGCACAACTATTTTGATTTCTATTCAGTTTCCATCCTAGGAAATTCATTACAGCCTGTCTCCCCACAGAGCACGCTCAATTATATCCTTGGGAGTGCAAGAGCCTGGAGCTGCAGTCAGGGGCTGAGTCAGGCTTAGTCAAGGATGAGGTTGTTTCTGGCAGTACTCGAGGCCTTGAGGCTAACTCCCAGGGGACGGGTGATCCAGGAGCAGGGCAGGAACAGGTGGGCCATCACGGATATCCCCTCCTGTGAGCATGCCAGCAGATTCAGAAGCAGAGAATATCGGAGGATGAGGCCCCCCTTTAAGCTTATCCCAAAACAGTCTTCTCCCTTTTCCATTCTTAAAATGATGAATATTAGCACATACACTAAAAAGTGCATGGGACATTCTCATTAACAACTCTTAAGTAAATGCACATGAACACATCATTCTGTTTAAGAAACATTGCCAGCACTCTGAAGCCCCTTGTATGTCCCTTTCTGCTTTCCCTAGCCTGTTACAGCCTCTACTTCCTTTAGTTGTACAACCTAAGTTTGCATTCCTAAAGAAATAGTTTTTTTGGGTTTTTTTTTTTTTTTTTTGCCTGTTTGGGGCATTCCATGAATGGAATTGTATGTCAGGGGTTTCTTGTATGTCTAACTTCTTTTGTTCAGTTATGTTTATGAGATCATCCATGTAGTTGTGTATGGCTATAATGCAACCAGTTTCATAGCTGTATAGTATTCCACTGTGTGACTATGTCATATTTATTCATACACACTGCTGATGATGAATATGTGGGTTTTTTACAAGTTTTAACTGTTATAAGCAATGCTTCAATGAGCATTCCCAGTATATAAATCTAATGCAGATTTGTGTTTATTTCTTAAGAATAGATACCTTAAAAACAGAATCATGGGGTCATAGGTTATCATGTGATTACCTTCACTGAATAATAAATGGTTTTCCAAGAAGTTGCACTTTCTCTTGCTTTCTTTGTGCACAATTGTAGTTGTAGGGAAGGTGGCCACAGATTTGGAACTGCTGCTCTCATACAGATGCTTCAAGAGAAACTTTTGTTGAGAAATCAATCTAGCCTTTGTTTTTTTCTTATCTCACTTATAGGAACTGCCAGCTCCTACCTCATTGCTTTGGTGTCTGCTATTGCAGCTCCCTATAGTTGTGCCCATTACTCATCAGACCTCAGCTTCACTTCATGGTGGTCCCCAAACTAATCTGGTCAAGGACATGCAAGGCTGTTATCAAGCAACAGTAAGTCTAAGGGTAGGGGCTTAGTCCAGCCATCAGACAGGGCAAGGACTTGAGCAGGGCTTCTCTGGAATCTAGATGTGACAGCTCCTCAGGGCAGCCTGGAACAAGCAGGAACAGGAGGTTTTATGACCTGCATTAGGCCCTGGGGCAGATGACCCAGGACTGCCCTCAACATAGTATATTGTTTACAAAGCTTTACATTGGGGGGCGGGGGCAACTGGAATATTCTTTAATAGAAAGGGAAATTTATTGGCTTATAAAAAAACATGATAATAGATTTGCCCAAAAGAATCTTGATCCAGAATCTCCAACTATGTCATCGTTGGAATGTCTTGCCTCTGCTTTAAGAGAATCTGTTGTTGCTAAGGAGGAGTAAGATGAAGCTCCACAGAAAAAGATAAGATTTAGAACAGGAATAGAAACCAATAGCCCAGACTGAGGCAGGCTCTATAACTGGGGACAAGTCAGGGAATGATCCTCTGTGTCAGTACAGAATAGGGGTCCCCAAATGTTCCTAGTGCCTACTGAACTAGGTTTTTAAGGGTAGGAATTGACAGACTCACACAAGTTTATTTTTTTTATTTTTTAAAATAAATTTTATTTTTATATTCCCATACAGTTGCAACCCCCTTATTTTGACCCCAATCCCTCCCCTCCCCGCCCCCACCCCCCATAGAGTGTCTCTGGTTCATAGTTTTTTGTTGACTTTGATTTTCACTTTCTTATAGTTATTCATTTTCCTGGTCCCTTATTTAAGTTTTCTAGATTCCTGCTATGAGTGAGACCATCCGATATTTTTCCTTTTCTTTCTGGCTTATTTCGCTGAACATGATCCCTTCCAGCGCCATCCATGTTGCTGCAAATTGCATGTGTTGATCTTTTTTGAATGCTGAGTAATATTCCATGGTGTATATGTACCACATCTTCTTGATCCAGTCATCTATTTTTGGGCATTTGGGTTGTTTCCAAAGCTTAGCTATTGTAAATAGTGCTGCTATAAACATAGGGGTGCAGGTGTTCTTTGGAATTGATGTTTCTGTGTCCTTTGGGTAAATCCCTAGGAGTGGAATTGCTGGATCATATGGAAGCTCTATGTTTAGTAGGTCCAGAAATCTCCACACAGCTCTCCATAGTGGTTGGACCAGTTTGCACTCCCACCAACAGTGCAGGAGAGTTCTTCTCCACACCCTCGCCAACATTTGTTGCTAGTTTTTTTAATATGTGCCATTCTCACTGGTGTAAGATGGTATCTCATGGTAGTTTTGATTTGCATATCCCTGATTACAAGTGATGTTAAACATTTTTTCATATGCCTGTTGGCCATTTGCATTTCCTCTTCAGAGAAGTTTCTTTTTAGCTCTTCTGCCCATTTTTTGACTGGATTATTTTCTTTGTTGTTGTTGAGTCTCATCAGCTCTTTGCAGATTTTTGTGATCAGTCCTTTATCATTAGTGTTGTGTGCAAAAATGCTCTCCCAGTCGGTGGGGTTTCTCTTTGTTTTTGTTATTGTCTCTTTTGCTGTGCAGAAGCTCTTTAATTTGATGTAGTCCCAGCTGTTTATCTTTGCCTTCACTATCACTGCTTTGGGTGATGTGTCTGTAAAGATGTCTTTGATGTGCATATCACGTAGCGTTTCACCTATATTTCCTGCTATGTATTTTATGGTTTCAGGTCTTATGTCTAGTTCTTTAATCCATTTTGAGTTGATTTTTGTGTATGGTGTGAGGTAGTGGTCAAGTTTCATTCTTTTGCATGTAGCGACCCAGTTTTCCCAGCACCATTTATTGAACAAACTTTCTTTGCTCCAATGCATAGTCTTTGCTCCTTTGTCAAAGATTAGTTGACCATAAATCTGTGGGTTTATTTCTGGATTTTCTATTCGATTCATTGGTCTGTAGACTCACGCAAGTTTATAAAGGCACATTTGCATGCTCAGATTCCTGAAACATTAATGTATTATTATATTTTTTAAGATTTATTTATTTATACAAGCACTGGGTACAGTCAGAAGTGCAGGAGGATGAGAGAATTCACCAGAGCCAGAGCAGGGAACAGAACAGGAAGAATGACGAAATACACTGCTGAGGGGAGCAGCGGGTGGCAGGAGAGGTCTGTGCGCCATGTGGGACCCTTGCTGGTGGCTGAGGAGCGAACCAGCGCAGCAGAGGCTGTGGGCAGCTTTGCAACCCAGCGCTCAACCGCTGCACCACCAGGGGAGGCCCTATTATTATTATTAGTATTAAGGGCACCTGGGAAGGGTATTCTCAGAGAAAAAAGTGAATCTCTTATTAGACCTGAAAATTCTGAATATATCTTCTATACTAGAAATCAGGAACAGAGGCCTGATTGAACATTTGCTATTCCTTCCATGTAGGTAAGGAAATTTAGATTCCAACAAGCCGTCAGAATTTCTGGGATGTTCCTATGGTGTGTGAGACCAAGGGGACAGAATATCTAAACTCAGGCCTATTTTGGGAAACTCAGATGTACAGTAAATTGCATTGATTTTTTAATAACTTTTATATAGTTTTTAATATTAAAAACTGAACTTTTTAAAAAAGTAAACCCTATTTGGCCCCAGATCTCACTGATGCAATAACTTCTTTGTCATTTCTCAAAAATAATCCTCCATATGCTATTTAACAGACAGATAGAAAGCAAAAAAGCTAGTCTCTTCCTTAGTACCCCCTTCCCAGAGGGATACCTAGCCAGTTTCTTATGTGCTTTACAGAAAATTTTCAACAGCCAGACCTAGAGTAAAGGAAGAACTGCTATTAGCTGTCCACCTAAAGCATTTCAGGCCCAAAGCATGCCAGGCCCTCTGGCCCTCTCTCTGGCAGGCCTGCTGCCCTGGCTCCAGGTGAGACAGACTCAGCTATATGGCTCCAGGTAATCTCCCCAAAGGACCAGGCTGCACTGACCCCAATCCCACCCCAATGTTTATCAGGGCATCCTCCTGAGGGAGCTCACAGCAGGGAAGTGTCTTGAATGAGAAGGTCCTGGAGGGAAGGATTTTCCTACTAATTATGTATCTGGCACGTCAGAATGCCTTATCTCTATTTTTTCCACAGTGATTCATCCAGGGATCAGCAAAGACAGCCTGATCCCTCCGGGTGAAGCTGCCACTGTTCCTCCCAAGTTTTAATCAGGATTATACAACTTTGTGCTGGTTTGTTCTTTGAAGCCTCCTCACTGGTCCCTTGCCAAATGTCCCCAGAAAACAGTTTAGTACAGGGGTTTACATCAGCGTAAAATCCTTTACATAATCATCAATTCACATGTATCCATAAGCACGCCTTTGCATGGCATTGAATGTGGAAGAAAAGTGTGAGGGTCTCAAAATCCTCATGATCTATTCACCATGAGTTTACCACTGTGCTGGGTGTATAGTATCTTTGTATTAGGGCTTAAAATATGACCTGAGAGAGGCAGCTCAGGCATAGAATAGTGCTCTCAGAGGTGCAAGTGTCTGAAGATGAATGCAAACCACTCGTTACAATCAGTTTCAAGGGCAAATGAAGGTTACGGCAAGAACTAGACTAAAAAGGAAAATGGGGGACTGGACAAGATGGGACCTTGCATGCCCAGGCCAGCAATCTGGACTTTGGTTTGAAGGTTGCTGGGCACCTTTGAGAGTTTTGAATAGGAGAATTGAATTTTTTAGGGACTCTGCAGAGATAATGCACTCAAATTAGGATAATTTGAAGAGTGTTAAATGAAGGGGCAATTTACTAAGCTCAGGGAGCATGTGGCAAAGCTACAAGGCATATGATAAGCTATATCTGGAGCAATTAGCATCAGGCTGTTAGACAGGAAGGGGTAGAGAGTGAGGCACAGTTGCACAGAATCAGGTGAAGGTCACTTTGAGAGACACTGTGGCCTTTAGTTGGGGTGACACCACAGTAAGGGCATGAAGACACCCCCACCTCATTTTCCTCCTCTTTTGATCTCCTGCTGGTGCTTCCCATTGACCCAAGCCAGCCAGAAGCCAAGGGAGGCCACTGTCATGTCCGCGCAGGTCAGCTACCCAGGGCCAAGTCCTAGGTGGAGTGGATTTGCAGGGACAAACAGAACATGGCCTGCCCCAGAGTGGCAGATCAGATGAGCAGTGCAGGATCATCTTGGCAGAATGGAGAATGAATTATCCACAGAGGGATGGGCACAGAAAGAGTACCAACATGGGTCACAATGATGGGAAAGAAGAAAAAACTGGCACAATACTGAGAAAGCAGAAAAGTCACGACTTGTTGGCAGGGACTGAGGACAAGGGAGGTGTCCAGAGGGGCCTGGTACCTGGGCCGATGGTGACAACATTCCCTACGAGGTCTGCAGCCCCAGGCAGGTGCTGCTGCTGCCGAAAAAGAAATCACTTCTTTCTGGTAGCACAGACAGCTGTGGGCGCAAGGAAAGTGTCGTGTTCCTGCTCTGGGGATCCTCTTTTCCATCTCTGTACCCTTTTTCTCTACCACTGACGCCCACGTTCACAGGGGTCTGACCTCTTCAAAGGGTTCAGGCTACAAATCAACTTCTTGGTCTCCACTGCGCTTCCCCTTTCCACTAGTCAAAAAACAAGTCCTTCCTAAACAAAAACGTAGAGTAAAAAGTGCTAGCCCCGTGGAGAGAGTATTTTAAAAGGATCTACTGGGTTGAACTTCTGCTTACTAGGTCATTGGAAGGAGACTTTGATTTGTATCTCTGTACCCAACCGGGCGCACGCGGTCGCCCCAACTCCACCCACTTCTCCCCATCCGCCCCCCTTCCCCCACCTCCTCCATGAGAAAGATGAGCAATTTAGTGCTGACTCTGTGAGGCTGGCAAGCCCTAGTCTGGAATTAACTGTTACTCAGGACTTTCAGTAGTGCATGCAAGTTGTAGGTTTGTTTCTAAGCCTGTGGTGCGGGAAAGGGTAGACTTAAACATATCCTAAAACAACAAGGCAACTTTGATAAGCTCCGCAAGCAGGCTCCCAGGAGAGCCCTGTCCCTCCCCAGGGAAATCCAACGGTCCTACCCTCAGGCCCCTTGCAGCAGAGGGGAAGGAAGTTGGGAGAGAGGTGTTGCTGTTGCTAGGCAGCCAGCTGTGGTCCTGCTGTTGCCCTGGGGACGGTGGTTTGTGTGTACGAGGGGGGTGCTCCTGGGTGTTTACTGACTGTCTGTATAAAGAGGCTGGACTTTTCCACCACGATTCATTCCTGGAAACCTTGTCATGTGTGGTTTGTTAAAATGTCCCAGAGGAACATTTGTTCTCCTTGAGGGGTGACGTTCCTGACTAAAGACGCAACCAGAGATAAATCATAACTGCGACCAAAAATCTGTCATAAGCAGTAGGCACCAGTGCCCTAATATCCTCAATGAGTTCTACAGCTAAAATTACTCTTCAAATCTCACCATGAAGCTATCCCGTGGCTCCAGGGGAGGCCCCACATCCCATGCTCATTCATTCATTTGAGAGCTGTGGGGGTCACGGTGGCCCCCTCTCCACAGTAGATAATTAGTGTAAGTCAATGGTGGGCATAGAGTCCCCCCAAAAGATGTGTTGATGTCCAACCTCTACACTCTTAGAAAGGGGCCTTGTTGGAAAATAAGGTCTTTATAGAGCTAATCATATGAAAATGAGACCATTAAGGTAAGCCTTAATCCACTATGATGGTGTTCTTATAAAAGAGGGAAATTTGGGGCCTCCCCGGTGGCGCAGCGGTTGAGCGCTGGGTTGCGAAGCTGCCCGCAGCCTCTGCAGCGCCGGTTCGATCCCCGGCTGCTCCCCGGCCACCAGAGGAGGGTCCCACATGGCGCGCAGACCTCTCCTGCCGCCCGCTGCTCCCCTCAGCAGTGTACTTCGGTCCTTCTGCCTGCTCTGCTCCCCGCTCTGGCTCTGGTGAATTCTTTCACCCTCCCGCGCTTCTGACTGTACCCAGTGCATGTATAAACGAAACAAACGAACAAACAAACAAATAAATAAATAAAACATGCCTCTATAAAAAAGAAAAAAAAATTAAAAAAAAAAAAGAGGGAAATTTGAACAGACAGACATGTGCAGAGAGAAGACAATGTGGAGACAGAGGGAGAAGACCTGTGAAGACGCTCTGTCTTCAGGCTGGACTGATGTATCTCCAGCCAGGGAATGCCAAGGCATTCAGGCAAAGCACCTGAAGCTTTCAAGAGACAAGGGAGAATTCCCCTACAGGTTACAAAGGGAGCATCATCCTGACAGCAACTTGATTTTGGACTTCTAGCCTCCAGAACTGTGAGAGCATACCTTTCCGTTGCTCTAAGCCACCCAGGGTCGGGTCCTTTGTCATGGCGTCCACAGAAAACTAATACAACCAACCATGGTCATCCCATTCTCTTGGCCCAAATCTGGCCAAGAACTAGAGGGTAAAGAGTGCTGGGCTGGATTCTGAGAAGAGCTTCTACTCTTCCTTCTACATGTGGCTGATGTGACTCTGGGAATTGCTGCAGTCACCTCCCTGTGGAGGACAGAGAGCAGATGGAGTGGCACTGTCACAGACGGCTGTGTTGAGTCGCCATTCCAGCCAAACTGGACAGCGCCCTGCTTCTGGGTATTCTGTCACGTGAGATGATATGTTGCCCTGTGGTTTGGGGTAGAAGAAGAAATGAAATCCTTCACTGACAACAGCGTCATTCACGTGTGGATTAACCACCACGGGCACATAGCACTTCTCCCTGCCACTTCTTCTCAAGCTATTGAGCGCCCAACCCCTTCCAAACTCTATTTTGCATCTCAGTATTGACTGTGGTAGATCATATGCCGAGATGGTGCAATAATTCCTCCTGGCCATGTGACTTTGCCAGCCCTCCCTTCAAGAGGTGGAGTTTGTTTCTCCATGCTTTGAATCCAGGCTTGGCTGTGTCTCCTGCCCTGGCCAAAGGCAAATTAGCAAGTGAGCTACAAGCAGAGGCATCAGAAGCACATGGGAATTAGGACTTGTTCTTTTGGCGGCGGTTGGACATCTGAGTCCAAGATACAAACAGGGCTGCGCTAGCTCGCTGGAAAGGGCACATGCAGGAGAGGCTGGACCCCAGCTGACAGTCAGCTCTAAGTACTAGATGTGTGGCCATCTTGGGTCACCTGACCTTCATTGGCTGCCCTTGACTGCGGTCATAGGCACAATCCCAGTAAAATCATCAGAAGAGCCACTGAGCTGAGCCCAGCCTGAATTGCTGACCCAAAGAACCATGATGCTTGTTGTTTTAAGTTTCCAGCTGGTCTGTTACACAGCAATAACTAACTGGTACACTGACAGTTGACCTCCATTCAATGCCAGGCACTGTGCAAGGCCCTATGGGTAAAATCATGAGAGAGAACTGCTCTAGTCTCTGCTTTGTCAAGATACTTACAACAGTTCCACATGCCAGGCACTGCACTAAAGGTTTCAGATGCCTTAACCCAGAAGAGAGTTGTTAGTTATTACCACTGTCTTCCTGCTGAGGAGAAAAGGGAAAGAAATTGCCAAATGTGCCTAACTATATTTTCCAGAGGTGGCTGCAATGACATCTGCCTTTTGATAAGCTTCTCTAGACCTTACCACGCCTCCATCTAGGAGCAGAATCTAGTTCCCATTTTGGATCTGGGTGGGCCTGTGATTGGGCTGGAAACTCACAGAATGCATTAGAAAGGAAACCAATGACTTCTGAGATAAGTTGTAAAAGCATCAGAAGCTTTTACAGAAGCCTCAGGAGCTGGAGCACGAGTCTCTGAAATGCAGTACTTCCACGTAAGGCTGCCACGCTGTGGGGAATCCAGGACACGCAGAGAGGCCACAGACAGGCATCTCAGCTGAGGGCCCAGCTGATAGCCAGTCCTCATCAAACCCCTGATGATTCTAGTGCCAGCTAGTGAGTCATCCCCAGGCTTCAAATATGCCCCCTTGAGGCCCAGAATCACAGATCAGAGACACGCTATCCCTCCTGTGTGCTGACCAACACGTAGAACGCACAAGCAGAACACAATGGTTCTTTGACATCACTAAGTTTCAGGTAGCTTGTTAACAGCAGTAATAAAGAACCACCTGCAGCTAGGTAACAGGAAGGGGTGTGAGGTCAGATTGTGAACCCTAGCCTGACTCCAGAGCCTGAACTCTTAAGTTTCCACCACTACACCTTCCACCCTGCCTTCGACAATATCTGAGAAGATACCAAAAGGCAGCCTTCTTATTCTGCTGCTTCCAGGCCACCCCTGCCTCCTTTTTGGAAGACTAGTTCCAACCCTTATCTTGGTTCTATGTCATTAGTCTCCCAACTGTTAGAACCCAGGCCACCGTCCATGGAGATTTCAGTTCCTCCTCCACAGGTCTGTTTTGCTGAACCCCATGTGAAAATGTGTGAACCCACTCTGGATCAGGCACACAGCAGGGATACAAAGTAGAATGAACTCAGTGCCAATGGCCCTGTAACCACTTGCCACAAAGTTAGAGGCTTAAAACAATAGAATTGTATTATCTTGTAGTCTCTACAGGGGGCCTCCCCGGTGGCGCAGCGGTTGAGCACTGGGTTGCGAAGCTGCCTCTGCGGTGCCGGTTCGATCCCCTGCAGCTCCCCGGCCACCGATGGAGGGTCCCACATGGCGCGCAGACCTCTCCTGCCGCCCGCTGCTCCCCTCAGCAGTGTACTTCGGTCCTTCTGCCTGCTCTGCTCCCCCCTCTGGCTCTGGTGAATTCTCTCACCCTCCCGCGCTTCTCACTGTACCCAGTGCTTGTATAAACGAAAGAAAGAAAGGAAAGAAAGAAAGAAAGAAAGAAAGAGAGAGAGAAAGAGAGAAAGAAAGAAAGAGAGAAAGAGAGAAAGAGAGAAAGAGAGAAAGAGAGAGAGAGAGAGAGAGAGAAAGAAAGAAAGAAAACATGCCTCTATAAAAAAAAAAAAGATGTGGGCTGCCTTCTTTCTAGGGGAGACGTTGCTTTTGCAGCTTCTAGAAACTGCCTGTATTCCTTGCTCTGTAGCCACTTCCTCCATGTTTAAATCCACTGGTATAGCATCTTCAAATCTCTGTCTATTCTGTCCCCCTCTTCCATCTTTAAAGACCCTCACGATTACACTGGGCCCACCCATATCATCTAAGAAAATCTCCTACCTCAAGATTCTTAATCACATCTGCAAAGTCCCTTTTGCATGTAAGGTAGCCCCTTCACAAGTTCTGGGGACTGGGACGTGGACATCTTCAGAGGCCATCGTTCTGCCTACTCTAACCTCTTGGAGGGAGCTCACACTTGGGTAAGTTTGTATATTTACAGATGAAACTGTCCCTCCTCACCAATAGTCACCTCTTCTCACTGGACACACTTCCTTCCCCTGCGTTCGGGTGTTTTCCTTGCTTTGTAACCACTTCCTCCATGTTCAAAGCCACCGGTGAAGTATCTTCAAATCTCTGTCTATTCTGTCCCCCTCAATTGCAACCATGCAACTGATCCCGGCCTTGGCTGTAAGCAGAAGTGAGGGTTTCCTCGAGCAGGCCTGACACATACAAACTCACTTATGGGCCTGGCCACAGAGTCCCCTGGAACAGGCTCCTCACGCCTCTCACCCCTCAGCTGACAAGGGGACTCTGAGGACACAGAAGTGGGTAGAACCACAAGTCAGAGTCCCCAAATGACAGTGGGACGGTCTCATTGGTGACTTACTTTGCATTCTGACATTAATGAAGACATTGAAAGGTCAGAGACCTCTGGTACATTGTAGCCTATGTTGACAATCTACCATTACCCATTACAGAAAAGCATTTTAAAAGAATTTGTATAAATGCATTCCACAAATTTTATATGGCACGCAATTTTATAATTAAATATCATATATATCCGTTGATCTGCGATGTTGACTCTGTGAGCAAGTTTACTCAATAAACACATAAAAACAAAATCAGGATTGATGCTACTCAGCCGCAGGCAGCCCTCTTCCTCTGACTGACTTCTGGGTTTTATTCTGACGGGAGTCCAATACCCAATGGTAACAGTACATGTTAACCTATTGTAATCACTAGAAACACGTCAATAAACAGAGGTCACCAGAGAAGTTTGATTCTGAGGCCCACACAGCAATTAGTTAACTGGGCAACCCAAGTGAACGGTTCAAAGTGCTTCTAGACAGCTTTACTCAAATGAAGTTTCCTTGCAAAAGGATCAAAGACAGCTTACCCAAAAGCTGTGGGATAAATGAAATGAAAACAAGGCAAACAAGTACAACAAGATACTGGAGTGAGGAATTTCATGGGCCGAGAAGCAGGAAGATAAAGAGAGAGACTAGAGTGTGTGTGGTGGGGGGCCAGAAGAAGGGTAGGAGCAAAGATCCTGTGACCTTGGACGCATGTGACCTATCTTCCAAAATGGTACTTCCGAGCCAGTGGCTGAAGGGCCCCAGGTCGAAAGGGCCCTGTGTGTGTCTAGAGCAAGCATGGAGGGTTCCTGCAATTGTTTTTAGTTATAGCGCCGGGACCCCCAGCACTGGTGGATACAAACATTGAGAGAGGCTGGACCCCAGAATAGTTACTTCTAGGCAGTGATGTGTCTGTGCCTGGGAGACATTCTGAGACACTGGAGCTGAAGCCACATAGGGACTGGGTGGAAAGTGAGTCCTGAGGAGCCCCTGTTCCCTCTGGCACCAAAGGAGGTAGAAGGTTATGGACACCTAAACAACAAGCAGACAAGTCTGAGAAGTAGCCCCAGTGTGGAGCCCAGCACCGCAGGAGAAGGCAGGAACCAGGATGCAGGTGCAGACAGCCCACCCCAGGAGGAACCCAGTGCGGGAGGAGAACCCCCATGAACTGAGCACAGATGCTATGGCAGGTTGGGGGCTGTGGTCCTTGACATAGAGCTCAAATTGAACTACAACCCCCTATACTAGGTACTTTTAATCCCCAATTTAGAGATGGTGGAATTGAGTCTTAACAAGTTAGGAGTGTCAGCTCCAAGAGCACCCGGCCATTCCAGACGCAGCTGGCCTTGGCACCGGAGCCCAGCGCTGCTACAGCCAAGGCCCAGCAGCTCAGACACCTGCCTCAGATGCCCCAGCTGCACCTTCAGGTCACATGGCACCACTGCTGGAGCCCTTCCCTCTTGACTAGGCTCTGACTGAAATAGACCAGAGGAGGCACGGTGGCCCTCAGAACAATGCTTAAAGCTATAAAGGTTACCAGAGGGTGAAACCACCGACCTTGGCCTAAAGTGAGTGGAACATGGAGCTGCAAAGCCAGGGTACATGGCGTGCAGGGGTGGCGCTCACCCCTGGCACCAGGGTGGCGGGCACAGTGTGCTCCTGTTCTCATCATTGTTCGGTCCTCAGATTTCACAGGCCCAACGATGCAAACCTTCTGGAACAGCAGCAGGGCCCTTGGAACACTCTGAACCTCTCATTGTTTACACAACAGTGGCTGCTACAAGCTGCCCAGGGTTCATCACTGTGCAAGTGTCCATGTTGGAAGCGGGGAGACTGTGGCACCAAGAGGCTGGCACTTGGACGAGTGAAGCTGACGGATTACCAAGGTGTGCAGCCCGTGCCCAACACTCTGCTGGTAGTGGTGATGGCAGTAACTATCTTCCACAAGCATTCTGACTCCACCTGTGTGGGGGCCAGGCCTTGTGTCAGCCAGGGGAGCAGTGGGAGGATGGGCAGCCTCAGAGTTCTGGACATCAGGGGGTGGCTGGTGCTAGAAAGGATGCCCAAGAACTCCCCAAACCTAGTGTTCACCTGCCAGAACAGACACCTCCCATACTCATGGGGCCACAGACACAGAAGAGGGTTGCTTTCTTCCCTGGGACAGCTTCAGACCTTCATAAGCCACCAGCCACCTGTCTTTTCTGTTTTTATTTGTTGTGTGTTTGTCACGGTGTAGATTGCAAGTCATCTTTTCTTTATAAAGGATAGTGTCAGCTGAGTCCCAGCAGCCCTACCAGGTTCCACAGATGATGAGACCTAGTCTGTTCCTTTCTTTAATAAAGCTGGCACCCCAATTCCCTTCCCCTCTACACTTCCCTTAAAAATGTGTCTAGACGTGATTATTTTCAGCATGGCACTAAAATATATAGACTTGCAATGAAAGACAACCTAGGGTATTTTTTTAGGTTAGAAATTGATGGAAGGTGGACTTTTCTACAAATCTTAATTTTGATACTTGATTATTAAAAAAATATTTTCAACATTAAACAACATTTATATACAATTGACTTTTTTTTAAGGTATTTTTTTTGGGGGGTAAGATTTATTTATTTATATAAGCACTGGGTACAGTCAGAAGCGCGGGAGGGTGAGAGAATTCACCAGAGCCAGAGCAGGGAGCAGAGCAGGCAGAAGGACCTAAGTACACTGCTGAGGGGAGCAGCGGGCGGCAGGAGAGGTCTGCGCACCATGTGGGACCCTCCATCGGTGGCCAGGGAGCAGCCGGGGATCGAACCGGCGCCGCAGAGGCCTCGGGCAGCTTCGCAACCCAGCGCTCAACCGCTGCGCCACGGGGAGGCCCTACAATTGACTTTTCTGGCGGGCCCAAAACACACATTGAATGAGTGAGTGAGTGAGTGAATAAATAAATAATGAATGATCAGGGCCTCCCTGGTGGCACAAGGGGTTAAGACGCAACCTATGAAGCTGTCCACAGCCACTGCAGCATGAATTCAATCCCTAGTCAGGGAGCTACTCACATGGCAAAGCAGACCTCTCCTGTCTCACCCGCTGCTCCTCTCAGCAGTGTATTTCAGTCAATCCACCTGTTCTGTTCCCCACTTTGTCTCTGGTGAATCCTCTCACCACCCCCCACACCTCTGGTCTGTACCTCAGTTCTTGTATGCATAGATAAATAAATCTTTTTAAAAAATAATGAATGATCATCAAGCAGTGTGTCTAAGTGATCTGTGTTCCTCCCTCCTCTGTCATCTGCAAAATAATATCACAAAATCTTATACACTTCACAGACTCACACCTGTTCAGACTTCAGAATCATCTTAAAAGATCTGGCCCCAGGTCAGAGCAGTGACTCATGTGGGCCAGATGCCCTGAGGCAGCCGCCAGTCCTTCCCGTCCTGAGCACCTGCTGGCTTATTAAGGCCCTCTCTGCGGTTCCTCTCCTGGGCTGCTCAGAGCACCCGTTTAAGGAGGCAAAGCAGAGATCTTCCCTGTTGTATGCTGAAGTCCCGCACTGGGGGCAGAGAGGCCCCAGCGGCCAGCTGGAGAGGAGTGGTGAGGAGCCACAGATCCAGCTGGCCTTCTGTCTGTGGGGCCACCCTGAGCTTGCAAAGGTTGGCACACTGTTTTCTATCCTTGCCAGGGAAGAAAAATCTGTTGAACTTTGGCTTATAGATTAGATTGTGAGACTAATAAGAATATTGTACATTCACTTTCAAATGATATATCCCCTTCATCTCAGACTCTGGCAGCACCCTCTAGGGGTCTGAGCCCCCCACTTCTCTGCCCCTCTCCCAGGGAAATCACTGTCCTTGAAGGAGAGAGGAACCGGCCCCCTTCTCCTCTGTC
Organism: Talpa europaea; assembly: GCF_964194135.1. Classification (NCBI taxonomy): domain Eukaryota; kingdom Metazoa; phylum Chordata; class Mammalia; order Eulipotyphla; family Talpidae; genus Talpa; species Talpa europaea. Next base: position 35,561,798 of record NC_140073.1, on the reverse strand, counting down.
AGGGGGATCACACCATGCACTCTGTCTCCCTCCCTGTCTGAGAGGTGTGGGGGCACACGGTCAGCAGAGACATGTCGCCTCTGGGATTGAGGGATCCCTACTTTTGGCTGCTGCACACTAGAAAAAGTGGGGATAAGTATATGAGATGTTAAAAGCATTGATTCTCTGACCCTTTCTAGCTAAAACTTCTGAGCATGAAGAAGAAACCTAAATGTCCACTGGGGAGGTCTGCACACTGCCAGGACTTAGGGTCTCAAAGGAATTAACCTAATGTGCTCATGGGCTGTGGCCCACAAGAACTCTTGGGAGGAAAGTGGCTTGGAGGGCACGGATACATGAGAGGCGGCCAGAGGGTGACCCTTGTCTTGCAAATATGTGGGTAGCCACCATTTTCAAATCTCTGGGCAGCTCCAATGGGGAAGAGGAGTGGGCTTGTTCAGGGTGGCCTGAAGCGTGAAGGCGAGAAGGAAGGCCCCGAAGAGTGAGTGACAGCCAGTGGGGGAAGTGCCAACTTGTCAAGAACCAGACCTAGTCCAGCTGGCCTGAGATGTTAAGTTCTGCACTCTGAAAGATTCCTGACAACCTTTCATTCATTCATTCTCTGGGACAGGGAGCTCTCACCCTTGTAGCGAAGATAAGCCATCACCAAAATAGCAAAAAACCAACTAGATATTCAGTAGAGACAGGGATATGCAAAAATGTTAAATAGGGTAATAGGATGGTGTCTCTGGATTGGATGGAAGAGATGGATATGAAGCAGAAGCAAAATGCCCTCCTAGGAAGAACAATGCTCAGGAAGGCATGACCTTTGAAATTACTTCCACTCAAAGTCCAAGATTTCACAGAACACTACTTGCCCTTTTGTTCATTAGTGACCACCTGATGACCCCTCCCCTGAAGGTGGAAGTGGCTAAAGAAAAACTTCAGCTGAGGCCCCCATAGGTGCATGAATGAGACCAGGAGTCCCAGCTTTCCCCTCCCACCTGCCACCCCTCAGAATGCCTCCCGGACTGGATTGCACAAGTACTCAGCCTGTATTTAAAGCCCAGAGCAGCATAGAGCTTGTAAATCTTCTCTCACATCATGAAATGCCAGCAATTTCACAGCCAGGGATTCCTGTTCTCATAAAGTCCCCACACCAGCAAACTTGCATCTAAAAATGTTCTCTGGACTGCAGGATTGATGTCAGGGCTGCTGTGGAGCCAACCACACAGAAAGGCAGCCTGAACTTCCAGCCCAAACACAGGCTGCAGCAACCCCCAGAAGTAAAGGCCATAATTGCCAGGCCAGACTATGGGACTCTGCCTGTAAAGGGACCCTCAAACACAGCTCCCCAAGAGTAAAGAGACAGAAATGGCCACTCCACTGTGGGAACTGAGTCCACACTTGTGTTCAAGACAAGAGATCTTCCTGGATTTACAATAGGGTCATTGGGAACGGGGTTATTCCTAACAACCCCATAGTAAATTGAAAATGTCGTAAGTCAAAAAAATACACATTCTACACTTAACCTACTGAACATCACAGTACATATAGCCCAAGTAACCGCAAGCCTGCTCAGAATACCTCCATTAGCCTACAGCTGGACAAAATCACGTAACACAAAAGCCTATTTTATAATAAAGTGTTAAATTCCTGATGCAATTTACTGAAGACAGTTTACCCCCAGTGATGGAGTGGTAGGGGGAACTGCTACCACCCAATGTCACAAAAGATCATCTTACCTGCAGCACTCCTTGGGGAAAAGATAACAATTCAAAACTGGGAGTACGTTATCTATTGAATGAGCATGCTCTCCCACTGAAAGCCATAAATGGAACCATCCTAAGTCAGGAACTGTCTGAATTTGAGGAAGAAAACATTCTTTCAAGAATTATGCACAGTTGAGATCCATATGGGAAAGAGTCACTAATATTTTGTCTTGCCATTGACTTCAACACTGGCTCCTGTTAGAATGACCTATGGAGTTTTCAAAAGATTGGGCACACCACGAGCAGCAGTTCCCACCCATAGAGAGGCGCTGACTCAGTGGAATCTAAACTCTAGAAAGGAGCCCCTGCCTCGTCAGATAAAGATTTGCCACCAAATTCATAAGGAAAACAGAAAACAAACAAGAAGGACATTGTAGTGGCCTTATAAATGGTCCCCAACAATCCACGATCCCTGCCTCCTGGTGTTCATTCCCTGCCCATGGCAGTGGGCTGCACCTAGTGACGACTTCTGTGAATAGACCAGGCTGCAAACAATGGACTGTCACCTTCGAGTCTAGGTTACAGAAAGCCGGTGGCTTCTGTTTGGACATCCTCACGCTGTCCTCACGCTCAGGGAGTCAGTTGCCATGCTGCAAGTTACCCTATGGGGGAACACACACGTGTTTTCTTCTTTCATTGTCTTTTCTGTTGTCCCAGAAAAGCATGTATTAATTTTAAAAGCAGGAGGAAGTTGTTTAAAGAAAGGAAAGCAATGGCAGGGCCCTCCTTTCCTGCTCAGAAGAGCCTATAGGCCACGGAGGGCACAGCCTGGCCTCCACGAAATAAGGTGGAGGGCCCATCAGCAGTTGCAGATACATGCAAGTGAGCGTAGCCGGAGGCAGCTGTCTGAGTCCTATTCCTCCCAGCATGGACTCATCTGCCTGTCAAGAGGCAGGAATAGGACAGGACCTGATGCAAGGATTCTTCCCTCCTCTTTAGCCAGGCAGCAGGGGAGCTCCTGCCATGGAGAGGCCCCCAGAGGGGGTTTCTCTGTCACCGCAGGATGATAGACAGAAAGGGAGCAATATGACCTTGGAAACAGATGCATGAGATTTAATAGAAAGCACTGGAAACACAGGCCTACAGGATGCAGCTGTCTGTCGACATCATGGAGAAAGTCAAACACTAGGGACAGAGAGGCCAGAGTGAGTCCAGGCTTTGTTCTAGAAGCTCTATTTCACGGGGCCTGGGGCCAGCTGCTGATCTTCACAGAATCTCAGTTTCCCCTTGTGTACAGTGGGGGGCGATTAAACTGCCTATTTCCAAAGTGGAAATCTACATCACTGGTTAATAAAGTTCAAGGAATCGAGGTGTTGCATTATTTCCCCCCTCGGCCGAGGTAACATACCATCGTAACCTGGGTGACTTCAAACAACAGAAATTCATTCTCTCAGGTTCTGAAGGCTACAAGTCCAAAATCAAGGTGTCAGCAGGGGCCTTGCTTTCCCCAAAGGCCCCAGGGAAGACCTGGTCTGGCTTGTGCATGGGAGAATTCCCAGGGGCTAGAACTATAACTGCTACATGCTAGATGCGCAAGAGAATATGTACAAAGATCAAACTGGTTAGTAATTCAGAGGACAGTGGATTCTCTTTTGTTTTATTTTGTGATAAACTCCTTACTAAAATAAAAGTAATATATTTTCATTGCACATAGCAGAAAAATTAAAATGTTCCAGAATCCCCCCTTTTAAACTACTGCTAATAACTTTGCATATAGCTACCCAAAATTTATATAGTAATGTTTTAAGAAAAACAGAAAATGTGTAAACACATTTTATGCCCTGATTTTTATACTTAGCATTTTATGAATATCTTTCTGGATCACTATATAGTATTCAATCCTATCCAGTTTTTGAGCTGCAAAGAGGACTGACATTTTGAAAAATCAGTCAAGATTCCCCTACCCCTCTGAATGTTCTCTTTTTCCAGGACCTTTCTCCCCATCAGACAGCAGTTACCCGAGCTGCTGTCATTGCTTCAGAAAAGAGATGATGTAAGAGAGAACACAGATGCTGTTCAAGCTTTGGGGTGGCAGAAAATCTATTCCTTCCTAGTAGGTGTGATAGATTAAAGACGTCTGCAAACTCTTTGTTTCTGCTCCCATTAAGAGCTGGGTCTGTGTGGCCTCCTGCCGGGTGGGCTCTGTGGCTGCTGGACCAATGGAATCCAGCAAAAATGACACTGTGCCAGTCACCAGGCCCCAGTCTTAGGAGACTGGCAGCTTCTGTTTCCTGCTCCTGGAGTGAGAACCCAGAGCCTCTGTGTAAAAAAAGTCTGACTTCCCTGAAGATGCCATTCTCTGAGACTCCTTAACTCTGTGGCAAAGCCCTGGAGGTTGAGACTTCCTGGGAGGACAGCAGAAGACCAAGGCCAGGGAGCAGCCAGGTACCAGACATGAAAACCCAGCAGGAAGTGGCTACTTTAGCTCTGCCAAACCCTTCTCAGACACCTGACCCACAATACCATGATCAAATAGGGTTGCTAGACAGAGCAAATGAAACCACAGACATTCACTTAAGTTTGTATTTCAGAGCAAGAGTGAATTTTTTAGTTATTAAAGTATGTCCAAAATATTACACAGGATTTGCACTAAAAAATTACACATCGTTGGTCTAAAATCCAAATTTAACTGGGGTTAAATTTTTATTCGCAGAGTATTGAAAGATAAATTTTATTTGTTTTTAATTTTAAAGATAAACCATTTAGGGGCCTTCCCTGGTGGGGCAGGCCGTTGAGCGCCGCACTGTGAAGCTGTCCGCAGCCTCTGCAGTGCTGGTTCGAACCCGGCTGGCTGGCAGGCGAGGGTCCCTCATGGCACGGCAGACCTCTCCTGTCTCACCCACTGCTCCCCTCAGCAGTGTATTTCAGTCAGTCTGCCTGTTCTATTCCCCGCTCTGTCTCTGGTGAATCCTCTCACCCTCTCACACATCTGGCCTGTACCCCGGCTCTGCATAAATAAATAAATCTTTTTTTTTAAAAAAAGATAAAACATTAACAGTACTTATAATATCTGTTGTATTTTATCTGGCAATCCTAAACAAAATAAAATGTGTTATACCGCAAAGTTTTGGGGCAATTTTTTATGCAGCAATGAACAACTGGAACAGTGAAAATAGAAATTAATCTGGGATGGATAAAATACTGGAAATGGATGTAAACAGCCATGAGAACAGAGGGCTTTTTTTCCTTACTCTTAAAAAAAAATAAATAAGTGACAGGCTTCTTTGACAGGAGGAGAACTAGAGGAGAGAGAGCAAGGGGTGAGTGGGGCCTATTTAGTACTCCCCCCTTCCAGGCGCAACATCCAATCATTTGTGCGGGGGTGTGGTGGGGGTATATGAAAGCGGGCATATGTAGGAATCCATCTCAGAAAATAGGGAAACTGGGCCTTTGCTTTCAGTGTGGTCAGGCATTAGGGCAATGCCCCTTCGGCTGAGCGGCTCCCAGTACTGCTCAGCCAGTGTCCCCAAAGAGGACTGACCAGGGGTACAGTGTACCCAAGTAACCCCAACAAACAGCAAAGAGGCCTTCTCAGTGTAGAACATCCTCCCAGGGAGTTTTCCCCCAATATCATCAGCACCCTCATTAGCCTGGGGACAAGGTCAAGGCGGTCCCCCTCTCTGACTTAGAATAACTTTCTTCATTCAGGGAGATGTATCTTAAAATATAAGTCACTTTAGGCAATGGAAAATATGAAACATAGATTTCTATTCCAACTGAGTTAATAGATTAAAATTTGTGCCTGCTATAGCCATGAACATTCTGTACCACCCAAGTGTTGAGACATTCAAATTTGAAAAATCTACATTTTTTAAAAATTTTTTATAGAGGCATGTTTTATTTATTTGTTTGTTTGTTTTTATTTATACAAGCATTGGGTACAGTCAGAAGCGCGGGAGGGTGAGAGAATTCACCAGAGCCAGAGCGGGGAGCAGAGCAGGCAGAAGGACCGAAGTACACTGCTGAGGGGAGCAGCGGGCGGCAGGAGAGGTCTGCGCGCCATGTGGGACCCTCCTCCGGTGGCCGGGGAGCAGCCGGGGATCGAACCGGTGCCGCAGAGGCCGCGGGCAGCCTCGCAACCCAGCGCTCAACCACTGCGCCACCGGTGAGGCCCCGAAAAATCTACATTTTTGAGCAGTATTTCTGACACCCTTCAATTCCCTGTTATGTGCCATGTTCAGCTGAAAGCACATATCTAGAGGTCTCCCGGGCATTGCTGGGCAAATACTCCAGAGCCACACTGTCAAGCTTTGCAACATCATGGCTGCGTGTCCTTGAACAAGTTACTTAACCTCTCTGGATTTCCATTTCTTTTTTCACTGTCTTTTTTTTTTCCTGCTTTTATTAACTTACTGAGTTATTTTTTAAGATATAAAATGAAAATGTAGAAATATTGATGCTAATAATTACTACACTGTGACTAAGAAATCAAGGGAGAAATTCTCAAAATGAACTCTCTGTAAATTGAGTTGCCACACATAAGTTCAATTGCTAGAGAAAAGAATCTGAAAAAACATACAAAACCAAGAACATGTCAGACTCTCAGTGCCCTACCATATGCTTCAGCATTCACCATTTCCTTGTATGCCAACAGCCCCTGGGACTTGGCCTCAGAAATTTCTCTGGGCACACATAGGTCAGGCAGGAAGTGAGGTGAAGCTGCACCCCCAGGAGCAGCCACAGCCAACGACTGATGGGCAGCTAAGTGGTGCAGAAATATCTCAGCCCCCTTGGTCCTCAGAAGAGGCTCCTTGTACACCCTTTCCAGGAACTACCCCCCCCACACACACACACATAAACACCACCCCACTCCATCTACACCCCCATTCCCTCTTGGAGTTAAACTTGGTTATCCCAGCAGTAACTGGCTTGACAAATCACCCCTTTCCAGCTTTTTCTCCTTCCTTTTTTCATTTCCCTGAACCTCTATCAGCATTTCCTGGAATCACCTCACAAACTACCTGCACTCGGATTTTTATCTCAGAACTTCTGGGAAAATTCAAATTAAGACAAACTGTTAAAGACAATGTCTAAAAGGCTAGGTGAATTTGTTTGATAAGTTTTGATTGGGGAGTACAAACATCTCATAACTTTAAAAACAGTTGCTGGCGTTTTAAAATAAGCCATTGTCCATCTTTCAAACATTTGGATGGCTTTCTGGGGATGTTTGCCAGGGCCAGGGCCGCCTGGGATGGGTCATTCCTCTGGATGGACCTTTGGATTCTTTCAACTGTTGCTACCAAACAATGCTTCAACAAGCATTCTTCTGGCAAAACCTGCAGCCTTGACTTTCTTTTAAGCACAAGTCCCCAAGGGAAGATCACTGTGTCAAAGGCTGTGCATCCATATTGCCAACTCTGCTCTCCAGAACGGCTGTCCCAGCGAACACTTCATCTCCTCCTTCCCTGTTTCACCAATGTTTTTTCAACTGCATTCTCTGTTTGCCTGTGGCCCTGCAGACACTGCCTTTGCCCCTGGCTGAGGAATCAGAGGGCAGGTCGGCTGCACGCAGTGAGTTTACTCCCCATGCACACTAGGTTGGGGCACAGTCTGGGTCCAGGCCCAAGATGAAGAGATCAGATGAGTTATGGTCAAGTCTGACCCTGGAAGCAGGCCTGAAGCTACTAGAGAACTGCAACCTTCCCCAGGGACAGAGGGTGAGGCCTCACCATACAAATCAGTAGTAGCAAAGAAGACTGCCTAGGTGGCTCATAGAGCATGTTCATGCAAATTGGGAAAAGACGCCCTGCCTACTTGTTAAAAAAAGAAAGCCCAAGCTAGTTTATCTCTGCATAATCTAAGCAGCTTCGCTGGCTGCATGTGCACTGTAGGGTAAGGTAAAATGTATCAGGCTTTTCTGCCCTCCCGCCATCAGGATGGATGAGGGAACCCTGTGATCCTGAATGCATGCCTGATGGCGGGCACCTGGAGTGGGTACACCTGCGCTAAGACTGCTTTTTAAGGGCGGCGTCACAGGGATGCCAGAAGAAGCCGAAAGAGAAGCCGGGAAAGAAGCAGCAGAAACCGAGAGAGAAGCAGAGCACTCCGGAGAGCCTGTTAAGGAGAAATGATGTCCTGAGCTAATCCCATACAGGCTTTGTGGACTCCACTCCCAGTCCAGACTAAAGCCATCAGGACACTGGGAAAGACAAATCCCATCACCACCAAAGGGAAGGTGGCTGGGACCTGAGGGTGGAGTTAAGCAGCCAGGTTGGGTATAAAAACCAAACACGTGGGCCTTGGGGGGCTCGCTGTCGCTTGCCTCCTGGCTTCACAGCTCCTGGCTGGCGGCCAGCTCTCAGAGCGCCATTTGGGATTCCAGATCGGTGGATCGGGTAGGACTCATTTAAAACTTTGTCTCCCACTTTTCTCCCTGAGCTGTACATTTCCTCATTTCCCCTTCCCTTGTAAATAAACCTTTTTTTTATTAACCTTTCGCGTGTGCCTGCAGTAGAGCATTGATAAGTCCTTTTAAGCGCGCGGGTGAGGACCCACAGTCAGGCACCCTGCTTTGTATCGGGGTTGCTCTACAACAAGCCCAGATAGAGTGAAGACTTGCTGGGGGCTGGGAGGCCTGCCAGCCTCCCGGCCCCCCAGCACCCTTGCCTGCCATATGCCTGGATGCCTGGTAAATCCCAATAAAAGACCTGCAGAAGTCACTGAGGACTCTGACTCCTCCTTTACCTGGTCTGCATGGGATCCTAGAAAACCTGCTCTGTGTCCAGTCCTGCCCTGACATGCACACACCACAGAGTACACTCAGTGCCATTCTCCTCCCACCCTTAAACACCTTCCTGCTGCTGTCCCTGCCCCAGGTGAGGCAACCATGTCAGGTTCAAAGACTGGAGCTCCTGGGGATTGGGCATTAAAGCGCACAAGGAGGCAGATCACGAAAGGCAGCTGGAGCACAGGCAAGGCAGGATGCAGGCGCATACATAGTACCACTGTGAATTTAGCTCAGAGATGGCTTTCCCTGCTACCCATGTGGAAACCCAGCATCTCTGTGCTATCCATGTGCCCTCACATAAATTAGTGTGAGTCTCCATGTGAATCCTTAGGTGTAGTGCCCTTGAACAGTGCACAACCTCAGTTCCTGAACATGAGCTGCAAGGCATCATCCATTCAGCATCTCTGAGCTGCAGCCCAAGAAGCAGACCCCACCTGGCTGTGGCGCTTCAAGCTCTCCTTGCCTCTTTCACTTTAAGCAAAGGGGTGGAGCAGAGAGAAACTTCACTGACTTGAGTAGGGAGGGGTGGGGGGGGTGGAGATCCACCCAGGCCTCAGCCACCTCCTGAGGTAGTTCTCTGGGCTCAGACCTACCAATTAAAGGCCGTGAAGATGAAAGAGGAAGGCTTCGGGAAGCAGCCAGGCAAGATGAAAGCCAAGCCCAAGTGCTGTTTTACAGCCTCATAATGGGAAGATTCTCAGTGCACCTTATTATGCTCAATCAAGAGCTTGTAATTACAGAAACCCAGAGAGATTCTCACAGAGGAGGCTGACCGGCCTTGGCTTTCACTCCTGACTTGTTCCGACCAATCACAAGATCTCATCTCCCCACCCTCGAGCATCTGGGGAACACGCTAATTGCCCCAGACTTCTGGAAGCAGTCTCACCAATTCCTGGACCAGACACTGCATACTTGCCCCCTCCCCAGCTCAGGAGTGCATGAGCCTTAGCTATGTGTGTTAGAGCAGTCCCTACCCTTCAGCCATGTGCACACAGAGGACCACGAGGAGGGAGGGTACCCACAGTTGGGGTACAACTGACTTACAAGTTCCATGCACACTGATCCAACCCCTGCTTCCCACTGCAACATCTGTGCTCAGCATCCTGGCTCCATCACACCCAGGGCAAGAGAAGCAAATGCCCCATCCCACACACCATGCATTTTATGTTTCCCTATTTATCTATCTCCCCCTACAAGAATGCAAGCTCCATGGGGAAGCATTTGCATTAGTATCCTATTGCTGTTATAACAAATTCCCACAAACCTAGTGGCTTGAGACAACATAGATTTATTATCCTATAGTTCTGGAGGTCGTAAGTCTCTGGGTTACAGTTAAGGCTGGAGCTGCAGTCTTTTTTCTGGAGGGTCCAGGGAGAATGTGTTTCCTGGCCTTTTCCAGCTTCTAGAGGCCCATGCTTGCAGCAGCTTCTGTCTTCAAAGCCAGCGGTCAATCACTCTGACCTCTTCTCCATTGTCACGTGTCCTCCAGCCTCTCCCGCATCCCTCTGCAACTTCGAAGAACCCTTCCAATTACACCAGGCCACCCAGTAATCAGAGACAATCTCCCGACCCTCTGGTTACCAGGAACATAACAAACATACTCATTCTGGGATTAGGATGTGGATATCATGTGGGGCGGGGGAAGGAGACACCATTCTACCTACCACAGGATTTCTTCTCTTGTTTATTGTATTCTCAGTGCCTACACAGTATTCATCACATAGTAACCCCTCAATAAATACTCACTAAGTGAATGAAATTATAAAAGATTTAGACTAATACTTAAAATAGCAAGGAATCATCATGCTTATTAAGTGTCAGGCACGTTCAAAGTGCTTTAAACATAATTCATTTACTCCCCAATAGTTACTCCTCTGGGGGTAGACTATTATTATCTGCATTCTGGGCACCACACAGTTGGTGTGTGGTGAAGCCAGGATATGATTTCAGATTTATTTGAGCACTTACTGTGTTGCCAGCCCTCGCTGGGCACATTACATTTCTGATCTCATTTCATCCTCACAAGAGGCCAGAAGGCAGGTGAGCGGAATGTCAACCCTGGTCTTAACAAGCACAGAATTAAGCTGAGGGATTCTTTGGCCCAGCTGGGGCAATGGGTGACATGTAACTTCTTCAGTTTTCTTTGATGCCAATCAAACCAGGACACAAGAGTCCTCAAGGAGATCATGGGTGCTTCTGCTCCCACCATGAGACCCTGCTCCCTGGGTCTGCTCCCTGCTCCTCACCCCCATCCATCCTAATTAATGTCCAGGCCCCAGGTAGCAATCCATGACCTTCACCTGGAGCTGAGCCTGAAAATTACTTTCTGGAAGTCTTTCTCCCCCAAGAAATAGGAAATAACTTTAAACCTCACCCAGAGTGGAAAGTGCATTACCCATTTCTCTGGTGACACCTCTGGGGACTCCCATAGCTGGGCCCCATACATAGTTTGCACATCCTGGAGCTACTCCCTCTCCAAATGCTGGCCTGTCACTAGCCCCTATGACAAGCTGCCCCTCCAAAATCCCTCTGATTTCCCCTCCCAGCCCACTCTCCAAGGCCATGAGCACACAGGCCTGTAGAAAGCTCCCAAACACAGATCTCTGCTTCCCCCCGCCCCAATTTCTGCAGGAAGAGGGCTGCTCAGATAGGGAGGCAGCACTGGCCCCCTCTCACTTGTATCTTAACCTTTGCAATGAAAGCCAAAAAGAGTGAAACTCACTTGTGCCTGCCAGCACAGTGGGGCATCACATTTTCTGTTCCTGCCAGCATATTTTTCTAGGTCAATGTCAGATCAGGGAAATCCAATACTGCATGTCCCAACTTTTTATTTGAAAACAGATAAGTTACTTTCCAAAATAAATAGTGTTTACAAGCAAAGCCTGGAGAAGCCTCCATCAGAAACAGACAACAGTGCCCAGAGAAGGCAGACGCTTTTGGCTTGATTACTGTAACCCCTCTTCTCCCCAGCTCCAGAGGCAGGGTTACCGAAAAGCTTATTAATATACACTTGTGTGTTGACGTGTGCCTGTATATGGGTATACATGTGCATTTGCACAATGTGTGGACGCATGTTTCCTTGAGGGTTTCTGAATACAATTAGCATGCATATGTAAAGTGTGTGTGTGTATGTGTGAGTGTGTGTGCAGGTGCACATGGTGGGGGGGAGAATCCTGATGATTTTGCCCTCAGCCCTGCTTCTCAAAAATATCTAGCCTCTCTGTAGATGTTTCCTTGCTCTGCTCACTGCTACCTCCACTCTCAACCCTCATCCTGTTCTGTTTCTCAACTACAGCAAGAGCTGGGCTAGGGTGTTGATATGCTGTAAGTGCATTTCCTCCTTCTGTTTCTTATTGGTGCCTACCCACCGCCCACCCCAACCACATGTGAACTTGTGCACAGGCCAGCTGAGGGCCGTTCTGGTTTCCATGTCAGCATCCAACAATTTGAACTCATGGCATGTTAACCGTTCTGGGGAAAAGGTCTCTGGTGTCACATGTCGCTGAGGGTCACCCTGACATCAGGAGCTCTCTCCCGGACCCTCCCCCTGCCTTCTGCCTACTGCTCAGCTCAAGGCCCCACAGGCCTGGCAGCCGCCTGCTTCATCAAGCTCAGGCAACCCAGCCTGGCCTCCAAGAGCCCAGTGATAGTCTGAGTAAACCCCCTTGGGTGTCTCACTCCGCGAAAACCTCTCCACGCGGCAGCTCACCCAGCTCGGAACCCGCCTCTGTCCATGCTGCCCTGAGGCCCCAGCACTGCCCGCTCTGCACCGCCACCACCGTCCCATGCCAGGCCCCGGGCAGCCCGGCCAGGTGCGCGCACCCGGGTTTGCTGCAGAATCAACTGGCCATAGCGGAGTTTTGCCGTAAAGAGAAAAGAACGAGAAAAGAAAAGAGGGACATTGGAAAGGACACAGGGAAATATGACTTCTCTCGTGTGCATAGATTCATGGCAATAGGAGCAAAAAAACCCCACAACATTATCTTTTGGGGAAAAAGAGAAAAGGAGAGAAAGAGCCGTTCAAAAGGACCTGATGAAACATGAACCATTAATAACAAAATTTAAAAGATAAAACACAAAATATTCAAATATGAATAAATTTAGAAAAATACAAAATATTGGAATATGTTTACAAATGTGGTGGATGTGTGGCACTTCACACACACACACACACACACACACACAATTGACTTTCTTTTGTGGGCCCTACATAAGTATTTTTCTTCCTAGTCTTTTGTCTCTTCATAGAACTACACAAATTTTCCTCTGATATTTTTTGGTGTCAAACCAACCAGAAGTGTGAAACCAGAGAGTATATAAAGCCGGATCGGATATTATAATACCAGAAAATGATAACATGTCAGCTTGCAGACTTGGTTTCTTATTTCATCAACAGAAAAATGAAACCAAACCAGCAACTAACTTAAAAACATTCAAGTCAGCCGAAGGCAATGACTGATTTGTCATGAAGAAATGAAACTAAACTGTCAGCCATTCTTTTACTCTTTTTTTTTTTGAGATTTATTTTTCATTTATACAAGTGCTGGGGTACAGGCCAGATGCATGGGAAGGTGAGAGGATTCACCGGAGACAGAGCGGGGAGCAGAACAGGCAGACTGACTGAAACCCACTGGTGAGGGGAGCAGCGGGCGAGACAAAAGAGGTCTGCTACACCATGTGGGATTCTCGCCGGCTGGCCAGGATCGAACCCGCACTGCAGAGGTGCGGACAGCTTCACAGTGCGGCGCTCAACCTTGCCTGCACCACCAGGGGAGGCCCAGTTCTTTTACTCTTAAAGAAAATTGTCTTGCAGCCAATTAATTGTGCAGTAAAAATGCTTTCGGGCAAAGATGTGTACTGCGAAACCCCCAGACAGCTTCCAGACCAGTTCTGCTCTCACCCCTCCCTGTAGGAGACTTTCTCTGATAAACCTCCCAGCCCTCAAATACCTTTCCCGATGGCCCTGGGTGTCGCCTAAGAATTGTTTTCAGGTTGCTTCATGGTTCTTATCTCCCCTCCCACCTAGATTGCAATCTCCTTCTAGGCAAGAATCAAGCCCTGCACTCCCTTTGAGTAAGCTGTGGAACCAGACACAGGTCTGGACTCAGTATAGCCAGAGATAAGAGCTTGTGGGTGAGTAGATGCAAGAAGGTGAAGCTGGGTGGGGGATGATCAGGCTATAAAATGGCTTGCCAGCCACCACGGCAGGTGACTCATCTACCCTACCACACTAAATCCTCTCAGTGACTGTGGGAGCTGGGCAGCCTTCTCTGCATTTCATAGATGAGAAAGCAGAAGCTGAGAGAGCAAGAAAATGGTAGTCAGAGTTGGATCCTAGACCCTCTGACTCACTCCACTTCTTATCCTTGTAACCACAGCCATGAAAGGCAGTGAGCAAGCTTTCTGAAGTTCTAAAGCACACCCTATCCAGAAGAGGTTAGAGCTAGCTCTAGATCAGTGCTATCCAACAGAACCTTCTACAGTGATGGGAATGTTCATTTCTCCACTGTCCAATACGGCAGGCACTAGCCGTGTATGCCCATGTTGTGCCCCTAGCTGAAGTGTGGCTATGTCACTAAGGACCTGAGTTTTTGTTGTATTCTATTTTAATTTATTTAAATAGTCACCTGTGGCAAGTGGTTACCATATTGGAAAGTATAGGCCCAGATAAATTCTTTCTAATCCTATTTACGTCTAACATATATAGAAAATAATAATTATACAAAAATTGAGGCCTCTTGTTGCTGAGGCGACTAACTCAGGGGTGCCTCCCTCCTGGTTCCATCTGGTCACCCCAAGGATTAGGACCCTGAGGGTTGATGTCACATAAACCTATTCTAGGCACAGCAGCTCTTAATGATAGCCCACCAGCTCCCAGCCTCTAATCCAAGGACACTGCTATCATTGTGACTATGGGAACCCCAAAGTCCAGTGCACAGGACTTTGTCAGTTCTTGCATGGCACCCTGCCCCTCAATTGCCATGGCACAGTCAGTGCCATGCCAGGCCCTGGGCCGAGGCTGGGGTACCAAGTTGACTCAGAGCTCAGCCCTCACTGAGTACAGGGCAGTGGCAATGAACGGAGCCTCCATGGCCTTCACCATCAAGGAGTCTGTGGCTCCATAGCTGTTGCAGAGCAGGACACAGATCACAGCAACAGAACCCAAGGTAGACTGGGCCTGTGGTACAGAGGGAAGCCCAGGCCATGGAAACATGCTGGCGGCACTTTGGCGCCACCTCCTGGGCACCTTGCATAGTGCCTGTGAGTGCACATTAGCCATTGGGAAGGGAGGAGTGGTCACTGCTAAGTGACAGGGGCCATCCAGACCCCCCAACCCCACCTGGCATGCATAGGAAAATGTCTGGTCACTTGCCTAGCCCTGGCATGGGCACAACATTGGAGTCAGCTCCCTTCTTGCAGGATAAGGGCACTTATTGATATGAAGAGAAATGGGTGAGGTGGCCAGCGCTGGGGAAGGAAGACAGGAGGCAGCTCCAGCCTGTGTGAGTCTGAAGTAGAAATTTTCCAGAATCCAGGACCTCATTCACACTGTGCCAGTCCCTGGATAGGGGGGAAACCCAGTCACAAGCTTGGTGGAGGTCGTAATGGGGGTGGAGGAGAGGATCACTGTAGGAAGCAGAGCAAAGGATATAATGTCTGGGCTGGTGTCTGAGGGTAAGAAGAGTTGTTTTCACATAAAGAAGAAACAGGAAAGGAGTTTGCAACAGAGAGAGCAGCCTGGGTGCCAAGCCCTAAGTGAGGAGGAGAGTGATCCCCTGGGGAAGTGAAGGGACCAGAAGGTAGAGGGTGTATGTAGGGGCGGATGCTGGAGCTGAAGCAGCTGGGCTGAGGCTGAAGGGGTGGAAGGTCCAGCTCACCCAGGCCTTGTTTTCTGCAGCTCCCACCCATCCAGTAGGGGCTGGTTTTATCCATGGCTACCCCTGACAGATGGGTCAGTAGCTCTACCAATGACCAGCTCTTTAACCTGGTAGCTACCTCCTCTCTGGGCCTCAGTTTCCCCATCAGTAAACTGCAGGAGCTGGTGACCATCAGTTCCCACTCAACCAGTCTGGGTCCCGAAGTCCAGAAAGTGATGGAGCATGGAGATGTTTGTACACTGGGACAGTGCCCCCTGCCCGGGAGCTGTGTGAAGAAGTGCAAAGCTAATCGGGGCTTCTTGAACTGAATAGATTCTTGATTCTCCCAGTGGGAGAGCTCAGTGGAATGGACCCCTGGGGAGGCTTAGACACCTGGCTGAACCACACAGGCTTTTGGGCTAATGGGTCTCCTGTGCAGACTTTGGCCTCACAGCTCTCTCCACAGCACAACCAGAGGCTTCAGTCAGGGTGCTGGAGGAGCCTGCATCTCTGCCTAGCTCCAAATCAGGGGCACTCCTGCAGGTTTCTTCCCAAAATATTCCCAGGCCCAGGGAAGAGGGATGAGGCCCCTCGGAAGAGCCTGGAGATCTTCTCCTTGGAGTTGCAGTGGCTATGGCACCTCCAGCTCTGGGTAAGTCTTTGGACCCTGTCAGGACAGCCTCTGGTGATCCTCAGGAAGCAGGGGTTGGGAGACTGGCCTGACTGACCTGTCAGGACTGACTGACCTTCCTCTCATTCATAAGGCACTGCTGGGTATCGAACTCTCCATGATGACTCCCTGCCGAGCCTCTTATCAACCAGGAGGGTGACAGGGCAGGTAGCCGGCCTCATATTAAAGTCAAGAAACTTCTCTCCAAGAAGGAACCTCAGAGGTCAGCATCCAGTCCCCCTTTTCATAGCAGCAACTTGCAGGGGTCACAGGCTACAGGGTGACTTAGTGACACAAGTAGTTCCAGATCTCACTAGGGCCGGGGATTGAAGGTACCCAAAACTGCTTGACACCAAGAGGCAATGGAAGGTTCCAGCTCGTGTGAGGTACACACAGATTTAGAGGCCTGGTACAGAACAGAATGTAAAATAACATCATTGCTGGGTTTTGTATTATATGCATCTTGAAGTGATGAAACATTGGTACAGGAGGTGAAATACTACATAGAGTTAGAAGTGGCCTCCCCTGCGTCTTCTTGCTTTGTGGACTGAGGCAACTGGGAATGTTCTCCTGAGTGACATGTGCTGTGTCTGTGGCAGCACTGCCTCTGCTGTCGTCTGCCAACTGGTCTGCAGAGTGGGAGAGGGTGAGGAAGGACATGTGGACTTTTGAGGACTTTCCATGAGGCGCAAGCTAGGCCTCTTATTGCTCTTTTATCTGCCCAGCAGCCCCGGGGGGTGGGAGGGGAGGGAGAGCCATGCAGAGCTGGAGGGCGCAGTGAGGGCCTTGGAAGGGGGTCAGGGTTGAGGGAAGGGGCCGATTCCTCTTCCTGTGTCTTCACTGAGTGTCGGACTACGAGCTTGCCCTCTCCCTGCCTACTTCCAGCAGGGCCTCTCTTCCCAGCAGGGCCTCAGCCATGGTCATTGTGAAGTTTGTCCTGTCTGTCTCCTCTCTGGTTCTACCCTCCGCTTCCAGATCCAGATTCTGTCCCACCATGATATCCACAGCTCCCCAACAACCACACACAGACCCCGTAGGTTTCATGGACCTCAGCAGGGCAGTGGCTTTCACAGCATGGCTCCTGAGTCAGACAGGGACGTGGGCTCCCACCTGAGCTGTGGTCTCGGCAAGATCTGGATCCCTTCCCAGAGGTTTTAGAATCTCCTGTTGCAAGTAATCAATCATTGAGGAGCAGATCACCAGGCAAGCCCTGCTCAGGAAAATGCCCGTGGGAACCACAAGGTGGCGCTGGTCCCACAACCCGTCTCTCCCTTGTCACCCCTCCTCATATCTGCATCTCAAACCTATTTCAGCATTTGAAGCAAAGGGTTTCCTCCTCTGACTAAAGATTTCCAGAGACCCTCATGCACACATAATACTTGCAAGAGGAATGCACATGATGTGTTAAGCAAACAGCACATGGGTCCACACATGTGTGGACGCGAAATCCAGAGCCAGAAGAACAGTACAGATGATTTTTCAAAGATTTTTCAGTACAGATGATTTTTGTTTTAGCTCCAGGATTATTTTTATTCAGAGAGAGGGAAGAAAACTTGACATTGAAGCCAAACATGTAAAATTAAGGGACATTTTAAAAATTATACAACTTCCCTGGTTGCAGATGAGGGGTTAGAGGAACCTCTCTCAGTGAATGACTTTCTGGAGCAGAGTTTGAAAACCATCACTCTGGTCCCACTGCCTGATTTCATAGGAGAGAAAGCTAAGGCCCAAGGAGGAGAAGTGCTTTTAAATGCTGCTTAATGCTCTCGTTTTACATCTAAGTCCCAAAAAGCAGGTCCTGTTTCCTCTGACTTAGATCCAGGTTCTCTTCAAATTGTGGGGGCAGCCAGGGCAGTGTGACTGTCTCCTGACCCCTCTCCCCAGCTCAGCCTTCTTAGCAACACTGCTGGCACCATCCTCACAAAGCCCCCATGAATTAGGAAAGGCAAGTGGATACCCCACCAATCTGAGGGGAAATCAGGGAAGAGAAGGACTAGCTTTCTAGAGCAATCAAAAAAGATAAACTCATGCCATTTACAGCAACATGGGTGGAGCTAAAAGGAATTATGCTCAGTGAAATAAATCAGAAGGAAAAAGAAAAATATACGATGGTTTCACTTACAGGAGAAATACAGGGGAACCAAATAAGGCATCAGGGAAAAAATAATAACAATAAAAAACACAATACAACAAAACAAAAACAGACAACTATAAACCAGAGACATTCTGCAGAGGTGGGGAGGGAGAGGGATCGGAAAGAGGGAGAGGGGAGCACAGGGGACTGTGGTGATGGTGCACGGGTGCATTGGTGGTGGGAATTCTATGGGGATGACACCTGAGAAATGAAAGGAAACATTGTTTAAAAATGAACAATGATGTAAAATATATATAAATTTTTAAAAACTCAGAGTTGAGTTTATTCTAGGCTTAGTGGAAAATACTTTAAAAACTTTAAATAGAGGAGGAGGCTGTTAGGTATTGAAAAAAAAGAAAGGTGAATTCAAGAAACTGTTCCTTCAGAAGAGAATGCTGCTGTGTCACTTTGATATCCTCAGGGCCAGCCGGAAGAGCAGGTGCATTGTAAGCCTCTAAATAGTCATTGAATGAATCAATGTGCTGTACATACAGAACTAGATACATTTGATACCTGAGACACATAATTAAGATTCTGCACATGTCAAACACCATGCTGAATCCCACGTCGTCAGCAAAAACCCCTGACGGGTGTCCTGAGAAAAGTTCACTGCTCACAGGGATGTATCGGTCTCTCCCTCCTGTCATTGAACAGTAACTACTGGGAAACCGTGGGCTTCACCCTGCTGCATTTGCATTGTTCATTCTTTTAGCTAATATTTCTACCCCCTCCACCTCCTCTAAGGATCACGGTGCCTGAGATGCTGAGGGGTATAGGGTAGGTCAGATAGTCTATTTAATAACGTAGTGTTTCACTTAGATTTAAAATGCGAACATTTAAAGGAACTGTATGATCCTGAACAAGTGCAAACTCCTGTGTAGGTGGGAAGCAATAATAAGCTTCTCAATCCAGCAGCAATGTACCCAACCCTAACTTAGTAAATTGTTACAAAATAAGTTCTTTAATATGTTCTTATTAAACCCTCACTAAACATGCCCAAGCGCAGGTGCTAGGTAAACAGGTATGAGTAAGGTAAGTCAAGAGATGCACCCAGCACATGGGATAAGAAAAGCACACAAATAGCAACCATACAGAGATCTGCAATAAAATAAATACTGACAGGCTCCCTATTCAGCACCATCTATGGTATGGTATGCTCCCCACCTTTTACTTCTGGTTATATAACCAAACACTTGCTCTTATACATCTAGTGCCCCTTTTTCTGTCTACCAAAATGGATCCATATTGGATATACTTTGCTACAATCTTTCCATAGGAATATACTGTGACAGTTTCATTCATCTTAGAGATTTTTCATGCCATTCATCCTTAAATACTTCGCAAGCGCCTCCATATTCCATGCAACATACTGGGAATGTATTATAGGGTGTAAGATGTGGTCTCTGTGCTCAGGGAGCTACCCCATTGCTACCCCACAATTCAGTGAAGTGTCTCTCTCTTGCATGACATTTCCCTTGTCACGATTTTTCTCTGTTGACGATGATAATGAAAGCTTACTGAGACTTACTGAGAAGCTAGGACCAGGAATGATGAGAAGCACTTTATGTGGATCAGTTTATTTCATCTTTGTGAGTAACCCTGTTGTAGGTACTACTATAGATAAGGATTGGGTGGTAAGGGTTTTATAATGATCACTGAAGCTTGGTATTTCCTCAACAATCACAAATAGAGGTTCTTGGTTTTGATCCCTGAACTGACAGGCTCAGGATCACCAAGGAACTTGTTAGAGATGCATCAAGGGCCTAAGGTTCCATCCAGAATCTTCTGTTTAACACCCATTCCCTCATCCCCAGCTCTTTCTGTGCTTGTTAATGTTTGAGAACCGAGAAGATGGTGGATGCTTGCAAGGGAGGCTCAGCAGTGCTGGACAGCCTCAGGGTCAGCGGGATGAATTTCCAAAACATGCAAACTAGCATCTTCTTGCAGAGATATTAGGCAAACAGATCCACTGCAAGGATTTGCTTAAATCAAGAAGAAACAGACAGCACGTGACAGTGAATAAAATGAATAAAAATGAAAACACACAATTTAACATTATCTATTCCAATAACTCCTATCTTGGGAGGTCTTTCCCTTGTTAATCATGGGACTTTGACCCTCGCTCCTAATCCAGCAGAAGACTGGTGATCCTGTGGCAGGAAGGGAGAGCCTGGTGAGAGCAGTAAAGGGGTGCACAGTGTGAGTGATGCATGAGCCACAGCAGGGCTGGCAGGATGGATGAGTGCTTGTTGCATGAACTTCTGACCCAGCTGTGCTGGCAGCGCTCAGCGCTGATTACAGATCAGAGGTTTGCTTCATAAACAGCAAAGAGCTGCCTGCACCAAGACCCTCCAGAAGCCTTCGTGGTCTAAGCAAATTTGCTGTGGAAGCTTCCCCTCCACACCCACCCCCTGCCCTGCCTTTCCCTGAGCCCAGTTGAGCGTACACAAAGGGAGCTCTGTTCCCTGATCACTTTGCAAGAGTTTTGTGGGCTGAGCCTAGTGATGATGCTGAGGATGACCGTAACCTCACAGCTAACATCACTGATCATTACTGCATTGCTACAGGCCAGGCGCTTTGCTGACTGCTTTATGGAGCGATGTCTTGTGAGCCAGATAACAGTCTCACCAGGCGGCTGCAGTTCCTGTCCTGCTCACACAGCTGAACAAACGGGCACACTGGTGTGGAGAGACTTGTCAAAGTGGGCCTGCTGGAGAGTAAAGTAGAGCTGGATGGGCCCAGTGCCCAGGCTCCAAACTGTCTCCCTGCAAGGATTTGTTCCTGACAATCACCTTTTATTGCTCTCGTTTAATAAAGGAGACTTTTAAAGATGAGAAAACTAACACTTACAGAGATAATTAGCTTATCCAAGATTAGAAATCCAGAAGGTAGGAAAGCCACGATGTCCACTGCTGGCTGCCATGTCTGACACTGCTGACCACAGACAGCGCCTCCACCTACCCAGATGCTATGGGCTCATGAGCAGCTGATGGTCTAGTCTTTCAAAGTCTGGATCCAGGAGTTCCACACACCTGCTTGAATCCCTGGCTCAGATTTTGTACAAACTACTTTATACCTCTCCCCACGCCCACCATTATTTTTTAATTTGGAGATAATTTATATATATATATTAATTCCAGTCATGTTAATGTAAAGTTCTACACAGTTTTAACTGACATAATCCCTGCTGTGAATCAGCATGCCCAGAGGGGCCCAGCCCCTGCACGGTTCAGCAAGTCTCTTGGGGATTCTCTGTCCCCAGGCAGTGGGGTCACTAGGTAGAACCACATTTCTAGACATTCTTCCCCACAACTTCCTAGTAACATGAATTCTTCCGGCGCCGGCTCCTTGGTCATCCTCCGCTTCAGAACACACACAAGATGAGGCAGAGCACACACATCCACCTGTTAAATTAACAGGCAAGACAAGGGCTCAGGGTTCACCCCCCTGTGCTGTGTTCTGAAGGTGATACAGTCCTCTGGGTGTCTTTTGTTCACCCACCCACGGAAACTTGGCAAATTCAATGTGTGCTTTGGACATCCAGTGGCTATTACTCATGGAAATCTGAATCCACTTGAACACTCTTTCCAAAGCCAGATGGAGTTTCCATTCAGAAAAATCTTGGCACTGGGTTCTTCAGGACAATCACAAGTTACAGACTGGACCTGGCCAGCCTGGATGGAATTAGTGGCCGACACTATGGGTTGGGGGTCACTAAGGAAGGGGAGGAGGCTGACAATTCCCTGCCCAGCAGCCTCGGTGGCCCTGTGTTTCTCACTCATGAGAGGAAGAGTAACCCCCTCTAGTGCAAACCTTCCTTAGAGAGGATTGCCAGTTAAAAACTGGCAGTCCTGGGGCCTCCCTGGTGGCGCAAGGGGATAAGACACAACCTATGAAACTGTCCACAGCCACTGCAGCATGAGTTCGATCCCCTGCCAGGGAGCAACCCACATGGCGCAGCAGACCTCTCCTGACTTGCCTGCTGCTCTCCTCAGCAGTGTATTTCAGTCTGCCTTTTCTGTTCCCCACTCTGTCTCTGGTGAATCCTCTCACCCCCCACACCTCTGACCTGTACCCCAGTTCTTGTATGCATAAATAAATAAACTTTAAAAAGAAAAAAGAAAAACAGGCAGCCCTGTCCCAGATATGTAAGGCAGTTTGGTAGCCAGTAATTGAAAGTCACTAACCTAGCTCAAACAATTCAGGAAGCTTATGAGGAGAATCCCCAAATATCTCATGGTGTTAAAGGGCAGAGGGTGCAGCTGGGTCTCAGACAGACTCATGAAAGACTGGAACCAAGAACCAGAATGATATCACGGAACAAGCCTCCACTCACTTCCTCCCACACCCTCTTGGGTTCATAGAATCTCCCTCTCCAAGTGTCTCTCTCCTTCAATCTCAACCTCTCTCCCCCCACCCCACTTCCCCCCATGCTGGCTTCTGTTCTTAAGCAACTGAATAGTGTCTTTAATCTCAAAATTCAGGAAAGAACATGACAGGCCAACTTTTAGCCAGGTGTATCTCCCTAATTCAGACACATGGGGTGGGAGACGTAGGTCACCCTTTTGAACACCATATGGTCTCACAGTCCCACCAGCGCTGTTACCTGGACCAGCAACAGACACTCCTCATGGACATGCTACAGAGTCCACTTCCGTTATGTTTTTCAACCTCCTTTCCTTCAGTGGCCCGTTTTCCTTACTGGTTTACTGTCTTTGCAATATCTGCTGACTTCTCTGTTTCTTCATACGTGGTAGGTTCCTTGTGGGTGGGGACCCCATCCACGTTGGTTCTGCTTATCCTAACTAAGTGCTAACTTTCTACAGGTGCTGGGCTGGACTGGAGGTTGTCATAGGGACAGGTGTCCTGTGCAACCTCACGTGGCATGCATTCTGGCAGGGAAAGAAGATTCTAAATAGACATGCGGATACTTTCTCTCGGAGTCACTCTTCACATTATTTTTCAAGTACATATTTCAAGTATATTCAAGTGTATTTTTCAAGTATAGCCTATTTAAGATGTAAGGGAAAGAAGAGAGAAATATGTACTAATCCTGCTAATTTGTTTTTTTTCCCTAAAGATTTATTTATGCATACAACAACTGGGGTACAGGCCAGAAGTGTGAGGGGAGGAGAGGATTCACCAGAGACAGAGTGGGGAGCAGTTTGACTGAAATACACTGCTGAAGGGAGCAGTGGGCCAGTCAGGAGAGGTCTGCTATGCCATGTGGGTAGCTCCCTGGCTGGAGATCAAACTCATGCTGCAGTGGCTGCAGATAGCTTCATAGGTTGTGTCTTAACCCCTTGCACCACCATGGAGGTCCTAATCCTGCTAATTTGAAATTTAAAGTTTTCAAAATCAGTGCATAATAGTTCCCTACGTGGATGCAATGCCTGGATACTCCCTGTGTATCGGAGACCCCTTGTTTACCTACTGTTCCTTCCCTGGGGGAGTAAGGGGCAACTGACAGATAAGCCCCCTCTACTACCCAGAATTATTGCAGGGTTCCACCCACGCCAGGAGGAAAGCTTCTAGCCATCCAAGCAGACAGAAGGGCCTTTATTAAGAGCAATGCCCCTCTGCCCAGGCCTGGTGTGGACCCTCCACCCCGCCTCTCATCTCCCTGGAAAGGAGGCTACCCCGGCTGGGCTTTGGTGTCCAGAATATATCTAAGGGAAATCAGGCCATAAGAGGTTTTTTGTTCCGTTTTATCTGCAGGTAGTAGGAGATGAGGGCAAAGAGGGGCTTCATTTTGCTTTTATTGGTTTCACTTTATTCATAAACTATTTCAAATATACTGAAAATAATACACAAACACACCCACATACCCACATGCAATTAATCAACTGTGATGACTGAACAGATGTGAATATTTGGAAACTTTTCTTTAGAACTCCTCCCTACTGGTAGGCTCTCTTCCTCAAAGAAAGAAAATGTTATAAATACTGAGAAGTTTCCCATCTCTTCCCCCCACCTTCTACTCCAGGCAGCCTGCACATTTTTGTATCTGTTACTATACTTACAGCATCCATAAAAATATATATATACTGTTGTTTTGTGTTTTTTTAATAAGCACGAACAGCATCCCGCACATAGCATCTTACAAATTGCCTTTTCCACTCCACGCTGTGTTTTTTTAAGATTTATCCATAGTGTTGCCTAGAAATGTTGCTCATTACTTTAACTGCTGTGTTCTATTGCTTGTACAAGTCCCAGTGTATCCATTCTCCAGCTCAGAAAGACTAAGATCTCATTTTTACATTTTTGCTATTGTAAACAGTGCTCCAATCAACCTCTTTCTCCATGTCTCCTCATGCACACGGTTATGAGTTTCTTGAGGGCCGACAGCTAGAGGTGAGACTGCTGTGCAGGTGCCAGCTTTCTAGGTGAATTTCAGCAGCTTACAACAACTCTGCAGCCACTTCCCCAACCATGAAGTAGGACCCCCATTTATGACTCCATAGATCCCTTCCAGTTTAAGATGAGAACTCAGAATTTTATGTATTTCCAGACAGTGTGTCTAATACCCTAAAAAATACAAACAAACCCAAAATGTGTCTAACAAAATCAGTCTTATTCTGGGAAATTTCCAGTCTTTTAAGTCGCAATGTGGCAGCAGGGAGAGCACGTTGCTCAGTAAATATACTCCATTCAACTTTGGGCCTGGCCCTACTGTGCCTCCTGGAAGCAGCTTACAGCTCTGCTTTAGCGTCTTCCTAATGAGGTGCCTGAAGTGGCAAGGGCGTTATCTGGAGAGTCAGCTCCAGGTTCCTTGCATGGGCTCAATCATCCCCCAAAACTGGTGAATAGCTGAGTCAGGCTTAGCAACTATCCAGGGGGTGCTGGCAAAGAGAGGGTTCTCCCTGGATTCTCAGAAGGCCCCTGCCCAGAAGCCCAAAAGTTGAAAAGAACATACTTAGAAGCCCATGTCACGATAGTAAACAGTGATCAGAGAGTTTTGCAAAGAAAAGCAGTCACAGAGAGCATCAGAGCACAAAGTCTACTTCCAGGAGGCCCCATCCCTGCTGGCTGGCTCTGGGCAGATGGCCTAACTTCCCTGAGTCTCTAAGCCCTCCCATACAGAGTCGAGGTAGGCACAGTGTCAATGTCAAGAAAGCCCCAGTTATGATTCTGATGGACATTCTGCAGTGGACTCGAATGTATGAACGTAACAAAGTGGCCATGGCCATGGTTCCTGTAGGGAAGGAACAACTTTTTCCTCCACCCTCCTAGGGTCTCTAGCTGGGCCTGAGAATTAAACTAACATAACACAAATGAAGAAGAGAGGAGCACACATATTTTATTAACATTTTACATGTACGTGGGTGCCTTCACCAGAAAATAAATATCTGAGGAAGTGACCAAGACAAAAAGCTAATAAACCTTTTAGACAAAAGATAAATTGTGAAGAAGGGGCAAGGCAAGGAGGTTGGGCTAGGGACAATAAATTACGAGGATGTGCCTGAGAGAGATGTGGGAGTGGGGGTGGACACTGGCGGGAGATAAGGGTTATCTTAGTAAGTGTGTTTGCACAGATCCCTTTGGCATTCCTTCCAGTATCTGGTGATAAGGATACTCTTCTCTTCCAGGGAAGGCATCTCTCCCATGGGAAATTTTATGGTCTGTTTTAAGGTAGAAAAGGGGAGATTGCAAAGCCCTTCTTGAATCTGCTGCCTTCAAGTGCCTTCAGCTCAAAATAATCAATCTGCCTAAGCAGAATGTCTTGGTGCGGCATATCCTGCACTCCCTCCCCAAACATGTTTTCTCAGTGGTCACCTACAGAAACCATTGTCCCCTACTCCCAACTCAGCTCCCACATGCCCCAGTCAGATATATAGTAGAGGAGCTGGGCAGTGAAGGGGGAAGGCTCTGGTGCTAGATTCCTAGGTTCAAATCCCACTTACTAGCTATGGATCTTAGCCAAGTCTACTTATGTGTAAAAGGGAAATAAAACTAGCCCCACTGTCAGATGTCGTTCAAGAATTCACAGGGCTTATTCCTGGTATACAGTGAGTGCTCAGTAAGGGTGTGGATACCTGGTTATATCAATAGCTATTGATATAATGATCAGTCCTTCCATTTCTTAGGGACCAAATGTTTATTATAACTGAGGTCTCAGGACACAAAGATGAACAAGTCAGACCCTGCCTCCCATGATCTCCATTCTCTGGGGATGAAGCAGTGGGTCACCACGCAGATAGTGGGAAGTCAGGTGACCTAGAGGACAGAAGGGGGAGACTAGGGATAGGTTGGGAGGAGTGAGCCAGGCAGAGAGGAGGAGGGATGGTCACGACAGAAAGAGTAATGTGAGGAAATAGGAGGACCCAAAAAACACTCATTTATTCAGAAACTGTATGAGTACTCTCTGTTCTAGACATGCACTTATTTTTAAAAATGTTTAAAAAAAAAAACCAAACAGTGAGTGCCCCATTCTAGGTACTGGGAGACTGCTGTGGATAGGACAGAACTCCACTGTCATTACAGCTGAAGCGTTGCACAGGCAGCCACTGCCCTCCCACATAGGGGGCTTACTACGGCAGCCTCCGTGTCACGCTTGGAATAGCTGGGATGCAGACAAATCTGCTAAATTGGCCAGATTGGCAAAGGGCTAAGGAGTAGAGCTGGGATCGCACCAGGCAGTCTGGGTGTGACTGTCTGGCCTTAACCACTCTGCTGAGCCGCCCTCCAGGAGCTTGCTGCCATTCCGGGGTCTTGTTCCAGGAGCCACAAGTGAGTTTTCATGGCTGGA
The DNA here is from genome assembly GCF_964194135.1 of Talpa europaea. Classification (NCBI taxonomy): domain Eukaryota; kingdom Metazoa; phylum Chordata; class Mammalia; order Eulipotyphla; family Talpidae; genus Talpa; species Talpa europaea. The sequence continues at coordinate 35,534,910 of NC_140073.1, read as the reverse complement.
GTGCATCAGCCACGGCGGGTACATCAAGCCCACCCAGCGACAGGCCTGGACGGCAGGCGAAGGGCTGGGGTTTTATCCTGCAGGACTACATGCTGGGTGCAGCACGGCTTGGAGAGAGGAAAGTGGGGTGCGGGAAGACCCTCTCCCCTCCCGCAAACGGTTGCAAGAATCCAGGCCAGAGATGACAATGGACCGTGCGCCTGGAGGAGCGGGGTGCAGGGACGGGGCCGGCTTCCTGTGGTGTCGCTGGGGAGGCAGCGAGGCAGGTCTGGGGCGTGAGATCGCCGCTGGCCAAGCCGGCCAATGGCGGCGGCTGGGGCTCAGCCCCTCCCGCGGGGCGGGGGCCTGGCTAGCGGGGCGGGCGGGCGGGGCGCGCTGCGGGATCGCCGGGTACCGGCGCTGCGGCATCCGTGCTCTCAGCTCCCGCAGCCCGGAGGCGGCCTCCAGACCAAGCCCAGCAGGCAGGTCCAGCCCCGGGGCAGCTCGGCAGACGGGGAGGGTGGCGGCGGGGATGGGGGTTGGCTCGGCTAATGGGTGAGGGGCCGGAGGCGCACTGGGTTCCCATCCGAGGGGAGGGTGCGGGCCTGCGCTCCGGCGCCGGGCTGGGGGCTGGGATAGGGTTGGGGCTGGGCAGGATCAGGCTGCGCGCTGATCTGGTGGAGGAGGGGGCAGGCTCGAACCTGAGACTGAGCAGAGGTGGGGGGGGGGGCGCATTATTAGCGTAGGCGGGTCCTTCGCTCCAATGAGGGGACCGTGGTGGAGCTCGGCCTGTGCTCCAGGCTAAGGGTGGGGCTTCCGAGGGGGTCGGTACCCGCGGGACGGATGCAGCGAGGGGTTGCTGCTCAGTCTGGAGGAGCTGCTGCGTCCAGAGGGGATTGTATTTCGTCTCAACCAGGGGTGGGTGCGGGGAGGAGGGGCTCCGCGTGGAGGGGCGCTTCATACCCAGGGCTGGTCTGCTGGGCAGGCACTGGGTGGTCTGCGCGCCTCTGACCGCGTTCCCGGACGCAGGCGGCGGAGGGCGCAGAGCAGCGATGCAGCGACTCCGGGGCACCCTGCTGTGCCTGCTGCTGGCCGCGGCGGTCCCCACGGCCCCTGCGCCGGCTTCCACGACGACCTCGGCTCCTATCGGGCCTGGCCCGGCTCTCAGCTACCCGCAGGAGGAGGCCACCCTCAACGAGATGTTCCGCGAGGTTGAGGAACTGATGGAGGACACGCAGCACAAACTGCGCAGTGCCGTGGAGGAGGTTGGTGAGCCCTGGGGGCCCGGGAAGCGCGAGACTGGGGACTAGGGAGGCTGGAGGGAACCCCAGCTCCAAGCGCTGGCCAGCGTCCTCGGGCAGCATGGGAGTGATCTGGAGGCAGCTCAGGGTGATCCCCACTCGCACATGGTTCTGTCTTCCTGCCAAACTGGATCTGAGCCTGTCCACCACCAACCAGAGTCACCACCTGCCTTGCAGGCTGCCCACCACACCCTACAACCACGTGCAAGTGTGCATTTGCCTTCCCGTAGTGTAAGGGATGCTTGCAAGGCCTCTGGTATGCCAGCAGTTTTGCTAAGAAGCACAGGAAACTTCAGGCAGCTCAAGTTCTAGCTTGTTCCTTGGACTTTGAACTTGTGCCATCCTCCCAAGATAGAGTTAGGATGCCTGCTGCATGGGGACAAAGAGACAAAGAACCTTGAACTTTGCTAGCAGTCTGTGAGGGCTTCCCAAATTCCATGTGGAAGCAGAGAAGGCAAATCAGAATCCCGAATCCCAGGGAGAATGATCAGAGTGGTGAGTGAGAGGCGGAGGGGCCGACCTGAGCGGCTGTCCCATCTTCATTCCTAGAGTACTCTGGAGTCAGTCCGGGTTCAAAGTCCTCCCCTGCCACTCACAGTCATAGCGACATTGGGGAAATCCCTTAACATCTTGTAACTCAGTTTCCTGTGAGAATTAAATGCTTTGAGTACCTGATGTAAAATAGGTGTATGGTAGATAGCAGCTATTATTATCAAATACCAGATACCTTGCATAGCTTTGCACAGCTGCTTTATCCCATCACCTCCAAGTCCAAGCGTTGTGGATGAATCCTGCTCTGTCCTCAGTAAACATTGCCAGGGATGCCTGGCAGGAGGTGAAGCTGGCTCAGCTCTCTCAGTCCAGATGTGGCGCTATCCCTGGTCCCTGGGGTGGGTGGGCATGATGATGGTTGAAACCAGCTCTAGCTACACCCTGTCTTTGGAGAGAAGCCAGCTGTGCCAGCGAGGGAGTCAACGAAAGGCCTGTAGATGAGCCATCTCCACGTCTCTGTCAACTTGAAAGCCCCTTTGGGCAAAGCCTCCAGTGCTGGCTCTAGTCTGTGTATTTTGAGGCTATTTCCCCTCCCTGCCAACAACAGTAGAGCTGATGGAGTTAGCAGTGAAAGACACGCTGGGATAGGAGGCGGTTGTACGGCTGCCTATACCTGGACATCCTCGAGACAGCACAAGAATCACGATATGCAACAATTAAAGGAGGAGAGGAGTCAGACAGGCCCCAAGGCCTCTTAACTTTACCTCTTCAAAAGAAACTGTGCTTGTGACCCTTCTGTTTCCAGGGCAGGTTATCTGCCTTCCTTATCTGGGCACCTCAGTGTTGCCTCCGGGATTCCCAGGGAGACTGGCAAGGTAGCTGCCATGTTTCATTCAGTGGGACTGTGCCCAGGCAGCGTGGGGCTCTGAGGGTAGCTCCTGGAGAGCGGGATGGGGGAGTAGCAGGGAACTCCTCAGGCTTCTCTGGTCAGAGCAGTTTAGGGCTCAGTGGGACCCATGCAGCAGTGTCCTCCCTGGAGTACAGGTGTCCAGTTTGGCTGTGCCTGGCTTCCTCCCTCCAAGTGGAACTCTGCCTGGCTTGTGCAGGTAGACTGGCTGAAGTTGGCCCCCAGGGAGAGGTTGACAGTCAACTCTGCGCTGCCCAGTAGTTGTTTCCCAGAGAGTCTCCTCTCAGGGCGTGGGAGCAGGTTGAGAGAGATCCTTGCTTGGGGCCAACTTTCCTTCCTCCCACCCCAGTCCTGCTACTTTCTGGTGGTGGGATTCAGGGTTGGAAATGGAAAAACATCTACCCTTAGGGTGAAGAGGAGCATGAAATGAGAGGATGCAAACATAGCATGTTACCTGGTCACCTAAAATGATGTTGTAAAACAGGTGTAATGCAAGTCTCCCCCTTAGGAGGGGATTCTGAGGAATACAGGACATTATATAATAAAAAATAATGATTATCATGATCATAATATTAATAATAGCAGTATCAATAATAACAAAGAACCACTAGTGTCTCCTATAGAGAGTCTCAATGGATTGTGACTAATAGTATTAATTTTTTTAGAAGCCGAGCACTCCTTCAATCTCACAAACACAGATAGTTGCTATGTACTTGCTGTCCCAGGGAAAGCCCAAAAATCACAAGGCCAGATGCGTTGCTTGTTTACATAGTTGCATCATGAATCTGCTTTCAAGCAACTTCCTGACATTTTAAATATTCCAGCTGATTTAAGCTGTTGATTTTGCTTCAGGAAAAAAGACAAAGTTAACTCTACTTGGGCCATTATTGGGGGAAGTAAATCTTTTTTTTTTTTTTTTTTTTTTTTTTTTTTTATAGAGGCATGTTTTATTTATTTATTTATTTGTTTGTTTTGTTTATACAAGCACTGGGTACAGTCAGAAGCGCGGGAGGGTGAGAGAATTCACCAGAGCCAGAGCGGGGAGCAGAGCAGGCAGAAGGACCGAAGGACACTGCTGAGGGGAGCAGCAGGCGGCAGGAGAGGTCTGCGCACCATGTGGGACCCTCCTCCGGTGGCCGGGGAGCAGCCGGGGATCGAACCGGCGCCGCAGTGGCCGCGGGCAGCTTCGCAACCCAGCGCTCAACCGCTGCGCCACCGGGGAGGCCGGGAAGTAAATCTTTAAATGGTTCAATTCGGTTTTATGATTCTATATGTTACAGACAATGTATTTTAAGGAAAAAACTACTTCCTTCCCTCCTCCCCTCTCCACACCCACTCATTGCCACATCTGTAGCTGGCCTGTTTTAGAATGTTCTTATCCTCTCACCTGTTCCTAAGAAGAACCCCAATACCAAGCCTGGATTTATTTCTCCATTTTCTCCTACCATGCCCCTTTAATAGACCCACAGATCCAACCAACCATAAATGCCATTTTTAAACATTCACATTCCTCCTCTATGAAATAACTCCTATGGCTTCAGGCTTAAGTTTCTCTTGCTAGTGAAAGTAATAGTTGTGGTTGAAATTTCCATTGTAAACTGCACTTCTAGTCCATGGTGCCATTAAAGAAATTAGCTCAGCCTACTGAAGTAACTACTGGCTGAGAGGGACAAGGCTCTAGAAAAAAGGCTATCTGCTCAAAGCAAAGCAAACTCTAGACTGGATGATTTGTCTATTGCTATTTAAATGCCAAAGTGGAAGATTTAGACTCTGATGGGAATTTAAGAAGCATTAGAAGATTCCCTTCTTCTAGCATCACCAATCTCCTACACGTTCCCAGCTGTGTATTTCCTATCACGAAACACACCAGGATCTCTTGCTTACCAAAAAACAAACAACACAAAAATGTTCCTTGCCCTTCCTGCCTCCTATCCCAGCTCCCTTCCATTTCTCCATTTTTTGGCAAACTCTTCAAACACATGACATCTACTATCTGCTCTTTCCACGAGTACCCAAACATTCCCTGGCAAGCCAGTACTTCTAAAACTGCTCTCTTAAGGGACAATATTATGAAATAGCAATATATTACATATTTGCTGGGTGGCAGGAACCGTACCGAGCAGTTCGATTTCATGATCCTTTGAACAAAGTAGGATCATTCCCACCTGACAAACAAGAGGCTGAAGTTTAGACACATACGGTCTCTTGCCCTTGGTTCCACGTCTGCTTCATGCCAGATCCAGGACTTGCCCCGCCTCACCTGACTCCAGAAACCTGGCACTTTGTACAGTGCAGACAAGCTGGGCAACCTCTTGCCTAATGCAGTGGCCAGCGCACAGAGATATGAGGAGTGATTCTCATTGGAAGGCCCCTCCCCAGATATAATTTCTATTTGTAGATCTGATTCAGCCCAGTCCCCTGCTCGCTTCATTCTTTAGACCCTACATTACAGTTGGGCCTTGAACAACATGGGGTGAGGGGTGCAGACCCGCATTGCTTTCAAAATTCCACTTCCAACGTACGGCTGGCCTCCCCATACAGCTAAGGATTTAACCAGTCAGCTTTGGGGTTGGTTGAATCTGTGGGTGCAGAACTGAGGCTAAAAAAGATCTGCTGTAAGTGGACCCTTGTTGTACCCACTGTACTCAAGGGTCAACTGTATTTCCCAGCTAGTCTTCAGAATATGCTGCTATCTCCAGTCCATGGAGCAGATGTTCTTGGAGCAAATGGTGGAAAGGGAATACCTCAGAATCACCTGAGAGGTTCATGGATATCGGGTCCCACCCCCAGAAATTCTAGCTTGGCAGGTCTGGGCAGGGATTCAGATGATATGATAATAAATACAGCCATAGAGATAGCTACAGATAGAGATGTATGCATATAGGTATAGGGATAGAGAGAGAGATAATAGATTTTTTTTTTAATTTTTAAAATATTTTGGGTGTGTGTGACTCTGCTGTACTCTCCTGGCTGAGAACCGGGCCAGTACCCTCTGCTTTAGAATGGCCCCCCTGAACCTGCTCGGTGATCCTTCTCCTGACAGGCACATTCAGGTCTTCTGATCACTGCCTCTGGTGCCCTGCATGCACCCTCTGCCCCAGCCTACAATGCACTCCCATTATTGTCCAAGCTGCCATGACTGTCCTCTCTGCTCTCCTGTCTATTGATATACACCACATTCTCTGAGACCAGCCCCATCCTGCCACCTCCTCCTTCTGAAAACCTTTCTTGTCTGTTCTGTGGGGCCAAGACTTGCTTCTAGAGAGGGTCATAATCATCCTGAAAATAGTTTTTGTGGGACTTTCTTGTCCCCCCCAGTGAAAGCATAGGCTGCTCCTGGGGTGCAAAATTCCATGGGAAAGCAGAGAGCACATAATTTGGAGTTAGACTGACCTGAATTCTAATCCCAGCTTTGCCATGTACTAATAGCGTGGTGACCTCAGGCAGGTCCCTTCACCTTTCACAGTCTCCTTTGCTTCATCTGCAAAAGGAGGTCATAACACCTTCCTCTACTGGGGTGCTATGAACATTCTAGGAGACATGGAAGGTTTTGGTGTAAGGGCTCAGACACAGCTGATGCCCAACATGGGGGCTACTGTTATTGTTGTTATTATTACTGTTGTTATTATCAAGCCAGTGATTAAGTTTTAAATATTGCAGCAATTGTCTCAGGGTCAAACACAATAGTCACTGACCAAGTCCTCAGTTGATTATTTGAACCTTTGTGCCTACCAGGCTTTCGTCATACTTCTGAGTGAGTGTTTTAAGTTCTACATTAAAACATGGGAATTCTTTCCCCAAACTGGTTGGAAGAGGCAGAAAAGAAGGGGCCTCATCTAATTTGTAAGGGGATAGAAGACAGTGATTATTTTTCATGGGAAAATCTTTTTGAGGATTAGTCTTAAGAAATAAAAATAGTCCAGAGTCAAAGACACAGTATTAGAAAATTGCTAGCCACCAGCCAGAACTTTTTTTCATGCTTCTCATTTTAAATTCCTAGAGAGAGTACCTTATTGGCTCAACCAGCCCATGATGTGACCTCCTTTTGAGTCCAGAGAGCTGTGAGTGGTTCATGTTGCTAACTGCCTGCTCATCGAGAGCAGGGTGGGGTGAAAACTCTGACAGGGGAAACTGGGTGTAGACATGCTGACTGTCTGGTAAAGATGTCATGGAGGCTCAAGAGACTGGAGGATTTGTGGATAGTAGCCTCCAAAGCCTGACACCAGAGAAGGACACATATGCAAGAAGAGCCAGAAGAAGGGGTCCCCAGAAACTAGTCCAGTGTCTTTCTACAGTACAAAGGTCCCTCTTATACCCAAGAGGTAGGGTAGGGAAGAAGACATAGCTGTGTCCTTAACCTGCAAGGACACAGGAAACTAAGACAGCCTTAGTCTTAAGGCTTAGTTTGGGTGCCCCACCCCCCACCCCAGACCCTGTGACACAGATTTGGAACAAATTGATTATTGGGAATTGTTCCCAGAAACACTAGGAGGAAGTGAGATGGACCAGGAACAAGGCAAAAAAGGCTGTACTGATGAGCACGTTACTTCTAGGGGCAACTAGGACCCTCTGGGGATCCTCAGAGAGACCGTCCCATTGAGGGGAGAGGAAGCTTACCCCCACAACCAGTCCCTCAGTATTCAGGGATTGTCCCTGGTATGTTAACTCCTAGCACTTGAGACCTGTACAGACTGAGCATCTTTTTGCAGCTAGAAAATACCCTCAGAGGACCTCCCTGGCACAAGGGTTAAAGTCAGCGCTATTAAGCTATGCCAGCCACTGGGGCAAGAGTTTAATCCCTGGCCAGGGAGCTAACCTACATGGTGCAGCAGACCTCTCCTGTCTTACCCGCTGCTCCCCTCAGCAGCGTATTTCAGTAGCTCCATCTGTTCTGCTCCCCACTCTGTCTCTGGTGAATTCTTTTGTCCCCCCACCTCTGGCCTACACTCCAGTTCTTGTGTGCATAAAGAAATAAAACAAATCTTTTAAAAAAGAAAATACCATCAGAGAGAGAGAGTTGGCTGCTGGCTTGTAAGGGAACTGAATGCAGATGACTAGGGATTAGTCCATAGGGAGATGGGCGTGACCCTATCAGCATTTGTATGGGGGCCAAGGTTATTCAATGGGAAGGCATTCAGATCCTAACTCTGCCCTTCCCTGAGAGTCTTGGGTTATTATCCCATCTCTCTGAAACAGTTTGCCCTTTTGTAGAATGGGAACCTTCAACACTCAGAGGGAGGTTTGCGATCAGAGGCTATCATATATGTAAAATATTTAGTACAATGTTTTGTCCAAGGGAGTGCTCAGTGAAGAATACCTAACTTTACCATCATTATTTGTCATTGCAGAAGAAAAGAGAAGTGGTTCTTATTTCCAATGGACTCTGATTTATGTTAAGAGAAAACAATTTTACTCATTAAGTTCATTGATTTAATAGATGGAGGCAGAAGAAGCTGCTGCCAAAACATCATCGGAAGTGAACCTGGCAAACTTACCTCCCAGCTATCACAATGAGACCAACACGGAGACGAAAGTTGGAAATAATACCATCCACGTACACCAAGAAATTCACAAGGTAAGGGCGGTCCTGGTTGGCATGTCCTCCTTTCTGTAGCGCCCAGCCCCACTAGCGAACTAAAGTCTTGTTTACATGTTTGATACACAAGCCAAAGCAGAAATGAGGATGGTAAAAGCCAAAGGATGTGAGGGACCTGTTTAAAGGGAAAAGATGTGTATCAAAAACCTAAATTGCTTTTGTATTTTAGCAATAAATTGAACTCCAAGCTTTCTGCCAGGCCAATTGCAAAGGAATGTTGAGGGATTTTTATCACTTGGAAATAAGGAAGCAAACCAATATCTAAAGAGATCCTTTCCTAGTATTGAATTTGGGGGATTCATCTCCAAGTTTCATGTGTGCTTCCATGGAGTGTTGAAATACACACCGTGTTACATAAATAGATCTTCACTGGCCCTTAAAAGGAACTCAAGTGTGACATTTTCAGAAGGGATAGCCTCTATTGTCACAGACGAAACATTCATTCTTTTTCTGGTTTTCCATTCAAACTTCTGTAGCAGGGCCTCCCTGGTGGCGCAGTGGTTGAGCGCTGGGTTGCGAAGCTGCCCGCGACCTCTGCGGCGCCGGTTCGATCCCCGGCTGCACCCCGGCCACCGGAGGAGGGTCCCACATGGCTCGCAGACCTCTCCTGCCGCCCGCTGCTCCCCTCAGCAGTGTACTTCGGTCCTTCTGCCTGCTCTGCTCCCCGCTCTGGCTCTGGTGAATTCTCTCACCCTCCCGCGCTTCTGACTGTGCCCAGTGCATGTATAAACAAAAACAAACAAATAAATAAATAAAGCATGCCTCTAAAAAAAAAAAAAAAAAAAAACTTAATCAAACTTCTGTAGCAAAGTTTTTCCTGCCCTACAACATCTCTGGGTGTCTCTCAGTCTAGTATCTTGCATGAGAAGCAAGCATGTTTGTCCCTGATCTGAGTTGAGGAAGAAAACATGGCAAATCTAAAGAAACAGAGCCTTAACCTTCCTGACTATGAGTTTTCTCCAGTGGAATTTTGGCACCATTTTGAGAGCAAACCATGGAAGTTTCTGTGTTTTCTCAAAGTGAATCTGCTGTGCACGTGTTCACGAAGGGCTATAGTGTTGACATTCTATTGTGAGCACAAAGGTGCTTGACCGCTGGCCTCGTCTCAGCTCCTGTATGCAAGGCCATGGCAGCTCTCACCTACGAGGCTTCCTGTCAGTCCAGCACTCACATAATGAGCTGACTGGAGTAATAGCACGTCTACGCCTGCCAATTTTCATGAACCATCACCTTGAGGAGAAATAGCCTTTGCGTGGCCTTTCTCCCAGTGCATGCTGATGGGCCCAGCTTCAGAGGCTCTCTTCTCTACCCATCCACCCTCCCCGGGGTAAATGAGTGAGTCACCTGCTGAACAGAACACCCTGGTGTTGTTGATCTGAAGACTGAGATTGTTTCAGAAGTGATTTTCTTATTCTTGTCAAAACCAATATTAAGTCATCTTTTCTGACAAGAATTAGCCAGTAGGTTTGGCTGCTGCTCACAGTTGCTCCTCAAAGGTGTCGGAATACCAAATGTGCATCCTACCAGTAGTGAGTGTGATTTTGCAAAATTATTTAAATGTATGACCCTCACTAACCATATTATGAAGTAGGGTTAGCAACATCTACACTACCGTCTTATGAGGGTCAAATGATCTAGAGTATATGAGAGTTTATTCTCAACTAAAAAGTGCTGTGCAGAAGCAAGTTGATCTTATTACTACTTTGCTGTAATAACATTACATTAGCAGCTCAGCACAGTAGTTTTCAAGTGGGTTCCATGGAGCACTTGGGGAGATGAAATATATTTGAAAACTTTGCATCTATTTGTCATCCTAGAGATATAAAGGTGTACATTAGTATGGTAAAGGCTCTGAGAAGGTCTGCAAAGGGTATGTATAATACTTTAGAGTTCTTTTAAATATAGCATTGGTTAATCCTATAAAAATATGGTATAGAGGATTGAAACAATATCTCTGTGCTGTGCTGAGGAGATGAATTATATAGATAAAAATTTTAATTATGTTGATGAAGATGTGATCCTTACCACCTCAGAACTGGGTCGTGATCCATGGTTGCAAATGAGGCTGAGATCCATGGTTGATCCATGGTTGCAAATGTCTGGGTGTATGTTCCTGAGATACTAGAGTTGTCAGGAACTTTTAAAGATGACCTACAAGTGAGGAGATTATGAATCAGAGAAAAGAAATGAACTGTTCCAGATTACATCCTAGATGACTGTTTGCAGCTAAGGCTCAAAGAACACAGCTCTGAACCACAGTCCTTTCTGTTCTGCATCAGTCCACATGTTTTCACCTCTGATGGGGCTCATGAACAACCTGGGTGCTGTGTCTGAATTCTCAGGCTCAGCTTTGAGACACCTGCTCCTGATTACAGAATCGGAGGCAGAGAAGAGATAGAGGATTGTTGGACCAAATCTCCCACTGGATTCAAGCACTTGATGAAACAAAATCCACTAGAATCAGGACTGTCACTAAAACTGCTTGCTTCTCATGAAAGACATGCACCTAGACTCCCAGACCTGTCATCATGGAAAAGAAAGTTGACAATGGGTTTCACATGATGAGCTGAAAAATGATAAAAATAGCTAATGGTGAGTTTTTGCTAGGTGGCAGGCTCTGTGCTGAGGGTTTTCTATGCACCACCTTGTCCTCCATAGCTACCCACTGGGGGACTCCATAGTCTCTCCTCTCACCACATGGAGGGGTGCTGCCCATCAGAGTGCTGCTGGTGGGACTCAGCGAGGAGGGAGCAGGCATTCCTTTCACTTTGCTGGATAACCCAGGTTTCAAAAATGAAATTAAACAAAACTTGTGTGATTTCCTCCTAATTCCTTTTATTTCTCATTTACCCTTCTTGCTCTACAATAGGTCACCAACAACCAGACTGGACAAATGGTCTTTTCAGAGACAGTCATTACGTCCGTGGGAGACGAAGAAGGCAAAAGGAACCACGTGAGTTGTCCTCGCCCCTTCGCTGATAGCCCAAGGCACACGCACCTGTCTAGGGTGACCCAGACTTTAGACCTTGGGCAGGAGGGAACTGACTCTCATGTACCTCAACTGCCTCATTTCTACCAAGATTCTCCAGTTTCTATATTCCTGACTGACTGATGCAGTCAGATTATACCTCCATGTACTTCGTATCAGAAACACAGAGGTTAGATCCAGTTACCATTTGTATGGCTCTGCGGCCTTGAAAGGGAACAAGTTGGTACCAGGGACATTGACTGAGAACCTGGTACATGAGGCTGTGCAATCCCCTAAAGCCTGAGGCATTGTGCATACCTTTTAGAATCTCAGCCCAGATCAGATAGTTTGAATGCAAGAAAACCTCAAGTGCAACCTAGCGGCCTAAGGAAAGTTGCCTCCTCTCAAGGCTTCCCTTTCTGTCCCGCTATGGTCATACCTGCTGCCTGCTGCCTAGTTCAGATTCGGGGTGGTCTTATAGAATTATAGAGTCCTAAAGTTGGGAGGGGCATCATTTCACAGAGGGAAAACATGGGTGCAGATCTGGTGCCCAGTGGGAGTCATGGTGACTCCCTTGTACTTCATCTTCTCAAAAAGGCGGCTACTGCAGATGCCTGGGGAGGAGGGCCAGGTGCCTGCCACACAATGAGGTCAGAATACAAATGCATCCCCTTGGGGGACTGCAGCACCAACCTTTCTGCCCCAGGCACCATATGCGAACTGCCAGCTACAAGTTCTTCCCTCAGAGGTGCAGTATGTGTCCCCCACCTTCAGGGGGGATGTTTTTCCTCATCTCTTTTGGCCTTATCCCAGAGAGAGAACCTTGCTAACCCTGATAGTTAGGGAGATGGCGCTGATGTGGTAGGTTGTTGGTGTTTGGCACATACTCAGAAGTTTCCTGTAGGCTGGGGGGCGGGGAAGGTCCAATCAGCTGTGTGTCATGATGGTGACCGTTCAAGGGACCCCGGTGGCAGTAGAAGGTGTGGGGCATGGAAAGAGCTATAGGCTGGAAGCATGAGTGTACCCCTTATGAGTGGTCACCTGGGATTCCCGCCTTCAAACAAGGTCATCTGTCCAAACTCTCCATCCACAGCCTGTGAAACTTGGAGGTTTGATTAAGATCAAGAAAAAAGAGAGACCACGTTCAAAGGTAGCAAGGGAGCAAAGCGTAACAAAAACAGACAGTCTGAGAATATAGGAGGGAGCAGCTTTAGAGTATCCGTGAGGAGGAGGGCCTGAGCAGGGGCTACTGAATAGTAAGGGTGGGGAAGTAGAACTCTTAGGACTATGAATTAGGGGAGAAAAAAAGCCTTTGTTCTCACCCCCCCAAAAAAAAAGTGTATTATACACCTTGACCCCTGGGAACTTCCCAGAGTCTAGATGTAGCAGCCCTGGCGGTGAGCCCTCCTGCACCTGCTAGAGGCCCTGGTGCATATGTGGCCTGCAACAGGCTCATGCCATGCTCCCCCTTCACTGCCCAGAGTGAAGTGACTATGTCAGGTCTGAGGCCTGTGGCAGGGGATCGAGACTCTGACCATGCTGGCAGGTGAGAGACAAGAGTCAAAGTATGCCAAGAGTGTGCTTGGTCAGGGAGCAGCAGCCTGCACTTGTGTGTGGCAGCCAACAGGTTTATGCTGCTCTCCTGAGTGTGCCTGAGCCCGTGTACTAACACTTGTCCATGCTTTGGCTCAGCTTGGAGGCCGAGACTCCATGCCTGCCTACACAGTCCTTGTCCACCATGTGATGGAGACATGCACGTGGTTCCTTGTGAAGGGCATAATCTGAGCCCTGCTTACACACACTAAGGATACAGGGGGTTAATAGGGAGAGATGATCTAGGAATCTCGGAAGGTAGAGACTCAACCAAGTGTTTCCATGATTCCTGCTCAAGACTCATTGGGTTTCTCTGTGAGAACCAATTCCAATCTGATTAGTTAGAAGGAGAGCTGGGGTATCTGATACTTGTCCTGCCAGGGCCTGGGAGATCCTACAGGTCTTTAGACAGCAGACTGGGGACTTTTCGGGTCAGCTGGGAAAGGAACATCCTGTGGCAGAAATGGCGGTGTGTTACCTTCTGACAGAAACACTGGTTGTCAGTGTGGCTTGCCAAGAGTCAGAGACATGAGATCTAGTTTCAGATGCTCACAGAATTTCCCATTCAACTCCCCATATTGCTCTTGGCTTACCTTTATCTGCACCAACTGAGCTGGGGCTCAAGAATTATCTTTACAGACACATTTGCTCTACTTTTCCAAGAAGGAAACTGTAAAGACTATTTGTCTTCACAGACATCAAAGGAACGCAAAAGGTCAAACATTGTCACACTGTCCCATTCCATGGTTTTGTGATTGACTAATTTTTACAACTGGCTCTGCACTGCATTACATACTGAAGAAACTTGCTCTTAAAGGGAAACAGGAGAGTTGCCATTCAAAGGACAAAATCGTATGCTGGTCATAACTTTAAAATACTGTAAGCAAGGACTAAATTTTCAGAATTTAAAATTCCCAGATGAATTCAATTAACAATCATCACCAACACCCAGAATTTTCCTTTCCTCACATGCCATTGTGTGTATTAATATGTATGGTAACCCGAGGAGGCTCATGGAAAGTTACAGACAGTAATACTATATGCCTGTCTAGAAAATTTAGCACAGTGTGTGCAAGATTGGTCTGTTTTTACATTCAAATCTGAAAGGACATCGAGGTTTGTTATTGCACCCGAGCCAGCGTACTGGTGAGGCTGATGAGGGCTGACAGCTCCCTGAGGCTTTTGTGCTGAGCCCCCAGCCTGTCTCTTCACCGGCTGGGATTGGACTGATGCTGTGCTACTTTTGTGCAGGGGGTTAAGAAGAAAGCAGTTGGGAGATACAAGAGCAGACAAGCCATTGTGCCCAAAAGAGCAGCTTTTATATGTAGCACTGTGTCCCCAAATATGATGGATCGGGCCCAATTAACCAAGGTGCCATTTCAAAGGGACACATACTCTATTGAAAACACAGCTCACAGCCACAAAGCTTAGCCCACCATGCATTTGTTGTCTATTCTAGTTTCATGTTAGATTAAGTTATTTTATTTTTTTAAAGATTTATTTATTTATTTATACAAAAACCAGGGTACAGGCCAGATGTGCAAGAGGGTGAGAGGATTCACTGGAGACAGAGCGGGGAACAGAACAGGCAGACTGACGAAATACACTGCTGAGGGGAGCAGTGGGCGAGACAGGAGAGGTCTGCTCACCATGTGGGACCCTCGCCGGTTGGCCGGGATCGAACCAGCACTGCAGAAGCTGCGCACAGCTTCACAGCATGGCGCTCAACTGCCTGCGCCACCAGGGGAGGCCCAGAATAAGTTATTTTAAAAAGTAGGTTTATTTATTTTTCTAGATGAACATCTCTCTTCTGAACTTGCAGGTTCAGTCATTTATAACCAACTCCAAGGTATTGGTCAAGGCTTCAGTGACAAACAGGTAGACAAATTTCACTACTGAGAACAACCAGAGAATAGCAACTTGCATGAGTCAGTGATGTCCTTGCCCTGGATATGACCAGAGTGGACAGTACCTTTTGACAGCAAACAGGACAAGGACAATTGAATTCTCTACAATAAATATATACCAAATGTTTGTTGTAAGGATACTTTGTTACTTGTGTTAAAGTCTAGGGGAATTGAGGTGGGAAGCCATGGCTGAATTTCTGAAAGATATTTCTGCTTCCCATAGAATAGTGAACATCCTATCACTTCAAAGGCCAGAGGGACCCAACAAGGGTGCAGGAGGAGAAAGGGTGTGGAATGACCTCCTTCTCCATCAGTCTCAGGGGCATCCTTGCCCCAACTTGTCTCATCACAGGATAAACACAGTTGGGGCACCATTTTGTTTGCTCCCTGTGCCCTGATTTCTGGTGCTGGAATCTGTCTATTTAAGGAAATTGAAGAGGGCACCATGATGACAAGTCATGGGTTTATCTGAATGGAAATGCCTTCAAATAGGCCATGGGCCTATTAGGAAAACACAGTCAGTGCCCAAAGGCCTTGTCCCCTGGAAAGCCCTGCTGAGGGAAGTTTGGTGTCCACTTCCAAGGAAATCTAGACCTGGGCCTCCCTGGTGGCGCAGGGGATTAAGCACCACACTATGAAGCAATCCACAGCCTCTGCAGTATGAGTTTCATCCCTGGCCGGCCAGGGAGCAACTCACATGGCACAGCAGACCTCTCCTGTCTCGCCTGCTTCTCCCCTCAGCAGTGTGTTTCAGTCAGTCTGCCTGTTCTGCTCCCCACTCTGTCTCTGGTGGATCCTCTCACCCCCCCCACATCTCTGACCTGTACCCCAGCTCTTGCATGCATAAAAATAAATCTTAAAAAAAAAAATCTAGTCCTTCCCTGTCAGTCTCCAGACAAGGAGGAAGTCCAAACCAGGTGTGAGACTCACCTGACTTCAAACCCTACCCCTGGCCCTGGCCAGCCCTGTCCTTTATCAAATGGGGCTGATAATCTCCCAACTCCCATACATAAAACCAGGTAAGAACTAGTAAGTTCAGGCAGTAAAACTCTTATTGTAAGTCCTCGTTATTATGGCAGGTAATCAAAACTGGGTTCGAACTGGTTCCCTCCTGGTTCCCATATGCCTACTGCATGAAGAACAGAGTTTGCCTGGAAGCGGAGGGTGCGTGTAAGGCCTCCACAGGCCTCTTCCTATTGACACAAGTAGCGGCAGCCGTGGGCTATGTTCTCCAGCGCCTGCCTCACCCTCTGAGTCACGCGCTTTGCCAGAAGCTCTGTGCTCCTGACGCAGGGTTGACTCACCCCACTGTTCTCATGCTTGCGAGTCATAGGTCCTGGGTTTGGATGATGGAGATGGCAACAGAAGGGAGGGTGGGCTGTCATGCAAGAGAATAGGTGATGGACAGGTGCTGACAGGTTCCTAGACGGGGCCCAGGTGGGCAGGATGTGCATCTGTGTACCCGTTTCTGTGGACAACAACAGACTTGGAGCTCTGAGAGTAATGACATAGTCCTGCAGTTCCACCATCCTGTGACCAGACATTTGGGTACATTTTTGTGTTTAGATTTATATTTTGAGTCAACTGTGATTTCTGGCCCTCTGTATGGCCCTTATGCCTTAACCCAGTAGGACAAAATTATAGTGAATATCTAAGAATTCTGGATCATTGTGAGAAATGAATAAACAATCCCAAATAAAGTTGATGAAGGCGAGGGATTTTTTTAATTTTATTTATTACCTATTTATATTTTAATTGCGGTAACATTGGTTTGTGTTGTTGTAAATATAAGATTCCCTTCCCCAATTCCTTGACGTTTAGGTGAGCAGTTTTTAAGTAGTCATTTATTTTTTACCCTAACTAAACCCCTAACTAAATTAAGTTCTTCTCTCCTCAACCTAATTATCCTTCAAAAGGAATTCATAGAATATGAATATTCCACATTCAAAATCAAAATACTATGAGGTTAATGAGTTTAATGTAGGTGTCATATAAATTGGTATAGATATAGGTCTGCTGTAAAATATGAAGTAGGAAAACAAGCAATTGCAGAACAGTACATATATGAAATATGTGTTTATATATACAATATACTTCACTTTTGGAAAAAACTTAGCCTTAAAAAGCTTGGCAAAATATCTACTAAATCATTAATCGTAGATATCTCTGAAGGAACGGAAATTTGCAGAGACTTTTCCTTTATAGGTTTCTATGTATTTTTAATGTTTTAAAAAAGCTGGTGAATTCTTTACAATTTTGTTGTAAATATGTCTATATTTCTGGACAGTTTTGCAAGTATTTTCATCTTGTAAATCCTAGAAATTAAATTACCAGGTCAAAGGTAATTCTAAAATTTAGAGAGATACTGCCAAATTTTCCTCCTGAAAAGATGTACTAATTTTACTTTGCATTTCTGAGGCTGCTTCACCAGCTGTCACCTATAGTGGGCATGACAGTGAGTGACCATCTGTATCTTTTTGTTTTTATTTCTTGGATTATTAAGGCCAAGAGAGCAGGCTGTTTGAGAATTAAAAGTTGGAACAAACAGCTCCACAAGTTTATCTCCACTTTTCCTCCTTTATTCAAAGAGAAAAGTCATTTTTGCATTCCAGGCTGTCTGCCCTGGTGCAGAGCAGATTAAGAAGGTGTGACGTTCCAGTAGGTGGCTAAAGGCTGTGAGTCACACCAGGGAGTAGGTGATGGGGACATGGGGTTACCACCTCCGCCCTGTAAAACCAAAACACACAAGAAAACAGGCACCCCGCTTCTCCCCACACCTCTACCAGCACCCCAAACAAATGCTTAGATGCCTTGTGGGAGAAGGACATGAGTGGGGTGGCTAAGGGCGTGGGGACAGGCAGATCCAGTTCACAGCGTTGCTCTATTGCTTATGAACCTCGTGACTGATTAAATTCTTTAATTGTGGTCTTATATACACAGTGGGATTCAGAGAAGCACCATCTATATAATATAGTCATAAGGATACAAAAATTAAAGAAAAAATAATCCATGTCAAAAACACCACACCGAGCCTAGTACACAAGAATAAGCAGGAATAGGGCCTCCCCAGTGGTGCAGCAGTTGAGTGCTGGGCTGCTAAGCTGCCCGCAGCTTCTGCAGCGCCAGTTCGATCCTCGGCTGCTCCCTGGCCACTGGAGGAGGGTCCCACATGGCGCGCAGACCTCTCCTGCCGCCCGCTGCTCACCTCAGCAGTGTACCTTGGTCCTTCTGCCTGCTCTGCTCCCCGCTCTGGCTCTGGTGAATTCTCTCACCTTCCCACGCTTCTGACTGTACCCAGTGCTTGTATAAATAAATAAAAATATATCTTTAAAAAAAATAAGCAGGAATAAGTGGTCAATATATATTAGCCTTTTACTATCATTTGATGACACTCCAACATGGCTATCAAAATCCCCCACATTAGTTACTCAACTTACTCATTTATCTGCACATTCATTGAGCAGTTACTCTGTGTCTGGCAGAGAAATGTCAGACAGTCCCTAACATCAGAGACCACGCAGCTAATACCAAAGTATTACAAATAAGTCAGAGGGAGAAAGATAGATCCCGATGTGTATCACTCATGTGCAGAATATAGAGAAACCAAACAAAGAGTTAGAAAAAGACAAGCTAAGAAAATGAGCCCCTGAAAGCTGACTACAGAACCAAGGCATTCGGGGGCGAGCAGGTGGGGCATGTTGAGACCAATGAGAGAAGGGAGCCAAAAGGGCTGTGGGTGATCTGATGGAGGGGGCACTATGGGGGTGACACCTGGGCGCGGGAGGGCTATACTTCCAAAGTGACAACAACAATATAAACCAATGTTATCTCACTTAAGAATAAATTTTTTTTAATTAAATTTATTTATTTATACAAGCACTGGGTACAGTCAGAAGCATGGGAGGGTGAGAGAATTCACCAGAGCCAGAGTGGGGAGCAGAACAGGCAGAGAGGAAGTACACTGCTGAGGGGAGCAGGGGGCGGCGCCTCGTGGGACCCTCCCCTGGTGGCCGGGGATGGAGCCGGCGCTACACAGGTGGGCAGCTTCGCAACCCAGCGCTCAAACGCTGCGCCACCTGGGAGGCCCAAGAATAAATTTTTTTAATGTGATAAAAAAACAATTATCAGATCATTACAACATGGATTCATAATTCCTAGGGAGCACTGTGTGGGCCTCAGATCAGGAAGCCAAGGAAGACTTTGCTGTGAGACAACCCATAGTCTCTGTCATTTCTGCTTCTTTTTTAAGCAGAGGCACTCATTGCCTGCTTGTTCCAGACTATCTTGTCAAGGCACAGCAAGCAGCCTTGGGACACAGAGACAGCTCGTCCTCCTTGGCAGAGGGCAGGCTTGCTTGCAGTCCACGAGGAAAGATTCAGGTTCTCCATGCTTGGCGTTCCTCGGCTGTGACCCACTGCACACACAGCACTCACCTGGGCACACCTCCACGTTGCTTCCCCAATCTGGCCAGGGAGACTGATGCCAACGTGAGGCTCGGGCTGTATCTGGGGCGTCGGCAAATTAAGTTCTTTATCTCTGAACCAGGAGTCTCATCTTGTCCATGAAACTATGGAAGGCTCACTCATTGCCTTGCAAGTCAAGTCTCAGACCCTTCACATGTCTTGGCCGCCTTCCTGGAAGAGGTGACAATTGAGCTGTATTTTGAACAATGACTAGGAATTCTCAGTTATGGAGAGGAAAGACATTCCTTGGAGAAGTATTCAAAGTCAAAGAAGCCTGGGAAAACAAGCACGTGTTTGACTACCACTACATAGTTGAGGATGCCAGAGCTGGAGATATATTTGGGGGGGGGGGGGGGCAGCAGATATAGCTGGGGAGAGGCAGGAATTAGAGCAGGAAGGGCTTTGACAGTCCAAGAAACAGAAACACATGCTGAATCAGGAACATATCATGCATCTGAAGTGCTTTCATGTGCCCTGTACTGTATGCACAGTGTATTGAGGCCCTGTGCAATCCCCCAAGGAAAGAGCCAGGGAGACGTGGTTTGGATGGTGGACCTTGGTGGGGACAGGATTTTGCTTGTCTGCTAAAGCTTCAAGTCTGAGTCCCTTTTGGGCAGCAAAACTTGTGTCTTGCAGAAGGTCTGGCTTCAGGATTTGCAATCTGGAAACTCTTAGAATGAAACACTCTGCTTTTGCTTAGTGGCAGTAAGCAGGCCAGATAAGTGACAGTGATTGAACTTGAAATCTCATTAGGTGGTGGCTGCAGAACAAACTGCTTCTGTGGTTTCTAAGTGTGTGAGGGACTGAAGTACTCCCCGTGCAGGTGTCTGACTGCCCATTGCTATTAGGTCCTGAGGATCCTTACAGATCAGCCCAGACAACGTTCACTGTGGGCCTTCACCTCCTGCCTGTACCATACATGGTCCTGCTCTTCCTTATCCTTTAGCTTCATTCTGAAAACTCAAAGCTCATGGGATCCATTTAGTTTGCCTTTTAAAAATGGCATCAAAGGTCACAACAGGGGCCTCCCTGGTGCCTTAAGGGTTAAGTCTTGGCACTATCACTGCTACAGACTGAGTTCAATCCCTGGCTAGGGAGCTGACCCACATGGTACAGCAGACCTCTCCTGTCTCACCCGCTGCTCCCCTCAGCAGTGTATTTCAGTAGATCCGCCTTTTCTGCTCCCCACTCTGTCTCCGATGAATCCTCTCACCCCCTGTCCCACACTTCTGGCCTATACCCCAGTTCTTCTGTGCAAAAAAAAAGGGGGTCACATTTTCCATCATTCCCTCATTTAATTATCATCCCAACCCATTTTAAGAGCACAGTTCAGTGTTGTTATGTGTCACATTGACGGACAGCCTATCTCAGAAGGCTGTCTTGCAAATTGAACCTCTCTACCCATGAAGCAGTGGCCCCACAATCTCCCTCCCCACCCCTAGCAAGCATCCTCTACTTGCTGCTCGATGAACCTGACTGCTTTATAGGTGCCTCATGTCTATGGAATCAGACAGTATTTGTCTTTCTGTGCCAGACTTATTTTTACTTAACATGGTGTCCTCAAAGTTCACCCGTGTTGTACCAAGTGTCAGAATTTCTCCCCTTTTTAAGTCTGAAAATATTCCATTTAGTTTCCATTCATCCATCAGTGGGCCCTTGAGTTGTCTCTACCTCTTGGCTATTGTCAGTTTTGCTGCTATTACACGATTGGGCAGAGGCCCTGATTTCTGTTCTTTGGGGTATACACCATAAATGGAGTTGCTGGATCCTATCATAATTCTGTATTTTCTTTGAGGAATCACAAACTGTCTTGCACATTGTATGTTCCCACCAGCAGAGCACAAGGTAGAACATTTTTTCATCTCTCAGTTTCCTTGAGAGAGGGCACTTGGGGACTCAACAGCCCTCTTTGAGCTAAAGGGCTGTACGGAAATTCTTGATCTCTGCTGCCCTTGGACAAGGCAGTGCCTCCCAATGTAGGTCCCAGTGTTTGTCTCTGAGGTGTGGCAGCCTCCCTTTCATGGGGGTAAGGAGACTTGTGGTGTGAATAATGTCAGTAATCAGCAGTTCTCATACACCATCCTACCTCTAGCCCACAAGCTGAAAACTGCCCGGGCTGGGGGTACTCAGACTTGGGCTGCATCCTGGAAATTCACCTCTGGATCCAAAGATGTGATTTTCTAGACCATTGGGAATCCCCTCTCCACATCCTCCCTTATGAAATTCTCACTGTGGTTTCCTAGGAGAATCACAGTCTTCAGGGGGGTTCCTGGTCCCCAAGGAGAGAATTTTTAGGGGGCAATTTTTTCATTCCCACCAGTGGAAGGGCTTCCTGTGGGGAGAGCCAGGACAGAGCCAGAATGGGGCAGGGTGGGGGCAATCCCCAGGGACAGGTGCAATGCTCTCTGGTGATTCAGTCATGACCCAAACAGGATAAGCAGAGCTGGCCTCCCAGTTCAGGGACGAAACCTCTCTTCTTGGCCCCATCCCCAGCAGAGAGCAGAAGGCAGGCGCTTGATCTGTTCTGTGCAAATCTGCACTGACATGGTGGTCGTTGGGTGGACACATTTAATGATGCCAACTGTGTGACCAGAGTACACTGGGGAATATAGACAGGAGCAGAAGTTTTTGAAGATAAGATTCATCGAAGGGCTGCAAGTGTGCAAATGAGCTTTATTTCTTTTTTTTACAAATAACCTTCTGCATGTTTTTCTTGCCTTCATTCATTCATCTCATTAGAGATCACTGACTTTTGACCTGTATACCAGGTGTTCTTACATGTTTTATTTTCTAATCCTTGTAACACAGGGTAGATTTATTTTACAAATGAGGACTCTGGCGTCTAAGGAAGTTCAATTCCCAATGTCATGGGAGATGGTCAAATGTTAGAAGTGGAATATGAAGCCAGAAGTAAATTTTTTTCCTTTTCAATAAAAAGCTGTATTTCTGATCGAACAAGCCATGGCTGTTTGCAGCCATAGTTCTGGGTGGATTTGACGCGGTTATAGCCAACTTTCTATCACCTGATTATGTTCCTATTATTTATATCAAGAGTCATTGAGCAAAACCCTCCCACACCCAAAATGAGAAACTAACATCGCAAACAACTGCCATTTGGCAGTAAACACAGGGCTCTTTCCCTCCTGGGATGGCAGCGCCCTTGGGGTCAGCGGGACCATCAGGGAGCGTGGTTAGGAAGCTGTGGAATCTCTCACCCTCTTCCTTTCACTCTCCCTGTTATCGGGCATCAGACTGGCCACCACTGGAGAGGAGCATTTTAAGTGGGTGGCATGTGCCGTAGCTGAGGTGCTTGGCCACTGACGCATTTCAGTGATGCGATGTGGAAAATATACTCACTGAATTTGCCATAGTCTCATCATTCAGGGCCTCCCAGAAGAGCAAGCAGGTACAAAAGGCAGAGGGACACCCCCGCCCCGCGCCCCCCTGTGAGCAGTGGTAAGCACAGAGAGACATCCTGGCTCAAAGATGGAGGAGGGCCTGCACCCCAGCTGGTGGGTCCCCCGCGGCTCCAGCTGGTCAGCCACTGAGCTCAGTCTCACACATTTCCCCAGGATTTGACTTTTCCTATCACTCCCGTGCCCTGTTGCCTCCGCCATGTCTGCAAGGGCTTTCATCCCACAGGGAACACACACACTGTGCAGCAGAGACCCCAGTGGCCACCCTCAATGCCCCCCTTGAGCAGAGCTGCTCCCCTCTGGCCAGTACTTTACCAGGATGAGGGGGAGTGAAAAAGAGGAAATAGAACTAATATTTATTGTGCTCCTACTATGTGCCGGGTACTGCGTGACCATTTCACATTAGCTGATTTCCTTCACTCTTACGAAACCCACGTAAAGCTGAGCACTAGTCCCATCTTAAAGGAAGCAGAGAGCAGCTTGTCAAGGTTCCACAGCTAGTAAGTGTCAGAGCTAGGTTTTGGAAACAAGCCTGCCTCACCCCAAAGCCCAGACGCCTAGCTACACCACTGCCTCGTAGCGGGAAGGTCACTGTGAGTAACGGAACGTCTGGCCTGTGCCATATGTGGACACACTTGTCACCCTTGAACTTCTGGCAACACCATTGCTTGGG
Organism: Talpa europaea; assembly: GCF_964194135.1. NCBI lineage: Eukaryota > Metazoa > Chordata > Mammalia > Eulipotyphla > Talpidae > Talpa > Talpa europaea. Next base: position 35,511,615 of record NC_140073.1, on the reverse strand, counting down.
TTTTATCTCCCCCTTTTGACAAATGAGGAAAATGGAGGCCCTGTGATATTAAATGACTTACCTGGGCTTGCCCAGCAAGGAGAATGGAGGAAGGAAGCAGGCTTGGGACGTGAACGTGTAGGGGGCTGGTGTGGCTGGGTTCCTCAGTGCCCACCCTCAGCCGGCAGCCCTGGGGCTGTGGTGATGGTGGTGGCTCCAGGGGGTGGGTGTAGCAGCAGGAATGACACAGGGCAGGTTTTCTGTGATTCCAGCAGACGGGGTAAAGGACAGTCCTGGAATCCTCGGGTGGCTTTGCAGGCTTTTATTGGGGTTTACCAGGCACACGGCAGGCAGGAGTGCTGGGGGGCCGGGAGGCTTGCAGGCCTCCCAGCCCCCAGCAAGTCTTCACTCTTTCTTGCTCTCCGGCCTTCTCTGGTGGTCTTTGTTTCTCAGCTCTCCTCGTGGTTCTTCTCTCTGCTGGTGTCTCCCTGACGCTGCCCTTAAAAGCCCAGTCTCAGCCCAGGTGAATCCCATTTACCTAGGCCCACACCCTACTCCAGGTGCCCGCCATCAGGCATGCGTTCAGGACCACAGGGTTCCATCATCTATCCTAATGGTGGGAGGGCAGAAAAGCCTGACACTTTTTACCTTACCCTACAGTGGGACAGGACACTCAGGTGTGCCCAGGCCACTGCATGTGACTTCCCCTGGGAGCTGGAGTTTTCCACCTCCCCTGCCATCCCATGAAGGTGAAGCCAAGCAAGACACAGGCACTTATGAGCAAAATGAGGTCAAAGCATCTGTTTTTCCACAACTGAAACATATTAAGGCCTTTCCAGGCTCATTAACATAAGTGGTTCAACTTGAAAGCTTCAACAATTCCACAAGCCCCCTTTTCAGTCCTCGCTGTGGTAGAGCTTTGTGGGCAGTGTTGGGAGGAGAGAAAGAATTGCTGCCAAGGGCAGGAAGGGGGCCAGAGCTGAGGGGCTTGCACACTCACTCAAGGCCCAGGGCGAAGATCAGCGGCCCTGGCAGTGACTTGGAGTAACTATTTTTCTGCTCAGAAACAACTTTTCGTTTGTTTTGCTTTAAAGGTTTTTTTTTTTTGAAATTTTTTTTAAAGGAGGGTGAGTAACTTTGGGTGTCCATTGGAATCACCTTCTCAACCCAGATAGAACGCATGGGATAGAAAACATACCTTTATTTTCCCTACTATCTTCAGTGGAAGCAACTAATGCTATTATTAGCAGCACATGTGTTAACAATAGCAATCACAGATAATTTTGTCTTACTGTTTTAGCACATGTTTTGAAATAACATTCTCTTTCATCACTACTTAAAAATTTAGTTGTCAGACTCACCATGAGATCATAGTATTCAGTGTGTGAGTCAATAAGTCCATAAAACACTACCTCAAAATATTGTGATAACTGTGTTTCTGAGCAATCACTTTCTTTGTAATGTTGTGTGTTTTCTTTTGTTCATCTAAATGCATTATTCTGAGAAGGGGGTCCATAAACTACACTAAGTGCCATAGGAGTTCATGGTGCAAAAAAGGTGAAGATTCGTGTTTTATGAAAGGTCAGTGGCAGTGCACACGCTGGGGCCTCTCAGTCATTCACAGTCATTCAGATGGAGACATGGCCTCACCTCACAGCAGGAGTCTGTCTGTGGCCTTCGCTGGAATGGAAGCCTCGCCACTGAAGATGGACTTAACCCACAGTTTCCCTGAGTGGTGCCAGGTGGTCTGAATCCTAAGGACTGTGAAAAGCTATTCTCAGGAAGCTGGAGCATGAACAAATTCTGGTCACCAGCTTTTGGCGGGGTGGAGGTGGAGGGTGGGGGGGTCGGTCTTGAAAATGCTGGGGTTATGGTCCATCTCAGATGTAGAGTTGCACAGGTGGTCCCAGATCTGCTGTTTGACCTTGTATAGGTCCATGTTTAAGAGTATGTAGGGGGCCTCCCCGGTGGCGCAGCGGTTGAGTGCTGGGTTGCGAAGCTGCCTGCAGCCTCTGCAGCGGTGGTTCGATCCCCGGCTGCTCCCCGGCCACCAGAGGAGGGTCCCACATGGCGTGCAGACCTCTCCTGCCGCCCGCTGCTCCCCTCAGCAGTGTACTTCGGTCCTTCTGCCTGCTCTGCTCCCCGCTCTGGCTCTGGTGAATTCTCTCACCCTCCCGCGCTTCTGACTGTACCCAGTGCATGTATAAACGAAACAAACGAACAAACAAACAAATAAATAAATAAAACATGCCTCTATAAAAAAAGAAAAAAAAATTAAAAAAAAAAATAAGAGTATGTAGGGACAACACACATGCATCACTTTCTTCCCAAGGCAAAGGGAAAACAGTGTGAAGGAGTTGGGCTACGTCAAGTCACCTCGCTGTCTTATATGAAAAGAGTAAACAAGAAACCAACCGAGTGACTGGAGAAATGCTAGCCATCCCCAGTGATGGAGAGAGAATCCTGGGTGAACTCAAACCTGACTGGGTAGTCAGAACATTCTCAGAACCTACATAACTTGTAATTTCTAAAAAGAGTAAGAAGACACTCATACCCTACCCCTGAGGCCCACTCTATTCTTCTCTCTGTCTCCCACATTATTGTTTTTCTCTGGTGAAGGATATGTGCAATCATCTGGACAATACCAGGCTTAACTGGGTGCAGATGAATGAAATGGATGTGACAAGTTTAATCCCATTAACTGCTGTGTTTGAAATCCTTACATCACCAGGGCCTGTACAGGGGGATTTCTGAGGAGAGAGATTCCCGCAAAGCCCTGCACGCCATGGTCCCTAGTAGCATCATCCTGGCTGTGGCCCTCTGGCACTGGCCACGGTCTCCCCTCACCACTGACACATGAAAGGGCCAGGACGTCACCGTAGCAACTGCTCTGCTGCCCTGGAAGGCTGAGTGTGAAATGCGTGAGGCAGATGCCCACACAGAGAGGCGCTCTGCTTCTGGTTACCAGCACCACACAAGGTGGCCAAGGCCTGGCAGCACCAGCGGTGAAGGAATGCATGGTACAGGTGAAGATGTACGACAAAGATGTTTGAACCCTAAACTAGAAATGGAGAAAGAGGAGGATGATAGAGATTTTTCTGAGATGGATGAGTCTGGATGGGAGGCCGGAAGGTGTAAAGCAGATGCCGCTCTGAGGATCAGTGCCTGAAGGTTTGTGAGAAGCAGGAGTCAGAGTCTGCCTTTCCGTAGACCTTCTGCCTGACTTCCAGGGCATCTCCTAGGAGATCTGGCAGAACAGTCTGGGTCCTTCTGTCCCCAGGGGGGCTGGTCATAATTCCCCAAATGTGTATCTACCTGTATCTCCTTCCAGGCCCTTTCACTTGGCTCCTCAGACACAGTACAACCCAGAATACCTGCTAGTTCTCCCCAGAAGCAATCTTCCAATGCCCACCCTTCATTGCCCAGAGCATTTATGTTCAAAGAGGAAGCATAGAGACCTCACCATAGACTTCCCGTCCAACACCATGCATTCCAGTCTGGGACTAGAGGATGGCCTCTTCCTCAGAGACCCACCAGGACCACAGGAGGCACCTCTAGTCACCAATCCCAGAGATGCAACTTCACAAGGACTGATGTTCTATGGAAAACCACATGGACTCCAGGAATACTAGGTCTGCTCCCAACAGTGAAGGGAATCGCCCAGCTGAGGAAAATGGCATCAAACCTGTTGGGCCTGGAGAGCAGCCAAGAATATCAGAAGGAAGAGGGTCAGAATGAGAAGGACAGCAGGAACCAGTTAGTGACATGAGGACAGGGAGAATCAATGTAATCACAACGGCTATCCTGTCTCAAGTGATAAGAAAGTTTAATGCAATCCTCATGGAAATACCAAAATGTTTTTCAAGGTATTTGAAGAAAAAACATTGAAATTTATATGGAACCACAAAAGACCTTGACTAGTAAAAGAAATTGTTTAAAAAAAAAAAAAAGAAAGGAAAGAAATGGAGGCTTCCTGTTACCTGACTTCAAACTTTACAATAAAGCAATAGTATTTAAAGCAATATGGCACTGATACATGGGCCAGAGGAACAGAATCAAAAGTCCATAAATAAATCCATGTGCATGTCAATACCTAATCTATGGTAAAGCAGCTGTGACCAGTGGGGAAAACAGGGTCTCTTTAATAAATGGGGTTAGGAAAAGAGGAAGGCCACAGAGAAAAGAATTTTCTCTAACACTAAAGACAAATTCAAAATGGATGAAAGACTTAGACATACTACCTGCAAGAATAAACGATATAGATGAAAACACAACACATCCCATGACAACAATGATAAAGAGTCTTGGAGACTGGACCTCTATGGCAAGGGAAATAAAAGCAAAAATAAACAGTTGGGGTTACCTCAAATTAAAAGGCTTTTACACAGCAAAGAAATTAAAAGGACATCCTACTGAATGGGAGAATATATTCACACATTAACAACTGACAAGGGATTAATATCCAGGATATATAAAAAACTTAAACAATTCAACCAAGATTCTGCAGGTGTCTGGTGAGAAGCCAGTGACTCAATTAAAGGGCTCAGGGGGCTTTGGTGACTGAGACATTTCTCGTACTAGGTTACCTAGAAACACCGATGACCGGCTAGCCTTGAGTCACCTTGGCTACTGTTGGATGGGGTCACCCTCAGAGAGAAAAGCCAACTGGGGTTCATGAAGCCCCTCTCACCCCATACCCTGAATCTTGACTTTCACTGTGGGAGTCTTTGCAAGTCTTATAAATATCTGTCAGTCCTTGGAACCCAAATGTATTCCTCTCTTCACCCAGCTCTCACTGGGGTGGATATAGCTTAGTGAGCACCAAGGATTCAGGCACTAGCAACCCAATGGGGAGAGTCAGGAAAGTGTTCACTGAGAAGATATTTGTGCTGCTTCTTAAAGATGAATTGGCAGACCAGGGAGCTGAAGGCATTCTAGAAGAAGGGACCAAAATTAGGTCTTGGGGCAGGGGGCATGTTAGGAAATCAGACTGGAAAGCAGGTTGGGAACTGGCCATGAAGGCCTCTGTTTGCCACGCAGAGTTTGTTGGGAGGGAAGGTGGAAAAACAGTAACAAGGTAGAGTGTCCTCAGGGTGAAGGTCTCATGGAACTCACATCATTGAGTGAATCCAGCACCCTTGAACCCCGCAGATCCAGATTCTGGACATTGTCAGTCCTCTTGCTAACTACTTTCAGGCCTCGCCAATGCATAAGCCAAAATGCCAGGTCATTAATTTGCAGGAGTGAGGGACATCTCTCTCCTACGGGAAGAGTGTTGGGACCCTACTCAGGACCTACCTGGTGTCAGGGCCCTGGGGGAGCCAGGCAGGTTGTCTGAAGGTTGTGGGGAAAGAGAGAATTCAAGCCAAGAGAGGTCACTGGCATTGAGGGCAGTCCAGGAGCCACCCGCTGCAGCCAAAGCAGAGTGCTCGCCAGCGACAGAACCCAGGCGCCCCCTCCCATGTCAGCGGGGGGCACACTTGTTTTTTCACTCACTCTACCCTTTGTCACATTGCTTTATGATGCCACTATCACAGAAGCAGTCAGCCCTCCCAGGGCCTGGAGACAGCCTGTCTCTTCCTTTAGGAGTTGGATAGGATTACTCCAATCTCAGGGCCCCTCTGCTGGAGCTATCAACAGAACAATTATAATTAGCGATGAATATCGTCAGGTTTGTATTTTAGGAAGATAACTTGGGGTGCAACAAGGAGCCTGGTGAAGGAGAGGACCTGGTGGCTGCACAACAGTCTCTTTGCTGCCACAATCGTGCTAAGAAAGGCGGTGACCTCGGCAGAGAGCAGTGGGGCCACCTGTGAGGGCAGATAGGCCCTCCCCTGCCTGGGAGGTGGCCTCACTCCCGTGAGCTCCTTTCCCCCAACTTCCTGGCCCTCGCAAACAGTGCTCAGGAGCAAAAAGGAGTAAGCTGGCTTTGTTTCTCTCTGGCACTCAATGTGCTCCTGGGACCCAGTCCAGATTCAGTTCCTGGGAACCTGGTGAGCATTTGGCTCTCTGCCCAAGGCCAGAGGCAGTTTTCTCAGAGTCCCTTGAGGGGCTTCAGGTTGACCAGGCCCGGGGCCTTCTGTGCTGCGTGCAAGGGCTGGGAGCACTGCAGGCCTTGCAGCATCTGCAGGGTCTGTGGGTCCTGAAGTAGCAAGGCTGAGAGGGGCGGCTCCTAACAAGGCCCAGCCCAACCAGCCTCCACTTCCCTGGCATGAGGGCTGCTGGCAGATGGAGCCCCAGGTGGGGTGGCCCACACCCCTCTGTGATGGGAGCAATTTGTACCTTTCCTAGGGACTCTGACCCCTACTTCCATTGCTGTTCTTTTTGCCCCACAGAGAAATGTTTGCAGGCAGACAGCAGGGCTGTCTCAGAATGGCAAAGCCCTGGGAGGTCCCCAGCCTGGGCAGACTCTGGATCCTGGCCCCCATTTTCTGTCTGACCTGGTGTAGGAGACCACAGGTCTGATTTGACATCCCTGGTCCCTCCACTCTCTAGCTGCGTGACTTTGGACAAGCTTTCGTGCCTCAGTTTCCTCATCTGTGAAATAGAAAGGAATAAAAGAAAGATTCCTGAAGAGGAATCTCTCCCAGTAGATTGCTGTGAAGGTGATATGAACGTATGAACGCATGCTTCAGAATCAGGATAGCTCCACCACACAGGAAACATGGTAAAGCATCAGTCAATAGGACTGTTTCATTGTTAGAATCATGATCAGCAGAGGGAATCCCGTGACCTTTCTGCAAACTTAGAAGCTGCCTCTGTGCCCAGAGCCCCTGGTGGACAGCAGACTCTGAGTGGTCTTCTGATCCTCACCGAGGCCTGAAGGTAAAGCGTGGGCCTCTCGGCTTATCTTCATGGATGTCTTTAATGCCACGCCTCTTCCTGTGGCTAGAGGCCCCTTATTTTTGTCCTCTTCCTGCCCAAAGCCAACTCCACTCTGTCTTCCAAGAAGCACACCTGTGGAGTGTTCCCTTGTGGATGGAGCTGGCAGACAAAACACACAACACCCTACTCAATACTAAGAGAATAGTCGGTCAAGGTCTGCCCTTTGCAGCACTTAGGAAATACTGTACTAAGACATTACTTATCTGAAATTCAGATTTCACCAGGCTTCCTATATATATATGTATTTTGTTGTTGTTGTTAATTCTGGCAATCCTTTTTGAAACCCCCAAACTAAGGAGTCTCATCCAACCCCAGGCAAGGAGATACTGGATGGGGTCAGGACTGGCCCTTCATCCTGGGGTACCAGGAGGGGCTGCCATAACATTTTTGGTGCTTTCACACCCCCAAGTTCCACCAGGCACCAGAGGCCCGCATCGGCAGGTACCTGCCTGGAGTGCTAACTGTTCAGGCGTGTCTGGAAAGCACCCTGGGGGGATCAGTGGTTCCACCCCACTGCCTGGCTTTGGAATGGAGTATGGGGCAGCACAGGCCCAAAGACCCTAGAAATGTGTGCTGGGGAAAGTGAAACAGGCGCCCTCCACGGCTTCTGGGAACAAGTCAGGGGCAACAACTCAGGCTCACGAGGAAGTTTCCTTGGGAATTAGATATGGATGCAAGTTCTCCAGAGGAAATACCACTCAGTCTAAAAGAATGTGTTGGGGAATTCTGTGTGTGGCTTAACCGTCTCTGTGGCCTGGCAGCCGCACAGGATCCCTGTAGGAGGAATGAGTGTTTGTCTGGAGCACCCTCTTCCCATCCCTGGAGACTGGGGGTGTGATGCCCTTAGCTCCCCAGTGGGCTGGTGGAGAAAGGAGGCTTCCAGGGGGCCTGAGGGTTGTATATGCTGGGTGGGGGGTAGGAGGAAAGGGAGAAGCACAGGATTATTTATACTTAAGACCCCAGGCTAAAAAGAGCACCTGGTATGCTGAGCCCAGTCAGGGTGGATTTTTCCCTTTGTGTTGCTGCAAGACTTGGGGAAGAAAGAATTGGCAGGGGCAGCCCCAGGAGACCTAGGATTTAGAAGACGTGGGGACTTGAAGATAATAATAGCTGGCATTTGCTCCTGGCTGCTGCCTGGGATTTTCCATAGGGCAATCTCTGCCTGGTGGGTCAGACAAGAGCCCTTGGTGAGGTTTGGGGCCTCCACCCTCCCTGAGCTGTCTGAAAGTTTCCAGCACAGAGTCCAGAAGAGGCTGGGGGTGCCCTGCTGAGCTGGAGACAAATGTGAATTTTATCGGCTCCTGTGTTTGACCTGTTTTTTTTTTTTTTTTTAATATTTATTTATTTATTTATACACGCACTGGGTACAGTCAGAAGCGCGGGAGGGTGAGAGAATTCACCAGAGCCAGAGCGGGGAGCAGAGCAGGCAGAAGGACCGAAGTACACTGCTGAGGGGAGCAGCGGGCGGCAAGAGAGGTCTGCGCGCCATGTGGGACCCTCCTCCGGTGGCCAGGAAGCAGCCGGGGATCGAACCGGCGCCACAGAGGCCGCGGGCAGCTTCGCAACCCAGCGCTCAACCACTGCACCACCGGGGAGGCCCATGGACCTGGTTTTAAAGTCAAAAAAGGACTCTCAGGAACAGGAAAATCTGACTTGGAAATCCCCAAGAATGAAGGGAGGCTGCCTCCCCCTCCCCCTTGGCACCTCTCCTAATCTTCCGGGCACCTTGCATTAAGGGGAGGGGACCCTGCCCTCCCACGGTGGCAGAGCCAGGAGCCCCTTATTTCCCCCAGAGACTCCCTGCGTCTGCCTGAGCCCCCTCCCCAGGGTCTGCCTTTCTCTCCATAGGACACCAGGTTGGGCTTAAGTGAAACCCCTTGGCTTGAGCACTGGCCTGGCACTTGTTACCAGGACTTTGCACGTGAATTTATCTCACTGTCTCAGCTTCCTCACCTGTAAAATGGAGCTTCTCCCTCTGATTTTGGAGGACAGTGAGGATGACATGATGATGGATGACATTGCACCCAGGGCAATGAACTCATATTCCCTTTTTTTCCTCAACTCTTGCATGCTCGCTCCTCCCTCTTGGTCAGAGAGACAATCCTGGCCTCCTTGCAGCTCTGTGTGACTTTTTCCTTCCACTATCATCCTCCTTAGCAGAGGGCTCTGGGGTGCAGCAGATGAAGATGGAGAGTCGTGGTTCCACCTGACATTCTGAGCTTTTCAGTCGAGAATGTTTTCTTTAACCGAATGAGATCTGATCTACTGTCCTAGGTGTAAGCTCAGAAGGTCACCCAACCTTCCCTCCGTGGGTGAGGCAGTGCAGATAGAGGTGTGCCCCAGGCCTAAAACCTGGGGAGCAGGCAGTGCTCTAAACTAGTGTATATGCTATCTCTTTTACTTTTTTTTAAGATTTATTTATTTATGCATACAAGAGCTGGGGTACAGGCCAGAGATGTGAGGGAGTGGTGGTGAGAGGATTCACCAGAGACAGAGTGGGGAACAGGACAGACAGACTGACTGAAATACACTGCTGAGGGGAGCAGCGGCTGAGACAGGAGAGGTCTACTGCGCCATGTGGGTAGCTCCCTGGCCTGCCAGGGATCAAACTCGTGCTGCAGAGGCTGCAGATTGCTTCATAGTGCGCTGTTTAACCCCCTGCACCACCAGGGAGGCCCTGTTATCTCTTTTAACCTGTCCAACAACCGTGTGAGGCCCCACATTTTAGAGAGAAGGGAACTGAGGCACAGAGAGGCTCAGTAATTTGACCAAGGTCACCCAGCTTGGGAGGTGGAGATGAGGCTCTGGGATGGTTGGGGGTGTGTATTAGATTCCTAAGGCTCCAGTAACACAGTACCACAACGCAGGCAATTCAGCAGAAACCTGTTGTGTCACGGCTTTGGAGCTAGGAGTCCAAAACGAAGGTCTCAGCAGCGTTGGTGCCTTTAGAGGACCGCGAGTTGAGTTGCTGCTCCAGTCTGTCTCCTTGGCTTGCCGGTGGCTCTTCCCGCTGTCTATCCTCTGCGTTCATCTGCTTCTGTGTCGGAAGCGCCCAGGCTGTTGGGCGAGGGTGCACCGTGTGATGATGGTCATAGCCTCTGCCATCACTGTCTCACCCTCTCAGCCTCCTCGCCTGTAAAATGGAGCTTCTCCCATTGATTTTCTTATTTGCAAACAAGGTCACATGCCGAGGGTGTGGAGTTGGCTTTCAACTTAGGATTTGAGGGGAGGGGCCTCAGTTCAAGCCCTAAGTGATCATGTGGAGGCAAGAAAGTGTGCTGATAAAAATCCCTGGCTTGGGGGTTCTAATGGGCCTGGGTTTACATCTTTTCAAACTCCAGCCATGACCTTAGGCCCTAAGTCTCCATTTCCTGACCTGCAGAATAGAGATTCCCACCGGCTCACTCTTTCCTGGACTCTTGCCGAATGCCGGAGACTTGCCTACATGCTGGGGGGTGTGAAGTGGGCAGCTGACTTCACCCAGTGCTGTGGGGATCAGACCCCATTCCAGCCCTAGCAGGTGCAGACACACAGTAGGTGCCTTCTGAATGTCAGTGCACACTGCCCCTCTCCTCCAGCTGCAGCAGCAGTCTGTCGGTGGAGGCGCCCCTGCTTGTGTTTCCATGTGCCCCTATGTTCCCCTGAATCTTCCTTCCCGAGACTCAGGCTGAGAGGAGACCCTCGAGGCCCCACTCACCGGTAGCCTCTTCCTCTGGCCTCAAAATCAGAGAATATCTGGATTCTTGAGCCCCCAGGCAGTGTGAGAAAAAAGGGCCATGAAGAAGCCACGCCCTACTGGCCCCATACCCAGAGGCCAAGGCAACCATTCCTCCCGTGTGATGTCCCCCCACCCCTATACCCCCCTTGCTGCCCCTGCTTTGGACTTCTGCCTCCTCAGAGCCTCTCTCCTCTGATCAGCTCTGAACTGGAAAATCAAAGATGCAGCACAACTCGTTTGCCATTTTCCACTATTTCTCGGTAACGAGGAAGCACAGGAGTTGGGGGAGACTGGAGGGCATTCCTGTGGGGGTGGAGGGGGGTGGGGAGACTGCCAGATAAAGTCTCCAGTGTCCCCATCAGCCCCATTTCTCCCCCCATCCCCTTCAACTCCCCCATCTGAGCAGAGTGATGTGGGGGCCTCTGGCCAGAGCTTTCTAAATATAACTCCGTCCTCGGGACAACAAAGACAGATCCTGGGAGTGGCTTCAGTCCTGATGGCTGACTTCTAGGACATCAGACTTCCTCACCAGACTGGGAGGGAGAGATGGGGCCAGATGGGGTGTGGCTGGGACTAGGGATGAGCTGACTTTTGTCATCAGGTCAGAAGGGACTCTGAGGCCCAGACTCCCAGGGGCTGTGCTCTGGGCCCAAAGGTCCTGCCTTCTGTCTCAGGGATGCCTGGAGCCGGGTTCCTGTCCCAGGCAGGCCCTGTTAAGCTGTAAGCTGTGATGGAAGGAAGAGAAATATGACCGTTTTCCCAGGAGGCCATGAAGGGAGCCTGGGCTTGGGGCTAGACTACCTGTTCTGGACTCCCCTCTTCACCTCTAAGCTGCCGGCTTTGGGCAGATCCTCCACCTTCAGTCTCACTTTCCTATGATATGCAATGAGCATATTAAAACCCACATCAAGGAGATTAAAGAGAACTGTGCCAAGTGGTGGGTGTGGTGGCTCTGCGGGGCCAGGGTCGGTGGTCGATTTGCAGGCTCTGGAGGGTGGGAGCTCAGGGTGGCATCCCACCTACCTGCTCCCTGGGGCCCTGCAGCCCCCATATTCTGCACTGGTGTGCATTTTTAATTTCGTATCAGTGTAGTATGGAGTCTTCCTTCCAGTCTGCTGGGCCTAAGAGGTACCTCAAGCCCAGAACTTCATTGTCCCTTGCACAGGGAGGCAGCTGGGGTTTTCTCTCTCTCCTCCTTGCCCCTTACTTCCAAGTTCACCTCCTCAGCTCAGGTCCCTCAGGGTGCTGAGCTTCTTTAAGACATCAGCCCAAAGGTGAGCATAACCCTGGAGCACAGGTAAAGTAAAACTGGAATTATTGAAGAGAATGAAACCATGGGTTTCTCAGCTCTGGGTCTGACTGCTTGTGGGGAGTGGAGGCAGGGCATCAACCCGCATCCTGTCCTCACAGCTGTTCAAGGTGGGAGGACCTGACTGGTTCCTCAGGACTTTAACATGAGAAAGGTGGGATCCTACCTTCTGGTACTAAGGGGTCCTCAGGAGAGACCCAAAACTCACCACCCTGCTGACCTGGTCTCCAGACAATAAGTGGCTCCTCTGCCCCAGAAACTACTCCTATTGGAGTACAGGCCTCTGATGCTCTGAGTGGAGACAAGTCAGATGTGAACTCCCCAAGTGTTGAGGAGTAGAGATCAGAGGTGGAGACCTGTGTTTAGACCTGTCTTTCTGCTCTCAAGCTGGCCTCCTGGCAGGGGTGCTTCTGGGAAGGGGCTTTTGGGAGGGAGAAAGCTCCATCCACTGGATGGACTGAGGCTGCACAGCTTTCTGTTGCCATGGCTACCATTCATAGAGCACTGACAACACCCTGTGCAGCAGGCCGTGTTCCCAACCTCATTTTTCTGTAGAGGTTGAATCAATAACCTAAGGTGACATTGCAATTAAATCACCCAGTCAGTATTCAAAGTTTGTGCTCTTGGGGCCTCTAGGGTTTCTTCACACTTTGGAGGCCCAAGGTTTCCATTATGATCACAGTTCTTAAAAAGCATTTCTAGGGATTGCTGGGAACACACATCCACAACAGACAGATTCTTAGAGCAAAATACCGAGCTTTCTTCAGGAGAGACAGGCTGGATTAACCCTCCAGAGCTCTTGTAAGTAGCAGAAATACATCAGCATAGGAACCCAGTAGCTTTAGTGGATTTAGATTTTTCAAAACTGTTTTGGCAAGATCTCATGCTTCAGATTTTTCCATACCTAGGAATGAAATAAATTACTTCACTGTGGCTTTGCAGGAATGCTTTGTCATATGGAGGCGCCAGTTTAGGAAAGGGAAGCTAGTCCTCTGGACAAATGTGCACTTTTCCTGCTGAAGATTGTAAACTCCAGAACCACAGAGATGCTTGCTGAAAGGGGCTAAACTCATATTTTTTTAATTTAAGATCTGGAAGAGGAAGTGTACAGTGAAAATTGCAAGTCTACGGAATTCTTGGGAAATGAGAAGCCAAATTAATGGAATGTGCATGTGTTTTGCATCAGTTCTGAAGACATTGCTCGTGGTCAACATTCGGTTAGTTTGTTCGTCTCAGTAGCTACAAGTGGTTCCATCCATTGAGCAATATCTGCTACAGGCCCCCCGTGAGTCAGATGCTGTTGGGCACAAACACTTGTCTTGCATATTGTCATCCTGCATTGCAAAAGTGGGGTTCTCCCACACCCCCACTTACTGTTTCTATTACAGTTGTGTTGTGGACATCACAAAGCAAACACCTCTCTCATTCTTTTTCAGGTTTGCCACGTGGCATTTCCCCTGAAATGACTATACAATCCTTTAATCTGTTTCCGCTTATTGGACTTCCCACTATTTCTGGATCACAAATAATATAACACTGTAGGCTTAAACACCTCTGTCTTCAGATATTTGCACTTAGGGCAAGTGTTTCTGAGGGTCCCCTGGAAGTGATATATGCAATTAAATATGTGATAGTTGCAGATCTACTGTCTGCCAAAACCCTCTATTTCATTTTAGAGTCCCAGAGGATCTGGCAATGCCCATTTCCTTAAATCCCTGCCAGCATTGCATATTCTATTGGTTTCCTATCGCTGCTATGATAACTTAACATCACGTGGTTTTAAAACAGTTTTTAACATCTTACAGTGCTGGAGACAGAAGTCCCACACAAGTCTTACTGGGCTGAAATCAAATTGTGCTGCCTGCCTTCTGGAGGCGCTGAGAGATTCTGCCCTCCCATCTCCCAAGCCAGCCAAGACCCGTGACCAGGGTGGGCTATCTCGTGGCCTCTGACACTGACCCTTCTTCTGCGCCGCCCCCACCCCCCGCCCCGCTCCATTTTCCCGAGCCCCTTACAATCATACTGGTTGCACCCGGATAATCCAGGCTACTCTCGTTCTCACCAGGGCAGTGATTAGCAACCTTGTCTCCCCTGGCCGCGTAACAAGTGTTGTCCACAGGTTCCAGCCAGCAGGATATGGACATCTGGAGGCCAGACCTCCGTCTACCACATATATTAGCACCTATTAAATTGTTTCCATTCTAAGTGAAAGCATGATATCCTGCTCAGGTGAGTTGCATTTTCTTGATTATTGGAGAGGCTGAACATCTTTTTCGTGTGAAGAGGCAAAACAATTTCTGTTACTCTCTATTATCTCTTCCTGCCCTTATCTCTCTTTCTATGGGATTGCCTTTTTTGTTTGTTTTCAGTTAAGTTATAAATTCCTTGAGGGTAGGGACCTTCTCATGTTCACATTGGCATCCCAGTGCTTCCATATACAGCCAGGATTCAGAGAGGGGGCTTGTGCCTACTAGCCCTCCCCATTTATTCTCTTGCTATTCTGCTTGGGAAGAAATAGCAGGACACTTCCTGCTAAACTGAGTTGAGTCTGTGTCTAGGAGGGCGTGGTAGCCAAGACAAAGAGTGCCTTGTGGTTTGCTTACAGGCCCATGGACTTTCCAGGCCATTAGAGGCTCTGGGGTCAAACAGAACCAGTGCCCAACCCCCAACACAGCCCTAACTTGCCCACCCTAAGTCTTGATTTTCTCACCCAGAAAAACAGCAGTGGTGTCATGTAGGCATTTTAGGGTTGCTGGGAATAGAAACACAGCTTTTTGAGAGGGAGGTGGTGTAGGGCAACCTTGTAGGTTGGCAAGGCAGGGGTCTGGCAGGAGAGCCAGGGCTTGGGCGGCTGGCAGCAACAAGCCTCCCAGCCCTCAGTGAATCTTCGCGCTCTTTCTCTGGGTTCTTTCTCTTGTGTTGTCTCTTGATCTCACCTCGCCTGTAGTCACACCACTTGTCCTCTCACTGCCACTGCTGCCGCTGCTTTTGTCCCCACCTCTAGGCTCAGGTGTGCACACTTACACATGCCCAGGTGTCCCCAGTCAGGTACTCGTGCCCTGTGCCCACGATCCCACCAAATAAGGCCACCAAGATAGTCACAGAGGCCAGAAACCTAAAACAAAAAGAATTAATTAATTTACTCTACAGAAGCCCCCTTGCTGAGCTGCCCCTCTTTGCCACGGCCTTTGGAGCAGCGGGTAGAGCCACGTGGGGGGCAGAGCCACTAGGAACAGAGAAGAGCAATTGTAGGTCGCTTTCCTGACTGGTAGGCAGTGTGCTCTGCTGTAATACTTTTTGAGAAAGGACAATAAAAAGCTAAATTGCTCTTTAATTCTTCTGGTGTCAGCCCTGTCTCCTCTGGAGCTGCTGGTGCAGGTGCACACAGGGCCTGGCTCGTGGCAGTGACTTGGGCAGCAGGCGCTCAAATACCCTTGCTTCATCCAGTGCCACTCTGCTCTACTGACAGTGAGCAAAGTCACTGGGTTGGGCCACTGTCTGCGGGCATGTTGGTTTTCTCTAGGTTCTCTGGTTTCCTCCCACCTCCCAAAGGTGTTGGTGTCAGGTGCACTGGCGTGTGTCTCCATTGTCCCAGGCAGAGTGAGTAGGTGTGTGTGTCCTGCCGTGGAAGGGTGTTCCATCCCGTCCAGGGTTGCATTCTGCCTTGAGTCCTGAGCTGCTGGGATAGGCTCCAACCATCTGAGACCCCGAAGTGGAATAAGCAGGTTGGAAAATGAATGAATGAATACAAATTATTGAATATTTAGAAGTGCTTTGGGTCTTTATCTAGAAGTTTGGTGGTATTTTCTGTGACCAGAAATAGGACCTTGGCTCCTGTTGATATCAATTAGCCCATGGTAAAATTGGTTTCCCTGTTTGTTGTTTCACTTAAAGTTGCAGATCCTAAGAACCTGTTGACAATGTTAGCTGAAGACTTGGGCCTCCTCCCCATTACCTTTCAGAGGAGATGCAGAAGGTGGTGTGCAGAGGGCCCGATGGTCTTCCGGGTAGGATGTGCCTTGCTTGGTAAACAAAGTAGGACCTCTGCTCCAAAGGGTGATAGGCAGGACATCGGTCCCAGGCTGGAGTTGCAACAGGGCTATATATCCATCCCCTCCAGCCTGCCATGCTGGTCAGAGCACACACCACCCTCAACCAGAGGATCCACTTTCCAGGGACAGAGCCCCATATTCTAGGCTGTCTGCTCAGGGCCCCTGCCTAGCCCCAGGCTGCACTCACGCTCTGGCTGCAGGGCCCCTAGAAGGAAGGCCCAGTTCCCAGTCTCCCTGTCCACACCCATTAGCCTCTGTTCACAGAGCAGAAGTGGGGACCAGCCCAGCTCACTGAGGCTGCCCACCCAGGTCTTCCTAGGGCTGGCTTCACATCCGCCTTCAGGATGAGCATGCCCTGGACTTTCCCTTCTCCACACCCTTTTAGAAAGTTCTTTGGGACCCAGAGTTCCTGCTTTAGTTTTCTCATCCACATGCCTCTGAACTGCATCTGGACCCCTGGGTCTCCCCAGGGGTGGTGAACGAGTCCCTCTACTCAGAACTAGCGCTACAACCTTGGCCTCTCTGAGCCATTTCCCTGTCGGCAGCACGGGGAAGGGGTTCCTACCTGCTGTCTCCTGAGAAGATCCTGAGGAAGACAGGGCGTAAGGAGTCCATGGCGGTGGTGGCACGAGGGAACCACCAGTGATTGTCCTTGTCTTGACTTCCCCACTTCTCCTGCCCTTCTTTCCCTCTGAAGTCGCCAGTCCCCATGTGCCGTGGACGGAAGGCTCAGGGCAGGATCTCTATGACCTGAGCAGATGGGGTGAAGGAGGAGTCCTGGAGCCCTCAGTGGCTTTTGCAGGCTTCTTATAGGGATTGACCAGGCACACAGCAGGCAGGGTCTCCCAGCCCCCAGCAAGTCTTCACTCCTCTGGGCTCTCCGGCCTTCTCTCGTGGCCTCTGCTTCTCTGCTCATTTCGCCCTCCCATCCTGCTGGCGTCCCCGTGACGCTGCCCTTATAAGCACAGTGTGAGCCCAGCTGAATCCCATGTACATATAGTCCCACACCCTACTCCAGGTGCCCACCCTCAGGCATGCCTTCAGGCCCGCAGGGTTCTATCATCAGTCCTAGTGGCGGGACAGCAGAAAAGCCTGATACTTTTTTTTAAAGATTTATTTATTTATTTGTTTTGTTTATACAAGCACTGGGTACAGTCAGAAGCGCGGGAGGGTGAGAGAATTCACCAGAGCCAGAGCGGGGAGCAGAGCAGGCAGAAGGACCGAAGTACACTGCTGAGGGGAGCAGCGGGCGGCAGGACGGGTCTGCGCGCCATGTGGGACCCTCCTCCAGTGGCCGGGGAGCAGCCGGGGATCGAACCGGCGCCGCAAAGGCCGCAGGCAGCTTCTCAGCCCAGCGCTCAACCGCTGCGCCACCAGGGGAGGCCCCACCTGATACCTTTTATTTACCCTACACCATGTCTGACCCTGACGGCGGTGCAGAGCTGAAGAGCTCTCTCCTGACAATAATGTTCGCATCCCATGTCCTCGCTCTTCGGGACCCAGGACTCTGGTGGATGGAGACTGACTCCCCATTTCTCTAGCTGTAAAGCTGGCAGCCACACGGCCCAGTGCCAGTGGCAAACCCCCTCCTTCTGTGGAAGGTGGGAGCTGCCTTTGCCTGGCAGGCCTGGACCCCAGACCCGGGGCCCTGAGGAAGGCTCCCTGCCAGGAGGGACTGCGGCCACCAGTTGCATGTCTTTGTGGCCCTTTCCCTTCAGCAGGGCCCCCGGGGGCCCGGCTGCCAGCCCCTGCTCTGCAGCTGCAGCAGCCTGGAACTCATTAGCTCTTTTTATTAAATCCATCTGCTCTGCAATGCCGACTGGGCCCACATCTCTGTGCTCCCACCCGGGGTGAGTGCCAAGGAGCCCTGCACACAGGCGGTGATTGTGTGAACTGGGTGTGGCCTCCTGGAGGCTGTGTGGGTGAGGCCTGGCCCGGAGGAGTGGAGATGCTGAACAACGGGAGCTGGCAGGACTTGGGGGTGGGGGAGACTGGGGAGCCTTCCTGAGCACCCTCAGCCCGTGGGAAACTGCGGGATGAAATGGGGCCTGCCCTTCCAGGACTCTGTGGGTTTGATGATCTGCCTTCACTGATGAAGCGCTTGCTCTTCCCTCCCAGGAGTGCATCATCGATGAGGACTGTGGGCCCGCCAGGTACTGCCAGTTTGCCAGCTTCGAGTACACCTGCCAGCAGTGCCGGGAGCAGCAGGCGGTGAGTGTGCCCGCGCTTCTGGGCTGCCACACCAGGCCATGGGGGCCCAGAAAAGGGGATCTGGGGCTCCCAGTTGGCTCCAGAAGCCCCTTCAGGGAGCTACTTTGTCCATGCTGGGAAGAGCCTCTGCATGACACCCAGGGGAGCTGACTCGAGAGAAGCTCTCCTGGGAATCCCTCCTCAGGCCTGCTGCCACCCCACCGCCCCTTGGCCCTGGCCCCGCGGCTGGCAGAGAAGGGGAGGGAGCACAAAGGCAGAGGCCTGCTTCCTATCGCTTCCTCTGGGCAAGACCAGGCCGGGAGACATGGCCAGTGACCGCTGCAGCCTCCCAGCAAGGAAGAGCGTAGCCTCTCCCCTTCCTGGCCTGCACCCCTTGTCCCCCAGATCTTGCTCCCGATCTTCCCAAAGGGAAAAGGCAGAGCACGGGCCAGGAGGAGGCCTGAGAACATCCCTGAGGGACACTCCACAGGGAAGCGTGAAGCCAGGGGCGAGGGCACTTCCTCCACCAGACAGAAGTTTGGACCCAGCCAGATGGGCTTACAGACTTTCCTTAGTCCGTCCTCAACATTAAGAGCACACACAAGGCCTCCCCGGTGGCGCAGCGGTTGAGCGCTGGGTTGCGAGGCTGCCCGCGGCCTCTGCGGCGCCGGTTCGATCCCCGGCTGCTCCCCGGCCACCGGAGGAGGGTCCCACATGGCGCACAGACCTCTCCTGCCGCCCGCTGCTCCCCTCAGCAGTGTACTTCGGTCCTTCTGCCTGCTCTGCTCCCCGCTCTGGCTCTGGTGAATTCTCTCACCCTCCCGCGCTTCTGACTGTACCCAGTGCTTGTATAAACAAATACAAACAAACAAGCAAATTAATTAATTAAAAAAAACATGCCTCTATAAAAAAAAAAAAAAAGCACACACGGCAAGACGACAGTTGAGACAGCAGAGGGCGTCTTACTAGCCGGCCTGCCCCACCCGGGGCCATCGCTGAGCACGGCCCGGCCACCGTCCTTTGTAAAATCTCCAGTTGGGTAGGAAGACTCAGAAGCAAGACTCCCCCGATGCCGTTTCTCAGGGTTCTCCCCCTTCACATCCTACCAAGCCCAGTATCCCCTCACTTCTTGCCTCCCACTGGAAGCCAGCAACCTCGGGTCTCAGTTTCCAGCTCTCTGCAGTCGGGGACGGAGATTAGCGCCCTGTGTCTCCACACCTCCCAGGCAGGGGTGGGGGGCAGGGACTCGCTGGGCTCTCTGGGACCTGTGAGCTGGGGGGCTAGCGTGTCTCCCGCCTCTCCGCAGCTCTGCACTCGGGACAGCGAGTGCTGTGGGGATCAGCTCTGCGTCTGGGGTCACTGCACGAAAACAGCCACCAAAGGCGGCAACGGGACCATCTGCGACAACCAGAGGGACTGCCAACCCGGGCTGTGCTGTGCCTTCCAGAGAGGTGGGTGGCTTCCTGCTGGATGCAGGGCCAGCTCTACCGTACTGGCCTCCTGGGGCCCTATTCATGTCAACCAGACTATTTTTTAGGGTCCCCCATCCTGGGCAGACTCCTAAATGCTCACTCAGGTGTCTCAGCCCTGTCTGGGGTGGAAGTCACTCGGTCTGTCCGTTTCTCTCTACCCCTACCCTGCTGATGCCTAAAATAGTCAAATTCCTTCAGGCTGCACAGGTCCAGGGAAGGAGGGCCACCCCCAGATGGGTGGGACCCCAGCAGCCCCTTTCCAACCCCACTCCACCTTCTCTAGGCCACAAGGGAGGCCCTGACCTCAGTCCTGACTCCTGTGAATGGTCGTCTTCTCCCTGCTGAGGATGGCCCGGGCTCCCTCCCACAGGTGCTTCTGAAAAGCATTCCCTCTGCCTCCCCCACCTTCCTAGTTCCCCCAGCCCCTGCTGCCCCAGCAGGTTTCTTCAAGATGGCCCTCCAGGTATCCCTCCTCTGGGAGCTCCAGTCCCTCCTGGTCTCTCACTTCAGTTAGACTCATCAGTCTGCCTGCCAAGGCCCTTGTCAGCTCCTGCTGTTTTTTCCTCTTTGTCTACCACTCCTTGGCTCTTTGGGACCCTCACTCCCTCAATTTCTCCCACTGTGCCTAGCCCCAGGCCTTTGTTGTTGCTGTGCACCTACACTGATCTCCTTAATTTCCCCAGGCCTTTGACCTCAAAAGCCAGCACAAACCACTTCTTCCAGGCAGTCCTCCCTAACTGCTCCAGCCCGCCTGGTTCACTCCCTCCTGAGCCCATGCTGCCATTTTGCTACCTCTCATTCCACCTGCGGGAGGCTGCACCTCTTTTCTCTGCTCCCTTCCCTGGTACCTGCCTACATGGCGCTGGGCACACAGGGGTGACTCTTGGCCATTCGCAGGTCTATTGTTTCCTGTGTGCACACCGCTGCCCGTGGAGGGCGAGCTGTGCCATGACCCCGCCAGTCGGCTTCTGGATCTCATCACCTGGGAGCTAGAGCCTGAGGGAGCTTTGGACCGATGCCCATGTGCCAGTGGCCTCCTCTGCCAGCCTCACAGGTGAGGACTCACCTGCCCGCCCTATAGGGGAGAAGATCCCATGAAGTGCCACCCAGTCAGGACTCGGGAGCAGGAGTAGGGGGAGATGTACATTCAGCTTAGAAGAGGTTGAATTTGAGATAGCCTCACGTCACTGGGATGGAGGGTCCACTAGCAGTCAGGTTGTAGGACTGGGGATCAGGAGGTATGGCCAGGGGTGCAGATGCCTCATGAGTGTCCACTGGAGTGTCCCAGGGAGCATGTGGAGGGAACCCAGGGCCAAGCAGAGAAGAAGCTGGCGGAGGCGACCGAGCAGGCACAGAGGCGGGAGGGAAATCAGGGCAGTGGCAGGAAAGCAGGATGGAGACACTGCCCGTGGCATCCCTAGCCACTGAGACAGTGCGCAGCATCAGGGCTGTGACTTGGCCGATCACTGCAAGCATATTGTACTGAACCTCTCAGCGACCACCGCTCAGCCCTCTGCCCCCGCAGGATCCAGGTGACTGGGCAGACAGACAGAACTCCCCGTGGGTCCCATGAGTCCCAAAGCTCCCCCCAGTCTCAGCAGATGGGGAGTTAGGTTTCACCTTGTGGTCAGGGCTGTTCCTGCCTGGAGACCTGGATGGGCAGGGGGCTTCAGACCCGGCGTCCTCAGGGACTGTGCCTGGAATGCTGGGCTGGAGAGACAGTCACGGGAAGTCAGGCCTGCAGATGGGGAGGAGGGCGCCCCTCAACTATAATACATGCTCCAGAACTGACCCTCCCTCAGCCATCTCCTTTAAGGTAGGACGCAGACATGAAGCTAAGGCTCTGTTGGATGTTAGAGGAAGTGGCGTGACAGTGAGACAGTGCTTATGCTTCAGGCCTGCACCCCATGCCCCCTACTTAGAGCCCAGTTTGCCTCCATGGGGAGACACAGTCCTTGACTGAGCCCAGTCCCGTCTCTCCCCAGCCACAGCCTGGTGTACGTGTGCAAGCCAGCCTTTGTCGGGAGCCGTGACGAGGACGGAGACAGCCTGGTGCCCAGGGAGGTCCCCGATGAGTACGAAGATGGGGGCTTCATTGAGGAGGTGCGCCAGGAGCTGGAGGACCTGGAGAGGAGCCTGTCCATGGGAATGGTGCTCGGGGAGCCCGGCGCGGCCTCCAGGCTGCTGGAAGAAGAAGAGATTTAGAGGCGTGCTCTTCTGCGGGTAGATGTGCAATAGAAGCAGCTAATTTATTTCCCCAGCTGTGGCCTCCAAGGGCGAGTTCACCAGGCTTTTTCCATGGTCTCTTCCCAGTACTATACCCCCTCTGGCTTGAAGCAAATTGAGATGCTCTGTGCCCATCCAACTCTCCCAGACCGTACCCCACACATCACAGTCCTGGTGCCTGGGGGCACACGGGGGTGTGGGAGGGTGAAGGCAGAGCAGGGCTGCTAAACTGGGCCAAGTATTAGCACTTTGCCTATACTGCTTAGCAGATGGCACATTTCCTTTTGTTCTACTGCCTGGAGAAGAGAATGCAGGGAGGGAAGAGGATGCAGAATTTCCCCATAGTGGGTTTTGGGATCATGTTGAGTCTCATACATGAGAAGAGTGCCCTGCTTTGCAAACATAAACCTGGGGAAAATGCAACAAAGTTTCCAGGCAGTTCTTCCCAGGCCTAGCGAGCTGTGCCTTCAGCTGCTGCAGACGTACTGTTCTGCTCAACTGTTCTGCTTGGTACATGCATCCATCCTTTCCACCAGTCGCTCAGCTCCTACCTCTGTGCCAGAGCAGCAGTTTCCTGTCCATGACTGATTCAAGCTCTCACCACAGCCTGGTGAGGATCTCTGAGGCTCAGAGACCTCAAGTTGCTAGCCCAAGTCACACAGCTAGTGAAGACCAGAGCAGGATTTCACCAAGGTGTGACTCCAAGTTCAGTTCTCTCTTCACTATTCCTCACTAGCCTCAGTGCCACCAGAAGTAACCTCTAAATAAGGAAGGATGGAATTTTTCTTTTTTTGAGGCGTATCTGGAATTAAGGTCACACTAGTTCACGAGTCCCTGTAAGATTAAACTTCTACTGTTAGAAATGGCAGCATTCAAGGGTTTGACCCTGTCCTCCATGGAAGTTACCTCAGGAAGTATGTGGCTGGAGCATTATGTACATGAGCTTGCTAGAAACAGCACTTACGTAATTGTAGGGTAAAGATTAGAAATGAAATTTGCAGACTTACTTACCAGCAAGTGGTCTGAAGACTGTTATCAACCACATGGGGAAAATCAGAGCAAGCAAGGCTCTGTGAAATATGGTTGTAATATTCAAACGGAGAGCACTGGACTGTGCTGTTCCATAGATGATATTCCCAGGTGCCAGGGACTGACTCCATCATGTATTCATCCAGAGTTATTAAATTTTAAAGCTGCCCATGATTGTATAAGCATGCTTTCATTGAGTTTTAAATTATGTATAAACATATATGTTGCATTTAAAAATTAAGCATAAATCACTTAAACTATTGCAGTTCTTGGACATTTTTTCCTTTTGATGTTGAATAAATATAAAATCCTTTCAGCCAGAAAAAATAAAATTACCTACTTTGTCAAAAAAAAAAAAAAAAAAAAACCCTCTCTTCCATCTAAGTAAATTTTCCAGACAACTGAAGCACACTTCTTTAGCATCAAAATATTTTAGAAATGTTAACCATTTGGGGATCAATGCTTCACTGTTTTCTGAGTGAGTATGACCCTTTTCACGGAAGCCTTCTTTAATCATATCCAGTTCTGAGCCATAACGCAGTAGACTATTTAGGCTATAAAGTTACTATATATTAAGATCAGCTAGCTGAGTGGCAGACTCCGGTATTGATAAGCTACTTATATTAACTCACTGAGTCTTCATTGAATTCAAGAATATTTTCCTCATATAATGATGAAAAAATAGAAGCCTAAAAAGGCTGATAGAAGTAAAAAAAAAAATCAGTATCTAGTATAGTGAGCTCAGGATATAGTGATAATGAAAAGATCAAATATAGGGTTGTTCCCTACTCAGTGTCAAAAATCATTAGGATCGCTCTACATCATATGAGTCAACAGATATTTATGGAAAGGCTGCTCAGAACCAGAAGCTGTGATTATGTCAAGTCGATCCAGACAGGGCCCCGCCCCTGAAGGCACAGTCTAGTGACAGAGATACACTAAGCCAAACACCAACAGAGCAAAAAGCAGTGAACCCAGGTCATGGGAGCTGCACAGGAAACTCAGCCTGGGAGAGCTGCATGGAAACCAGACCCGAAGATGGCAGTATGTCAGGAGGCCAGAGGAAGAGATAGAGGAAGAGACATTCTGAGGCACGGACAGGAGGGAGGGAGAGAATAGAAGGAGGGGTGGCATATAGGGGAAGCTTCAAGTCAAGACAAATTTGAACAAGCATTTGGAGAAGAGGCTAAAAATTATTTCATTTAATAAAAAATTTATTGAGCACCTATTTATGTCAGGCCCTATTATTACTATTAGGTGCCAGGGAGATAATGTTAAATGAGATAAAATTTGTCATCATGGGCACAAAAATATAAGAACATGAGAGGCTTTGCAAAATACTTGGCAGAAATCCTCAGAGAGAAGCTGATATGTCTACTGTACTCACCATTCTAAATGGAACGTGGTCAGGCTTAGGTGAGATTTTGATACTTGAATCTTATTGTCTTTGCTGCTCTGGAATCCACAGTTCCTGCCAAGGAAGCCATGGAGGATATTGTTATTTTGAAAGCTAGCAAAACTCAGGGGGGGAGAAGGGGGTGACCTAGTTAGCTGGTGGGTCCTCGACCTCACAATTATATCTGCAGGACACCACTCAAAATAGACCATGTGGGGAGAAACAACAGAGCGTATTTATTTACACAAGGGAGTGAAACAGGGATGGGGGGCAGGGGGTATTCGAGAGCGATCGAGAGCTGTAGGGACAAGATGGCAGCTGGGTTGCTGAGGCAAACCTGGAACCTGTGCACATGGTGGGGAATAAGTCGGCCTAACATACAGAGGGGTGGCCTGCTGTGGTCTGAGGGCAAACCTTGGGAGTCTGGGCGCACATGTGGTGCTCAGGGCAGACTGTGTCACCAAGCCTGGGAGCGGGGGCTGGCCTTGGGACCTGGGAGTGCATGGCTTAGGTGTAGCAGATGTTCCAATAGTTTTGGCTGCTCAACACCTATTCCCACCCCTTTCCTTGCCATTTACCCACCAAACCAGGAGACTTAAGGCTAGAATTTTGCTACTAGGATGGCCACAAGACCCAGTTTTGGTCCAGGACTTGTATGGGGAAGGCTGCTAGAGTTTCTGGGAAGGGTCTCTTTCCCAGAGTGACCAAAGAGGCACAGAGAATGAAAGCTGCTGCCGTCCATCACTTCTTGTTGCTCACCTCTGAGCACAGGGGTTTACGCTGTGCTGTTTGGCTCTGTGACAGCCATCTTGAGGCCCCATGATCATGAGCAATGCTCCTGGGTGTTAGCAGGGCTGCCTTCTCTGCAAGTTCTGGGGAAGAAATCAATTCCCTGCTTTTTTTTTTAGTGCCAAGAGGTTCTTCTCATTCCTCAGCTCTTGGCTGCTTCTCATCTTCAAAGACAGCAGTAACAGGTTGAGTTCTTTTTTAAGCGTGCCATCTTTCTGGTTCTTCGCAATTGGAAAAGGCGTTCCACTTTTAAGAACTCATGTGATCAGATTGGACCCTCCTAGATAATCCAGAATAATATTCCCATATCAAAGTCCTTATCCTTAGTCACATCTTTAGTCCTTTTTTTACAGTGTAGGGTAAATTTTCACAGGATGAAGGTACAAGGTGTGAACATCTTTTGGGGATCATTATTCTGCCACCACAGAAGGATGTCTGAGTCCTCCGTGACATTGAGGAAGTAACAAGTCCTGCTGTCAACCATATCTGGACTCCTTTTAAAAGAAACCACCAGTATTTTTATAAAGTTGCTGTTAGCCTTCTGTTATTTGAAGCCAGAAGCATTTCCAATACAGGAGCTACTTGCAAGGTGACCAGTCAAGGGGAATAAAGAATGGCTTTATGAGTCCCACTCCACTCACTTTACCACCCCAAGGCACAGTTCTGGAAAAAGTAAAAGATTAGAAAGTGCAGTGTTCGCAGGTGTGGTGCAGCCTCTGAGTCTATTCCCTGACCTTCACACTTACGAGAATGGCTGGCCTGCCAACCCACAGGTTTCAGAATGAATGGAAAGAGAGGATGGGACACAAACAGTTCCTGCCGACTCCCAGAACATTCCCTCTTCCTGTTCAGTACCTCCTTTTTCTCTTCCTCCAAAGTGCCTGGTTTTTCCAGCCTCATTAGTCTGGTTTTGGAGTGGGGGTGGGGTCTGACAAACAATTGAGAAAGGGATGCAGAGCAGAAGGATGGCAGAGGTGGAGAGAGACATGAGCAGCTTGCTGTACGAAGAGGATGGGCTGAGAAAAGGGGAATTAGGCATTTGTATGTTCTCTGGATCTCCTCCAGATAATCAGGAAATGCAACAGGATTATTTTGAAATACTTTTTGGTAGATAACCTAGGTTTCCAAGTTCAGAGGATCAACAGCTGTGGAGCTAGAGACCTTCATACAGGGCTTCCTGAGAGGCGCATGCCAGCAGCAGCAGCATAGGTGACCTATATAACGAAGACTGGAAGGGGGTAATTTTGGAAAATCGCAGTGTTTGGATGACCCATTATTCTTCTTCTGGATCTCCCATGAGGGGGAACTAGACGCTAAAACCTATAGGGGAACTTTCACAAAAACTTAAAAACCTCAAAATTTGTATGGAAGCGCTGATACCTCAGTGATGGCTGTGCAGAAGCTGTAGGAGACATGGACTGTTACCAACCTACCAAGCATAGAAGAAGAAACACCAGGAAGAGATGGCTGGTTGTACTAGCCAGGAAAAAGGGGCAAAGATTTTAATACCCTCACCCCCAGAGACATAGGTATGGAAGAAGTGACTCATTTTAGAGGACTGTCTCTTGCCAGCAGGTTGGAAACGACAGCCGTTGCCTAAGAGATGGCCAATGCTGTGACCTGAAGGGCATCTACCGTCAAGTCTAGAAGCTCAATAGCGACCAGGTGATACTCACCATGACAACCTGGAGACTGAGTACAAGGGGATGTCTTTCCCCCTCTTTCTTACCTGTTTCACCATCCTTCGAGCTGTTGCAAGAAAAGGAGGGAGGGAGAATAACGTCCTTGCCTTCCTTCCCATCTATGGACAGTGTGTGCATGGGGGCGGGGAGGCATGGGGGAGAAACTTGAATCTAATGGCTGAAATGTTAACACGATTGTTTAAACAATCCAAAGTGACTAAGGTTATAGCTTCTGAGAGTATGCGTGCACTTCCAGGGGGAAACTGCATTGTACAGGACAGTTGGCATAATTACTGGAAACAGAACCATTACATATTTGTATCTCAACAAGCTGATATGCTTTAATTGTCAGTTATTAAACTGAATACCAAGTGGGTCCACTGTATTGGGGGTAGGGGCAGGTTGGGAGAAAAGAAAGATGTCCTCACCTTTCAGGCAAGGCTGTAGTTCCACCAATCATTTCCGTTCTCGTGCATTCTCAGGCTCTGACCAATCAGAAGCTGTTTCTGCTGCACTGATGAGCTGGTGGCAGGAGGCAGATGCTGGGGAGGGAATAACGAGGCCACCTAGTCATGGCTCTTTTCTGTTCTACTAGTCACACATACTTTGAGGCACTCTTGATTTTGCCAAGGATTCTTGTTTCTGAAACAATCTGAAGGCCAAGTTTTGAAAATTAGCACCTATCGAATCAAGTGACCATAATCCCTCTCTTCCCCAAATGAATTGCACAGAAGCAGCAGCTTCTGATTTCATGTACATTAACATAGGTGACTTTATTTGGGGCACAAATTGCTCTATGTGCCTGATTTTCTAGTCCTTTAGAAAGTTACACATGCACACAATTTTGTATTTAGGGATTTATGGTCTGAGAAGACTTTTGACTGCTAGCAACAAAATTATTGGTATTGCAAAATTACACA
Organism: Talpa europaea; assembly: GCF_964194135.1. NCBI lineage: Eukaryota > Metazoa > Chordata > Mammalia > Eulipotyphla > Talpidae > Talpa > Talpa europaea. Next base: position 35,483,968 of record NC_140073.1, on the reverse strand, counting down.
GAATTGTTTGATTCAGATTAGCTTCCATTCTATATACGCTAGACTATAATTTGCAAGTTGTAATAATGAGTTGGTTATTCTTTTTTTTTTTTAAAGATTGATTGATTGATTGATACAAGCACTGGGTACAGTCAGAAACACGGGAGGGTGAGAGAATTCACCAGAGCCAGAGCAGAGAGAACAGGCAGAGTAACGAAGTACAGCGCTGAGGGGAGCAGCGGGCGGCAGGAGAGGTCCGCGCGCCATGTGGGACCCTCCTCCAGTGGTCAGGGAGCAGCCTGGGATTGAACCAGCGCTGCAGAGGCTGCAGGCAGCTTCGCAACCCAGCGCTCAACTGCTGCGCCACCAGGGGAAGCCCGAGTTGGCTATTCATAATACTGAACAAAGGGACACAATTCAGAGGGACTACAGTTGGCCAATTGGAAACACTGGCCTATGAACCAGATTTTATTGTATTCCATACATTCACAGGTCACTTTCAATAACAACACTGCAACGCTCTGATGTTGTGCGCGCATTTCTATTAAACCACTTTGTAGGTTTGTACTCTCACCCAAGAGATGAGCCACAATACAATTGTGGCAGTATTAGCAACCAAATTTACTTGACTATTTTCTAGTTTTGGCATTAGTTCACCATTGTCTCAGAATTTTAAGGCATCCTATTCCATTATAGAGCATCTGAAACCCTCAGTGGGTTCTTCACTCACTGTTCTATCTCATCATGACTCCTATCCCATATTCTACCTCCTTAGTTTGAGAAGCAGATCTCCCAAATAGCCAACTTCTGAACCGACTAGCTAAAAACAAGGCATGGTCCTAAAAGCATAGCTTTTGTTTCTTTGGACTGATCACCCTTCGTCTTCCACACCTGCCCATAAATGCAGGTACTTGTTTCTCACAGGGCGTGACTGATTGACACAAACCTATCTGCCCCCTGGTAAAAATGATTTAAAACCTTGGTGGGACCTTGGAGAGCAAGGTCACAATTTAGTGCATGTGGCCTGCCTCAGCTCAGAAGTCATGAGTGATCACAGGCATCTCTGCCATTGGGATTTGAAACCTGCCTGCAAGTAGAAGCAGCAAACACAAAATAGGGCAGAGGGCACAAAATGAGGTGCTTGAGAATTTTGCCATTTACTCTTACAGGAACAATAACCCAAACCAAACCATACAAGGCACGTGAGCCACGGTGTTCTGTCTCTTGGTTTAAAGGTGATCACTCGATTCTTTAAATCTGAGCGAGGTTGACACACACCAGCTCCCTCACGGAAAATTCCACAATCCATTCCCATTCCACAAACCCATTTTACAAAGTTCACCATCCCTTTTAAACTGAAATATTAAAGTACAACACTGTGTTTTCACCTTATCAGGCCCTGAAAAACAAGCTTTAATTTGTTCTTTTTTATAATAAAGTATTTTTTCTCTACTCCTGGTATTTGTAACATGCCTGTAAATAGAAGCAGCAACAGGGCAGAAGGCACAGAATGAGGTGCTTGCGAAGAATTTTGCCATTTACTCTTACAGGAACACGATTCCAAACCAAACCATACCAAGGCCCCCCTTTTTATTTTGCCTCCTTTGTGCCAGTCAGTCCAGGAAAGCAGAAACCTGATTAGACCCTATTGCCCAACTAAGCAGGCCTGCATCAGAACCAAACAGTTCTCAAGTTACATCAGAAAATCCAAGTAATTCGAAGGATTCACCACAAATGCTTCAAGTTTTCCTGAGAATACACCAATTCTATTAAATGCAAACTTAGAACAGTATTTCAAATTTAGTGGAATGCTACGGAGTTTACAAGGAATAAAAATTAGCAAGAAAAATATCTTAGAAAAGATTTTCTTCCCTTGAGGATTTCAAGAGGCTTTTAAGATATTATAGAACTAATAATCTTTATGATCTAATTGCAGTCAAAATCTGGTAATACTATTTTCTACTTATATTTTCTTAAAAGAAAAAAGGGGTAAAAATCTGATTTTGAAACAGTGACAGAATCCTCCAAAGTTAATTATTAACATCTTTTCATTTCTTATGAGAACTTTACTATAAACATACCTTGTCATAGAAATGAGATAATTAATCAATGTACAAGATGTTACACTGAAAGAAAACAAATCTATTGTTAACCCATATTCTTCATCCACAAAAGTTTAATGACTAAAATAACACGACAGAATGAACAAATTTTTTATTGGCATGTTCATTGTTGTAAACAGCATCTGGCATGAAAAAGTTTTACCAAAATCTTTTTATTGATTTATAAATTAGATGGCATTTTCAAAATTTACGTAGAATTGTGTTCACTGAATAATTTTATTTAGCAAAGCAAAAACTTGCCAATTTTTATAGACTTTGCAATGAAATCATGTTCACTATATCAGTTGTGCCATGACCTGACTTACTAGCAAGTTTATTCAACAAGATGTTAAGATGTTTCCCCAAAGTTAAACTACATGTAGCTACAAATCAACTCCAAAAATTAAAGTGGGACTTAATAAGGATTCTAGAAGATTCAAACTTGAAGTAAATCTTCAAAATTAAATGTACAAAGAGAAAAAAACTGAAGCTGCTGAACAGAAAAACCTCATTAACAAGGGCAAATACAATCGTATGGGACCCAGCACTGAGGAACCTCACTGAGGACTACATTTACATAGACTTACACTTTTCAATGTACACAAATGTACATCATTGGATGATACGTGAAAAAGAATAACCATGGGAAATAGTTGAACTGCAATTATGATAACTCAATAGGATCGATTTTATTTACATGCTGAATGAATGAGTGAAACATATTCTCTACATCCATAACTTAAGTACAATCAGTTATAATTACAATATCGCAGCAATTTGAGCTGCCACCTGCTTGGAGCGGTTAAAGGGAAACATCTTGATATTTTAGAATAATGTTCTTAATACTTAGCAAAAAATGAAACAAATTAAAAACACAACTTCACAATTCTTTACTGGGTTACGGCTGGTTCTAAGAATTTCTTTCTTCAGTTCTTTATGCTGCTTTCCAAGAGTCAACACACGTTGCATTTACTTCCCAATTGTCAATGAGGTAATGTGTGTATCAGTGAAATAAACAGAAAATTCATTCATTCATGGCCTTTGCACAGCTTTTATTATTAAGCTATGAGCATCCTGTTTGAGGCTAGTTTTACTAGCGGCTATGTGCACATTTGTCCACAATAAAAGAAGTGTTCTCATGCCCCTCTCCCCTTTTCTAGTAGCAGGTTTTGCTTGTTTTTTGTTTTTGTATTTTTGCACATCCCTTTTCACTTTACAGTACATTTGACTATAGTGCACAACATGATTCCAAGTCAAAACAGTGGCCCATTGGGCACTGAGCTTCTGATTGGTGAAGGGCAGTCCCAATCAGTGCTGGTGTCACTGGGTTACCCCTAACCATGTCCGGCCATAATGGCACTACACAGTAGTAGTGAACCGTTTAATTAAAACCAAAAGTTCCCCAGGGAAAATGCTACACTAGCAGAGTCAGTCTTGAGTCAGATCTTTATTTGGTGCTCCATCCAGATATATTTTTAGTGCTTTCTCTTTCCGAGGTGAGTAGGTCACACGATGTCCTGTCTTCTGAAGTCGACTGCTTTCTTTTTTCATAAGTTCATTTCTTTGCTCGTCTGTCAACTCCATTAATTCTTCTGTTTTATCCCTACATTTAAGATATTATGACATATTAGACCAGTATAGTTACCTGCCTCCAGTAATTTATGCTTGAATTCTATAATGCTCGTCAGTAAGAAATGAAATCTGCCTGTCACTGGAGAAGTTAAATAATCTCACACACTAAGATGTCCTAGAGTCAATGTGTTTATTATACTAATGTATTTCTCACTTTTAAAAATGGCATAAAATAACTTCCACATTATTATTAGTATAACAACTGCTGTCATTTATGGACAACTATTTATAACAGTTATTTTAAATGCAATTGCTCTAATTCTCATAAAATTTTGCTGGGTTGATATCACCGTTGCCATTGAACAGATGAGTAGCCAGGTAAATACACGGCTAAATCTACCAGGCGCCAACGATTATTCTTTTTTCTCTGTATCTGCACTGTCCAATATCATAGTCACTAGACACATGAGCCCGTTAAGAGCTGAAATGTGCCTGGTCAAAACTGAGATTTGTTGGAAGTATAATATAAATACAGTATTTCTAAAACTTAGCACAAGAATGTAAAATATAAGTGATTTTTATTATTATTGCTACATCTTACAATGATAATATTTTGGATATATTGGGTTTGAAATATTTTGTTAAAGTTAATTGTACCTGTTTATTTCTACTTTTTAATAGGTGGCTATTAGAAAATTTCAAAATATAACATGTGGTTCAGCAGAAGCTGCTCAGGGCTGATCTATATCATAACAATAATAATAAAAACAAGATATTTATACACAACAAAAATGTTACATCCCTAGAAATAACAAAAACATTGTGACTTTTACCTATAAAATATGACTGCACCATCATCACAGATATAAAGAGGCCAGACATTCAGGGTAGAAACTTTAGGGTTCCAGTCTAAATCCTGATGAATATCAAGGACAGAAATATCACAGGGAAAATTTCCTCTACCCTAAGGAGAAAAGAATGAATGAATAAATTATGTTACTGGCTACACTTATATCAAGCACTGTTACCCAGATGCAAACACTTTCAGGGCTTTACCTTGGCAAATTCAATGTCTTCCAAAGGAATTCCACTGATTTCACAAAGCTGTAAAAGGAAATATTTCACATGAGATTATTTTTAAAATAAATTTGCTTAGGGCCCTCCCTGGTGGCACAAGGGTGAAGACCCACAGCCACTGCGGCACAAGTTCAATCCCTGACCAGGGAGGTAACCCACATGGTGCAGCAGCCCTCTCCTGTCTCGCCCGCTGCTCCCCTCAGCAGTGTATTTCAGTCAGTCTGCCTGTTCTGCTCCCCACTCTGTCTCTGGTGAATCCTCTCACCCCCAACTCTGGCCTGTACCCAATTCTTGTATGCATAAATAAATAAATCTTAAAATAAACAAATAAATAAATTTGCTTAGAAAGTTATTTTCCTTCTACCTCTTTAGATTTAAGACTTTTTTAAACAAAGTAATATGTTTTTGATTTAAAAAATCAGAAAAAAAGGGCCTCCCCGGTGGCGCAGCGGTTGAGCGCTGGGTTATGAAGCTGCCTGCAGCCTTTGCAGCGCCGGTTCGATCCCCGGCTGCTCCCCGGTCACCGGAGGAGGATCCCACATGGCGCGCAGACCTCTCCTGCCGCCCGCTGCTCCCCTCAGCAGTGTACCTCGGTCCTTCTGCCTGCTCTGCTCCCCGCTCTGGCTCTGGTGAGTTCTCTCACCCTCCCGCGCTTCTGACTGTACCCAGTGCTTGTATAAATAAATAAAAAAAATAAATCTTAAAAAAAAAAAAAAAATCAGAAAAAAATCCCCAAAAGTGGAAATCCTTCATCAACCCTGTAAACACAAGCTGTCCCAGAAACAACAATTTAGTATATTCCTTCAAGAGCTTTTCCTATACTTATATAAATTACATACATGCATTTCTACAGCACATAAAATTACATTTATGAACAAGTAATTTTAGAGACTATATATAAAAGTACTGAGTGACCTCATTTTCTTCAACAGCTGAACAATACATATATTTTATTTCATATCGAGACTGTTTTTAATTTTTCCCAGTTACAACGCAACACTATATACCTCCATGATATCGTCAGCTATTTTTTGCAAATCTTTCTAAATACTGAATTCTTAAAAGTAGAATTACATAACTGAAATGCTGATATTCAATCAAATTGAATCCTGAAAAAATTTTATTTAACCACTTATGAAAGGTATACTTTGTTTGCTTTCCCCAAACCTTGACAGCTCCAGGTATTTTTTGATTTTCTAAATCTTCATTAATTTATTTCCCGCCACACCACCCCACTCCCTCTCTTCATTAATTTAAAGGTAAAAAAAATACTTTTACTGTTTTAACTTGCATTTCTTCTATGAATTGCCTATTTGTGTTTTGGCCTATTTTAAAATTAGACTATCTTTTTTTTCATTAACATAGTAGTTCCTTATGAATTATGGACATCAAGTGTGATAAAGGTTTCACATATTTAAAAAACTTTTCAGTTATTTACAGGTTATTTTTTAAATTTTGTTGTCTATGCAGATGATTGAAAGATTTATGTTGTCTCTATTTTCTGTGTGATTTCTGGCATTAGGCTTAAAAATATTTTTCTCCAATATTATTAAAATGTTTTCAGTGTACTTATCATTATACATTTCAATAAAATCAATATAGTTAATTTTTGTGTTTGGCACAAAATACAGAAATATTTTTCCAAAATAGCAAATTGTCCTAGACCATAGATTCACCCTTTTCCCAGAGATTCTTGTAATTTCCACTTTAAAATGCAATATGCAAAGGAGACCTTTACCTGGATTTTCTATTCAATTCTTCTTCATTTGATTTTTTAAATATATAAGGCAATTTACTCTAGTAATTTCTAACTAATCCTAACTATTTAGGACAAAGTTGATTCAGGTAAAAGAAAGTGAGGGTCCATTTATGAAAGACCAGAAACCAACATAATTTTTCAAAGCATCAGGAGCACTAAGAAACAACAAGACTTTGGCACAGGTATGACAGAAATAAAGAAAGTCACTGAAGGAATGTCTGGCATTCCTAGTATACCTCTTATGCACTATAGCAAAAAAAAAGTATATTAGTTCATTCTGTTAAAATGAACTTACCTTCTCTCTCAACTCATCAACACTACTGCTCTCCAGTACAACCTCCTGGAAGGGATCCAACTTCATTTCTGAAGGCCTCCACCGTCTTGACAAAACTGAAAGCTGTGACATAGATTTCATCTTTTCCACCCCTATATGTGGATATACACACACACAAGATTAGGCTGTCACTCTATCCTATCCAAGGTTTTTATTTCATTTTTCTTGTACTGATTGCCTGACTAAACAAAAAGACTTACTTCAAGTATTATTCTTAAAATTGGGACTAAAAGAAACCAATTATCCCAAGGACTTTTGAGAATGAAATATTTGTTCTCTTGCCTCTCGTCTCAGAAGACAATTTCCTAATTCTAGCAAGTTCTTCAACCAAGTACTTCTTATTCCATTCTCTCCTGACTGCAGTCATACACAGCTTTACCAAACAACTACTCTCTTTCTGGATGTCCAATAATGGATTCTCTCTTGATTACCACACCACAAGGTAAAATTACAATCAAATCATCACTATCTTCTTCTTTTCATGGAAGCTATGATTAATCCTTCCCATGTACTCCCAAAAGTACTGATTCTTCAAAACCCAGCTCAGTTGTCACCTTTCTCACTGGTTTATACAGGAGCAAATTGTACTGATTTGGTTGTCAGTACCTATCATTTTGGCATTGTATGTCAGCAGTTCTGATTCTCCCATAGAATGATTACCTATAGTTAATTTTTGTAGCACCAAGGATAAGCAGTGCATGGTATATTGCAGGTCAATAAAAGTTTCTTGGATTTAACCACATGGCATTTCTTACTCAACTATTTTGAGCTAAAATGTATACTGAAAGGATACCAATGCAGGCACCAAACACCCAGTAACATTTTCTGGCTAACCTATCCCTGACAATACATACTGAATTCTTCCTTATAATGGTAATTTCTATACCCTTTCATGATCCCTTCCTTGCCAACCCAGACACAGTGTTTATCCTCTAAGGCCCCAGATACCTAAAGAAGGAATTACAACCTGGAGCACTTGCCTACACACCATTATAAATGGTGTCTTGGTTGTTCTTTGTCTTCCTAGTTAATTTGTCAAATCATCAGAATTTCAACCATTGAAATTTAAGCCAAATTAGACCTGAAATAGGTGAAATGTTAGTATTATTGAACTCTCTGAATATTATCATAATCTTACGTGAAAACATTCAGAACATTTTTTTTCAATTTCAGTGGGGAAAAAAGGAAAATAAAAACCTTTCTAAGCAACACTAAAGTCACACAAAAAAATAACTAGTTGTTTTTCCTGATATGATCACCCAAAAGTTAACTTTTTTTTCACTAACTCCATCAAAAAACAGTACTTTGAATATAGCATTGTTCATAATTAAAAACAAAAGTTTGCCAAATTGTTGAACAAATAAACTTCTCTTCTAGGTCACTGTTAAAAGTTGAATTGTCTTCAAAAAAGATAAAACGAAGAACTAAGCCCCAATACCTCAGAATGTGACCTTTTTTGGAAACAGAGTGATTAAATGGTAATCAAGTTAAAATGAGATTATTAGAGTAAGCCCTAATCCAGTTGTGTCCTTATAAAATGGGGAAATTTGGACACAGGTAGACAAGCCCTAAGGGAAAACATAGCAGGAAACTGAAGGCAGGGTTTAACCAAGGAACAACAAAGATTGCTGAAGAACCATGAGCAGCTAGGAGAAACATGGAAAATCTTCTCTCTCAGTCCTCAGGGGAAAGCACCCTGTTGATACCTTGAACTCAACTTCTGGCCTCTAGAACTGTGAGACAAGAATCCCGTTGTTTAAGTTAACCTCATTGTGGTACTTTGTTGTGACAGCCTAGAAAACTCATAGTTGTTTTCAAAATCACTGATAAATTACCAATACCACATCCTCAAAACAAAATAAGTCATAATGAAAAAGGAAACTAAATAAGAAACATAACTAGGGAAATGTTAGCAGAATTTTCTATAAAAAGTATTAGAAGTACCACTTTGAAATTGTAACCTCTTAGTAAGGGGAAATTAAAATCAAACTTAAAGAAAAAAAAGTTAAGCAAAAAGAGCACCCAGAGGAAAAAACGAAAATCTTACTATTTAATAAAAAACTATAGGCTTCTATTATTAGATCTACAGCATTTCTAACTGCTATTTCCTCACCAAAATATTGATATTACCATCAAGAACTTCAAGGAAAACTTCCCAGTTACTGGAAATATTAATATCTTCTTCATAAATATGATAATCCAAAAAGACAGTGCCAGGATTCTTCCATGTTTTTTTCCTTAGACGAAACCTACAAATGTGACAGGCATTTTCAACTATTATAATTTGAAATTTTTAATGTAAAAAAAAAAGACATGAATCTGATATCAAGGAAAAATAAACTATGTTCAATACAAAAGTCAACTGACCATTATAATTTTAGGAAAATCTAATGAAAATTCCTAGTACTTCCAATTTAGTGTTTGACTGGGAGGATATTCAAATACAACTTCAATACTTTTACCTCCTTTCATTAAATTAATCTGCCTTACTAAAATTCTGAATAGTGCAGAAATTTTTAATTTTTTTAGTTGTAGAAAAATCATACCAGTCCATATCAACTGATGGCACAGTCTTTCTTCATGTCACTGATGACACGGTAATATAACTTTACCTGTCAGTACTGAGCTCTAGACCACACTGTTCCCTGAGTAGAGGAATTAATTCCTCTTTTGATTGCCGCACAGTCATTCCTTTAGCAAACACAGCATCTAGCAGAAACTTGCACGGCTAGGAATAGAACATGAACAATTAGAGCTTTAATCACACATTAAAAGAATAAGATACTTTAATTGCATTTTATAGTATGACAATTAGGGGCCTGAGTTCAGGAATCTAACTTCCTAGGTTGAAACCCTGTGGCCTCCACGGTGGCGCTGTGCTGTGAAGCTGTCCGCAGGCTCCACAGCACCGGTTTGATTCCGGCCAGCCAGAGAGAATCCCGCATGGTGAGCAGACCTCTCCTGACTCGCCCACTGCTCTCCTCAGCAGTGTATTTCGGTTGTCTCCCTGCTCTGCTCCCTGCTCTGTCTCGGGTGACTCCTCTCACCCTCCCGCAACTCTCGCCTGTACCCCAGCTCTTGTATAAATAAAAATAAATCTTAAAAAAAAAAAAATATCCTGGCTCTTCTACTTTCTAATGCTGCTGGTAAGGGGCAAGGTTACTTAACACAATGTGCCTTGGTTTTCTCACCTGTAAACTGGGGGACAGTACCTTCCCTCACAGAACTATTAAATAAGATTAAATAAGGTCACATTCCTATTTCCCTTCTTGTAATAAAATGATCACAATTTTTAAGTATGTTTAAGACCACTTTTTTGGGCTAAATTGAGGGAAATGCATGCTAGTTCTTCAAATATATTCATTAATTACCTCAAAAGAGAGACAGTACCCACTAACCCAAACTTAGAAGAAACACGTAAGGTAAAATGACTGTAATTAATCACACAGAGAAGAGATGATGAGTGCCTGATAAAATGTCTGCTTAATGAATACAGGCATTTTATGAAAAATTTATTACCTTATTTGCCATTTGGCTTTCACATATGTATAGGTCCTCAATAAGATACAAACACTGTAAAAATAGTCTTTGCCTCATACATCTAGGTATTTGCTACAAGCCATTTATATCACAGGAACTAAAATATTTTATTGATCACTCCCTAAAAAACTATAGCCTGCACAGAGCCTAAATCTACCATTTGTAAGTGTACAGCCTTTAGGCAAATAAATATTACTTTTATTAGAGAAGAGTTAAATGACAAGGATTATAGGAGCTAATATTCACAAGCACTTAGAGTACATAGCAAACACCTGATAAATGCTTATTAATTATTAAAATGACTGAACACGAAAGTACCTATATAGTTTACAGGCCAACCTATAGTATCCTATGATCATAAAGCAAACACAAATACCCTTTTAAAAGTAGAAAAGCTTTTCTTCATTCTGGCAATTCTAACCACACTATAGAACAGGTAGACAACAAAATGTGGTCTGAGGGCGACATTCATCCAATGACTGCTTTTTTGGGGACGTACTTTCACAGGTTTCTCTGTTATCTGTGTCTGCTTTTGTGCTACAAGGCGGCATAGCCTGCAAAACTAAAATATTTGCCAAACACTGCTTTAGAGAGATAAAAGAAAATGACCTGTAATGAAATCTCTGCACTGTATATTTTCAATAAGCAAAAGTGACCTTAACTGTTAAATATATTACTTACCTCTTGTTCATTGACTAGAATCTGGTACACTTTCACTCTGTATTCTCCTTTTTTAAGTGCTCTCCCCAGTCTAATTGTGATCTACAAATTAAAAACATTTGTTTGAAATGTATTATCTCAGCAAAATAAATTACTGATTCTCACCCCATTGTTTAGTTTTCCAAAATTCTCTAGATTATGGGTTCTTTGAGAACAAGAGTATCATTTACCTCTGATTCCCCAGCACCTAGAACAGTAACTGACACACAGTTAACATTTAGCAAATGCTTGTTAGATGAATGAACAAAAACAAAAACCACCACTAAACACCAAAAAAAATTTAACCTTATTTTAAGAGTATCTATTTCACCTTACTTGTAAGTAGTACAAGATGTTCTCAAATCTATCATTTAAAAGACTTTAATTATTCACAATTATTTTAATCAACCTTATTGTCATCTGAAAATGATGAAAGTGTCTCATTCAATCGGACGCTCTCAAACTCCTGATTGCTGGCATACACTCGAAAGACTTTGAAATGAGAAGACAAAACGCCAACAAAGGGCTCCAAATGTTGTTTGAAAGCAGCCAGAGTAATTCTTTTATCAACATGCACCATCAACCCTAAGCACAAAAAAAGAAAAATGTGAAATTGCTTAGAATATAAAGAAAGAACATCATGTAATTTTTACTATACTACAAAACAGGAAAAGTCTTCCCTTTCAGTTATTAGACTTAGCTTATATACTACATTGAATGGACAAAAAAAAGGAGTATAAAATAGATAAAACAGGTATAAACCCGACAACTTTAAATGTCCTGAAATATTTTGACAGCTGAATCCAAAACCAAATTTCAATGAATGCTTCTAAAATACACACATTTCTATCTATACCACCATAGACAGGCTCCAGCTGGTCCAACCCTACCTCCTCTACTTCCTTACTAGCTGAGTGACATAGAACAAACCCATCAACCTCCTTACCTCCAATTCTTCATTTGAAAAATGAAGATACTACCATCTCATAGTTCTGCAGTGTGAATTTGATGAGATTTTTATCATGCTTTTAATACAGTGAGATAATTACTAATATAGTAATTATATATAGTAAAAAAGTATAAATATATAAATTATAAATTTATACTATATAAAATTTTTATACTATAGAGTATAAATAAATTTATACTATATAAATAAATTTATACTATATAAATTTATACTATATAAATTATATATAAGTATAATTATATATATAATTATATATATAAAAGTATAATTATATATAATTACTATATTAGTAATTATCTCAAAAATTGTTAGTAAATCTAGTACTGAGATTTCTACCAGAAAAAAATTTCAAGACCAACGCATGAATACCTGTTTTAACATATGGCTAATAGAATAAGAACCATATCTAAATGGATCAGAAACTCCCATCTTATCTAAGTTTCAATTTATAAGCTACTGGCATCATAATAGGATTATCTTAAAAAAAAGATTTATTTATTTATGCATACAAGAGCTGGGTATGGGCCAGAGATGAGGGAAGGGGTCAGAGGATTCACCAGAGATAGAGTGGGAACAGAACAGGCAGACTGAAATACACTGCTGAGGGGAGCAGTGGGCGAGTCAGGAGAGGTCTGCTGCGCCGTGTGGGTTGCTCCCTGGCCAGCCAGGGATCCAACTAAGCTGCAGAGGCTGCAGATTGCTTCATAGTGCAGTGTTTAACCCCTTGCGCCACCAGGGAGGCCCCCAGGATTATCTTTGATGAGTTCCCTCCTCCCCCCAATTATTATTTTAATCTTTGGTCCATCATTTTATAAGCCACTCATGAGGATACTTTTAGAATATTTCTATCTACTCTACTCTTCCTATTCTAGTACAGAACAAAACTGTAACTCAGTTGTCTCTTACAATAAGGCATTACTGCCAGGCTGGCTCAGGCCTATAGTCCTTAGGTAGCCCTAAAGCTCCTTCTAGAGTAGGCCTTGAATTTCTATTTATATCGAAGATCAAGAATGAGATCCTAAAACATTCTTAGTTTAGGTTTTCAGGTCACAGCAATTCTTTTTTTTTTTTTTTTTTTAATTTTTTTTTTTTTTATAGAGGCATGCTTTATTTATTTGTTTGCTGGTTTGTTTGTTTTTTTTGTTTATATATGCACTGGGTACAGTCAGAAGTGCGGGAGGGTGAGAGAATTCACCAGAGCCAGAGCGGGGAGCAGAGCAGGCAGAAAGACCGAAGTACACTGCTGAGGGGAGCAGCGGGCGGCAGGAGAGGTCTGCACGCCATGTGGGATCCTCCTCCGGTGGCCGGGGAGCAGCCGGGGATCGAACCGGCGCCGCAGAGGCCGCGGGCAGCCTCGCAACCCAGCGCTCAACCGCTGCGCCACCGGGGAGGCCCTACAGCAATTCTTAGCTTGATGAATTTTCCTGAGTGTATTTTCATAAATTAATGTTCATTTACTTCATTCTTTGCTATAAAATATAGTTTCATTATAGAAAATATGACACGTACAAATTAAAAGAAAATATAAACAGGGCCTCCCTGGTGGCGCAGCGGTTGATTGCTGGGTTGTGAAGCTGCCCGTGGCCTCTGCGGCGCCGGTTCGATCCCCGGCTGCTCCCCGGCCACCGGAGGAGGGTCCCACATGGCGCACAGACCTCTCCTGCCGCCCGCTGCTCCCCTCAGCAGTGTACTTCGGTCCTTCTGCCTGCTCTGCTCCCCGCTCTGGCTCTGGTGAATTCTCTCACCCTCCCGCACTTCTGACTGTACCCAGTGCATGTATAAACAAACAAACAAACAAATAAATAAATACATGCCTCTTTAAAAAAAAAAGGAAATATAAACAGGATGATGAACTTTTTTACTATTTTTTGAGGCAGCATTTCCTTTGTTTAAATTGTCAATTTCTTTTTTTTTTTTTTTTTTTTTTTTATAGAGGCATGCTTTATTTGTTTGCTGGTTTGTCTGTTTTTGTTTTGTTTATACATGCACTGGGTACAGTCAGAAGCGCGGGAGAGAATTCACCAGAGCCAGAGCGGGGAGCAGAGCAGGCAGAAGGACCGAAGGACACTGCTGAGGGGAGCAGCGGGCGGCAGGAGAGGTCTGCGCGCCATGTGGGACCCCCCTCCAGTGGCCTGGGAGCAGCCGGGGATCGAACCGGCGCCGCAGAGGCCGCGGGCAGCTTCGCAACCCAGCGCTCAACCGCTGCGCCACCGGGGAGGCCCTAAATTGTCAATTTCTAAGCTCTAAGGGATACCCCTAAATGTTAATAATCCAAGCTTTTGGCAAACAAGCTTCTATTTATGCTCTTGAGCAAGGTACCCAATTTCTTGAGAGAAAGGTACAAGGAAAAAATTACTTGATTAGAAATCAGAAGCCTATCGCTGGATTTCAATTTTGCCAATTTAGTCTAAAAACTGGCTATAGTTAAGTTATCAAATCTTAGTTTCAGTTTTCTAATGAGTTCATTACAACTTATTACTGTCACTCATTATTGTTATGACAAGTGTAGTAAATTCTAAACCATTACTCCAATACAAGCTATTATTGTCATTCCAGTTTCTCTCATAACTCCTAGTAATGTCATCACAGGGAGATACAAATGTTTGTTGGTTATTAATATAGTCTGATATGGCAATTAAAACCAAACGGTTATACAGTTAGATGTCTTGGCCTGAATAAATTCCTGGCTCCTTCCTGTATATTATAATATAGATATATGACTTACTGATGTCTATGTACTTCAATGATCTCTTACAAAATGGAGGTAATAGTATTTATAGCTTATGTTTTTGGGTCACTACACGTAAAATGTTTAACATACCCCTGGCAAAAAGTGTTAGCTTAATTTATTGGCATAATTTTTAATAGTTTTCTAAGATTACCAGCATACCATTTTCCTATCTACCTCTTCAAAGTGAAGATTTCAGTCTCTTTACCATGTAACCTCAAAATTATATTCAGGGGGTTTCTCCTTCTTTCCTTTTTTAAAACGTATTTCTTAAGTGCAGTAACCAAATTGTACAAAGAAATTTCAGTGCAAATGCACTAACAATCTTATTACCTTGGCCCTCCTATTTATACCTGAGTGCCTACAGACTACAACTAGATCAGACCTGGACACTACTTTTAAAGAAAGATCTCTAGTTATTCCCTGAAACAATTGCTGGATTATAAAGGCTAAAGATCACCATTTTACAATAAATTCAGTTATTATCTAAATGAATTGCCTATACTGTATATAGTATTTCATTATTCAGATGTCAAATTCTTTATTTACATATTATATCTTGCCATTTCATCACTCGAAGAATCTGTATGATAACTCATCATCCACATATTTCCCAGGCACCTACTTTCAGATCACCAAGGAACTATGATGAACCCTCTTAGTACAGACACCTGAAATACCTGGTTGCTGACTAGCATTCCTACATCTCTATGTCTAAGCCAATTTCCTAAACATGAAAAGGCATTTTCCAGTTTTCACTGTTTGTGTGGTTCTGAAAGCCTACATTGTGGTAAATGGTTTCTTGTTATCACCATGCTTACTATCTCTCTCAATGAATGCTAGAAAATTAGCCCATTGTGAATTTCCAAAAATATTAAAGTAGCTAACAATCTCCTTTATAAATTTTTCATTAACCATTTATGATGGAAATGAGACTCCCTCATACTATAATTCTTTTTTTTTTTTTTTTTTTTTTTAAATTAGAGGCATGTTTTATTTATTTATTTGTTTTTGGTTGTTTGTTTTGTTTATACATGCACTGGGTACAGTCAGAAGCGCGGGAGGGTGAGAGAATTCACCAGAGCCAGAGCAGGGAGCAGAGCAGGCAGAAGGACTGAAGTACACTGCTGAGGGGAGCAGCGGGCAGCAGGAGAGGTCTGCGCGCCATGTGGGACCCTCCTCCGGTGGCCGGGGAGCAGCCGGGGATTGAACCGGCGGCGCAGAGACTGCGGGCAGCTTCGCAACCCAGCGCTCAACCGCTGCGCCACCGGGGAGGCCCCCTCATACTATAATTCTAAGTATTCCCACTGAATTCTTCTTAAAGTTGATACTATTATTCAGTCAAATTTTAGTAACATCATTCTAAAACAAACCACATAAAAGACATTCCCTATCTTTTCCCTAAAGAAGAACTACCTTTAATTTATCCAATACCCATCAAGGGTGGAGAATGGTAAGAATACTGGCTATTTTTCCTTAACTATGACATGAGGAAAGTAATAAACAATGGTAGCAGCTAGCGGGTGAAAGATGAAGGAATTCATACTAGGCTTATAATCAAAATACCCAAATTTGATCCTAGCAGTGATCTACTAGGTCTGGGACTTCAGGCAAATTATTTAACCTATTTGAGCCAGTTTCTTCTTCATCGGTAAAAAGTATCAAATATATTTTACATGGCTGCTGAGAGAACTGAATGAGATAATGGAAATTAATTCACTTTATGAAATAAGAACTTGGTAAGATTTTAAAGTAGTACTACAGTAGACTTTCTCTTTTTTTTAGCCCCCCATTCTACATTTTCCCACTTGAGTTTATCTGTGAGGTATGTGTATAGCTATCACATGGTTCCAGTGTTACACAGAACTAACTTGTTAAAAATAAAAATTTCTGTATTTTTACTAATGATTTCATTATTTTTACAGCTTTCTTTAAAAGACCGAATTTTGAGACAACCACCATCACAGCACTTAACTTTTATAGTGACTATATGTCTTCTCCTCACTAGGAGAAACTTTAAGTCTGTATCTTAGTCATCTTTACCTCTAAGGACTACGTAGCATTCAGGAAATATTAACTGGGTGGGTAGGTGAAGGGAGGTTAGAGTGGGACACACAAAAGTAATTGGAGCATTTATTAGAAGAATTAAAATTCTAGTAGTGATTTCACTACTTACTAGTATGTACTATTTGGATAAGTTATTCATTCTTTCTGAGCTTCAGTTTTCTTATCTGTCAAATGTGGACATCAATATTTGCTTTATTAACTTCAAGGAAGCTTCATGTGAGAAGAAACAAGTGCTTTGAAAAGCAAAATATGGGCCTTCCTGGTGGCATAAGGGGTTAAATCTCAGCACTATGAAACTATATGCAGCCACTGTAGAATGAGTTAGATCCCTGGCCAGGGAGCAACCCACATGGCGCAGCAGACCACTATTGTCTTGCCTGCTGCTCCCCTCAGTAGTGTATTTGTCAATCTGCCTGTTCTGCTCCCCATTCTGTCTATTCTCCCACCTTCTCACCACCCGCCGACATCTGGCCCACACCCTAGCTAATTCCCTTTTATACTTAAAGAAAATTTTTAGATCTTGAATTTGGTTGTCCTGCTAATGTTTCACTGGTTTTAGTCTGAGATTTAGGAGGCCAAAGACTTCTCCATTAGGCTACTGGAACAGCTGGTTTTAGTCTGAGATTTAAGGAAAGTTCTTTTATTTTTTTTTTAATATTTTTTAAAGTCTTACATATTGAAAGTCTTATATATTGAAAGTTTATACTTTGCTTACTTCAAAATGTTGACTAAAAAAAAAACCCTTCCATTCTTTGTCTCTACCAATTAGTTATAGACTTTTTGGAGAATGAGAAGGAAATTGTTTGCACTGGAGGATGGAGGAAAGGGAGGAGATGGGGAAGCACAAATTAAAAATTTTCCTGGGACTTGCATAACAAATTTTCTAAAGCGTCTGGCTTTTCATTTGTTTTGGGAGCCAGGGTGCAAAGATTACTTACTTTTTAAACTATTTTTCAATTTCTTTACTTAGTACTTTTATCATGATTTATTTCTTTTAAATGAATTCTTAATTCTCTCCTTTTTAAGCTTACATCACTAGAGTTCTGGCAAAATTACTGTAAAAAGTCTAATATATTGCATAGGTCTAAGAACACTGTTCACTGTAACCATCAAAAATGAAAGCAAGAGCAACAGAAAATAATATTATAATCCAGGAAGTTACGGTAGTGTTAGAATAAAGAATATAACTCTTAGTTGATTCTTTTCTTAACTAAAAATTTAGATAAACTGCAAGAAAAACTGTTTCAAGGAACCTTTTCTTTTAAAGTACATACATTTATGTCCTTCCCCAGAACCTTCATCTGCAGCATAGGGTTCTGCTCTGAAATACATGTATTGTATTTCTCCCCTACTCTTGCCACTCTCATCATATTCACTATCAGTTCCAGAGTCTTCTTCTGCTGTATCCCATGTCTCTTTTATGCCTTCATTTGCTTTAGTTCTTCTACTACTCGTGATACTATGAGAGTCAAGTCCATTAGCCAAAGGGATCTGGGCATTATCTGCATTGCACAAAGTATCACTGCTATGACTGGAGCTAAGAATATCACTGTCCACTGAACTTGTACTCCTGTCATTATTCACATCTGAGTCTGATCGTTCTTCAGATTGAAAATTTTCTGGATCAGAAGTCTGAATATGCTGTTCAAGTTCTCTATTATCCACTGATGCTGAAGAGTCCCTTTCATTGAGAGGTGATTCGATATTTTCAAAGTCACTAGTCTCAGTACTTTTGCTGCTGTCCCCATTATCGCCATCCTGCTGCTGTTGTAGTGACAAGCTTTTGAGTTTTTCAGTGCTTTCTTCTAAAATAGCTTCCACAGACTTCAGGCTCCCTGCAGGTCCTTTGACTCTTTCACAGTCATCATCCACATTACCAGAATCACCCCCAGCTTTCTGATATGCTGTCCTTTTGGAATAAGATCCAGGGGACTGTTCAGGCAACAAAACAAATAATCTGATTGTATTTGCATGCCGATCTAGGAGTTTCCATAAATGAGAGTCTGTAAAGGTGATCTGGTAATCCAAAGTCTCAGAACTTTCAACAAACACCTAAGTAATAAGTCAAAGAGTTATATTAGATCATTAATTTTAATGAAAATCATTCATTAGAAGAACACTACCACATCAATATAAGAAGGTACACAGTCATAAAATTTGGGATAATAAAGTTTCTGAAAGACATGGGCATTGTTTTTGGAAGCTAAAGTATTAGGTTCATATGTCTTTTTAAATTAACCTTAAAATTATGCTAAGATAGATGGAGAAAACACACACACACAGAGCTTGTTCAGGGGTTTGTTCATTTCAGAAAGATTTTGCATTCAACATGTTGTTCTTTAGGAAACCAAAGTTTTGCATGAATATAAACAGAGGACATGTGTAAGACAAAGAACAATATGTATAAAAATATCTTTGGAATGCAGTACCAAAATCCAAATTATAGAAAAAAATCTATAATGGACAAATTACTTAATTCTATAGCAAATAAGTCGCAAGGAAAACAAATAAAGTACACATAGATTAAAAGAGATATAAGACATGAATTATGGACTTTATTTGGATCCTGATTTAAAGACAAATACTATGGGAAAAAAATTTTATTAAATAATCAGGAAAGAATACTGAATAGATATTGAGCGATATCAAAGCATTTCTGTTAATTCTGAATAATGTCATTGTGGTTATCATGTTTTAGAGATATACATTCAAATTATTTATAGATATAGTAATATGATGCTGGGAATGCTCTGCAAATAATCTGGGGAGAGCAGCTAGTTAAATGTAAATGTAAAAAAGACTTGATAATTGTAGAAGCTTGGTGATGGGGACATGGAGATTCAAGATACTATTCACTTTTGTATATATTTGAAATTTTCTATATTATCTTTTTAATGAAATACATATATACACAAATTTGGCATGTTAAGCTTTGTATAAAAACTATTATATTCAATAAATATTACAAATCAGAAGTATCTGCTGACAATCTAAAGAAAACTATAAAGTTAGATGTCTCGTTATGACGTGTGGTGGTGGGATGAAAATGGATTACTCAGAGTCCATGTCCAGAACAATGAGAAGCCTAGAGGGACTACACCAAGAAAGTGCAGTCCAGCTCCAACAGCAGTCTCGTTTTTATTTAGAATCACAAAATAAAAAGATCAAAGAAGCAAGCGGGCCAAAGGAGAATGCACAAGTGTATAGGTGATGCGTAACCAGCTGCACCAGCCAAGGCTGAGAAATAAAGAGAAAGCCAAGGAAAGTCTCAGTGTTCATGCTACTCTAGCCATAACACCTATTGCTGTTTCTGCACATGTGTTTTTAGCATGTATAGACCCTCACGCCAGGACTTTTGCCCTGAGAGGTTCCCTATCTTAAACTTTCCCTGTTTCTACACATGCTGTTTTTCAGCAGGTATGGATTCTCACACCAGGAGTTTTGCCCTGAGAGGTTCCTTATCAACTTTCCCTGTTTCTGCACACTAAGAGGCACAGAACAGTCAAAGCAAAAGATAATCAAGGCAAAGACACAGAATAGTTGAGGCACATAATAATACAAGCTCCCACAGTTAGATAACACTTAGTGTGTTACCTGAAAATAGTGTGAGGGTGGATTAGAGATTTTAATATAACACGTAGAAACACCACACAAAAATATCAGGATACAGGTAAACATGAGGATAAATAAGATGCTAAAAATGCTAAGTGACACAAAAGACTAGACTGTACTAAGATGAGTAAGTAGAAAAGTTAATTAAAGATGGCAAACAAGGAAACTTTTAGATACAATTTATTTAGAGTAAAACAAAATGGTGTTAGAAACAAACATATACAAAAAATAATAATGGAACGCAGGCTATCAAGAGAAAAGACATGAAGAGCAACAAAAACTTTGTTTTCCAAAAGAGATAAATGAGTATGCAAAGGAACGACGTTGCATGAAGCCAAGATTATAATTTTTTTTCTCTACAAGGCAAGCCTCTGGATTTTACCATGAATTATTGCTTTTGGGGGAGAAATCCAAGTATGAACAAAATTCCAAGGACATAATCACAGTGGCTAGAAATAGTTATGAAGCTTTCGCCAAAGAGGCAGGAGTAATCTGGGGCTTGAAAGAATGTGTGGAGATAGAGAGAAAAACTCTCAGGGCGGAGGTAGCTCATAAACAAGGCAAAGAGGAGAAATAGCAAGATTGATTCCGAGGACAGAAAGAAGTCTAATATGAACTGACTACAAGGGAAGGTAATTATCGGGAAGATGTAAGGATTTAAAATTTAAGTTACAGAGTATAGCTCTAGAGGTCAGGCTAATAATATTAAAGTTTGTTTCATTTATTATTACCAGCAAAGAAAATAGTAATGAAAAAATAAGAGACGCACCTTGTTACTTCTAAAAAAACCTTCCGCTTTCAGGGTTTTACTGGGCACAGTGAGAAGACGCAAATCATTGCAGCAGCGTTCTAGAACTATTCTCATGGTTTCAGCAGGTAAATGGATGGCCTACAATAAAAATAATTATAAAAAACTGTTTTAAGAAAAATTCTGCTTGACTTGGATATGTGAGAAAATAAGACACTGCTGAATTCTCAAAAACAGCAGAAAGAAAATTCAGAGAAAAATCATCTGAGTAGCAGTTTACACGTTTTTGAAGAATCTATGGGAGTATAATTAGTCCTATCCATTAATTGTACTGCAAATGAGGAGAACAATCTATGCTCTGGAACTATTTTAAAGGTGGTCATTTTTCACTAAAAATTCTATTTCTCTCAAATGCACAAAGTAAATGAGGTAATTTGATTCCAAAGAAATTGAGTGCTGATCTTTGAGAGCAGATGCTAAACCCAATACCTGTTTGATGTCTTAACTTTTGATGGGTTCTTTAATAAATTGTAGTTTATACTTTTACTAAGCCAATTTTCTGCTACATAAAGTGAGATTAAATTAGAATTAAAATTTTCTGATACTCTGAAACCCATGTGCTTAATTTTTGGTGTCATGTTATAAATTTCACATGAAAGGAGTAGATAAAAGTAATTTACATAAAAAATTGTTTTTAAAACAATACAACTAATGATAACTAATTTCTAAGCAGCCTAATTATAGTTTAAATACTGTATTTGCTGATACAATGTTTTGTGACTGCCTTTATCCTCTATAAACATATTTTTCAGCAATAAGATTATTACCTTCTACAAGGAAGAGAACGTTATCTGTTTCTTTTGTATTCTACCTTGGTGTTCATAATCTAAATTAAACCATAATATAGAACAATTCCACTATGTAGTCTTTTTTAATGAGTAAATTAATCATAAAATATTATTTCACAATATCTGTTTCCTCCAATTATCAGTTTGGCAAAAGTTAAGTCATTCTTTTTAACATCATTATCATAAATGAACTTTCATAAAATACTGGGAACAATTTTTTCCACAAAGCAATTATTTGTCTTATTAACATTCACAACAACTCTTTTAAAACAGGCATTAAAAATCCCAGATAAAAGAAAAAAACTCCCACAGATGAATGACAGAAACTGGACTGAAACTTTTTGCCTTGGGATTAGTGAATAATTTTCATGATACCTAGGGATTTTAGCTTGAGGGTTAGGAACAATACAAAATTTTGTTTGTGTGTTCAATGTTCTATATAGTACAGGACCCTCAAAAGGATAATAACAATTTCTCTGGAGTAGTCTTTTCGTTCAAGGAAATTTTACTGTTTTAATCACCTTATTTTTCGAGCCCAAAAATTCTGAATGAGTCTGTGCTTTATCACTAACTCAGACAATGCAGTCAATATTTAATTCATTACCTTCTCTGTCAAATTTCCCCCACCACACTCTTCTATTAATTAATATATCACCAGATTTATGTTTACTCAAGTTCAAAATACCTTGGTCATCTGTGCTTCTGCCTTATCCCAACATCTACTAGTTATAACTCCTACAGATTCTATTTAATATTCATTCTTATAGTCTACAGTTTCTCTCATGTCTGGTCATACACATATATACTTCAGCTGAATTATTTCAGCAACCTTCTCTTATACATTTCTGACTCCTTTTGTCAATACATTTGAAACACTAGTGTTGCCAGACTTACCATTCTATAGAAAAGCTCTCATCATACCACTGCTATATTTAGAAAAATTAAAAAAATCCACTTCCTACTGCTTACATCAAATATAACTTGAGTTTTTGTTACCATTTAAAAACCTCATGAAATAAACTGAACTTATATTTCTAGGCATGTATTTTAACAATGATCCAGCCAAACACATATGTTCTGTGTACTAGCTTCACACATTCTTATATCCATAGTGTGATCTACTTCTTCTCTTTGAAGTATCCTTCTCTCCTAACTAGTAGTCTTCTTGCTATAAATACTGATGCTTGAGGTAAATACTGGCTCCATATTTTACTAACTATCGCATAGTACCTTGTACAGAGCAGGCCTGCAAAAATATTCACTGCCCAATTTTAAAACTTACCTTTGAAATAAGTTGTTTGAACTCTGTAACTGTTTGGTTTAAGTAAGCTCGAACAGTGATAGGGGCAGCTACAGATTCTGCTTTCAAATCAACAACATGAACTTTCACCATCACTTCTGTCACATTTGAAAACAGAGAAATGAAACTGGAGGTTATTTTATAAAATGTATTTCACACTAGCAATGCATCTTTAACATGTTTCTAATAGTCATCAAAGACAACATTTTTCTAATATTATGATGCTAGGTATCATTTTCTAATATTATGATGCTAGATCCATACAGGAACAGAATTTGAAATGACAGGAAAAGTTTTCTAAGTTCAATTTTTAGGAATAAAGTAAAGAATGTAAGTATGAACTGTGATTAATGAGCTGTGAGGTAAGGGAGTTAGGGTCAAGAGAAGAATGTTAAGAATGTTGTGAAGTTATTAACATTTCGATGTTCTCCTTCATAGAGATTACTAGAAAACTTTGGACATGAGAAAGACCATGCAAATGACTTTTTTTTTTTTAAAGGGATTTATTTATTTATGCATACAAGAGCTGGAGTGAGCTGGAGTGTAGGCAGAGGTGCAGGGGGTGAGAGGATCACCAGAGACAGAGTAGGGAACAGAACAGGCAGATCTACTGAAATACACTGCTGAGGGGCGCAGCAGGCGAGACGGGAGAGGTCTGCTGAGCCATGTGGGTGCTGCAGTAACTGACCATAGCTTGATAGTGCTGTCTTTAACCCCTGCGCCACCAGGGAGGCCCTGCAAATAACTGCCTTTTACGACAATTTTGGGTAAAGCTAGTATTTTGCTTTCCAGATCAATTTCAAAGGAAAAAACCCTCAAGATATTGAGGAATGTACTAGATCTAATGAAAAGAGAAATGGCTGACTGAAGTCCTGGGGACCTGCAGAAATGAATGGAGAAAAAGAAAAAATATTGGCAGTGATGCTGCTATGAAACCATCTCTTCAAGGAAACCCTGCAAAATAGACTATTTCTGAGACTTTTGGGGAATATGCTGTTTTGGGAACCAGAGTCTTCTCTATCATAAGAGTTAGGGAGGGATGGGCCTCCCTGGTGGCGCAGGTGGTTGAATGCAGCCCTGTGAAGCTGTCCGCAGCCTCTGTAGTGCAGGTTCTATCCCGGCCGGCAGTGGAGATGCCCACATGGCGCAGCAGACCTCTCCTGTCTTGCCCGCTGCTCCCCTCAGCAGTGTATTTCAGTCAGTCTGCCTGTTCTGTCCACCGCTCTGTCTCTGGTGAATCTTCTCACCCTCCTGCATATCTGGCCTATACTCCCGTTCTTGTATGCATGAATAAGTAAATCTTTAAAAAAAAAAAGAGAGAGAGAGAGAGAGAGAGAGTTAGGGAGGGAGAAGGAGGAAAGAGAGGAGGATAGATGTATGATTCACTACAAGAGTAGAAAAATCCCAATGAATACTATAAGCTAGAAGTTTTGTTGTATTTTTAAAAATTTATGTCTAGTTCTCTACAAGTAATCCAGAAATTAATTCCAAGATTGTTGTTGACTATTTCCTAACCTGTCAGAATCACTGTACATTTAAGAGCAAATTAAAATTTTCAATTAAAATTTAAGAACATACAACAAAAATTTTTAATTAAATCCCCATAATTTTCTTATGAAAAATTTAAGTCCAGTAGAACACAAAATACCATAGAATTCCTTACCTCCAGGTTTGTAAGACTGGAAAACTTGATCAGGTTTTCTTGTCTCCAATAGCAGATCAAACATGTATGTTGACTTGACTCCACCTAGTAAAAGTCCCATTGGCGTATCTTCTTCTCCTTCATAGGATCGCTCTAGATAATCATGAAACTCATCATATTTAATAAGGCGACAGCAATCCATGGGTATTACCTCTTCTAAATCCATCATCTAAAAGGAAATGAGCCCCCCAGAAAAAAGAAAAAAAAAATTTTCATGTGATTTGTAATTGTACTAACTATAAGTCCTAACAAACAATAAAATCAATATATTTATGATTAGCATTAACAGATCAAGTACATCAAAGTTAAAGGTACACTTAAATGCTCTCTTAAATAACCATATCTCGGGCCTCCCCAGTGGCACAGCGGTTGAGCGCTGGGTTGCGAAGCTGCCCGCAGCCTCTGCAGCGCTGGTTCGATCCCCGGCTGCTCCCCGGCCACTGGAGGAGGATCCCGCATGGCAGGAGGAGGATCTCCTGCCACCCGCTGCTCCCCTCAGCAGTGTACTTCTGTCCTTCTGCCTGCTCTGCTCCCCGCTCTGGTGAATTCTCTCACCCTCCCGCGCTTCTGACTGTACCCAGTGCTTGTACAAATATAAATAAACAAATAAATTAAAAAATAAAAATAAATAAATAAATAAATAAATAAATAACCATATCTCATTCTCCCTCAAATCATACAACCTGTATGCTAGTATTTTAGACATTTCTGGCTTTTAAAAAAATTCTAAAACTTTAGATGGACTGCCAATCCTGTACTGACTAGTGCTCTATAATTACTAAACTGGAAACATAAGGAGAAAACAACCAACTAGAATATGCCTCATAAAACACCAAAAAGGTTGTAGCTTCTGTGTCTCCCAAGCACTGCCCAATTACTCTTTAGACCATACCCTTTTCAATATTAGCCTCCAGAATAGCTACAGTTCAGAACATTGGCATTTCTACCATAAAATTTCCCTCTAGCCCATGTGAACAGTAGATGAGATACTGGATGCAACACAGGACTGCTTAGAAATATTTAGTATTTATTTAGGATTTATGATAATGATTTTAAAGAATAAAACATGTAAGCCTTGGTGTGTTTCCACTGATCTTTACTCCACCTCCACTCTCAATTTTTGGTACCTAAGACTGACTTAGTTTTCTTTTCTATTTTACTTCCCATGTTTGTAAACTTTTACTTCCTATTTTGATGACAATATTTTATCTTCCTGTAATAAACAACTGATAAAATAGAAACTAACCTTACTATTATCACTGACTGACCGTAAGATGTTTTCTCCATTTTAGCCTAATTTGATTTCTATACTTTTGTAAAGATGACATTTGCAGTTTACCATTATGCTTAAAGGATTTTTAGTTTAATGAAGTGAATCAAGAGCTACTCATCCATTTTACTGTTTGTTCATTCATTTACTAATTCACATACCCATCTAATTTCAGCTTTCCTATAATGCCAGGCAAAATATTGGAAATGCAATCATGAAAAAAAAACCCAAAATACTCCTTACTCTTCTCCTTTGCAAGTACTTAAAGTTTAGTGGCAGACAGTGACATGAATTAAGATAGTGACACAATAAATACAAAATTTCAATACTGGTAAGTGCTATGAAAGACCAGGTACATAATATGAGAGGTTCTCAAATTTTAGTATACCTAAAAATCACCTGAGATACTTATTTAAAATGCATATTCCTAGGGCCTCCCTGATGGCACAGGGGTTAGAATATCAGCACTATCAAGCTATTGGCAGCCCCTGCAGCATGAGTTTGATCCCCAGTCTGGGAGCTAACCCACATGGCACAGCATACCTCTCCCATCTTGCCCACTGCTCCCCTCAGCAGTGTATTTCAGTAGATCTGCCTGTTCTGCTCCCCACTCTGTCTCTAGTGAATCCTCATGTCCCCCCGCACCTCTGGCCTACACCCCAGCTCTTATATGCACAAATAAATAAATTTTTAAAAATTATAATATAAAATACATATTCCCATTCTCGAAAATGTATAACATAAACATTCAGATTTGAAGGAATTAGTTTTGTTTTTTGTTTTTTTTTTTAAAGATTTATTTTTATTTATTTATACAAACACTGGGTATAGTCAGAAGCAAGGGAGGGTGAGAGAATTCACCAGAGCCAGAGCGGGGATCAGAGCAGGCAGAAGGACGAAGTACACTGCTGAGGGGAGCAGCAGGCGGCAGGAGAGGTCTGCGCGCCATGTGGTACCCTCCTCGGGTGGCCGGGGGGCAGCCAGGCATCGAACTGGCACTGCAGAGGCTGCGGGCAGCTTCGCAACCCAGCGCTCAACCGCTGCACCACCAGGGAGGCCCTGAAGGAATTAGTTTTTAATAGGAATGTAATTCTGGTGCAGGCTATGCTGGATTACACTCTGAAAAACAATTTTTCTTGGGGTAATTATTTTTTCAATCAAATGTTTTTTTTTTTTTTAATAGAGGCATGTTTTATTTATTTTATTTGTTTGTTTGTTTGTTTTGTTTATGCATGCACTGGGTACAGTCAGAAGCACGGGAGGGTGAGAGAATTCACCAGAGCCAGAGCAGGGAGCAGAGCAGGCAGAAGGACCGAAGTACACCACTGAGGGGAGCAGCGGGCGGCAGGAGAGGTCTGCGCACCATGTGGGACCCTCCTCTGGTGGCCGGGGACCAGCTGGGGATCGAACCAGCACCGCAGAGGCCGCGGGCAGCTTCGCAACCCAGCGCTCAACCGCTGCGCCACCGGGGAGGCCCCTCAATCAAATGTTATTAATGTGTATACGAAAGGGCAAAAAAACCTAATTTGTCAAAATGTAGAAGAGATTTAGAACAATCTGGCTAAAGGATGCTTTCCTTTCTGTTTATCTTTCAAAAGCAACTAATAACTTTTCATCACCCTCAGAATAAAATGAATACTACTATTCTTAAAAAATATCTAATTTATTTTTATGTTACTCTACTCCACTCAGGACAATCTATAATGCCCCTTTTTTCCTGATCATACCAACCACGTCCTTATCTCAATTTTCACACATGCTAATATTCCTCTTGAATTTCTTTTGCAGGATAGTTGAAGTCTCAGGAAAAGCTTAAAACACTACTGATTTAGTTTATAGCATCTAAACAATAAAATACTTGCAAATTGTGATGTTAAAGTAATTTTTTTGTCTGTTTTTTCCCAGTGGATTATATAGTCCAGCAGTGCAGTGTGCAAGTTTTGTTCACTCTCGTATCTCTAACACCTCATGTTGTCTTGTCATTCTAGTGTCTCTAGTGCCTCATATAGCAGACACTCAATAAATATCTGCTAAATGAATGTTAAGAATTAATAAATATTTTGATTTCTAATTCAAATTCTGAATTCTAGAAAGCTTAACTGGCTTTCAAATGAGAAAGTTGTCAAAATAAACTACATAGATGTAAACTGCACTGTTTAAGATCTAAACAAAGTTACTGCAAGTACTTCTACTACTATTGACTAATTGACTATAAAAACAACTTTGGGAGAAATATGTAATATTAACTGGGATGCCAATAATTCAATGCTAACAATATAATAAGCATACCTTATAAGCCATTTCTACTGCTTCCTTTAACGTCTTATCCTTATGAACCTCCAATTTATTTTCCATCATTACTTGCTTCACAGGATGCAAACAGAATAATTTTATCTAGAAAATGTGAAATATCATTGTCAAATCATCTCAGCAGGTCAAATGTCAAAGCTCAATTCTTTTACAAACAGCATTTTTCCAAATAGTCAAAATATTACAATCTTTATAAACATAATTGGGATCATGTTCATACCTCTTTTCTAACTTAATAAATGACAGTGGCTATGTCATTAAAAAGTTTAAATTTAAAAACATTAATTTTAACATGTTTCTATATAAGAATGTATCACAATCTATGTAGTCATTTCTCTACTAATATACATTCAGGTCATTTCTAATTTTTCTTTAGTTTGGAAAGTACCATGATGAATGTCCTCATGGTGAAAATTTTTACAGTGTCTGCGATTATTTCATTAGATAATGTTTCCTTAAAAGAATTATATAAATATGACTTTGCTCAAAGATCTTTATAAACCTCATTGAATGTCCATGCTGAAATGCTCGGCTAATTTATTTTTCTTGTAACAAACAGAATGTGACAATATCCATCTCAGTGTAACCTCACTAGAACTTAGTATTATCACTGTATTATTGCCTTGTTATATACAAATTAAGATCACATTTTACCTAAGTATATACACACATATTTAGTTATACTGCTTAATGATTATGATAAAACAACTGTTGACAGAATCAACCCAATTAGTTATGAAAACTGCAGTTAAACTCCAATTGTACTTTTTAATCAAAAGTAAAATTAGGAAATCTGACCTTGCATGTATTGCGCTCAATTTCTCGTTGTCTCTTTTCTTGTTCTTCCAATTCCCTCTCTCTCTGCACCAAATTTTTAATATGTTCTGGATATTCATCTACTTCCAGAAATTCTAGTAACAATAAAAACAGGTTAATACAGCATCACTGAAATTGAGCTTTTATTTTGTTCCACTATGTTCCCACAGTTCATATTGTTACTTAATAGCTTCTATCAAAACATCTCAATTATATCAATCTCACAACTTGGAACATAAGCTTCTTCCAAACAAGAGTGAAGAGGTAGCTGATAATGACAGGTGGTACATCTCATATTTTAGAAAGTTGTATCTATCCATACTAGCTCTTGGTTCCAAGACAACACTGGTATATAGACTAAGATTTTCAGGATGAACATCTCTCTTAAACTTGGAAATAAAATAATTTCTCATTTCATATCATGCTATCACCATGAAATTGTGTGACCATGGGCAAGTTTACTTCTCCAGACCTTGGTATTATCAGCTTAGTAATAACACCTATAGGGGACATAATGAAATGTACGTAGTAACTGTAATAAACACGAACATTACAAATGCTATTCATTTGCTTGTTATTCACTAATACAATTATCTTTCTCAAAAGAAGTCTTTCAGTTGTCTTCTAATAAAAACATTTTATATGTAACTCAAAAGTATTCAAAGTGACAATGAGATTATGACATAACTAATAAAAAGTCACTGATCACTAGGCATTAAGAACAACAACATAATAGAGAGGAAATCATTCCTCTGTGGGAGATAAAAATCCTGTTTTCAGAAATAGCTCTAATTTTAAAAATATTATCTATCATACATACAGTGCCCTCTGGTGTTTCATCACAAAACTAGAGTTGGAGGAGTTGATAAAAGCAAGCCCAGTTATTGCACCACTGGAAATACCTGGCATGTTGGGTGTCACAGAGAATACATGAACTATAATCCTGACTATGCCTCCAGTTAGCTATGACCTTATTCAAGTTACTCTTGGGGTAGGTTTCTTTACTTTACCTGTAAAGTAAGAATAATTACTTCTACTCTCAAATCTCTTTTTTGAAATAACATCTTTTTATAATATTTCTTTTTTTTTCCCATTAATTCCAGAGTAAGTTATTGAACAGCAACTATATGACAGACATTGGCATACCTCTGCACCAACTGAATCACAATCTAATGAGGGTTTACAAAAACATAAACCAAATCTTACACAAATTGAAACAGATTTACTTATTAAAAAGTAGTTTCTAAACAAAGAAAATATATTAAAATCAAACAGGGATAACACTATTTTAATTATGAAAAGGATATGAGCAAACATTATCACCTGAGAATAAATCTTTATTACCACATATACACATATATACATTCCACTACCTATTTGGAATACTGTCAAAGAATCAAAGTTAGCAAGACAAATCATGACTACAATAATTACAAATTAAAAAAAAAAAAAAAAACCTAGGTGGTTTGAATATAGGACAACTGTGTAGATTCCCAATAAAATGAAAATATAGGGCATCCCCGGTGGCGCAGCGGTTGAGCGCTGGGTTGCGAAGCTGCCCCCAGCCTCTGCAGCACCGGTTCAATCCCCTGCTGCTCCCCAGCCCTGGAGGAGGGTCCCACATGGCGCGCAGACCTCTCCTGCCACCGGCTGCTCCCCTCAGCAGTGTGCTTCGGTCCTTTTGCCTGCTCTGCTCCTTGCTCTGACTCTGGTGAATTCTCTCACCCTCCCGCACTTCTGACTGTACCCAGTGCTTGTATAAATAAATAAAAATAAATCTTAAAAAAAAAAAAGTTATTTTAAAAAAATTATAAAATAAAATGAAAATAATTAAAAATGCACACTTGATTCATAAAACTGTATTGATTTGTAAGCAGATAAGCAAAGATACTTAATTTTAGTTCTTAAGAACATTTCTAGAGTAGCTAATACAGAGGTTTACATTACCTAGTAACCTTGTTCAAAGCAGTTACATACTAAAATACCCAAAAAGCATGTAACAAAAAATAAATGCTTACAATGTTACCTTGTTTAATTTTTATAACAAACCTATAAAATACTATAATTGTTCTCATTTTACAGATATGGAAAGTAAGATAGGAAAGTTAAATAACTTGCTGTGGGGCATGCAGCAGGTAATTTATGACTGCTACACAGATCTGGGGGTATCACTCTCACCAAATTACATAAAATACAATCTTACTGTGAATAAATATTCAATTTATTTAATGTAGAGTAAGTTTTCTAAGTGTACTGAAAAATAGATCAACTTTTCCCACGTACTTTTACCAGTTGTATCATCTCATAATAGTCTTTATAATTAATTCTTCCAGGCATAAAAATCTCAATAGTCCTATCATTTAAAAGTCGTTATGTGGACTTGCAAAAACTTGCAAAAGAAATTAGTTTATTATACAGACTAAAATAAAAGATGTTTACATACTTGCATTTCTTGCTGGATCCTTCATTCTATATATCAGCATATATGCATTTGTGGAGCTAAGAGAAATA
Source organism: Talpa europaea (assembly GCF_964194135.1). Lineage (NCBI taxonomy): Eukaryota > Metazoa > Chordata > Mammalia > Eulipotyphla > Talpidae > Talpa > Talpa europaea. Next base: position 35,452,024 of record NC_140073.1, on the reverse strand, counting down.
GGAAAAAGATTAATGGAGACAAAAAGTAGATTGCAAAGATTACTTTTCCTAGCATCAAATATTTATTTAAAAAATAGTTCACTGTTGCTTCAGCCAATTAGAAACTCATGTAACTGCTCTTGAACAGTTACATGACATCCCAGAAAAAAAAATTTAAGACATCCCAGAAAAAAAAAAGGCATTCTACTTTGTTTTTAATGATATATGTATGAGAAAATCCGTATCTCCTCTTGGTAAACCAGTCAGGTCTTTCAAAAAACTTGTGTCTTAGAATGATTTCCATAGTTAAATCAGAAACCAGCAAATATTTCCTGGAAAGGGCCAGACAGTAAAGTCTTGGGCTTTGTTGGCCATATCGTAGTGGGAAAAGATAATCACACAACAATGAAATAAATGAGTTATGGTAGTGTTCCAAAAACTGGAAGCATGTTGGATTTGACCAATGGGTTATAGTTTGCTGACCCCTGGATTAAATCTTTTTAACGACTGAAAATGCTAAAAACTATAACTATTTCTAATTTATAAACACTAAAAATTAGGAATTAATTTACCTTGCAAAAGCACTGGAGTAATACCCTCTGCTGCCTGAAGATCCACCATGTGTTTTCTTAATGTCCTCTTGTGTTATCTGAAAGTTGTTGCATTATTTTAGATTTTTGTAAAATCTGTAACACCATAACTCTATGTGAATAGGTAACTCAATTTTTAACCTCAGGGATAATGGGCCACCACAGATATCAATTCACAAAAATGAATCATAATCAGTAGCCAGTCAGTTCTAGGGTTCCTAAAAAGCCCACATGAAGACAAAGGCAAGAAGAAAATTGGGAGTCTATCTCTGCAAAGACTCAGCAAATGTCAAATAAGACAAAACAAATGATAATATGAAATAAATCAAGACATTTACAACAAAAAACAATGACTAATTTGGTATGGGTCTTAAAATGCTCGCCAGATAGTTTCTCACTTTAATAAACTCCACTATTGAACAGAAACACCCCTAAACTTCTGTCTTTCATACAAATAACCTTACCCTGCTGACATGTTGATCATTGAAGCTGTACCACTGCTCATCACTGAATGACTTTATACAAGCATAATAATGACCACCAGCAGCACTCCCTGAATGAACCATAACGGAGAAGAGCTCATAGATCAAGGAATTCTAAGGAAGGAAAAATAAAAATAACTCAAAAGGGAAAAAACACAAAGGCTATATTTGTATATTTCCTATTCTCTATTAACATATATGAATTAAAATGTTTATAGGTCACCTGTCCTCTAAGATAATTAAAATGGCAAGTTATATTACTTCACATACCAGTTTCATAAAATTCAGTGTATTCCTTCACATCTTAATTAAACCTCTTTGTAACCACTCATATCTGAAACATAAACCTATTCGATCTTGTAAAGAGAAAATAATAGATTTTAGACTGTTCTGATATGCACAGTTAGAACAAAAAAATTCACAAAGAACACTTTTATTTTTTTCCTTTACAAAAGAGCTGAAGGATATGAGTTGGAACAACTTCTAATGCATTTATGTACTATCTGTGAAACAGATTTACTGATTTGACATCTCTCACTTATATAATCACTTGAAGTATGAAACTCAAATTATATCTCTCAATAAATGTTAGTTAACAGTTTCCTTTTCTGTAAACAATTCTTTACTAAAGTTTATGATCACATACAAATGCATAAAACAAATCTTCAAAAAGCCAATTTTCAAAAATTAAAACTCTTTTAAAGAGAACTTTATCAGCCACAATAGCTAGAGATTTATATAGAAGCTCAGAGATTACTGTATTCTTTCAACCAAAAGCTATAAAGTACCTTTTCAAGTCCAGATTTTGTAATCTTTTCAGTTCCACTATTGCTTTCAAGGCAGATCCCTTCATCAACACCATCATCATTGGAGAAATCATTGCTCATTTGATCACTGTGACAACTGCCTTCATTTTCTGCTCCACTGTCAGTGCAGCTTTCAGTCTGAGGAGATTTCTTAATAAAACAATTGTTTTATAAGTTAACTAAAAGGAAAATAAGAACTCAGTAAAACTTTTTATCTATATGCCGCTAATTTTTTCATAATTTAAGACACATTAATAAAAATACCTATTTTACTTTCAATTTCTTTTCTTTTTAAAGTGAGACATTAAGTACAATTAAACAAAAAGCTTATTTTAAAAACAGTTCTATTAACGACCTTAAAGTTCTAATACACTTAGTGATTCAGAATTTTACTAAACCCCATTATGTTTACAGTTGCAAAGTAACAATACAAAATTACCATTTCTTTCAGCAAAACCTATACATGCAGAGAAACATAAGTTCTGAAGTGACCTACTTTTGTTCTCAAATCCCAAAAGAATATTATTTCTTTTTTTTGAACAAAAAGTTTAATTCAATCTATCATTGTGATAGATATTATAGACAAGTAGAAAGAAAAACAAGACACGTTATCTGTCCTTAAAAGTCTAGTGTACAGGAGAAAGAAATTTAACAACAGCAAATAATACCTTTCCATGCATTTATGATTTTTAAATCCTATTCATACATATTTAATTTGAAAAATTCTACTTCTCAGAAATCCCCAAACAACTTTCCCATTTTTCCTTTAACATTTTGTATGCAAATGTTTTTATTTAAACAGTTTGAGAATTCTTCACTAAGATGTAGGTTCTAGGTATGTTTAAGAGATTGCACAGTAGTTTTCTAATTAACCAAGCAATATATAATAAGCACCAACATTTTGCCAAAAACTTTCTTGTAGGGACTGTATCTAATATATAGTCTTCCTCTCTTCAAAAAAGTTTGGTTCAAGGAAAAGTGAAGGTGAAACCAACTTTAGAATTCTATGGGGGGGGAGGGACCTTTCATTAAGACAGTCTAAACAACATCAGTGTTAACACAGTGTTTTAAAAATGACTGACCAAAATGGATTAATGAAAAACACCTTTTAACAAGAAAATACAGTATTTACCTCATCTTCAACATCAATAAATGTACTCATATCTAGCTCCTCAGGAAATGTCATTCTATCATTCAGTTTAATCCTATGCATGGTTGTGTAATCAAAATCAAACCTTTTCAATTGTAAGGTCAGCAGATAAGGGAAATGCAAAAATCGAAGACCCTTAAAAAAAAAAAAAAAAGGAGCTATTGAATACAGAATATTATCTCAGAGAATTAAGCATTAATTTCTACATGATTTCTACCTTTCGTGCATCACACTTCTTTTTGCAACGTTCACAAAAATATTGATTTGGGCCATCCAGAATCTCTGGCTGAATGAATGCATGCAATGCTTCTTCCTAGTCAGAAAAAAAAAATTATTTAATAATTATTTTAAAATATCTGTTAATGGCAAAGCCCTGAATATAAAAACACAACTGTCAAAATACTTATAAGCAGAATGGTTAGAAAATTAGGACCTCAAAATGCAAAAAGGGAAAAAATTAACATTATTATAAAAACTGACCCAAAAAGGAATAACTATTTCATTTTGTATGAAATTTGCCTGTCCCAGTGTTGCACAACACAATCATTTCTATTTTTATTGACTTTACATTATAGTGTTTGACTAAGCACTCTAATAAAAGTCCTGTCCTTAGATTAAAAAGGAATTTCATATTTATTAGAAATGCAGTTACATGCATCACTCAATCTTTTTGTAAGAGTTAGTAATCCACCACAGCACTGGCCATAAAAATAGAAAATATTGCACAACCTTCGCACTGCATGTCAGATACTGCTTCATTTGAAAATGGATGAGAGCACTTGGATTATTCATAGTGAAACTATGTACTACTTTGTCCTCCGAAGAGCCTCCAAACAGAAGAAACCTAGTATGAATACTGCTGAGGAATTCATGAGCACAAAAATTTTATTTTAATTTTTAATTACTGATTTTTTTAATATTTTTTAGTTAGTACACATTAAGATTAAATTGTACAATTTTAAATTTCATCTAATATCTTCTTCACACATGGTTTTCAGTAGAACTGACAATATTTACTACATAAAAAGAAATGGAATCATTAAGACAATCTTCAAATTATTTTCTTTTCCTGCAGAACAAGTTGCTTCTCAAAAGATAAATGATGGCCGTAGCTGTAAAATAGCTATCTACATATTGTTTAATATAGCTCATTTTTTTTTTTTTTATAGAGGCATGTTTTCTTTCTTTCCTTATTTGTTTGTTTGTTTGTTTTGTTTATACATGCACTGGGTACAGTCAGAAGCGCGGGAGGGTGAGAGAATTCACCAGAGCCAGAGCGGGGAGCAGAGCAGGCAGAAGGACCGAAGTACACTGCTGAGGGGAGCAGCGGGCGGCAGGAGAGGTCTGCGCGCCATGTGGGACCCTCCTCTGGTGGCCGGGGAGCAGCCGGGGATCGAACCGGCGCCACAGAGGCTGCGGGCAGCTTCGCAACCCAGCGCTCAACCGCTGCGCCACCGGGGAGGCCCTTAATATAGCTCATTTTTAACATGAGAAAAAAATTGAAAACATTGAAAATGTTTCTAAATTTATCCTATTTTGGTCTCAAAAACATCAAAACACCAAATGGTAAAGGGGGATATAACTGGATGTTTTCCCTCATGAACGATGAATTTATTTGCAGTCATAGGAAAGGATACATTTAGAAAGTAACTTTTTTCCCGCGAAAGCCTATTTCAAGAATGAAAAATCAAATTGCGCAAAAACATAACAGGAAAAAATGTCTTTTTACACATTCCAATTATTTTGGACCTCCTTTGCCAGTCTTCCCTTTCAATCAGTTTCTCTGTGATCCTTATTACTTCTTTACCTCATTTTCATTCCATGTTCAAATTTTCATTTCAATCTATTCTCTCAAGCATCTTGTACTCTTTGTAAAACAGCTTTGTCTTTTTCTTCAATTTCTTTCCTTTTTTTTTTTTATAGAGGCATTTTATTTATTTATTTATTTGTTTGTTTTGTTTATACATGCACTGGGTACAGTCAGAAGCACGGGAGGGTGAGAGAATTCACCAGAGCCAGAGCGGGGAACAGAGCAGGCAGAAGGACCGAAATACACTGCTGAGGGGAGCAGCGGGCGGCAGGAGAGGTCTGCACGCCATGTAGGACCCTCCTCTGGTGGCAGGGGAGCAACCGGGGATCGAACCGGCGCTGCAGAGGCAGCGGGCAGCTTCGCAACCCAGCGCTCAACCGCTGCGCCACCGGGGAGGCCCTCAATTTCTTTCTTGATGCTGATTAACTCATTGTATATCTTGTTGTTTATCCATTTTTCTCCTTAAATTTTGGCCAGGTTTTGTTTTGCTTGTTTAAGTAGTTTAGTGTGTCAGAGTCTCCTACTTTATGGTTATTTTCCTGAGCGTGTGTTGTTTCTGCACGGTGAGATTTTCATTGGCCGAAAGCTTTAAAAAACTTTGTTTACTTCCAACAGTGGTACTGGGTAAGTCTGATTTTTTTTCCCTCTCCTCTAATCATTTTGTTGGCAGCATTAAGAATAACACTTTTTGTGAATGTAGTTTCTTAATGAGTATTGAGAGGACAGTTCATTTTGCATGACACTTGATTTTTCTCTTCTTGTTTTTAACTGCTGTGATCACCATAACCTCTTCTTCTTCCCAAAAAGAAATATTTCTCCAAGTGTGCCACTTTCAATCCTGCTTACTGCAAAATTCCTTCTCTGTAGCTGGTGCTGTAACCTACAGGTCCCTAAGTTTATGTTCACTGTTGTGGCACATACCACTGTACTTTTTTGGGGTGGGGGGAGTGATGGTGATTTTGTCTTTGCTTTTTAAAAGTCTTTCCATTACCTCACCTGTTTCAGATTCTCTAAAGCTTCCCACTCCAAACTCTCCATATATGCAGACTTACTTACAAAGGCAGTGGAAGCTCTGTTTGAACTTGGTTATTATTTTGCTTCTTAATAGGATATTTGAAGCTTCATGGTATCCTGTTTCCTAGCTGAGCAGAAGATAGCTGGGCTTCATTAGTATTCTTTTTTGTCTATGATTTGGGAGATGTATGGAAATATGAAAATTCAGGTAGCCACCGTTATCCTTTAGCCCCAGAAGCCAGTAAAAGCTGTATTAATAATTTTCTATAGCTTCTTAATTTTATTTTAGCAAGTTGTCACTTGAATAATTATAAATGATTAGTCAGTTATAGAAATTAGCTTCATCCACCTAACTATATAAATGATGTGTTTATGTATATTTATCTTCATTTAATGAAATATATAATGTAAATATCAGACAAACTACGTTTTAGCAATTAAAAATAAGTTAGGAATCATAAAATGGACCACAATATTATATTATTAGTGTGTGGTAATTTACCACACACATAAAGTCATACTGCTTATCCAGAGTTGTCCTGTTGACTGGATTAAAATACTCATATAGCATGCTTCCAAATTTGCTTTGAGTTGACTGTTTTCATCATTCCAGAGTGAAGATGATAGCTTTATTTTCTAAAGCTTAATTATCCTTTGCTCATATATCATACAAAAATGTAATTTTGTACATTTTTAAGACTGTAATTTTCAGAGTTCAGAATAGAATATAAAGATTCTTTCCTTAGTTCCCAAATAAAAATACCGGTTACCACAATTTTATAGTTAATGCAGAAAGATCTAGATTCAGATCAATGTTATGACCAAATGTTATGTCCACAAATCTTTAACTCTTAATCTATATGTAATATTATTTCTTCATCATCCAATGACTTTTATTTTGAATGGAGAAATGTGTTAAAATACTTTATTTTTTCAAATTGAACAAAAAAAGATAACTATTTCCTGACTTTGATGTCCTTAGCTATATTGTAATTCTACTGACTTGTAGCAACATGTATTTCTTACAAATAAATTCAACTGTCTTTCCCATGTTATTAACTATTTTTTTTTAAGATTTATTTATTTATTTATACAAGCACTGGGTACAGTCAGAAGCACGGCAGGGTGAGAGGATTCACCAGAGCCAGAGTGGGGAGCAGAGCAGGCAGAGTGATGAAGTACACTGCTGAGGGGAGCAGCGTGCGGCAGGAGAGGTCTGTGCACCATGTGGGAGCCTCGCCCAGTGGCCGGGGATCGAACTGGCGCTGCAGAGGCTGCAGGCAGCTTCGCAACCCAGGGCTCGACTGCTGCACCACTGGGGAGGCCCACCATGTTATTAACTTTTAAGTTGTTTTTCATTTAAATACGAAAAGGTCTCTAGATACTTTTACCTAAGGTATTCAATTTTGTTAACTGCAACTTTTTAAATAATTGTAGATTCACATATACAACAATAGATAATAGAGAGAATCCTTGTATACTATGTTTTTTCCATAGTGAAAGATTTAATGCTTTCCCCCTAGAAAGTCAAGATTATCTAGGCAAGGAGATCTGCTCTCACCACTCTTATTCATAGTACTGGAAATCATAACCAACACAATAAGACAAATAGAGGAAATAAAAAAGCACACCAATCGAAGAAATAAAAATTTTCCACCTTTGTATTTTTAGATAGCATTTTTTAAAAGATGGAAACATCTACCAGAAAACAAAAAAACAACAACCTAGAACTAGTGAGTTTATAGCCCAATTTTTTTCCAATTGGAAAACATACACTTGAGATTTTCCTGGTTTAGTAATTTGTGTGAGTACATTAAATTCTATATAATTTTATCAACTATACACGTTCACCCATACAAGTCAAGAGACTACACAATTTTGACAACACAAGGATGTTTTGTTACCCTTTTAAAGCCACAGTCACCTACCTAACCACCTCCTTGCCCCATCAAATCTACACTCTCACAATAATCTGTCCCCAGTTACAAAGTTTATCATAGCAAAAATGAAATGCAAATAGAATCCTATCATATGTAATCTTTTGAGATGAGTTTGTTAGTCTGCATAGTTCCCTGGAGATTCATGCAAGATTTTGTATGCATTGTTTGTTTCTTTTTATTAATCAATTATTCTATAGTTTATTCTAGAATTTGTCAAACCATTCATTTACATAAGGATATCTAGGCGTATTCAAACTTTTGGATATTAAAAATAAGGTTAAACGAACATTCATCTACAAGTTTTTGTGTGAATATAAGTCTGATGCATCTCTACGATGAGCAACCTAAAGTGGAATTGCTGGAGTCTATGGTACTTGCATGTTTAGTTTTATAAAAAAATATGTATTTCATATTCCCACAGTGAACATATGAGTAATTCAGTTTCTCCACTGTCACCATACTTTTGTGCTGTCATTTTTTATTTTAGCCATTCAATACATATAGTAATATCTCCGTTGTGGTTTGAATTTGTATTTCTTTAGTGATGTTGAACATCGTTTCCTGTATTTATCTGAATCTGTACATCTCTTCAATGAAATGTTCTCTTTTGTCAATATTCTGTCAATGTTCAATTTTGTCAATATTCTAGATATTATTAATCTTATCTGATGTGTAGTTTGCAAATATGTTCTGCCTGTCTGTAAGTTTCTCCTTTGATCATCTTCACATGGACCCTCAAAAAGCAAATTTTATAATTTCCATGACTTCCAACTCGTCAATTTTTCTTTGTGGATAATACCTTTGGTATATAAGAACTCAATGCCTAATCTTAGATTTGGATTTTTTTCCCCTATGTTTTTTCTATAAGTTTATAATTTTACATTTTATATTTAAATCTATGATCCATTTTGATTTTTGTATTAGGTCTAAGATTCACGATAATTAATTTTTGTGCAAACAGATGGTCAGTTATTCCAAAATCACTTGTTGAAAGTACCATCCTTTTCTCCACTGAACTGCTGTTACGTATTTCTCAAAATTTAGTTGGACATATTGGTCTAGATCTATTTCAAGGTTTTCTATTCTGTAACATTGATCTGTCTACCCCTCCACTGATGCCACACAGTGTTTAGTACTGTGGCTACACAGTAAGACCTGTAGTTGGGTAGACTGAATTCTCCCTGTATATTTCTTTTTCAAAATTCTTGTTTCTATTATAGACTTTCTAGTTCCTTTGCCTTCTAAATTGTAGAATGAATTTGTGTGCATTGTCCAATATCTTGCCAGATTTTGAGAAGAATGCAATAAAACAATGTCATTTGAAGGAGAAGGGCATCCTCACTATGTTGAATCTTCTAATTAATGAGTACAGTATGTTTCTCTCCTCATTTATTTAAATATTCTCTTCAGTGTTTACATTTTATAGGTGTAGTAAATATTCTGTTGGATTTATACCTAAGGGTTTTATTTTATTATAACTGTAAATGGCACTGTGTTTTTAATATCACTTTCCACATGTTGTTTGCTAGTATTTTTGAAATATAACTGATTTTGTATATTTATCTTATGTCTCGCTACTTTGCTATAAACTCACTAGTTCTAGGTTGTTGTTTTTTGTTTTCTGGTGGCTGTTTCCACCTTTTAAAAAATGCTATCTAAAAATACAAAGGTGGAAAATTTTATTTCAATTGGTATGCTTTTAATTTCCTCTATTTGTCTTATTGTGTTGGTTATTTTCCAGTACTATGAATAAGAGTGGTGAGAGCAGGTCTCCTTGCCTAGATAATCTTGACTTTCTAGGGGGAAAGCATTAAATCTTTCACTATGGAAAAAACATATTAGCTATAGGTTATTTTAAATATGTTCTTCATTAACTTGAGAAAATCACCCTCTATTTCTAGTTTCCTGAGAGGTTTAACCACGAATGGATATTGAATTTTGTCATGTACTTTTTCTGAGTCAACTGATGTGATCACAGGAATGTTATACTTTAACTTGTTAATATGGAATAATATAGTGATTTTTTTTTCCCTTTTACACTCATTAAGTTTTTAATATTAACCATCGTTGAATTCCTGGAATAAACTTTACTTGGTCGGGGCATGTAATTCTTTTTATTTATTGCTTGACTCTGTTAACATTAGTAAGGACTTTCTCATATTACATGCATTAAGGATACTGGATTAGTCAATAGTTTTTGGTTTTTTAAACTGTCTCTGGTTAAGTATCAGGAATAAAACTGGGAATCCTCTGATTTTTTATTGGCATTCATTGCTGCAAAATATTTTCCTATCAGTCTGCAGTGAAATTATTCAGGCTTAAAAATTTTTTTTGAGAGATTTTTAACAATGAATTTAGTAAGAATAGCAGTTACAGAGCTATTCAAATTATTTACCTGTTTTTCAAGGTACTGGTTTATTTCAACTAAGTTCTAAAATGTATATGTATAGAATTGTTTGTTGTAGTCTCTTACTATCCTTTTGATATTTGCAAGGTTTGTAGTGGTATTTTATACCTAACATTGGTAATCTCTGCCTTTTTTTTTAAATCAGTCCTGCTATAAGATTGTCAATTTTATTCATTAGCTCTGATTTACTGATTTTTCTCTGTTGATTATGTTTTTAATCTCATTGATTTATGTATTTTTTTTGTATGTTCTTTTCTGATGTTTTCTTTAGCTCGTCTTTTTCCAGATTAGATAGACACTTAGATAACTTATTTGTAACTTCCTCCTTTTTTGTTACCACTGTAAACATTTTATTAAATGTCAGTATTTAATGCTATAATTTTCTTTCTGAATATTGCTTTAACTAGGTCTAAGAATTTTTGATGTTTTAATTTTCATTCAGTTTTTCTTTTTTAATTTCCCAAGACTTCCTCTTTGACCCATGCATTATTTAGAAGTATGCTGTATACTTTTTAAGTCTTTGTTGGATTTTGTTATCTCTGTTAGAGTTCCAATTTGATCCTACTATGGTTGGAAACACTCTATAATTTTAGTTCTTCTAAATATTTTGAGGTTTGTTTTATGGCCCAGTGAATGGTCTATTCAAGTCCATGGGCACCTGGAAAGAATGTGTGCTCTGCTAGTTATGTCTCTAACAGACATTTACAGTATGTAAAAATCTGTTGCCTGATGGTGTTGAATTCGGTATCTGCTAATTTCTGCTTAGTGGGTCTACCTACCAATTATTGAGATAGAATGTCAAGTCCCCAACCAAAATCACAGATTTATCAATTTCTCCATTCGGTTCTGACAGCTTTCTTCATATATTTTGCAGCTCTGTTATTTGGTATATACATATTTAGGATTGCTATCGTCTTGATGGATTAACCCTTTTATCATTATATAATGCCCCTGACTCTAGTAATTTTCTTTGTTCTAAAGTGTATTTTTTTTTTAAAGATTTATTTATTTATTTATACAAGCACTGGGTACAGTCAGAAGCGCGGGAGGGTGAGAGAATTCACCAGAGCCAGAGCCAGAGCAGGGAGCAGAGCAGGCAGAAGGACCGCAGTACACTGCTGAGGGGAGCAGCGGGCGGCAGGAGAGGTCTGTGCGCCATATGGGACCCTCCTCCGGTGGCCGGGGAGCAGCCGGGGATAGAACCGGCGCTGCAGAAGCTGCTGGCAGCTTCGCAACCCAGTGCTCAACTGCTGCGCCACCAGGGAGGCCCTCTAAAGTGTACTTTCTCTGATATTAATATAGATATGCCTCATTTCTCTTAATGTTTATATGATAAATCATTTTTCTCCCTTTTACTTTCAATCTGCCTATAGCAATACACTGATGTTTCTTATAGATTACGTACTATTTAGGTCATATCTTTTTGACTCTAATATACTGATTTCTGCCCTTTAGTTGGTATACTAAACCATTTACATGTAATCATTTACATGTAAGGCTGTTTTTTTTTTTTTTGTTTTCTTTCTTCTGCTTTCCTGTGGTTTGAACATATTTTAAAACTTTTATCTAGGGCCTCCCCGGTGGCGCAGTGGTTGAGCACTGGGTTGCGAAGCTGCCCGCGGCCTCTGCGGCGCCGGTTCGATCCCCAGCTGCTCCCCGGCCACCGGAGGAGGGTCCCACATGGTGCGCAGACCTCTCCTGCCGCCCGCTGCTCCCCTCGGTCCTTCTGCCTGTGTACCTCGGTCCTTCTGCCTGTTCTGCGTCCTGTTCTGGCTCTGGTGAATTCTCTCACCCTCCCGCGCTTCTGACTGTACCCAGTGCATGTATAAACAAACAAACAAACAAATAAATAAATAAAAACATGCCTCTATTTAAAAAAAAAAACTGTTTTATCTATAATGTTTTTGAGTGTATCTCTTTCTCAATGGATGCTCTAATATTACATCATTTACACTTAACTATCAGCCTACCAGTGTCATCCTTTCTCACTGAGTAATGTACAGAAACCTTACCTCCCTGCAGGCCTCTTTGCCCTCTTCCATTTATAATACAAATAGCCTTAAATAATTCCTCTAGTACATTTAAAACTATTATCAGACACCACTATAATTTTAGTACAACCATCAAACCTAACATTTAACTACTCAGGAGGAAAATAAAAGCCTAATTTATTTACCTAAAATTTTTGCTTAACATGTTCTTTCTTCATTCCTTATGTTCCAAAATACTTTCCTTTCACCATCCCCTTTCTCCTTAGAGAACTTTCTTTAGCCTTTTTTTAAGCATAAATCTGTTGAAAATTTCCTTAATGTTTCCTTATCAAGAATGTCCTAGTGTTGCCTTCATTCCTGAAGAATATGTCCACTGAATATAAGACTATAGTTATCAGTTCTTTTCTTTCAACATTTAAAAAATATGCCACTTCCTTCTGGTTCATGAGAAAGCAGAGCGCTTTTTTCCCAAAGGAAAAGGTGGCTTTTCTCACTTGCTGTTTCAAGATATTTTCTTTCTTTACTTTTCAGAAGCTTAGCTACACAGAAATATGTAGTTTAAAGACCACACATGGGTCTCCCTGGTGGCGCAAGGGGTTAAGCACCTCACTATGAAGCATCTGCAGCCTCTGCAGCATGAGTTCAATCCCAAGGCAGGCCAGGGAGAAACCCACATGGTGAGGCTGACCTCTCCTGTCTCGCCCGCTGCTCCCCTCAGCAGTGTATTTCAGTCACTCTGACTGTTCTGTTCCCCACTCTGTCTCTGGTGGATCCTCTCACCTTCCCGCATCTCTAGCCCGTACCCCAGCTCTTGTATGCATAAATAAAGCTTTAAAAAAATAAAATAAAAAATAAAGACCACACATACTACAATTGTCCCAATAGCCTATCCTGTCCAGGTATATGTAGTTACACTCTTTGACACTGGCACAGCACAGTGATGAAACCACCTAACAACACATTTCTGAGAACATATCCCATGTTTAAGCAGCACCTGACTGCAACTGGAATTGATATAGAGTTCTTCTGATTGACTGTGTTTTAGGTTCAATCAGCATCTTGGGTCTGTGATATTTATACCTCTTTTCCCACTGTGCTAAGGTTTTGTTTTGTTTTGTTTTGTTTTGTTTTGTTTTGTTTTTTTGGTGGGACCCTCGCCAGTGGCCGGGGATCGAACTGGTGCTGCAGAAGCTCTGGGCAGCCTTGCAACCCAGCGCTCAACTGCTGCGCCACCAGGGGAGGCCCATACTGTGCTAAGTTTTAAGACAGTGTATCTCTGAGTAGATTTTCCTCTCCTTCGAGGACTCCAAAGACACAAATATTAGATATCTTGGTATAGTCCTACAGGTCCCTGAGGACTTCTAGGATATCCAGTCTGTACTCTCTCTGCTGTTTTGACTGAGCAATTTTTATAGTTCTATCTTTGTAATTCTAAACCCTTGAGATTTTCTATTTTCTCATTGGTTTCAATTGTTTGGGGTATCTACTGCTGCCTATTTCAGTCAAAATGAAATTTCCCTGGTGATTTTCGAAATCTGGACATTCTGAGAGATTTTTATGCAATTTTGGACCCCATTTTAATCTTCTAGCTTAGCTGCCTTATTCTGACACTATTCACACTGGGGAAAAGATTCCTGCCTCATTATTGTCAGTGGGAGTAGAGGTCCAGATTTCCCACTTGGCCTCTGTTGACACCTAAGGTGAGGGAGGGTTCCTCATGACTTGCTGGCAAGAGTAGGGATTCTGGCTGGTCAGTAGGCCTCTGCTGGTATTACCTTGGCTGTGAGGTACAGCAGTATTTCATTACTACTCCCCTTATTATCTCCAATGACACCACAGATGTCCTGTTTTTCCACTAAGGCTCCTCTCACATCACTCCAGTGGGGGAAAAAAGTAGGACCTCTTTACTTCAGGTGGGAGTGGAAGGCCAGTGTATCAGAGTTCTCTCTAATGACTATGAACCAGGGAAAAAAACATGGCATTGAGTTTTGTTATTGCCTGGCAGAGATTAAATTCCTAACTCCCTATTCAGTCTTCTTTAAAACCACCCTGGCTGAGGGCCTCCCTGGTGGCGCAGGGGTTAAGACGCAACCTATGAAGAAATCCGCAGCCACTGCAGCACAAGTTCGATTCCCGGCCGGCCAGGGAGAAACCCACATGGTGGAACAGATCTCTCCTGTCTCGCCCACTGCTCCCCTCAGCAGTGTACTTCGGTCCGTCTGCCTGTTCTATTCCCCACTCTGTCTGGTGAATCCTCTCACCCCCCCATGCATCTCTGGCCTGTACCCCAATTCTTGTATAAAAATAAATAAATCTTTAAAAAAAAAAAAAAAAAAACCACCCTGGCTGAGGGGGAGGGGGACTTAGGGAGTGGAGAGTCTTGTTATCACCTAATAAAGGTACTAGTCTAGGCTCCCCACTCAGTCTAAGTTAAAATGATGAGATGGAAATTACTGTCTTTCTGTAATTTCTTTTAGTCTTTCTTTTAAACAGTTTTACTGTTTAAAAATCTTCTGCCTTGCTAGGCTAACCTTTCCTGGTCTTTTGTCTAGAGAAAGAGGCTTTTTAGACCATGCCTTTTTGCTGTTTCCAAGCTGCCAGCTTCTTCCGCACCAAAGTCTGGGATATATTAGGCAAAAAGAAAGCCCAGGGAACTCACCCCATATCATTCCTTGAGTCCTGAGGTCCCTAGTCTTTATGCCTTTTCTCCACTTTCAGAGTCTTCTTATGCTTATTTTATATGTAATGTTCAAGATTTTCAGTTGTTTTACAGGAAGAATAGGGCAATGTACATCTACTCCATTTTCCTGAAAGCAGAAGTCCCCACTTTTTAAACTATTTCCTACTATGTCCAATCATACACAATCCTAGAAAAATGAGAGTAGATTCTGCGGGAGGGATTTTTCCTTGTGTGATGTTTACATATTTGAACAAATTTGGACTATTTTGCCATGTAAATAAGTTACATGGCTGAGTCAGCCATTTAAGAATGTCCAAATCACCTAAGGACAGAACTAATGATATGAACTGATGTATACTAAACACTTGTACTTATCTCATAAATACTTATGAATTTAACAATTTACCATTCAAAACTTTAAAATAATAATTAAGTTATGTTTACTTAGAGAACAAGAGCCTTTTACATAACCTAATCTTTCCAAAAACACTGATGGAATTATATAACTAAACCCAATTTCAGATCGTACAACATACTTTTTCTTAACAGATATTTAAATGTACTTACCTAATAATATTCTAATAGAAAATGGCAACTCAATAAACATATGACAAAAGATAATCATGTTTAAAATTGTACTACAAAACAGAAATGAAATTCCCTAGTTATTTTAAACATATAAGGCTAAATCATTTTTGATTTAGGAAATATGCTTTCATAATTCATCAATAAAAACTATATTTTGAAATTTTATGTAAGACTTGAATGTACTGAGAAAAATCTCCTGACCATAATACATTCTCAAATGTGTGTGCAAATAGATTTAGTTTCTTTGATTATGAATTCAGAGATTGATTCTGTACATACAGCTCTAATATCTAAAAGGTTCTAATTACCTTTACCTTCATAATTTCATTAAGAAATTAAAATATTAAATTTTATTTATTCTTAATTTTGTTTGCTAACAACAAAATTTTTATACGACTAATACAATGTTTCAGTCGCTATAATTTTTTCAGGATTAATAACAAAATATGTCAAACACTACAAGAATGGAAATGTTAATGTAACAAAGTAGAAAGATTACTTAAATCACCTTAATCCAATACAGAACTTCCCAAAATATGTTTCTCAGAATCCTAAGAAACATTATAGATGTCCCACAGAAAAGGAATGCTAGGTTAAATATAGTTAAACAAATTTGTCTACCAGAAAAATCTTTAGGCAATTCAAAATAAAGTATGAACTGTGAACTTTCCAGAGAGAATTATAGTTACACATTTCCCAAATGTATTTAAGCAAAGAAGACATCTCTCTTACATCCATTAAATCTCAATGGAGAGTAGAATTGAACTCCATCTGAGAAAGAATGGCAGAGAACCCTTAAATACTAATTCCCTACTTGGCTAGGTAAAATGAGGATCAGGAATATAATAAACATTATAGCTATAATAATTTACAAGTAATTCAATAATGAAAATATGGTGATGAAAATCTTTCAATTGTGGTAATCCCTAGCACTCATTTAAAAAGTCTATCAGTTGGGGGGTCTCCCTGGTGGCGCAGCGGGTTGAGCACAACGCTGTGAGGCTGTCCAAATCCTCTGCAGCACGGGTTTGATTCTCAGCTGGCCGGGTAGATTGCCACATGGCCCATCAGAACTCTCCTGCCTTGTCCACTGCTACCCTCAGCAGTGCTTTCAGTCTGTCTGCCTGTTCTGCTCCCTGCTCTGTCTCTGGTGAATACTCTCACCCTCCCACACCTCTGGCCTGTACCCCAGCTATTGTATAAATTAAAAATAAATAAATAAATAAATAAATCTTTAAAAAAAAAAAAAAGTCTATCAGTTGGGCCTGGTGGCGCAAGGGGTTGGGCACTTCACTATGAAGCAATCCGCAGCCTCTGCAGCATGAGTTCAATCCCCAGGCGGGCCAGGGAGAAATGGTGAGGCAGACCTCTCCTGTCTCGCCCGCTGCTCCCCTCAGCAGTGTATTTCAGTCAATCTGCCTGTTCTGTTCCCCACTCTCTCTTATGGATCCTCTCACCCCTGTATCTCTGGCCTGTAACCCAGCTCTTGTATGCATAAATAAATAAATCTTAAAAAAAAAAAGTTTATCGGGCCTCCCTGGTGGCACTACAGTTGAGCACGGGGCTGCGAAGCTGTCTGTAGCCTCTGCAGCACCGGTTCAATCCCCAGCTGCCGGCGAGGGTCCCACATGGCACGCAGACTTCCTGCCACGCCCACTGCTCCCCTCAGCAGTATACTTCGTCAGTCTGCCTTTTCTGCTCCCAACTCTGGCTCTGGTGAATTCTCTCACCCTCCCGTGCTTCTGACTGTACCCAGGGCTTGTATAAATAAATATATTTTTTTTAAAAAAGTATATCAGTCATACCAAAAATGAACACAAATTACAGGTGTTATCATAAATTAGCTAAGTGGTAATTCCATTCATTTTTAATCTTAAATATTATTCTCAGGTTAATTTATTCAAATATGAAAATAAACCAGTTCCAGAAACTGGATGTTCCAGAGGAAGGTTAAAGAAAAAGTAACTGTAACCCTTAACAGAACCTCATACTTAATTACTGAAATTAAATATCAAGATACACACACCATAATATTGTGGCCCACTACACAAAACATACAATAAACAGCAAGTAGAACCATCAATGCTGCATGTGTTGTGTGCACATGTATATAAATTTTATCTGTTTTGTTAATATCAGTCTATTTGTACATATATCCAATAAGACAAAAATACCAGAGTTCATTTATAAAGTGGGAAAATCAATTTAAAAGAGTTCAAATTAAGGCTAAATTATATATTGTTTGAATCCGATTTCAAAATGCTTTTAACTATATTTTTACAATCTACAATTATACCAAATTCTTTCTAAGCATATAGAATTAACAAAATACACAATGGCAAACAGTGTTATAAACCTAGTTTTAGATCCTGTGTGATGATTTCTGTGGATTAAGAACAAAGATCGTAGGTTTTGAATTCAGAAAATAATAGGAAATCACTTACCTCTCTTACCTCTACCTAAAGTTCTGTGAAGGTAGTATCCTCCTTAGAACCCCTATCTTGGGTAGTTTTACCTGCTATAATTTCCCTCAAATGATTCCAGCAAAGTCTAATAAGTTTTAAGTTCCCTTCTGCAAGGCCTATTAGCGCATGTGCGTTATAAAATTGCTTATATACTGCTTTATAGCTGTAACTTCTAATTCCCTTTGAAGTATCACTACTATCATTACTTCCATCCGTTTATCAACAGAGAATACTACTTTTGGAGAATTCCATTTGGAAATGCCCCTTTTTTCATTTCTACAAAAATATACTCCAAGTTATTCCATTGCAGTATCTATAATTTACTACTTAAGAAAATGGTAGCAATTTGGCAGGGGAATAAAAAAAGATTTAGCTAAGCAATTGTATTTGCTGAAAACTTGATCAGAAGATTCCAAAATAACAACACAAATAGAACTAGCTTCCTCAACATTTAATTAGACCCAAAATGACATCATTATGAAATTCTTTTTTAGATGTCTTAGATGTGAAAGTTTCCCTTGACTCATAATAAAAAAAAGTTTCTAAACACTCTAATTTTAAGTATCAACATAACTGATGACTCTCCTCTTATGTGTAAGTAGTTAAACACATATACGTAATGACAAAATGCAACAAAAATTTTCAAAAAGCAATTAAAAATGCATAGCAAGAAGAGGAAGGAGAAAATGCTAAGTAATCTGCCAATTCAATAGTCAGTATATAAATAACGAACCTAATTGTGTATAGTTCTGATTCTTCAAACTATCCATGTTTACATAATGTATTCTTTTGATTTAAATTTTAGAATAGGGATGTTCTTTTTAAAAATATGGCCTCTGTTTGTCATAAAAACTAAAGGTTATTTTCCCAATTTTAGAAGTGTAGGGAACAAAACAAAGTCCTTCCCCCAAAAGTACTTTCCACTGCAAAAATAGTCACAAAAATAGTATTTATTAAATAAAGATAAAGTGAAATAATCTAGTCACCTATCAGAAGAACAAAATACTGAGCCATGAAGCAGTACACTTGCATTCACTTTTCTTGTAATACATGCACTATTAGGACTCACTGAAGGCTCAAAAATCTTCTAGATCTTGCTAGTTGAAGTGCAGGTATGACTAACAACCCAAGAAGGTGTATCTAGGATGATACTTACCTTATGACAGATAATATACCACTGTGCTATTATGTATTCTGTGTATGGATACACAAGCAGTCAGCTGAAAGGTACACACCACACTAGTAAATGCTTGGTTGGACCCATAAGGTCGGATGACCAATGGAATATCAAGATATGTGTCGATTCTCCATCCCTCATAACCACATTCCAGACATCTCACGTAGTCCTTCAGCTTGCCTTGATATAGTTCATTTATAAGATCAGCCTAGAAATAAGAACATTTACATTTTTAAAAAGCGTTTCTTAAAAATAATTTCTAAAATGTATGAAAACACAATTGAATTTCAAAAGGATATTGATTTCTAGTATTGAAGTTTACAAAGCTTTAAGATTTATGTAAAATTCTCTAGGAAAAATAATCAAGGTTTGATAAAAATCAACCAAAATTCAATAAAACTAGATTAACGCTAAAAATCAATGCACAAAAATTATTTCAATTCCGTATCGCTAAGACCCCAGTATTAAAATATTTTGTTGAAATCAGTTGGCAAATTTATTGTACTATTAAGCTTCATAGCATCCTTTCTTTGGGATGAGAATATATGCGAATCTGTCACTTTAGGCACATTAATAATTATATAGCTAAATAGCTAGCTATTTTTATAATTTTACATATGCCTATTATCATACTTACAATAATATAGTCTTACTTCTAAAATCTTATTCGGTAGCCCAAGGTGCAAATAAAACTTTTTAACTTTCAGTAATATACATAATGTTGATAAATAAAATCTTTTAAAGTATAGAAAATTCAAAAATATATCTTAAAGTCCATCTTCTTCAGAGTATCTTTACCTAAAAGAATGGACCTCTCGGGGACTCCCAGGTGGCGCAGCGGTTGAGCGCTGGGCTGTGAAGCTGCCCGCAGCCTCTGTGGCGCCAGTTCGATCCCCGGCTGCTCCCCGGCCACCAGAGGAGGGTCCCACATGGTGCGCAGACCTCTCCTGCCGCCCGCTGCTCCCCTCAGCAGTGTACTTCGGTCCTTCTGCCTGCTCTGCTCCCCGCTCTGGTGAATTCTCTCACCCTCCCACGCTTCTGACTGTACCCAGTGCTTGTATAAATAAATAAATAAAAATAAATCTTAAAAAAAAAAAAAAGAATGGACCTCTCCTCTAGTTCCCGAACACAGCCAACTGCCCAAAGAAGATAGGTAACTCCCTAAGTAAGAACTCTCCAAGAGAATGTTTGCCTTAAGATTCTTGTACCAAACCTTGGATACATAGAAGGAACGCTCCAGCTGATCTTAATGCAATGTATGTTTGAAAAACTATGGTCAAAGCCATTATAATAATTCCAATCAGACATCAAACCCTTCAGGTGACCTTCCAGATACTTACCCTTCTTCATCCCTATGACCCTCCTCCCTACATTCAGTGTATTCTAACTGAGTTCTAAGCACCATCCAGTTTGGCCTTACTCCTCATTCAATGACATTCTTAATGTTCTCTCCCACTTCAAACTTTTCTTCCTTCCATTGGATAAGAACAGGGTCAAATTAATAAACATTCTAAATGTCAAAAGCATGTGAATATGCCTCACTGGTCAAAACATATACTTTAAATGTGTTAAAGAATATACGTATATGTCTGTGAATTATATATATTTTAGAGCTGAAAAGAAACTGTCTAGGTCCCAGTCCAATTTCTTATTTAATATAAGGAATCTGACATACTAAGAGTGGTTTAATAAGAAACTTTATAACTCAGTTAATGGCCAAGTGAGAACCTAGTACTTTCAATTCCTCATACGGAATTGAAAGTACTTTATCAACTGGACTAATGTCCAAGATATAAAACATTCCAAAAGAACAAAAGTCACTTTAGGGTAAAGAGTGATTAGAAAACAATTTCCTCAACTTGACAGAAATGAATTACCTGTTCTGTTTGTTTCCATTTCTGTTCCAAAGCATCAAACATGACTCTGCACAGTTCTTGTACATCATGCTGCTGCCAAGCTATTTTTAAGACAGAGTTTAATTAAAAAGGCAATAAATTTAGTGTAATAAAACATTAATTTGTTTAAAAGCAAATTATGAGAAACTTGGAAAAGCCTACACAATAACGCTAAATTTTAAAAAAGCACAATATAGTGTAATCATGACTGGCAATCAAAAGGAAGAAAATCAAGAAATGTTTGCATTTTACAAATAATGGTTTTCTGCTGTTATATTATCTGCCATTTTTGTTATTTTTCACTATCAAAAGTCTAAGATCCAAAATTAAAATTTTAGCTTAAGTATATAAAGAGTAGACTTATAAGGAAGTTTTCATTAATCAAAAGTTTATCTCTCAGAGCTTAAATTTTAAAAATAAGTTATTTTTAAATCCCAGCAAAAAGCAATGTGAAGGTTTAAGGTAAAGCTAGCTCAGTCGTTAATGTGTTATTTGTTTATAATATTGTGTGCCAGAATTCCTTTGGATATTAGAAATATTTATCTTTACAAGAGAATAATACCTTCACTACTGTCCCATCCAAAGCTCCTTGTAACATCTGTGGTTTCAATTGCTCTCTTTTTGCTAGTTTGTAACAAAACAAAAAGTCTTTGAAGTTGAAATGGTATACTTGTCACTGGATCTTCTTCAGATTCTTCAAATTCCCACCTGTTGAAATAAAATGTCTGAAAATTATATGTAATACATTTGATTATTAAAACATTTAATAACATAAAAATGTTAAGATCTTTACTCGAGGTACTACAGAGTTTAGATATTAACACAAGCTATTAAAATCTTATGAAACATTAGTCTTTCTCAATTTATATATCTGGATGAAATTTAAACTCTAACAAGAAAAGCAGTAAGAATACAACATGAATGGAAGGCAAAGTTAATTTAAAAGAAATTGTCAAAACTAACTCTCATCAACTGTGTTAATTCTCAAAAACATTCAGTGAACAGAAGAATGACATTAAAAGACACTGGCAATCAAGTACCAGAACCTAAACCGCAGAAAACCACAGGGCAATTAACATCAGTTTTCAATATAGTATTTTCAAGGAATAAACGGTAAGGGAGGTGGGAAAGAGAGGGGATTGAAAACAGATTAAACAGATCAAGAATTTCATCAAGCAGCTGTCATATACACAGATCTTGCTTGGATCCTGTTTTGAACAGTTGCTTTAAAAAAAAAAAAAAAAAGAGTACTGACCTGAGATATAATATATATAGGTAATACGCAGGGGATGTGCTTCCAAATAATTAGATTGGAGGTTATAAGTAAAAAGTGTGATTATGAGTTGGTAATATTCAAAGCTGAGTGATGGTACAAAAAATATACTACTTTTCTGTTATTAAAATGTTTGCAATTTTAAATAATAAAAAGTTTTTAAAAGGGAAGAAGTATAATAAAATAAAATAATTCAGATAAGATTTTTCCTTTCATAACAGTACAGCCCTAGTTTCAGGGCCTGCTACAAAAATAAGCAAATTTACAATTGAAGAACTTAAGAGGTCATGGAAAAAAATAAGATTGTAGGACTAAAGTTGGTTACGTACCAACAAAAGCCCTTACACTAATTTTATATTCAATAAAATACCAAAGACAAAATATTAAATAAGGACAATATTAGTGATTCCTTATATCTTAAATTGGCAATAAGATTATTACTTTTGAATGCTTCCCTGGTGGTGCAAGGGGTTAAGCACTCACTATGAAGCAATCCACAGCCTCTGTGGCACAAGTTTAATCCCCGGCTGGCCAGGCAGAAACCCACATGGCGAGGCAAACCTCTCCTGTCTTGCCCGTTGCTCCCCTCAGCAATGTATTTCAGCTAGTCTGCCTGTTCTGTTCCCCGCTCTGTCTCTGGTGGATCCGCTCACCCCCCTGCATCTCTGGCCTATACTCCAGCTCTTGTATGCATAAATAAATAAATCTTAAAACAAAAAATTATTACATTTCCTTACTCCTTTCATAGTTTCAAAAAGAGGCGAGAGCATTAATTTTTTCTGCTGCAGTACACAAATATACTAATGGCCTTTTTTTCCCTTAATTTTTTATTATTATAATTTCTTTATATATATTTTACATCATAGTTATATTTTTGTACAATTTTGCTTTCTTTTCTCAGGTGTAGTCCCCATAGTTTTTCCTTAATTATGGTGTGACCTTCTGTTCAAGTTTCATACTTTTCTTAATTTAGGACTTAAAAGCTGCAGTTCTGTGATCCTGTCCCTCTTTTTTACACAATCAAGAAGAGAGCTAGGGATTAAATATAGAAGACAAGAGGGTTAAAACAAAGGACTGATAAAACATATAGATGTTTACAAGGAAGTTTTGATTAGAAAAAATGTGAAATGCATTCTACTGACATTTGTGAGACTAAAAGAGTTAATCATATTTTCTTTAGCAAAGGGATTTATAACTTACATCAAAGCATCTAAAATTCTATAAGCAGCTATGAAGAAACACTGAAGACAAAATTTTAAATGCTTCAAATTCTTGCAAGGGAAATTCACTAATGAGGAGGAATCACTGTAATATAAAACTGAATTCTCACCTGACCTTTAGTCCTGGTAGAAATAACTTAAAAAGTTTTAAATCCTGCTGGTACTTGCTGTTTTCCAGTTACCTAAGTTAGAAATCTGGATGCCATATTAGATTTTTCCCTTTCCTTTACTTCTAAATCAGTTTATCATTAAGCCCTATCAATTTATAATCTGAAGTATCTTAACTACTGCCACCATCTTCATTCTCACCCTCTTCCATCCATGCCTGCTTTAACTATGCCACAGCACCCTACTTTCAAAGCAATCCCACAAGTCAATATATAAATTGTCCTAAAACATTGTGCTTAATCCATCTAAAGAGGGAAAAGTAACAAAAAGAACCCTTCACACTTAAGAGTTACTCTGTCTATAGTCCAGGGAGGTCCAAGCCTTTTAAGGAGCAGCCCTTTCTTAGTTCTAAGTTATGAAACATCATCAGTACTCTCAGGCTTTGTTTCCCCATCTACAGCAGACGTCATTCTTTTTTCACAATCTCTAAGGCATCAGGCCTTCCTCTTTAACTCTCTCACTCCATCTCCTTATTCATTGGACTCCAGTTACAATGAAGTTTTTTTGTTCCTCAAAGGCAAAGCTGCACTTGTGCCTTAAAATTTCTTTCCCCAAATTTTCACAGGACTGGCCCCTGTGAGGTCTACGACTCAGAGATTATTTCCTCAGAGAGACCCTTCCTGATTACCCACCTCACTGCCTGACAGTTACTCTTCCTGCATTACCCCGCTTTATTTTCTTCATGGCAGGCCCATGCGCATGCACATGCACACATACACAACTGTGTCAGTGAGCTCACTTATACAAGCGAGCTATGTCT
Organism: Talpa europaea; assembly: GCF_964194135.1. Taxonomy (NCBI): domain Eukaryota; kingdom Metazoa; phylum Chordata; class Mammalia; order Eulipotyphla; family Talpidae; genus Talpa; species Talpa europaea. The sequence goes on along the minus strand of NC_140073.1, from coordinate 35,427,629 downwards.
TATCCACGACTATAATCTCCAGGCCTAAGAGTGCTAGCATATAGCATCCAACATATGGTTGCTGAATGAAGAGCCCTAGTAACTGTGCTTATTCCTCTCCACAGTGCTATGAATTTACAGACTATTTTCAGGGTATCAGAATTCATGGTTAATCCTATTCCTGGGATCCCCTTATGATGCACTACTTCCCAAAGCAGGCATTTTACCCTGAACTGATCAGTTTGTTCTAGTTTTGGGCTCCAGAGTCCATCAATTCACCTCATTATTCAATACTCTAACTCCTATTTATAGTAATTTCAAAGATATTACTCAAAGATAATAAAAGAAAGGGGGAAAATCAATTTATTTTACTTCAAAATGTCTTTCAAAAATAAAGGGTAAGGGTATATTAAATGTCTTTTAATAGTATGCTCATTACAATGTCTGACTTCAGAATTTATTTAAATATGGACTTCCTCCATAGAGCATTTTTAGACATCTGATGACAGTCTTTTAGAAACACACACACACGCACACACACACACACACAGAGAAGTTTAAATGACAACTTTGTTTCTTAAATTGAAAAGTGAAGGAAAAAGAGAATATGGTTTACATAGTCAGATTATCTTAAAAAGCAAGTAACATACTTATTCAAAAGGGCGTTAAAGTTATAAGCAAGGGAAGTTAAAATCTGTTAATTTATCCTAAATGTAAATCTTACAAATTTTATCCTATGATATATCTATGTACTTCTGATTCTCTCTCACAATTTTTTATAAATCAACCTCTCTTTTAAGATTCTTACATACTATACAAGAAGGTGCTGTCTTCTAAAGTGAGAAATGCCCCAAAATTACCAAAAAGTGCAATATGGTTAGATTTTATTAGTCAGAAATTATACCTTCATTCCTAAGTCAGTTTTATTTACAAGATTTTTTTGAATACTCACTTATACAATGCATTCCTAAATTCTGGAGTCATAAAAAGTGTCTGCAAAAGGCTATTCAAATAGCAAGTCATTGCTTGGTTTACTAATCCCACATATCCTTTAAAAAGAAAACACAAATACACATAAATCAGTATTTACATTAAAAAATAGTAAGTTAGTAAGAACTTAATACACAGTAGATATTGAGAGGTTAAAGTAACTTGGTTGAAAATTATTTCAATTTTTTTCAGCAGCACGTAAGACAATTTTTTCCTAATATGTACACTGCATAAACCTTATTTCTAAGATAAAGTCAGGTTATTTTGTTATATGCCCTAAAGTACATGGGATATATATTACTTCATGAAAATTTAAAAGCATGTTTAATATTGCATACATTTTATTAATATAAAAATTATCTTTGTTCCTCAAATCTGTAAGTTATGGATTAAAATGTAAAGTATAAACGGGTTCATTTTAAATACCATGCATCCCCAATATAGGAAGCTTGTATTACGCCAATCATCAGGTCCTATAAACCATTTCTACCAAGAATTAACAACAAGATAAATTCATTATTACAAATTAAGAGTAACTTCTGCTATTTTAACAAGACCATAAACAATGAGATTCTATAGATCAGAGTGCTATGCAGAGAGACTACAAAGTAAATAAAGAAGTAAGGACAAACAATGAAAGGGGATAGGGGAAGGAGAAATTTACATGAACTGAAAATGCAAGGGAATGATTAAAAGTACTTAGCTTTACACATTTAAATAGTTGCCATTGTTGAGAACATTTCTGAAATTTCTCCATTAAAGTAGGGTAAGTCCAGTGTATGAAATACACATATAAACAAAATAAATAAATATTTTTATTTCAGTTATACCTCATTATTTGAGCAAAATGTGATGAACACCTTGTTCAATAAACTTATTTACTCCAACTTAATAATGAATGACTTGGTGTTCTCAAAGAAAACCTAAATCTTTTCTCAATAGATATGGGAGATGTCCACTAAAGCTTTGTAAAATGTTTTGAATTTTCTAACAATTATAAAAAATATCTTGAGAAACTGTAGTAGCCTTGGTGGATTACTATGTTCCCAAAGGAGGTGAGCAAAGGCCCAACAAATATGCAGGATGAAGGTTGGTCAGCTGTGGAAAAGAGGAACAGATCCCACATTATCCACACTTGTATGATTATAACAAGAGACCAAGTAGTTATTTGCCTTTCACGTTGGACTAAGACTTACTTAATATTTGATTCCTAATGCATTTCATCTTTATTTTAAGACACTGTATATGTGTGTTTATATACTCCTTCAATTCCTAACCACCTTCAACTCTGAGTTGTCTACTAATTCCCTCATACCATCCGAAATCCGTATCAGAACCTTCATCTCATTGTTCTGCAATTACCTTTTTTATTTATGTCTTCCCCATCAAGCTATGAGGTGAGGGGTAAATCTGATTTATTTCTCCATTCTACTACTTATCACAGTATCCGGTGCACAGAGGGAATAAAGGTATATAACTTAACAAGTAACACAGAACTATATGACATCTGGCTTGATTACTAATAATGCAAATCATTAGTATTCATTCTTAGTTTATATAAACCGACTCTTTCCCATAAACAAGAATGCACTGGCCAAAAGGACAGATTGTTCTCTCCTCCCTAGGCCACCTAAGCATTCTCTTCTCCTTCCCCAGTTCCACCTCAGTCTGGCACAAGGACAACTACTCTTTCTAGTAATCTTAAAAAGTAAATGAATATTACTATTGTACTTTGTGTATCTAAAAACAAATTATGTGTCAATTCTATGTGACCTTGTTTCCCTTACCTGTACATAAAAACAAAGAGTGATAAAAGGAAGGGGTTTAAAAGAAAGAAAAGTTATAACAATTTTTGCCAATGCTTTATTACAATTAAAAAAGAGAGAGAGGGCCTCCCCGATGGCGCAGCGGTTGAGCGCCGGGTTGCGAAGCTGCCTGCAGCCTCTGCAGCGCCGGTTCGATCCCTGGCTGCTCCCTGGCCACCAGAGGAGGGTCCCACATGGCGCGCAGACCTCTCCTGCCGCCCGCTGCTCCCCTCAGCAGTGTACTTCGGTCCTTCTGCCTGCACTGCTCCCCGCTCTGGCTCTGGTGAATTCTCTCACCCTCCCACGCTTCTGACTGTACCCAGTGCTTGTATAAATAAATAAATAAAAATAAATCTTTAAAAAAAAAAAAAAAGAGAGAGAGAAATCTATGGTAGTCTACATTTGATTTTTTTTTAAATTTATTTATTCATTTATACAAGCACTGGGCACAGTCAGAAGCACAGGAGGGTGAGAGAATTCACCAGAGCCAGAGCTGGGAGCAGTACACTGCTGAGGGGAGCAGCGGGCGTGGCAGGAGAAGTTTGCAAGCCATGTGGTGGTCCTCGCCGGTGGCCGGGGACCAAACCGGCGCTGCAGAGGCTGCAGGCAGCCTCACAACCCAGCACTCAACCGCTGCGCCACAGGGGAGGCCCCGTAGTCTATATTTGATTTAATGCCATATTTACAATAGAATAAATGGTGTCTCACTTAAGTGTACTACTATTTTCCTACAGCATTTAGATTTTAGTGAGACTAATAAAAGTGCTACTGAAGTAATAGAATTATTTTGTAATTATGTATTCTCTAAGTCAACAAACTTCAAATGACAACTATTATCAAGCGGGTTTATATCTGAAACAGCTGATTCAGTATCCCAATTATAAACCAGTAAAGGAGAAGAATATAGAATGTATGCCATGCTATAGAGGGCGTATATAAAAAGAAATCTTGAACAGAACCAAATAAGCCACATGAAGTAGAATGCAAAAGGTCAACTCCTAGAGTAGATGAAGTAATTGGTAAAGAAACTTGCCAAGGACAGATAACATGGATTTAAGTAATGAACACTCTAGTCACATAATTCCCAATCACTTAAGAGTCCACTTGTTATCCATCAAAATTTAGCCCCCCCACCCCCCAACAACATCTCCTATCAACAGAACATCTCCTATCAACAGCAGCTAGCGATCAAAGGGACCTGGTAAGCAAGAGAGACGTGGAAGAATATGTTTAGTCCTGTATTATGGAGAAATGAGGTAATAATATCATGAGAATATTTCCAATGAAAACATTCATGGAAACATTCTTAGCATAGTGTGAAGATTTACATTAATTTCTGAAGAAAAATGCAAATAGTCACTAACAATTTTTGAAGCACAATTCCTCCAGATGTTTATAAACTAATTCAGAAAGGCAATTTCAGAATACTGGAGGAAAATTTATGGGTAGGAAAAAGAAATGCCGTACAGGTAGGTGAGGAAAAATAACTGGGAATGAAGACTATGATTACATAATATATCAAATATCTTTAAGTATTTGTAAGTAAATTTCAACTTCTCAATCCAATTTCTGGGAACTTACCCTGAGGAAATTCTCAGAGACAAAAATAAAATAAATATACAAGAATGTTCACCAAAGTATCAGTAATATAGTTTAAATTCCTAATCATAAAAATACTTTATCAGCTATTTAAAATTCTACATTAAAATACTACTTAATAGCATTGCAAAATGCTCCTCTTATAAGATTAAGTGGAAAATATAAATAAAATTTGTGCAAAATACAATCCCCCTATCTTTACAAATATACATTTGGGGAAAATAAAACACAAAAAAGTAAAATCCCTAAAGTAGTTTCCATTAACAATACTGTCTTCAACAATGAGAAACTCTACAACAATGAGAAACTTTTTTAACAAATACACTTTTAGCCTCTAGGAATTTAAAGACTGATATCAGAGAGTCATATAGTACACAATGCAAAGTAGGAGTTCTGTAAATACTTTGTGCAAGAAGGACTGAACTGGTGGTCATAATATAAAAGGAAATAATTCAGGAATCCTAACTTGTTAAATATGAAACTTTTTCAAATTATTCCAACTACCTCAGAATAATCTAGGGTATACACCACTTAAAATAAAATGAAATTTGGGCCTCCCTGGTGGCACCAGGGGTTGAACACCGCGCTGCGAGGCAATCCCAGCTTCTGCAGCACAGAGTTCCATCCCCAGCTGGCCAGGGAACAGCCCACATGGCGCAGCAGACCTCTACTGGCTCGCCCGCTGCTCCCCTCGGCAGTGTATAGCGGTCAGTCCGCCTGTTCTGTTCCCCACTCTGTCTCTGGTGAATGCTCACATCCCCTGCATCTCTGGCCTGTACCCCAACTCTTGTATGCATAAATAAAAACAAATCTCAAAAATAAATAAATAGAATGAAATTTACCAGTCTACTCCAGAGTAATTAAATCAGTATTATGGGCAATAATGCCTTGGCAATCTACATTTAAACAAGTATCCAGAAATGATTTTCAAAACCTAGAAATCTGAAAGTCACTACTCTAAATAGTGTAATGAGAAACAGCTTTATTAACCCCTATTACCTAAAATAGAAAATAATTAGATTCTCTTTTATCCTCGGTAGTTTGCTGTAAAAAGTTCTATTGATATAAATGATCCCATATTTCCAGAAAATACACACCATTAATCTTGCACAAACTATTAGCTATGAGGAAACTATTTTTAAAGATTACCGATCACATCAAAACAAAACCTGCAATATAACTCTTCAGTTTTCTTTCTCTCTACTGCAAAGTTTCATAGTAATATGAAGTGATTCTGTAAAAAGTATTCAGATTATATATTTAGGCAATTAACATTATATATGTTAATGAAGTATATTTGCATATATAAAACAATTTCACCAGCTTAATACACTGAAAATTTTTAAAAATCTAGGTTTAAACATGTTTGGGAAAAAACTAATATGAATTTTTAAATTACATGACTAATTACAAACATGTGACTAAAACTAAAAGACAACACAGAGAAGTCTAATAAAATAATCCTGACCCATCAAATTCAAAACTGAAATATTGCCGGGCCTCCCCTGGTGGCGCAGCGGTTGAGCGCTGGGTTGTGAGGCTGCCCGCAGCCTCTGCAGAGCCAGTTTGATCCCCGGCCACCGGCGAGGGTCCCACCAAAAAAAAAAAATAAATAAAAAAAAAATAAAATTGAAATATCTCCTATAGTCTATTCTAATCCAAAAGTAGGAAACAGAAGCATTCCTTTCCAGACAAAGTCAACTTCAAAACTTTAAGGTTAAGTTGAGAAAATTACAAAAAGAAAGTTTTCCTTCAAAACACAATACTGTTTACTCTAAAATAGTGAGGGGAAAAAAAAATCCCAAAACCATAGAGTAAAACAACAATGGGTTGAAGGGAATACACATCCTAGTTCTAACTTCACTTCTGCTAAATTGTGATCTTGCTCTGGGTCTCAGTTTTCAAATCCATAAAATGAAATCAGGCTTAAGATACCCAAGTTATTCTGGATCTAAGGCCTATGACTTTATGAAAATACAATAATAATAATATTACATCTTACCGGTTTCTGATTTATTTAAAATAGATGAATAGGAGTAGTTTTGGCTGACATAATCACTGGTAGAGCCCACAGAACCTTCTCTTGGAAGTGGACCTATAAATCTGTCATGAACATTGTCATCCCCAGCACTGGAATCCTCCTAAAATGCAATTCAACCAGAATTTAATGAATGGCAGATGTTGTTTAACTTTTTTAAAAAAAGTTATAGTAATTGCTGAGATGGAAAAAAGACCAGGCCATTACTGTTACTTCCATGATTTTCAGTCACCATTTCCTGTAGGAAGGCTTGAAAGTTGCCCAATACAAAAACACTTATTAGAAAGACGCTCCTATATCCTTTAAAGTTCTTACATTCTCAATTTTCTTTGATTCTTTTTCAAATTGTGTTTATTTGGGAGATTTTGGGTACTAACAAATCAAATATACCAAATGTGAACTTCCTGATAAGTTTATCATTCATTTTTACATCATTTTTGTCAAGTAGGCCTGATTAGTAGGGGATACTTGTAATTGTTGGAATAGATGGATAGTTTCCTATTATTAGAAGCTCTCAATTGAAATGAGGAAGATATGGAAAAGGGATATAAAAGCAGCACAAGCAATTAAGATAAGAGCAGAATATTTACTATGTTTTTAAAAATAAAAGTGAATCAGAGTTCCTGAAATTAATTCCTAATTTAAGTTCCAATGACACTCAGACTAAGCAAAATCTTCTCATGATATGAAAAAAATAAATGATGAGATTTATTCTGGCATTCCCCCAGTATGGATAATCTGAGTTTAATTATTGTTTATTGTTGAGAGGCATTCTAAATCACAATAGACCTCTAAATGAAAAGTAACTGAAAGAAGTTTTTTTTTTCCTGAGGAAAGTTTCATTGAAGAGAAGAATTCTGAAAAAGTCTATAAACTCCCTAAGATTTAATTTCCTTAGCCCGAACAGCAAGGTAAACCAGGTCAGGTATTCTTAATCTTTTCCAACCCAGGTCCTCTACAAAATAGTCTCATCCCACATGTGTAACCTCAGAAAAGATTTGCCTTCGATAACATCTAATTAGGACAAAAGTATTTCAAAGTAGCTTCTTAACTAATACATGCCCACACCTTTAAAAGACAAAAATTCTCTATGGGGAATGCCCCTGAAATTAGGAGTTAACTGGATTAGATGATCTATAAGACCACTAGTGATAAACAGAATTGGGATAAACACCAAATTACATAATTACAATTACATAAATCACAAAATATATCTCTCTTCCTTCCTGGAAAATTACTTCCCAAGTGGTAAAATTATGAATTTGGTTTCCAAATAGTTTACCAGCAGTATTTGAGGCTGTTCACCATCTTTATCTGTTAAATGCAGAAAGTTCTTCTTTCCTGGCTCAAAATTAGTATCAAGAAGAGACTTGTCACTGGTATGATCCAGTGGAGCCTGTGGGCATAAAATAAAATAACTCAGATTACAAGAAACATTAATTGTAACAACAAAATCAGTAATATATACATGAACACGTATCTACATTTACTGGCTCAAACTTTTTTGTTTGTTTTTAAATAAAGATTCCAGTATTTCTGTAATCCAGATTAGGAATTAACTCATCTATTCATGAACTGGGATGGCTGTACTGACAAGTTATTCCAGATGTCCATTTTCACATCTATAAAACTGAACAAAAGGCAAGGCTAAGTAGTATACACAAAAAGAATTTTATATATTTGTGTTTCTATGGTTTCTAAACTGTATGCAAATGTAGCATTTATTGGATTTTCATGAAAATTGAGATACTCATATAACATATGCACTATAACTAAATATAACTTTATAAGTTACTTACATAGTAATTCAATTATATAATTTTTATATAACTAAAGACTAAAAAACATGCATTGATAAATAATAAGAATTGCCATATAAGCAACAGAATAAGCAATTCAACCAAAATAATTATGTAATATAACTAACTGTGCACCATCAGAAATATCCCTTTATAAAAACTGTCTCTAGGACACGTGACATGTATATCAAGTCCATTCCCAGGATGCAGAGGACCTGAAGGAATAGAGTGATCACTAAATTGAAAATTAAACATTTCTGAAACTTAGTCTTTACACCTTTTATTCATATGGCAATTTTAATCCTAACTCTCAACCTGATACACTTTAGTTGAGAGATGGAATTCTCTATGATCCATAACCTATTCACCTCCACACTCCAGTCTACCATTGAGAAAACTGAGGGATGGGGTGAACACTCTATTCTTCTATTTTAAAACTGTAACATTTCAAAGATGTAAGAAATATCTCCTTAGAAGGACTTATTTTATGGAAACACCTCTATTTCTCTGGAAATTAATATATGAAAGAACAAATATTAAGAATAAAAAAATTTTTAAGATTCTGTCACTTGCTATTTGAGTGACTTTGGGCAAGTTATTTCACTTCCCCATTACTCAGCTTCCTTACCCACAATATGAAACTGTAATAGCACCTACATCATAAAGTGGTTATAAGGATTAAATGAGATATTTGTATAGAGCCAAGTTTTAAAACAATACCAGTCACATAATAAGTGCAAGTTAGGTGTCAAGGAAATAGAATTACAAACTTATATGACCTATCTCTTAATTTTGGCTCACATCTAGAAATTCATGAGAAAAATAGACATAGAAAACCTAAAACTAAAGCTGAAAGAAGCTGCATGGAAAGAGAAAAGGTGTCTATGGGAACATTTCATCCCATAGAAAAAACTGAGACATATAAAGATCAGATGATAAAACCTGAACACAAAAGTTTTACTTTAATAAACATCTGTGTGTACAAGGTAGTGGTTAGCTAAATGGAGATTTTTAAGAGATGCATACAGCAACATTGTCACTAAGAAGGTGGGAGAGTATACCTGTAGAAATGAACAGTAGCAATATATATATATATTCAGAAATTGAGTACTTCAGAAAGTTCTAAGTGAAGAAAGAAGAATAGGTAATTCTGATAGATATTTTAAGATATTGTAGATGTTAATGTAACAAATACTTTTTGAATGCCTGGGGAGGGGGGTGGGAGATATAAAGTTAATACTATGAAGTTCCAGTCATCAAAAGTCTTACATTCTACCAAAACCACAAGTGAATAAGAACTATAATAAAGGAGACTATGATAAGTGACACAGCAGGGTAAAAAGTGCAACAGGAGAACAAAGAGAAAGAGATTATTTTTAAAGTGGTATGTGCAAACATCAAATTAGGTTTCTTACTAGTAAAAATACTTTGAACTTGGGTAGAGATAAAGGAGAGCATAAAACTACCCTTTAAAATGAAAGAGGCAACACAAGAGATTACACAGTGATATACAATAGAATATTCAAAATTTCAGATTAAATATTGTTTCTCTTTGTAATCTTGTTGGACTATCAAATTTACCCGTCAATTTCAGAAGTAAAAAGTTGCCTAACTTAAGACATTAATTTTGTATTTTTAAAAACACAAATGTATTATGGAATATGAAAAAAAGGCAAAGCAACACTTTTGATTTTTCTAAATCAATTAATTGGTTAAATTAAAACTACGCCCTCCTAACATGGGGACACATATATCTGGCTCATTTACCATTATAGGTATTTTCCTGGAAAACTTAAGAGCAATAGCAGCATAGAACAGGAAGAGGTAATATAAGCAAAACATGAAGATGGAAAAGTATGGGGAATTTGTTGTGGGAAAATTAATTAGTCCAGTATCTGGGAGAAAAGAGTACAAAGATTCAAAGGACGAATTGTACCTTGCTTTGAATGCTAACCTAGAAAACAAGGTTTTTAATGAGAGGACAATGAGTACTCACTAAAGTTTCTGAACTGGAAAGTGACATGAGTACTATGATTTAAGATGACTGAAAATATTTTAACAACAGTATGCAGAGCTAATATGAATTAAGGAAACAAAAATTTAAAACTGTTTGGAGTATTCTCCTAATACTGCAGAATAGACCCAACTCAACAGTCTCCTTTACCACTTCTAAAAGCAAAACTAATCAACATCTCCTCTTTGCACTCATACCAAATTTCTAATACAGTCCTTAAAACATGTTTGTGTACTTATTTGATGACACACCTTATCTATACAACTGGACTGTGAATGCCATAAGTAATGGTACCACCAATCTTCCTGATCAGGAGCCTAACTGTACGGTAAGTGGTGTATATCCTTCCACTTCTTTTTCCTTCTATATACATTTTTTTCTTCTTTTCTAAAAATTAGGTATTAAACTACATATGATTTTATATCCTGTTTTTTAATTTAAAAAAAGTGACAATCATTTTATTCAGCAAACACTGCAAAATTTTCTGTAGTTGATATTATGATAGTCATCTTACATGAATTAAAAAAACTGAAGAAATTACATTATACAAACTTTAGGATAAGCAGATGTAGAATCCAGAATGAAGAGGGATCTAATTATTGAGTTGTACATGGAGTTGCTCTAAATGTAATTGTTACAGACTTGCTAATGATATTAAGAAAGGTTCTAGGAGTTAACATACTCATTAATATCAGCAACATTATAACTATACTATATTAATAGTAGCTTAGGAGAATATACTTTAAGTCTAGATTTTTACCATATCAGCAGTATTGATTCCATTGCCCCACACCAAATCAAAGGTTCCATTTATGTAGCCTACTTTGTTGGCCACATCTTCAAAGAGCTTTCTGAGTGGAGTAGAAGCTGGTAAGTTTAAAGTGATCCGTTCATTCACTGTCTTTGAATTAGTAGTATCTTGTATTATACATAAGACTCTAGGTTCTTCAGCAGCATTTTCTATCTGAAATTTAAAATAAAATTATTTATCTTTAAAGGAAAACAAAACTATAATTAGTCATATTTTCTATGATTAAATAGTAAAAACACAAAATATTATTTTCTTTGTGCTGGCATTACTTTTTGTTAGATTGACAACATATTCTAATGCATATGTCATAAGGCCCCATATCTTTCTTTTGGAAAAACTGGGATATATTTAAGAATCAACAGTCTTACAGGTATTTGATCTCACCTTTTAAGGTTGCAAATCTATGGTCAACAAGCCATGAAAATATTAAGACTTAAGCAACTGTCAATTGAAAATAACAAAACCAGGTCCTTAAAAGTAAGTCATTGCCATGCTAGCTCAGTCAAATCAAGCATTTCTAGGTTCCCGAAAGAAACAAAGAGGAAAATGTGCAAAAATGCAGTGAGTGTTGTCTAAGATTATAAAATTCATAGCTGTAGGACATAGATAGCCAGGCCTACTGCCTTTTATATTGATGCAACCATAAAACAAACATCAAAAAAGCCCTTTTATCAATATATTAAGAGTTGACTAGTTTATCCAAAGTGAGGGAAAAAGAACTTTCCAATTGCCAATGTAGAAGGAAATAAGAGTCACAAATTCTCCTTCCTTCTTTTTCAGCTAGCTCAGTAATTAGCAAGACAAAAATTTTTACAGATTTTTCTCAAAGAAGCTAACCTGCAAGCTAATGAAAGACATGGATTTCCTTTTCCATTTTCCACAGGGTAGTAGGCGTCATCAGATATTCTAGTGGAAGTTTTTTCCTTCCTTCTACCAACTCAGTGAATGGTAGAATGTCCATCTGCTGCTGAAACCAGAGCTGAGTGACTGCCTCATCCTTTCCCTCTTTTTTTTTTTTTAAGATTTATTTATTTATGCATACAAGAACTGGGGTACAGGCCAGAGGTGCAGGGGTGGTGAGAGGATTCACCAGAGACAGAGTGGGCAACAGAACAGGCAGAGTGACTGAAATACACTGCTGAGGGGAACAGCAGCCAAGACAGGAGTGGTCTGCTGCACCATGTGGGTTGCTCCCTGGCCGGCCGGGGATCAAACTCGTGCTGCAGAGCCTGCGGACTGCTTCACAGTACTGTGCTTAACCCCTTGCACCACCAGGGAGGCCCCTTTCCCTCTTCTTTCCCTCGTAAAACCACCAAAGTCAATCATTTCTACCTACATGATACCTTTTGAACTATCTCCCCTTTTTATTTCCTTTTTTTTTCCGATTTATTTTTATTTATACAAGAACTGGGGTACAGGCCAGAGGTCTGGGAGGGTGAGAGGACTCACCAGAGACAGAGTGGGAAGCAGAACAGGCAGATGGACCAAAGACACTGCTGAGAGTAGCAGCAGGCGTGGCAAGAGAGGTCTGCCACACCATGTGGGTATCTCCCTGGCCGGCCAGGAATCGAACCTGTGTTGCAGAGGCTGCAGTCAGCTTCACAGTGCTGCCTTCAACCTGCTGCACCACCAAGGAGGCCCTTCCTTTTTATTTCTACCTGTATTAGTCAGAATCTTACATGAAGATGATGGCTATAGCTTCCTGAGTGTTAACTTCTTCCAATATTACCCTCCTTCAATCTAGAACACGATTTTAATATATAAATCTGATTATGTAAACATTGCTTTCCTACAAAGTTAATGCATCAGTGATCTAACTGGGGGAGCTCTCACCAACTCATAAAAGGCGTTACAGAAATATACACAAACTGGTGTCACATGCAAGAATTTCTTTCCTTCTTTTTTATAATAATATCGGCCCTAACCATTTGTTGCTTCTCTGCATTTTTAAATAATAATTATTACTGACTAGTATTGAAGACAGGATTAAGGGGCAAAGTGTTTTTGCTTGTTTGGTGGAATAATATAATTAATAATAAACTTTGTATGTTATACATAATTTGGGATTTGCAGGAGACTATTTAAATACAAGTTAACCCGTTTATTTTAGAACAGAAACAACTTTCTACAAAAGAAGTATAATGCTTTAAAAAGATTAGTCAGCACTACATTTCAGACAAATCAAAGTATTTAATTACCAATAACAGCACATTTAAAAATGAAAAGAGAAATACATTTCTATGAAATAACAGGATCACAAAAAAAGAACTCTACTAATCTAATTCTTTGAAAGAAAACAGATGTTATGTATAACTAAAGATGTTATATTAGCACAACAGGGGACTGTTTTCACATTTTAATCCCAAATTGAGAAACATAAAATCCACCTTTATTAAAACTTTGGTTTACAATAAAAAAGTGAGCAACTCAAAATAAATTTCAACTACAAAAGACCTGCTTTTTAATTTCAATAGCATAATTCAGAGGTGGATTCAAGTTTTCCAGGTATAAAATATAATAATGGCCAGATTTTTACTATCCCCAAATGGAATCTTGTCCAGAGACTAAATGTACTATTATAAACAAAATTTAATCTTATGTATGCCTTTTATTCCATTCAAAAACAAGTTTTCTGTGTATCACAGTAAAAATTTTTGTTCCAAATTTTGTTTTAAGATTTCTTTATTTATGCATACAAGAACTGGAGTACAGGTCAGAGGTGCAGGGGATGAGAGGATTCACCAGACAGAATAGGGAGCAGAGCAGGCAGATCTAATGAAATACACTGCTGAGGGGAGCAGTGGACCGAGTCAGGAGAGGTCTGCTGTGCCATGTGGATCACTTCCCTGCCAAGGGATCAAAGTCATCCAGCAGTGGCTGCTTCATAGTGCTGCGTCTTAACCCCTTGCGCCACCAGGGAGGCTCCAAATTTTTTTTAGAATACGAACATATAAAGAAAAAAAATGGAAGTCATCTGTAAAACCATAATGCACAGATAACTATTAACCTTTTGGTGAATATTCTTCCAAATATTTTTCATATACACATATGCATGTGTTTTCCCTCTTTAAATACAAACAATGGGTTAGAATACACATGCTGTATTGTGACTTTTTTCTTTACTTACAAACGTCAATAAAATCTTTCCCTGCCAGATTATTTCAAACCCATCATTTCAACAACTGAATAGTATTTTATTGCATGGATCAATAATGATTTCTTTTATCAATTCTATTTTAATGACTTTTATAAGCCAGATTTTAATTACTTTAAAATAGATATATAATGAACATCTACATAAGGCTTTATGCATTTTCAAGTCTCCTTAAAATTCCTATTTAAGTAGAATTTCTGGGCCAATCATGGCTTACTCTTGAATTCAATTACAGGATAACTTAAATAAGCAAACAAAACTTCTGTTTTTAAAAACTCTTAGCATCTATAAATCCCATTATTTATACCTGGTCCATTATTTCTAATTTAAGTTTATATGTGGCTCAGATGCATGGACTGCATCTAAATTTTTTGTATCACTATTGCAGCAGTAATCCCAATTAGCTGAACTTTTCCTGTCAAACCTTGCCCCGTTTAGAAATTAGTAAGAAAAAAGTTTTCAATTCTAACATATCATCATCAATAAGATGTACCAATAATTTCATAACAGTTTTTCAGGAAGGAAAAAAACAACTCTACATACTAATTTAAACATGCAGATTTAAAAAAAAACTAAACTTACAAAGGTATTTCTTAGAATTTGGAAATATAAGCAGCTAACTTTCCTTTTAATTTCTTTGAGCTCTACCTCTGACTGATTCTATTTATTCACCAAAAAACACAAAGCAACAGTTTCTTTTTTTTTTTTTTTAAGATTTTTATTTATTTTTATATAAGAGCTGGGATACAAGCCAGAGGCGTGGGAGGGTGAGAGGATTCACCAGAGACAGAGCAGGGAGCAGAACAGGCAGACGATTGAAATACACGGACGCCACAGGAGAGGTCTGCCGCACCATGTGGGACTCTCCCTGAATGGCCAGGAATAGAACCGGCGCTGCAGAGGCTGTGGACAGCCTCACAACGCTGCACTCAACCTGCTGCACCACCAGGGAGGCCCCAAAGCAACATTTTCTTGAGGTGATTTAAAGATTAGAGATTTCTTTGCTATTCTTTTTCCCCACTTCTTTTTTCCTCTTCCTATGAATCTGGGCTGGTCTTACAACCGACTAGAACCAATGGAATGTGACATAAGTGATACTGTTATGCTTTAAGGCAGGACCCTAAGAAATCAGCAGCTTCTGATTTTGTACCACTTAGAATGTTCCCATTTATAAGCCAGCCACCATGAAAAGAATTTCAGCTCTCCTGGGACCACATGCTGTAAAGAAGCCCTAATAATCCATAAAAAGAAAGTAGCCACTCAGTAAAGCACTGGGGTGCATGCTATGTGAGAAATGCCTTCCTAGACATTCTATCCAAATAAAGTTTTATTTGACAAAAAAAAAAAAAAAAAACTGTGAGCAACAAACTAGTAGCTGTTTTAAGCCACTAAGTTTTGGGATAGGCCATTCCACCGCAACAGATAACAAAAATAACACTGAAATATATTTAAGCACACACAAGTTCTAGCTGGGAAGGATGTAGTGATGTTGGTGCTCATCATAATTTAGGAAGGGAAGCATGGTTGCTTTTTTTTTTTTTTTTAAGATTTATTTATTTATGCATACAAGAGCTGGGGCACAGGCCAGAGATGCAGGGGGTAAAAGGATTCACCAGAGACAGAGTGGGAAGCAGAACAGGCAAACTGACTGAAACACACTGCTGAGGGGAGCAGCAAGAGAGACAGGAGAGGCCTGCTGCACCATCTGGGTTACTCCCTGGCCAGCCAGGGATCGAACTCCTGTTGCAGAGGCTGCGGACAGATTCACAGTGCAGTGCTTAACCCCTTGCGCCACCAGGGAGGCCCAGGAAGCATAAGTTTTGAGTCAAAAAAGTTCCACGATGAGCAAGGGATAACAAGTACAAGTTTTAGAAAAGCCTAAATACATGTTCCATTTATTTCATTTTTGTACAGAAGAATTGGGGTACAGGCCAGAGGTGTGGGGGGTGAGAGGATTAACCAGAGAAGAATGGGGAGCAGAACAGGCAGATCGACTGAAATACACTGCTGAGGTGAATAGCAGGAGAGACAGGAGAGGTCTGCATGCCTTGTAGGTTAGTTCCCTTGCCGGGGATTGAACTCAGGCAGTAGCAGTGGTTGCAATGAGACTTAACACCTTAGGCCACAAGGGAGGTCCACATGTTCCACTTTAGGGAACCACTTAATATGAGTGAGCTATTAGAAGTGTACAATGTTCTCCAAAAGAGAAAACTAGCCAATTACAGCAAAAGGCATAAAGTATAAATTAAAACTATTTATTCTGTGGACAATTTATAGCAATACTACATTTGTGAGATAAGGCAAAGTCAACAGCAGTTATAGTAACACTATGCTAAAAAAGAGTGTTCTCTCTGTCTATGCTCATTGTATAAACAAATTCAGATTTCCTAGCAAAGTTCCAAGAAAGAATCCATGAAAAAAGTAAAGTAAAAAAGAGTAAATCACTTTCTTGTTTACAAAAGGGTAAAACACAATGGGCTAAAAACACTGAAGTCATTTTCTTCCAAAGATAGGCTGAATGACAGAAATATATAGAAGTTATAGAAACAATAACTGTTTTAAGGAATCTCAGACCCCGCCAAAGGCATGCTTGCATTTTAAGTCATTTTGCCTCCTTTACCTGGCATTCCTAATAGTTCTAAATTCAGGGCCTCCCCGGTGGTGCAGCGGTTGAACGCTGGGCTGTGAGGCTGCCCGCAGCCTCTGCAGCGCTGGTTCGATTCCCAGCCACCAGCAAGGGTCCCACATGGCGCGCAGACCTCTCCTGCCGCGCCCGCTGCTTACCTCAGCAGTGTATTTCATCGGTTTGCCTGTTCTGTTCCCCGCTCTGGCTCTGGTGAATTCTCTCACCCTCCTGCGGTTCTGACTGTACCCAGTGTTTGTATAAATAAATATTAAATGTTTAAAAAAAAAGTTCTAAGTTCAATTCTGAATTTTCGGAAGTTAACCTCATAACTAAATACTTCATAAATAAATACTTCCTAGGTGTTTCTTATTAAAAAACACAAAACGGGCCTCCCCGGTGGCGCAGCGGTTGAGCGCTGGGTTGCGAGGCTGCCCGCGGCCTCTGCGGCGCCGGTTCGATCCCCGGCTGCTCCCAGGCCACCGGAGGAGGGTCCCACATGGCGCGCAGACCTCTTCTGCCGCCCGCTGCTCCCCTCAGCAGTGTACTTCGGTCCTTCTGCCTGCTCTGCTCCCCGCTCTGGCTCTGGTGAATTCTCTCACCCTCCCGCGCTTCTGACTGTACCCAGTGCATGTGTAAACAGAACAAACAAACAAAAACAAATAAATAAATAAACATGCCTCTATATAAAAAATAAATAAATAAAAAACACAAAACAAGGTAAATATCCTGTGCTATGTATTCATAATGGCATTAGCATGTAGAAAACAATTTAATACCAAAGTTACCAAGATTTAGAGTCTCCTGAGAAAAAAATTAAGACAAAGAATTTTAAAACACTATAAAGGAACCCACTTTCTCTTGAGACTGTCTTCCTCCCAATGTTATTACAAAGAATAAAGTTATAGTAGCAAACTTAAAAAATACACACAAACGTGAGCACCTTTTATCTACTACTACTAGTCTCATCCAGGCAATGCATTTTTACTTTAACAAGTGACAATTCCTTGGTTAGTGATGGGAGGTCCTAACATATATAAAAAAAAAAAAGGTACTTTATTTTTAAGTTACTCCCTCTACTCTATTCTAACACCACCCCATCCCAGCAAGCTCTAATGTTACATGATCTTTTTTTAAGTGGTCCCTTGCTACAGATCACTTGGGGCAGGACAGGAGCGATTAAAGGAAAAACTTTGGAGAAAAAAAACTTGGTACTAAACAGACCTCAAGAAAATGAGGTAATATGTAAATATAATGGTATATTATACATGAATGATACATCACATGAAAGTTTAGGTTTGTAGTATATACAGGTTGTCAGGAAGGTAATAGTTATATTTAAATCTTCAAATAGATTTTTGGGTTTGACTGTAAATTATTAATTATTCAATCCCAGCACTATTAATATTCCAGAAAATAAATATATCTGTAAAAAATACCACCACAACTGAAAGTCAAAACAAAGGGTTCCATGGGTTTTAGTCTACAGTTTTCCTTCTCATTCACTTGTTAAAAACAAGAGATAATTAAACATGTATTTACTTAAGATGACTTTTATTATTAAAATCAGATAGAAATAAAACAAACAAGCATAAAACTTAAGACATGCCTTGTTATTAAATAAAAATACTAACATGCTGTTGTTACTTGCTCTGCTGATTATCACACTAAAGCAATTACATCAGCAGTCTACCTGTAAAAATTTCTTCTTCATTTCATCAAAGATATTTTGTCTGCATCTCCAAAACACATCCTATGGTATATAAGAACAAAATTAATTACAAATTATTCCTTTAAAATAAAGAGGTGAAGACAGTGAAATGAGTACTATAAACCTAAGACATTTTTGCAAACAAAAGTGTTAATAAAATATTATTACATGATCTAGGATTATTATTCATAAATTACCCTTGTAATTTTTTTGTCTCAGTTACACATGTAAGGTTACTGAAAACCTGTGCTATAATGACAAATAACAACATGAAAAACAACCACATCTGTAACAAAGACTGATAGTATAAGATCTGTGTATAAATCAAATGTTCTAAGTCATGTAATTATATCCAGTTTTTACTGGGATATAATTAAAATATATTGTATTAGCTTAAGGTATACACCATAGTGACTGATATATGTGTATATCAAATCATTGATATGCTTGTATCAGTTATAAAACTTTTTTCATTGTGATAGTATCTTTTAAGATCTACTCTCTTAGTAATTTTGAAATATATGATATAGTACTGTTAGCTATAGTCATTATGCTGCACTTCACATGCCCAAAACTTTGACAACTACCAGTCTGTTCTGTTTCTATGAGTTCAGTTTTTATGGAATCCATATATAAGAGAGATCATACAACATTTGTTGTTCTCTTTCCATGTCATGACATTTTGAGTCCATAAAGAAACTCTGCAAAGAAACCTGATTTTGCTAGTTTATAAATTTGGATTTTTCATATGGCAGATAATATTACCTCCTACAACTTTTTCTCTTAATATAAACCTTTTCCTTATTATGAGACAAGCTTATTTTAATCACTATCCTTATTGTACGTAATTTCATATTTTTATACAAATTTTTCCCTCCATCCTTTTAATTAATAAAAAGAGCAATATAGCCTTAAAAGGTGCTCATCACTCATAGTAGCATCACACTGCTTGTTTTTACAATAGAAACATATCAATAGCAATATTTAAGGGTACAATTTTTTTGAAAAGCATCTCTTACATAACCCCTATGGCCCAATCAAAAAATGGGTAAAAGAAATAAAAAGATACTTCACTAAAGAAGAAATCCAAATGGCTAAGAGAAATGAAAAAATGTTCAACATCACTAATTATCAGGGAAATACAATCAAAACCACATTTAAAAAAAACTGGAAACAACAAATGCTGGAGAAGATGTGGAGATAAAGGAACCCTCTTACTGCTGGTGGGAATGTAAAATGGTCCAGCCACCATTTTGTGGAAAGCTGTGGGGAAAGGCTCCTCAGAACACTAAAAATGGATCTACCATATGATCCAGCAATGCCACTCCTAGGAACCTACCCAAAGGACACAAAAACACTAACTTGAAATGAAACAAGATATGGGAACAACCCAAATGCCCCAAAATAGATGAATGGACTAAAAAGTTGTGATATATTTACACAATGGAATATTCTCAGTGATCAAAAAAGGCAAACTCATGCCTTCTGCGGCAACATGAATGGAGCTGGAAGGGTTTATGCTAGCCAAAATAAGTCAGAAGGAAAAAGATAAATATCAGATGGTATCATTTATATGCAGACTATATTGAAACCGAACAAAAGGTCAAAACTAACAAGCTGACCATAGATTTGAGGCATAACTCAAGGGAAAGGAAGGAAGGCAACAGGGGAGGGAAGAACACGAGAATATGGTGATGGTTGTTCACAGGTGATATGGTGGCAGAACTATGGGGACTACAACAGAGGGGATAGCCAATTATTGTACAAAAATGAACAATATAAGAAAATAAAAATAAAATAACCTCTATGGTAATTATTAACAATTTGTGTATATATGATCAGATCCCTCTCCATCCGACACATTCATTATACTCTAGGAGATTTGTTAATTATTAACTATAGAGGATCATTCTGTACACCATTATTTAAATTCTGATCCCTATCCCACAACACTTACTCTTCTTTCTGTGCCAAAACATTTACTTTAAAACTGCAGTGTTCCATTATAGAGACCACAATTTATTTAACTAATCTGCTATTAATAGACAAGTAGGCAACTTCAAATTTTCATAGTTTTATGTATTTGTACAATTTTTTTCCTGAAAATTCTCAGTGGGCCAATTCTCAAATATAACATCAAAAGCATGATTAATACAAGAAAATATTGATAAATAGGACATCATCAATATTAAAAATGTCTATGTGCAAAGACCCTGTTAAGGAGGAAAGACAAGCGGCAGAATGGCAGAAAATATTTCAAAATTCTTATGAACAAAAGACTAGTAGTATCTACACTATATAAAGAACTTTGAAAATCAAATGATTTTAAAAAGCAAATAATCCAATAGAACATAGGCCAAAAATCACAAAAGCATTTGGCAAAGATCATAAACAGATGGCAACTAAACACATAAAAGATGTTCAAGATCACTGGTCACTAGGGAAATACAAATTAAAGCCACAATAATATACTACCACACACCTATCAGTGTTTAAAATTAAGAAGACACCACCCAATGCTGGCAAGAATGCATACCTTCCAGGTGGGAATGTAGAACAGTAGAGCTACTCTAGAAAACACGTTAGTAAGTTCTTAAAAAACTAAATTTGCAACTACCATACAACCCAGCTACTGCATGCTTTAACATTTAACAAAATGAAATGAAGAATTATGGTCACACAAAAACCTATACATGATTTTTTTTTTTTAGCAGTTTTATTAAAAATAGCCCAAAACTAAATACTTCGCATGTCCTCAACACCTAAATAGTGTAACTCTGGTACATTCATACCATGAATATTATACAAGCAATTATAAGGAATAAAATATTTCAATAACCTGGAGGAAGATTCAAAGAATTATATCAGAGAAGCTTAAAATGTAGTCCAAAATGGTCCTTCGCAGAGATAACAGCAGCTGTTACCTTGACTTAAGGCTGGATTATGTGGTACATTTTGAATTTTGTGTCTCACCTATTCCAGCTCTTTGGAAACTGTCTAACCTCATTATTGTAGTTCATTGGAAGAAGGCACCCTTAGGTTTGTGGCAGGCTCAGGCCTCAGTGACCCCACTTCATGCCAAACATAACTGGCTGGGAATTTGCAGCCATGGAGATAGGTAATTTTTGTAATTTTGTTAGGAATATCCTTTCCTCTCTTCTCTCTCTGTGCGCATTAATTCTATTAAAGATCTTTTACACATGGTTCCTTAGCTTTTATGCATGTGAATGGCGGGACCCCCACTTTAGAGTGTACACCTTTAACAGTTTGGAGTCCCTGGTCATTTGCTAACATAGCCACAAGTTGGCCCTCATGATACAGTTCCAATTTGCACTCTAATGGTATGAAAAATTCCAAACCAAGACTTCCATTGAAAACAGTTCTGTAACAGCAGTGTTCCAAGGTACCTGGAAGAAATAATTTTTTTCCTAGAAGAACCCACCCACCTATATATCAAAACTCAAATAACTTCCATAAAAATTAATTTCATAAAAATGAACAGCTCAAAATTGTTTTTTAAAAACCACTAAATACATAAAGAAAAAGTCCTCATGCGTGAGAGTCAGTAAATAACATATAGCAGTTGACACACATAGAAGTTTCAATATTGGATCTATCAGTCACATTATGAAATAAATGGTTAACACACTTTACGAAACACGAAAGAACTTTGAAATTATGAGAAGATGTGAGCAATTAGCAGGTATTTAAAAGTATCACGAAAAAGGTATCATGAGGGCCTCCCCAGTGGCGCAGCAGTTGAGCACAGGGTTACGAGGCTGCCCGCAGCCTCTGCAGCGCCAGTTCGATCCCCAGCTGCTGGGCGAGGGTCCCACATGGCGCGCAGACCTCTCCTGCTACCCGCTGCTCCCCGCAGCAGTGTACTTCATCACTCTGCCTGTTCTACTCTCTGCTCTGGCTCTGGTGAATTCTCTCACCCTCCCGTGCCTCTGACTGTACCCAGTGCTTGTATAAATAAATAAATAATCTCTTTTAAAAAATTTATTTATTTATTTATACAAGCACTGGGTACAGTCAGAAGCGCAGGAGGGTGACAGAATTCACCAGAGCCAGAGCGGGGAGCAGAGCAGGCAGAGGGACCGAAGCACACTGCTGAGGGGAGCAGCGGGCGGCAGGAGAGGTCTGCATGCCATGTGGGACCCTCCTCCGGTGGCTGGGGAGCAGCCGGGGATCGAACCGGTGCTGCAGAGGCTGCGGGCAGCTTCGCAACCCAGCGCTCAACCACTGCACCACTGGGAGGCCCTAAATAAATAAATCTTTAAAAAAAAAAATCTTGAGAATAATGTTACAGAGTGGAGAAAGTGAGGAGGCTGCGTCTGGCTCCCGCTCTCACAGCCATTGCAGTACATTTGTTATAGGACAGGGAGAGGGGCAGCCCAAACCCCGCAAACCTGCCTATTCTACATGGGTTCTGCCATCCGCCGCATCAACACAAAACATATGAGACTTTAATGGGAAGGAACTTTAATAAAACTAGGAAACAATACAGGTAAGGCAAAGAGTCTAGTTTCTAAATGAAGCACCCAAAGTTACCCGTCCCCTCGTGGGTAAAAGTCCATCCAAATGGGATTGGCCCAGAGCAAGGCCCCAAGGCCTGCCACAAGTCTAAAGCATCTTCCAGTGGGGACCCACAGAAAAGGGTCACATTGAGCTCCATAGAGACAGCACCAGGTAAGTGAGAGCTGGACGGGCACTGGGTGACTCTGTGCCTCACTGAGGAGAAGTAATTAAACATGGGCAAGGGTGATCCTAAGAAGCCGAGAGGCAAAATGTTATCATACGCATTTTTTGTGCAAACTTGCTGAGAGGAGCACAAGAAGCAGCACCCAGATGCTTCAGTCAACTTCTCAGAGTTTTCTAAGAAGTGCTCAGAGAGGTGGAAGACCATGTCTGCTAAAGAAAAAGGAAAGTTTGAAGAAAGACATGGCAAAGGCGGATGAGGCCTGTTATGAAAGAGAAATGAAAACTTATATCCCCCCCCTAAAGGGGAAACAAAAAAGAAGTTCAAGGATCCCAATGCACCCAAGAGGCCTCCTTTGGCCTTTTTCTTGTTTTGTTCCGAGTATCACCCAAAAATCAAAGCAGAACATCCTGGTCTATCCATTGGTGATGTTGCAAAGAAGCTGGGAGAGATGTGGAATAACACCGCTGCAGATGACAAGCAGCCCTATGAAAAGAAGGCTGCTAAATTGAAGGAAAAATACGAAAAAGATATTGCTGCATACCGAGCAAAAGGAAAGTCTGATGCGGCCAAAAAAGGGGTCGTCAAGGCGGAAAAGAGCAAGAAAAAGAAGGAAGAGGAGGAAGATGAAGAGGATGAGGAAGAGGAGGAAGACGAAGATGATGAAGAGGATGATGATGATGAATAAGTTGGTTCTAGCGCAGTTTTTTTTTCTTGTCTATAAAGCATTTAACCCCCCTGTACACAACTTACTCCTTTTAAAGAAAAAAATTGAGATTTGTTTTTAAACTGTACAGTGTCTTTTTTTGTATAGTTAACACACTACCAAATGTGTCTTTAGATAGCCCTGTCCTGGTGGTATTTTCAATAGCCACTAACCTTGCCTGGTACAGTATGGGGGTTGTAAATTGGCATGGAAATTTAAAGCAGGTTCTTGTTGGTGCACAGCACAAATTAGTTATATATGGGGATGGTAGTTTTTCATCTTCAGTTGTCTCTGATGCAGCTTATACGAAATAATTGTTGTTCTGTTAACTGAATACCACTCTGCAATTGCAAAAAAAAGTTGCAGCTGTATTGTTGACATTCTGAATTCTTCTAAGTAAATACAATTTTTTTATTAAAAAAAAATCTTGAAGCCCTTAGAACTGAAATAAAAGACATGAAGAATGAAAGGATTTTTCCTCTTCTGTCTTCCTGTTTTTATTACAGAAAATTTTATTTTGGTAACCTCTCACAAACAAAAAATGTAGTATTTGCAGAAAGAAAAGTGGTCCTAGAGGGACGGTGATAAATTCTGATCTCGCCACCTAGCCTGGTGAGTGATGCATACTTTATTTCTAAGCAATTATTAAAGTACCGTAATTATGTAACACCATAATGATGTGGCACCTTAATTATATACATCATGAAAAGAAGAGAACTTTCTGGAAAAGTCTGATAGTGACTATATAGTGCATATATAATAACTGACCATATTATCAGGTAATCAGAGGCATGGAGAGAATCTGCTTATCTAATATGGATTAGAAATTAGTCTTTAAAAACTTACCATTTCCCCCTTTCTGAGTCTTGAGTCTCATCCTCACCTCCACTCCTCTATACCAAATCAAGTTGCCTCTCCAGCAGTAAAATTTTTACTCAGTGTTGAAACTTTAGTCTTAAAGTACTTATTTCTATTTATGCAATCAGAAATGAATAGCAAAAAATTAACTCAAAATGGGGTAATGACCTAAATGTAACAGCTAAAACTATAAAACTCTTAGAAGAAAACATAGGAGAAAAGCTTTGTGACACTGAATTTGGCAATGATTTCTAGAATATGATAGCAAAATCAGAGACAACAAAAGGAAAAATAGATAAAATGCACTTGATCATAATTCAAAACTTTGTGTATCAAAAGATATTATCAACAGAACCAAGAGAACCCATGGAATGGAAGAAAATATCTGGAAATATATATATGACAAAAGGTTAATATCCATAATATACAGAATTTTTAAAAACTTTTTTCATAACTACCCCTCAATGCTCTAGTATCAGGGTCTTCACAGATAACAGTATTCTATTTTCTTCCAAAATACCTACAAAACAAGCTTCCTGAACACCTTCTTATAATTAGAAAACTCAATACATAAAACTCTTTGGATCCTATGTAACTTATTTTTTTTTAAAGATTTATTTATTTATTTATTTATTTATTTATTTATTTATTTATACATACAAGCACTGGGTACAGTCAGATGCGCGGGAGGGTGAGAGAATTCACCAGAGCCAGAGCGGGGAGCAGAGCAGGCAGAAGGACTGAAGTACACTGCTGAGGGGAGCAGCGGGCGGCAGGAGAGGACTGCGCGCCATGTGGGACCCTCCTCTGGTGTCCGGGGAGCAGCCGGGGATTGAACCGGCAGTGCAGAGGCTGCGGGCAGCTTCGCAACCCAGCGCTCAACCGCTGCGCCACCGGGAAGGCCCTGTAACTTATTTTTATTTACAAAAAATTACGTGGCGCAGCAGTTGAGCTCTGGGTTGCAAAGCTGCCCGCAGCCTCTGCAGCGGTGGTTCAATCCCCAGCTGCTCCCCGGCCACCAGGAGGGTCCCACATGGCGCGCAGACCTCTCCTGCTGCCCGCTGTTCCCCTCAGCAGTGTACTTCGGTCCTTCTGCCTGCTCTGCTCCCCGCTCTGGCTCTGGTGAATTCTCTCGCCCTCCCGCACTTCTGACTGTGCCCAGTGCTTGTATAAAAATAAATAATAAATCTTTAAAAATAAATAAATAAATAAAATAAAAAATCATACATTCTTTATATTAGGGCCTCCCTGGTGACGCAAGGGGTTAAGATTCAACTTCTGAGGCTATCCGCAGTCACTGCAGCACAAGTTTGATCCCTGGCCAGGGAGCTACCCACATAGCACAGCAGACCTCTGCTGACTTGCCCACTGCTCCCCTCAGCAGTATATTTCATTCAATCTGCCTGTTCTGTTCTCCACTCTGTCTCTGGTGAATCCTCTCACCCCCCACACCTCTGGCCTGTACCCCATTTCTTGTATGCATAAATAAATAAATCTTTCAAAAAAAAACATTCATTGGATTAGTAGAAAACAATGGCAAGTTTCAGCAATTTAAAAGAATATTAACAATCAATAAGATAATTCATCACGTATGGCACAGAATTATATTTAAACCTGGATGGACCTTTGGACATCAGATCAAGGTATTTATTTCACAGATGAACGAAAAGAAATACAGAAACCTGAAATGACTTGCCTAAAGTCACATATGAACACAGGTCTCTTAAGAAATACAGGTTTTAAGATGACTATATAATGTTAACATACTTATTGCATTATAATTATAATGGCATTCTTTTTCCTCTTCTATCCTTAATACTCCTCCCACTTCTGCCTTACTCCTTTCAATAGTTTTCCTACTACTGATAATGGGTGATCCACCAATAATACACTGTAGGTATCTAAACTTAGAAACTAACACTAGTCTCAAGAGGAGAAAAATGCCTTTTACTATTCCTGTATCTTTATTTTTGATTGCAGTTAAATTTTCTTCCGTGAGTAGGCAGTTGTTGACAAGTAGTGACTCAGCTTGTGAAAACAACTGACTTGTTTACAGGTCTTGAATGTTCTGCTGCATTATTACTAAATCAAAGAAGCTTGTTTATATTATCTACTGTCCTACTTTTTTTACTAGAAGCAAAGACAATCATTTTAATCTAAGAATATTACATTCCTATAATACTCTGAACATAAAATTAAAGAGCTGAAAAAATGTTAAGGTTCTATAAAACTATTTAAAGACTATTTCCTACTGGAATGACCTATAATGCAAAGAACTATGGGGCAAACCATCTAGGCTAGAATCCTCAGGTCAATGTGTTACTTTTTTTCTTTAGCTAATGCAATCCTATGCAAGCCACTGAGCTCGCACTCTCAGGGTTAACAGTTTTTCTAAGAACAAAAGAGAATATCCTGAAAATGCTCGATAAGTTATAATAACATCACACTAAAGACATTACTATAAAACTACCAGCAATTATCCTTATAAAAGATTTAAGAAAAACATAATCCTCAACTATAATAAAACATAATTTATAGTATTTAAAATTTCAAATAGATTGTCTTTTGGGGGGCAATTAGATTCACCAAAAGGAAAAAAATCTTCAACTTTTTTTTTCTGATTAAAACACAAAGTTTAGGGCCTCCCCTGGTGGCACAGCGGTTGAGCGCTGGGTTGTGAGGCTGCCCGCAGCCTCTGCAGTGCCAGTTCGATCCCCGGCCACCGGCGAGGGTCCCACCAACATCAAAAAAAAACCCACAAAGTTTAAAATCCTATGACTAAAAGAATAGCGAAAGAAAAAAACCCTACTAACTAAAATTCATGTAGATTTATAATTTACATAAAAAATTGTACTTTGTCAATTCCAACTCCCTCATTCCAGATCAAAGAAGAAAAAGGTATAATTAAACAATAAAAAAAAGTCAAACCACTGAACTGACTGATTCCCAAACCACTGTCCTTTTCATCAAACCAGCTAACTATACATAAACCCTTCCTCAAAGAGCCTACCAAAATGCTTACAATTACCATAATCATCAGTGTTTTCTCATGTAAAACAAACTCCTTTTCTTCTCTCTCTCCTATCAGTACCTAGTAAAACTGTGATCATGTAATGCTTGTATAAAGTAAGTTTTCTAGATCAGGCTTATTAGGAAACCTCAAACACATGAAAAGATGTTCTACATCATTAGTCATTAGAGAAATGCAAATTAAACCACAAAGAGATATCACTACACACTACCAGAATGGTTAAAAAACTAAAAGAAACTGACTTTTGCCAAGTACCAACAAGGGTGCAGCGCAAATAAATACTCATACATTGCTCACTGGAATGCAAAACAGTGCACTCATTTTAGAAAAGAGTTCGGCAGTTTCTTACAAAGTTTAACATATGAAGACATATGACCACCCTAAAAAGTTCACACAAATATCTGTAAGAGCTTTACTGTGAGTCAAAAAAAAACTGGAAACAACCTGAATATCCGTCTGCTGGTAACTGGATAGACAAATTGCGGCATTCAGGAATTAAAAAGGAAAACTAGTGGGCCTCCCCCGTGGCGCAGTGGTTGAGCGCTGGGTGGTGGAGCTGCCCACAACCTCTGCAATGCTGGTTCGATCCCCGGCTGCTCCCCGGCCACCAGAGGAGGGTCCCACATGGCGCGCAGACCTCTCCTGCCGCCCGCTGCTCCCCTCAGCAGTATCCTTCAGTCCTTCTGCCTGCTCTGCTCCCGGCTCTGGCTCTGGTGAATTCTCTCGCCCTCCCGCGCTTCTGAATGTACCCAGTGCTTGTATAAATAAATAAATAAATCTTTAAAAAAAAAAAAAAAAAGACTAGTGATACCTGCAAGGACTTAGATGACTCTCATAGTTTACACTAGATGAAAGAAGTCAGATATAAAATGCTACATACTACACAAATCCATTTAAATGATATTCTAGAAAGGAAATATGAGGACAGAAAATAGATTAGCAGGTGCAGGGTCTGGAGGTAGGGGAAGGAAACGACTACTAGGGGCATGAGAAAACTTTTTTAGGTGGTGGAGATATTCTGTATCTTGATTGTGGTGTGGCGGTAAATAACTAAAAGTTTGCCAAATTTCATTAAACTCTGTGCCTTTAAAGGGCAAATTCTATTGTATATAAATTATGCCTCAGTAAATCTGACTTTTCTGGAAAAGGTCTCGATCAAGCTTTTCCAATATCTGAAACTGTAACAGGGAGGTCCCCTGGAAAAGGGGAGGTTCCAGGTTCCCTGCCCCACCCAAGGCAGGGAGGAGCTGAGCAGGGAGAAGAAGCTGGAGAGAAGACTGGGAGAGGAAGGAAGAATGATTAGATGCAAGGAAGAAACCTGGAGGAGGCACATGGAGCAAAGAGACATGTGAAGAAACTACATTTTCTTCTTGGTCTTGGACTGGTTGAAACAGACGTGGGCCCCATGGGGAGGTTAATAAAAACAGCTTTTTCCTGATTTTGCTCCTTCTGTCCCAGATGTGCTGGGCCCCATGTGCCTCTATCCTATGGGTCCCCACCAGAAGGTGCCTTAGACTTGTAACAGGCTTTCAGTGGCCCTGCTTTGAGCCAACCCTGTTTGGCTGGGCATTTACCTTCCAGGGAATGGGTAACTTCGAGGGGATGGGTAACTTCTACTGCTGGATTTGGAAACTGTATTCTTTTGTCTTTGCTGCACACTAATTGTATTAACGTTCCTTTCCATTAAAGTCTTACATGTTTTGTCTTGATGCAGCAGATGGCAAGAACCTGTTTAAAGTGGGCAGGTTTGGGGGTCCTGGGATGCCCCTCTCCCTGCCCTGTAACAGTATAATTTTATTTGGAAAATTGGGGTGTCTTGGGAAGACTCATTAAGCCCAATTGAAAATATGTCGTTCCTGCTGCTATGACCGCTACTGTCACACCACTAGAATCAACACTCTCTACTACCAGTGCCACCTCTAGCCTGCTGCGCTTCATCCAAAAGGAAGGGCGAAAAGGAGTTCTCTATACTATGGCTGCTACCAAGACAAATGCATGCAAACAAATCAGTGGTAAAGCACTCAGGACTCAACCAGCTACAAGTCATTCACAAGAATTTTCTTTATACAGAAAAGGTAAGGAAATCACATCATTACAAGCTCTGCACTGTGGCTGTCAGTGAAAATCAGAAGTAGAATGAACTTCTCACTAGCAAACTTCCTTTACAGCACCAAGTGTGAGAAGTTGCTCAATTTTTCAGAACAGAGCTACACTCCCAGAGTGCAGCTACTAACACTTTCCCAGTGGCAAATGAGGTCTAGCTAATGTTCCTATTTGAAGACACCTACTGGAGTATTATCTATATATCAAAATGTAATAATTATGCCTAAGGATATCCTGCCAGCACAAGTCATAGGTGAAGAATGTGCCTAAGATGTATTATGATGGGAAACAATTCATTCTTAAAAAAACAAAAACAAAGTACCTAATATATGATCACCAAAAAACAAACAAAATAATAGGTGAGAGAATAGGGTCTTACTAAGTTCCCCCTTCCCTCATTTTTATATGTGTGTAAATTTTTAATATTAATGTAGGGACATAAAAATTCATGCAAGTTAAAATGTCAGCAAGTAAACTTTATAACAATTATTTTTAAAAATCTTTTTCTGTGGGGGAAAAAAAAGTCCTGCCCCCTAATGTGTACACAATAAAAATCTAAACTCCTTATAGGCATACAAAGCCTTCAGTTTTGAGATACAACCTGACAAAACTATCTTCTCTCTCACTTAACTGGCCCAGGCACTCAGGAACCCCACGCAGCTACACTAAACTTTTGCCACTTACTAAAATCCATTACAAACTTTTGTGTTTTAAACTCTACTCATTCTTAACCTCCTTCTTTACCTGGCAATCAAGTCATCCTGTTAGGGGGAAAGGATGTCCTGAGTAAACTCTGTACAGGCTTTGTGGACTCCACCCCGACTCCATCAAGACACTGGGAACTACAAATCCCATGATCCCCAAAGGGAGGGTTGCAAGGACCTGAGGGAGGAGTTAAGCAGGCAGATTCTCTGTTTGAATATGTAACCAGCCACGTGGCTGGGGTCGCTCTCTTGACCTGACAGCGCATGGTTTTTCACCAGCTTGGTGGGTCATAGGGATTCCGGGTCAGCAGAAGGGGTAGGACACATTTACAAACTTATCACCCTCTTTTTCTCCCTGAGTTATTCATTTCCCCATTCCCCCTTCCCTTGTAAATAAGCCTTTTATCAAACTTTTGTGTGTACCCACAGTTTAGCATTAATAAGTCCCCTTTAAGCATGTGGGTGAGGACCCATAGTCAGGCAACCCGTTTTATATGGGGTTGCTCTGTAACAATCCTTTGTAGTCTACTTCAAATGTTACATTCTCACAGAATCCCCTCAATAAAACTGGTGGTGGGCCTCCCC
Organism: Talpa europaea; assembly: GCF_964194135.1. Lineage (NCBI taxonomy): Eukaryota > Metazoa > Chordata > Mammalia > Eulipotyphla > Talpidae > Talpa > Talpa europaea. The sequence continues at coordinate 35,396,417 of NC_140073.1, read as the reverse complement.
GGTGGCACAGCGGTTGAGCGCTGGGTTGCGAAGCTGCCCACAGCCTCTGCAGCACCGGTTCAATCCCCGGCTGCTCCCCGGCCACTGGAGGAGGGTCCCACATGGCGCGCAGACTCTCCTGCCGCCCGCTGCTCCCCTCAGCAGTGTACTTCGGTCCTTCTTACTGCTCTGCTCCCCGCTCTGGCTCTGGTGAATTCTCTCACCCTCCCGTGCTTCTGACTGTACCCAGTGCTTGTATGTATGTATGTATGTATGTATGTATGTATGTATGTATGTATGTATAAATAAAACTTTAAAAATAAAAATAAAAAAATAAAACTGGTGGCTCCCTGTTATATGGTCCCATTTTATCTCCCTACTATATATAACTGTTTCCTCACATTTGCCTCGTCCAATAGATTAACCAGAATCTAGAACTAAGCTGCATTTCTCTTGTAGAATGAAAGAGCGGATGGACAGAACTTTAAGAGCATAGTTTTAAAAAAACATCAAAATTCAATACATATATCTTAGCAATTTTCATTAAACCAGTATCTCTCAACAGAGTTGTACCAACAATTTTGTGTAAATGAAAAACATTCATGGTTACTTTCATATGCACGGTTCAGTTTAGTTTCATTAAGAGAAAAAAAAAAAAGGGCCTCCCCGGTGGCGCAGCGGTTGAGCGCTGGGTTGCGAAGCTGCCCGCGGCCTCTGCGGCGCCGGTTCGATCCCCGGCTGCTCCCAGGCCACCAGAGGAGGGTCCCACATGGCGTGCAGACCTCTCCTGCCGCCCGCTGCTCCCCTCAGCAGTGTACTTTGGTCCTTCTGCCTGCTCTGCTCCCCGCTCTGGCTCTGGTGAATTCTCTCACCCTTCCGTGCTTCTAACTGTACCCAGTGCATGTATAAACAAAACAAACAAACAAGCAAACAAATAAATTAAAAAAAACATGCCTCTATAAAAAAAAAAAAAAAAAAGGCCAACTACTACTGCACCCAAACCTAAAACAAAGTAAATAGAAGTATGCTACCGGGCAGAAAGGAGACTTCTGCTTACAAACACCTCACTTATATCCATCCCTTTTTCTATTATACCAGCAGAAAACCAGACTCAGGAAAAATGTCTGGCTTTTAAAAATCTTGATGTAAAAGATTTTTTGTCAATCATTTGCCAAACACAATCATCTGTGCCAAAGACTTTTTTACAATGGAGGATGTAAAAAATTAGGATTTAAGCCAGCAAAACCTAGAAAGAACACTTTAAAATCTAATAAATCATAAAGCAACATACTTCTTCATATCATGACACCTAAGCACGTTTTCTGAACTGAAGTTCCTTAACACCACTTAATCAGTTTTGAAAGTAGATATCATCCTGAACTTTAATTTATAAAAGGTATTTAAATACTGAAATGCTCAAGCCTCCCTGGTGGCGCAGGCAGTTGAGCACAGCGCTGTGAAGCCGTCCGCAGCCTATGCAGTGCAGGTTCGATCCCCACCGGCCAAGGAGTAGCCCACATGGCATGGCAGACCTCTCCCATCTCACCCACTGCTCCCCTCAGCAGTGTATTTCAGTCAGTCTGCCTGTTCTGTTCCCCGCTCTGTCTCTGGTGAATCCATTCACCCTCCTGCACATCTGGCCAGTACCCCGGTTCTTGTATAAATAAATAAATCTTAAAAAAAAAAAAAACAAAACTGAAATGCTAGTTTTTGGTAACCCCCTATTTTTGATACAGTTTTTTCAATGGGGAAGGGGGAAGTATGCCAAAGCATTAGGTAGTGTCAGAAAGCACAAAAATGCTCAAAAAACATTAGTGGACCGAAGTTTAAACAGAAACAGGATATCTGCGTAGTCTCAAAATATTCAGCAATTACAGTCATGTGTCACTTTCAGGCATCTATCAAAAAATTATATCCAGTCCAGAAAGCAATTAAAAGTTAGTCTTCCAAAATGAGAAAGGAAGCAAAAAGACATACCAAATACAGAACCACGAGCTCCAAATAAGAAAAACCTGAGGGGAATCACTAAAATGAGTTAAGACAAATCTAAAACAACAGCTGTAACTCAAGAAAATTCAAACAAAAAGTTGGTAGGCTTGAACACAGTAAGAGGAGATATATACACTTGAGAGTTTGGGCTGGTTTAGGGTTTCTCAACAGTGGCACTATTGACACTTGGGGCCACATAATTCTTTGTTGTGGGAGGTTATCCTGTGCAGTGTAGGATGTTGTTTGGCAGCATAGCTGGCTTCTATCCACTAGATATCCAGTAGCATACTGCCTTGTCCTCCCTCCACCCACCCAACATTCCCAAATGTCCTCTGGGTTATCCCCAGTTGAGAATCATTTGGTGATGATGGTGAAGTACAAAGAAAACTAAGCAAAAATATTTTTTAATTTGAGGGGAAATGTTGAACATGAAAGAAAATCACAATACACCATGACAGTTCAACTATGAATAATTTACAGTGACACTGATATAAACTTTGAATATTGACATGTATCCAACAACTTGCAAAACGACAATATTTAGAGGATTAGATGGTACAGAGAACCACGTATGTGATTTGAGACAGTAGTGAACTGTATCTTCCATTGACAGAAGTCAGCAGATAATTCTTTAAATTGAAAAATAAAGAATACTATAAGCTTTCTATTTTGAGATATGGAGATAAATATGAAGAAAGCCTGAAACAAAGAGGAGGGAAAATCTGCAGAGACACTCCAGCTTTGGTAGGTAGTCCTGCAGAGCTATTTAATTCTTTTAAATAAATGTATATACAGCTTTGTTAAAAATTTAAAACATCAATTGTGGTGATATTAAGAATGACTTTCCTACAGGTTAAGGCTACACTGATTTAAAATCAAACAGCTATACAATTGTGAGCAAATCACTTAACCTCTTTAAGCCTTACTTTCTTTATCTATAAAACAGACATCGAGGGCCTCCCTGGTGGCGCAGGCAGTTGAGCGCAGCACTGTGAAGCTGTCCACAGCCTCTGCAGTACCAATTCGATCCCAGCCAGCCACGGAGCAACCCACATGGCATGGCAGACCTCTCCTGTCTTGCCCACTGCTCCCCTCAGCAGTGTATTTCAGCAGATCTGCCTGTTCTGCCCCTACTCTGTCTCTCATGAATCCTCTCACCCTCCCGCGCATCTGTCCTATACCCTGGTTCTTGTATAAATAAAATAAATCTTTAAAAAAAAAAAAGACATAGAAAAATAATCACTGCCTTGATGTAAACTGTTTAGCATAGTACCTCGCACAGAATTTTATAAGAAGTACCTATTATTCAATTTGCAATCAGATACTAATAATAATAATGATAAACTTTAAAGCATCTGTTTCAGAAGCAACTCTAGCGTTGTGGGGAGGATAGCTAGGAAAAGAGGAGTCTAGAAGCAGAAACCATTTAGAAGGGCTACATTTGAAGGAGAAAATAGAGCCAGGGACAGAAGGTAAGGGTTCAAGAAATATTTTCCAAGTGATGAAATAGCCAATTATGATAAAAAGGAAAAAGGAGTTTAAAAAATGTTTTGGATCTCCCTGGTGGCGCAGGTGGTTGAGCGCAGCACTGTGAAACTGTTGGCTGCCTCTCTGGTGCTGGTTCAATCCTGCCGTGGAGTAACCCACATGGCACAGCAGATCTCTCCTGCCTCACCTGCTGTTCCCCTCAGCAGTATATTTCATCAATCTGCCTGTTCTGTCCCCCACTCTGTTTCTGGTGAATCCTCTCACCCTCCTGCGCATCTGGCCTTTACCCAGGTTCTTATACAAATAAAAAACTTTAAAAAAAAAAAAGATTTAAAAAATAAAAAAACAAAAAATGTTGCACTTTAAACAAATGAATATACGGTGGTACCATTAACTGGAAGAGAACACAAAGAATTATGTTGGGTGGAGGATGTGAGGAACAGTAGAGGAAAGAAAAGAAATGACCTCGCTATCACCTATATATAATTTGTGGGTCTTAAATACAACCAAATAGAGATATCCAATATTCAGGGTAAAAGTCTGAATTAGAAGATAGGTAAGGCTAAAGATATAAATATGTAAATTACAATCAAATGCTGAAGCCATGCAAATAGATCACATCATTGTGCGGGAATGTAGAGGAAAGATAAAAACCATATGCATCAAAAATGACACCATAACACTATATAAATAACTACCTCAAAACTAGTCAGTTCATCTAGATTTTTTTAAATTTTTTTTTTTTTCACTTTATACAAGAACCAAGGTACAGGCCAGATGTGTGGGGGGTGAGAGGATTCACCAGAGACAGAGTAGGGAACAGAACAGACAGACTGACTGAAACACACTGCTGAGGGGAACAGAGGGCAAGGAAGGAGAGGTCTGCCATGCCATGTGGGTTGCTCCACAGTGGGATCCAACTGGCACCGCAGAGTCTGCCGACAGCTTCACAGCACTGAGCTCAACCGCCTGCTCCACAGGGAGGCCCCTTATCTAGACTTTTTTAAGTAATAAGATATAGCTCAATAATCCACATATCTAGAAACAGCAACTGTTTAAAATCAGAATATTCCTTTTAACTTTTCAATAACTATAACCCTAAATTGTTCATTTTTTTTCTTTGACAAAATTGGAATCATATGCAACTCTGCATTCAGTTTTTTAAAGAGAATTGCTGAATACATTTGGAATCTATGACTTTTATGAAACACTCCAATTTATGTTACTTAATATACTTGCTTCTTCCTCATAATGGAGAGTCAACAACCCAAATTTAGGAAAAAAGGCTAATTAATTTTTAAAGAACCACTGAAAAAAGAATAACCACTGCAGCACATTTCAAGTAATTAGGAGAAATAATTAAAAGAATATTGATTTGACAAGCTCCATAATGGATATTGATGGACTTTATAAGAAACCAGATAATAGTGAGGAAAAACAAGTTGTTTCAATGTTTTGGAAGATCACTGGCCCTGTGAGGCTGTTGTGAAGCTCAAATGAGTTAATACACACAAGCACATATAATACTATCTGACACATAATAAATGTTCAAGAGATATTGGTTATTACCACTATCATAAATTTCAGATGAAGTAGTGTTTACTGCCTACAAAGGAAAGGCAGGAAAAAAACACTGATCTCAATGGTTTCCATTGTAGGCAGTAAACACTACTTCCATAATATTTTCCTTTCATTTTTCTATCTTCTCTGCATTTATTTACACCTTAGACACTGCTTTAAGTATAGCAGTGAAAGTGTTATTTTAAAAGCATTAATTAGTAAACATGTACCTTATCCTCAGCTATTCTATAAAATACTTAAGAAATGAGTTTTTTCTATTCTAAATTTTCTTATATAGTAGAATACAATAATATGCACAGTGAGTACTCAATAAATATTAACCTCACAAGTCCTTATACGGAAACAATAAAAGCAAAGCAACAAAGAAAAATTGGAAAATATTAAAAGTAAGATATCTCAAATCCAATATCTATATATGTAACAACTTAAAGACAAAATGTGAATAAATGAAGTGAAAAGCTTTGTTGTTAACTGTAATGAACAGGCCTCCTTTCTTTGCTCTTCTCTGGGTACAACAATTTAGGAAGAATATGAAGAACACTAGATTATATCTAAAAGAGAATAAGTGCGAAACAAAGAACTAAGATTGCTCAAACTGTAGATAGTGGGGGAAAGGGGAGGGTGGGTTGGTCCTCCAATTTATTCCAGCTTCAACAATGGGAAAAAACTATCCTAAGGCAAATTATTTAAAATTTCTATTTTCCAGGGCCTCCCCAGTGGCGCAGCAGGTTGAGTGCAGCTCTGTGAAGCTGTCTGCAGCCTCTGCAGTGTGGGTTCGATTCCCAGCCGGCCAGGGAAAATCCCACATGGCATGGCAGACCTCTCCTGCCTCGCCCACTGCTCCCCTCGGCAGTGTATTTCGGTCCTTCTGCCTGTTCTGCTCCCCACTCTGTCTCTCGTGAATCCTCTCACCCTCCCATGCCTGTGGCCTGTCTGTACCCCAGTTCTTGAATAAAAATAAATAAATCTTGGGCCTCCCCTGATGGCGCAGCAGTTGAGTGCTGGGCTGCAAAGCTGCCCGCAGCCTCTGCAGCACCAGTTCAATCCCCGGCCACCGGGGAGGGTCCCACATGGTGCGACAAATCTCTCCTGCCGCCCACTGCTCCTCTCAACAGTGTATTTCGTCGGCCTGCCTGTTCTGTTCCCTGCTCTGGCTCTGGTGAATTTTCTCACCCTCCTTTGCTTCTGACTGTACCCAGTGCTTGTATGTATGTATGTATGTATGTATGTATGTATAAATAAATAAATCTTTAAAAAAATAAGAATAAAAAATAAAAATCTCGGGCCTCCCCGGTGGCACAGCGGTTGAGCGCTGGGTTGCGAAGCTGCCCGCGGCCTCTGCAGCGCCGGTTGGATTCCCGGCTGCTCCCCGGCCACCAGAGGAGGGTCCCACATGGCGCCCAGACCTCTCCTGCCGCCCGCTGCTCCCCTCAGCAGGGTCCTTCGGTCCTTCTGCCTGCTCTGCTCCCCACTCTGGCTCTGGTGAATTCTCTCACCCTCCCGTGCTTCTGACTGTACCCAGTGCTTGTATAAGTAAACAAACAAATAAAATAAATAAATAAATAAAAACATGCCTCTATAAACAAAAAAAAAATTAAAATTAAAATAAAAATCTCCTTTAAAAAAAAAATTGTTTTCCACAGGCAATTATCAAATATGGCAGCTACAAAGATCTACACTTCTCTCAATTCAAAAACTTAAAATAACAAATTTCTTCTAAGATAAAGATGTTATTAAAGATTAAGTCATAAAGATTTTCAAGCAAAGGTTGGAAAATAACTTGCCAATGATACCGTGGGAAACAACCAAATGGGATCATCAGAATTCTAAGTTTCCTATAAACCTGTAACCGCATCAAAGAGTATGACTGACTATCTGCTCCAAGGACATAGTCCTAGACTGATTTTATATATATATAAATGTGTGTGTGTATATATATATAAGTATATATACACGTGTGTGTACAGAAAGAAACACAAAAATCTCTGCTGTAATTCATAACAAATAATATGCAAAATATACATTACTGTTTGAGCACATAATAGACTATCACAAAGCACTATTTTACTTCATGCTAAATGAGTGATATTCACATAAAAATGTCTTCTAAAAAAGAGAAATCCCTAAGATGATCAAAGCCTTTTTAGAATAAACAGGATATGAGATACTTAGAGGAAAATGTTACTGAGGTTCTGCACAGGTAGAAAGAAGTAGGAAAGGGGATCTAGCACATATAGAAGCGAAAGCAAGTTAGAGAGAAACCTGTTTGGCTGCATTAAAACTTGCTTCATAGGAGAAGAGATAAGCTGAAAGGGTAAGTTGTAGCCAGAATCAACTGTATTAGGCCTTGACTATTAAGCTAAGTAGTTTCAAATTTATCCTGCATGCAGTATCAGTAGCAACTACTCAATTCTGCTGTAGTTATAGACAATACTAAATAAATGAGAATAGCTGAGTTCCAACATAACTTTATTTATAAAAAGTGAAATTTCATGTGTCACAAAATATTACTCAAAATTTTGATTTTTTTCAACAATTTGGAAATGCAAAAATCACTTTTAACTCATGGGCCATACAAAAACAGGCCACAGGCTGGACTTGGCCCATGGGTTGTAGTTTGTCAACCGTTGTACTTCACTAAGCTGCCTTCTTCAGCAGCCACCTAGGTTACACTCATCCTTGAGTTTCAGGGAACAGAAATCATTCAACAACTGCACACACACATAAGTGTACAGACCTACCCAAAGTGTAAATCTAAAAGGAGTCAGAGGTTCTACCCATACAAAGGGCCTTCAAAAAAAAGTAACAACAAACCCTCTACACTGTTGATAATTAGCCACTGAAACGAAAGCAAATCATTTTTTAATTCTCAACTTATTTACACATAGTAAATGTACCTAGAGTTATAAAATATTCTGCCAGAGCACATGGTTACATAAAGGGACTTGTAATATAGAGTATAATGAAGGGCTAGTAGCAGAGTGAATGAGTTCTGGTCTTAGCTCTATCATTTACTCATTGACTATCTGCTATTTACTCATTACCCTGAAAACAACTAATTTCCAATCCTCTGGCCCTAGTTTCCTCATCTATAAAGTGAAAGGGTTTAAGTTACTAGATGGTCACTCAACTCTTCCTCAACTTTGGTACTATATAATTCAACCCCCACTTAAAAAGACAAAACAGTGAATAACAAAAACCAGGAAAAAAGTGATAATTAAAGACACAAACAAGAGAAAGACATTGACTAAATGAGTGGGCAGAAAGGATAAACAGGTAGGGGGAAAGAGCAGAAAAATACAGTATTATTAAAACCAAGGAAGGGTCATTTTAAGTATCATATGTAACAGAAAATTCAAGGAAGAGAAGAAGAATTCAAGAAGAGAAATACTGTCATAAAAAAGAACTGGTTAGCTAGTTAAAAATGGCAAGATGAGTTTTAAGACTTGGAGTGCATGCTTCCAGGAATCACGAAAGGAGTCAAGAAAAAAGAAAATACTGAAGCTGAGAATAGGGAATAGGAAATAAAGGCATACCGCACGGAAAAAGAACAGGGAAAAAAGGCTGGGATGAGCCTGAAGCTTCAGGTAAGGAAGTAAGTAAACCTTAAAGCAGCAGCATTTACTTTTTAATAGCCAAAAGATAAAAACAATATTGCATTATCAGTTTTCACACAATAGTAAGTTCCTGGGAAGTTGTATAGCTATATCATGTTTTCTATATATAAAATTATTAAGGAAATCTAATGTTGGGTTTTCTTATAGCAATGTTCCACCTATATTTTCCAATGGTCAAACAATTATGAAAGGACTAATTCTCTGCTTCTTATAATGAAAACCAGCAATAGTCACTCTAAAAGAAAATGCATGTTTGTATCTTTCTGAGAACATCTATCACTCCTATCCTTGCACAAGAATTACTGATGTAGTAAAAAGTGCCTAGTCCCTAATTGGAGGTCAAAGAATACAGTGCTAGCGGTTCCTTTCTTAGCAGCTCTGAAAGCTCCGAAGGCAAGAATTCTGACTAATTCATGTTTATCTGCTTAGCAGAGTTGGTGATGCACGGTGAATACCCACACATGATAACTGAGTTTTTTTTAACTGTCTTTGCAAAACAACTATCTTCTGATAAAGTTGGAAAAACATGTCATAGATGGATAACTTCAAAATTACTTCTGCAGTGTCAGAGCTTGCTGGAGTAGCAAGAAATTGCTACAAAGCAGAAAGAAAGAAATAGAAATTTTAAATTTACATCCCTTACAAATATCAACATCCCAAAATACAACACATAAGCCTGATTCTCAGCCAGTTAAAAATACACGTTTGAATACGCTGAAGATATTTATAAAGCCAACAGAGATACTATTAATATATTGAAATTCACTGGCCAGTGCTCGATTCTACCACTAATCTTCTACTGCTATTTAAGAGAAGCCAAGAAGTCAAGGTTTCTCCTATCACTTGCTTTTAAGAATTTAAGAAGTCATCCAAATTAGCACACATCACCGACTACAAAAAGTAGCTCAGCTCTCCATATGGCTGTGTTTACCCATCTCTACCTTCACATGAAAGTCACATTTACTACTTTTCAACCATCCTCGGTAGGCCCCACTGAGGCAGGCCAACGCAACTACCAAGTCACAGGAGTTCGCCAAAAAAAAAAAAAAAGTAACAGTTAACTCTGCCCTCCCACAGATCTCTCAAGTTGGGTGTCGATTTCACAAGCCCCGAAAACTATACACCCTGCGACTGTCAACGCCAGAAGCGGCACCGTCACCCTGTCGTGCCCATCAACAACTGCTTCCGAAAATTTTCTTTGCAAATATTTCTCTACCTTGGCTCGACAAATTAAATAAGTACTTAGAAGCCCAGCTTCTCCCCAGTGCAGGACCTGATCTCTCCAGTTCGCTCCTTTATTTGTCCAGCCCCACGAACGCGAAGGGGGAGAGCTTTGCTCCCCTGAACCCCTAGTTCCAGCTGGGGCTCCCAACTGCTCACTGCACGCAACATAAACCACCCCCCACCCCCACCCCCACCCCCCCGCCGGCCTCACCGCGCCGCCTCCCCCCCCACAGCCCCGCCGCACACGAGCCGGGGCTGCAGCCGGCCCCTCGGCCGGGCCTACGCGGCCTCCCGCCGCCGCAGGCCTCGGGCCTACCCGCCTCCGCCGGCCCCTCACCTCTTTCGCGACCAGTTGGTTCTCCTCGCCGGGCACCATCGCTCAGACTCCGGCCGCTCCTCTCCGCCCTTTCGGGAGAGGGAGGAGAGTGGCGGCGGCTCTTTATCTCAGAGGAGAATGGCGGGGGCAGGCATCCCGTCCACAGCCTGAGCTCCGGCAGCCGCGGAGGCCTCGGCCTGGGCCTCAGACTCCAGCGCGCAGACACCGACCCACGGCTCCGCCGCCGCCGTCGCCTGAGTCGTCGGCCCCTCCCCCAGCCCGCTGCAATCAATGGAAAAATGGCGGCGGCCGCTCTCGCGAGATTTCGGGCCGTCGGGCTCGGAGCCTGGCGCCTGGCGCCCGAGGTGCCGAGGCAGCTGTTGTTGCGGCCGGTTACCTCAGCTCGTACTCGGCCTGAGGAGGCACGAGATTGTCAGAGTGGCCGTGCAGACGCTTTTGGTTATAAGGGATCTAGATGTCCCGCTGTGTCACTTCCTCTGCCGGCGGGGAGAGGACCAGGCCTCAGCGTCCTCTTGCCTGCTCAGGCTCTCCGGACTCCCCGGCCGCCGGGGAAAGCCGGAGCCTGAAGCCCCTTCTGTGACCCTACACCCCACACTGCCCTCCGCGCTGGGCGCGCGCTGACCTTCAACCCCGCCGCAGACACCCCGAGACGCTTCCTGGTAGAGAAGCTCCACGGGCGGCCCCTGGCCTCCCCCTCAGACACGACCTGGCGCAGAAAAACTGCGTTTTCCTTTTCCCGGCGTCTCACTCTCCTCTGTTAGCCCGAGTGGAGGAACTCAAGGCCTAACAGTCCTTGTCTCAGAGAAATGATGGCAGACAGACAGACAGACACACTCTCTCTCTCTCTCTCTCTCTCCATTCAAGAGGCCCTCTGCTAACTTTAAGGGAACTTCTTTCTTCAGGTTCAAGTTCTGCACTAGAGAGCTACAGAGAGTAGCGCTGAAGCTAGAGCCTAGAATCCTCTTTTAAATATCTTTTGGGTACTTTAATTTCCTCTGGCAGTAAGCATTGTGCTCTGTTTTATACTAAACAAATTTTACCTTATTTTTCCCAAATCCTACTCCTTCCTCAAACCTCCCTTCATGTAGACTCGGTGGGGAGTCCTTCGTAAAGACATGCGGTGGTACAGTGATTTTACCCCATGCTGAGATAATAAAATCCTGCTAAGATTCTACCACCCACAGTGTTACTACCTGTACCCGAGCTCTCCAAATTTTTATTGATTGCACTCTGTTACCCCCACCATGATGTCTGTACACGGATATAAGTTTTATGCACGTCCTACTGTGTATGGCATTATAAAACATTTTTTTAAATGTAAAAAGGATAGGATAAGGACAGACCTTTAAAATAACTATGAGCTTTGTTATATTAATAGTGTTAAAAACGCTCGTTGCTCTCAAAAATATTTAGTAAAAAGAATACGATTTGATAGGCTTCATTGCTTTTAAAAATCTTTAATACTTTGTGAAACAGTTATTAAAATGTCTGATTCAGCGTTCTGGTTATTTCTGTACTTTGCCTTAATGGCTATCATAAACTGAAAAGATAATTTACAACGATATGTAGAACCTAATGGAAAAAGTACTAGGTCTTTGGCTGCTCATGGTCATGCAAATATCCGTTTTTTATCACTTCCATCCACCAACCATGGAAAGTTTTTGTTGAAAACTTTGTATTCAGGAACTTTGTATCTTGTTACTGTCAGCCAGAAAATGTTGCATTTTTATATTCTTTACAAATGGGTTGAAAACTCTTTGAAATGCTTTACTTGAGTGATTATGGGAAGCAAAATAAGTCAGGAAAAAAACACAAATATTACATAATTTAATCTGCGTGTGCAATATAAGAAAATAAAGAGGTGAATGGACAAAGCAAAGTGAAAATAAATCAGTAGATAACAACAGCTGAACTGAGGTAAACAAAAGGAAAGAGGGTAGGGGGTGGGGGCAGAGGAAGGAGGTTCAATGAATGGTGGTCAGTTATTTTTTAAGGAATTATGCTGGTATAAATGTGGCACATGAAAGGAAACCAGATGAAATTCAGATACTTAACCAACTGGAAAAAAGAAACTGTGAGCAAAAACCATGACAAGGAAAAGAATCTTCAAATAATAAAGAGGTAAAAAGCTGAATTGTTCAGTAGAAACTCAGTGGATACCAACTTGGAAAGTCCAATAAGAATATAAAAGGAAGGGCCCTCCCTGGTGGCAAGGGGTTAAGATTCAACCTATGAAGCTATCAGCAGCCACTGCAGCTTGAGTGCAATCCCCAGCCTGGGAGGAGACCCACATGGTGCAGCAGACCTCTCCTGACTTGCCTTCTGCTCCCCTCAGCAATGTATTTCAGTCAGTCTACCTGTTCTGTTCCCCTCTCTGTCTCTGGTGAATCCGCTCATCCTTACACCTCTGGCCTGTACCCCAGTTCTTGTATGCATAAATAAATAAAATCTTTAAAAAAAAAGAATATAAAAGGAAGTTGAAAAAATATATATATATACTATATATACTAACAAGTTTTTTGTACTATACCTGACTCTGGGCTATAATAGTAAATAAAAGCCAATAGACTCTATATTACTGTTTGTATGTTGTGTTTATCTCTCTGTGCATGTTATGTATGTATATGATATCTTTACTGCCCTACAGTATTACCAAACTTAAGTTGGGTTGATTTAAGATTTAAGCACTTAAAAAAAAATAAATTCCTAAAACTTTCAGAAATTTATAAAAACTAACTGTAATTCTTTTCAAGTTAACATGATCTGGGATAATTTTTGGTAAATAAAAACTTGGTTAAGTTTATTTGTTCAAAACAGACAAGTATAAACCAGAGACATCCTGCAAGGGAGGAGGAGGGAGAAGGATCAGAGGGAGAGAGAGAAGCACAGAGGACTGAGGTGATAGTGTTCAGGTGCATTGGTGAAGGAAATTCTATGGGGACTACAATGAGGGGGTGGAGGGAAGCAAACATTGTTTAAAAATGAATGATGATGTAAAAAATATATAAAGAAAAAGAAAAGAAAAAAAGTTTGTTCAATTAACATAGACACATCTTCAGAGTTATCAATTTTGGACATAATACAGACATGTGACCTTATTGTACTTCAATTTATTAATAAAATAAACTCATCTGTTATCTGTGTTCAAAATAATAGCTCTACCTTATGCAGTTATAGTAAATAGTAAAGAAAATAATAATCACAAAAAACTATGCAGTTAAGATTGGTTGAATATTGCGGGTGAGAAGGAGAATAGCTGTAGAAAAATGATCAGTGATGAAGTAGGTTTAATACTTAGCAGAAATTTGAATGGAGCTTAACTGTGCTGTTTCTATTTCAGAGCTTTGGTGTGGTGACATCATCCAAGCTACTACTGGGTTTGGAATTTGCTGGGCAAGTAGGAAACAGGAGAATACTTTATCCACACTTAATGCATTATGGCTATTATCCTCACTGCACAAGTGAGGAAATTCATATGAAGTCTTTGAAGCAGTCATATGTAAACATATTGGCATATACTAAATATGTTGAATCAATATATGCTGGTTATAATCATCCTAGCACTAGACTGAGCTCCATAATGTACTATGCGGCCCTAACAATGCCTGATACATAGTTGGTGCTATTAAATATTTGCTGAATAAATAACCCAGACATCTAGCTAATAAAGAAATCTTGTTAATCACCCAGTAACTATACACTGTTACAGTTTTATTGTTGCCTACTTTTCTCCACTTATGTAAAATCTCAGTGAAAACGCTTGAAATTTTCTTTGTGGAAATGGTTCTAAAAAGAATTAAACTACTAGCAATGAGATTAAAGAAGTCAATAAAGTGATGAATATAGTCATGAGATGTTTTTTTAGATAAGCTAAAGAATGAAATATAGAATTAATCAGTGGCTTGGATGTGTGATGGGAAGGACACTATCAATAGGGAAATAAGAAAAACAATTTGAGAAACTATTTCAGTGAAACTATTTCAGTGCTTCCACCACTGGAAAAAAGTCATCAATTGAATGGAAAACCTAGTAAACATTGAGAGGACTAACTTTTTTTTTTTTAATAGAGGCATTTTTTTTATTTATTTATTTGTTTGTTTGTTTGTTCGTTTTGTTTATACATGCACTGGGTACAGTCAGAAGCGTGGGAGAGTGAGAGAATTCACCAGAGCCAGAGTGGGGAGCAGAGCAAGCAGAAGGACCAAAGTACACTGCTGAGGGGAGCAGCGGGCCGCAGGAGAGGTCTGCGCGCCATGTGGGACCCTCCTCCGGTGGCCGGGGAGCAGCTGGGGATCGAACCGGCACCGCAGAGGTCGCCGGCAGCTTCGCAACCCAGCGCTCAACCGCTGCGCCACCGGGGAGGCCCGAGAGGACTAACTTTTGATATAAAGATAAGAACAGAAAACATGATGTTCAAAAAATATTATCCAGGAGAAACCTAGGAACAAGAACAAACATTTTTATGAAGCAATAAAGACATTCATGGAGCTCTCAACCCAGTTTGACCTCAAAGAAAGGTTGGTTCAAGAATTTGAAGTAGCATTTTTCCATTGACATAAACTAAAAAAAAAAAAAATCATTGCCACACTAGTGTTTGCCTCTTTCTGAGCTGAAGAAGTTTATAAATGAAAAGGTTGTATAGATCAGTGTGTTACAACAGCATAAAAAAAGGCTCACACTGACGGAAATGGGTTGGCAAAAATATCAAAGACAGAGACACAAGTATCACAGCTTTAGGCAACCAAAGACAAACTGACCATGATTCATCTTAACATTCTTAAGATTCTGTAAACATTCAAATTTCAAGATCCAAAAATAAGGAGGAATCCAATAAAATAAAGATGGTGTAATGGTGTTCATCTTTTGATGTGTTTTATAAGATCTTTGCAACAGAATAGTATTTATAAATTTGGTATTTGAAGAGCTCTCAATATTCCTTGAGAATATCAAGGGTTTGTTGTAATAACTATATTTATAATTATAAGGATTAGAAATAATATATACGAAAGGAACTATTTTATAATAATAATATTATGGAACAAAAACAAAACCCAAAAGTATAAAGACAAATATGATGATTAAAATGTTTTAGCTTGTGTATAGTGAAAGAGTAATAAAAATATAGTCAAAAGACAACATATCAACTGGAAGAATATTTGTACAAATTTGACAAATAGTTAATTTCCTTAGTATAAAAGAGATCATAAAAACCAATAAGGAAAAGATGCACTGATAGAAGAATGCTTACAGAAGATAAATTGGCACTTCATTAAAAAGTAAAAAGCGAGGGCCTCCCCGGTGGCGCAGCGGTTGAGCGCTGGGTTGCGAAGCTGCCCGCAGCCTCTGCGGCGCCGGTTCGATCCCCGGCTGCTCCCCGGCCACCTGAGGAGGGTCCCACATGGTGCGCAGACCTCTCCTGCCGCCCGCTGCTCCCCTCAGCAGTGTACTTCGGTCCTTCTGCCTGCTCTGCTCCCCGCTCTGGCTCTGGTGAATTCTCTCACCCTCCCGCGCTTCTGACTGTACCCAGTGCATGTATAAACAAAACAAACAAACAAATAAATAAATAAATAAATAAAAACATGCCTCTATAAAAAAAAAAATAAATAAATAAATAAAATAAAATCTTAAAAAAAAAGTAAAAAGCGAATTGTCAATAAATATCTGAAATGTTCTCTACTCATTAATAAAGAATTGCAAATAAAATAACAATATAGCATTTTTACTCTCTAATTAGCAAGATCGATGGAGAAATAGGAACACATTTAAATTTTGTGAAATATCAGAGTAAATTTCTTTCAAGGCAATATGACAATATACATGTCAAAATTACGCACAAAACATACACATTTTTTGAACCAGCAATTCTATTTCTGAAATTATCTTGTCACCAAAATGAATAAACATACACATGTAATAATGTTCATTACAGTATTGTTTGCAATAACCAGGAACAAGGAACGATACAAAAATTTGTGAACAGGACCATGAAAATTATGGTATGCCCAAACTACATAATACTATGCACTTGCTAAAATATAGTGATTTTGGGAAAACAGAACTGATATGGACTATATACAACACAGTGGTCTGGCTTAGAGCAGGACCAGAACTAGAATAGAAAATATAAAGAAAAAGTACATTAGCAGAGAAACCAGTGAAATTTGAATGAAATTCAGAATTTACTTAATATTAATGTAGCAATATCATTTTGCTATTTTTGACAAATGTACCTTGGTTATATAATATGTCCATATTACGTAGTTTGTGTTTCATATTATTTATTTTACATAACTTTATACTACAACTTCTTATAAAGCCCAAAGAAGATTATTTTTAAACAATGATATAGAAAAAAAAAGCCAAGTTATAATAAATGAAAAAAAATCAAGGTGCAGTATAGTAGGTGTAGCATATGTGTTCTGAAAGATAGAACTATGTATGCATATACTATATTTGGCATAGACATTTCTAGCAGCATACGATTCTATCTAGTCCACCAAAAAGAAAGTTAATAGCGGGCCTCCCCAGTGGCGCAGCGGTTGAGCGCTGGGTTGCGAAGCTGCCTGTAGCCTCTGCAGCACCGGTTCGATCCCCGGCTGCTCCCCAGCCACCTGAGGAGGGTCCCACATGGCGCGTGGACCTCTCCTGCCGCCCACTGCTCCCCTCAGCAGTGTACTTCGGTCCTTCTGCCTGTTCTGCTCCCCACTCTGGCTCTGGTGAATTCTCTCACCCTCCCGCACTTCTGACTGTGCCCAGTGCTTGTATAAATAAATAAATAAATCTTTAAAAAAAAAAAAAAAAAAAAAAAGAAAGTTAATAGTGGTAATCTCTGAGTCCCTGGGATGGAACTTGTGAGTATAAATATTAGCTGAAATAATTTTTTTTCACTTTCACATTAAATCATGATGTGTTCCTTTACCTAAGTTTGAAGTATATATTATATACTTTATTTTATTTATTTTTTTTTTTTAAAAGAGGCATTTATTTATTTATTTATTTGTTTGTTTGTTTGTTTGTTTTGTTTATACATGCACTGAGTACAGTCAGAAGCGCGGGAGGGTGAGAGAATTCACCAGAGCCAGAGCGGGGAGCAGCGCAGGCAGAAGGACCGAAGTACACTGCTGAGGGGAGCAGCGGGCGGCAGGAGAGGTCTGCGCGCCATGTGGGACCCTCCTCCAGTGGCCGGGGAGCAGCCGGGGATAGAACCGGCGGCGCCGCAGAGGCTGCGGGCAGCTTCGCAACCCAGCGCTCAACCGCTGCGCCACTGGGGAGGCCCCTATATTATATACTTTAAAAACAACTAATCAAATAAATGATATGAGCACTGACTAGCATGATAATTGACACATTGTAGACAATATTTGAACACTTTCAGGTCTTTTATTGACTCTTTTGGTTCATAAGTTGTTTATTACATCTCTCCAAGTTTTACTGAGTTTTTTGAATGCTCTAGGCCCTGTGTTAAATATTTTATACATAATATTTCACTACTACCCACAATTACATTCGCAGCTGGGTAAAATTATTGTCTCCATTTTATGGACAAAGAAACAAGAATAGAGAAGTTAAGTAATTCGCCAAGGTCACAAGGCTAGTAAATGGTGGAGCTAAGGTTGAAACCCAAGCAATCTTTCATAATAGGTAAAGTCTTGTTTGATTCTATAGAGGCTATAGAATGTGCTTTACTAGAAACAATATATTTCTACAGAATATATTTTCACTTTTTTGAAAGGTGGTAAGTATAATTTACCATCAGTGGAAGGAAGCAGTGATTTACCACTTTTAATTTCAGCTACATTGGGTTATTCAAAATCTCTGGCCCTTTCTCTTAAAATTTCACAAAAAGACTTTGCTATAACAGTCCTTCATATTTGAAGTATTCAGATAGGTTTTTCAATTATTTGATGGTTTTCACGAGATTTCCTCATCATTAGAGATTTTGATATTTAATCCTATAGATGTCCTTTATTGGAATAGTATCAATATTTCTACATATCCAAAAAGTGAAGCTTTTGTTTGTAAAGATAAATAAGTTATTATCCCTTTCCTATCCTTCCTCTTCTTCCCTGTTTATAGAGCAGGCAGGTTTTTGCATAATATCACCTAAAACTTTCACAGACCTGTACAAGTGAACAAAGGAATACATTAGCTGACACGGTAGAAAAAATTAAAATTTACTTGTAGGTGTTGATACCATTTTCTACATGCACAGATAATTAGGTTATTTTTTAATTAAAATTTAAGAAACTTCAATTATCATCTCATTTACTTATCTGTAGGTAGGGTTTAGGTTTTTAATCCCAAACATCATCATCATTTTGTTAATAATCAACATTTATTAGATTCCTGTGGTGTATGGCACTGTTTTTTATGAAGAGTCGTAAATTCTTAGCCAGACTTAATGTCTTATTTGATTGAACTACAAAAACTTCAAAATTTATTGACTGTGTGAGCACTGTAATTATACAAGACTTTTTGAAAGATAAAATATAATAAATAAAACTTAGAAAGTTGATCAGAAAAATAGATAAGAAAGTGTGATGGAGAGAATGGAAATGAGCAAGGATCATTTATTATAATAAATTAATCTCCACTAACTATCCCTAAGGAGTTTGACATTTTAATAGATGCTTTAGAGAGCATAAAGTCAGTGTGGTGACTGATTTCCTGCATAACTGGATGAAGAAGATTAAAAATGATGACCCATGTATGAGTTTTATATCTGAAAATGTTCTCTGATATTCGATCCAACTGGTATTTATTGAGTCTTCTTCTGACAAGGCATGCTGCTAGGAACTATGCCAGATAGATTAACAAGAATGTTCTATACTTTTAGGGTGCTTGTAATCTAGTTTAAATAGCACTATCCATTGTGTGAATTGTGACTCAGCTTGATAGCAGAGGTTGGGCTAGGATTCAGCCTCTGCTCACCTTTGGTCAGGCATCTGTGTAGGGTGCACAATTTACATGAACATATGGGCAGCCTTATCCATAATTAAAACAAGTATCGTTTTTTAAAGATTTATTTATTTTTATACAAGAACTGGGGTACAGGCCAGATGCGCGGGAGGGTGAGAGGAATCACCAGAGACAGAGCAAGGAACAGAGCAGGCAGACTGACAGAAATATACTGCTGAGGGGAGCAGCCAGCGAGACAGGAGAGATCTGCCGCATCATGTGGTATTCTCGCCTCCCCGCCAGGATCAAACCCACAAGGCAGAGGCCCAAGCTGCAGAGGCTAAGGACAGCTTTACAGTGTGACCTGCCCCACCAGGGAGGCCCCTAAAACAAGATCTTAAAAGAAGTGAGAGATGTTTACATAATGTCCTGAGGGTGTAGGGAAATAGGTTCTGTCAGGACAAAGCATCTGAACCACAGTGGATTGGTAGAAAATGTTACATTGAGGAAAAAAGGAGCTCTTTTGTCCACAATTGGCCCAAAGTGGGTTACATGCCTCAGGCAATGGCTTAAGACTCACCTGAGTGCTGACAGCCCAACAGAGACACAGTGAAGTGAGATTCCTGGTAGAAAAAAGCGACAGGGGGCATTGAGAAGGCTGCAGAAGAGGGTCACAAACATGGAAGATCCTAAAAGCCATGCTAAGAAGTTAGGCCCTTTGAGGTTGGCAAACTCCAAGTGGTATAGTAGAAACAGAAATAGATTTTGTTCTTTAAATTTCCCTTTCAAGGCCTCCCTGGTGGCACAGGGGTTAAGTCTCAGCTCTATGAAGCTATCACCAGCCACTGTGGCAGGAGTTCCATCCCTGGCTAGGGAACTAACCTACATGCCGCAGCAGACCTCTCCTGTCATGCTTTCTGCTCCCCTCAGCAGTGTATTTCTGCAGATCTACCTGTTCTGCTCCCCACTCTGCCTCTGGTGAATTCTCTCAGCACCAGCCACCTCCCCATACACCAGCTCTTGCATGCATAAATAAATAAAATAAATTATTTTAAAAAATAAATTTCCCTTTCAAAATGTTTCGTGGTAGTTTGGGAAATTCCAGCATTATTTAATTTTAGAGGTAATAATGCAACCTTTGTCTCAAAACTATTTTGTACACACAATCTCATTTTCCAGAAAGTAACCACAATGACCATTTTGGAATTATCAACTCCTGGACCCTCATAGAAAGCTGTTTAGTTTTTCATTAATCTCTAGGGCAGTGGTGTTGACTTTTTCAACCTGACAATTAATAGATCACTAATATATGTCAATGAATTTATTTATCAATTTAGTACATATCCTACTATTATTGGCTATTATCCTGAGATGTCATAAATAGCAAGGTAATTTCATCTATAAGGATGAGTGCAACTTGCTATTCAATAGCTTCTTGAGCATTTCATAAAAATTTGTTTGACAGTCAAGGTGGTCAGACTGTTAGCTTCCTAAGCCATCTGGGGTGCTGAGCCAAGAGATGTGTTCCCTTTGCCATTTTGTTTCCTTGCACTCAGGAGTGCCATGTTGTGGTTAAGAGCACTGAACAGAGACAGACTACCTGGGGTGAGCTTCAGTTCTGCGTTTGGCTCGAGAAACTTCCTTAAACTCCTCATGACCCAGTTTCCTCATGTTTAAAATGGAAATAAACAGAGCCTTCTCTACATGGTTTTAGGGAAGATTAAATAACTTCATGGAGAGGAAACACTCAAGACAGTGTTTGTTGTACAGTAAAATGTCACGCAAATTTTTTATATCATTGGCATTATATTCCAACTGTAGTGTTTCGAGGAGTTTTTTTAAAGTCACTTTTTTTTATTGTGTGAGGGCAAGTTAGTTAAAACCAGATAAAGTAATCTGTAAATCTACCTCACTGAACCTTCAGTGACCCCCCTCCTTGCTGTGGAAGCCGCCCACCTACTGCCCTTCAAGTGACCTGGGTACAGTACGTGCCAAGAAGCCATTGGACACCCATGCCAAGTGGGAGTGTCAATGTCAATTCACACATAAAAATGTTAATAATCATAAATTTTGTTTTTTTGATAAAAAGTTAAAAAGCATGTATATACACATAACTATACTTTCTAATATTTTCTTCTCACACCTCAATAGATTTCTAAGGTATTCCCTGTGATGTGCCCACCCATCTTGGAGGCAACGTGCTGGGGACCCCCTGTTGAGGACGGATCTGCAGGCAGTCAGGGAAAGCTGACAGCTGTTCAGACAGGACCTGAACTAGCCTGCGCCTTGGGATGGGAATAAATGAAGGAGCAAGGAAGCACAGGCCCAGCAAAGGGAACCTGGCAAAAGTCGCAGGTTGGATTTTAGCTGTAGGCGTAATCCTACTCCAAAAGCTTTTTGTGGGCAAGTCAATGAAGCCAGAGGGTTTCAGCTCCCGCATACTCCCACAACTCAGAGCCTTTCACCAAGTGTGCACTGAGAACTGGGGCCAGCACTGGGCAAGGGCCTGAACACTTTTTGTAAGTTTATAATCTGATTGAGATGAGCAAACACCAGCACAGGAATTCCATCTGAATTATTTATGTCATTTAATACACACATTTATGTCATTTAATACACAAATATACATATAGTTTATGCATAAATCGCAGCATGAAAACACTACAGCTTACAGAAGAAGAGAAATAAGGAGGAAGGAGAAGGTGCCTGTGATAAGTATGTAGCAAATATCTTTTATTAAAATATAAACAGCCCTCTATTAACTTATTTTTTTAACAGAGAAACAACCCTTCCCACTCTCCCACTGCCTTCTGCCTTTTCCCCTCCCCCTTCCACTTTTTTCCTGGCAACTTTAGCAGGACTCTTGGAGCCATCAAACTTTTCTTTCCATTTATAGCGTGTGACATCCTTCTTGTACTTCTTCAGCTTCGACACCTTTTTGTAGCAAGGCTTCTTTTCACTGTCACTTAAGTTATTCCATATCTTGCACAGCTTCTTTGCCACATCTGTGATCGAGATACCAGGGTTCATGGATTTGATCTTGGAGCGGAGTTCTGAATAGAACAGGAAGAACCAGATGGTGGCCGTTAGGGCCGTTGGGGGCCTTCTTGCCTCCCTTATCTAGTTCATAATGCTCCATTTCCAGATTGTAACATACTTTTATCTGTCTTTGCTATTTCACCAAATTTAGACTTCTCCTTCCCATAGTCTTCCACCTTTCTGAGTACTTCTTGGAAAACTTCGTGAAACTAACAGGACGTTTGATTTTTTCTTCTTATGTTCCTCCCTGCACATCTGCACAAAGAAGGCATAAACAGACAGCTTGCTCTTTTGGGGGGGATCACCATTAGCCATCCTGATTGTGTTGTTCGGTAGTATCCCTTTTAGCTGTTTTTAAGGAGATGCTATTCCTAATGACCCAGGGTTTGTGTACAGATCCTATAGAATACTGATTCTGTGAGGATGCTTTGTTCTTTGTTGTGTGCCTGATACCTACCGTAATATTGGCACAGAGTGGGTTCTCATTTATCAAATGAATTCACAATGATTAGAGAAGTGGGGCCTGTGAAATGTTAAGTAAGCGGTTTCATATTCTCTTTGAATTAGGAGAATTTTGGGGATCCCAGATATCTTGTCCAAATTTCATTGCTAAAAGACCAGGACCCAGAGAGGCCAAGTTATCTACTCAAGGCAATTCAGGAAGCCAGGTCTAGAAGTGGAACTAGAACTCCAATTTCCTAATGCCTAGCCCACTGCTTTCTTCATCATCCACTGGCATTTTCCCAGAAGTGCCAGATGGCCACAACTTATCTTTCACAATTCAGATCTTCTCTAGAGCCAAGGAAGAAGCTAATGCAGAAGGTTGAGGAAATGAAGACAGCTAATGATTTTTCTCTGCAGTTGCTATGTCTGTGTTTGGCTCCCCTGGAAACTAATGGTTTCCATTGTTATTAAGTCCCTCTTCTCAGGAATGAGGAGGTAGAAAAGGTAGCATAAAATCTGTAGGTGCAATTTAAGTCATGTAATATAAATGCATTCTCTAAGTTTTTCTATCATTTCCCAAGCAACCAACTGGGCTGAGTACCCTACTCTGTGTAGCCTGATGTTCAACGTCAGCCTGAGCATCTCAGAGTTTTTCACTTTCTTAAGGATGCATTTTGAATAAATGTTTTCATTAATGTTATACATGAGCATGTAAAAAATGAAGGTATAATCTAGAAACGATTATATTTTATATAAAATGAAATGTTTGTATGTATATAATATATGTATATATTATACATATATTGTTGAATATATATGCACAACAATATTTTATACACACACAC
Organism: Talpa europaea; assembly: GCF_964194135.1. Lineage (NCBI taxonomy): Eukaryota > Metazoa > Chordata > Mammalia > Eulipotyphla > Talpidae > Talpa > Talpa europaea. Next base: position 35,372,976 of record NC_140073.1, on the reverse strand, counting down.
ACACACACACACACACATCCAACAATCCAGAATGTGAGATTTAGAGTTTAGGCCTAAAATTTGACCTTGCCATAACACCTTTTAGTCTCCACATAGATGTATTGTCTCAAAGTAAATCCAACCACTCTTTCTAAATAGGTACTTGCTGGAACCTCACTAAGTTTTTTCTTTTTCTTTTTTTTTTTTTAAGAGGCATGTATTATTTACTTATTTGTTTGTTTGTTTATTTGTTTATACACGCACTGGGTACAGTCAGAAGCGCGGGAGGGTAAGAGAATTCACCAGAGCCAGAGCGGGGAGCAGAGCAGGCAGAAGGACCGAAGTACACTGCTGAGGGGAGCAGCGGGCGGCAGGAGAGGTCTGCGCGCCATGCGGGACCCTCCTCCAGTGGCCGGGGAGCAGCCGGGGATTGAACCAGCGCTGCAGAGGCTGCAGGCAGCTTTGCAACCCAGCGCTCAACCGCTGTGCCACCGGGGAGGCCCCAGTTTTTTCTTTTTTTAACTTAAACACATATCTAAGAGTTTGAATTTTCAGGCTTCCTAAATGGATCTCAAAATTGCCCAGATTTTTCATCTCCACTGCCACATTCTAAGCCAACACACTATCATCTCTCAATTAGCACAAATGAAATAGCTTTTTAACTAGATTCCCTCCCTCCAATACTTTTTTCCACACAGCAATTAGAATAATCATATAAAAATCATGTAACTGCTTTGCTTCTGATCATTCAGTACTTCTCACAGCTCATGAGATAAAGCTCTGATCTTTAGCATGGCTGGCAAGTCCCCTCATGCCCTGGGTCCTGCCTGCTCCCCAGTTTCCTCTTGGGCCCTCTCATACTGCATCTTTGCATTCCAGCCACATTCTTTTGGTTCCTGAGAGGAGTCAGCTTTTCCCTTCTCCAGGGCTTTCACAAATGTTGCAACATCTTGGAATACTCTCTTGCTATGGCGCTTTCTGCCACCCAACATATTTCTTTTGCTGAGTTATATATGTAAGACTGTAATAATACCCCGTCTATTGTGATTTTGTTATGGCTGCCCAAATGGACTGAGACATCATGGCAAACCTTGCTTTTTTAAAATTCTCTTAAAAAATTTTTTTATGCATACAAAAACTGGAGTGTAGGTCAGAGGTGTGGGAGTGGGGTTGGGGGGAGGGTGAGAGGATTCACCAGAGACAGAGTGGGGAGCAGAACAGGTAGATCTACTGAAATACACTGCAGAGGGGAGTGATAGGTGAGACAGGAGGGGTCTGCTGTGCCATGTGGGTTAGCTCCCTGGCCAGGGATGGAACTCTGGTTGCAGTGGCTGATGATACCTTGATAGTGTGAGATTTTAACCCATGTGCCACCTGCAAGGCCCAACTTACTTACTTTGACGAATACACAGAATCAAAACTCTAATAAGTGATGGAGTAAAATTTAAGTCCAGGCAGTTTGGCTCTGAAGCCCATTTCTTAAATGGCTACCCTATAGTGGTTAAAATGCTAATAGACTAAATGAATGAACAGGTGGTAGGAGGTCTTTGTTATTCAATTCATCCTTAGTGATCAGAATTCTGCTTTGATGGGGGTCAAATGCTGTGGTTTTTGTAAGAATTACATCTCATGTTCACCTTGCAACGCTCGACAGTGGTCATATTTATAGCGAGATGAACAAATATAATCATCACAACATTCATCTTGACCTTGTCTTTCGAAGGTATTTAAATTAGAGCTTTCAGATTCATTAATTGAAACATTTGGTTGTTTTTTTGTTTGTTTGGTTTTTTTTTTGACACATTTGGTTGTTTTGACTTAGTTATTTTTGACTCTGTTTTAAAATGACAGTACTATCAATCGAATGAAATTTTCATCACAATTGGAATCTTCAATAACTAATAAAACACACAGACAATTTGATAATAAAAGATAGTTCTTCACAAAAGATACTCATAGGTGCTTTTGAATTTATTTTAAAAAATGGTACATAATAGGGCCTCCCCGGTGGCGCAGTGGTTGAGCGCTGGGTTGCGAAGCTGCCCGCGGCCTCTGCGGTGCCGGTTCGATCCCCGGCTGCTCCCCGGCCACCAGAGGAGGGTCCCACATGGTGCGCAGACCTCTCCTGCCGCCCGCTGCTCCCCTCAGCAGTGTACTTCGGTCCTTCTGCCTGCTCTGCTCCCCGCTCTGGCTCTGGTGAATTTTCTCACCCTCCCGTGCTTCTGACTGTACCCAGTGCATGTATAAACAAACAAACAAACAAACAAATAAATAAAGCATGCCTCTATTAAAAAAAAAAAAAATGGTACATAATAAAAAAAGAACACCGAGCAACATTTCAGTAAATAAAATGCACTGCAAAAGTGACTCATAGTTCAACCACCCAATACCATTATTTTCATTTTTTACACTGGCCTTATAGTTTTTTATGTTGTAAGCAGAGTAGTTATGCTTTTTAATTTATTTTTTTCTTGCTTAATATTATAACATAAGTATTTTAAAAATTTTCCTAGGAGTCCATAGATATATAGTCAAAGCATTATAACTAAATTAATCAGTCTTCTACTCTTGCATATCTATGGAGTTGTCTTCCTTTTTTAACTTGTTAAAGATAGACTGAAATGAAGACTTACCATATGGTTTGTTCAAGAAACCTATGCCTTTACTGCTTGACATTGGGAAATAGTCAAAATTGTTTATTTTATTTTGCAGTTTATAGGAAGGTAAAAATACCTAATTAGGGCCTCCCTGGTGGCGCAAGTGGTTAAGCACTGCACTATGAAGCAATCTGCAGCCTCTGCAGCATGAGTTCGATCCCCAGCTGGCCAGGGAGCAACTCACACGGCACAGAAGACCTCTCCTGACTCGCCCGCTGCTCCCCTCAGCAGTGTATTTCAATCTGCCTGTTCTGTTCCCCACTCTGTCTCTGGTGAATCCTCTAACCGCCTGCACCTCTGACCTGTACCCTAATTCTTGTATGCATAAATAAATAAATCTTTAAAAAAAATACCTTATTAAATTCTTCTGTCTTCTGCATTGGCAAGTCATGGAAAAAAGATAAAGAGCCAGGATCAGATCAGCTTTCCTGACACCTGATTGCATACTCTGTTCATCTGTCATAGGGGTGACAACATAGTTTTGACAAAATGTGCATTAGTCTGCTTGGGCTGCCATAGCAAAATACCCATAGGCTATATGACTTAAGCAACAAAAATTAGTTTTCTCCAGTTCTGGGGCCTAGAAATCTGAGCTCAAGTTGTTAGCATGGTCAGGTTCTGGTGAGAGCTCCCTTCCAGGCTGGCAGATAGTACCTTCTCACTGTGTCCTCACATGGTAGAGAGAGAGAAATCTTACAATCTCATATAACCTTATTTACCACTTACAGACCTTATCCAGACACAATCACATTGGGACATAGGGATTTGGCATTTTAATTTTAAAATTCAGCTCACAGCAAAGTGTTACTAAAGAGCCACAGTTTAATGGCCAATGAGAATATGGAGTGATTAAAGTTCAACATATTTCTAAAATTGAAAAACTTTTTTTCTGGAGGACCTTACATTTATTTTCTCCTTTCTGATGACAGTTATGTAAGGTTATCAACTTTCTTTCTGCACCTTAGAAGGGAACCTGAATCCCCATCCCCATCCCAGTAAAGTGGCTCCTATTACTGGAATAGGTCTATCTTTTCATTGTTTTCTCCATTGCTGCATTTGTCTGTTTTTGTAGCCAATTGACATTTTCCTCCAGGATGATATAAAGTAGGAAATTAAAGAAATAAACAATGATTTTTGCAGTCTCCAGCTTTTGGTTTCCCTATTTGCACACTCTAAGTTTATGGCGGGTCCTGTATATATTTTTCACTGGAATAAATTGTACTTAATAACGAAGAAATAGAAGCAGAACAGTGTTTACTTTTGACAGGGACTTAATATTTTCCCCTTTAATATATGCTACTCTATGTCTGAGGAGAAATGTCTTTTCTAACATTTAAATAAACCTAAGAACTGATTCTGTTTTATCAAACTTAAAACATTTATATTCTTTGAGTAAGGAATCAATATGAATATAATAAATTTGCCAAAAGAGAGTGCTGAACTAAGTTAAATTGCAAGGTCTTGAAGATACTGGATTATAATGAAAATATCTCTTTAGCTATGACTGCAGTGGTTAAAATTTAATGCAACATTAATGGTGAAGTATGGTTCTTCTAATGGTCTCTGCTCTAGCTTTGTGAAAGCTAAGAAAGGATTTATGCTATAAACAGGACTCTGTATTCATGGAAGTTTGCAGCTTAGTTTTTAAATATCCCCAGCACATAAAAAGGTCATTTGCCCTTTTTTATATATATTCATTTATTGGTTTGTAGTAATAACCGTGACCTCCAAAGGCTGGGCATTTTCTAGAAGCTAATGATCTGTCGGGGTTAGAGTCCTAAAACTTCATGCTAAAACCATTAGTCAGTCTTTAACTTACAGGTAACACCCTCTTCCTCCAGTCATTTTAACTTAGGTCCTGCAAGCCGGACCATGAGTCTGGAAAGCCTGCACTGGGGGCTAGCATTGTGGACTACCACAGCTCACTGCTAATAATACCCACGTAAACCAGTGTCAGAAACTACACACCACAGAGGTCAGATCTAGGATAGTTACCTCTATGAGTCCTTTGAGCATGCATCTCCAAAGATCATCAATTCTCTTATCAAGCCACTAATCAAGCAGAATTAAAAATATTTCAAAATATTTTCATATAATTGAATCTATTACCTGTTTTTATTAACTGAAAAGCCAGGTTGGGGACCTCCCTGGTTGCGCAAGGGTTAAGATGCAACCTATGAAGTTATCTGCAACCACTACCGCACGAGTTCAATTCCCGGCCAGTCAGGGAGAAACCCACATGGCGCAGCAGACCTCTCATGACTCGCCTGGCTGCTCCCCTCAGCAGTGTATTTCAGTCAATCTGCCTGTTCTGTTCCCCACTCTGCCACCGGTGAATCTTCTCACCACCCATCCCCCGCCCCACACCGCTGGCCTGTACCCCAGCTCTTGTATGCATAAATAAATAAATCTGTTAAAAAAAAAAAGAAAGAAAATCCAGGTTGGGACTTATAAAAGGAAAATCCAAATGGGCCCAACCCTCCATTGTTGTTGTTTACAACTGCATTATAATGGACTGAACTCTGGAGCAGGTGATGTGTTGATAGCACATCATACTGTAATTCTCTCTTTCTGGAAGGTGTCAGAACACACAAGCTGAGAAAAACCAGGGGACTTTTTTTCCCCACCTGTGGCTGTTCTCCCTGTTTCCATCTCCAAAGGTAGAGGTTTCTTTATAGCTCTCATTGCCATGACTTCCTTGCAGCTCCTCCATCCCTTCCTCCCTCTGGGCACTGCTCATTCATTCATTCAACAGTAATTTATTTGGCCACCACAATGCATCAGTCATTCTCCACTGGGCTTCTGTGCCATCTTTCTTAGTCCTCACACTTCTCTGATTACTCCTCTCCATCTTTCCTGTTTCCTCTCTGTCTATCTGTCCTTGGTGTTTTCCAGGATTCTCTTTTGTCCTTCATCCCTCTTAATTTTTTTTTTCTTTAGCCTTTAGAGGTATACTTAAACATACCACAAAAAAACCACTTATTTTAAGTGTACCCCTTGATGAATTGGGACTAAAGGTACAAAGTTCGTGATCACCATCACAATAAAGTTTTGGAACATTTCTGTAACAGGGTGGTCCCAGAAACAGGCGAGGTTCCAGGTTTCCTGCCCCACCCAAAACGAGGGTGTAGCTGAGCGAAGAGAGAAGCAGCAGCAGAGGAGAATGGGAAGGAAGGAAGCAGGATGGAGCCAGAAGGAGCCCTGGAGGAGGCACATGGAGCCGAGAGACACGTGAAGAAACTACGCTTGCCTTTTGGTCATGGACTGGGTGAAACAGATGTGGGTGAGACTTGTGGGGAGGTGACAATGGTGATTTTTGTCTTGATTTTGATTGTGCTTTTTTTTCCCCCAGACTTTTCTGGTTGCTTCTGATGCTTTTCTGTGGGTCCCCACTGGAAGATGCTTTAGACTTGTGGCAGGCTTTGGGGCCTTGTTCTGGGCCAATCCTGCTTGGGTGGACTTTTACTCAGGAGGGGACGGGTAACTTTGGGTGCTCGATTTAGAAACTATATTCTTTGCCTTCCTGTATTGTTTCCTAATTGTATTAAAGTTCCTTTTCATTAAAGTCTCATATGTTTTGTGTTGATGAGGCAGATGGCAGAACCTATTTAGAGCAGGCAGGTTTACAGGGTCTGGGGTGCCCCTCTGCCTGCCCTGTAACACTTCCATCACTCCATAAACTTCCTCCTGCCATTTCTGGGCTCATGCTACAACTGATTTACTTTTTGTCACTATTGTTTTGCCTTTTCTAGAATTTTATATGAATGGAATTAATCACTATGTTCTCTCTCTGTCTGGCATCTTACACTTAGCATGTTTTTTTGAGATTCATTCACATTATAAGTGTGACAATAGTTTGTTCTTTTGTTTTCTTTTTTTAAGATTTATTTATTTATGTATACAGAAGCTGGGGTACAGGCCAGAGATGCAGGGGGGTGAGAGGATTCACCAGAGACAGAGTGGGCAACAGAACAGGCAGATTGACAGAAATATACTGCTGAGGGGAGCAGTAGGTGAGAGAGGAGAGGTCTGCTGCACCATGTGGGTTTCTCCCTGGCTGGCCCAGGGATTGAACTTGTGCTGCAGAGGCTGCGGATTGCTTCATAAGTGCAGTGCTTAGCCCCTTGTGCCACCAGGGAGGCCCCTAGTTTATTCTTTTATGCTGCTCAATAGTATTTCATTGTAGGGGTATACTACTTTCTGCTTTATCCACTGGTCTTAAACTGCTTGCTACTCTGTGCCTCTACCCTCCAGTTTTTAAGATAGGCACAATAGTGATAATAACACTGAGAAAAGAGCCCGGTACCTACTAGGTTCTGTGTTAGCGTGCATTATTTCTAAATGTCCATTCATGGGTGGTACAAATGTCTGACCACAGGGGCTCAAACCAATTTTGACTTTTTTTTTTAAAGATATATTTATTTAAGCATACAAGAACTGGGGTACAGACCAGAAGTGTGTGTGGGGGTGCGTGGGTGGGGGGATTTACCAGAGACAGAGTAGGGAACAGAGCAGGCAGCTCTACTGAAACACACCACTGAGGGGAGCAGCAGGCAAGACAGGAGAGGTCTGCTGTGCCATGTGGGTATCTCCCTGGCCGGGGATCAAACTCGTGATGCAGAGGCTGTGGATAGCTTTATAGGTTGCGTTTTAACCCCTTGCGCCACCGGGGAGGCCTCCAATTTTGACTTTTTGTCCGTCAGTCCATTTTGTTCGTCAGCCCAGCAGGAATGGTGGGGCGCTCTATGCCTGTCTACTGGGCCTGGAGGCTGGAAGGCAGGGAATTGTGGTGTCTTTGTGGTGTGTGGAATCATCGGGATAAGAGGGAACTGCAGGGAGGGAGGCAGGCAGGGATGGGCAGGCAAGGATAGAAAAGCAGCACAGCAGGATGAGTAAGGAATTGAGGAGGGCAGAGGTCTGGAACTGGGGTGGGGGTGGGGTGGCTCTGGGGCGGGTCCTGGAGATAGGGTGTGGCACTGGGGCTTTTGGCCCCAGGGTTTCCACTTTGTGGCCTCTCTGCCCCAGCACTGGCAAACAAAGACCCAGGGGACAGCTGCTTCAGGTCCCCTGCATGCCCCCGGTAGAGTCTGAACACCCAGGTGAATGCCTCCCTTCCTTCCAGGGAAAACCAGTAGGAGAGAGTTTGGGTGTCCGACCCAACTGCACCCCTCTTCCTTAATTCCACGGTTCTGGAGCTCAAGCTTGTGGACACTCCTACTAGCAGAAAATATTAGAATAGCAAGTTCTCTCCTGTGATCCCTCGCCTTCTGCCTGAGGATGAGGTGGGAGATAGACCTCTGTTAGAGCTTTTTGAGAGAGCAATTGACAGTTGATTGGAGATAGTTTCTATTGTAAGTGTGGTGGACCTTTAGTTTTAGGAAACTTATTAACAAATTAAAGGGGCCACTTCAAATACACACAAAGTATTTCGATCTTTAAAACATCCTCGGGCAAGAGATTCTGAAACTGGTATTGAAGATTGTACATAACTTTATCTCTAAGATCCCCCAGTGACCTGAAGGGGGCCACTTAACTTTCTGGGCTTTCCTCATTTTATCAACTGTAGAATTGTTAGGGGGAAAGGGATGTCCCAAAGCAAATTCCATATAGGCTTTGTGGACTCCACCCCCACCCCAGGTCAAAGCCAAAGACACTGGGAACTCCAAATCCCATCACCACCAAAGGGAAGGTGGCTGGGACCTGAGGGTGGGGTTAAGCAGTCAGGTGGATACAAAAGGCAGACACGTGGGCTTTGGGGGCTCTCCATTTTTGGGCTCTCAGCCAGCTCTGAGCGTCCGGTCAGCTCTGAGAGTGACTTTGGGTTTCCAGGTCGTCGGATTGGGTAGGACGCATTAAAGACTTTATTTCCCTATCTTCTCCCTGAGTTGTACATTTTCCTTATTTCTTTTTCTCTTGTAAATAAACCTTTTATTAACCCTTTTGCGTGTGTCGGTAGTAGAATATTCGTAAGTCCCTTTAAAGCGCGCGGGTGAGGACCCACAGCCAGGAACCCGTTTAATATCGGGGTTGCTCTGTAACAGAATGAATGATCTTCGGGACTTTTCAGTTCTGGATTCTGTAACAGGCAGTCTGGTAGAGTCCGTAGCCTCCATGTGTGTAGCTTTCACAGAATGGGGTCTGCACACCTCCCATCCCATCAGCAGCACACAGCTCCTCAGGGAAGGAAAATGCAAGGTGCTGGGTAGACTGTGGGGGATAGACAGGCCCATGCTCAGGAGCTTCCTATTGCAAAGGACTGGAGAAGCCCACCTTTTCTTGCTGAGCCCCCAGGGTCAGGAAGAATGGATATCAGATGTGAGGTCCTTGGGTCTTAGGTGGAGGAAGGAGGTGGAGTCTGTGTTTTGAGAAGCAAGGAGGACTCTCAGACTGGGAGGAAGGGGAAGAGTGTCCAGGAGCCAGAATGGCGTGGTAGGGGGTCAGTGGGACCATGGTGCAGGCATATGAAATTGTGCTGTACTTTCAGGGTACAGATTCTCACAACTTCTGGGGCCTCCCTGGTGGCGCAAGGGGTTAAGTCTCAGCACTATCAGCAGCCACTGCAGCTCTAGTTCGATTCCCCACCAAGGATCTGACCCACATGGTGCAGCAGACCTCTCCTGTCTCACCCACTGCTCCCCTCACAGTGTATTTCAGTAGATCCGCCTGTTTTGCTCTGCACTCTGTGTCTGGTGAATCCTCTCAGCTCCTCCCGCCAGCACCTCTGGCTTGCACCCCAGCTCTTGTATGCATAAATAAAATAAATCTTAAAAAGAAAAAGATTTTCACAACTGCTGAGGGGCCAGGTCAAGCTCATCTTTCTGTGGGTCATTTAGTCCAGCCAGGTGCTCTAACAGGAATGACCAGTACAAGTCTGTCTATCAAAAAGCCCTGTGTTTTTTTTTTTTTAAACAAGAAGTTTATTTAAACAACAAGATGCTTGACTTAACGGGAAAACTATCTAGGATTCATTTGTTTTAGAGTAATTTATCCCTACTTAAAGACAGATTGCCCTACACGTAACAGCTATGTACAAAAAAGTTATAAAATTGTCCTTGGTTTTACAATGATAAATGAAAAACATTAAAATTCTCCAATCCAACAAGGTATGCAAGAATTTTTATGTTGTTCTTTTTTTTGTTAAACATTGAGAGCATCCACGGCGCGGGTTCGATCCCAGGCTGCTCCCCGGCCACCAGAGGAGGGTCCCGCATGGCACGCAGACCTCTCCTGCCGCCAGCTGCTCCCCTCAGCAGTGTACTTCAGTCCTTCTGCCTGCTCTGCTCCCTGCTCTGGCTCTGGTGAATTCTCTCACCCTCCCGCGCTTCTGACTGTACCCAGTGCTTGTATGAATGAATAAATAAATAAATAAATCTTAAAAAAAAACCCAACAACATTGAGAGCAAAAAAACTTACTGGAATATAAAGATAAGAGCTGAATGAGCATGCCACTAATGGAGAAAGGGGGTGTTTTTGCAGAACCAATATTTTTTCCCCTCTCCCATCTCCATTTGCTTTTGATCAAAACATACCATTGGCCATTTAGTTAAAAAAAAAAGCAATATGCTTGTGCACATACACCAGTTACTTTATGTACAATAAAGGAAAGGGGAAGGGGAAAATGAAAGAATAGAGAAAACTATACTGTAGTAGTCAGGATGTGGTGGAACCAAATTGCGGTTTTCTAATTGAGAATGTCTTCTTGGTCGGGAGGAACAGAGTTCTGGAGTAAAGTAGCGGGTTCCCTTTTTAGTAGCCACCTCCTGTCTGCTGTTGGAACACATCAATTGTATCTTCGTCCTCCATTTCCAACTGTGCAGGTGTGTCTGTTTCATTGATTGGTTGCCCGTCAAATCGGAATCTGATCTGCCTCATCGACAAACCCTGTCGTTTGCAATAGGCTTTCATTAGCTTACTAAGTGGTGTATGCCTCTTAATCTCAAATTGCACCATGGAACCATCCTGACCCGCCACCTTCACATTAATATGATTGTTGTTCTCAGTCTTGACTCCTTCCATGGGCTTTCGTTGGCCATGGTGAGCGCCGGAGTCTCCTCAGCTGCAGCTTCACAAAAGAGGTACCAGGTCCGCACCGAACAAGCACACAAGCAGCACCAGGAGCCCCAGTGTGGTTTTGTTCTCAAGAGGGGGAAAGGACAAGGGGCACGCAATAGTATGGGAACTCTTGGGACTGTGTCTTATTCATGGAGAATGCCCGTCCCTACCCTTCTCCTAGGCCTCCTCCCCGCAAAACCCCTGCTCTCATGACAACAGAAATTCTTCTGTTATTCATATTCATAGACAAAGGCTTTCTTTCCATATTTAGATCATTCCTGCTATATTGTTTTCTATTTTGGCAACACTTTTGAAGAGGGATGTGATTGAACTGCAACAAGTCCAGGAGAGGATGAGCAAGATGGTTAAGAGCCTATAAATCATGTCATACGGGGAGTGGTTGGGCATATTTGAACTGCAGGGACATAGGACTCAGTGGGGAGGTGACAGCTGCCTTCAGACAAAGTGAGAGGCTGCCAGGAGAAGGACTTGTTTTTTATTTCTTGAGTGAGGAGTAACGTTAGGGGGCTGATTTTGAATAGCATGACCAAGAACATTTTAATGATATGAACAGTCCAGAAATGGAAGGGGCTGCCCCAGGAAGCCTTGATTTATAATCAGGGAAGGTGTTTACTCAGGCTGGATTCTATATGTGGATATTATTATAGAAGAATTGATGCAGAAGGTGAAAAAATATGGAAAAAAGCCTTTTAAGGTGACTTCCAGACATCTGCTTCTATGGTTTAAATTCTGCGGACAAATATCTGACCTCAACCAATTCATACTGAATATAGTTATTGTTCCCAAGGTCTGGGAGTATGGGGTTGGTAAGTATGAATGATTGAAGTTCAGATGTAGGGACTAAAGAATTATAAAGAGGAGGTTGATAGATGAGCAAGAGTCCAAGAAAGGGGATACTCTTGTTTTTTAATTAATGAATTTATATATATATTTTACATCACTGTTCATATTTTGTACAATGTATGCTTTCTCCTCTCAGGTGTATGCCTTATAAAATTCCCACCACCAATTCACCCATGAACTATCACCATAGTTCCTAGTGCTCTTCTCTCCAAAGGGATTCTCTTAAAGGAAGGCTACTTATCCCATTTCACCGGTTGTGTTTGTTTGCCTGTGGGAGCAATTCTGTTTACCTTTGTATGAAGAGATGCTGAGTGGCTTATTGAGTATGTTGGTGCAATGCTTTTCTCTCTCTTCTTCCTAAGTTCTTTCTATAAACCAAACTCTTTATAATTTTTTTATTTAAAGATTTATTTATTTATGCATATAAGAACTGGGGTACAGGCCAGAGGTGTGGGAACTGAGAGGATTTACCAAAGAGAGTGGGGAACAGAACAGACGGATTGACTGAAATACACTGCTGAGGGGAGCAGCGGGTGAGACAGGAGAGGTCTGCTGCACCATGTGGGTAGCTCCCTGGCTGGCTGGGGATCGAACTCCTGCTGCAGAGGCTGCGGATAGCTTAACCCCTTGTGCCACCTGGGATGCCCTAAACCAAACTCTATTTACTTGTTGTCAGCCCAGATGGGTCAAAGTGGCAGATTTAAAGATGAAATGACAACCATTTTCAATTAACCAGTGGAATATAGATGGATTCTATTTTTGTTCCTTCCCTGTGATTCCATAGTTCAGCAGGTGGATACCTTATTCACATACTCCATGTGCTTTTTCTATCTTATCTTTGAATTGGTTTTGTTGGCCTTATTAATTTTGTTTTGATTGGAGCCCAGCTTCATAGTCTGGGGTTTGTCTTCATATAAAACAATGTGCTAGAGACAAAGCTATCCTGTCTGCAACCACCACTTAATCATCCAGGCATTTCCCCCTCGTTCTACATGATGGTTGTATCTGGCACACCAAAAACATCCTTTTTCATTTATTGGTATGGGATACGAAAGCATTTTGAAAACAGAAACATACTGTACAAGTTACTATTCTGGATAATATACAGTTCTTAGGGGGAAGTTTATACAGATACTTAATAGTACCTTACCAGCAGAACATGATATTATTTTTTTTTCTGATACGTTTTTGGTTAGATATTACTGTTATTATAAACTGGTGCCTTTAACTTCAAACTGATGTCCAGTTGGTTACATCTGACCCTACTTTAAGTAAGACAGTGCTAAATTCATGACCTTAAATTATTAACTTGTAAGTGGTAATGGGTCGATTGTTTTCAAATGACTTCCTTCTAAACCAGTGGTTCCCAGATGAAGTTTCTTCAGCTTTCTTACTCAAAACATCACTCTCAAATGGAAACACTTTCTTCTTTAAACTTCATTAAGTTGGCAACAGAAACTTTTTTCTGTTTAAAAATCAAAGCTCAGCCTGCACTTGGTGTGGGGAGCATATGTGTAGGAAAGTAACCATTTCTACCTAGAGTACATCAAGTCACTACTGATTTTAGCTGCATCATCTTACAGAGTTGCTAGCCATATCAGATCCTGCTTATTGCCGTGGAGTTATTGTAATATGTACTGAGTGTACTGTTACTAAAAATATATTACAGATTTACTTTCAGTTATCACCATCTTCAATCTGATCCCCAGGTATGCACTTGTTCATATTTTGTGGATTGATTTTTTTTCTTTTAAGGACTTATTTTTCCCTTCTCCAGCTAATCTCATTGTGTGACCACCAATAATATCCAGAGTATGCAGTCACCACGTAGAAGTTGAGGTGTTGAGTTTACTACTCTTACTTTAAGTATGGGCAGATGTAACCAGTTGGACATCAGTTTGAAGACTCATAGCTATGCAGGAAGATTCAGAACAAGGATAAGAGAAAGTGAAAAAACCAAATAAGAACTGGGATGCTCCCTTGGATCATTAAAATATGCCTCAGCTGTGTAAGGAAAATGAAGTTACTATACATTCAGATATCCTGAATATTTGGAAAAATATCTCAAGCATTTCCAATGCTTTGTCTTATAAAAAGAACAAAACTCCTAAAAACAAACATTCTGAAAATGACAGAAAGATCTAAGCACAATCAGACTCACTAAAGATGACATTAATCAGATTTAAGATTTTTCTCTTTCATTCTTGTCAATTATTGACAAAGGAAAGAAGAGAAAAACACATTTAAAAAGTCTTAGTCAGGATTCATTGTCAAACATAGCTCAGAAAAGGTTTTTCAAAATAACATCTCCCCCTAGAAAAGTAATGTCAAGGTAAGGCCAAAAGAGGTGTGTAAGTATTTATATGTTTGCCTGTCAAGATGAAGACAGCGGTAGCCAGTGCATGTAGTGATCATTGCAATGAAGATCTTAAAACGGCTTCATACTGTTACAATGATATGTCCTAGCAGATTCCAGAAAGCAGGAGGCACACAAGGAAATCATTGTTGGCCTTGCGGTAGGTGTTGCCATCCCTGCAGTAAACAGCTGTCCTCATAGAATAGAGCATCCTTTGTCATCCAGTCCCTCTGTGCTAGAATTGAAAACATGTAACTCTGAAGATGAGTTTTGGGTAGAGAGCCTACAAGATAAGAGGACTTCTCAAAAAGGCAGATCCAGCCCTGAAAAAATAAGTGACAGTTTTATCACTCTCAACAGATTTTTCTAATCTAAGAGGTTTTTTTTTTAACTGAAACATGTTCCTAGTAATCACAGTAGGCAATGTAGTTATTTGCCCTTAGCAACTTCTGAAATGTCAGGGGTGAAATGGAGAAATTGGGTGAGCAGCAGTTGAGACAGGAGCAGCTGGTGAGACAGGAGTGGTCTGCTGTGCCATGTGGGTAGCTCCCTGGTTGGGGGTGGAACTCATGCTGCAGAGGGATGCCCTAAACCAAATTCCACTTCTGCAGAAATTGGACAGAAATCTTCAAGCGAGGAACAGTTCAAGTTCATCTCACACACAGCCATTTAAGATTCTCTAAGACAATTAGAAATCATGCCTCCATCTAAGAGGAGGCTGGTCAAATGGGAGATTTCTTGGGTTCTTCAGCCAGATCTGCCTCCTTGCTCTTGAGAAAGATAAAAATGTACATTTGAAGGAACAGCCTCTGTATTTGAGTTTGACTGAAGGAAGCAGGTCCTCGCTAAAAGGAGCTGTGACACGCTGCATGGTCATGCTGGAGTTCACAGCACCTGGACATGATTGGCTGTGGGCCTTGTAGAAAACAATACTGAAGACTCAGGTACAGTGACTATAGTCCTCAGTGAGTATAGCCAGAGGGGAAAATGTGATTGAGAAAAAGATAAGGTGAAATATATTCAGGCAAAATTGAATTAATCCCTTTTCTTAAAAAGCAACTATGATATTAATATTTCTAAAGTGCCTTTAGTGAAAATGAAAACCAAGACAAAGAGAAATGTTTAAGCCTGGAAATTACTAAGAAATACAAGCTAATCTTACTTCTTTTTTTTTTTTTAATTTATTTATTTATACAAGCACTGGGTACAGTCAGAAGCACGGGAGGGTGAGAGGATTCACCAGAGCCAGAGCGGGGAACAGAACAGGCAGAATGACGAAATACACTGCTGAGGGGTATAGCAGGCACAGCAGCAGAGGTCTGCGTGCCATGTGGGACCCTCGCCGGGGGCCGGGGATCGAACCGGCACTGCAGAGGCTGTGGAAGCTTCACAGTCCAGTGCTCAACCACTGCGCCACCAGGGGAGGCCCTAATCTTACTTCTAAAGTAGAGATTTTTAGTGTTTATGTTTGTTATTTAGTATTAAGAAAATAAAAAAATCTTACCATAATATACACACACACACATATGCATGCCCATACATAATAATTTTGAATTTTAGCATTTTTTTTTTTTTTTGGTTGTAACTTGAGTAAAATGGGCTGGGGAGATGACCCAATTTTGTTGGGATGTTAATATTGAGTTACCAGAAAATACAGATAAGACAATGTTAACTGACCTCCATTTTGAGTAAGAATTGAGAATAGTAATGTTAGTTGTCCATCTTTCCAGAAAAAAAAGGCTTTAAAAAAGTGTGATTTATAGTGTGATTATATTTATTCTGAGGAAATAGTTAAGTAAATAGTAAAAAATGTTCACTGATGGTGAACAAAGGAGACGTTTTGGAAAATGTAAAAATGACCTTATTTTTCCCCCCCAGAAATTCTGGTATCGTATAGATACCACACAGCCTATGTTTAACTTTCTTCCCATGAGAAATACTTATTTAAATAAAACTTGGATTGATTCTTCACTGCTGAATTATGTAGTGTGTTTATTCTAAATCATTGTATAGTTTAGAATAGTGAAAACTTTGGGGGCAAGTAGAAGGTTGCTTAAAATACTGATTATATCATGTAGACTTTAGTAAAATTTTTCTAAGGTTCAAAGCTCACTGGGAATTTAGGACCTTAAATATTATTTATACATTGTTCATGTGTTGTAATGAACTCATAGATATGGTATCAGAATATATAGTGCAACTGTTGATGGGAAGTTTTTTGTTTTTTTAAAAATATTTTTATTTTTCCCAAAATAGGCAATGTTTTTCTGTTTACATTCTAAATACTGAAACAATTTAGATACGTGCACAAATGTTCCTTGTATGAGCTCATTGAAAAACTGGCTAAAGCATTTTCAATTTATAGCACATATTACTTGTCAGATGTTTTTGGTTCTTCATGCAATATAGAAGCAACTCTGATTATTCTAATGTTTATTTTCCCAAAATTGATGGTAACTTTACTTGTTACACTGCATTTGAAATAAAGTTGTTCTTTCCTTTTTCACTATAGTCATTCTAAGACAAAAATGTTTAATATGGCCAGATTTCCACTTCTCCATGTAACCTTTGATTCGTTTAGTATATGTAAAAAGGGAAAGACTATGATCAGTGAAGAACATACTAGGTGGGGGTACATGGTCATGTGCCTGTGTGCCGCAAACACTGCCCAGGAGACCAGAGATACTTTCTATGCTGTGTGTTGGCTGATCAATGTGTCAGCCAAAGGAAAGGGTAGTTCTATGTTGTCTGAAGCCATCTTCCCCGTGTCAGACCGCTAAGATTATACCTCCCTTTTATTTTTTAAAAATTAAAAAAAAAATTATTTATTTATACATATAAGAGCTGGGTGCAGGATAGAGATATGGTGGGTGAGAAGATTCACCAGACAGAGTGGGGAACAGAACAGGCAGATGTACTGAAATACACTGCTGAGGGGAGCAGCAGGTGAGACAGGAGAGGTCTGCTGTGCCATGTGGGTAGCTCCCTGGATGGGGGTGGAACTCATGCTGCAGAGGCTGCGGATAGCTTCATAGTGCTGCATCTTAATCCCTTGCGCTACCTGGGAGACCCCATCCTTCCCTTTCATTTTGCAAGCATGGTCTTGCTTGCATCTGGAGAGATCTCCTTTCTCTCTGACAAGAGCCTTATCATTTCTTACAAATTGCCTCCTGGATTGGCATAGTCATGTGGAAGTAGAGTAGAAAAAAACAGGTTTGGGGCAAAAAAAAGGTTCAAAGTTACTAGGGATAAGGATATACCCATGTATTTGAATGAAAGTAAGCCTTTTTCTAGGGATTGCTTTGTTTTTTCGCCTTTTAGAAGAAAATTTTAGAAAGTGGTTTTATTTTGTTCCATCTGGACAGAGAATAATTTGGCTGCAAAAGGGCCCGCTGTTTCCTGACTCTGGTGTGAGAGTCTGTTCAGGAAGCTCACACTGCAACACTTGATGGTCTACAAGGGTTTGGGGGAGGGGCAGATGTGGGGAAAGATGTGGAAGTCACAGAGAACTACCTCCACCCATTTTTCTGGCTGCTCAGTGGACCTGTTCCCTTCTGTGTTTGTGCTAGGGAGAAGGCAGTGCCACAGGAATCTCCGCCTGTGTGGCCTTTTAGCATAAGGTTACGTCTTTTGGATCTCAGTCAATCATGTATGCAGATGAGACAAATGTTTAAAATATGTTAAAAACACATACAGGTTATATTAAAGGAGATATAAGAGAAGCAACTCTTCCTCTCATTCCCACCCTCATCTCTTACTATTTTGATACTTGCTTTTTTTTTTTTTTAAGATTTATTTATTTATGCATACAAGAGCTGGGGTGCAGGCCAGAGGTGTGGGTGTTGGGGGGGGGTGAGAGGATTCACCAGAGACAGAGCTGGGAACAGAACAGGCAGATTGACTGAAGTAAACTGCCAAGGGGAGCAATGGGTGAGGCAGGAGAGGTCTGCTGTGCCATGTGGGAATCTCCCTGGCCGGCCGGGAATCGAACCTGTGCTGCAGAGGCTGTAGACAGCTTCATAGCGCTGTGCTCAACCCGCTATACCACCAGGGAGGCCCCCAATTCTTGTTTTTTTTTTTCCACTTAAAAATACTATAGCTTAGAGAACTTTGCTTTTGTACAAATAAAGTGAAATACAACATAATTTGCGTCATGAAAATAATACATTTTCACTTGGAACATTTGGAAAATGGAATGGGGGAAAATTAGAAATGGATCTTTATGGGAGCACATACTTCCAATATTTTAGTTTTTTTCTTTACAGGATGTGTTAGTCAAACTACCTATGGATGGTCCTCAACTTACAATGGTTCTATTTAGTGGTTTTTCACTTACAATGGTGTGAAAGCTACATATGTTCAGTAGAAACCAGTGATGTTGTGATGTTGGGTAGTGAGTGCAGTCAGCTACATGATCACAAGGGTAAACACTTGACACTCTGCAGACTTTTTCATTGTCAGCACAGTATTCAATAAATTGCATGAAATATTCAATACTGAGTTATAGGCTTTGTGTTAGATGATTTTGTCTACCTATAGGCTAATGTAAGTGTTCTGAACAGGTGTAAGGTTTAAGGTAGGCTAGGCTAAGCTATGATTGGAGTAAGGTAGATGTATGAAATGCATTTTTGACTATAAGAGAGTTTCAGCTTACCACGGACTTACTGGGAGGTCACCCTATCCTAAGTCCAGGAAGAACTGCACATAGATTTATATTTGGTTTATATTTTTTCATTGGTTTATATTTTGGTGTATATTTTTATTGGTTTTATACATTTTATAGTTGACATTAAAATATCAGTATTTTTATTTTTTCATCATAAAAAACTCATTTCAAAACTCTGTTTTTCCTAATTAACAATAATAGCATGGTAATGAAGGCCAGGATCATTCATAATAACAATATCAATCACCATAATACTGATACTGCCAACATTTTGTAATCTTTATAAAATATGTATGTGTATATATATATATAACTTACAATAAATATGTACGTAACTTACAATAAATATGTATGTGCAATACAAATATGTATGTACAATAAATATGTTTTTATATAGGTAGAGACACTTTGGCATTTCTATTCTTACTAAAACTCTTTAGTATAAAAATCAAAACTCTAGAATTTTTAGTACTCCTGAAATATCACCTTGATCTGCTCTGGGAGCTTATAGCTGAATCTCATGGGTTTTTGGGAACATGAACACCTTTATTTTTGAGTTTTGAGTATATCATATAGTCCCCGACAAACTTTCTTTTTTATAAAGATTATATTTATTTTTAGGGCCTCCCTGGTGGCGCAGAGGGTTGAGCGCAGCACTGTGAGGCTGTCTGCAGCCTCTGCAGCACGGGTTTGATTTGCAGCCAGCCAGGGAGCTATCCACATGGTGCGGCAGGCCTCTCCTGCCTCTCCTGCTGCTCCCCTCAACAGTGTATTTTGGTCCTTCTGCCTGTTCTTCTCCCCACTCTGTCTCTGGTGAATTCTCTCACCCTCCCTTGCCTCTCACTGTACCCCAGCTCTTGTATAAATAAATCTTGGGGAAAAAAAGATTTTACTTATTTTTATATTGTAGAATAGGGGTACCGGCCAGAGGTGCAGGGGGGTCAGAGGACTCACCAGAGACAGAGTGGGGAGCAGAACAGGCAGATCTACTGAGGGGAGCAGCAGGTGAGATAGGAGAGGTCTGCTGTGCCATTTGTGGGTCAGATCCCTAGCCAGCGACAATAGAACTCATGCTGAAGTGGCTGCTAATGGCTTCATAGTGCTGAGACTTAACCCCTGGCGCCACCAGGGAAGCCCTCCCCTGCAAACTTTTGCACTTTGCTCATTTTATCGGTCATCATTGCTACACATTTTCATAGTGAATGTGGAGTAAGGAGGTCTTATTGAACATAAACCTAAACCTGCTCTTATTAGTTGTTCTTTGTGTTTGACTCTATGTTTTGATGGAGTAGAGATCACAGTGACTTCATTAGTCTGTTCATTTGAATTCCTCAAATTTCCTATTAACATCTCTGTTCCAATTTTATCTTTCTTCTTTCTTTCTTTTCCTCTCTTACTCTTTTCTCCCATCTTTTGTCTCCCCTCACCTCACCTTCTGTATTTTTGCGGTCCTTTTCCCTTTTTTATCCTATCTTTTGTCTTGCCTCCCTTCTGTTTTTCCTTTTTCGTTTTCTTTTTCCTTAAAATATTTATTTATTTATTTATTTATTTATTTATTTATTTATTTATGCAAGCACTGGGTACAGTCAGAAGCGCGGGAGGGTGAGAGAATTCACCAGAGCCAGAGCGGGGAGCAGAACAGGCAGAAGGACCGAAGTACACTGCTGAGGGGAGCAGCGGCGGCAGGAGAGGTCTGCGCGCCACGCGGGACCCTCCTCTGGTAGCCGGGGAGCATCTGGGGATCGAACCGGCGCTGCGGAGGCTGCGGGCAGCTTCGCAACCCAGCGCTCAACCACTGCGCCACCGGGGAGGCCCTGTTTTTCCTTTTTCTTAAGTAAATTAACTCATTCATATCCAAAATATTTGTCAAGCACCTACTATATGCCAAGGAAATTGTGCACTAGAGTATACTATTTTTATTACTCCCAAAATCCCACAACCCAATAGAAAAAATGACTAGTATGGTGGAATGCCACCTTGAGATAAAGCTGCCTTTGCATTTAGGAGCCAGTGTGTTCGTGCATGTGTGAGCCTACCTGGGGCCTATTTGCATTAAGATCTGGGGGAAGCTGTTCATCCTCTTGGAGAGGATTTGGATCAAAAACAAGACCTCAGGGCCTCCCTGGTGGTGTAAGGGGTTAAGCACCGCACTATGGAGCAATCCATAGCCTCTGCAGCACGAGTTCAATTCCTGGCCAGCCAGGGAGCAACCCACATAGCGCAGCAGATCTCTCCTGCCTCGCCCGCTGCTCCCCTCAGCAGTGTACTTCGGTCAATCTGCCTGTTCTGTTCCCCACTCTGTCTCTGGTGAATCCTCTCACCCGCCACGTCTCTGGCTTGTACCCCAGCTCTTGTATGAATAAATAAATAAATCTTTAAAAAAAATTAAAAAACAAAAAACAAGACCTCATCTGCGGGAAGGGAGACACATTTGTGAGCACAGGACATTTTTGGATTATATGCTAGACCCAGGCTAGAACACTGGAAACACAGGAGGCAATGTTTTGTAAGAATGCCACAGTATGCTTTTCTGAAGGCCAAAAAAGAAAAGATCCCTTCCACCTCAGTAGGCATGTCTCACCCATGATGAACACATATGCTGTTGCAAATCTAGCCCAGAACACTGTGGTGGTTCAAAGCACAGCTCATTTCCCCTGGAGTTGTCAGTCCTGTATTTGGTTGGTTGGGCACCGCTCTGGGAATTAGTCGTGGTGCCAACATATCCCTGACAAAGAGGAGCCACTGCCAGTGTGGTTCCAGGTTTGGTTTCTTGGTAACTCTGGACCTTCTCAGGCTCCTGCGACCTATAGCACCTTAAGTGCCACCTCTCACAATTTCGTATCCAGCTCTCCTGTAAGCTCATTCCTCCCCTGTGTGTTCTTCCACAGAGTCAAAAGTGTCGCAGTCTATACATAGCGTCCTGGAATTTTTCCTTCTGCAGCCGTGGGTTGATTGCTTGAATTACTTCCTGGGGAGCACTCTGAATTTCCTCACTTTCTCTCCTTCGGCTGAATCATTAATCAAAAACTAACTCCAGATAATGGGACTTTGTCTTCTCAGCTTCCACTCTGGGCTGCTGACACTGCTGGAAAAAACTGTAACACTCTACAGATGGTGCCTCTGTGACTTCTGGTTTCCAGCCTTAGCTTGGACAGTGGTTGCTCTCTTTTATTTTTTTTTTAAGATTTTTAAAATTTATTTATGCATACAAGAACTAGGGTACATGCTAGAGGTGTGGGTGGTGAGAGGATTCACCAGAGACAGAGTGGGGAACAGAACAGGCAGATTGACTGAAACACACTGCTGAGGGGAGCAGTGGGTGAGTCAGGAGAGGTCTGCAGCACCACATGGGTAGCTCCCTGGCCGGGGATTGAACTTGTGCTGTAGTGGCTGCAGATAGCTTCATATGTTGCATCTTAACCCCTTGCGCCACCAGGGAGGCCCAGTGGTTGTACTCTTTTCCTTATCTTGTTTGCATCTCCTTCAAAGTCCTCAGTAATTTAAGGCTTTAACATTTCTTTTCAGGTCCTATTCCAGCCTTTACCATTCATCATTAGTATATGATTTTTCTTATAATAACACTGAAGTCTTTTCCTTCTTCATTTCTTCCTATGACTTCCTCAAATTGAACTTTGTCCCTACCATTCCCTTGAGCTCTCTTTTCAAACGCAGCGCAGCCTAGGATCCATCTTGGATAATCTAAAGGTCAGGTGTCAGTGCCCTTACACCTGGAACTGTTGGCAGCGCTTGACACATTTGGTCCCTTGTACTTTCTTGTTTCCCTTTTTCTCTTTGCTTTGGGGATTTCCACTCATTGTCTCTTCCATCGCAATTTCTTTGCCCTAATTTCCAAAAGTTTGAGTATCTCAGTTCAATTCTTAGCCTCTTCTTTGCCCTTTCTTTTTCATTAAGAGATCTCATTTAGTCCTGTGGCTGATTATTGTGAAGTGTATATTTCCGTTGTCAAACTCTCTCCTGAATTCTAGATTTGTTTTCCAACTGCCTCTTTGGCATGTATCCTTGGTTCTTTAATAGGTATCTCAAACTCATCATGTCCAAAACAAAGCTCTTCATTTCTCCCCAAATGTCCCTCCATAGTCTCCCCCCTCCTGCTTGTTGCCCAGGGTTAAAAAATAGACTCATCCTTGATTCTTTTCTTTTTACCTTACACATTTAATCTATCAAAAACAGATCCTCAGTTCTTTAACCCTTCCCCATGGCTCCATCACTTCTCAATGGAGCAACCTGCTTTCACACTTACTCTGCTAGCTGCCTAAATTTTCCAGCTAGCCAGAGTGATCACTTAGCAACTTAAATTAAGTTAGATCTCTCCCTTTATCAAAACCTTCCCCTGGTACTTCAAATAAAATCTAAATTCCTTTACTTCCAAAATCCTATGTGATTAGGTTATTGCCTACCTCTCTCATCTTATTTTGTTCTCTTTTCAACTTTGCCCTTTTGGTGCTAGCTGGCCTAAATTGGATCCTTCCGACCCATTAAGCGACTTCTTTCCCTGATTTTCACATCGCCTTAGGAAGCCTAAGTGGTATTTTGCTGCAGAGGTTTCCTTGACAACTCATTCTGAAAGTGCTCAAACCCATCACATCGCCTTATTTTAATTGTCTGCATAGCACTTGTATCTACAGGTTAATTTTCTTGCTTTTTTGGCATTGTCTGTCCCAATTGGAAGGTGATTAGAAATCTTATTTTGTTCATTCCTGTTTTTCCTGCTTAATTTGATCTAATACTCATAGGCTGTGACAGGACATTAGAGATGTGAGTCTGAGACCCACAGGAGAAGAGGTTGGAGATGTCATCAGCTGAAACCTTATGCAGTATTTCCCCCAAGACCTGCTGATTTTATCTTCCAAGTATTTCTCTACTCTATTTTCCTCTCTCATCAAAGAGATGAAGAAGATACAAAGGGTCATCATTGCTTTCTGGTACTACTTCTGCAGTTTCCCCACTGGTGTCCCTGCCTTCCTTCTTGTCCTCTCCCACTCATTCACCCTCCAGTTCCCAAACCCAAGCCCTATGTGTCACTCCCCTGCTTAACACTCTTTAGAGGCCCCCAATCACCAGCAGCATAAATATGCCTAACGTGGCATACAAGGGCAACTCCCCTTCATGTCCTATTTCCCAGGAAAACCCAGTTGTATGCAGGTCCTTGTGGATACCTTGGTTTTCCTCATCTCTGTGTCTTTGCTCTAACTTTCCACTCTGTCTTGGAATATTATTACTCAGACACTGTGTGACCTTGGGACATTACTTATCCTTCTGAATTGTATTTTCTAATAATCATGATTCTTCCCAGGGGCAGCATGAGAGACAAATGATATCATATACAGTATCATGAAGTATAATGTGTAGGAGATAGCTGGTACTCAACAAATTATAGCTGCTTTTATTAGCAACATTAATAATAACAACAATACTAAATAATAAGATAATAGAGCTAGATAGGATTTTTGGTAGTTTCTTGACCTGCTTGCTTTGGGAAAAAGTAACCTGGTTTGGTTACCAGCTCCAATTCTCTACCAGCTCCAATTCTCTGATCCTCTGATTTAGCTCCTTCCTTGTCTTACTTACAAGCCTCTCCACTCCCACCCCAGGAATCTCAAATCTGCAGGAACAAGATAAGCACTTCTTTCACTTTAGGCCTGGGTCCCTTCCTGGCTGTACACCCGGGTGAATGGTCAATTGAGATTGCTCAGCATTCCCATATCTTGGGATTGTAAATCAAGTCTTTGAAGTTTCCCTCCAGTCCTTCCCACGGACTTGCTGAATAGTCAGGCTTCAGGGACAAACTGGAACCTCCTAGTGGTGCCCTCTAGGCACCGAATGCAAACAACAGGGTGAATGGGACCTGCTCATTTCAAAGTATTTTGGCACCATTTATCTTGTTATCACTACAAAGGGGTTTAGGCATCTACCCTGCATCTTATATATGAGACATAAAGAAGGATAATGATATGTCCTGACCTTCTAGAGTGTGATGGGAATTATGAAAAAAGGGCTTTGGTGCCACTGGGATGGTTTAGCTGGAGTGCCCCACAGAAACAAAAGGCAGGATTGCTGTGCATAGTGACAGCCTTTGACTGGGCCAGGTTCCCTGGTGTTTCCATGAGTCTACTTGCAAGGTTTATCTGCTCTGAGCTCTGTGAATTACAATTGCTATAATAGTCAGTTTGGCTAGTACATTAATTTACATATAGACTTTAAAGATTAAGCCAATTGACACTTACCATGTGCTCTTAGATACTGTGTTAAATGCTGTGGCAGAGCCTCCCCGGTGGCGCAGCGGTTGAGCGCTGAGTTGCGAAGCTGCCCGCAGCCTCTGCAGCGCCAATTCAATCCCCAGCTGCTCCCCGGCCACCGGAGGAGGGTCCTACATGGCACGCAGACCTCTCCTGCCGCCCGCTGCTCCCCTCAGCAGTGTACTTCGGTCCTTCTGCCTGCTCTGCTCCCGGCTCTGGCTCTGGCTCTGGTGAATTCTCTCACCCTCCCGTGCTTCTGACTGTACCCAGTGCTTGTATAAATAAATAATAAATAAATAAATCTTTAAAAAAAATGCTGTTGCAAATTCGAAGATTACTTATGGTCTCAGTCTTCCAAGAATTCACTGTCTGGTGGGGCACAAATGACGTGTAGATCTATCACTGAAGTAGAGGGTGGAAAATGATAACAATTCAAGACAAATATAAATAAAATATGAAGCTAGTTCTGAGGAGGGAGAGCTAGCCAACAGCCAGTGAAAGAGATAGAGTAAGTTTTTAAAGCAAGACATATTTGCACTGAGCTTAAAGGATTAGAGGTGCAGAGGGCATGCCAATTGGAACTGTGGCAAAAAAGCCTGGGTGTGTCTAGAACTTCCAAATGTTTTGTTTGGTGCACAAAGGAGATCTGAAAGATAAACTGAGCTAGATCCTGGTTTGGGGGTGAGGGGAGAGAGAGGGTCCTCATCATTCGTGAGGAGTTTGGGCCTAGTTCTGTAGACAGTGATCCTAGCAGCAGCAGTGCAATATGATGGGATGAGCATTTTAGGAGGAGCTGGTGGTAGCGTGTAGGATGGCCTACAGGAAGGAAAGGGTGCAGTGTGGAGGGGCCTCAGGAAGCTGTTGGGATAATTCACACAGGCAGAATGGAGAGGAGCAGGCAACCTAGATATGTTTTGGGAGTAGATTCAAACAACTTGGTAACTGATTATAAACCAGTGCTAGGTATATCCAGGCAGAGGTAGTTGAGGTAATTGTGGAACCGGCATAGGACACAGAAGCAAAGCATATTAGGGAAGCAATGGGAAGAGTTCAGTTTGGACAAGAGGAAATTCAGACTTGAAGTATGGAAGGGAAATGGCTCTAGCGATATAAAAGACTAGATTCTGGACTGAGTAGTAGAATAAAGTAAGAAGATTCTTTAAGATCCCAGAAGACAAAGGGAGAGCTATTCTCTATGAGGGAAGGAGGAAAGGCAGTGTGAAAGTGGATCTGTGCTCTGGAGCCAGACACACATACTCTTCATGGGACCTTGGGCAAGTTAATTAAGCTCTCCAACTCTCATCTATAAAATGGGATAAACACTAGCATTTTTCAGAGGGAATCTCTGATGGTAAAATAAGGTGGTATGTGTAAAATACCTAGAATTATCCCTGACATACACTCGGTAAGAGCTAGATCTTTAAAATAAGTTGTAACTGAAATGGAAATGATTGTAGACAGAAAGTTGGGCTCACTGACATTTTGTGGGGGGTAGGAATGAAGAAGAGAGCACAGGGAAGAAAATAGGAAGACACAACAGAAGATCAACAGACTGAAGTTTTGCAGTGGTAGGAGAATTTCAGGAGTCTGTGGTTATGGTTTTCAACTGCAGTGAGAAGTTAATGTGGATGAGAATAGGGAAAATACCATTAAATTTGGAAGGGGGAATATATTAATTTGCTAAGGTTTCCTTAACAGAGCATTACACACTGGGTGACTTAAACAACAGAATTCTACAGAAATGTATTATTTCTGAGCCCTGGAGTCTCAAATTTCAGGATCTAGCTGTCAGCAGCATTGGTTTCATCTTAAGGTATGAGGAAGAATCTGTTTTGTGCTCCTCCTCTAGCTTTTGGTGCTCTCCTGGCAACCTTGGCTTTCCCTGGTTTGTAGAAGCAGCATCTTGATTGCTGGCTTTTTCATCAGCTGGCATCTCCCCTGTGTCCTTATCTGTGCTTAGATTTCCTCTTTTCACACCAGTCATATTGGATTAGAGGCCCACTCTACTCCAGTGTAGCTTCATTTAACTATTTGCATCTACAGAAATCCTATTTCAAATGTGATCATGTGCCTAGTGTCTGGTTTAGGATCTCAACCATAGGAATTGTGTAGGGACACATGTGGTGCATAACATGGAAGGTGGCCTTTGAAGATCAGTTTCAGCAGAGATCAGATTTGACACAGAATAAGAAAGTAAGAAGGTAGAAATCTGAGCTAGAGTGGAAACAGAAGACTATGGGATAAATTGAATTATGTAACCACGCGAACAGACAAAATACTTATAATAGAGGACAAAGCAAAATGGATGTAATCTGTGTTCACATCTATGTCCCAAGCTGGAGGTTTCTGTATCCTCCTGCTGGGTCCTACCCTCTTTTCTTTTCTTTTAAAAAATTTTTTTTAAAGATTTATTTTATTTTTACAAGACCTGAGGTCCAGTCCAGAGAGTGGGTGAGAGGGTGAGAGAATTCACCAGAGACAGAGCAGGGAGCAGGACAGGCAGTTGGACCTAAAACACTGCTGAGGGGAGCAGCAGGCGAGGCAGGAAAGGTCTGCCACACCATGTGGAAATCTCCCTGGCTGACTGGGGAATCCAATCCACTCTGCAGAGGCTGCAGACAGCTTCACAGTGCTGTGCTCAACCTGCTGGGTCACCGGGGAGGACCTACACTCTTTTCTTTTGTTTTTGCCTGAATTCATGGAGAGTTGACTTCATTCTCTAGTTTGCATTTGAACAAATTTATTAAAATATTGTCCCTGGGAGAGGAAGTAAGCAAGCACATGCAAGATGGGTTTCTAGTAAACTGCAGAAACATAATGAGGTAGGGAGAAAGGAATCCCTTCTTTGGATACAATTAGAGCTCACGGATTTGTCGAAGTTCAGGGTTTCTTGAAAACATTTTTTTCCAAAGAAGATACTTAGTAGCATAGTATGAAGACCATTTCCATTGAGAAAAAGCTTTTAAAGATAGTAGTAATCTTTTTTTCTAAAGATTTATTTATTTGTACAAGAACCAGGGTACAGGCCAGAGACAGAGTGGGGAGCAGAACAGGCAGACTGACTGAAATATGCTGCTGAGGGGAGCAGCGGGCAAGACAGGAGAGGTCTGCTGCACCATGTGGGATTCTCCCTGGTCAGCCAGGATTGAACCCATGCTGCAGAGGCTGCGGACAGCTTCACAGTGCGGTGCTCAACCGTCTGCGCCACCAGGGAAGCCCAAAGATAGTAATAATCTTAATTAAATAGTCTTTCATATTCAGAAGGGAACAGAATTATAAATGTATATGCAACTTTCTCAACTATATGTTCTTTCTAATGATATTAATATATCTCCAGAGATAAGAGTAAAACTCCTTCCTAATTAGGTAGTATTTTATTAAATTGAATGAAATTTCATGTTAGTTTGAATACCATTTTCAAGAATTAAATAACATTTATAGTCTTAGATAAAGAGGGTCTTGCTTTTATCCATGGAAATTATTGGTGCTGGTCAAAAACCAGTTTCAGGATGAAGGAAACTGCAAATCTGCTTGTTAAATGAATATAATTCAATTTTGATTTTGCAAAGCATGAACATATTATTGCTGATTCTTCTTATGCCAAGACAGCTATTTTAAGTAAAAATTAGAATAATTTAAACTTTGTAAAAATCTAATTTCTGTAATTGACTAATCTTTTCAATCAAATCAGTCAAAATGAGTTACATTTACAGATCAGCTTTAATTAATCTCTAAGGATGTAAATATGAAGTAGTGGTGAGAGGCACGGTGCTGGAAGTAGAAAATCTAGAGTTTAAATTCTAGGTCTGTGATTAAGGGAAAAAAAGGACAAAGAGTTTGTAGAATTGGAAAGATAGAGTTTAAAATAATTGTAACGAGCACTACATGCATCTCTCTGGTAAAACATTTGAAAACAGAAAATTGGTTGATTTCCTAGAAAAATATAAATCCCCCAAAGGAATAAGCTGAAATGGAAAATATGAATATACTATTTACCATATAAGATGTTGAAAGGTCAGGCCTCCCTGGTAGGTGCAGCCTATGAAGCTGTCAGCAGCCACTGCAGCAGTTCCATCCCCCGGTGGCCAGGGAGCTGCCCACATGGCATAGCAGACCTCTCCTGGTTCGCCAGCTGCTCCCCTCAGCAGTATACTTCAATCAATCTGCCTGTTCTGTTCGCCACTCTGACTCTGGTGAATCCTCTCACCCCCCCAGCACCTCTGGTCTGTACCCCAGTTCTTGTATGCATTAAAAAAAAAAGAGGTTGAAAGGTCTTTAAAAAGCTATGGACTGATGAAGACCATGGGGTCAGGCAAGTTCGTGACTGAGCTTTTTCTCATTTTTAAAGAATAGATAGTTGAAATATTTTATAAACTAGGTGATAAAAACAATGAGCAAATATGAATATAGATGCAAAATTTCTAAATAAAATATTAACAAATAGATTCTAGTAATGTAACTTAGAGTAGTAAAACAGTTTATTCCAAAATGAAAATATAGTTCAATACTATCAACATAATCTATTAATCAACAAATTAAAGGAAAATAAATTGAACATATTCATTGAAAAGACATTTGAGTAAACTTAGCACGTATTCCTAATAAAAACTCTCAATCAAACACACCATTTTAATTCATACTAAGAACGAGACAGGAAAGTCTTCCCTGGATAGGAATGCAACCTCATGCCATTATTATTTAACCTTGTCCTGGAGGCCCTTTCAAATATAATGAATAAACAACATAATTGACAAAATATATTGAGAAGAGGAGAAAAACAGTCTCTTCTTTTGATCATATGATTATATACATAAAAAAATCCAGGAAGTTATTGTAAAAATCTTCTAGACTTAATAAAATAATTTGGATATATGCAAGATAAATACATAAAATCAGCAATTTTTATCGATTATAAAAATAAACAGCCACAAATGGAAAGGTTAACAAGTTTTAAAGCAGAAATTTAACGAGATGCGCAGAATTTATAGGAAGTAGGTAACTCATTAAAAGTTATTTGTGGTAGAGAAAGTCATAAAGCAAGATATTAAAACAAATAGAAATACTGTATATCTGGATGGTAAGACAGCAATAAAAATGTCAATTCTTTCAAAGTTAATACGTAAATTTAATGCAATTCTTATTAGGATTCTAGTGGCTTTGGGGTGATATAACTTTGATAAAAATTTATAGAGAAGAATAAATGCCCAAAGATAGCTCAAAAATATGTGATAAAAAGACCAGTAAGAGAGGGTTTGCAGGGTATCAGAATATATTATAAATTAAATATTGTATTGGCATAGGAATAGGTGGCTAGATTAATGAATAAAACAAAGACTCTGGAAGTAGATGCTGGAATACATAAGCATCTTCTGTATTAAAAGGTGTGTGGTTAAATACAGTGGGAAAAGGATACATTCTATAATGAATGGTTCTTGAAAGACTGGCTCTCTATTTGTAAGAAAGAGTTGGCTCTGTACCTTATGTATAGTCAAATATAAAGATAGATACAAAAACTGAATAGAAAAATTAAATAATACTATATTGCCAGATAATCTGGAAGACTAACTTCCTAGATTTTCTAAGAATGGGAAATGATGGGGAAAGACTGCTAACCAGAAGCTTAATCGAAGGTAACCATATAAACATTCATACTCTTGTATGGCAAAATCAACAAAAAACGGATTTGGAAAAAAATACATAGTAATGCAGGTGGCAGTTACAAGATTAGTACTGAAAACATACCAAGAACTCGTACAAATGGCAAGCAAAAGACAGCTATAAGAAATGACCAATTCATATAAACAGGTATCTTGTGGAAGAGCAAGTCTTGTCACCAGCAAACACATGAAAAGTTGTCCCAATTCATTAGGAGTTAAAGAAATGCAAATGGAAGTAATAATGAGATGAAATTTGACTGGTACCTGACTGGTGGCAAGAAACAGTAATGCCAAGCGCTGGGGTACAGAGAAAGAGGTACTTGCATACTTTGCCAAAAGAAATATCAATTTTCTTTGTCCTGGAAAGTAATCTGGCAGTTTTTAAAGACTGAAACATCTTTCCTTCAATTTAGCAATCCCTCTCATAGAAATCCCTCTCATAGAATTTCTTTTATACAAATGATCCCATTCTGATTTGAGAGGATTTCTGTAAGATACTGTTAAATGAGAAAAGCAAGATATCAGGAAATGTATATATGATTCAATTTTTACAAGGAAAACAATGAAAAGTCTCCCAATATGAGTATGTGAGATTATATATATATGGAGAAATACGTGGAAGGATACATACTAGGTTATTGACCTGGGTTTTCTGCGGTACTAGGTGCAGAGGGGCAGTTAGTAAACAGTCTGTGAAGATTCTGTTAAACATAAAATTTTGAGTTCAAATTTTGCTGTTTTCAGTATTACCTACAAAATGAGATTCTTTTTGTCATTTAAAAATCAATAAGAAGTCATACTGTGTGAAGTTTTTACTATTGCTTCTTTCACTTTGTATAGATTATTTCTGCAAGTAAATTTATTGTGAATTGGATGTGTTAGTGATTCTGTATTTCTTGGCCCAGAGAACAAAGCACATGCATGGCGTGAAGATATAAGATCTGAATGCACAATGGGATGAAAATGTCTTTTAGGTAAAAAATGCTATTTTTTGTTCCTGACACAGGCTAAAATACTTTGGTGATTACAGTCATGCATTGCTTAATGGGAATACATGTTATAACATGTCCATAAGTGATTTTGTCATTCTGCAAATGTCATAGTTTACTTACTCAAGCCTGGATGACCATGACTATACCCAGACTATGCAGAGTGACCGCTCTCCTATATGCAGTCTGTGATGGAATAATTGTTATGCAGGGCACGACTATCCTAATTATTATTATTAGTTGAAGGTATCAATTACTTCTATTTAGCTATCTAACTCTTATTCTATGCAAAGTTTTGTGACTGGGATTTAGGGAGATAATAATTTGTGTAAAGACAGAGTTAGGGAGTCAGTGCAGTGACCTTACCAAGTGAGGCAGGCCAACTGGAAGACAGTAGGGAGTGGTAGGGAGTGTGTCAAGTTAGAGTGGGCCAGCCCAGGCTAAAGAGGCATTTCCTACTTAGTTCCAGAAAATTGTTGTTATGAAGGAATGTGCATCATGTGTTACCATATCTTTAGATTTTTCAGTCTGAAAAATCCATATTATTTTAATGTGAAATCAGATATATAAGCATTATGGGCAGTTTGAATTTAAAAAAAAATAGATTTATTTATTTATTTATATAAGTACTGGGTACAGTCAGAAGTGTGGGAGGGTGAGAGAATTCACCAGAGCCAGAACAGGGAACAGAGCAGGCAGACCGACGAGATACACTACTGAGGGGAGCAGCCGGCATGGCAGGAGAGGTCGCCATGTGGGACCCTCGCCTGCGGCCAGGATCGAACCGGAGCTGCAGAGGCTTCGGGCAGCCTCGCAGCCCAGCGCTCAACCGCTGCACCACCAGGGGAGGCCCGGGCAATTTGAATTTTATTAAACATGGTGTGCGTCAAGATTATGTAGTTTCAGCAAAATATGTCTGCAGGCTACAAACTAGTTTTTGACTTATGATACAGCTCACGTCAAGGCATTCCTTGTGCCCCCCAATGCTGGAATATGTGACCTATGGGGAAAATATCCTCTGTCTGAAAAGTTCCTCCTGCCCAGGAAATTTGGATATAACTCCAGGATCTGATAATTCAGAGGCTTTCTGGATCCAGATCTGAAGACTAGAGATGAGGGATTGTGCTAGGGAAGGATTTGTCTAGAAGTTTATCATACAGTCCTGGCTATGCTCCCATGTATTCCAGTGCACCCCGTTGAATGGCAGTGTATGGTATTGGCCATCCAGCAGGTGGCAGCATTAGAACAAAGATGGGCTGTGTTAAGTCATGATGGTATTCCCAAATCCTTCCTTATTTGTGTATGAATAAAGAAAGGAACAAATCACCCTTACCCCCCCTTTTTTTTAAAGGGAAGAGAATTATTTGCCACACATTTCAGATTAAAAAAAATTTAAACCCCTACTATCTGTTAGCCACTGCACTATGTGTTTCTTAGGCATTGTCTTATTTAATGCTCACAACCTGAGAGGCAGGCAGCTATTTCTCCCATGTTAAGGATGAGGAAATTGTGTTTTAGAAGGTTAGAGGAATCTGCCTGGGGCTGCCTCGTCTAAGAGGCAGAGATGGATCTGGAACTAGATCTTTGACTCTTGAGGAGCCATACTTGTCACTAGCAGCCTTTTGGGCAGCTTGCTATTTCCAGTCTGTTGACATTTTGCCTGAGGAATGTTTGGGCATTTCCTTTTCGGGAAATTCTGGGACAGAGAAAGCCAACGTGGCAGAAGACATCTGCCCCAGATGCTGGCCAGGTGTTTGTGTGTGGAGCTGGTGACTAAGAGAAGATGGAAGCTGCTGGGACAGAACATCGTGTTTGCAGTCTGGAGAACGGATGTGGAAATTTGATGCATTTTTCCTTTTTTATGTAATAGTTCCTGTGACAAGAACATATTACACTTTCCCTTATTTCTTATTGTTGAAAGCATTGGCGTAGAAAATAAGTTACCTACGTTTAATGCTTCTTGTGATAAGTGTGAGAGGCTGGTCAGAGTGCCAGTAGTTGGGGAATTAAGGCTGCAGGATGTTCTTATGATGGGCTGGCCCTTGGCTGTTTCAGACTGTTAGATTAAAAAGTGATTAAGCTCACAATTTAATATAAATGGCTTAAATCTGTTTGATAGTAAACTAGATCAGCCAGCAAAATTCATTATTCCATCCAGCCAGGGCAGTGTTGGTAGGAAGCAGATTTAGGAGTCTTCTTCTATTTCTCTATGACCTCACCCAAGTAACTCATTCTTCATCTGTAAAGCAGGAAATGGATAATCTCAGAGGTTACTTCTGGCTCTGCCAAATTACGTTTTTGGAGTCCCTATGGGTCGCTGTGTGACTAGAACTAAGCCCTCTGCAGGGCTTAGGCATGAGATGAGTAAGTCCTTACATCTTTACAGGAGTGATCCAAATCACTGGCTAGTTAGGAACCAATTCATATTAAGAGAAATCTCCATGCTGTTTTCCATAGAGGCAGGACCATTTTAGACACAGATGACACACACAGAGGAAAGATGATGTAAAGAGACACAGGGAGAAGATGGTCACCTATACCAAAGAGAGAGGCCGGAACAGAGCCTTTTCTCATAGCCTTCAGAAGAAACCAACCCTGCTAACAAATTGATCTTGGACTTCTGGCCTTCAGAACTGAGAGTCATTGTGTAACAGGGTGGTCCCCAGGAAAGGGGGAGTTTCCCTGCCCCACCCAAGGGAGGGTGGAGCTGAGCAGGGAGAGAAGAAGCTGCAGAAGAGACTGAGGAAGGAAGCAGGATGGAGCCAGGAGACCTGGAGGAGGCGCATGGAGCCTAGAGACACATGAAGAAACTGCGCTTGTCTTTTGGTCATGGACTGGGTGACACAGATGTGGGTGAGACCCATGGGGAGGTGACAATGGCAGTTTTTATCTTGATGTTGATTTTGCTCTTTTCCTTCTGGGCTTGTCTGGTTGTTTCTGACCCTTTGCTGTGGGTCCCCACTGGAAGATGCTTTAGACTTGTGGCAGGCTTTGGGGCCTTGCTCTGGGCCATTCCCATATGGATGGACTTTTACCCACGAGGGGATGGGTAACTTTGGGTGCTTCATTTAGAAACTAGACTCTTTGCCTTTCCTGTATTGTTTCCTAGTTGTATTAAAGTTCCTTCCCATTAAAGTCTCATAGGTTTTGTGTTGATGCGGCGGATGGCAGAACCCATTTAGAATAGGCAGGTTTGCGGGGTTTGGGCTGCCCCTCTCCCTGCCCTATAACAATTGCATTACATATCTGTTGTTTAAGTCACTCAGTCTGTGGTGCCTTATTATGGCAGCCCTAGCAAACACATTGCCTCTGCTGCCATCCCCCATCCCCAACTCTGAATGCACCTTGTATGGCACCTGAACAAGAACAAATCTTTTGTCATTCCTCTGTTCTCTGCCTCAGCTGCTCCCAAGTGGCCAACCAACTTTGGGGTTGATATAAAAATAGCTCACATTTACTGGTACTGTTTAAGTAATTTATGTAAATTCTGGTGTATCAACCCTGACAGTTCTCTCAGAAAGGTACGATAATTTTTTTTTTAAGATTTATTTATTTATTTATTTATACAAGCACTGGGTAAAGTCAGAAGTGCGGGAGGGTGAGAGAATTCACCAGAGCCAGAGCCGGGAGAAGAGCAGGCAGAAGGACTGAAGTACACTGCTGAGAGGAGCAATGGACGGCAGGAGAGGTCTGCGCGCCATGGGGGACCCTCCTCCGGTGGCCGGGGAGCAGCCGGGGATCGAACTGGCGCTGCAGAGGCTGCGGGCAGCTTCGCAACCCAGCGCTCAACCGCTGCACCACCGGGGAGGCCCAAGGTACTATAATTTTTACACAACGTTTTATACGTAGGAAAATGAAGCACATATGTGTGTAGTAGCTGGTCCCAAGGTCACATAGCTATGAAGCGGTAGAGCCAGGATTTGAGTGGACCTAGACCCCAGAGTCACCCTTAATTCTCACAGTGAGCTCTTATGTACCTGTAGAGAAGCTTGGAGATGACCAGGACTGAAAGACGAAAGAGTCTGAAGCGTTACTGCTTGGCAGGATTCTTGGCAGCAAGGCAGAGCTGAGAGCTTCATGTCCTCAGCCTTAGTCCCCAGCTGTCTCCTTCATCACATTATTGGAACCTCGTAGACACAGTGGTGCTACTGCCTGTGGATCACTGAGGGGGTTCCACTGGCCAGAGCTCAAGGCTGTGGCTTTCAATTTAGGTCCTGGACCCTTCATCTTTCAGCCTTTCCAAAAGCTGCCACTTATGTACTTCTGGGCTCAGCCCAAGGATTTGATGTAGAAAACCACTTAGGTGGGGCAGAATGCCATAGTGGTTAAAAGTATATGCTCTTGAGCCCCAACTCTTATCATGAGCTGTGGCTCTGTTCATTAAAGACTGGATGAAACTAGATGATTTATTTAGACTCCAATCCTCACCTATAAAACAGGGATGATAGTAATATTTAGGGTTATTGTGGGGGGGATTTTTTTTTAAACTCTTTAATTTTTTGTGTAGAACTGGGGTGTAGGCCAGAGGTGCCAGATGATGGAGTAAACACATATGTGTGGACTTGGAAAAGTGGCCACATTCTCTTAAACAAAAACAATCAACGTAGCAGAGGAATGAATCATTATATCCTGTATATGTAAACAAGACAACTACATGCATGTAATACACATGTTTGAGTAATGCAAAGAACATATCCTATCTGAAAAGACCCAAACTAAATGACCAGTTTCTAATTCCAGAAAGGGTTTATTGGGAGGTGGAAGGGTAGAGAAGAGAGCAGAGAATTTCACTGGGCTATGGAGGAAACTGATGTAAAATTCATCAGGGCAACCAGGTCCTCGGTCCTCTACAGCAACTCATCATCGCCCAGCTGCCTGGGCAAAAAGGAAGGGGCTAGAGATGGGTGAAAAGGAAGGGAGTGGTAGCTCCCACTCACGCTCTCGCCGCCTCCTTCTTCCTCCTAAAGTGGAGGCTTTCAAGGCTTTGAGAATTTACTTTGCTGTGTGACACTCCAAAGAGATGCCATTGTCAACAGTACAAATACTGTTGAGAGTAGCATGAAGTGAGGCAAACATTTCCCAAAGAGCCAAAAAGGAGAATGAGGCTCTGAGAGGCACTGGGTCTAGGCTCCTGGCTGCTTGGGTGGAAGCCCCTTCGTGGGGTGTGTCCTGAGGCCTTGGTAAATCTCACCTTCATGAGTTGAGTTTGGTTTCCTCCATAGCACGCAGGTTCAGTGAAATTCTCTGGTTCCTTTCCTTCCCTCCTACCTCTCTTATCAAGCCCTCTTTCTGGAATGAGAAATTGTTTGTTTAGTTTGGGTCCTTTTGTAACAGGGTGGTCCCCAGGAAAGGGGGAGGTTCCTGCCCCACCCAAGGGAGGGTGGAGCAGGGCAGGGAGAGGAGAAGCTGCAGAAGAGACTGAGGAAGGAGCAGGATGGAGCCAGGAGACCTGGAGAAGGCGCATGGAGCCTAGAGACACGTGAAGAAACTGTGCTTGTCTTTTGGTCGTGGACTGGGTGACACAGATGTGGGTGAGACCTGTGGGGAGGTGACAATGGCGGCTTTTATCTTGATGTTGATTTTGCTCTTTTCCTTCCGGGCTTGTCTGGTTGTTTCTGGCCCTTTTCTGTGGGTCCCCACTGTGGCAGGCTTTAGACTTGTGGCAGGCTTTGGGCCTTGCTCTGGGCCAGTCCCATTTGGATGGAGTTTTACCCACGAGGGGACGGGTAACTTTGGGTTCTTGATTTAGAAACAAGACTCTTTGCCTTACCTGTATTGTTTCCTAGTTTTATTAAAGTTCCTTCCCATTAAAGTCTCATATGTTTTGTGTTGATGCGGCGAATGGCAGAACCCATTTAGAATAGGCAGGTTTGCGGGGTTTGGGCTGCCCCTCTCCCTGTCCTATAACACTTTCAGATATGATATGGTCCTTCGCACCTACCATTTCCATATGGAAGGCAGCAAAGCCAAATAAAGGATCTCACATGCGCATTTCTGGACCCTCAGTGCCAAGAGCAAAGCCCAGCTGATACTGGGTGGCTGGCTGGGTGTCCTCATTAACTAGGAGATTATTCCATGTATTTCAGATTCATAGAAATCCCAAGTTGCTCCTAAGCAACCTAGAAATGACCCCGTTTCATGGGCTGTGGAGTCACTTGAAAATCATCAAACAGATTATTGCATCTTTTGAATTTAGCAGACTCCAAAACAGGGTGGCCTTTGCCCCTCTTAGTATCATAATGCTCACAGGGGCATTGCGGATGATTGAAGACATTCTGTCACAAAAAGGCAGACAACTTGCTTTAAAGAGAGATTCTCACACCTTTATCCAAATTCTTCACTCGAGTTGAGAAGAAAATGTGGACTCAAGCCACTTAACTTGGCTCCGTGCCTCACCATCCCCAAATATGCTGAGGGATTTCCATTTTCAGTTTTATCTCCTCAAATTATCTCTCCTGATAGCTTTTAAGAATTGAGGAAAATGCACATAATAGTAGATGAATGATTAACCATTTTCAAGTGTGCAATTCATTGACGTTTAGTACATTCAGTAGTTGTGTTACCTCTGTATCGATATATCTCTAAGACATATTCACCACCATTAAGCAGTTACTCCCTCTTCCTCCCTCCCTCCAAGTCCTGGAACCACTAGGCTTCTGTCTTAATAGATTTACTTATCCTGGACATTTCATACAAATGGAGGCATTGAATATATGACCTTTCGTACCCGGCTTCTCTCACTTCATTTAATGTTCACCCACATTGTCTTGAGCTTTTTAGGGACTCTGTGTGATTTTTAGAGTCAGACAGACCTGGGTTTTAGTTCTACTCAACCACATAATAGCTGTGTGTCCTAAGAAAGTTATTTACTCTTTCTGAGCTTCATTCCTCATTTATAAAATGAGAATAGTAACCCCTACCTCATATATAGTCATGTCTAGCAGGTAATATATGTGAAATCAACTGGCTTGTGTCTGACACATGGTGGGTACTCCAGATGTTAGAGGAAAATTGTTGTGAAGGTAAATGTGGGAGTATGTGGTGGTGACCGCTTGCCTTTGCCCCTCTTTTATGCTCCTTCTTTACACAGTGCAGCTCTTTTCTCCAAATTTAGATCTCCTAGTCTAAATATTTGACCTTATGCCAAGCACACATTTTCTTGTCCCTTTGTCAAGTAGGTTCCTTTTTTACATTTTTTTTTATTTTTTATTTTTTTAAATTAATACATTTTATTTTTATATTCCCCATACAATTGCAGTCCCCCCATTCTGACCCCAATCCCTCCCCTCCCGCCCCCCACCCCCCAAAAAGTGTCTCTGGTTCATAGTTTTTTGTTGATTTTGATTTTCACTTTCTTATAGTTATTCATTTTCCTGGTCCCTTATTGAAGTTTTCTAGATTCCTGCTATGAGTGAGACCATCCAGATTCCTTTTTTAAAAAAAAAATATATATATATATATATATATATATATGTTTTTTCTTCCAACTAGACTGCATATTTTCTTGAGGTCAGAGGCTGTTTTCTGCTAGGGAACATATATTCTAGAATTTCCACCTTTAAATACCCTGCTATGTGGACCCCATAAACCAGTGGGATATCAGAAAACCCATTGGCTTGGTATTCATGCCATATCTCTCAGACTGCTCTGGCCTGCACAAGTGACCCAGACTTCTCCAGTCAGGGTTTGGACAGCATGAGCTCTTTCAATGTTTGTTGAGCATATCCATTGCTCAGAAATGCTGTATCTGTCCTTCCCTTCCCCACCTCACATAGAAATGGGATGGGAGGCAGGCGAGCCTACATCCTGATTATCTGACCATAATTGAAAGGTGCAAGTTGGCATTCTCAGGAAGGTGCTTCTTCAAAGGCACTTGCTGCAGAGGCTAAAATCCAAATTAAAATTGATTCACATCCTCATGGCAGCATCAGCTCTGGGAGAGTTGGTTCTGAAATGGTGTGTGTTACCGAAGAATGAGGTCAGGTATGGGCAGGGAAAATGTCTTTCAGAGATTCAGCATAACTTAGACTCACAGCTGCTGAATTTATATGTTGGGTTTTTACTACAAATAAAATGTAATAACACTCCCAGCACCCATTTAATGCTGTTGACCCTGTCTTTTTTATAATAGGAAGTTGGTACTTAGAGAAGGAATAAACACAGAAACCAAGAGTCAGAAACATTTATGAAAGCGACAAATTTCTAGAGCAGTTATTCTTAACCATTTTTTTTTTTTTTTTTAGTTCACACAGCCCGTGAAAGAGCTGTATGTCCTTTCCAACAGAAAGTTGTGTGTGTACACAGGCACAAAACACTGCAGGTAATTGGGGGACACAGACTCCGTTGAAGTCCTCTTAAGGGCAGCAGGTTAAAACTTCTACTAAAATAAGAGTCACTGCTATTAACACTAATGACACAAGGATGAATAAGATATAGCTCCTGCCCTCAAAGGGTTTCCACCTGTGGTGGGGGATCAAAGGCATATGGACACAGTGATGCCTCTGCTGCTCAGTTGCAGAAACCTCCCGACTATCTTTGCACCCTCTCGCCTCTGGCTTTCTACTCCAATTTTGTCTCTCATTTCCCAGCAGGCAGCGATAGGTTCCAAGCTGGTGGTCTGTTGTTAATTTCTTTCAAATTTCAGGGTTGAGCATTGAACCGTCTAAAGCTCATTCACCTGAGCAAGGATTGGATTGTTCTTTTCTTGAGAAACATGCTATGATGGTTTTCCAAAACCCACAGAAAAAAAGACTCAACTTAGCACAGCTCCCAGGGCCTTGTG
The DNA here is from genome assembly GCF_964194135.1 of Talpa europaea. Lineage (NCBI taxonomy): Eukaryota > Metazoa > Chordata > Mammalia > Eulipotyphla > Talpidae > Talpa > Talpa europaea. The sequence continues at coordinate 35,332,717 of NC_140073.1, read as the reverse complement.
AAGGGATGCTATACGTTTCAGCTTTGTGGCTGAGTCAGCCCTGGAGGCACCCTGCTTTTTGGCAATACTGGGCTACTCAGTGGTTTTTAAGCAAATTGGCATTTTTCAGGTTTCCCTGCCTTGCTCATTCTATAGCCCCATTTTGCTTATTATCCAGCCAGTAAAGCCCGATCCCCAGAGAACCAGGTCAAACACCTCCTTTGTGAAATTCTTCCCAACTCACCAAGTCAGAATTTTTCTTTTAATTGAGGGAACATTGGTTTATATCACCGTATATGTTCTAGGAGCACAGGTTCACACTTCCTCACATGTGTGTGACCATATCATGTCCACCATGGAAGAACTAGTAACTCCCCATCACAGTCCACTGAACCCCTTCTGCCTTTCGCTCCTTTGTGCTCTCCCCCAACCTCAGTTCTGTTGTCAGAATCCACAGGTTTGTTGTAGTTTTGTTTTGTCCGTGCTTTGTTTCTTTATCTTCTGCATGTAAGTGAAATCATAAGGTGTTATCTTTTTCCTGACTTCACTGACTGAGCATAATCTCTTCAAGTTCCATCCATGTTGTCACAAATGGCAAGATTTCCTCCTTTTTCAAAAATACCTGAGCAGTAGTCCACTGTGTATATATATACACCACATTTTTAAGAGTCATTTAAAAAATTATGCTTATTGAAGTAATTATGATTTACAACACAACATGTGTTCTAGGGGTCTAGGTTCCCCTCGGCAAATGTATGTTATCACACCACACCCACCTCTAATAATCTCCCACCACAGTCCATTGAGTCCCCTTCCCTTGGAATCCCTTCCCCTTTTGGTCACCTTAGTTTTGCCATCAGATTTCAAGAGTTTGTTTTTATCTGTTCCTTTACTTTGTTTTTTTTTTTTTTTTTTTTTTTAAAGATTTATTTTTATTTATTTATACAAGCACTGGGTACAGTCAGAAGTGCGGGAGGGTGGGAGAATTCACCAGAGCTAGAGCGGGGAGCAGAGCAGGCAGAAGGACCGAAGTACACTGCTGAGGGGAGCAGCGGGCGGCAGGAGAGGTCTGCGTGCCATGTGGGACCCTCCTCTGGTGGCCGGGGAGCAGCCGGGAATCGAACCAGTGCTGCAGAGGCTGCGGGCAGCTTGGCAACCCAGCACTCAACCACTGCGCCACCAGGGAGGCCCTTTACTTTGTTTTTTATATGCCACATATGAATCATCTGGTATTTGTCTTTCTCCTACCTTATTTCACTTAGTAAAATCTCCTCCAGTTCCATCCATATTGTTATAAATGGCAAGATTTCATGTTTATTTTCCTTAAGAACGGAGTAGTATTCCATTGTGTGTTTATCACATCTTTTTTTGGTCCACCCATCTGTTGTTGGGCACTTAGTTTGTTTCCATAGCTTGTTAACAGTGCTGCCGTGAACAGAGGAGTGCATGTATCACTTTGAATTCTTGTTCTTGTGTTCTTCTGGTACCTAGGAGAGGGATTGCTAGATCATATGGTAGATCTATTTTTAAAGTTTTGAGAAACTTCCATAATATTTTCCATAGGAACTGAATCAATTTACATTCCCACTAGCCATGTATGAGGGTTCCTTTTTCTCCACATCCTCACCAACACTTGTATCTGGTCTTTTTGATATGGGCCGTTCTCACAGGTGTGAGGTGTGGTAGCTCATTGTGGTTTTGATTTATTTGCATTTTCCTAATGAGTGATCATTTTTTTCATGAGTGTGTTGGCCATCTGTATGTCTTCTTTTGAGAAGTCTCTTTAGATCTTTTCATTTTTTTGATTGATTTTTTGTTGAGTTGTATGAGTTTTCTACATATCTTGGATATTAACCTCTTGTCACATATGTGATGTGCAAGTATGTTTTCCCATTCAGGAGGATTTTTTTGTTTGTTTTAATGGTAGTTTCTTTCACTGTACAGAAGTTCTTAAATTTGATGTAGTCCCATTTATTTATTTTTGCTTTTGCTTCCTTCACCAAGTCAGAATTGAGGACTTTTTTGAACCTAGATTTAGCACATAGTGTACTACTGTATGAGTGTTACTGCCTGTCTAATTCCTCCAAAAGACCAGGGAGTAGATGTGGCCTCGAATTTATCTCTTGACTGGTTTTGGCATCCCTATCAGTGTCCAGTGGGTCAGAAGGACCGAAGTACACTGCTGAGGGGAGCAGCGGGTGGCAGGAGAGGTCTGTGCGCCATGTGGGACCCTCCTCTGGTGGCCGGGGAGCAGCCGGGGATCCAACCAGCGCTGCAGAGGCCACGGGCAGCTTCGCAACCCAGCGCTCATCCACTGCACCACCGGGGAGGCCCAAATTTGCTGCACTCTTGAAGACAGGTGCCAGGAGGGATAGAGGATGGTGATCTGGAACCAAGTGGTGGGGGACCCCAAAATTGATTCCAGATGAGCTCATTCCCAACCTGGGCTTCAAATAGAAAGACCTACTGTGTAGAGGCTCTGTCTGGGCTGAGTTAAAGCAGGAACAGAAGACTCAGCTCTCCCTCCGAGCTCCAGCCTGCTCTTCAGGAGAGGCACCTTGTTGGCTTTAATAGCACTTAACTCCTCTGAGGTTCTCCTCTGCCAACCTCAGAGGAGAGAGATTTCCTTTGTCAGTGCCTCCACACGCTTGTAGTGCCAGGAGGTGAGCCTGAGGGTCCCGAGGGTTTGATTAGGTCCTTTGGATGAACTCTCGGTGGAGAGACACACCATAAAGTGCTTACCAGTTGCTGGGACTGAGGACATATAACCACTTTCATGGTTTGAAAGCTACTCCCCAACAGATACTTTTGCTCAGCTGCCAGTGCCCCTCCTTGAAGTCGGGATGGTAAGGGAGAGCCAAGGTGGTCAGGATTTCCCCCTAAATTAGGCACATCACCAGAACATGGTTCTGAAATGTTTGCTATTTTTGTTAGAATGCAACCAGAGGCATCCTATTGGAACCCAAACTGGATGGAAGAATCTTCTACAATATCTATGTCTGTAGTATTGGGACCTTGTACACAATGGGGCCCAATAAATGCTTGCAGAATTAAAATCCAAGTGCTCCTTATCTGCTTTCGAATATTGATTCTGCTTTGCAAATGTTTCTTCCCACTTTCCGCAATACCAAACGTCGAAGGTTTGGTCCCTCTCCAAGGTCTCTGTCTCTAAGCTCTTAATTAGAAAAAGGAAGCAGTAATTATTAAAGTTATTAAAATATGGAATATTGCAAAGGAGCAGATTAGAAGTCTTCATGCTAATCCAAACAAATCATGCTAATGTTACTTTGATTCTAGCAAGCCCAAGCCCACAGAGGAAGATAAAAGCTAGGGCTTGTTTTCTAAGTGGAAGGTTTAGCCTATTCGCTAAGCCCGGATTCATCAAGCATTCACTGGGAGCTACAGGGAGAAGCAGGGGAAGATGAAATGGAGAAAGATGAGAACACAATAGAACAATGAGGAGGTTAGGGAGGAGCACTGGGCCGAGAGTCCACTCAGTAGTCATGGTCACCAGCCTTCTACTACAAGCTTCTCCCTCCGCAGACAGCTAGGGACACAGGGCAGGCCTTTTTCACCTTGTAGAAAGAAATTCAGTGACTGCACTTATGGTGATGACTATTCAAACCTATCCAGTGCTGACGTGTTTGCAGGCCTCATTGGCTAGTGGACATGGCTGCTGATGAGGGAGAAGGATATATGGTTCAGCTGGTGTGGTTTCCAGAGGTCCAATAGTTTCACAGAGATCATACACCTTTGTCTGGGGTCCTGCCCTGGCCTGGGAAGCCTCACATGCGTCTCAAATTCAACACATGCCAGACTGAGTTGAAAGCTATGTCCCCACTTGTTCCTTTTGCTAGGATTCCATCTCAGGTCATGCAGCCTCCACCTATGCAGTCCTCCAGTGCGGACACCCCAGAGTCTTCTTAGACACTCCTCTTTGTTTCTATCAGTGTCTTCTGGTTGAAAATTTTCAATTTGGAGTAACTGCCACGTACTAAACCCCTAATCTTTCTAGACTCTGTATTTTACCTATGTTATATTGAAACCTAACAACTCTCCATATTAGGTATATCTACCGCTATTTTATAGATGAAGAAACTGAAGCTCAGAGAGGTTAAGTAATTCACCTGCAATCACTTAAGTATGAAGGGAGTGCGTAGTGCCAGGAAGGCATGGAGCAGGTTTTCTATGAACCCGGGCAGATAGATAAAGGAGGTGTCCTGGAGTCCTTGGTGGCTTTTCCAGGATTTTAATGATCTTTCTACACCATTTGTAGTGAGGCAAGTGAGTACAGGGTAGGCAGAGGGGCCAGGGACCACAAGGCTGGCAGGCCTTCCAGCCCTCAGTGAATCTTCACTCTCTCTGGGCTCCCTGGCATCCTCTTGTGGTCTCTCCACTGGTCTCACTGCTCTCTGCCGCATGGTCCTCTGCCATTGCCCTTATACGCTCAGTCTCCCGGCTCAGGTGTGCCCACTTATGCACGCCCCCACCATACTCTAGGTGCTGCCACAGGCATGTGTGTAAGACCACACACGTGTCAATCATAGATGCTAGTGGCAGGAGGGCAGAAAAAACCTGATCACTTCCATTTACTCTACAGAGTGGGATAAGGATTTTCTAAAAGCTGGAAAACAGATCTGATACCCAACCTGACCTCTTCTTACTAACCTGCAATTACCCTAGAAAGTGGAAATGTAGTACCTCTCCAGGGCTTGTGCTCCAAATCAATTTCATCTTCAACGTTCCCTCTCACCAAAAGTATTAGAGGATTAATATCTGGCTTTTGTCGTTCGGCTCTTTTCTTCATTCACTCCAAGGTGGTGCCACCTGGAAAAGAGACCAAAAAGGAGGGACCCAATGAGGAAAGGAAGAGAAGATACCCAAGTCACCCCTAAGTGACCAACAATATCTCCTTTTGTAAAGTGCTTTCCAAATGACATTCTATTTACTCCATGTAGGAGACAGGAAGGACACAGTGCAGGTTTTCTGATCCGGCAGACGGGGTAAAGGAAGAGCCCTGGAGCCCTCAGTGGCTTTTCAGGCTTTTATTGGGATTTACCAGGTACATGGCAGGCAGGGGTGCTGGGGGGCTGGGAGGCTGGCAGCCTCCCAGCCCCCAGCAAGTCTTCACTCTATCCGGGCTCTCTGGTGTTCTCTGGTGGCCTTTGCTGCTCTTGTGGTTCTTCCGTTTGTTCTTCTGGCGTCCCCATGATGCTGCCCTTATAAGCCCAGTCTCTTAGTCCAGGTGAATCCCATCTACATATGGCCACACCCTACTCCAGGTGCCCGCCATCAGGCATGCATTCGGGACCACAGGGTTCCGTCATCTATCCTGATGGCGGGAGGGCAGAAAAGCCTGATACTTTACTTACCTTACACTCCACATAACAGCTTTGGAAATATATGCTATTACTACCATTTTCTCAGTGAGGAAACTCAGGTGAGGGGATTGACTAAGTTAGACAACTAATAAAAGGCACAGCACAATTGAAATTCAGGTGTTCATTCTCCCAAACCCTATGGTTCAACCGTACCGGTGTGCCCACACCCCAGCTCCCAGCACAGTGCATGGCATGGATTCTCCTTTAATTCTCATAACCACCTCGGGATGCAGGAACTGCTATTAGTCCCACTTCACAGAGAAGGAAATTGGCACTGAGATTGAGTCACGGCTTTGTGGCAGGATTTAAGCCCCATTCTGATGATTGCTGAGGCTTTGCTCTTGAAAATGGATAACATACTCTTCTGTGTCTAGTCATGGAGCATCTTGACATGATCTTGCCGAGAAGGCCAGCACTGTGTTCACTAAAGGCTAGGCTCAGCTGGGTTCAATCTCAAAGGGCAGGCTTCTGTGAAAGTCTTGTTCTGGATTGGGTAAAAAAGTGGAAACAGTCCCTTTGAAAGATTGAGGGGAATGATATAAGGTGGTACCTGACTTTTCTTTAGTCTTTACTAATGAATATCACCTTATGCAAGCCTTGGGGCGGAGTGGAGGATATTTCCTTGTATTGTTTGCTGAATGGAATTCAGGCATGAAACTCTTTGTAAGCAATGAATTGCAGGAACTGCAGATGCTATTTTCATCCTGTTAGTGTGTTTTACTGGGTAAAAGCTAATCCTTTTAGGGTTTGTATCTCTGGGTTTTCAGAAAAAGTCCCGGAAGAGGATTTGGAGAGAATGGGGCCCTTTAGATTTTGTCCCCTTTCCCCACCCTCCACCTTCATGTTTTTAGCTTTTCAGGATGCACAGGTTCTTGAACTTTCAGTCTCCCTGCCTAGTGGTTAGTTTTTTCATTTGTCAAATTGGGCTCAGGTTGAGGAATAATAACAACAGTAATAGTAGTAATAGCAGTTCTAATCCTGACATCTGTTTGTTCTCTCATCCCTTAAGATAAGCTTGGTTTCAGCCTGTAGGGTAAGGAAAAATGTCAGGCTTTTCTGCCTTCCCGCGATGAGGATAGATCATGGATCCTTGTGGTCCTGAATGCATGCCTGATGGCGGGTACCTGGAGTAGGGTGTGGGCATAGGTAGCTGGGATTCACCTGGGCTAAGACTGGGCTTTTAAGGGCAGCGTCATGGAGACACCAGCAGAAGCAGAGAAGAAAAAGAAGAACCGTGAGAGAAGCAGAGAGAACGTGAGAGAAGGCATGAGAGCCCAGAAAGAGTGAAGACTTGCTGGGGGCTGGGAGGCCTGCCAGCCTCCCGGTCCCCCAGCACCCTTGCCTGCCGTGTGCCTGGTTAATCCCAATAAAAGCCTGAAAAGCCACTGAGGGCTCCAGGGCTCTCTGGACTCCTCCTTTACCCCGTCTGCTGGATCAGAAAACCTGCTCAGTGGCCTGTCCTGCCCTTACTGAAGGTACGTAATACAGTCCTCACATCATCTCCAAACCACAGTTTGGTGTGTTCCAGTATATTTAGTTTATTTTCTATCCATTAACATAGCTACTACCTTGTGCTCTTGCCTATGTGGCAGCCATATTTCAGCTCAAATGTTAATCTTTCTCATCAAAGTCTCTTACCAACCAAAGTAAAGGTGAGCCCTTTCCTGCCCCAGTTACATTCACATCTTTCTGATTCATTTAAATCATATGTTTCTCTCAAATTGAAATTGTTAGTATGATTTCATTTTATGAAATGTCTAGAGAGAAGGCAAATTTATAGACAGAACATAGATTGGTGATGAGCTGGGGCTGGGAGGAGGAACTGGGATTATCTGTGGATGGACACGAGGGATTTTACTGTGGATTGTGGTGATAAACATGCTCTGACAATGATTTATGGTGACTGTTGTACCACTCAGTAAATCTACTAAAATCATTGAATTGTGTGTTTAAAATGGGTGAAGTTTATGATATGTAAAACAGACCTCAATAAAGTTGTTAGTTAGAAAAGAAATTACCTCATTCCTCTTGTGCACTAGATTGTTGCCTCAAATTTTTTAAAAAGATTTATCTATTTATTTATACAAAAACCGGGGGATAGGCCAGATGCGCAGGAGGGTGAGAGGATTCACCAGAGACAGAGTGGGGAACAGAACAGGTAGACTGACCAAAATACACTGCTGAGGGGAGCAGTGGGTGAGACAGGAGAGGTCTGCCGTGCCATGTGGGACCCTCGCCGGCCGGCCAGGATTGAACCGGCGCTGCAGAGGCTGCAGACATCTTCACAGCGCTGCGCTCAACTGCCTCTGTCACCAGTGGAGGCCCTGTTGCCTCAATTTTTTATTTGAGTTTAAGGCTTGGAGGGAAGGGCCCTTGCCTGTCTTGTATAAAGTGTAGCCAACAGCTAGAGCGGCACTTAAAAAGCTTGAGGAATGAGTGAATAAATGAGGTAGTGTAACAGGGTGGTCCCCAGGAAAGGGGGAAGTTCCAGGTTCCCTGCCCCACCCAAGGGAGGGTGGAGCAGGGCAGGGAGAGAAGAAGCTGCAGAAGAGACTGAGGAAGGAAGCAGGATGGAGCCAGGAGACCTGGAGGAGGCACATGGAGCCTAGAGACACGTGAAGAGACTGGCTTGTCTTTTGGTCGTGGACTGGGTGACACAGATGTGGGTGAGACCCGTGGGGAGGTGACAATGGCAGCTTTTATCTTGATGTTGATTTTGCTCTTTTCCTTCTGGGCTTGTCTGGTAGTTTCTGACCCTTTTCTGTGGGTCCCCACTGGAAGATGCTTTAGACTTGTGGCAGGCTTTGGGGCCTTGCTCTGTGCCGATCCCATATGGATGGACTTTTACCCACGAGGGGACGGGTAACTTTGGGTGCTTCATTTAGAAACTAGACTCTTTGCCTTACCTGTATTGTTTCCTAGTTTTATTAAAGTTCCTTCCCATTAAAGTCTCATATGTTTTGTGTTGATGCGGCGGATGGCAGAACCCATTTAGAATAGGCAGGTTTGCGGGGTTTTGGGCTGCCCCTCTCCCTGTCCTATCACAGTAGCAATCTCTATCATCTTGCAAACACTCAGTGGAAGTCTATGAAGGAGATAGACTCAACACAGAATCAGTGGCAAAGTTCAACCATGTAAGCCCCAGCACCCCTGCCTGCCATGTACCTGGTAAATCCCAATAAAATAAACAGATAAACAAAACCTCTATCTCAGTGGCTGTACTGGCTGTCTGATGTTAATTCTATCTGCCTGCTTCTCCAGAGACGTCTCTAAGTATATTTTCTGGAATGCCTCTGCAGGGTGTTTCTAGGTTAGATTCTGTAAGCTCTAGTGAAAGTTGAAGATAGCAGAGAAGGGGAAATTGTTATTCTCTGGCATAATGGTGGGCACGTGAGAGGTTCGCACATCTCTGGGCAATCTCTCAGGTCACTTGCTTTAAGTTGTGGACAGTGGTCACTTGTTGATTTCCTGAACTCTAGCAGCTGCTACCTTAATCTTTGCTCCTCAAGTCCTTTTGATGATTGTATTTACTTCCCTAGATTCAAACCTTCCCTATTTGGAAGACTTGAAGAGATTATATTTCTGATCATAATTAAAAAAATCTCAGAAGTTGGATGATGGTGGGACAAGGGAAGAGTAGGAATTTTATGTGTCCTTTTTTAGACTCCATATGGCCACAAGAGGCACATCCCTCATTAAACCCTGAGCGCCTTGAATATCAAATGAAAAAAAGTCTTCTTTCCTATTCCCATCATGACATCTTTCCCCTACTCTCTGTGCCCATGGTCATTGTGAGTGTTCTTTCCTTTCCTCCAACTCCCACCAACATACCTTTCTCAAGAACATACCTTTCTTATGGAACTTGGCCAATTTTTTCTTGCCTTTGCAGTCTTGATCATCTGGTTGCCTAGTTACACTGAAGGAACATAGCTGGCACCGGGCAAGATCCCCCAAAGCAATACACATTCATCCTACTCACCAACCTTACAAAGCTTGTGCCAGACATTTAAGGAGGCAAGAACTTATACTTCCTGCCTAGAAAAAAGATATTATATAACCTGTTGTTTTCCTTCAAATTCAGGTTAAGAGCATTGTTTAATAATTACCAGAATGGTGCCTCCCCTGGTGGTGCAGCGGTTGAGCACTGGGCTGCGAAGCTGCCCGCAGCCTCTGCAGCACCGGTTTGATTCCCAGCCGCTGGGTGAGGGTCCCACATGGTGCACAGACCTCCCCTGCCACCCACTGCTCCCCTCAGCAGTGTATTTCATCAGTCTGACTGATCTGCTCTCCCCTCTGGCTCTGGTAAATTCTTTCACCCTCCCTTGCTTCTGACTGTACCCAGTGCATGTATAAATAAATAAATAAATCTTTAAAAAAAAATTACCAGAATGCCCTGTTTTGGCTCAATTTGAGCCTGAACTACTACATTTCTGAATCCCCTGTAGAAGAGGGTCAGGGAGGGACTGCAGGGTTTTCACCTACTCATGCAGCTCCCCTAACCTGCTGGTCAGGACCTCATAAATTCCCTAGTCATTCTCAACAGAACATTGCTAACACTAGTTCCCATCACTCTGGCTAGGGGGGAGATCTAGCATGAAGGCATACTCAGAGACTTGATGATAAGAGCAGCAAGGATGAGCTCTATCTGTTTTAGGGAGTCACCCAGTCCTGCATCTTCCTATTCAGTATTAAACATTGCTAGGCTGGGCATTTGCCTCAGTCTCTGCCCTGGCTAGTGTTATAATTTCTCACCATTACTGCGATCTGATGTTATTCCATCTCTGTGATTGGGATGTACACTCAGTTTGCAGTTGGGGTTGGTGGTGAAGAAGTGCTGAAATCTTCTGAACCACCCACTCCCAAGTTTTTGCTTGCTGAAGTCCTGCTAGTAGTGGATGCAATCTAAGAACTGCCACCACCTGTTGTTATGCATCTCTCCCAATGCCACGTTCTTCTTTTCAGTACTCCATCGCCCCTGTTCTCTACCACCTAGCTCCCTACCCCAGCAAAGGCCTGGTCTTGCTTAAATCAATACAGGGCTGTTGATACTGTGAGTCTTGGACCATCTAGTTACCTTTGTTAGAAACTAATCTCTTCATTTGAACTAGCTGAGATTCAGCTTTACTGGATGATGGAGACAGAATTTAAGGAGTCAAGAACTTATACTTCCTGCCTAGAAAAAGACATTATACAACCTGTTCTGAGTCAGGTTGTGCAAAACTCTGCTGACTGGCCCACATCACAGAGCCCACCATGCACCATACCTAAGTCTTCATTCCAGTATAGTAGAATTTCTCGTTGTAGGCAATGTAGAATGAACTAGAATGAACTTTTTTTTTTTAATGTATCAGGCAAAAACAATACTAGAGTCTGAATTCCTCAGGTAATAATATTTTATTTGTCTGGCAGAAATCTTTGAAGCCTTGGAATGCTTTTCTGTTCATAAAGGTGGAGGGATTTTTTTTTCAGATCTCTGGAGATCCCCAGTCTGATAGAAATAAAAATGCAACAGTGTTAATATAAGATCATTCGAGATGTGCTGATAACTTAGGGAAAGCCTTGATGGCTTTGAGTTTTTGATGGTTTGGTGCTTTAGGCAAAACTGCTGCCAAACCGAACAGTCAATGGCAATAATAATGATAATGCTAGAAAAGAAATCCAGAAGAGAGGCATTCACTGTGCTTCTGAAATGTTTCAGACACTGTGGAAATGGAATCATCAAATATGAGGGAGATTTCCTGCAACAAATCTCAAAGACCCTGGGCATGGATAGGATATTTCTTTTATTGTAAGGAATATGGGAAAATTTTTAAACTACCTCCACCTTAGATTTTTCTTTTTTCTTTAAAAAGCTATAAGCTTTACATGCTATAAGCTTCCTTTCTTTATAGAACTATGAAAATCTCCTTCAGATGCAGTCACATTTTGTTGCCAAAAGGCAGAGGATAAATTGGGGGTAAACACATTCCTGTATTCATTAAAACCTGTAGTCCATAAAGCACATTTTATTCTTTATAAACATTTATTCTACCAGGACTGGAAGTGGGTGAAAGTGTGGGTGTATATATCAGAAGAGCCTGCCACAGGCAACAACAACAAAATTGTGTTGCTGTGTCTAGTCCTTGTTATCTGCTACTGAGCTTCCTGAGTTCCCTACAGCAATTGATCATGGGTTAGAGGTGCCACTGATGGACATATGCACAAGTGTCCTGGTCACCTGTGAAGAACGGCACATTCATTGGGACTGATCCTGTCATCATTAAGCTTAAAGATGGCAGAAAATGCTGGCTCAGAGGACTTATAGTTCTTTTAAACCAAACAGTGTATCATCAGCTCTTATAAATAGGAATTCTCAATCCCACAGGGCTCCACAGGCATTGCCAAGTGTCTTATTGGTAGAAATCCTCACACTTCATCATTCCAGAAGTCAGTTTCATACATCAGGTATGAAGTATGAAAGGACCTTCAGCAAAGAGGACCTTCCCTACAGAGCACCTTCTAGGCACATAGGCACTCACCCAAGGCAGTGTAGGTGAACAACACAGTTCTCAGGCTAGAGGAGTGATGGACTGGGGTCTGCTCAGTTAGGATTTTAAGGAACTAGGTAAAGTTTAGGCATTCATTTATTCCAAGGAAATGTATCACTTTGGAAAAATTACTGGTATTTTCCCAGTCATAAATCCTGAAAGCCAAGAAACTAACAGTGTATCTTGGACATGAAATAGTCCTTGCTGTTTGGAATTCAATTGTTACCTTGTCCAGTCTTTCATCATTTATTGATGAATGCTTTTGGCAGCAGGAACATTGCTTATAATGTAAGAATTTATGTCCCAATCAAAAGAACACATACAAGTCTGGGAAACAACTTGAGACTTTCTCCTTGGTGATACAAAATGAGCCCCCCAGAAAGCACAATTCTGCTATATGGGTCTAGAGCCAGAAAACAAGTAGGGAAGCAGAATAGTGGCTTAGTGAACTGACCAGTGTCCTTTGCACAAGAACTTACTTTCTTTCCCTTGCAGACCCTTTCAGAAATAACTGCATTTTCTCTGCCATGCCAGGAAACAGACCAGCTGGTCTGTGACAATGACTGAGATCAACGACTGGGAACTCAGTAAAGTAGGGGCTAATTGACTTCTGGAGAAGCGGTGATGCTGGAACTGAATTCTCAGCCCATCCCTCCATCCCTCTCAAGCAAGGAGGGTAAATTCCTGCTCTTCCAGTAACAAGTCATTTTTGTTCCCAGCTGTGCAACCTTGGTAAGAAAAGGACAAATGTATTTCAGAGTTCAAGTTCCTAAGTCACATAAACTTTATATATCAATTTTAGTCAGCAAGTCACAGGAAATTTGTATGTCCATTTTAGTGATGCATTTCTAGTGTCCATCACCTGGTTATTTTTATGCTAGCTAAATAGAAAAACAAATTTTCTGTTTTGGTGTTTTTTCTTCTGGATAGGAATTAGCCAAATTTCATAGGCCAAACCATCTGAATTAACTCTAATTCTCAACCCTAAGTTTTGAGATTTTCTAGTTTCGACATTGACCTCAATAATCTGAAGGAGTAACATTGATAACATTCTAAAGAAATGAAGTTTAGCTAATTAAAAAAAAATTGTCGCCTATGACATGGAGGTGTAGGAAGACAGGAATGCCATGGAGAAGGTATCAGGAGAGGCTCGGTGGGTTGGCAAGAGCACTGAAGTGAGAGTTGAAAGCCAGAGTTAAGAAAGAAGTCTGGCTACTCATAGCAGGAATTTAGAAAACCTAAATAAGGGACCAGGAAAAAGACTAATTATAGTAAAGTAAAAATCAAAATCGACAAGCAACTATAAACCAGAGACACACTACAGGGGGTGGGGGAGGAGGGAGTAGGATCATAACAAGGGGGGTGGGAATTGTATGGGGACTATAACCAAGATGAAAAGGCATACATTGTGCAAAAAATGAAACATGATGTAAAATATATCAAATTAAAAAAATAATAATAAAAAAAAAGAAAGAAAGAAGTCTGGCTGCTGGCTGTGTCATCTTTGGTTAATGAGCTTCTCTGAGCCCATATACAGTCTCCTCATCTGTATGTGGTAGGGCAAGAGCTAATATCCAAGCATGTTGTTGCAAACTGCTCCTTTCAGAGTCACATGAGCCCTGCAGGAGACTTCAGGGTGCCATTTGCTGTTGGGTCAGAGCCAGTCTCTCAGAGTCTCCCGTCACCCACCTCCCCCACAGTTACAGCTGCTTCCATGACCCCTGTCACTTACTCTAAGATGCAGACCAGGGTCAGTGTGAGGTACAGATCCAAAAAATGTCGAAACCCATCTCATGGAAAAGAATAGTATTCTAAGTGCAAACTTGTTCTGCATTTAGTCCTGGAAATCCCCATGCTTCCTGTCCTAGCTTCCTGCTGCGGCCAGTTGTTTAGGTCTGGATTGTCCTGCTTGCCTGTATGTTTCCTGAGTCCTCCTTAAGGAGTGAGAAAATGCTCACATGCTCAGTCCACTCTGGTCTTTCCTTTGGTATTGGCATTCTGACTCAGCCTTCCACAATTATCCTTTAGTTCCTTTGTCTGATTTCCAGCCCTTTATAGCATGAGACCACCTGGAGTTTGAATATTTCGAGCCCTTCACAACCCTTTTATCTATGTGAGGATCCTGGAGCCCGCCACATGTGTGGAAGAGCTGGGAGTCAGGAACCCTGTATTTCTGTCTTGATTCTGCTGCCTGCTGCTAAATTTCTCAACCTGTCTGGGTCTTAGTTTCCCCTCATCAGACTTGAGGAAAGTAATTGTGAATGAGTGGAAACAATTTTGCTAGTCCTAGGATTCTGGGATTTGGTGAGCAGGGGTGAATTCTGAACTAGTTAGAGAAAGAGGATCTCATAAAAGATCAAGAGGCATGCACATAAGGCAAGGGAAGGCTAGTGTGAAACTTGGACTTCAGCAAACTCAAAAACCCTGAATAAATTTGCAGCAACATGGGAGAGTAGAGAGTCACTAGAAGTCCCTGTGAGTAGTCTCCTTGTTAGCATCCCACGCAGGACTGTAATTCAAAATTGTACTGAGCCTATAAACTGCAAAGAGCTCCTCTTGAAGAATTTATGATGGGTCTGAAAGTTGTATATTTACGCTAGAGGCATCTATTGTTTGTTTATAATATGTGCATGTTTAATTTGCAGTAAAATCGGGAGGAATCACTTTGCAAATGGGTAACTCATCCACACTCTAGTGCTGTCTTGGAAGAAGGAGGATGGGAGAAGGGGAATTTAGGGAAAACTGATCACATTGGTTGTCAGTGGATGGATTTTGAGTTATTGCTTCATTGCTAAAGTCTGTCCTTTTGGGTTTGTGGAGTGGGTGACTGTGTTACTAGGTGTTCTGAATGTCTCCAGTATCAGAGTTCTACACCACCTGAATCCTCACCTGGGTGATTCCTCCCTGCATGTAGGGTCTCACAGGCAGATGTCTGCTTTATGCACTTTGCTTTTATTAATGACCTCTGTTAGTACCTGTTTTCACTAATCAAGGATTTCCATTTTTACAATAAAAGGTGGAAAGTGAACACTGGCTCAGCATTTGCATTGTGCAGCTGTTCTAGAGGTGCCCACGTCTCAAGCAGCAGCAAGCTCCTTCCCCAGAGATACTTTTTACAGGTTTTGTGTGTACTGTATTATTCCTGTTTTACTATTTTATATTGTTACTTTGGGTTTTATGTGTATGATTTGGTAGGTTATTTTTTCGGTCTGGGAGTGCTTAAAAAGTTTTCCATATAAATTAGTGGTAATTGCTTTACACCATTTTAGTTTATGAAAGAGGAGAATGCTCTACTTTTGGAGAGCAGGGTAAACTGTATCTTCCACACACTTAATTAATATTGCAGATTGTATTATTGGATGAAGGAAGTAAGGTTGGGGACATAATTCTTTTGAAAGCTGGGGACTTCTTGTGTCATGCATGGGTCAGTGTTGGTTTTCTAGGCTTCAATGCTGGGAGTAGAGATGCCCATTTTTTCTTTTATGATTATGTTCCACTATATATTTACTGAAAAAGGCAAAGCACTAGATTTGGGCCATAGTCATATTATTTATACATATTGTTTATACATATCTCTGTAAAGCTACCCAGTGAGAGATTTACTGAGTATGTATCTAATGGTTCATCTATTCCTTGTATCTCAGTTTAGGCAATGCTTGCTTCCTTGGGCTATGAATTAGGTTAGTTTCTCAACTGTTATTCTGTTGCATCTGTACCCTCCACTATAATAGTCACCAAAAAAATCACACTTTTTTATAACTATAAAAATTATGTAAATCTTTAAAAAAAAGTTACATCGTGTTTTATTGCAGCAGTGTTGGTTACAACACTGTATGATTTAGAGGTATAGGTTTATACCTCTTCAGGTGCATGTTATCATACAATGTTTACCACCAAAGCACCAATAATCCTTTTTTTTTTTTTTTTTTTTTATAGAGGCATGTTTATTTATTTATTTGTTTGTTTGTTTTGTTTATACATGCACTGGGTACAGTCAGAAGCACGGGAGGGTGAGAGAATTCACCAGAGCCAGAGCGGAGAACAGAGCAGGCAGAAGGACCGAAGTACACTGCTGAGGGGAGCAGCGGGCGGCAGGAGAGGTCTGCGCACCATGTGGGACCCTCCTCCGGTGGCCGGGGAGCAGCCGGGGATTGAACCGGTGCCGCTGAGGCTGCGGGCAGCTTCGCAACCCAGCACTCAACCGCTGCGCCACCAGGGAGGCCCACCAATAATCCTTTATCATAGTTCACTGTGACTCTTTCCCCACCATCCTTTTTACTCTTCATCTCTTGCCCTTCCCTTCTGGGATCTGCAGTCAGATTTCAAAGGTTTGCTTTGGTTTAGTTTTCTCTGTTCCTTTATATTCTACGTATGAGTGAAATCACTGGCATTTGTTTTTTTGCATCTGCTTATTTCATTTTGTATAACCCTCTTCAGTTCCATTCATATTTTTGAAAATAGCAAGATGATTTTTTATAGTTGCATAGTATTCCATTATGTATATACCACATTATTTGTCATTGGGTACTTATTTTGTTCCCATAACTAGACTACTGTAAATAGTGTTGCAATAAACATAAGAGTGCATATATCCTTTCAGATTAGTATTTTTTAATTCTTTGGATTGCTACCAAGGTACGGAATTACTAGAGAGTCCTATTTCATGGATCACTTGCCACTCTGGAAATTCTTACTTTAAGCTTCTATTATGTATCCTGAGATTTTTCTGGGTTTACTGGAGTAGTCCTCTTCATGATGGCTGGGGCAGGAGTCAGAAACCCCCGAGATACATCTCACCTGTGTCCCTCACAGGTTTGTTTTGGCAGTAAACCTGTGTAGGGCTCATGTCTATTGTCCCTGCCTTCCAGGAGTGTCACCTGAGGAACATATCAAATGCGGTTGAATTACGGAGGGTCTCCTGGAAGCTTGGGTTTGCTTTTGAGGCGGGGGGAGGTGTCCCAAAAAGACTGAGCAGAGAAATAATGAACTAAGTTGTAGTGGGATCCTCCTGCCTGGGGTTCAGTGGAGCTTTATGTGGGAGATGCTTTATTCCCCTTACTGTCCACTGTGATGGGTCTGAATGAGGGTCTTTACCAAGGCAGTTCTTTCTTCCTGACCATCTGCTTTCTTGTAGGTCATTCTTTCAAGCCACTGAAGATTGCTGTCACAACTAAAATTTATTCCTCACTATGTGGCAATGATAGCACCTGCCTTGATACTCAGTGATCTTGTGGTCTTCAGCACTAAAGATATCAAAGTTCTTTTGTTCCTCTGTTCTCTGACCCCAACTCCTATGACCCTCTGGTGACAGAGATAATCCGCACCTATTAGGCTGACAGCTTCTCCTCTTTGGGTTGCCTTTGTGTCATGGCTCCCCCAGACAGCCCCAGATGGTACAGCAGATTAGCAAGAATGGATGTAGAGGGCCTCCTCTGGTGGCGCAGGTGGTTGAGCGTCATGCTGTGAAATTGTTCACAGCCTCTGCAGCGTGGGTTTGATTTCCGGCAGGCCAGGGAGCAACCCACATGGCGCGGCAGACCTCTCCCATCTCGCCTGTTGCTCTCCTCAGAAGTGTATTTAACTCAGTCTGCCTGCTCTGTTCCTCACTCTCTCTGGTGAGTCCTCTCATTCTCCCGCGCTCCTGACCTGTATCCCGGTTCTTGTATATATGAATAAATAAATTTTTTTTAAAAAAAGAATGGATGTAGAAATGTGCTGTGCAGTACCTTGCAGGTTTTATAAGGACACATTGTCCTTGAGAAACTACCCAGGCAGGGAAGTATCTTGCTAAGAAGCTTGGACTGGCAGTTGTTTACCTTATACTATGGGCTTTTCACAAAGAGTTAGGCACTCTGACCAAATGGTAGTTGTCTACTGTGGTGAGTTGGTGCCAATCTTGACCATTAAGGTTATTTCTTTTTTAAATTGTGGTAAAAATACATATGACATAGAATTTACCATCTTATCCATTTTAAATGCGTAGTTCAGTAGGGTTAAGTACATTCACGTTGTTGTGTAACCAATCTCCAGAATTCTTTCTTTTTTGCAAAAATGAAATTATTCCCATTAAACTAGGACTCCTTATTTCCCTCTCCTTCCAGCCCCTGCCAACCTCCATTCTGCTTTCAGTTTCTATGAATTTGACTATTCTAAGTACCTCATATAAGAGGAATCATACAGGATTTGTCCTTTGTGACTGGCTTATTTCACGTAGCATAATGTTCTCAAGATTCATTCATGTTGCAGTATATACCAAAATTTCATTCCTTTTTAAGGTGGGATGGGATTGCATTGTGTGTATATATCACGTTTGTTTCTCAGTTCTTCTGTTTATGGCAGTTGCGTTGTTTCCACCTTTTTTTTTTTTTTTATAGAGGCATGCTTTTATTTATTTGTTTGCTGGTTTGTTTGTTTGTTTTGTTTATACATGCACTGGGTACAGTCAGAAGCGCGGGAGGGTGAGAGAATTCACCAGAGCCAGAGCGGGGAGCAGAGCAGGCAGAAGGACCGAAGTACACTGCTGAGGGGAGCAGCGGGCGGCAGGAGAGGTCTGCACGCCATGTGGGACCCTCCTCTGGTGGCCGGGGAGCAGCCGGGGATCGAACCGGCGCCGCAGAGGCCGCGCGCAGTTTCGCAACCCAGCGCTCAACCGCTGCGCCACCGGGGAGGCCCTGTTTCCACCTTTTGGCTCTTGTAAATAATGCTATGAATATGCAAAAATCTTTTTGAGACCCTGCTTTCAATTCTTTTGGTATATATTTAGAAGTAGAATTGCTGGATCATATGGTAATAATTTTAATTTTTTGAGGAATTGCCGTACTATTTTCCATGGTGACCACATTGTTTTACATTCCCTCCAATAGTGCACAAAGGTTGCACTTCCTCACCAACACACTCCTGTACATACACCCACACCCACTCAGATGTTTGATAATAGCTATGCTAGTGAATGTGAGGTGGTATGTAATTGTGGTTTTTGACTTATGTTTCCGTAATGATTTGTGATTTTGAACATCTTTTCATGTGTCAGCCATTGTGGTTTTGACTTCACTTATTTGATGCCATTATCAGTAGCCACAGTTACTTAATGATGCAGCGCTCCCTGGTTGCCACTGAAATCAGTTCTTTCACTCAGACTCCTCACTTCATTTCTCAGGAGATCAGGGACTTTCTCTGTCTTTTCTGCCTGGTCTCATATTGGGGGCCACTTGCTTACCTTTTTGTCATACAGGACCTCAGTCCAGTCCCTTCACTATGTGCCCATTGCCTTTTAGAGCTGAATGCCATCTTGGGCTGCCCATGAGAGAGCTGGGAGAGCTTGCCTTGAATCCCATCTGCTCCAGATACATATCCAGGAGGAACCTCAGCTCATTCTGGGAGACCAGCAAGGAGCTGGCAACAAAATTGCATTATGATAAGGATGACTGAGAATTGAGAGTTTCCTTGCTTTAGGAAGCACCTATGGCTGAGTGAATGGACAGGTTCGTGGCAGGAAAGTGGAACCTTATCTTACCAGGTAGCACCAAGCTTCGGATGGCTGAGAATTGAGAATTTCCTTGCTTTAGGAACAGCACCTATGACTGAGTGAATGGACAGGTTCTTGGCAGGAAAGTGGGACCCTACCTTACCAGGTAGTAGTACCCAACTTCCAGTTAACAGGAGACAGCTAAATGTACATTAAAAACAATGAAATAAAGCAGTAGTTGTCAACAGGGATGTATGATTTTGTCCCCCTGGAGTCATTTAGGTGTGTCTGGGGACATTTTTGGTTGTCACAGTCAGGGGGAGGGAGTTGCTACTGACATTAATGGGTTGAGACCAAGGATGCAACCAAACATCCTACAGTACACTGGAAAACTGCCACAATGAGGACTTAACTGGCCCCCACTATGAATGGTGAAAGGGTTAAGAAACTCTTAAACAAAGTAAGTGTAGTGTATGCAAAGACAGTCTTAAATTTGTGGCTATGGTCTGAACACCTCTCTCCAAAATCACTTCTTCACCATTTCTCATATTGAGCCTGAGCTACTTAAGGAAGCTGCACCCCAGCACCCTAACTTTTCAGTGTTCCTGAATTTGCCGATCAGATACCCCTCCCATGCTCTCTCACCAACACATGGCTGCACACATGCACACACGCACAGCACATCTTCCTATATGAAAAGGCTTCCATTCTTAGCCACAGTACTTCGCTGGAATCTAGTGGAGGGAGGATGGGGGAAGGAAATAGAGCTCTTCTTGGTCCTGCCTGCACATTAGATTCCCCTAGGATGTTGTGGGCAGGCCCAGCATTCACCCAAGTCCAGGCCCCACTCCCATGACTTTTGCTTTAATTGATACTTTGTTATTTATCAGTGGAAGTCTGGGATGTTTACTCAAGATTGCTGGGTTGGGCCATCCATAGTGTTCTTTGACCTTGATCCAATCCTTATCCTCACCAACCCTTCATTTTCTGATCTGGAAAGTGGGAAAGCATTTGCCATGTAAAATATTTAAAAAACTTGAAAACAGTAGTGAATTTGAAAGTGGTCTGCAAATCAAAAGCACTAGACAGGTGTTACCACTAATATTGAGCTGACCCTTGATAACACATTTTTGGAGTTTTCATGAAGCACAAGAGATAATATAGCCTGAAAACTGTCCGACTGACTCCAGAAGATGATGTGTTGCTAACTTTGAGCACAGGGAGAGGACACATGTCCCCAGGACTTAATTAGGTAGGGACTCAGCAGTCAAAGCACTGTAGTAACCCCCTCTTGCCCTTCCCCGCCCATGCAAAGAGCCTATTTCTGGGAAAAAAAGAAAAGCAGGGAGAATGTTGAGGGAAGGAATCTCTTAAATTTTATGTGAACGAGGGCAGCTGAAGAGACCTTCAAAATGGAGGCAATCTAGGGGGTTCTATTTTTAAAGTACACAGGGGCCATGAGTGCATTTCATCAACAAAATGGTGCTGCTTAAAGGCCAGGACCCACATGGGCAGAGCAAAGCTTTGTGCCTTCCCTTGGGAGATGTCTGTCAGAAGCATTCATTTTATTCCATAGATGAGTCTTAGGAAGTAAAAGAGGATTTCACACAAAATGAAAACAAAGTATACTTCTGACAGACAGGTAAATGCCCCTTTGTGAAGGCAGTAATAACACGTTTGTCAGGGAGGCGAGGAATCTCAAACTTATTTTTGATACAGATTCAATTACTCCTCTAATCCCAAATAACCACTCCATAACTGTATGAAACAGAGCAGCCAGAGGATAATTGCTGAAATGGGGAAGAGGCAAACCCACCTCTTCCTAGCTTGAAAAGATTAGCCTGCCTTTCAGAAGTGCTGTATGGAAGAACTGCTCCCAGCTACTGAAATGCCCAGCTTCTCTCTGCTGCAGACACACTTGGAAGCCAGCCATCTATCACACACCCAGGAGAACGGAAAGTATGCTTTTGTAATCACCACTATTCCCCCTAAAGTACACAGATTGAAACATCAAAAATTCATAGAATAATAAATGTCAAAGATGGGAAAGATGCAGTGGGGTCTTGGATCCTGTCTCCAGTGGTCCAGACAGTAGAAATAACGATCATCCATGACACAGACAGCACCGTGCACTTGCCTCACAGCTGAGGCAGCAGAGTGCTTGCACATCATCTTTCAGAGAGAGGATGTTTATTCTTCCACAGCCTATCTCTGATGGGTATTCAGGCTGCACTTACTCAAATATTTCTCTTTTCCTCTTCTCCAGATATTTTCTTTAGGGTGTTGAGACTGTTGGCTGAGTGAGACAAGTCCAGGCCAATACTAGCATCATGTAATTACCTGGGAGATTTAGTTCATGATCAGGGTAATGGGTGAAGTCCAGTAGCAGGAAATTGGTAAGAGGTTCTGGCAGCTGTACCGGGTGGTCTCCAAATCATACATTTTTGGACTAGAATCGGTAAGAGATGCTGGCTGCAATTACTCTCAAGTGTGATTTGATCACCACTGTATAATCCTGAAGTCTGGCCTGTGCCAGACCCTGTGTGAGGTTGGCCCTGGGAATACAGAGATGAATAATTTAGAGAAGGGATTAAAAGATTTAGTCCCTATTTATGGGATTGACAGTGCAGTGAGGCTTATAATCAGAGAGTTTACAGATAATTGGAAGTATAGTAACAGAAGATGTATGTGATGCATCATGGGCCTTTGGGAAACGGTACTGGACCCAGCCTGGGAATGGTCATTGGGTGTAAGTTAGGGAAAACAGATATGGGCTTAAGGACCATTTTGGGAGAAAAGAGGGAACCAGGATGGGAAAGGGATTGTGTTTCCTTCAATGTGTTAAAGATTGTGAACTTGAATGTGTTTTCCTTTCATTTTTTATCATATTGATGAAGGACCAGTGCACACATGAACATCTGAAATGCTTGGTTCTAATCATTGAAACCCTCCAAATACCAGGATGATTCTGTTAAAGGGTTGAATCGCTAGAGAGAGAGCTCAGAGAGGTGAAAGTGGTGAGATAGCAGTATTTGTCCCTATAACTATATGACCGAGACATCTATAACATATGTGAAATGTGACAGTTGTCCTGCAAGGACCCAAAAATGTAGTGCCTTTTAGCCAAGACCAGAAAAAGCACTTTATAAAACCTTTCTTTACTCATGCCCACTCACATTCATTTTAGCAAAGCAGATCACATGTCTGAGCCCAAGATGGAGTACAATGAGATTGTGCATGGGACTATTCTTTGCCCTTTTAGTAGGAGAAATTGAGATGTCACAAGGATAGCAAAAAAATCCAAGGAGGATGAAGAATTGGAGCTATTATTACTCCTCCATACTACTCCAAGGTATGTGAGAAGAGAGTCAGGATTGAACATTGAATGAGTCATCATAAAATGACCGATACATCAAGCTATGTTAGACCATCTTAAAGCCAAACTTAGAGCTCAGCACAGGCCAGAAATAGTTCAGGAAAAGGATGGAATAGAATTTAAGGTGACGGTTAGTGATTAGTCAAACATCTGGCTTTCACTTGAGATGCTTAATACTTTTTTTTTTTTTTGAATTTGCATTTCATTTTTTTATATATTAATTTTTTTTAGTTTTTACATCATTGTTCATTTTTAAGCAATATTTGCTTCCCCCCACTCCCTCAGATTGAGTCCCCATAGAATTTCCTTCCACAAGGCACCCGTACACCATCACCACAGTCCCCTCTGCTACTCCCTCCCTCCCTCTGATCCCTCTCTCTCCTCCTTCCCTGTAGTATGTCTCTGGATTATAATTGTCTGTTTTTGCTTGTGTTTTGTATTGTTGTTATTTTTTTACACTGATATCTTATTGGGTTCCCCTATATTCCTGCTATAAGTGAAACCATCTGATATTTTTGTTTTTCCTTCTGACTTATTTCACTGAGCATAATTCCTTCTAGTTCCATCCACATTGCTGCGAATGGCATGATTTTATCTTTTGTGATTGCTGAATAATATTCCATTGTGTATATAGGCCACATCTTCTTGATGCAGTCATCTATTTTTGGGCATTTGGATTGTTTCCAGGTTTTACCTATTGTAAGTAGTGCTGCAATATATATAGGTGTACAGATGCTCTTTTGAATCAATGTTTTTGTGTCCTTTGGGTAGCAGATGCTTAATACATTGAATTACTGCAGGATGATGCCCCCAGTTTGAAGTGTTGCATAAAGTTGTTTGAAAAGTAGATTTTGCCATGCTGAGTAATTTAAAAGATACTAGTTTCAATTAAGTTTCCTAAATCCTTTTGTATGGCGGAAAAATAGTGAGCAAGTTTGCTGAAAACTACATTAAGATATTTTTTGGTACATAACAATATATGTAAGCCTTTGGTATTTATACATTTTTCTATTGGTTACATTTCTTGCTGGGAAATAATCTCAGTAGATTAACTCACTAAATAGAATCCGTGCAGTAGTCAGCATAAATTAGGATGCTGGAATTTCATAGTAACCTTCTGTTAAGCCTCATTCCTTTCATCTTGTCTTTTCCAGCTCCTTCTGTAGGCTCAGGCCCACTCCATTTATTAATCAATCCTGACAGCAGGAATGAAATTTGTGTTATATCAGCCCCGCTCTGGATGGTGTTCATTAGTAACCTATTGTTACAGAATTGCTATTCCAAGGTGACAGTTCACTGGAGAACTCCTACACCATTGCATTCCTTATCTCTACCCTCTTTTAACACTAGTTGAATGTTCTGCCATCACAACTTCCTCTGGTTTCTCCAGTTCCCCAAGTAGAGTTTCTTTGAGTTCTGTGCTTTGGATAATCTGGATATTTCAACTAGATCAGCCACCATAGCCAGGACAATCCCCTACTTGCCCCTCCGCCCCAAAACTAGTCCCAACTTCTTTTGTCTGTTTCCCATAATTTTATTGATATATATATATATATGTATGTATGTATATATATAATTTGCACATAATGTTGTGTTAGTGTAAGGTATACAACATAATGGTTATATATATAAAATTTCAGCATATCTATGTATGTATAAATAAATGATCACCATACTACATTTAATTAATATCTATGACCTCATGGTTGTAATTCCTTTTTTTGTAATGATAACTTTTAAGAGTTAGTCTCATAGCAACCTTCAAATATGCAATAGAGTATTGTAAACCGTAGTCTCCATGCTGTCCTTGACATTTCTAGAACTTATTTATCTAGTAATTGGAAATGTGAACAATTTCATCACCTTCACTCCATCCCCCGCACCCTTCACCTCCTACCTCTGGCAACCACCACTTGTTCTCTATTTCTGTAAGTTCACATTTCTTAAGACTCCACATATAAATGAGCTCACATGCCTCTACTCTGTGTATTGCCAACTTTCCTTGCTCTGCCCGTGCTGGAGGAATAACACTGGTCAGGCTGAGACCATAAAGTCAACATATCCCTTTCCATGTTCATCCTTGTCATTCTATCTATATCAGCAGTGCAAAGTCAGAGTAGGTGCCTCAGGAAAAGAATCAGAACTGCAGGTGGAGAGGAAATCTGAAAATAAAAGATTGCAAAATATTTTCTTAAAAACCCCAATCTACAGAGATGATCACTCTGTAACATTTACTGAAATGTCACTGTTCTCTAAAGCTCTCAAATACCCATCCTGGTGATTAAGAAATCAATAATTAACATGCAAATCTGAAAGCTCTAGGCAAATTGAATATTAATTACTGACTTCATAAGTGGAGGCTGCTCAGCAGTATGAAAATAGTTCAGAATAATTAGGATTTAACAACCTTCAGACATAAAGAAAATAAATACAGGGTTCTTGATGAATGACTTTATTTTTATTTCATTATTGTATTATAAACATTCTTGGTTTTTCAAAGACCAAGGAGAGAGAGAAAGGATGGTTTTGAATATTTAGTATGTCACAGTGACAATCTCCCCCCCCCCCCACTGAAATCCTTTGGGAATTGTCAGAAGTTAAGTTCTATCATCTAAGACTACAAGGTGACCTGTGTCAACTGGGAACTAAGAAGTATCACACAGTAAGATTTAGAAATGACTGGGATAAATGGTTTAAACAAGTCACCATTTCAGATCATCTCATTGCTTTATTATGCCTATCTTGAATACTCACCTGGGAACGCTTCCTTCCTTTTAAAATGTTTTCAGTTTCTGATCTCTTATTTCAGCCACTGCATTTCAGGGATCTAGCTTCACCTCTTCTTGGTTTGATATCTTGTTTTTTTTTTTACCCTGGCTACACCTGCTGCTCTTCGTTCCTGGCACTCCCTCAGATGAGCTCCTCATTTCCAGGCATCCGGCTCCCTGGGTAGTTGGTATTTCTTGGCTTCCTCCCTATGGCAATCTTTATCTGCATGTCTCGGCTCCTTTTGTGTCTAATATTTGCTGAGCATCATTATTTCAAATTTAATTTTTTAATAGAAATTTTGTTCAAAGGTAACATATTTTAAAAAATGCATTTTAAGTGAGTTCAGTGAATTTTTACTAAAGAAACACATCCATGGAACCACTAGCCAGGTCAAGAAATAGAACATTAGCAATGACCCAAAAGACATCCCCTGTGGGTTCCTATAAGCTGGCCACTCAGGGGCAACTGTGACCTATTTGCTATCTACAAGTCACAGCAGAGCATTCCTTGACTACGGAGTATAGTTAGTATCAGGAGGCAGGCCCGGCGACGCCTAGGCTGCTGTTGACCTGATTATATGACTATCTCCATGGCAGTCTTGGGATAAAATCATACTTTGCTGGTGCAAATGTCTCCTGATGTATGGTCACAATGTGCCCTTCCCTGCCCCTCGTAAAACTTTGTCCCCCATTCCTATCCCACCCTCTGGACCTTATTCCTCATACCATTGTCACATGATCACCTTTTACTAGCCTGTATGCTTTCAACAAATGGCACGAGAACTTCTGCTCAAGTAGCAGAGTCTTGCTTGCAAACCAGCTCCATGACTGTTGTGTCGCAGCAAAGCGGCAACAAAGTTCTCGTCACAACACTCCCCACCCAAATTTGTGCATACTTTCTTTCATTCAGGTTTTTTTTAAGATTTATTTATTTATACAAGAACTGGGTACAGGCCAGAGGAGCGGGAGGGTGAGAGAATTAACCAGAGACAGAGTGCGGAGCATAACAGGCAGACGGACCGATGTTGCTTCTGAAGGGAGCAGTGGGTGAGGCAGGAGAGGTCTGCCACACCATGTGGGTATCTCCCTGGCCGGCTGGGAATCGAACCTGCACTGCAGAGGCTGTGGATAGCTTCACAGTGCGGCACTCAACCTGCTGTGCCACTGGGGAGGCCCTTTCATTCAATTTTATGTTGTGAGATTTAGCTATGATACTGTAGGTAGCAAGAGTCATTCATTTTTGCTGCTATATTCTGTTATATATTATATTGCCTTTTGTTTGTCCATTATATGATTGATAGGCATTTAGATTGTTTCTGCCTTTTGACAAAATTGCTAAGTCATGGGATATGAATGTGGTTAACTTTTGTAGCTCCTGCTGAACAGTTTTCTATAGTGGTAGTACAAATTTACACTCCCCACAAAGAAGCTGAAAGTTCCAGTTGCTATACTATTAATATACTTCTTTGGCAATATTTGACACTGTTTTTCTTTTAAATTTTAGCTTTTCTTTGGGGGGTGGTTCTTGGGATTTAATTGCGGTTTTAATTGGTATTTCCTTGAACTACGTCTTTTCATATGTTTATTGGTGGTTTGGAAATTTTCCTTTACTGTTAGACTATCTGCCTTTTTCTTACTGTTGTTTAGACATTATGCATATCTTGTAGATTATATATGCATATTGCAAATACATTTTATCAGTCCAAGACTTGCTTTCTTTCCCTTAAATGTATCAGTCTTTTAGCAGTTTCCGTGTGCTGTTTAAGAACTATTTGGCAAACAAAAGGTCTTGAAAAGTTTTTCCACATTCTTTTCTAGGAGATTTGTTGCCTTGCCTATTTACATTTAGATATACAATTCATACAGAATTCATTTTTTTGGTATGGCATGCAGTGTGTTGAAATATTGTATGTTGTCAATATAATTTTTTCATATATGTATATATGTATATATGATATCTGTGTTGGTGTTTGATGTATTCACTTGGCTACGTTGAAATGTGGCTTCCCATAATTCCTTTCTGGTAAGTTTCCAGTTAGGGTGAGCTACAAAAGACATCCTCTCATAAAAGTTGGAGAACAGAAGGAAGGCAGTGGCTATTTTGTAGTGTTCTTTCAGTTACAATCGCTCAGTTACTCAATCACACTTTAAGAAAAACATGGGTTCTGAAAATTTTCTTTTGCTTCATTTTAAGTGTTTTGTAGTTTAACATTTACTTTTAGATTTGTGATCCATTTGGAATTATTTCTGTGTAAGGTGTGAGGTTTAAGTGGAGATACTCCATCCCTACCTCCCCTACAGATATCCAGTTATTCCAGCATGATTTGCTGAAAGGACCACCTGTCCTCCTTCGACCTGTTTTTTACCTTTGTTGAAAATGAATGGAGTCTATTTCCATGGGTCTATTTCTGTGTTCTTTATTCTGCCACATCAATCTAAATGCTTTTTCCTCTACAATACCACATCGTCCTGATTACTTTGTCTGCATATAGTATTAAAATTGGGTAGAATGGTTTTTCCTCTTTATTCATATTTTTCAAAATTGTTTTAGTCATTCTAGTTTCTTTGCCCTTCCATATGAATTTTAGAATGAGTTTTTTATGTTCTCAAAAACCTTGCTTGGGGTTTTGATAGGTACTATATTAAACTTATGTATCATTTTTGGGAAAATTCTAAACATAGACTCTTTACTATGTTGAGTTTTTAATCCACAAACACAGTAGCTTTCTCCATTTATTAATATATCTATTTTTTAAAAGATATACTTATTTATGCATACAACAGCTGGGGTGTAGGGCAGAGGTGTGGGGGGTGAGAGGATTCACCAAAGACTGTGGGGAGTAGAACAGGCGGACCTACTGAAATACACTGTGAAGGGAAGCAGCAGACGAGACAGGAGAGGTCTGCTGCACCATGTGGGTCACCTCCCTGGCCAGGGATCAAACTCATGCTGCAGTGGCTGCTGATAGCTTCATAGTGCTGAGACTTAACCCCTTGTGCCACCAGGGAGGCCCTTATTAAGATATCTTTTTCATAGTTTTGTAGTCTTCAGCATGCAAATCTTATACACCTCTTATACCTAAGTACTTTATTTTACTTGTTAATGATTGTAGATGACATTTTATTTTTAATTTCATGTTTTCATCTCCAAAATATAGAGAAACTGTTGCTTTTTGTATATCGATCTTACATTGCATGACCTTGCTGGATTCACATATTACTTCTAGAATTTTATTTGTAGATTCCTTGAGATTTTCTTTACAAACCATTATGGCATCTGAAAACAGGGGCACTTTCATTTCTTCCTTTCTAAATCTGTTTACTTTTATTTATTTTTCCCTTTTCCTCATTTCCTTACTTCATTAGATTGGATAGAACTTCCAAAACTATATTTAATAGAATGATGATAAAAGGACTGATGTCAACCAGAAGGCAGAATAGGAGGTTCCAACCCTTGTCCCCTACAGGAATTGCAATCAGAATCTCAAAGAGCTATCTGTTCTCCCATATTCATCATAGACTTATTCACAACAGCCAAGACATAGAAGCACCATAAATGTTCATCATCAGGTCATGGATAAAGAAAATGTGGTATGTACATACAATGGAATATTATTTGACCTTAAAAAAGAAGGAAACCAGGGATGAACCTGTAAGGTATTATGCTAGATAAAGTAATTTAGATGTAGGGCAAATACCACTTATATGAGTAATTGAAAATAGTCAGATTCAGAGGAGCAGAGAATAGATCAGTAATTGCCAGGGGTGGGGGAGAAAACAGGGAGGTATTAATCAAAGGATACAAAGTTGTAGTTATACAAGATGAATAAGACATGGAGATCTACTGTGCAACACAGGGTTTATGGTTAGCAAAACTATTGAATATTAAACATTTACTAAGGGGCTGGTGGTGAATCTTATATCAAGTGTTCTTACCACAAAAATTAATAATAGTGGGCCTCCCCGGTGGTGCAGCAGTTGAGCACTGGGTTGCGAAGCTGCCCACAGCCTCTGCGGCGCCGGTTCGATCCCCGGCTGCTCCCAGGCCACCGGAGGAGGGTCCCACATGGCGCGCAGACCTCTCCTGCCGCCCGCTGCTCCCCTCAGCAGTGTACTTTGGTCCTTCTGCCTGCTCTGCTCTCCGCTTTGGCTCTGGTGAATTCTCTCACCCTCCCGCGCTTCTGACTATACCCAGTGCATGTATAAACAAAACTAACAAACAAATAAATAAATAAATAAAACACGCCTCTATAAAAAAAATTAATAATAGTAAGGAGAATGGTAGGAAACTTTTGAAGGTGATGGATTTGTCTATAGCATAGATTGTGATGGTTTCATGAGTATATGCTTATTTGCAAAAGTATCAAGTTTTGTATGTTAAGTATGTATAACTTTCTGAATGTCACCCTTCCCTCAGTCAAGTGCTTTTATAAAAAGAATACTGAAAGTGGACATCGTGGCTTCTTCCCAACCTTGGGGAGCAAGGATCCACTCTTTCCCAATTTATTGGCAATGGTATATTATTTTCTTTTTGGTAGATGTTATTGAGTTGAGGGAATTCCCCTGTACTTGTAGCTTTTTATGAGAATTTCTATCATTAATAGGTGATGAAAGTGGTCACAAATTTTTTTTAGGATTTATTTATTTATGCATACAAGAGCTGGGGTACAGACCAGAGATGCGGGGGGTGAGAGGATTCACCAGAGACAGAGTGGGGAACAGAATAGGCAGACTGACAGAAATAAACTGCTGAGGGAAGCAGTGGGTGAGTCAGGAGAGGTCTGTTGTGCCATGGCTGGGGATTGCACTTGTGCTGCAGAAGTTACGGATTGTTATTTTTTTTTTTTAAAGAATTTTATTTATCCTTTTTTTAAAAAAAAAGATTTATTTATTTATGTATACAAGCACTGGGTACAGTCAGAAGCGCGGGAGGGTGAGAGAATTCACCAGAGCCAGAGCGGGGAGCAGAGCAGGCAGAAGGACCAAATACACTGCTGAGGGGAGCAGCGGGCGGCAGGAGAGGTCTGCGCGCCATGCGGGACCCTCCGGTGGCCAGGAGCAGCCAGGGATCGAACCGGTGCCGCAGAGGCTGTGGGCAGCTTCACAGCCCAGCGTTCAACTGCTGTGCCACCAGGGAGGCCCGCGGATTGTTTCTTAGTGCGGTGCTTAACCCTTTGTGCCACCAGGTAGGCCCTGTCACTAATTTTTATTTATAATCAAGTGACTTTTCTTCTGTGGCCTCCTATAAATATGGTGGATTACACTGACTTATTTTTGAATATTGACCAGGTTTGCATTCACAGAATGAACTCTATTTGGCTATAGTGTTTACTTCTTTTTATATGTTGCTGAATTTATTTCCTAATGTATTGTTAACAACTATATATATATATATATATATACACATATATATATCTGTATTTATGAGGGATATTATTTGTAGTTTTCTTTTTGTGTTCTTTGTCTAGTTTTGGTGTCAGGGTAATCTTGGCTTCTTAAAAAGAGTCAGAAAGTATTCCGTCCTCTTCTATTTTTTTAGAGATATGGTATAGAATTTTTGTGTTAAATATTCTTCAAATCTTTGATAAATTCTCCAGTGAAACTATCTTGTCCTGAATATTTCTTTTCAGGTAATTTTGAAATTATAAATTAATTCTCTTAAATTGTTATAGGGCTATTTGAATGATCGTTTTTGGTGAGTTATGGATATTATCTTTAAAATAGCTACAGGATCTGCAGTGATGTCCCTTTTATGTCTGTTCTTGGTTATTTCTGTTTTCTCTTTTTATTTCTTGATCAGTTGGATGGAGGTTTATAAATGTTATTAGTGTTTTGAAAGGACCAACTGACTTTCTAACTTCTCTCTGTTGTATGTTTATTTCTTTATTATTTTCTTCCTTCTCTATTTATTTTGTTATATTTTTCCAGCTCTTGAGATGAATGCTTAGATTAATCAAGATTTCTCATCTATACATATGTGGTATAGTTTCAACTGTCTCCCATTGGTATTGCAAACTGAGGTTATTATTATCATTCAACTCAAAGTATTTAAAGTTTTCATTAAGATTCCTGACAATCAGCATTTATTAGTTTAAAAATAAGACTCTTTTACCTGTAGTTTGGGAGATATTTTGCTAAGTGTATAATCTAGGCTGGCTGGTACTTTATCTCCACATTTTGAAGATTATTTCATTGTCTTCCAGCTTCCACTGTATTTCTATATATCAGTTTATTTTTTAAGTAAGAGTAGTATCTTATTTAAGTATTATCAGTTTGTTTATTCATCAATTTATGGACAATTAGGTTGTGTGAAGCTTTTGGATATTACTGATAAAGGTGCACAAACCTTGTGATGACATGTTTTCACTTCTCTTGTATAAATACCTGAATTGCTACTTCTATTGGTAAGAGTATGTTTAACCTTACAGAAAACGTAAAACCATGTTCCAAGGGTCTGTTCCATTTTGTATTCTCACCAGCATATATGTGAGTTCCAGTTGGTTTACTTCCTTGCCAAAACTTGGTTTTATTCCTTTGTCAATCTTTTAAATTTTTGTTATTATAATACATTCTAATGTAATTAGTCATTACCTTCTCATCATCCATGTATGAAGATTCCATTTTCTCCACATCCTATTATTATCTTGTTATTATCTTTTTTTGGTTGTTATTATCTTTTTGATTATAGCTGTCCTAGTGCGTATCTCACTATGTTTTTAATTTGTATTTCCATGATCACTAATGAGGTTGAACATATTTTTATGTCTTATTGGCCATTTATGTATCTTCTTTTGTGAAGTGTGTGCTCAAATCTTTTGCTCATCAAATTTAATTTTTACATTCATTTTGGTGCTAAGAAAATGAATCTCAGGGAGATGAGTAGTTCTTTGGAGTCATATGCAATCGTAGTACTTTTTCTGGTAGATGTGGGGGCATGGGATCCTGAGTCTGTTCCTTCTCTTGGTGATAATAATGGTTTTGTGCTTTCCCAGGCCCAGATATCTTTCTTCTAAAACCTGCTTCTCCATCGTAGTAAAAAGCACCATATGCTCAGTCTCTATTATTATGAGCTGAGAGTTGTCCTCGATCCCTTTCTCTCCCTCACATTCCACATACCGTTGACTAGTTCAACCAATTATGCTTTTCTTAGATTTCTTTCTACTCCTCTGGTCATTTCCTCTGACCACAGTCTATCTCTGATCATATTACACCTTAGATCCAAATATTTTCCCCAGAATGACCAATCAGACCACTTCCCTCCTCTCCTCAAAAATCAGTGTCATGGGCCTCCCCGGTGGCGCAGGGGTTGAGCTCTGGTTTGCGAAGCGGCCCACAGCCTCTGCAGCGCCGGTTCGATCCCCGGCTGCTCCCCAGCCACCAGGCGAGGGTCCCACACCCACTGCTCCCCTCAGCAGTGTGCTTCGGTACTTCTGCCTGCTCTGCTCCCTGCTGTGGCTCTGGTGAATTCTCTCACCCTCCCGTGCTTCTGACTGTACCCAGTGCTTGTATAAATAAATAAATCTTAAAAAAAAAAAAAAAGAAAATATTAAAAAAAAAAAAATCAGTGTCATGATTCCTCACTGTCCACAGAAGGAAATTTAAATGCAGCGAGGCCTTCATGGTCTTTTGTAACTAAACTCCAGTTTTCTTATCCCTTCATTATCTGCTATCTCTCTCATTCTGCTCTTCTGCAAAACAGAATTGTATGTGGTTTCCTGAGCATTTTATATTCTTCCACATCTGTCTGTTTTTGAATATCTTGTTTCATTTGCCTGGAATACCATTTCTCTCTTTCTGTGTCTGTCTCTGTCTCTTTCAGAGCCAGCTATGTTTCAGTCACAGTTTTAGGAGAACTGAATGACTGGGTTTGCTGAACCACAAAATCCTTGCTGCCTCGCTTCTTCCCAGTCCCCTTCTTCACACTGTCCCAGGGAGGATTCTTGTGTGATTTAGCAGGGTTTTAAAGCTGGTGCTGCAAAACTAACCAAGACTTTATTAACAGGCAGAAGAAATTGCAGGAGGCCACCCTGCCTGCACACTCAGCATTGGGATTGGCGTTTTGGGCCTTCTTTTGGCCCTGTAGACAGAAAATGCAAAATCAGGATCAGGCTGGTATTGCTGTGGCTTAGCTTGGTGGGAGCCTGAAGTGGTGTACAAGGCAGTGAGCTTGCAAACTCATAACCCCTGTCTACACTGGCATGCTGAATTGACCTGGACATTCTTTATAACCAAAGGAAGTCATGAAGGAAAGTCACTGTACATGATGCTCATGTACAACAGCCATGAGAAGTTGAAGAGCTGGTCTATTTATGTACCTTATGTCTTATTTTGTTAGTATAACTAGGAAAGCCACCTTTTTTATTTGATTTTTTAAAGATTTATTTATTTATGCATGCAAGAACTAGGGTACAGGCCAGAGGTGTGAGGGATTCACCAGAGAGGATTCACCAGAGACAGAGTGGGCAACAGAACAAGCAGATTGACTGAAATACACTGCTGAGGCTAGCAGCGGGCAAGATGGTAGATTAGAGAGTTCTGCTGCACCATGTGGGTCACCTCCCTGGCCAGGGATCAAACTCATGCTGCAGTGGCTGTGGATAGCTTCAACATGCTGTGACTTAATCCCTTGTACCATCAGGGAGGCCCCAAAACCACCTTTTAAAAACAAAACAAAACAAAACAGAACTCTTCACTTTTCAAAAAAATCTAAGCTTGTAAAAACATACCTTGAGAAGTTGGAGAGAGCAGCCCCTTCCTGCAAGTCAGGCAGCCTACTGGGTAGGTCATGGGCCAGAGCCAACATTCAGGCCAGGAGAGTCTGGTCACATCTGCCTGACACGCCTGTTCCGTGTCTGAAGGGAAAATGCAGGAGGAGAAGGAGAGGCGTCATTCCCCACCCCTCTCCCCCTAGTTTCCTTACCTGATGAATGATTTAGGGAGGAGACTTCTCTCAGAGAGACCCACTTTAATTACGCACATGAAAGTGCCTCTCCTGGATTATTTATGAAGATGGAGAGGAACGAGGCCTCGAAGTAAAGATTTGTAGAGAAAATGAACTAGGTGATGCAAAGAAAAGGGGCAAGAGAGGGATTGGAAAGGGGATGGAAAGAGAAAGAGGCCAGGGCTGTGGTTGCTGCTGGGGTGCTGGCAGGGGTGGTGCAGTCGGTTGAAGGAGGCCACTGGGAGAGGCTGAGTGATGATGGCACAGGCACCTTTCTAAATTATGGCCCCGGCAGGGGGGATCTCAGCTTCTGCCAAGTGGGAACACAGTTCTGTTGATGCCCATGTACAAGTTCACCCCAGCTGATAAATGGGATGACCCTCTACCTACACTATAGTTTGGCATCAGAAATTTTACAATGTGAGACTAACCCCACTCAGCTATATTTTCTATCCTGTGGGACTTTCTTCTTCTTAAGAGACCCTTCCCTTTTGTCTTTGGCACCTCCCTCTGTTCATCATCATTTCTCTCTCTTAGTTTAGCTATTCCCTCTCCTGAGGCTCTTGTCTCTCAACTTACAAACAAAGCTCCCTTCTCCTTGCTTACCTCCTTTCAGCCGCAGCTGAAATATAATATAATATAATATAATATAATATAATATAATATAATATAATATAATATAATATAATATAATATAATATAATCTGAACTTTCAGATCCTCTGTGGGGAGTGTAAATTTGTCCTACCACTGTGGAAAACTGTTCAGCAGAATCTACAAAAGTTACCTGCATGCATAACCCATCACTTAGCAATTTCCTCAAAAGGAGGAAATAAGGCGGTGCGGGAGAGCGCGGTCAGCTCCCAGGAAGTTCGATTAGTGGGTGTTTCTTCCTCTCCTTTTTAGTCTTCTATTTAAAATGCTGTTCTCCAGTATGACAGCCATTAGCCATGAGTGACTTCTGACACTTGATATCTGGCCCATCCAATCTGAGATGGGCCAACTCTTTGAGAAGCATCAATTGCATATTAATAACTGCAAGCCCCATTGCTTGTTTCTGAAGCTCTTACTCTGGAATCATGTTCGAATTCACTGTTTGTTTTTTCGGTCCACATCATCTTGATTTATATTGAATGTATCTCCTCCTGCGATATCTCCAATGTGAATTTTATATATGCCACATGGCACCCCCCCCCACAACACACATATACATAAAACAACAGCTTTAATACCATTAACGTCATCCCTTCAAAGTATGCAATTCAGGGGTTTTAGTATTTTCAGAGAGTTGTACAGCCTTCACCACAATCTAACTTCAGGACATTTCATCACCCCAGAAAGAAATCTTGTACCCATTCTGGTTGCTTCCCATTCCTGGAAGTGGGCTATGGAATCATCCATAGCCTCTGGCCACCAACCACTAGTCTGCTCTCTGTGTTTGTGTATTTGCCTATTATGGACATTTCATATAAATGAAACCCTACAATATGCGGCCTTTTCATGTTTTATATGAGATCACCCCAGTTATAATCTCCATATCTGATTCTGTCTGTGCAGCCTGCTTTGTGTGTGATGCAGTGACAAAGAAGCACATGTGAACAGAATTTTATATATATATATGTATGACCCTTTTGACTACTTTTGGAACTAGATATTGTGTCCATTTCATAGGTGAGGAACCCAACCCACAGAGAGGTTGTATTGCTGGCCTAAGGTCACATATCTAGTAAACGGAAGAGCTGGGACTTGACTACCAGATGCTTGATGCTTCCTCCTCCCTGCAGTCTCCAGTGTTAAGGTACATGGGGATCTTTTTCTTTCTTTCAAACCAACCGAAGTAAAGTATCTGCCTCTCTCTCTCTCTCTCTCTCTCTCTCTCTCTCTCTCTCTCTCTCTCAAACACACCCCCCCACCCCCACCCCATGAATTTGTGAAGTGAGTGAAATGAATGAATGATCCAGGCAATTCATCAGCTGAGATACCAGGTGGTGGGGAGAAAAGAAATGCTTTCTGGACCCTAGGTGTTAGCCTGTTAGACCTCAGGCTGCTGCTGCTGCTGCTGCTGCTGAGCAATAGCACAGGCCTGGCACCCATGCTGTGTTGTGCATGCCGCCTGCCTGCCCCTGGGATGCCATCAATCCTAGTGCTTCTCCTTACTGGGCCATTAGTGTGCCACTGGGGTGCAGCAGCAGAACCTCCCAGGATACTCTTGGGGGCTGCACGCTCCAGGAGGGCAGCTTTCTACAAATCAGGATAGATGGAAACAGGAACCCGGTGGTGACTGAGGTCACCCAGAATAATTTAAAGTATGAATTGATTTCTCAGCTGGAGACAGTGTCGATGTCCTGCTTCTCATTTGTGCTTCATTGTGCATATTACCTCATGTGGAAAATTAACAGGCAAATTAACCCCTCTGCACAGCCCAGGCTGAAGGAATAGACAGGGCTTCTGTTCAGAATGCAAAATGTTGGAGTAAGGAGGAGGCTGGGGAGAGGGTGAAGGAGGAGGCCCATGTTCTAGGAATCTGGGAGAATTGCCAGCCTGCACACAGGCCATGTCAGCCCTAAGGGCACTGGGGAGGGAACACTATGTCATTTACTAAGATCTGTGGCTTTATGGTGACTGTGGTATGACAGCTGAGTGGGAAACTGAATTAGATACAAACAAGCCAGATTAATCAGAATGACATCCACCACGAAGGGTGCTCCCTTTCAGAATTCTGGAAGCAGCTTATCTATGCTGTTTCTGATGGTCTTTTCCCCACTGCTGGTGCCTTCATCTTCTGGTTCCTGATCATTTCACATGTTGCAAAAGGCCTGCTGGGGCAAAAGGCGTGCTGGTCTAACCTGCTTACTGTTCTCCTCCCACCCCTGCCTCCTCCTGCCCATCTTGTACTCTCTTCTCTTTATTCTCTATATTCCAGACACACTGACTTCTGGTCCTTCCCTCTTTCATTCTGCCTCAGGGCCCTTGTACACACTGTTTCCTCTGCCTTGAATATACTTGCCTTATCCCTTTGTGGGTTAAACTTTGCTCAGTAAATGTCCCTTCCCTGGGGAAGTATTTTCTGATTTCCCACCTCCCATCTCAATTTTCTATATTTCTGTATTAATAGCATTTGTCAAAACTGCAATTAAATAATTAGTCTGTAATTAGTTGTTAAATGATTGCCTTTCCAGCTATACTATTTGTTTGGAGAGGGCAGAGATCATGTCAGTCTTATTCACCTTTGTATCTCCAGTGTCAAGTACATTGCTTCAGATTGAGTAAGTCCTCAAAAAATGTATGGGATGAATGATTATTTCCTTGCTTTGTTTTTTGCCTTAGCAGGTGTTTTTTTCTGAGACCCAAATTTAATATATTCTGTAGAGATTTTTGACTACTAAGTATTTAGTCCTGAGAATCACAATATATTTCATATATAAGGCAAGATACCTCATGGTCTAATCTTGGTGCAGTATTACATGCAAAGGAGCACAGAACAACCCCCACATAATGATTCCTTCCATTT
The DNA here is from genome assembly GCF_964194135.1 of Talpa europaea. NCBI lineage: Eukaryota > Metazoa > Chordata > Mammalia > Eulipotyphla > Talpidae > Talpa > Talpa europaea. The sequence continues at coordinate 35,294,770 of NC_140073.1, read as the reverse complement.
CTAACTCATTTTTCTCTTTAACTTCATCCCTCTTACCTCCTGCTCCTAGATTTTATTAGACAGGTTGTCTTAACTTTCTGGCTTCCTGATTGAGTAGGGTACACGCAATGACATTTCCTGCCTGCTAGGAACTCTTAGATTAGCTAAGAGACTTTTGTTATGGTCTAGGTAAAAGCTTGTGGCAACTTGGTAACCAGTAAGGCAGATGTATTTAAGATATTGTTTTGGAGGTAAAATTGATGAGGTGTGTTACAACATTGAGCATCGATAGCTACCCATCAACCCCCAGCCACATGATGATTCCAAGTTGCTCATGATAATTCCATCATCCTATTTTCTGGGGATTAATTTTAAAATAGTCAAGGGACTCAATCTTGTTCATTTCTAAATATGGGAAGTCTGATATGTGTTTTTTTTACTATAATCATTTTATATATTTTTATATCATTTTCCATTTTATACACTGTATGCATTTTCATTTTGGTTATAGTCCCCATGAAATTCCCACCACTCTTGTTTTGATCCTACTCCCCCCCCCCCCTGTAGTGTGTCTCTGGTTTATAGTTGCCTGTTGATTTTGATTTTTACTTTATTATAATTAGTCTTTTTCCTGATCCCTTATTTGGGTTTTCTAAATTCCTGCTATGAGTGAGACCATCCAGTATTTTCTTTTTGATATGTGCTTTTGGGGGAAAAAATTAATTCCCTCTTAGAGAGAACCATAGAGTGAACAGCCTAGTTTCTTCATTGTTTGTGAACAGTGAATGTGTTCTCTGACAGCTTGTATCTCTGCCTGGGATGGCTGGGAGATTGCAGAGGACAGCCCAGGAAGGCAGAGATATGGAAAGAAACTGAACCCCTGCTGACATCATTGAGTTGCTGATTATTGTGCACTGGGGTGCCCTACTAGAATTCTGGATACTTGAGGCAATCAGCATTTTCCTGGTACTTAAGCCATTTGGTTGAATTTTCTATTATTTGCAGCAGAAGTCATCTTGATTGACACAGGAGATATAGTGGTAGCTCAGTAGGCATAGAAGTATCTCTGGCTGCTGGAAACATCCATTAATAGGGATCACGGGGAGGCAGCATTATGCTTCTTGATTACCTTATAGGGCTGGGGCCTCTGGTTTTCCTCCTAACCTGTTGAGGGATGGGGCTAAGGCAGCAGGTGGAGGCCTCAATATATCCAATGGAAAAGGGTAGAAAGTGACCCAGCTCAAACAGTAAATAGCAAAGCCATCTTTGGGTCTTTCAACATACATTGAAATGGGAAGGTACATTGAAATGATTTATTTATTTTTAATCAGCTTACATTTTATTCTTATTCTTCTTGGACAGGATACTTTCAGAAATGTTACCCCACAGAAATCAACATGAAGGAAAGGGGAAAACAAAGAATTTTCCATTACCCCACAACAGACACACCTAAATCATTTTCTTTGCCTATGGTTCCTTGACATTCTTGTCCATGTTCATGCAAAAATGTACAGAATGGTGATCACAGCTCAGGCACCATTAATTTTTAACTGAGCTATGACATTTATGCTGTGCAGTGCCTAAATCTGTGTAGCTTGATGACTTTTGACATGTCATCACTGTTGTTACTGCCCTTCAGTTGAAGATATAAAACACTAGCCTGGCTGTCATTTTGTAGTTGCTTTCTAAATTTAATGTCATATCAGAATCATGTCACCCTGTTGTGTATCCTAAGAATTTTTAGCATGCTCATGGTTTTCATACTGCTCACTATTAAAGGCTTTAAAAATTCAATCAGCTGGCTGCATCACAGATATCTGAGCCAAACCACATCATGATTTTCCAGGTCATAAATAATGCTTCAAGGATCTGCAGAGGTCAGAAATAGGCAGCCTGTAGGGTGGATTCTGCCCACAAACTTGTTTTGTGAAATTTGTGTAGTGTTGGCACACACAGTATTTTTTAAAATTTGCTTTGTTACAAACTCCTAAAACTTGAGAGAGTTCACCTAGAAAAATGGCTTTCTTGCTTTTTTGATAAAGCAGGCAGTCTGGTCACCCAGCCACTGTCCCTACAGCAGCAATCACGTGGAGAGAAGCACTGTCCTCCTTGGAAGGAGCATGTACTCCCAGATTGCCACAGTCCCTGGGACTCCCAATTTTTCTTCTTGTTGGTCTTCTTCACTAATTAGCAACATCTCCCTGGGTCCAATATACATTTGAGTTTGCTATACTGGCACATATCTTCTTTTTCCTTAATACTTATAAAGTTATTGTTTACCCATGTGGTTGGCGATAACACCAAGGAAATCATAAGTAGAAGCACATTCAGGAAAGCATATTGAAAAAGAACGTGACTTTTGTTTCTAAGGCATCCCAGTAGCCATCATTGCTCTTGAGTTTGGCCCAGTCATGCCCTCTGTGAGTCTCAATTTTATCAGGTTTCAAGTGAGAACAGTGACACATAATATGCAAGCAATCAATAATGGCTGAGTAAGAAGGAAAAAACTATTGGAAATTGCTCTTTATGGTTAATTCATTGAATTCTAGTTCATGAATAACAAAATTTATTTTCATATAAATGAAAATATCAGGAAAAAGTTGATTACCTCATGTATCCAGAGTTCTAGGTAAAATTTAATTTCTTCTGAAGGCTGTCCTTTAAAAAGTTCTCCAGAGACACCTGTAAAGTTTTAATGTCAACAGCAATAATAATGATAAGTGGATAGGATTTAATAATGTGTCTTAGGGTCTGAAGATTTGAGATGGTAAATTAAAAGTCTACTGCATTGGTCTACCATACTAAGGGGGTTAAAATGGGAGAGCATTGGTCCTTAACATTGCTGTTTGAGCTGATACTTCTTTTTCTTTTTCTTTTTTTTTTTTTAACTTTTTTTTTTGGTATTTTTTTCCTCCAAAGGTTTATCCATTTATTTATACAAGCACTGGGCACAGTCAGAAGCGCGGGAGGGCGAGAGAATTCACCAGAGGCAGAGCGGGGAGCAGAGCAGGCAGAGTGACGAAATACACTGCTGAGAGGAGCAGTGGGCATGGCAGGAGAGGTCTGCGCTCCATGTGGGACTCTTGCCGGAGGCCGGGGATCAAACCGGCGCTGCAGAGGCTGTGGGCAGCTTCACAGCTCGGCGCTCAACCGCTGCGCCACCAGGGAGGCCCTGAGCTGATATTTCTTTAGGAGGATCATGATCTCCAAGTTACTCTGTTAGGCCTTTTCCAGGTGATTCTAAGAGATCCAAAAGTTCTTTGTGGGAGCATATCTAGTAATACAAAGAGACTTGTCTCCAGAATTTTGAGAGCATAATGTGTGGACTGTGGTAGAAGAAACCTTTTCTAGAAGATATTCTATCTTTCTCTTTGTATGGGAATCCAATGAGCTATTTTTCATCTTTTCTTTCTCCCTCACATCTAATCCATCAATAAGTCTGTCCATTCTATGTAAAAGTCTCTCAGTTTAATTTACTTCCTTCTATCAAGGCTGTTACCACCTTCACCTAGGCCACAGTACATTCTCCACATACCAGCCAGAATCATCTTTCAAATACTCAACTCAAGTCATATCACCCTACTTCTTACAGTTCTTCCTTGACTCCCATTTCACTTCAAATAAAATGAATAAAATCCAAGTTTCTTATCATAGCACACAGGCTCTGCATGATCTGTCTTCAACCTTCTCTCCAATTTCATCTCACACAGCACTCCCCCCTTGCTCATTATACTCCAGCAACACTGTCATCTTTCACACCAAATTCTTATCCAACTCAGACTCTGTACATGCTTTATCTCTGCCTGTAATCCTGGTCCTTGTCCCATCACCTTCATCTGTCTTTTTTATGTTGGCTCCTTCAGGTCTGGGGTTAAAAGTCACATTACCACCCTATTTAAAGAGGCTCTCCATTATCCTTTTTTTTTTTTTTAAAGATTTATTTAATTTTATACAAGAGCTGGGGTACAGGCCAGAGGAATGGGAGGCTGAGAGGATTCACCAGAGACAGAGCAGGGAGCAGAACAGGCATACGACAGAAATACACTGCTGAGGGGAGCAGCGGGCAAGGTAGGAGAATTCTGCTGGCAGGCTGGGATCGAACTCGCACTGCAGAGGCTGCAGACAGCTTCACAGTGTGGTGCTCAACCCGCTACGCCACCGGGGAGGCCCTCCATTATCCTTTTTTTGGAGCAACTTGTACCTTCATACCCCTCACACACTCTGTAGTGATTTTGTTGGTTTCTCCATTGTGATCTGCCTCCCCACATTAATGCCAATTTCATAGGAACTCACTTCACCTCTCATTTACCAGTTTAATCCTCAACTACTAGCACATTTTAGGCATCTAGTAGGCATCAATAAGTATTAGTTGAGTGAAATAATGAGTGTATGGATATAATTGCTGTGAGAATTCAGGTTAGTCTCAGGAAGGTTTTTTTAGAGTGTGCCAGCTGGAAAGAGCTTAACCAAAACAGCTACACTGGAAAATAGAATGTGTTTGTTATTGGAAGTATTTCAAAGGATCTTGACAAATTGAAGACCAGATATTATGACATTGTTAGTTTGTCTCTAGCACTTGTCCAGGGTGGTCCTGATTTCCAGACCAATTAACGCTTCCATTTTTCTCTGGAAATTAGTAGCTCAGCATTTGGCTTACTTATCAATGTCATGTCAGTTGGTTGGCATGAATTATTGCTCTTGAACCTGGTCAATTCTGACAAAGCTGAGTAATCTAATCCATCAAGGGTCTGATGCCCCTTGTCTCTCATTGGCACCCAGCGCTGGTAATTGATCCATTGTTTGGTCCTGACCCAAACCTTACTCTGTTCTCACTCAAGATGCCAACCTCTGGTTCCCTACTACTCTCTCACCACTTTCTGATGTTGGTCCTCCCTCCTTTCCACCCCTCTTCCCATTGTATACCCTAATTTGGTAAACATAATGCACAGATTTTAAATTTAAGAAACAGTAAGCCAGGGTACATCTTTGTATAAATAACTAAATTAACTTATATTTAGGCTTGAATTTATGGCTTGGTTGCAACTCCTACTGGTGAAGTATATTACAATCCAGTTTTATTAGATGATATACATGTCAGGATGCAAGAATGCAGCAAAATTCTGAGAGCTGTGGAACTTCTTAGCTGTGGAAGGCTATTGACTTCTGGAGGAGAGGGACAAGATAGAATTAATAAAATGAGAAGCTCTGTAGGAGAAAAGTATATTTTAAATGTTGGGAGTATTCCTTTTAGTGTCAGGGTTGCCTAGCTTTTTTCTATTAGTCTGGAAACATTTGGAGAAAGTTACTTCTCCTGGCCCCCATTTTCAGCTCCCTGATCTGGATTTGTTCAAAACCACAGGGACTTTCTCCTAGGAGCATTTGATGTGATCTGACTCTTAGTGCATCAGAATAAGGGTGCTCAGAATCCCAGACCCCTCTAGTCTGTATGGCTCTGGACAGTTGCTGGTTACTTCCTGATCCAGTCTTGCATTAAGTGTAGTACTAGGGAAAGCTGTGAAGCTGAACATGCTTATTATCCACGAGTTTATTCCATTGTGTCTATATCATACCATACCTCAGAGCCTCTAGCACTACCTCTTCCCTTAGGCAGTATTTTAAAATTACCATCATATTGGTAAAAGGAAAAACATAGTAATAGTGGGAATATTAATAATGATGATGGTATCAGTTAAGATTCCCTCAAGAAACAAGAAATTACAAATACCTGGGTTCAAATCCTCATTTCACCAGTAGTTACTTGTGTGTGTATCTGAGCTTCAGTTTCCCCTTAACTATAGTAAAATCTCATGCTAATTGTTAGAATTCAATAACAGTATGCACAGTATGCTGTACATATTGTCTGCACTCAATAAACATTCCTTTCCCCACTTTTAAGATGTTTTAAAGTCACCTGGAGTGGCCAAGATTAAAACCAGGAAATACTGCTTTAATGGTGTGATTTCAGGCTGTGGGTGGCATAGATATTTTTGGATTGCAGCGCCTCCATGTGCTGCTGACATTATAATAGGGAGGTGACTTCCTATCCTGCTTGCATATAATGCCAGCTGGGCTTTGCCACTGCGATTTCAGAATGATGAGCATTCCTTGTCCTTAGTTCAGATCTACGTAATTAATCCTGCTCAAAGACACGGTGGGAGAGTCTTTGATTAAGTTTTGTTCAGTTATATTAAATATTTCTTGAATCTACTCTCTCCTCTCCAGTCCCATCACCACTGTCACGGTTCAGGAACTTATTTCCTACATACATCACTGCATCGGCTTCCTAACTGGTCTCCCTGATGCTGGGCTCTTCCTCTTGTATCCATCCTTCACACAGCAGGCAGAGTGATTGCTCAAAAACATGCATATAATCCTGTCAACCCTTTCTTTAAGAGCCTTCTGTGGCAGTATGCTTTCTAAACACAGTTGTTCTCAGCCTGTGGTGTCATAACACACTGGTTTGTCACTTTAGTTGTAAGGCAGATTCATCCATTCAACAAATATTTATTGAGCGTCTATTATGTGTCCATTACTTTTATGGGTTTTGAGGGGGGACACATCAATAAACAAAACAAAGTCTTGGCATGTTGTCAGAAACTTGTTAGTAATAAGAGTAAAAGACCTGAAGATTGTGGCTGATTTATCTGTTAGAACATTATAGTGGGTACATGTTTATTTTTATAGTAACATTACCCTAAATCATTTGCATGGCGAGGTGCTCCTTCATGGGGAGTAAAAGAGGGAATTTATAGCTGGTAGTCAGGGAATTGTGTGTAAATCTGGGTATGCTTTTGGCAGTGTGCATATGAACAATATCATCATTTGTCTGCAGAAAAAAATGTGAAGCATTGCTACTTGTCTACAGAATAGGGTACAGATCTCTTAGCCTTTGCTATTTGGTCTCTGCTTACCTCATCAACTTTATTCTCTACCTCACCCTGTCTTATGCTATATATTTGCTGGTTCTTACTGCTTAAAACCATTTTACATTGATTGAACTTCCACCAAAAGAAGGTTTGGGGTCATAGGTAACTGAAATATGTAAACATTTTTAAAAAGATTTATTTATATAAGAACCGGGATACAGTCCAGATGTGTGGGAGGGTGAGAGGATTCACCAGAGACAGAGCAGGGAACAGAACAGCAGGCTGACAAAATATACTGCTGAGGGGAGCAGCGGTCAAGACAGGAGAGGTCTGTTCGCCATGTGGGTTGCTTTGAGGCCGGTGGGGATCAAACCGGCACTACAGAGGCTGTGGACAGCTTCACAGTGCTGTGCTCAACCGCTGCGCCACCAGGGAGGCCCTGTAAATATTTTTTATAAGACCATCTTTGCGGGAGAAGGGACTTAGTCCATATTGTAAACTGAAAATAAGGACTGAAAGTGTTGTAGAGCAACCCCAATACAAAACGGGGTGCCTGACTGTGGGTCCTCACCCGCGCGCTTAAAAGGACTTATCAATGCTCTACTGCAGGCACACGTGAAAGGTTAATAAAAGGTTTATTTACAAGGGAAGGGGAAATGAGGAAATGTACAGCCCTGGGAGAAAAGTGGGAGACAAAGTTTTAAATGAGTCCTACCCGATCCGCCCATCAGGAATCCCAAAATAGCGCTCTCAGAGTTGGCCGCCAGCTAGGAGCGGTGAAGCCAGGAGGCGAGCGATCGCGAGCCAGAGAGAACCCAAGGCCCACGTGTTTGGTTTTTATATCCAACCTGGCTACCCAACTCCACCCTCAGGTCCCAGCCACCCTCCCTTGGTGGTGATGGGATTTGTCTTTCCCAATGTCTTGATGGCTTTAGTCTGGAGTGGGGGTGGGGTCCACAAAGCCTGTATGGGATTAACTCAGGACATCATTTCCCCCTAACAATTGGAGAATTTGGTGGGACCTTGTAATTAACCTTTCTCATTAACAGCTCACTTGTAGTACACACATGTTTGTAGTTTTGTAAGAGCCAAACAGGGCCGAGCCAACCATTTGCTGGCATTCTAGTTGTCTCCAATCACAGGGAAATGAATTGCAGTGAGAAAAGTAACAAGAAGAGAAGTGGAGCACCTTGGCTGCCAGCCAAGGGCTCCAAACTGTCAGCAGCAAAGCCCAAGAAACTGCCACCAAGGCAGGGGACTGGGGGTTGGGCTAGGGCCAGAGAAGCCAGAAGTCAGGTGCCAAATTGCTTGAGGAGGCTTCAGGGGCGAAGGGAAGGGGTTGGGACCTGTGGAAAAGAGCACTTGTGTGGGGGACAGAGGAGGAGGGATTGAAGCACTTTCCCTTCTTTGTAACCTCCCTTTCTTCCTATTTTGCCCTCTCCTCTTTGCTGACCCCTCAAGAGTCTTCAGTGCCACTTGAGTGACCTTGAGAGCAATGGAAAGTAACAAGAATGTCTGGCACAGAACAAAGGGGAGGAGTTGCTAAAAAGGGTTTGCATGGATTTAAATGATTGAGAAAGAAAAAGGATCTCAAGAGATTGCAGTTCTTGACCCACCTTGAGTTTGTTGTTTCTGCAGTGCTGGGGCGACAGGGCTGCTGGTGGTGCTGGCTCAGCCACTGTGGACATGGCTGTTGCTACCGCTGCTGCTGATACAGTTGTGTCATGATGGGATTCCAATGATGAGTGATAACAGGCATGGCAACCCTAGAGCTTTAAGTCAAGATTACCGTCTATGAGTGAAATTAGAAAGAATAAAAATGTCATAGTGTGAGATCAGTGCTCCATAGAAATGTCCCAAGAGTTCATAAAATGGGCAGTTAGTAAAAGGCAGTCAGTAAAAAGGAGTTTAGGAGTATGTACCAAGTCTATCAAGCCTCAGTCACGGTGCAGAATCTCATGTCTTTATGTGCATTTACCTGGTGGCAGCTGAAACCTAGCCTTGGCTGTATGCTTGGAGAGATTTGCTGATAGAGAAAACTCCTCTGCAGTGAGCTTGCAGAGGCTGTCCCTCCGGGCCAAGTTTATCACTAAATGCCTCCCATTGTCCAAGGAAGAGAATCTGAATATGCGGGCAGACAGAGTAATCTTGACCTTGAGAAGTGCTCTTGTAGCCAGCGATGTCTCACAGGAACTCCCAGTGGTTAGTGAAAAGTTCTTCAGAATTATTCAACTTCCCCTGATGTATTGATTCATGAATTTATTCCATAGACACATACATGTGTGGAATATATGTTTTTATTTAGATATAATTGACATAACATTAACTTCAGGTGTGTACATATAACTATTTGATATTTATATATACAGTAAGTCCTCATTTAACATTGTTGATACGTTCTTGGAAATGATGATTTCAAGTGAAATTGTTATAGGACAGGGAGAGGGGCAGCCCAAACCCCGCAAACCTGTCTATTCTAAGTGGGTTCTGCCATCCGCCGCATCAACACAAAACATAGGAGACTTTAATGGGAAGGAACTTTAATAAAACTAGGAAACAATACAGGTAAGGCAAAGAGTCTAGTTTCTAAATGAAGCACCCAAAGTTACCCGTCCCCTCGTGGGTAAAACTCCATCCATATGGGATCGGCCCAGAACAAGGCCCCAAAGCCTGCTACAAGTCTAAAGCATCTTCCAGTGGGAACCCACAGAAAATGGTCACAAACAACCGGACAAGCCCAGAAGGAAAAGAGCAAAATCAACATCAAGATAAAAACTGCCATTGTCACCTCCCCACGGGTCTCACCCACATTTGTGTCACCTAGTCCACGACCAAAAGACAAGCACAGTTTCTTTACGTGTCTCTAGGCTCCATGCGCCTCCTCCAGGTCTCCTTCTGGCTCCATCCTGCTCCTTCCTCTGTCTCTTCTGCAGCTTCTCTTCCTCCTGCTCAGCTCCACCCTTCCTTGGGTGGGGCAGGGAACCTGGAACCTCCCCCTTTCCTGGGGACCACCCTGTTACAAAATGACATATTATGAAAGCATGTCCTTAAATAACATCGTTTTGCTCAGGTTGCCCTAAATTGTTTTTCTCATCAGCATTATAATGAAATGATGTTGAAGGAAGCAACATTATTCAAAGACCTGCAGTGTTGTGGTTCCATCAGTATTTATTGGGCCCCAACTGTATGACAGACACTTTGCTAGTCATACAATATAGAAGTATTGGAATATAGAAGTAGCAAAACAAATACAGCTCCTGTTGAGTATAGATTGGTCCTGCCCCTATGGAAAACATTGTGGCAGTTTCTAAAAACACCAAAAATAGATCTACTGGGCCTCCCTCATGGCGCAAGGGGTTAAGCACCACACTACGAAGCAATCCTGCAGCCTCTGCAGCACGAGTTTTATCCCCGCCCGGCCAGGGGGCAACCCACATAATGAAGCAGACCTCTCCTGTCCTGCCTGCTGTTCCCCTCAGCAGTGTATTTCAGTCAGTCTGCCTGTTCCCCGTTCTGTCTCTGGTGAATCCTCTCACCCCCCGCCCCACACCTCTGGCCTATACCCCAGCTCTTGTATGCATAAATAAATAAATCTTAAAAAAAAAAAAGATATATGATCCAACAATTCCACTCCTAAGTGACTATCCAAAGAAGGAATATTGCTTCTTTGTTGCAATACATACAATAGTCAAGTTTTGAAAACAACCTAAGTACCCAATGACAGAAGAGTAGATGAAGAAATATGGTATATATACACAATGCACTACTGTTCACTTATGGAAAAAATATGAAAACTTGCTGTTTGGGACAGCATGGATGGATCACAGGGCATTATGCTAGGCAAAATAAGTCCCAAGAATACTGAAGAGAGAGCAAGTACAGTGTGCTCCTGAGAGAGGGAGGTGGCAGGAGATGACACTGGTGAGGAGGGTTGGGCCTAGCCTTGCTCTGTGCCACGGGGTGTGGACCTGGTTCTGAGGGTCACTGTGTTAATCAGAACCTTTTTGCTTGCAACCGAAAGGAACACAACTTGAATAACCTATAGTCAAAGGAGAATTTATTGGCCTGGAGTCCAAGGAAGGGGTGATCATACACGCTGATAGGAGATCAGAGATGATCTCTGATACAATCTGCGTCTTTCACATGCTGGCTTCTGCTTCTCTTCCTAAGGATGGAGAAAATATATAACAATAGCTTCTGAATTTTACCCATAGCCTCCACTACTGCAGAGGGACTCACTGTCCCTTCTCTTGCCATATCCAGGGGGGAAGACTTGTGATCCATCGGGTCAAGTGTCCATCAGGACCAATCAAGTGTGTCTAGAAGATGGAGTAAACAAAAGAACTCAGCAGCTGCACTAGGAACTGTGTGCATTATGTAGGGAGAGAAGGGGTGTGAGATAGCTCATGGATGTCCCCTACAGCAGTCAGTGCAACCCAACAATGGTTGGACTTCTAAAGCAGGTCCCCAGGATACCCTGATTCTGAGCTTGGAACAGATTCAAATACCAATATTAGGTCACTGTGAAGCACTAGCACATCTAGTGAATCATTGATTAATAGAGGACATTTATAAATGTGACTTCTGCTCAACAGATAGTAACACTATCTAAGGGCTAGTGATTATCATTATGATAACGGTGATGATGATGGTGATCCACCCCCTTTGGGTCTATAGGCATAACTGAATCTTGGAGAATCATACAGCCAACAGTCAGGGTTATAATGACCCCCTCAAGGCAGGGATAACCTGAGCCACCAACCAGGACCCTTCATATCTCCATCTCATCTCCCTGTAGCTTCATTCCTAGTATAGCAATTTTGACAGATGCCAGATTCTATCACTAAGAAGTAATGACAAGTCTCCAGCAGGAACCTCATTTTCCTTCTGTCATTTACTGTCAAACACATGGTACATGCTCAATAAGCAGTTGATAAAGGTGAGTAATAAATTAAATTCGACTAAGGAATTCTTCCCATTGTTTGTGTGCCTCCATTTGAATAAGCTCAGGTTTTCCACCAAAATTTTTGCTACCAACATATTCTCCGTGGATCCTCTAATAACAACCTTGACAGGCAAAGCTCCAAACAAACATTAATTAAGTCTCTTAACACCCTTGTAAATCAGTGAGCCATATGGCAATTATAAAAAAAAAAAGGATAATTTTAAGGAGCAAGAAATTTAAAAATGATTGTTTACTTTATCATAACTGAGAAATAATTTACATACACATGAAAATGAATATTTAGAACCATTGGTAAGACAGAAATGCTTGGCTAATTTCTGATGAGCCAGAATTAACTAGGTGAGATTTTGATCTCCCTGAAGGCAAAGGTATTTGTATTCTCTGCTCTGTATCTCCAGTTCATATGCCTGGAGTTTGCTCTCCTTCTGTTCTTAGCTCCACACTGTCTAATAGAACATTCTGTACTGTTCTTATACTGTAGCGTCCAATAGAACTGTCTGTCCTGATAGAAATATTCTATATTCATCTGTACTGCCCAATATGGCAGTTACTGGTGTGAGGAACCAAATTTTAACTTAATTTAAATATAACTTAACATCATGTGTGGCTAACAGTCACCGTATTGGACACTGCACTCTTAGATTCATAGATTTGGGAATTTACTGTGATTTGAAAGGGGACAGGCAAGCATATTAGTATATTGGTAATGAGATTGTGGTCTACATGAGGGATGCAGGAATTAACACAATGGAGAGATTACTCATTATCATCACAGGTAAATTCATTCATGTATTCATTCAGAAAACATTGTTTTATATATTGAGCAGCTGCTATGTGCCAGGCTCTACACTGAGCTGGAGGGCTATAAATAAATTCTAATCATTATCCTGACTTAGAGGTGAGGGGAACAATGAGCAGATTAAAAGACACAAGCAGAAGCTTGTGATGTTTGTCATGCTGTGGGAATATAGAGGAGGGACAACTAATTCAGCTTGGGGGCTGTGAAGGGGGATGGGCAGTTTGCAGAATACTTACTGAAAAGATGGCATGACACTTAAAGGACCAGTAAGGGCCCCCCAGGTGATGAGGATGGGAGTCGAGGGGTCCTCTCAGGCAGAGGGGGTTCAGGCAAGAGTATGACAGTAGTTGGGAACATGGCCTTCTGGGGAACTCCCAGATGTGTGGCGTGTGTATTGTGGGGTGCATGTGCTGAGTGGTCAGCCATGACCCCCAGGAAGAGAACAGTGACAGTAAAAAGGAACTTGATAAAAGAATTTGGATTTACCCTAAATGTAATGGGCAGTCATTCAAGGGCTTTAAACAGGGAAATAATAAGATTAGACTTGTATTCTAGAAAGACCCCTTTGGCAGCAATGTAGAAGATGATTTAGCAGAAGTAGACTGGAGACAGGCACTCTTTGAGAAGATAAAAATTTTTTTTTAATAAATTTTATTGTTATATTCCCCATACAATTGCAGCCCCCCCATTCTGACCGCAGTCCCTCCCCTCCCGCCCCCGCCCCCCTAAAAGTGTCTCTGGTTCATAGTTTTTTGTTGATTTTGATTTTCACTTTCTTATATTCATTTTCCTGGTCCCTTATTTAAGTTTTCTAGATTCCTGCTATGAGTGAGACCATCCAGTATTTTTCTTTTTCTTTTTGGCTTATTTCGCTGAGCATGATCCCTTCCAGCGCCATCCATGTTGCTGCAAATTGCATGTGTTTATCTTTTTTGAATGCTGAGTAATATTCCATGGTATATATGTACCACAGAGAAGATAAAATTTTCTTCCAGGAGAAACCCTGAGGCTACATCTAGAGCAGCAAGCTTGCTGTTGGCCAGATGCAAATGTAGCTGCTCCCTTCTGAGAAATGGCAGAGACCGCTGGGGTATTGGGTGCTAGAAGTTCTGAAGCTGGCTTTAGGGAGTGCAAAGAGCCCATCTAGGTGCCTGGATAGCCATTCTTTGGGGAGAGGAATGAGTTTACTTGAGCAGCCAGAGTGGAAGAGGATGGCTTGCTCTAACCTGAGCTAGGTGAACTTGGAGGTCAGAAGGTTGCCTCAGTAGTTTTGCTGCTTTAATTCCCATCTATCCTCTGTGAGCATGAGCTCCCCTGGAGGGCCTGCTGGATCGGTCTGCTCAGCCTCCCATAACACAAAACCAGAGACTCAGCAACTTCACAACAGACATTCATCTCCCAGCTCTGGAGGCCTGGATGTTGATGATCAAGGTCCTGACCAATTTGGTTTTTGGTGAGCGCTCTCTGCTGGCCTTGTGGGCAGGTACTTTTCCACTGTGTCCTCACACAACTTTTCCTCATTGCGGGTATGTGGAGATCGTTCTCCATTTCCTCTTCTTAGAAGGCCACTATTCCTACCACAAGGCCCTACCCTTAAGATTTTCTCTAACACAGATTACATCCTAAAGTTCCCATTTCCAAATACCCACACTGGGTGTCAGGGCTTTGACATGTGAATTTTGGGGGAACACATTCAGTCCATAACACCTGTGTTGGACAAATGACCAGGTTTGAGTCTTGGTACACATATTAGGACTACCCAAAGGCGCAGGGTTTGTCTCCAGTTGGTATATTAAGAACATTCATGAATCTGGGTAGGAGAAGATTCCAGATGTTGCATAGATGATACCCTGCTTCTTACTGATTGGATTAGGGACCCAAACCCAACCTCCTGGGCCTGGCCTGGAAGAGATTTATTTATCTCTCCTAATTTATTCACGGCATCTCCTGATGTTTGTCTTTCTCAATACACGTCTCTCATTCAGAAGGCAAGATCTGCAGTTTTTGAATGTGCACAGCTGACTGGCTAAGAAGTTAAGCACTCAGGAAAGATTGGTGGCTGGCATGGGTAAAGTTCAGCTTGGGTTGAGAGTGTCATACAGTTTCGAATTGCTTACATCTACCTGTCATTCTGAAAGTTGTGACTCCCTTCACCCAGAGGTAAAGCCAAGATCAAGATGAGATTGCAAAAATGAAAATCAGGGACTACTATCAGGAACCCTCCAGAAACCAGATTGTGAACCCTCCAGCAACCAGATGAAGGTCTGGAAAGTAGAGCATTCTCCATAGTGGATCGTGTGAAGTAGGGGTCTGATGACATTTTGGCGAGGATGTTGAGGGGATAAAAGCAATGAATGATAAAAGTAGAGTATAGTTCAGGACATCATGTAAGTTCTCTGTTGCATCTCCCAAGTAAATAGGCCATTACAACATAATGCTTGGTGGGGGAAGTTCAGGGTGCCTTGGTGGGAGAGCATAGGCAGGAATAGGTCATCCACACTTCAGGAGTACTGGGAAGACCCCTCATAGGACATGATGTTTAAGCAGAAACTTAAAGGATCAGTAGGGCAAGGGAGTTGGAGTTGAACAATATAGAGTATTCTACTTCTTTAATTCTTATTTTTTAAATTAATTTGTCAGTAGTTTACATGTCCACTTTGTAATTCTTACAAAGAATTACCTGCTCAAAATGTTATTAGTGCCAAGGCTGAGAACCCTTGATATGCAATCAGTTTGAAGTTCCTGTTTTGTGAGAGATAGCATGCAGTGATTCCCCCCCCTCATTTTAAATGTATTTTATGTTCATCAAAGTTAACACTTTTTGATAGGACCTAAGACATACTAGTATAGAAAAGAGTGTAGGGCCAGTCTTGACAATACTGAACTCTTTGTAGTATTTTAAGTCTCAGGAAGGCAGTGATCCAAGCGTGGGTGATGGAATGAAATGTAGTCGTGACCAATAGCCCTACTTTTCCTACTTGTTGGCACCAGTCATAACTCACTGTAAAGTTCCTTTATTTGTGATACATCCTGACCCCTCCCCCCCCCACACCCTGCTGTCAGGTATTGGTCGAGCCTGTGCTGCTATTTATGGGAGAAAAGGGTGAAGAATGAGAAACAGACTTATGATGGGCATTAAAGACCTCTGGGTATTTGGGGGAAAAAATGGAATTTGCACCTGGTTTCTACAACCAAATTCTGAGAATATGATTACAAGTCTGGGTTCTCTTTCTAGGGTATTATGCTCATAAATGTTCAGCTTAACATTGAACTGAACGCTGAAACTTGGTTTTATGATTAACTCTAACTTTGTCATAATCTTTTATATGGCTCACTTGCAGATTTTATGCTCAAGTACCACATCCTCTTGTCTGCGGTTATTTGAAAATTTATCCTGCTTTAACATGGTGGAGAGATAGCATGATATAAAGCAATTAACATGAAATTTAGAGACATATTATGAATCCCAACAGCCATGTAATTAGCTGTATGAACTGGTTTGCTTATGTAACCTCTCTGTGTTTCCTCATTGGAAATTAAGGGGTAATACCTGTCTCATAGTAAGTGTCTCATACAATGCTTGATACGCAGTAGGTGCTTTCTAGATGACTTTTCCCCTTTCATTAATGTGTAGCTCTTGTTTCTCTTTTCTGCACTGCTATATGTTAAGCCCTATGAAAATTTGTGACATTTGATGGATATAGATCATATTTAAAATGAGGAAGGGTTCTTTAGAAGCTTTTGTAATATTTACTCAAAATATAAGTAGATTGAGATGTAAGTGTTGGCTCAGAACTGACCAAATCAATTTCTGTCTTCTAAAATAGACTCACATGGTGATAATAATTATCCTTAATTTCTTTCTCATTATGTTCTTATTTTAGTGCACATGACCATCAAAGATCATTTATTGTAGTGAAAATGCTGTTCAATCTTGAATAACAATTAAAAATAAGGAGAAAAAATAGAAAATTCCTCAGCCACATGGCTTATAGGATAAGAGGTGTGTTGTGTCTTACAAGACTGGAATTCAAATTGACTCTAGATAGAATAT
This sequence comes from Talpa europaea, assembly GCF_964194135.1. Classification (NCBI taxonomy): domain Eukaryota; kingdom Metazoa; phylum Chordata; class Mammalia; order Eulipotyphla; family Talpidae; genus Talpa; species Talpa europaea. The sequence continues at coordinate 35,278,106 of NC_140073.1, read as the reverse complement.
ACTGTTTGTCAGTTCTCCACACTCATTTCCTTTTAAAGATTTGTCTAAGGATAAAGGAATGGAAATATGTTTAAACAATCACATTCTTGACCCACCCTGAAATTTTACAGTGATGTCAACTTTTCATTTTGAATAGTCTTGCTTAATACAATTAGAGTTTAGATTAATTTTTTCAATGTATAATTCAGAGCTGCTTCAATAGAATACTGTCACTCTTATAAGAAAACTGGTGACTAGAAGTGACTTGCTCAAGATGCGGTGACAGGAAAGTTGCTCAAGTCTCACACCCATATGGCACTTGTGGGGGTGGGGGGGGAGGTGACTTGCTCCCTCTCAACCAATTGGCAGCGTGGCATGCAAGGAGACTGGCTTCTCTGACCTCTGACCTTACCTCTATGACCTTTTGTTGTGGCCTAGATTCACCTTCCTAGTGCAGCTGGAGTGAAAGATACACCATATTTATTTCTTGAACTACAGGAAAAGGGACGAGCAGAGACTGAAAATCAAACCAGAGGAACGTTCTGGTGTAGCTCCCACAGTGGAAGCTGGGCCAAGCCAGGAAACACAGGGAGGGAGAGGGGACAGGCCGTAGCTCAGATTTATAGATGGTCTCTTGAAACAGGATCAGTTGGGAGGTAATTGAGGGTCTGTAAGGCAGTCGCTGAGACTTGTCACTCAGCAGTGCCACGGTTACCTTGACAAAGCATTGCCGATTGGAAATTAAAATGCATGGAATTGTGTGGGGAGTGTTTTCAAGAAGAAACAGAATCAACTTAGTGGCACCATTGTGGCTTTTACAGCACAATACCAGATGCACAGAATTTTCAAGGAAACCACACAGCTCTCTTTTTTCCCCCCCCTCAGACAGAAGGTTTAGGGCTTAGCTTGGTTACAGTAAAGCTGTTTTAGGAGATGCGGCCAATGCCAGAGCAAGGAGGTGTGAGAGAGTTGGTGGGACCCACCCCTGGGGCTGTGTGGACAAGCAGCCCTTTGATTTTCCCTGCAGCTGTTTCCCTGGCCCACTTGGGGGGTGGGCTCCTCAGGTCTCTGCTGTCCCACATCAGCCATCTCAAAGCTCATGGGTCCAAGGTACTGATGTGTCCCGTTGAGTCACCACTTTTCCCTACCCCTCCTCTGCTGGGCTAGATCAGTGAATCCCAATCGCATGGGCAGACATGAGACGCTGCCTCCCAGGGCCCCGATCTCCTGCTCAGGAGGCTCAGCCAGGTTACCTTTTCCTGAACTCAGATTTCATCCATTAAAAAAAAAAAAAAAAACATATATATGGAAGTATAGGGTTTAACGTCCTCTTGTGGCTAATATGCTGCTAATAAGTATATGTTATATTTGTGTAACCTGTGGTTAATATGTCAGATTTTCTCCCATAAATTTGTGTGTGTATATTCTTTTTTTTTTTTAAAGATTTATTTATTTATTTATACAAGCACTGGGTACAGTCAGAAGTGTGGGAGGGTGAGAGAATTCACCAGAGCCAGAGCGGGGAGCAGAGCAGGCAGGAGGACCGAAGCACACTGCTGAGGGGAGCAGCGGGCGGCAGGAGAGGTCTGCGCGCCATGCGGGACCCTCCTCCAGTGGCCGGGGAGCAGCCGGGGATCAAACTGGTGCCGCACAGGCTGCGGGCAGCTTCACAACCCAGCGCTCAACCGCTGCGCCACTGGGGAGGCCCTGTGTGTGTATATTCTTAATCCCCTGGAAACCGTGATTATATTACCTGACAGTAGAAGGGACTTTCAGGTGTGATTATTGAAGGATCTTGAGATAGGGAGTTGATCCTTGATGATCTGATGTGCCCTTCCAAGGGGGACCCAGAAGGAGTCAGCATCAAAACAAAGGAGAAAGTAGTGTCAGAGCCAGAGGAAGGATGATGCGCTTTGATGGCACAGAAAGAGACTGTGAGCCAGGGAATACAGCTGCCTCTAGTGCTGGAAGGGGCAAGGAGACCATTCTCTTCTAGAGCCTCCAGAAGGAATGCAGCCCTGCTAGCATCTTGGTTTTAGACTTCTGACCTCCATAACTAGAAAAAATAAGTTTTATTTATTTATTTTTTAAAGATTTATTTATGCATAGAAGAACTGGGGTGTAGACCAGAGGTTCTTGGGATGAGAGGATTCACCAGACACAGAATGGGGAGCAAACAGGTGGATCTACTGAAATACACTGCTAAGGGGAGCAGCAGGCGAAACAGGAGGGGTCTGCTGTGCCATATACGAGTTAGCTCCCTGGCTGGAGATTGAGCTCAGGCCATAGTGGTGATAGCGCTGAGACTTAACCACGAGGCCACCACCAGGGAGGCCTGAGTTTTATTGTTTTAAACTCTAAGTTTATGGTAATTTGTTATAGCACAATAGGAAACAAATATTCCTGATACATATATGTATACATCTATATATTCTTACAGAGTTCAAGTTTATAACAATTACATGTACAGTATAACATTGCTGCACCTCCCCCTGCAGTGACCTTTAGGGTTAACCTGCCCTAGGTCCGGCTGGGCAACCAGCGCACAGGGGGGGAGAACAGCATAACACCCTGAAGCAGAGGAAGTACAGCGGAAGTTCCCTGAAAAGGCAGAAGCTTATCAATAGATAACCCAGGAACCACTACAAGACAAACTTTAATCCCTTATCTGTCTTTCTAAACTTCCTTCTTTCTTCTATAATGGTCATTGTTTGTTATGTAGATCACCTCCCTGATGGTGATAGACTGAACCCATGAGCAAGCTAATTTCTTTGATATTCATTCCTGTGCTTTTGGAAAACATATATATACTAGTCACAAACTTAAAGAAAATTACACTCAGATTTTCACTCTTGAAGTGTGTTTGTTTGTCATTTCTTTCACTGACGCCCTGACCACCCTGCACGCTTCTCTCAACCCTGAGGTGGCCTCATCGTCTACTGCTGTGCTGGTCCGGGGCATAACATGATAATAGCAATAATCTACACTTAAAGTGTTGTAGAGCAACCCCGATACAAAACGGGGTGCCTGACTGTGGGTCCTCACCTGCGCGCTTAAAAGGACTTATCAATGCTCTACTGCAGGCACACGTGAAAGGTTAATAAAAGGTTTATTTACAAGGGAAGGGGAAATGAGGAAATGTACAGCTCTGGGAGAAAAGTGGGAGACAAAGTTTTAAATGAGTCCTACCCGATCCGCCGATTAGGAATCCCAAAATGGCGCTCTGAGAGCTGGCCCGGAGCGGTGAAGCCAGGAGGCGAGCGATCGCCAGCCAGAGAGAGCCCAAGGCCCACATGTTTGGTTTTTTATATCCAACCTGGCTGCCCAACTCCACCCTCAGGTCCCAGCCACCCTCCCTTGGTGGTGATGGGATTTGTCTTTCCCAGAGTCTTGATGGCTTTAGTCTGGAGTGGGGGTGGAGTCCACAAAGCCTGTATGGGATTAACTCAGGACATCACTTCCCCCTAACAAAAGTACTGCTGTGAGGGCCTCCCCGGTGGCGCAGCGGTTGAGCGCTGGGTTGCGAAGCTGCCCGCGGCCTCTGCGGCGCGGTTCGATCCCCGGCTGCTCCCCGGCCACTGGAGGAGGGTCCCACATGGCGCGCGGACCTCTCCTGCCGCCCGCTGCTCCCCTCGGCAGTGTACTTCGGTCCTTCTGCCTGTTCTGCTCCCCGCTCTGGCTCTGGTGAGTTCTCTCACCCTCCCGCGCTTCTGACTGTACCCAGTGCATGTATAAAACAAAAAAACAAAACAAACAAATAAATAAATAAAAAAAAACATGCCTCTATTTAAAAAAAAAAAAACAAAAGTACTGCTGTGACTCGAGATTTTGTTTGTTGGAGTCAGGTCTGCCACATTCTGGCATTGTGACTTGGGTAAGTCACTTAACCTCTTTGTACCTCAGTTCCTCATTCTGAAATGGGGATAGGATGATAGGTTCATTCTCACAGAGTTGAAGTGAGGACAGAATGAGATCATATGCATGAAGACTTACAAGGGTACTGGCATTCAATCAGCACCGTCTTGGCGAATATCATTCTGATTGCCTTTTTTGACCATTTGCACCATGGATCAACATGTCTGCCTTAGACATATTGATTCTTCCGGTATTCTTGGGAAGTCTCCCCAGGCTTTAGAAAGCTAGATCTGATGGCTGACCATTTTGCTTTCAACACTGCCTTTCTCCTGTCAACAGTGGAGGCTCTTTCACCCCAAACTGCTGCCTGGCATCCATGTCAGAAACAGATCCATTTGTCTGCGCCACTCTGTTAGGATTGCTGTCATTGTTTTGGGTTTTAGCTGCCTCCCAGATCATCTTGATCGCAATATAAGTTCCAAATGGCCTGGAACTCGTCTTTCATGGTCTCTGCCAGATTAAACATTTAGAACATAATACACCCAGCTTCAAAAACAACTGCGCACCCTTCCAGCCAAGTAGCATATTGATTTTAATTTAAGCAGTTGCACATGTTTTCAGGTTGTAGGAGACATCCCGGGGCTTCAGACTTCCAGTGGCACATAGACCTTCTCCTTCCTACCCTCACTTCTCCACTAGGGGCTGGAAGAGCCCAGAGATCACAGACTGGGAGGTATAGGCCTCCTTGGCACACTGTGTTTTTTCTCTTGGAATTGAGAATGTCTCAGCCTCAGTTCTAAAACGCTATGAAGTAGAAAAGCAGCAAGGTAATGAAGGATAGTGTGGGCAGAACTGGGTTCAGATCCCTGCCTTACCATGGAATGGTTCATGATCTTGCCCAAGCCATTTCATCCTCTGGACCTCAGGCTTCCCAGCAGTAAATCAGGGCAATGAGGGCATTCATTTATTTTTTTCTTGAGGCAACATTGTTTTGCATTATTGTTTGCATTTCAGAGGTATAGGATCTCCCTGTTCAGGTATTGTTTCCACAGCACACCCACCACCCAAGCACCCATCATCTGTCCATCCTATAGTCCATTGTGTTCCCTCCCCAAGTTGTTCTTGCCTTTCCTCCTCCCTCTTCCCTTCTTCTACAGTCAGATTTCTAGGCTTGTTTTTAGTTTGGCTTTGTCTGACCCTTCATTTAGTTTCTCTATATAGCCATGCACAAGGGACACCAGCTGCTTATTTGTCTTTCTCCTTCTGACTTATTCCACTTAGCTGCCTCCAGTTCCATCCATGTTGTCACAAATGTAAGAGTTTATATATTTGTTAATAGCTGAGTAGTATTTCATCGAGTATATATACCACATCTTCCTGTGTTTGGGCACTTCACTTCAACAGGCAGAAAGAAAAGGTGAAGGGACAAAGGGCATTCACTTTCAACTGGGTTAGCCATCTTTAAAATGGTTTCCCAGAAGTACTAGCCACTTCCAGGGACCCCATGTTGAGACCCCTCATTTGTTAGCTTGGCATTTTCCTGGCCCCTACAGAAGAGGAAAGGAGAGTTATTACTGGTGGTTCCACCCAACATCCATCCAGGAGAACATAAACTTTTTTCCACCACCTTGAGATAGTTTACCTCTGTTTAAAAATAAAGATAAATGAGGGAGCTGTCAGGCTGAACCAGTGATGGAGTTTCATGGTACAAGTAGGATGCTGTGACTTTCAACAGCATGATTAATGTTGATTTGAGTTCCCGGTGTGATGGGTGGAAACTAACAAGGTGAAGGACAGAGCAGAGATGGAGTGGCTAAGTTGATTGGAGTTTGACTCAGAAGGAAGTGGATTTCCTGGAGTGGGCTTGAAGAATGAAACAAATGGACAGAGGTGTGTCCTGCCATCAAAGGAGCCACTTTTCTTTTCTCCTGCATAGATTGGGGAAAGCTGGCGAGAACATCAGGAGGTAGCCGGCATTCTGGGGCTCTTTCTTTGGCTAAGATGTCCTGACCTGAATCTATAGCAGTATCAAAGGAGTTTTGCTACTTCAGCAAACTGCTGGCGCGGTCTTAAACCTACTGGAATGAGTTTCAGCTCTAGGAAATGAGCTTGGTTGTAAGTTCTGCTCTCAGCCTCTTGCATTCTTAAATTGACCTGTCATGAGGGTGTGAAGTAATGGTGTCTTTCAGATCAGAATAACTTTACATTTAAAAAATCCTCTAACTCTGGTTGCAGAGAAATTAAGTAAGAATAATGAATAGAGCTTGAGAGGTGCAAATCTAACTTTGCCTGCTTGTAGAGAAATAGCTGAATGCCAGCCAGAAATGAATGTTGTAGTACCTTGGAGAGTTTAATAAGTGATAGACACTGATAGCCCATTTTGTGGGAAAGCACTCAGAAGTATGAGGAGAAACAGGCGATGGGGACTATTGTGGCATTCATTCTAACCCCCTTCCTTTTTTCTATTTCTTCTTATTTTCTAATTTTATATATTTTTTTACATCATTTTTCATTTTTGCACAATGCATGCATTTTCATCTTGGTTGTAGTCCCCATACAATTCCCACCTCTGCTTGCTTTGATCCTACTCCCTCCTCCCCCTCCCCCCGTAGTGTGTCTCTTTTTACACACACATTCTTACTCCTCTTCCCTTTTACACAACACCAACAAAGGTGTTGATGGTCCCTGTGAAAGTCATACATTTGACTGTCTTCATCCAAATGGCAGGATCCCCAACCTGAGCATGTCCAAAAGCATTATCCCTCCTCTTAAATTCTGAATTTTCTATCCAAGTTGGAACTCTGGGCAGCATTCTTGATGTAACCCCACTTTCCAAATTCTAATCAATCACAAAGTCCCATTAATTCAGTTGCCAACATTTTCTCAAGTCCTTTTTCCATTAGTCCCCAAGTTCTTTTCTCAAGTCTCCATTCTATTGTTAGGACAAAAACCAGGTTCAGACTTTTCTTTCTCCTATTCTTCTAACCAATCTCTCTCTCTCTCTCTCTCTCTCTCTCTCTAAAGATTTATTCATTTATGCACACAAGAACTGGGGTACAGGCTAGAGGTGTGGGGGGTGAGAGGACTCACCAGAGACAGAGTGGGGAACAGAACAGGCAGACTGACTGAAGTACACTGCTGAGGGGAGAAGCGGGCGAGACAGGAGAGGTCTGCTGCGCCATGTGGGTAGCTCCCTGGCCTGCCAGGGATTGAACTCATGCTGCAGAGGCTGTGGATCACTTCATAGTGCAGTCCTTAACCCCTTGTGCCACCAGGGAGGCCCCTCTGCTAACCAATCTTTCGATGACTATTCCTGTCCTCAAATCTCCTTCAATTCTGTCTCTCTATATATAATGCTACTATTGTCTGATATAAAATTCTGCAGTGGTGTCCTTTGCCCAACATGATAACATTGAATCTTAAAGGGTCTATCATAAAGCATAGTGGTGGGTGGTGGCTGAGAGTATGTTCTCTGGAACCAGCCCGCCACTCGCTGTGCTATTTGGGGTCATTTATACAGCCTGCGACTTAGCTTTCTCAGCTGTAAAATGGGGATGAGCATCTTATCTCATTCGGTTTCTATGAGAATTGAGTAAATGAATAAAAACAAATAAATGTGCGTCTATAAATATACTTAGACTAGCTTCGGTCACATAGTAAGCCCTGCCTAGCACTTGCTAGTGTAACGCCTTCCCCTGCACCTATGCTCCACACCACCTTGTGGTTTCCTCCTCTTAACAGTCTCCTCGCTCAATAAGCTATCTCTCTGCTTTTTTCGGTTAGCTTTTGTTCACACTGACCCCCTATTTGAGAAGTCCTGTGCACCTTCACCTGGCAGCTCCGCCGTCCTCTGTGACTGCGTCGGAAATGGCCTCTCAGCTTCCCGGGATACCTTGCTCACATCCTTCACTTCGCGTTTTCATTTTTGTCTCCAATGCTCTGTTAACCAGCCTACTTCCCCCACTCACTTATGGAAAGCAGGGGTTGCATCTTATTCATTAAAAACTAATTCCTGCCCTTGATTCAGTGATCGGTATTTTGAAGAAATGTAATAAGAGTTTGTGAATTAGAAGATGTTATTCAACTAATACTGGCCCTGACCGAGCTAGCTTTCTAAATCGAGATCTCATGGTGATGTTTCTTTACTCAGGAGTGTTTATTCTGAAACAATGAAGATTGTATTTGGAATAAACCACAAGGCTTGCAGTCTCATTCTTCCCTACAGGATGAGGGAGAACCTGGCTAGAGAGCTGTGCCCTGAAGGGTGGTTTGACTTTGGTAGCCTGAGGTGATAGAGCCAGCATGAGAACAGAAATCTTGAGCACAGGCAAGGAAAGCCCACACTGGGGGCCCTTGTATTTTGTTAGTGGCTTCCCTGGGGAACAATGGTCCTGGCTCCTCTTGGAGACATTCAGCTCTGCCGAGGCAGTCTCCCAAGCTTACTGGGAACCTCTTGGTGGTGTATCAAAACCTACTGTAGCTCATGGGTTGCCTGCTCCTAGGAGCTCAGGTGGCCAGAGAAACCTGCCAGGTGCTAGCAATGAGCTCATGGGACAGAGCTGGCATTATGTCCCCATGAGGCCATTAAAATCCTGGAAGAGCAAGTCCCACTGTAGACTGTGACCCCCAGCCTTGGCATCAGAATCACCTGGGCAATATTAGAACCTCACTATGTCCAAGCAATATCCCCTACCATTGACTCAGAATGCCTGGTCCTGGCACCCCATTTTCAGCACTGTCTAAAGCCATCCAGTCTATTCCATGACGTAGCAAGGTGGGGAACCACTGCTTTGTGGGTGGGGAGAAAAAGTTCAATTCATTAGCCCACTTCTTTCCCTGAATTGGATGTTTAAAAAGGGGTACAGATTAAGATATTCCTCCTCCCCCACCCCAACCACTGTATTTTACAGTCGTAAATAAAGTGGACACAGTTCTATGTTTCATGGAACTTACATTCCAGTAAGGGAGATAGACCATGAATATGAAAATTAAAAATTATGAAAAGTCCTGTGGAGCAAAAACTAGGTGCCATGTAGAAAAGTACTTATTTTATATTGATTTATAGAAGGTGAAATATAAACTCAGAACTATAGGAAGGAGCCAGTCATTTGGATTGATGGGAAGGACATTCGCAGGCTGGAGAATAGCATGTGCTAGGGTTGCATGACAGGACAATGCTTGGTATTTTCCACAAATATTTCTGATCTCTGTGACAGGCAGAATACAGAGATGGCAGGCATGGTCCCTTCAGTTGAGGAGTTAATAATTTAGTGCAGAAACAGTGTATGGAGAAACAGGCCGCAATAAGCAAAGTTTAGCAGGACTCCTAAGGGGAGCAAATCTCATTCTTCCCAGTGTATGCAATGCTATTTATGTATGGGGGTTGTCAGTGGTCCTAGCAGAGAAGTAATGACATAGAGCTACCTGCTTTTATCAAATGCTCTCTTTGCCATCTGTGGAAAGAATCTTGAGATAGACAGGAAAGAGAGTGCCACAGGCACTAGAAGACACATATGTGAAGGCCTGGAGAGAACAGAGTACTTGGGAATGAGAGATCTGGTGTGTCTGGGATCTTGGATGGGGCATGTGCTGTGATGGGGGTGTGAGACAGGTGGTATTGACAAGTGACACAAGGGGCACCTTCCTGGTTACTTAGCAATGGTTAGCTAGGATGGATGATTCTCTGACCCCAGAAGAGGCAGCACTTCCCATGGAAACTGGATATGTTCTCCTCTTTCCTCAGTCAGCATAAACTAGTGTACTCACTTTTCCCTGGAATGGGGTCTCCAGATGCCAGGTAGCTGACATCTCTCAGCAGTGCTTCCTACACCCGGCACTTCAGCCTGCTTCCCATGGTGCCTGACTCCTAAATGTTTATTCTTCCTCCCCGCTTTCTTGGGGCAAAGATGCTTTCTACATTTGTTGTTGGAGAACAATAAGAGGGAGGGATCCCTGATGACCCACCTGACCCAGCTTTGCCACAGCCTAGACATTAGGATGCCAAGAGGACTGGGGCTTGGGCACACCTACTGAGACTTCAGCCTGTAAATTCCAGGCATACCAAATGATGCTTTCTTTCTTTTTTTTTTAAAAAAGATTTATTTATTTATTTATTTATTTATTTATTTATTTATTTATTTATTTATTTATTTATTTATTTATTTATTTATACAAGCACTGGGTACAGTCAGAAGCGCGGGAGGGTGAGAGAATTCACCAGAGCCAGAGCAGGGAGCAGAGCAGGCAGAAGGACCGAGGTACACTGCCGAGGGGAGCAGCGGGCGGCAGGAGAGGTTTGTGTGCCATGTGGGACCCTCCTCTGGTGGCCGGGGAGGAGCCGGGGATCAAACCAGCGCTGCAGAGGCTGCGGGCAGCTTTGCAACCCAGCGCTCAACCGCTGCGCCACCGGGGAGGCCCAAATGATGCTTTCTTGTTTGCCCCAAACTCTTTTCACCATAAATGGAGTCTGGGAGCAGAGGAAGGCAAAGATGAGGCTATGTGGTTTGGTGGGCTAAGTTTGGAAGGCTCTCATGAGCCATGCTTTGAAACTTGAACTTCATCCTTGGGAATGAGGAGCTGGCGGGGTTGGGGAGGTGGGGTGGGATTTCCATATGAGGAGGGCCAGGATCAATTTGTGTTTTTGAAAGATTTCTCTGTTGGCTAAAGTGGAGAATGGACTGTGAAGGAGAAAGGCTAAATTTTGGGGTTTGTAGGAATGGTAACTCCTACAGCGGTTTTGTCTCTGTTCAGTACTTTTCCTTGGGGCCTATAAGTAGCAAGTAGTTAACACTCAATAAAAATTTAAAGAGTGAATGAAACTTGGTTGGAAAACCATTCCCTATTCCAGAGGAGAAGAGATGCTTAAACTTGGTGAGTGGCTTGGGAGTGGAGAGGAGTTGAGGAAGTATGGAGAGAGGATTTAGGATGGGAGAGCACAGAAACAGCAGCCAAAATGGATTCACATCTGTAATCCAGCACCAAGGACAGAGAATCCAACCTAATCCAACCTTCAGACTACAGAGGTAGGAGCAGTTGGAGTTTGGGCCTCTATGCCAAGGAGCCATTGTCTTCAGGATGAGCTACCTCAGGGAGTCTGACCTGAATACGACCCTGTACTTTGTGGACCCCCTGATTCTGTGGCTTCCTGGGCAGCAACTGAAGTTGTTCTTAAATTTGCTGTAGTATATGATAGAAGTAGTCACAACCAGCTTGTCTCTGATATATTTTTCTATTTAAAATGGAAAGAGATACTGTTGGTCAGTATTGTGACCTAGAGCATATGTTCTACCTTAGACTGAGTAGCAATCAGATTCTTAGTTGCAAGAAACTGAAATAAATTTCAGTTAAGCATAATACTATGTGTGTATGTATAGAATAGAATCTGCAATTTTAACTATTTTAATATACAATTCAGTGGCATTAATTGCACCCATGATGTTGTATAACTACAATTGCACAACCACTATTTCTAAAACTTTCGCATCACCCCAAGCAGAAACTATACCTATTAAACAAAAACTCTCCATTCTTGCCTCCCCCTGGTTATTGCTAGCCTGAACCCAGATATTTCATATAAGTGAAATTAGACAACATTTGTCCTTTTCCCCCTGATTTTCTTCACTTACCATAGTGTCTTCAAAGTTCATTTATGCTGTATCAAGAATTGATGCTTCATTTCTTTTCCTCCATTTTATGGAAGTATCATCTTTTGTTTTTCCAAGATAATGAATTTTTTAAAAGGGATGTTGAATAAATTCTGGAAAATAAAGCCTGGGGATTTAAATACCTGGGCATTGAGTCCCCACTTCCTCTATATTGTGTGATCTAGGGTACATTACTCTGAAATTTAGTCCCGGGGAAAAAATCCTGTGCAGACTGTTTAGTCATTTAATTCATGGAGATCACCAGTACAAATTGTACTACTTAGAATTTAAAATAAAATTTTAATTTTAAGTGTTCATGAATGTTACTTATTATTTTGGCTCATAAAAATTACTGCTTATGGACCTCCCCGGTGGCGCAGCGGTTGAGCGCTGGGTTGCGAAGCTGCCCGCAGCCTCTGCAGCGCTGGTTCAATCCCCAGCTGCTCCCCGGCCACTGGAGGAGGGTCCCGCATGGCGCGCAGACCTCTCCTGCCGCCCGCTGCTCCCCTCAGCAGTGTACTTTGGTCCTTCTGCCTGCTCTGCTCCCCGCTCTGGCTCTGGTGAATCCTCTCACCCTCCCGCGCTTCTGACTGTACCCAGTGCTTGTATAAATAAATAAATAAATCTTTAAAAAAATTACTGCTTATGCTTTTTTTTTAATACAAAATCAGACAAGTAGAACTTTTCCCTAAACATCTCCTGTTAAGGAAAGAAGTAAAGCTAAGTTACTTTTTTGCACAACTTTTTAACGGATTTTTTCCTTGGGCTTGAAACACCTGGGGAAAGGAAAATTTCTTCCCTCCTGCTAAGAGGAAATCTACAGTGGTCAGTGCAGCCTGATACCCTCTTTAGACCAAGGCAGCTTAACTTTGCAAGTACAAGTCTATACCTAGGAAGATTAAAAGGGCCGGAGGTGATGTCTGATGAAAGGGAGTAAAATGTAGCTCTTCTTGCACATGAAGTCTTGTGGACTCTAAAGGGACAGCAGTAGGTGCCAGGCTGAGAGGATGCTATGATCTAGATTCAGATCTATTCCATTTATAGGTCAGGCTTCTGCTTTACAGGACTGAGAGAGACTGTCCAGGGGAGCTGCACAGAGGGGGTAGCTCCCAGTAAGGTCACTGTCCCAGGATGCTGTGGGCAGAGGCACAACATGGAGTTCCCTGCAGAAGCGGAAACATTAGGCAGCAGTGCCTTATCATTTGCTAGTCTGTCCCTCTGTCTGCCTCTCTTTATGACCCAGCTCAGACATCTCAGCAGTGGTCTTTCAGTATCATCCTCAGCATGGAAGGGGCATGCATTTTTCCATGCAGAACCAGTTGAGATGTAGTAATTCTGGGTAAAGCCTCAAGCTAGTTCTTCAAGCAAGTTTGAAATGTAGCTCTGCCCTCTGATTCCTCAAAGTGTTTTATTTCATCGTGAAATTGATTTTTGGGGGTATAAACCTTGTTATAACAAAATGATCTTAATCCACAATTCAGATGCCCTGAGAAATCAAACTATATCATATCTTGGCTTTCTCTTGCCACTGATAGCAAGGTCATGGGAGTGCTGATAGTCTAGGTGTGAAGTATTCTCTGAGATCTGTCATGTGTTCCACATAGTGGCTTATAGGAGTGCATTGACTACTGACTATAACAACGCCGTCTCTCAAACATTATAGATCCCTTGACTCCATCACTTATTCTTTTCGGAATCTTTTTGTGTCTGGCGTGCAACAAAAGACTAGCTCCATTTCACAGGTATGGAAATTGGAACTCAGCTATTGATTGCTAACACATGGCACACTTGGGGTCAGCTGCCACATCTTCTGACTTCTGGTCCAGCAGTCTATTTAGTTCCTCTACTATGAGCTGGACAGTATGGGGCCTCTGGATTTTATTAACTTGGGGGTTTGTAATATGGCTCCAGGGAGGTCATTTGACCTCTATAAACCTGGAAAGAGAATTTTGTGTCTCATATTCTCTCTCTCTCCCTCCCTCCCCCCTCCACCCCCAAATTCTAAACAGGAAGTACCTCTTAGCCAGATAAGAGCCCTAGCCTCATTTCCAGGCAGTGGGGTGTACGGGTGGCTCTTTGTGAGGTGCCCCAGACAACAAATTGATATTTGCTGGTCTCCGAACCTCTGGCAGAGATGGGGAGGGAAGCCTGGCAAAGTGACATTTCTGTAAATAACCACACCTGGTTCTAAGAGGGGTAAGATTGGCATCTTCCTATAGCCTTACCAATTGCCATCAACCTTTTGCAAAGGGAGCCCCAGGGAGAGGCTCTCTTCATTCTCTTCTGATTATTTATAGACTCCCCATCCTGTCTGCATTCTGGAGGGAGTATGCTTTGTTCGGTAGCGGCCTCCTTCCACACGTGTTTATACTTTTCCAGGCTGTGTGGACTGCATGCTTCCGCCCCTCTACTGCATGGAGCAGGGGGACACTAGCACCGGAACATAATGGAGACGTGGAAGGTGGGGCAGGATGCCTGTATCCTCACATTCACATATCCTGCAGCAAACACCTACTTTGCTGAAAAAGAAGACAATGCAGCATAATGGTTAAATAAACATGCTCTGAAAGCAGACAGAACTGGATTCAAATCCCAGTTCTGCTGTTTATAAGACATGTGGCTTGGCTAAGTTACTTAAAGCTTTTGCCTCCATTTCCTCGGCTGTAGAATGGAATGACACTTCTCAGCACCATTGTGGCTTTACATGCAAAGGGCTGAGCTGTGACCGACAGTCCGCAGGTGATGAGTATATGATGTAATTATGGTAAGATATACTAGTTACTCTGTATTGTGCAATTTTGTATGAAGCAGACCTAATAACACTGATGTGATGTATGCAGTACAGGCAAGGATTTTTGGTGGAAAAGGAATTACTGAAATCTAGAGAAGGATACTTCACCATGGTTAGGACAGGTCAGTAGGGGCTTGTTGGAGGGAGAGGTGGTTGAGCTCCCTGAGTCTCCGAGGTATGTTACTGGATGTGGACTTCTAGTGAGTCTGAACCTGGGACACGACGGGGAGGGAAATCAGACATGGGGGACTGTCATGTCCAGCATGCAGTAAATCTTTATTGTTTTAGTGTTCATTATATACTATTTTAATTGCAGCAAGTGTAACATCAAAGCATACCATATAATGATAACATGTATGAATGATTAGTCTATTTTCTTACTATTATCTATTTACTTCAGACAGTAGGGTAACAGGAGGTTAGTTCTCACACACATAATCTTATCACCCCCTAGCCAGAGCCTGGGAAGTTCGCTCATTATTTTTGTTATTCTCAAACTGTGGAGATGTACGCCGGTCACTTCCAGGCTCTCAACACCAAGTCCTGTCACCCAGAGGTTTTCCTCCGACATGCATGTGTTTTCACATGCCTTAAAGACTTAGGTCAAGGCCCTTCTGCTCACTGTGCAGGGTCTCTCCATTTTGTTATTCTCAGACTGTGGAGATGAAGAAGCCTGACTCCACGCAGGTCACTTTCCAGGCTCTCAACACCAAGTCTTGTCACTCAGAGGTTTTCCTCTGAGACACATGTATTTTCACATGCCTTAGGGACTCAGGTCAAGGCCCTTCTGCTCACTACGCGGGGTGGCCGCCTCCAACAACTGGACATACCTGTTAGTTGGCCACCACCTGACGGGGCCTTGGCAGAAAGCCTTAGGCCAGCTTTTAGGAAAATGGTTTGATCCTGGGAAGGTGCCTTGGGTGGTTTCTGGTGTCAAGGCTCTGAGATTCGCCAGTGGGAGTTCTTTTGGTCTACAGCACTCCTAATGGAACACTTGACAGCTAATCCAGCTCTGCAAAACTGATCTGCCTAAAGAAAAGATACATTTTCGGTGAGCATCTGAACTTCATGGATTTTTCTGCTAGTTCTCTCTTTGCAAAAGGTCTACCTTTACTGAAGTCTAATGATGGCTCACTCTATGAGTTTCAAATATTCATTTTTTTTCTAATAAATTAAAATATTCACAAAACCAGACCAGTGCAATGATCCTTATGCACGCCTCACCCAGCCATAAAATAAACTCATGGCCACTTTTATTTCATCTACACACCCCCTGCCAATGTATTTAAAACACACATCTCCAAGTAGTTTCTGTTGCAAATAGTATTTTTTCCCAATTGTTTGTGGCTTGTCTATAGCAATGCAATTGCTTTTTGCATATTGACCTTGTGTCCTGAAAACTTTAAAAAATTCCCTTATTAATCATTAGTTTGGGGGTAGATATACAGTCATTAAGTCTTTGTAATTTTATGCCTTTCTGCTTCTGCTTTATTATTATTATTATTATTTTTGCATTGACTGGGACCATCAGTACAATGAAGATAGAGTAGAAGTGGTAAGAGTAAACAACCTTGACTTATTTCAGATCATCCAGAAAAAGTATTTGGTGTTTCACCATTAAGTGTGAGGTTAGTTTTAGTTTTTCAGAGATACCTTAGCAACCTTGGTGATTGTGAAAATATTCCTTTCAGATCTTCAAGTGTGGGAAGCATTATGACTGCCAGCTCTAGCAGCTGCATTCTGAAGTCCACCACTTGGTTGGTGTTGAGAACACTCTTCTCAAAGACTTCTCCCAGTAGTAATGTACTCCAGAAGATGTGGGATTCCCCTGGTGGGTGACACTGAGTACAGTGTGTTGGCCTTTCCTAAAAGCTGCACTGGAGTTTTAGAAACTTCCACACCACCTCTCTTCCTCCTCATCTCCTTCACCTGGGGTCAGATCTGTATCTGTTTTGCGATCTCCCATCTTCCTCCAGACCATCTCCTTTCCTCCCACAAGCATTTTCCCTAATAAATCTCTTGCTCATCTAATCCTGTCTTAGTGTCTTCCCTTCAGAGACCTCAACAAGGAGACAGAGGAATCATTGTTCTATTCTTAGTTTGCTGAGAAATGTCTTTCTAAGCATTATTATATATTGAATTTTGTGAAAGAATTTTTCTGCATTTACTGATCATATGATTTTCCTCTTTTTTTTCCTGTTAATATGGTGACATTGATTACTTTTCAAAAGTTCAGCCAACCTTGCATTCCTGAGATAAATCCTATTTGATTATGAAGTTTTATCCTTTCTTTTTATATATTGTAGTATCTTATTGCAATATTTTCCAGAGTTTTATATCTATATTCACAGTGTATTGATCTGTAATAGCTGAAAATTCACAAGATTTTGGCACCAAAGTTTTTCTGCCATCATAAAATGAGGTTAGAAGTGTTCCATTCTCCTCCTCTACTTTCTGAAAGAGTTTTTGTGAGGTTGATATTACTTCTTTAATAATTTTTGATAGAAATAAGCAGGGGAGCCATCTGTGCCTTCGGTTTGCTTTTCTGCATTTTTATTCTTTATTTCTTGCATACTTTGTTGTCTGTGGGGACATTATTCTGCTCACTATTCTCCTTTTTAAAAATAACTTTGTGTGGGAATCAAACACAATCCTTCCTTCTTGTTCATGTTTCAAGCACAGGTGTTCTATTCACTTATAGGTGGGCCAGAATAATTTCCCTACCTTTCTAATTCTATAGTTCACTAGAGTTAGAGTACTGTCACAAAGCAGGGGAGGAGGCAGGAGAGGGATCAGAGGGAAGAAGGGAGGAGCACAGGGGACTGAGGTGATGGTGCACGGGTGCTTTGGTGAAGGAAATTCTATGGGGCCTACACCTGAGGGGGTGGAGGAAGCAAATATTGTTTAAAAATGAACAATGATGTAAAAAAATAAAAAAATATTAAAAAAATAAAAAATAAACAAACCAGATATAGATAAAAAGTCAGAGATTATGTCCAGCAAAAAACAAAACAAAACAAAAGGAAAGTATGCAAATACAAGGCCTTTTGTATTCTAATACCTGCTGACTCAGTACCCTCTCCCAGTTTTTCAGGGACTTTTCTTACCTTTTCCCCTAATACCTTGTCTTACATAAATTGGATTCTACTGCCAGTAATTCTATTCATTACAGACCTCTATTGGTTCTAAGAGTTTTACAGGACCAAGACTGTTCCAGCATTCTCTGATTACATGCTCACAAACTAAAGCCTGTGAAAACCCTGCTGGCTATGGCTATTTTTAATCAGATTATCTCCCCTTCCTTTAGGAGAATCTGTTGGAAATTTTGGGTTCTCTGCCTCTCAAGACAGCATCCATCCTTTGTTTCTCCTTTCTGGCCCCTGCACACTTGCTAACACCACATGTTCTTCTTGGTGGTATTCACGGTTTTTCCTCAACTATTCGTATTTTGGGCCTGGTGTGAATTCTTTATTTTGCTGTAGAGGTTGCTGTAGATGTTGTCTGAAAGATCTTGGCTTATTATCTTACTCTCTCTGCCTGTTTTGTGGCTTGACTTCAAAAAACCCAAAAGATTTTCTACTTCATTTCGACATCACTCCTACCTTCCTAAACTCCTTCAATGTCTCTAAAAACTTTATAGTGGAGGTGGGGGTAGAAATGTCCAATTATATGCCCATCTTAGGGGCTTAAGCAACATATACAAAGCACCAAGGGTCCTATTTGATTTTGAAAGCGTTAGCACTCTTGTGAGAAACTATAAAAGCCCTTTTAAATGAATGGTGGTAGGCTTAGAACTCTAAAATTAATACTTGTGAAATACAAGTGGGAAGAAAAATAGAATGCTTCTCAATGACTGAGCACTTCTTGGTACCACGCTGTTGTGCAAAGTCTTTTACATGGATTTCCTCTTCAAACCTCTCAACCACTTTCTAAGGCAGGTACTGTTATCACTTCTACACAAATCTCTCAAAATGGCACATGCAGTCATTCTGCCACACCATCCACCTCTCTGTGCATGTGCACAGTTTGGGAAGGGCTCAGAGTGTCAGGCACTCACTCCATGTAGGTGCCTGAACTCTTCCATGTGTGGTGGGGGGGGACACTGTGGGTCTAGCTTTCATGACTTGTCCCTGAGGATACAAAGCTATACTCCCTTCTCCCTGATGAGAAGGACATTTTCGAAGGAGTCGAGTCTCATAAAAAAGTGGCAGTCTGGTAGTCTAAAGGTATGAAGAGAGGGCAGGGCAGCCAAGCTGGATTTGTCAATAACAGCAAGAGCGGTAGTAGAAGCTTCAGTGGAGGCCACTAAATGACAGATGGGAGAGCATCAGGAAAGCGTCACATGTACTAGATGAGAAAGTATGAGCCAGCTGTCATGATGGAGAAAAGGCCAGAGTTTCAGGTCTTTGACTTCCAAGTGATTCTTTTGAGAAACTAATCACACTGGCGGAGATTGCCCAGATTACCCAGAGGCAATATGGCCTAAGTGTGGGGTTCTAGAGCAAGATGCATAGACTCACATCCTGGTTTTGTCACTTTCCTGACTGTGAGATCTTCAATAAGTTACTTAAATTGTTTTTGCCCCCATTCCCTCACCTGTAAGATGTGGACATGGTCACTTTCTCTCTTGTGTGTGGGTGGGGTTAAAGAGTCAATGCATGTAAAGCATTTAGAATGGCTCCTGACATACTGTCTCTCTGTATGTTCCTTACCATCTATTATCATTATTCTCAGAGTCTATATTTTCAAATTTGCCTACTGACAACAATTTATTTGTAACCACAAAATCAAACCTCACAGTTGCTTTCATGGTCATTTATAGTCTTGCACAGAATGACAATGCCTTGCCCATGCTCATGCTCCTGGCTGCGGTGAAACAAAGCCAGGCTTTGCCTTCCTGCTCAGGCCCACTTATGAACAATTCCTATCACAGTCTCTTTAGTGCCATGTTTTCTTTTGCATTTTTGGGCTCTTTTGTTAGTGATTTCACTGTCCAAAATGGCCCTCAAGCATTGTGTTGTCTGCTGGCTCCAAGCAGAAAAAGTCTGTGGCAGGTCTTGTGGAGACAAGATGTGTGTCAGGTAAGCTCCATGCAGTAATGAGCTGGAGATCATTGTTAACCATCAATAATACAGCTGCCCCTTTAAAAATGTGGGCTTGCGACACCAACCAGTTTTACAGTTGAAAGTTTGTGTGTGCTTTTGACTCCTCAAAAACTTTAATAGCCTACTGTTGACTGGAAGCCTTGCTGATAACATTCAGTCAATTAAAATAGATTTTGTAAGTTATCTGTGTTATACACTATATTCTAACAATAAAGGAAGTTAGAGAAAAGATCATGCTATTAAGAAAATTGTAAGGAAAATATATTCACAGTACTCTGCTGTATTTATAGATCGTGTTAGTTTACAGGAAAATTCGACTAGTTCAAACCTATGCTATTCGAGGGCAATTATATATATATTAGATCAGGTGCTTTATCCAGAAGCACGTAAACAAGGGTAGGTATTGATCTGTTTTTTTTTTAAAGATTTATTTATGCATACAAGAGGGGGGTATAGGCTAGAGATGTGGGGGCGTGAGAGGATTCACCAGAGACAGAGTTGGGAGCAGAACAGGCAGATATACTGAATTACACTACTGAGGGAGCAGTGGGCAAGACAGGAGAGGTCTGCTGCACCATGTGGGTTGCTCCCTGGCTGGCCAGGGATTGAACTCATGCTGCGGAGACTGCGGATTGCTTCATAGTGTGGTGCTCAACCCCTTGCACCACCAGGGAGACCCCTGATCTGTTGACCAAAATGTTTTGCCCAGAGGCTCACAGAAACTTTGCCCCCATTTCCTCTAGGATGGCTTCAGTATTCACTTTGTGAATACTTCAGTATTCACAGGTGACACTTTGCCAGAATATAAGCACTGTGAATAAAAACTGACTACAATGTCTCACCTGGATTCCCCAGCCTTTGTCACCTGGAGATGGAAAGCTTCCTGACATGGGCCGGGGCTGACATGTTTTAAGCTCCAAACCACAGTTTGGTATGGTTCCATGCCTTTCTTGAAAAATGAGAAGGCACAGGTGTTTTGGGCAGCCTCCACCTGGGGTTGTGTGGCATTTAGGCGCAGAAAGGCAGTCGTGGGCTCCCCTGCACAGGGGCAGAAGTTGGCCAAGGCCTGTTGCTCTTGGTGCTTTTGGAGTCATTTCTCCCTGCTGATTGCAGGCTGAGTGCTGCATTGCACTTCTGCCTTCTCTGAGTGGACTGAGGACTGACTTCCATTGGGCAAGCTTCCAGAAGTACCTGGCAGACATCTGAGACAAAGCTGGGATTGTAGTTTTTTTTTTTTTTTAAGATTTTTTTTTTTTAATAGAGGCATGTTTTTCTTTCTTTATTTGTTTGCTTGTTTGTTTTTTTGTTTATACATGCACTGGGTGCAGTCAGAAGCGCGGGAGGGTGAGAGAATTCACCAGAGCCAGAGCGAGGGGCAGAGCAGGCAGAAGGACCGAAGTACACTGCTGAGGGGAGCAGCGGGCGGCAGGAGAGGTCTGCGCGCCATGTGGGACCCTCCTCCGGTGGCCGGGGAGCAGCCGGGGATTAAACCGGCACCGCAGAGGCCGCGGGCAGCTTCGCAACCCAGCGCTCTACCGCTGCGCCACCGGGGAGGCCCTGGGATTGTAGTTTTTAGAGCTCTCAGGTAACTGTCACTAAGTGCTTTTCTGCCAAACAAGTCATAGGTGGTATGTTTAGAGGCCACCCTGGGATCTTGGGAGGAAATTGTCCAGGGCAACATAGCAGTGTCTCAGGCACTGAAGTGAAAAGAATTTCTGATTGCAAACCAGATGGGAATCACTCCAGGGAGCAAGGCAGCACCCCACATACCACTTCATGCTGCAAGCAAAGTCACTATGACCCCATAACATCCCACAAGCTATAGCAGGACACTGTGACACAACCATATTAGCACCTGACCAGGGCATTGCTACACAGATGGGACGTGGCACCCATGCAGCCCCACACTGTTTGATTGTAATAGGCATACCACCATGTCCTGACACTGAAATTAGAGTGTAGCAACCTGCTGGCCACTGCACTTACCATGACATCATCACATGGTTCCAATAGCACACCGATGCCTGTCCAGCACTGGCCCCACAGCAACTGTTTTGACCAATCTTCTTGACAGAGTCTCTTCAGCTCCAAGTCCAGATATTTCAGAGGCCTTAAAGCCAAGTCCAGAAGAACCGCTGAGATAAACATCTAAAGGCACTCTCCCTGGCTGCCCCTTTCTGGCCCCATGGGTAGACATGCCTACCTCCTCCATGGGGGCATGAGCGCCTTCCTTCTTCACCCTTGTGTCTCTCAGCACTTCATACAGTGCCTGACTTAGGGTCAATATAAATAAGGGAAAGATTGTTTGAAGAACTTGATACTGAGTTAAAGAAATCCAATGACATTGAGGTGTCACTGTAAATCACAGTCATGGGCCCAGAGGGTCATGCAGAATCAGTAACTAGAACAAGTGATTCCCACACTTTACTCATTCCTGTGCTCAATTTTTGTCATTCTTATGTGCTATCTATTATTAGCTCAATATCTTTAACTGTTTTCGTTAAAAAATGCAAATTAAGTTCCTTAAGAAAGAAAACAAAAAGCCAAAAGAATAGATGTCTCCCTTCTCCCTGTGGGAGTTGTTCCAGTGTCAGCCGCTGTGCCCTGCTCAGTGTGTGAGGGCGGCACCTGCTGCAAGTGACCAGGTGTGTGCTCCTGGACAGTGGTGAGCTCTGCACATCTGGCAGCATCAGCTTCAGCCCCGGGAGGGGCTTTGTGGCTGTGTGTGACCAGGGCTGGCTAAGTGGCTGCTTTAGGGAGACAGAGAGACTCAAGTCAGCCTCTTCGAGGCCCTCCTGGGATCAGGGGCTGTTGTTATTTGCCTGGCAGGGGCTATAATCCTGAAACTACTCTTTGTTACTAGTGTCACCCTAGCTAACATTTATTGAGCTCTTAAACCAAAGTATCCTTCTTTCTCCTTAATTTTCATAGCAACTGGATGAGTTGGTACTTTTCATTATACCCAGCTTGACATTTAGGAACTGAGAATAAGAGCGGTTGTGACTTGCACAAAGAAACACAGCTCATAAGAAATGGAGCCAGAGTTCAACTTCAGGCAGTAGTTCTCTGGATTTAGAATTTGAGCTCCTGCCCATTATACTCCTCTCTGACCTGTTGCCCCTAATTTGTACCCTGCTGCCCAGTGTAGTCAGACGTAAGTAAGGGGGGATCACTATGTGTGGGCTGAAGTCCTACTTATTGCTTGCTTGTAGAAGGCCATTCCTTTGGTTTTGGAGAATGTAATTGGTGAACATGAGAGCATCTGGGAGCCAGCAGTCTGTTGAGCTGTGTTGGCTCCTGTCCCTGAATGTATATGGGGGTCCAGCTTAGAGCTGGGCCATGAGTTACTAGAGACACACAAATGGAACCAACTCTCAGTTAGAAATAATCAAGAAGATGAAGGGCCTCCCTGGTGGCGCAGCGGTTGAGCGCTGGGTTGCGAAGCTGCCCGCAGCCTCTGCAGCGCCAGTTCAAGCCCTGGCTGCTCCCCGGCCACCGGAGGAGGGTCCCACATGGCGCGCAGACCTCTCCTGCCGCCCGCTGCTCCCCTCAGCAGTGTGCTTCAGTCCTGCTACCTGCTCTGCTCCCGGCTCTGGCTCTGGTGAATTCTCTCGCCCTCCCATGCTTCTGACTGTACCCAGTGCTTGTATGAATGAATAAATAAATAAATAAATAAATAAATAAATAAATAAATAAATAAATAAATCTTTAAAAAAAAAAAAAGAAGATGAAAAGGTAGGATGTGGCTAATTCTGTTGCCAGCATTTGCTTAATTAAATGACACTCCCAGAGATGGGTAGTAGTAATTACTCCTTTGTCATGTTTCTCTTTTCTTCTGCTAATTTTGCCTGGAATCCACCTACAACCCAATGCCTGTTCATGGTTGGCTAGTTCTGAATTTGCAACCATTTTTGTTTTTCTGACTTGCTGGGACTTTGTCCTGATTTGGAGCACAGAGAAGTTGGCTCATGAATGGAAGTTTCGATATCATAAACACAGATATTTACCCAAAAATTTAAGTTTATTGCAATTACCTGGGGGTCAAATATATATTCACAACTGTTCATATCAGCCCTGTTCACAAAAGTCAAAAGGTGGAAATCACCCAAATGTATATGAATGGATGTGGATAAGCAGAATATGGTAGATCCAGACAATGCAATATTATTTGACTATAAGAAAAAATGAAATACTGTTACATGCTATGTGTGGATGAGTTACAGGAAGAGTATGCTAAGAAGCTAGACTCAGAAGATCACATGTTGTATGATTTGATTTATAGGAGATGTCCAAAATAAATAGATCCACACAGATAGGTACAAATGGATAGTTGTCAGCAGCAGAGGGCCGGGGATGGAGAGCAGCTGCTTTATGGGTACAAAGCTTCCTGTTGGGCTGATGAAAGAGATTTGAACTAGATAGAAATGGCAGAGATACAACAGTGGGAATGTAATAAATGCCACTGCATTGTTCACTTTCAAATGGTTAAATATGTCATGTGCTGAGACCAAAAGTTGTTATATGCTACATAAAAGAAATTTGTTTAAAACCTTATTTATTGAAGTGTTTGAAGTCAGCAACTAGTTAGTTCTTCAGTGGAAGCAGCATATTATTTGTCCATCCCTATGCATTCTCAAAGTTGACCCCCAGTACTCATTTCCCACACCAACAGGGTCACAGTGTGTCAACCTGGGGGTGGCCTGGTTACTTTGTTTCTTTATTTTCCACAATAGTGAAATCATAGAGTATTTGTCTTTCTCCGTCTGACGTAATTCACTTAGCATAATCCCCTCAAGGTCCAGTCATGTAGTTACAATTGGTAAGATTTTATCTTCTCTTTTATAGCTGAGTAGTATTCCAGTGTGTATATATGCCACTTCTTTATCCACTCATCCATCAATGGGCATTTAGATTGTTTCTATGTCCTGACTATTGTGAATAATGCTGCATCTATCTCTTCAAAGTAGTGTTTTTTGTATTCTTCAGATAAATACCCAGAAGTGGAACAACTGGAGCACCTGGTACTTCTGGTCTTAATTTTTTTTTTTTAAAGATTTATTTATTTATACAAGCACTGGGTACAGTCAGAAGCGCGGGAGGGTGAGAGAATTCACCAGAGCCAGAGCGGGGAGCAGAGCAGAAGGACCGAAGTACACTGCTGAGGGGAGCAGCGGGCGGCAGGAGAGGTCTGCGCGCCATGTGGGACCCTCCTCCGGTGGCCGGGGAGCAGCCGGGGATCGAACCGGCGCTGCAGAGGCTGAGGGCAGCTTGCAACCCAGCGCTCAACAGCTGTGCCACCGGGGGGGGGGGCCCTCTGGTCTTAATTTTTTAAGGCATCTCAGTACTGTTTTCCATATTCCCACTATCAATATATAAGGGTGCCCTTTTCTCCAAATCTTCATCAACTTCTTTTTTTTCTGTATTTTTGACACATGCCAGTCTCACTGGGCTGGGGTGATACCTCATTGGGGCTCTTTGATTTGCATTTCCCTAATGATAAGTGATGATGAACATCTTTTCTTGTGTTTATTGGCCATCTGTATGTCTTCTTTGGTGAAATGTTTATTAAAAATTTTAAAATTTTAATTTTGGTGTTACGTTTTTACTCCTCCATATGCACAAGTGTTCCACTCACCCGCCACCAAATCACCCATGCCAGTACCTCATCTACGTTCCTTCCCCATCCTCGGCCAATTTTTAATTGCTTGTTTGTTTTGTTGTCATTGAGTTGTTTATATATTTTGGCTATTAATCCCTTGTCAAATATATGCTTTGAAATATCTTCTCCCATTCAGTAGTTGCCTTTTTGTTTTGGCAATGCTTCTTTTACTGTGCAGAAGCTTTTTAGTTTGAGGTAGTCCTAGTCCTATTTGTTTATGAGGAGACCTATTTTAACTCCAGTTTCACTATGACCTGAAAAAAAAATCAATGAGAGGATATATAATTAAATTGCAATATATTTTTAGAGGAACGGAAAATGTTCTACTTCTGATTTTTTTTTCCTTAAAGTGAAAAAAACTATAAACAACTATAAAAGCAACATAATACTTATTAAAGATAGGGAAAAGCATAGGGAAAAAAGAGAAAGTCACTGATTATGTCACCATATAGAAGTAGCTACTTCTAATTGCGTAAATAATTTTTGCCCTTTACTCACATAGCTAAAATCGCATGATGTTATACAAGGCTTTTTAAAAATTATTCTTTTAAAAAATTTTAATTATTATTATTTTTATTTCTGCATAGAAGAGCTGGGGTGTAGGTTAGAGGTGCATGGGGTGAGAGGATTCACCAGACAGAGTGGGGAGCAGAATATGTGGATTTACTGAAATACACTGCTGAGGGGAGCAGCAGGCAAAACAGGAGAGGTCTGTTGCGCCATGTGGGTTAGCAACCTGGCCGGAAATTGAACTCATGCCACAGTGGCTGGAGATAGCTTGATAGCACTGAGACTTTAATCCCCGTGCCACCAGGGAGGCCCTGATGTTACACACATTTTTAACCCACTTCTTTTCCCTGTCACATCCTAGAACGAGCATTCTCCTGGCCTATTTAGACTGCTTTGTAAACGTCACTGTGTTGGCTACGTAAGATGCCACTGCAAGGATGTGTGCCTTATTAAGCTGCTCCCCTATCAATAGACATTTTGGGTTGCCCCTGAGAGCTAGATATTAAACTCTGCACACACAGCCGAAGCCATGGGTGGAGTGATCCAGGGGAGCCTGTGGGACTGACTCTGTAACTGGGAATCACAGACCTTTCAAGCTGTCTGGGTGCAGTCTTGAGAAGATGATACTGGTGTGTAATTATAATTTTGCTAGTAGGAAACACAGTCCCAGCAGCAGATATCTTGTTAGCAGACTAAGCTGAAGGAGGACATCCACACGCACTCTGAAAAGGAATGAACCCCAGATTGACAGACACACTGCCTAGTGAGGAGGGAAGCTTGACCCAAAGATTCATATTTTTTAATGTCTTCAGAAAATACTTTCTGAGCACCCTTTATATGGCAGGTGCAGGGGACACTGTCGGGCTAAGGCATGCTCCTTGTCACGAAGGAGCTCCACGTGGAGCTGTTACATTTGACTGTGAGGATTGTTGGCATGTGGTCAGGACCACCAGAGCACCTGTGATCTGGGAGTACAGAAGGGGTATGCCAGGCTCAGCTTTGGTATGGGGTTGAGGGGTGGGGAGAGGGAGCCTTCCTGTAGAAGCTGACTCCTAAGCGGAGATTGGTAGACGAACTGGAATTAGAGAGTCTACTGTGGATCCCCTACTGGACACTCCCCCTTCTGATTCCACACTTGCCATGTGACCATTTGTGAATAATCTGGCTTCTAGTATCCACAGAGAGACAGTGTACTGTTCGGGTCTGTGGGGTGGCTGCTCTTCTCATTGCCATGGCTGTGTTAACACCTGCTCTTGAGCGTCTTTCCTGTGAGTCAGTCTGTGAGAAGTGGCCTTACTCTTTGTCACAACCTGTTGAGTGTTCTGAGCCTGCAAGGCTAAGGATGCCAGGCCCGGGGGCAATGTGGATTAGCCAAGCTGACCCAACTCCCCCACGAAAGCCTTTCCAAGAGCAACAGAAATTCACGTATGCTTTTTTCTCTTCTGACTGCAGCAGCTCCCTCTAAGAGTGTTGTGCAGATTACACAAGATGATGTGGGCAATGGACCTGGTGATTGGAAGTTGAATTTTTGTCCTCCTTCCTGCACATCTCTTGCTTTGGTTTGGTGGCAGCTAATGAGTGGAGATGTTGAGTCACATAGTTCACTGACACATTCCATCTAGTTCTCCCAGTTCATTAACCAAGTCATCAGTCACTGTGACTAATTGTTACTTCTTGAGATAAATGTTTAAAATATCATCTCCTATGACAAGGTTCTTTAAAAGCTCAAGGACTTGCTGGGGGTGGTAGGGAGAAGACAACACACATGCACAGAACCAGCAGAATGTAACACTGGAGATGATTTGACTGTGAAGGGTTTCTCCTCTAGGCCTGGGCTGGTTGTTATGGTCCAGTCTGGCCAAGCAGTGCCACTCCCCCTCAAAGCCAGGTTCAAAGGCTGATATCTCTTTTCTTGACTCTCCCTTCTGCTCTACCTTTGCAATTACTGGCACAGTTGTGTCAGCTTTATCTCGGTGTGGAGAGAAGAATAGACTCTCCTTCCCTAGACCTTCATGACTTAGGACCAAGAAATGGTCACATTGAAAGCCTGATATGGACTATGGACTGGGAGCATCAATAGGCCCCGCTCCCCTTCCTCTTGTGAGCTGAGAGCTAAGTTGGTTGAACTTAGTCGCTAAGGTGGGGGAATGAGGACACCAGAAGAGATAGACGCCTCAGGTCATAGTGAAATAATTTTCATAGGCTCATGTGAAGCTTTTAGGAACTTTTATAATGTCCACAGTGGTCTTAGAATTGAACTTGGACCTTTAGGTGGCTAAGAATCAACATGATTCTAGATGGACTCGAGCCAAGATCACAGTCCATTTGGGATCTCCACCAGGAATGACCCTGCACCCCACACACCTAGAGTCATTCCTTACACTTCCCTTACCCCTGTCTGCTCCTCCTTCTTCTTCCTTTCCAAACTCTTTTCTAAAAATATTTAATTGTTCCAAGTCCAGGGTCACCATGGTACATTGAGGGGAGCAGTTACTGCTGAGGCATTTACTCTGATTGGAGCTCAGTGTTGGTCACCTTTGGCTGGACTCAGCCTTTCGCCCCTGACAAAGCCTCATGGACTTTCTAATGTAATACTCACACCTCCCTCTCCCACCTTTTCACTCCTGCGTGCTGCCTCAGTTTCCTTTAGAAACACTGAGGACTCAGTCCTGAGTACCTGCCTGTGCACACAGGGAAGGTCAGTGTAGCTTCTAGAGATTCTGGGACCAGCAGAGATTCTGGGACCAGGATGCCCATGCTCAAATTATAGCTCAGCAGATAAATAGTTGTTGGATCTTGGGATAGTTATTATTCCCTCTGTGCCTCAGTTTCCCCATATGTTAAATGATGATAATAGTACTACCAACCTCACAGAATTGCTGTGAGGATGAAATGAGTTAATAAACACAATACACTTTAAATAACGCCGGAACAGAGTCCTACATAAGTGCTTACTGTTAGGAGGCTCTGCATGGTTGCTGGGTTTCTAGCCAGGGCTGAGCCACTCTGCTCCAGAAGGGATTCTACTTTGTGCTTTGAGGGGTCTGCCATTTGCAATAAAGATTATACTGATTACAAGGGACTCAATGTGTTAGCCATTGGTATTTATCCCACAAAATAACTATGGTAAAAATAAAACCTGACTCAGTGAAGGGGTTCTCATGCCGCGGACCAGCACAGAAGTAGACGATGAGGCCGTCTCAGGGTTGAGAGAAACGTGCAGGGTGGTCAGGGCGTCGGGGAAAGAAATGACAAACAGACACACTTCAAGAGAGAGTGTAAATTTGAGTGTAATTTTCTTTGAGTTTGTGACCAGTATATATATGTTTTCCAAAAGCACAGGAACAATGAATATCAATGAAATCAGCTTGCTCATGGGCTCAGCCTATCACCGACAGGGCGGTGATCTACATCTGGACCCAACCTCATTCCTAAGTAGATAGACCGTTAGTTTTGTTTTTAAACTATATAATCGCATTTTTTACTAACTACTTTTTTACCTAAACTATATTTTAATTATTACAGGGTTTAGTAATGTTTTATTTGAGTCAGCCTTGTTTTAAGGATTTCATATGATTTTTTAAGTAACAAGCAATGACCTTTATAGAAGAAAGAAGGAAGTTTAGAAAGACAATAAGGGATTAAAGTTTGTAGTTCTAGAAAGACGGGATAAGGTTGTTTAGCATTCTTGTAGTGGTTCCTGGTGGTCGTTATCTTTTGATAAGCTTCTGTCTTTTCAGGGAACTTCGCTGTACTTCCCCTGCTTCAGGGTGTTTTGCTGTTCTCCCCCTGTGTGCTGGTTCCTTGCCCAGCTGGACCTAGGGACCTTGGCAAAAGCCATTCCTAAAGGTCACTGCAGGGGGAGGTGCAGCAGGTATGTCTTCAGGGGTTTTTGCTGTTCTCCCCCTGCGCGCTGGTTCCTTGCCCAGCCGGACCTAGGGACCTTGGCGAAAGCCATTAGCCCTAAAGGTCACTGCAGGGGGAGGTGCAGCAGGTATCTCCTCAGGGGTTTTTGCTGTTCTCCCCCTGCGCGCTGGTTCCTTGCCCAGCCGGACCTAGGGACGGTGGCGAAAGCCATTAGCCCTAAATGTCACTGCAGGGGGAGGTGCAGCAGGTATGTCTTCAGGGGTTTTTGCTGTTCTCCCCCTGCGCGCTGGTTCCTTGCCCAGCCGGACCTAGGGACCTTGGCGAAAGCCATTCCTAAAGGTCACTGCAGGGGGAGGTGCAGCAGGTATGTCTTCAGGGGTTTTTGCTGTTCTCCCCCTGCGTGCTGGTTCCTTGCCCAGCCGGACCTAGGGACGTCCGGTGGTGAAAGCCATTAGCCCTAAAGGTCACTGCAGGGGGAGATGCAGCAGTCTCAGTAGAGCAACTCAGCTGAAAGACAATGCGAGCCAGTGCATTTCTTGCCATAGCTGCCAAAGTCATTGAGCCCAGCCCTTGTATCCCTGAGTTTCGACCTTGCTCTCTCTTCCAGTTTCTACCTGCAGGCACAGTCAGGCACATATGGGTGCATGGGACTCTCAGAAGTGCCAGGCAATTCCCTATATGCAACATGGGCAGGTGGCAGTATTAAAGCCCACCCTGGGCCTCCGCGATGAGAGACTGCCACTGCAGGGCCTTGTAGGTGACTTGCCGCATCTGAAACTCTTGTTGAGCTTCCTGGCGTTCTTAGTGTCCGGGACACTCAGGTATTTTCTGGCCAGTATTTGTCGGTTTAAGAAGAGAGAGACAATGCTCGGTAAAATCTTCCTCAACCATAAAAACTGCTTGTGGATAGTATATCAACGTGTGTCAGCAGGTGACCCGAAGCCCTAAGCAGTTAGTTGCCTTTTTGTCAGTTTAAAGTCTTGCTTGGTGAAGTGTGTCTACTTGCCTTTTCAGTGGCTGATAAGGGTGATAATTAAACAAGTGAAGAATTTTCATGGCTTATGTCACTTAATCCTCCTAACTACTTTGGAGATTATTGCTTTTATTATCCCATTGACAGATTCACAAACTGAAGTTCCCTGCAGCAAAGTGACTGTGTAAGGTCACACAGCTGGTAACCACCAGAGCTGGAATTCACACTGAGATCTGTCTTTCTAAGTCCCAGAGCCTGGACTTTCACCTGCTCTGTGTGGTGTCTCTGTGTGTGCTGAGTGGACAGAAAGGTCATGGATTTTGGTGTCCAAGGTGCTGCCTTACAAGCTGCGTGTGGCAGCAACCCTGGCCAATCGCTGAGTCTTTTGAAGCAACACTCACAGCATCAGCAATGATAATAGCTTACCCTCGTATTCACTGACTAGAAGCCAGATATGCTTTACTATAGTAACTTGCTTAACTTTCAGTAACCCTCTGAGATTGCTACTGTTCTTTTGCCAGGGACCTTGTATTTTATTTTATTTTATTCATTCATTTATATATTTATTTTTAAAGTTTTTTTATTTATACAAGAACTGGGGTACAGGCCAGAAGCGCGGGAGGGTAAAAGGATTCACCAGAGACAGAGTGGGGAGCAGAACAGGCAGACTGACTGAAAACACTGCTGAGGGGAGCAGCGGGTGAGACAGGAGAGGTCTGTGACGCCATGTGGGGAGGTCCCCGGACAGCTGGGAATCGAACCCGTGCTGCAGAGACTGCAAACAGCTTCACAGT
Source organism: Talpa europaea (assembly GCF_964194135.1). Lineage (NCBI taxonomy): Eukaryota > Metazoa > Chordata > Mammalia > Eulipotyphla > Talpidae > Talpa > Talpa europaea. The sequence goes on along the minus strand of NC_140073.1, from coordinate 35,246,930 downwards.
GCTGCGCTCAACCCGCTGCACCACTGGGGAGTCCCGGGATGTTTTCTTTTAACAGCGACCTCAGTATGAGCTCATGAAGGTTAAATGAGATACTATTTATTCCAGTGCTTGGGGCTGGTCTGTGTGACTCTGGATTGGCAGTTGGTGACTGTGCTAAGGCAAGAACCTCTATGACCTCGGGCTTCCGAACTCTATCCCTGAGCTCAGATAATTGCAAGTGACACATTTTGGGATGTTTTTACTGGTTGATGCTGTATTCAAATGGAAATATCTAGGAATGCCAATGTGACAGCAGCTCTCCTGCGGTGGGGTGGCACTGGTCACCATCCATTTCCTAAAGATGCCTGTGAAATCTGTTCACACTGAGGTTGTCCTTAAAGCAAAGTGTTCCCAGAGAGGACAGCTTTCTGTCCTTTATCACTGCCTCCCCTGCCCTCAGACCTTAGATTTTGGGCCTTTTACACAGCTGGAAAGTTGCCCCAATCACCTTGATGTGAGTTACCTATCCTGGGCTCACCTTGAGAGTGCAACCTGTTCTTGATCCTCAGAAAAGTCTGGAGGAGCACTTTGCTGGAGACCTGTTCACTCCTGGGGTCTTGCTTGCAGAGTCAGATCCTAGCTGAAGGTAAAGGCCAGAACTTGGGCGCTGAGTGCCTTTTGGATCGTACACGGAGGGGGTTTCAGAGCAAAGACTCTGTAACAGAGGACTTACCTCCTGGACCCTCAAATGAAAGATCACCATGTCCTTGTTTCCCTCATATTCCAACCTGTAAAGATGAGAAGACATCAGAAATTACATATTACACAGAGTTGTTTGAGGCTGAGAAACACCTAACTTGGGCAAACAGATTGTCTTTGCAGTGAGTGAGAGAACTGGACACTGAGACTGGAAGAGCAGGGCCAGGAGGACATAGTTCAAAGACGCTGGGAAAGAGGAGCAGAGAACTTCCCAGTATCAAAAGTGAGATGTTACTGTGTTAAGTCTATGTCTAGGGTAGAAGCAAAGATAGTAAAAAGGCTAACCCACCTATAAATCATTTATAGGTAAATATTTGTAGGCAGATAGATGGACCCAAGTTGCAGTCCTGGCTCAGCCACTTGTGAGGTCCATGACCTTGTGTGGGTTGCTTGGAAATGGAGTTCCTATTTTCTCATCTATAAAAGGAAGCCAGCGATCCTGTTCTCATCGGGCTGTGGTGGGGTTTAATGAGAAGATGTGTGTGTGTGTGTGTGAAGCATGTGCCTCTGGGTCCATTAGAGCTGCTTTTAGGACTTTGGAGATTGGCCGTCCTTGGCTGGCACACAGAGGAGGGAACCTGCAGCACAACTGAGCCTCACAGCATCCGCCTCATGCCATAAATCTTTCAGCACCTTGAAGTGTGAGGGCAGCTGTCCCTCCTGCCGGAAATGGAGACAGAGAGCTGGCTCTGCTACAGGCTCTAACCTGAACGTCCTGAGTTGTCAGAATATTGGCCATGCCTTGCCCCAGAGACAATCGTATCTTGCATCTGTAAAGCACTGCAGAGCTACAGAGAGTTGTTCGCTTTGAGACTGCATTCTAGTTCATTCTGCCACCCCTTTGCAGCCAGCCTCCCTGGCAGAGTGAGACCTTTGGCTCTGGTGGTCATTATTGTCCCCCTCCCCAATGACCAGATGGTAGAAGTATAACACCAACTCTACTGAGCTTTTGATGTTCTGTCTTGGGAAAAATTACAAATGCAAATATAGACTAGTCCTTGAGGGTGATTGGCGAAAGGATGAGTGAAATCTGGCCTGGGGTTTGGTGTGTGATAATGATTCTCTAAAAAAAGAAACATAATTATACCTTGAAATTGAATGATTCCTTTATTCTCTTGAATTGAATGCACTGGACTTTGGAAGCCCCTGGCTTTCTTGCTGCCTGGTCTATTTCTACCTCCCATTTCCTCCCAATGTTTGTGTCACATGCTGGAAATCTTTTTAGGGTTGAAATCTAATGAAAATGGACCACTGACTGGTTTATAACTCAGAGTTCCTCAAAGATCCGGTACTTAGGCACAATTGTGAGGACCCACCATGGATGGAATAGCCCTGGATGATTTCAGTCCACCAGCTCCAGCTTAGTTTTATCATAGAAATAACAATGATCACCATATTGGTAAACACAGTAGGTATTCAATAAATGACTTTTGAGAAAAATAAAAGAAATTAAAGTGAAAGCTTATAGGCCTGATGTCAGGTAGGTAATGGAGATCTATTAGTAGAATCTGAATTTCATTAGTTTCTTTATCTGAGAAAATGGGAATAACAAATAGCACCTGCTGTGATTGGGCTGCTGTTTGGGACAGTCTGTGCAAAAAAGGCTAGCTGAGTGAATGTCAAATTCTGGGAAGTCAGTATCTGTTCCTTGTTACTCTTACTATCAAATTTGCAGGTTTTGGCTTCTAATTTGGTTAATTTGAACATAGGAAATGAGAAATGACTACCCCCTGAAAACTACCCCCTGAGGAGAATTACTGAGCTCCCCACACTGTAGCAGGCCTGGGAGTGTTCCGTGTGGGGGACTGGGGAAACAAGGCGGGGAACGGAGATAATTCAAGGAACATCCTGACTGCTAGTTACTTTGCAAGGCCGTAAGTGTCTAGACCAGAGGGCCTCCCTAGTGACGCAAGGAGTTAAGTCTCAGCACTGTCAAGCAATCACCAGCCACTGCTGCAAGAGTTCCATCCCCAACCAGGGAGCTAAACCACATGGCGCAAACCTCTCCTGTCTCTCCCGCTGCTCCCCTTGGCAGTGTATTTCAGTAGATCCATCTGTCTCTGGTGAATCCGCTCACCCCCTGCACCTCTGGTCTACACCCCAGTTCTTGTATGTGTAATAAATAAATCTTAAAAAAGAGAGTGTAGATCAGTTCCAAATTATGCTTTTTGTTGCAGGAAAGAAGGGAGCTAGAAGATACAGGAAGCCTAGTGTGGCCAACTCAGGCCTGCTGCCCTTAGATTTCTGGGAACATTTCAGGGGACAAGTCTGTTTTCCACCTGCAAATACAGAGTCAGGGCACCCACGATTGATGCCTTCATTTCTAGACATGGCTGTTTGCCTTGGAAAGTAAGGACCGAATAAGGCAAGGCTGGATAAAGGGAATGTCTGCTTAAAACTTGATCCCAAAATTAGGTAGAGCAGACTTGCGAAAACTTCACTCCGTGAGATGATCATTGGGCTAAACCTGGTACATATTTGACGCCAGCTTACTATCTCCCTTTCCCTGAGACCTGAAGACGATAGATGTGAATCCCCATTCCATGACTGTGGAAAGTCCTGTGTCCACAGATTTCTGTGATCCTCAATGGTGTTGTGTCCTTGCCATGTTTACTCACACAACTCATCCCTCTTCTAAATTTATATGCACATGAGCTCATACGTGGATTGTGTGTCTAGCCAACTTCATGATTTGTAGAAATAAAGACATATAACTTAAAGTTGCATGTTGGATACTCTTGTTCCTAGAATGTCCCTTAGACATTTCCTCAGCTGTGAGCATTGCTTCCTATTTTCTTCTCTATTTTCTCTAGTGACCAGTCCCTCTTCTCCAATTCAGCTCCAGGCCACTCTTGCTGATGGGGAAGGGACTGTCACTGAAATGGACCCACCAACCTCCTCTCCTCACTGCATATTAAAATCCTGGAGGATTTCTCAACCTGTTTGTTAAAAAGGGCAAGATGTTCTCCAAGCACAGGACACTTCCTTTCAAGATGAGCAACACAAAAGAGGTCAGAGCCATCTGTCCAGAGCCCCAGGCCACTCTACCAGCTTGTAGAATGGACTGGCCGGCCTGGCATCATCCTCTAGATGGACACTGTTTTTGGAAGCAGCCTCAGGCCCTGGTGGTCTGCACACAGGGCTGCATCTGTCATTGGGGGAGTCTACTTACTGCCTTGGACTAATAAGCGGGGTGACAGGTGGCACGTTATTATAGGTTGAAGATGTCAGCCAGAGGCCAATGCTCATGCTGACCAGTCCCAGAGCAGAGTAGATGCCAACTTGAAGGTCATACCACTGCCGTTTGCTTCTCTATTCTGCACTGTTACTGGAGCCTGTTAAAACACACCCACCCTGATTGTTTCTGTTTCCTCTTGAAGAACAAAGGGTCACATGACTTCCTTTTTCTAACATTTACTGAAGGCCTGCTCTGTGAAATGCTCTACATGGGCAACCTCAACCAGGCCTCACAATGATCCTGTAAGGAGAGAAGATCTCAGAACCCACGCATGTCCTGGGAATGAAACTGGGTCCTTCTTGGGAGAAGAGGAGGGTCACTGACACTACCTGGCCACGAGCTGTGTGCCTCTGTGTACAGCTGTGTGTGTTTCCAACAATGCTGCCCCTCAAGGCACAACTCTTGAGATATTATTAACCCCACTTTCCAAATGAGGACATCAAGAATTGTTTCAGAGATCCCCTCATCATCCTGGTCTAGCTCTTCACCTTGTCCTCCACAGAGTGATGGCTCTGGGTTAAGCTGATCCTGGGTTCAGCCTGTCCTGTGTGGATGCCCCTGGGAATCCCACCAAGCCCCCCATCCAGCTCAATCTCATTGTCTCCAGGTCTTCCCACCTGCCAGCTTTCGTAATTGGCCACTGTCAAGCTCAGCCTGTTCCGCCTGCAGTCAGTGGGAGCCAGGCCGGGCACAGTAGAAATCCCCTCTCCATCAAGGGTGACTTCAGGAGTTTGTCTGTTGCACCATGTCCTATGACCATGTTGTCGAGAATGAGTGAGCCGAGAAGGAGGTGGATGCAGGAGCATCAGATGTAGCCTCGTCCCTGACCCCGGCTGCCTGCCTGACCTTATGCCAGGACACTGCTTAACATTCCACTCCCTGCAACACAGGACTCAGTGGGCCTGGAGGATGGTCCTGACTCTCCGACTTTGGTCTGGGGCTTTGATCTGACTGAGTGTGTCTTCTTGCCAGATGCCTCTCTATGCAGTCTTGGGGTATAAACAACACTCCCAACACAACTCCCAGAATGCAGTGCCTGAGCACTGTATTTGTCAGAGTTCTATGGAGTAACAGAACCAATATCCCCTATATGGATAGTCTTGCTAGTAGAGAAGTAAGAAGCAGGTCAACTTAGGGGTGGGGAGGAGAGAAGGAGAGAAGGAGAGATTGTGTTTATTTTACAGAATTAGCTTTTAGGGAAGAAAAAAAATCTGCTACTCAAAAATGTCTTTTTGGCAAAACATAGATTTTATGGGAGAGGCTCTAAAGGCAAGGTAGAGGTTGTTTTTGAAAAAGACTTTTACATATAAATTTCTATAAGGGCATGTAACAAGAAGACCTAATCTTACATCTTTTCCAGAAGAAGGCAGAATTTAACCTGCATGCTGTTGTCTGCTGTGCCTTCCCTGGTAACCTCCCTACTGACTGCCTTCCCTCCTCCCCCACCCCCACCAGCATCCTTCTATCTTAGCTGAGCTTTTTAGATGACTTCTGAAGCCACATGGGCAAGTGATTCAGTCATGTTGGGTCTCCCCCATGTATACAGGAGGTATCCGTGTTACTATTACCCTTCTTTTTGGCTTTTTTTCTTAGCAGTCTGTCTGATGTTTATTTGATTATTTGTCAACACATAAAAACCCAGAGGGGTATAGGATGATTTCCTTTGTGCCCTGACAGGCTCACTGATTATGGGGCTTGACTAATCTGAAATCTGTATGGCAAGCAGGCTGGTGACTCAGGCAAGAGTTGATGTTGTAGGTCTGAATTCTGAAGAACAACCGGTTGGAAACTCAGACAAGTTTTTATGCTGCAGTTTTGAGGAAAATTCCTTCTTTGAGAAACCTCATTTTTAATATCTTAAAACCTTCAAATGATTGAATGAGGCTCATCCACATTATGGAGGATCATCAAATGATTGAAATGTTAATCACATGTAAAATCTATCTCTCCAGACATTTGACCAAACAACTGGACACCACATCCTAGCCTAATTGACACATAGTTAACCATGGCAAGGACCAATCTGTGAATAATAACCCTGAGTGCAGAAGTCCAGTCTACCCCCCTTCAGAGAGGCTTCTGCAGTGGCTACACATAGGCTTCACCATAAATAGCAATAGCGGCTCTTCCCAGCATTATTCCCAGGGGAATGTACTTAGTCAAACTACTCAGGGCCCTTTGAGTTCAAGCTCTTAAAATTCCTGGGCATGAGGAGGTGGATTTTGCTATAGCAGAATTGTGCACGTGGCAACAAAATGCCACTAGCAAGGCACCAGGACATTTAGGAAATCAGTAATTGAGTTTTGAAGCCAATGTCCACAGCATGGCTGCCCTCTCAGGCAACAATTCACAGCTTCAGTGATGGGGCACCCCTCCCCTCTTGGGCTTTACCCAAAGGGAAAGTGAAAGATGGTTTTGATGTTCCTGGTTCTAAAGATAGCAAGGGCCCTGCCGGGAAATCTTTTCTTCCTTCTTCCATGAAAGAAACTAGCTGTGGCTCTGTGTAAGGCAGTGCTGAAAGCTTACTTTTCTTAGTAGAGGTGACCTGAAGGACTGTCCTCAAGGTCAGTAACATAACCAACATGCTCCGCCTCTTTGCCCCAACTGTGAGACCCAAGATAAGAGGGCACACGGAGGATCATATACCAGATGCTTTAATGTTGAAAAGTTATACATGATGCTAACATACTATCATGCAAAATAAATTTCTTAATGTACTGTTAAATAATTAAGGTCTTCCTATCTGCCCAAATGTACCTTCATAGGCACCTGGAAGGCTGATTTGAAATTAGATTCCTCCATGTCCTCTGAGTTCTGAAAGCCCGGGGTTTCAGGGGACATAGACAGAGGCCCCCAGCCTCCAGGTTGTCTCTCTTCTTCTTCCTTTTCCCATTCTTGACTCTGACCCACATTGTACGCACTGGTACACATCCCAGTGTACACGGCTAAGCTCTGTCTGTAAGCCCAGCAAGCAGCAACTCTTGGTCGCCCCGGAGCCTGTTGCAGGGGGTAACGTAGAGGCTGAGTCTAGGGAGAGGACTGCATGTGTCTGGGAGGCTGTCTGGGCAAAGACACAGGCTGTCTGGGCAAAGCCTTGAACTTCCTATTGCCTTGATCTTCCTATTGCTCGGGCAGGAAGGGGGTAGGGGGGGTACGAGCATTCTACGCCTCGCCAAGGCACGCAATTCACACCCAACAACATAGATCAGAGCGCTTTGGCTTCCCAGTGCCTCGTGAGGCTTAACTTCATTTCCTACTCCTGGGGTTTTGAGAAACTCTTATTTCCTTCCAACAAATCCTTCTTTTTTGCTTAAATTAGCTTGCATGATTCTGTCACTGGCAACTAAACAATCTGTGAACGAGGCAGAAGCTACGGTTAAGAGCAGATCATTGCCAGCATCAGGGTGGAAATGTAACTTACAGAGCTAATGTAAAAGGCAAACATTTAGTCTGTTCCCATTAAGGCTGGATTGAGGTAGACACATCAAGTGAGTCTGGGTGCAGAGTGGGACAAGTGGAGGGTGGCTCTGTGGACTCTGCTACATGGGGAGGCACGTGGCCTGTGGAGGTCCAGAAACAAAGCAGAGCTCTCCAAAGTGTGGGGCCATGACTCTTGCCTAAGAGTCACTGGAGTGGTTCTAGAGATGCTAGCTCAGGGTGAGCTTCTTGCTTTGGGTACTGACTATGTTGTGATTTGATGTTCAGTCTGTTTTCATGGATATCACCTTCCGTCTCATCGTTCTTACCCCCTTCTCCATAATTTTTAATTCTAGAAATTTTCTCAGTTTTGTCTTCTATGCACAGATTAGATTTTGGGGAAGGTCAATTTTGCTAATCACTGCCATATAGGGGATTAAATTTTACTTATTTATTTATTTATTTTGGCTTCTATTAGATCTTTTAAAATTCCATTCAGTCCTCTTTGCATCCCAGATTTTATTTTAACCAGTTTCCATTGGTGGTTCTTTCGGTCTTCTTCTGTCAGATTGAAACATTAAGGAGCTTTTGAAAAATTTATTCTCTTGTGCTAAATAGTATTTACAGATGGGATTTTGTTAACATCTTTGTTTTGTCATTTGTGAGAAGAAATTAAATCAGACTTTCTTTCATTTTACCAACAGGCTGTCTTATTAATTCCTCCAGGGTCCTGACAACACCACTTTCCCATACTTGGACCTGCTGGGCCGTGTGAGTGTGGCCTCAACTCCAGGGTCAATGTCAGGTTCCTTCTAGTCCTTTATGTGTCTGCCTTTGGCAGAGGAACAACCTCCTGTTCTGAGGCCTGTGTCCTCTAAGGCTAGCCTGAGTCTAAGTTCTTCTTCTGCCTGTGGGTAAGGCAAGCCCTAAGCGTGGTGTGCTGGGTGTCTGGGTCCAGCTCTGTCCTCAGCGACAGTGTACTAGGATGCCGCACCCTCTCCTCCCAACCTTATTGTGTTCTTGAGGCTTCGGTTCCTGAACATTTCTAGCAAATAGGACCGAGGGAGCAGAAGTGAATAAATAAAATTCTTCTCACAACGACAAAATAAAGAAATTGACAAAATCCCATCTTTGTAAATATTATTTAGCACAAGAGAACAAATTTTTAGAAAGCTCCTTAATATTTCAATATGACAGAAGAAGACCGAAACTGCCCTATCCAGGGGAAGGTGGTGGGAGTGGGGTAGCGTCCATAGCTTTTCTTTTTTTAAATCACAAACACGTCTAGAGGGAGGAGCCTAGTGAAACCAACACCTTGAAATAGTTGCAGGTAAAGTATCTGTAATAAAGATGTTTGAATGCAGCAATGGAAAAAAAAGCAGCATGGAGATTTGCTCCTGGATCTGAGCTTGTTCAGTGTCTCAGTTGATCCCTGCGCAGAGTGGCAGTGGATTTGTAGCCTCCTTTTCCACAGCACTGGTGACATTGTTCACGACGCATCCCTCTACTCGTCATCTTCCAGTTTTCTTGTTACTGTGCTTTCCTTCCCACCCCATCCTGAGGTTGCACCAGTGGTTTGTTTCTAAAGGGCAGGCAGTCAATTTTTTGGCCAACAGGTGTGGCTTCTTCTAACTTCTCTCCCAGGTGAAATGAAATTGCATTGCTTTCAAAATGCTCTGTTTTGGCTGAGGTTTTTGCCGTCAAAGGTGATGTCACAACCTGGGCTGGCTACTGCACCCATTTTCACTGAGCCATTCCCTTTTCTTGTCTCTTCACGTATTAATCATAGCCTTTGCTGCCCGCCAAGTGCCACCTTCCTAGCAGCTGCTGATAGGTGGGCATGGAGGGCATGGGGGGTGTGGACAGGGTACGGAGAGAGCAGTGCAGAGTTGGGTGCTGGAGAGGCCTGCCAGCCAGTGTCTTATTACCTTTTACCCTGAACTCTGCCTGAGGTTGGTTCAAAAGATATAGTATTTAGTCATTAACTGTCTATCTCAATCCAGCCTTAATGGGAACAGACTAAATGTTTGCCTTTTACGTTAACTCTGTAAGTTACATTTCCACCCTGATGCTGGCAATGATCTGCTCTTAACCTTAGCTTCTGCCTCATTCAAAGATTGTTTAGTTGCCAGTGACAGAATCATGCAAGCTAGTTTAAGCAAAAAAGAAGCATTTGTTGGAAGGAAATAAGAGTTTCTCAAAAACCCAGGAGTAGGAAATGAAGTTAAGTCTCACGAGGCACTGGGAAGCCAAAGCACTCTGATCTATGTTGTGGGGTGTGAATTGCATGCCTTGGCGAGGCGTAGAATGCTCGTGCCCCCTGCCCCCTTCCTGCCCGAGCAATAAGAAGATCATAAATCCATTTTAACCCTTCTGAGGCCACACTCACCTTTATAAATGCAGTATATTTTCAGCTCAGGGACCCGGATTGTTCCCTCGCGATATAGACTGTGGCACAAGGTTGCTGGCTGCTGAGATAAGGCTGGCCTTGGTGGGTCAAGTTTGAGCCCAGTGGCTGTGGCATGGAGCTAAGCTCCTGCAGGCCCTAGGGTTCCGTCTTTATCCCAGCCAGAAAAGACTTGGAGAAAGGGATCCCCAGTAAACTCACCATATAACCCAGACTCTCCCTCAGTGTATGGAGGCTGTACCTTGGGGGACCAATTATCACAGGTGCCAGTGTCCCCACCTTACGGGCTGTTATGGAAACAGCAATGCTTTGATTTGCACTGTGAACAGTAATTCACTGAGCATGACAATCTCTCAGGTCTGCCCTTCCTCAAATTGCTACTATAGAGCTGATGTGAGCCCCTCTTCAACTGCTATGGGTCCTCAAGGGCTTGGGGAGGCCCCCTGTTTTAAGCCTCTGTGTTAGAGCATTAAGTAACTGGCATTTCCAGGTCAACTCATGGCTTTGGAATAGGGCTAGAGGGAGGGCTGCAAAGACTGGATGGAGCCTCACTTTAGTGCCCACTGATCCAGTGACCGTTCCGTTCATCAAGAGTGTACCAGCACTGCCCCCTAAGTTCTACCTGTCCTTATTAACCTATTGGGAGAATTTCTCTGTCTATCACTGCTGTTTTGTAAGGGTGTCTAAGTATATACTCTATTAAGCATTTGAAGAAGTTGGTTAAAGATAATCTTTGACAAAGGAGTAAAGATTATGCATTGGAGCAAAGAAAGTCTGTTCAATAAATGGTGCTGGGAAAACTGGGTTGCTACATGCAAAAGAATGAAGCTTGACCACTACCTCACACCATACACAAAAATCAACTCAAAATGGATTAAAGAACTAGACATAGGTGAAACACTATGTGATATGCACATCAAAGACATCTTTACAGACACATCACCCAAAGCAGTGATAGTGAAGGCAAAGATAAACAGCTGGGACTACATCAAATAAAAGAGCTTCTGCACAGCAAAAGAGACAATAACAAAAACAAAGAGAAACCCCACCGACTGGGAGAACACAGTGTTGTTTGCACACAACACTAATGATAAAGGACTGATCACAAAAATCTACAAAGAGCTGATAAGACTCAACAACAACAAAGAAAATAATCCAGTCAAAAAATGGGCAGAAGAGCTAAAAGGAAACTTCTCTGAAGAGGAAATGCGAATGGCTAACAGACATATGAAAAAATGTTCAACATCACTTGCAATCAGGGAAATGCAAATCAAAACTACCATGAGATACCATCTTACACCAGTGAGAATGGCACATATTAAAAAAACTAGCAACAACAAATGTTGGCGAGGGTGTGGAGAAAAAAGAACTCTTCTGCACTGTTGGTGGGAGTGCAAACTGGTCCAACCACTGTGGAGAGCTGTGTGGAGATTTCTGGACCTACTAAACATAGAGCTTCCATATGATCCAGCAATTCCACTCCTAGGTATTTACCCAAAGGACACAGAAACATCAATTCCAAAGAACACCTGCACCCCTATGTTTATAGCAGCACTAATTACAATAGCTAAGCTTTGGAAACAACCCAAATGCCCCAAAATAGATGACTGGATCAAGAAGATGTGGTACATATATACCATGGAATATTACTCAGCATTCAAAAAAGATAAACACATGCAATTTGCAGCAACATGGATGGCGCTGGAAGGGATCATGCTCAGCGAAATAAGCCAGAAAGAAAAAGAAAAATACCGGATGGTCTCACTCATAGCAGGAATCTAGAAAACTTAAATAAGGGACCAGGAAAATGAATAACTGTAAGAACGTGAAAATCAAAATCAACAAAAAACTATGAACCAGAGACACTTTTTGGGGGGTGGGGGGCGGGAGGGGAGGGATTGGGGTCAGAATGGGGGGGTTGCAATTGTATGGGGAATATAAAAATAAAATTTATTATTAAAAAAAAAAGATAATGGGTCTCACATCCTGCAGGGTAAGAGGAGGAGGGAGAAGGATCAGAGGGAGGGAGGGAGGAGCACAGGGGACTGAGGTGATGGTGCACAGGTGCATTGGTGAAGGAAATTCTATGGCGACTACACCTGAGGGGGTGGGGGAAGCAAATATTATTTAAAAATGAGCAATGACACCTCCCTGGGGGCGCAAAGGATTAAACACCACTCTATGAAGCAATCTGCAGCCTCTGCAGCAGCAGTTTGATCCCTAGCTGGCCCGGGAGAAAACCCACATGGCACAGCAGACGTCTCCCGTCTCGCCCACTGCTCCCCTCAGCAGTGTGTTTCAGTCAGTCTGCCTGTTCTGCTCCCCACTCTGTACCCTAGCTCTTGTATGCATAAATAAATAAATTTAAAAAAATGAACAATGATGTAAAAAAATATATAAAATAATTTAAAAAATAAAAACTTTTTCTCAAAGGGGAAAAAAAAAAGATAATGGATCTCCTCTCACAAACTCTGAGTCTGTTATGCAAATCTCCCCACTTTCTTACCAGAGCTCTGCAAACCATAAGCAAGTAAAATGGTCCCATTTTCCCATGACTTAAATCTATACCAATAAGAGAGATCCTCAGTGGCAGACCAGGGTGTAAGTTAACTCTATCTCTTTTACTGAAGGAAAAGATGAATGAATCAGATGGGGCCCTGTAGGTAACCTGCACCAGAAAGTGAATATCATCAGCACCAAAGGCAGCTCTCTTCTCCCAGGGCCACCTTGTGCTCTCGGTGGGTCTGCTCCACCTCCCACCCCTGTTTTTTGTCAAGAACCATTTTCTGTCCCACTGGATATGACAGAGACGTGGCAGTGCCAGTCTGCTGTACACTTCACCCCAGCTGAAGTGCACTGGAGAGACCAAGTGGATATCTTGGGTGGCAGTTTTAAAGTCTGGAAAGAAAGAACCCCATTAGTTAAGATGGGGTCAGGTGTCCATCAGTGGACCAGTCAACTCTCAGGAGGGGGTGAGACCTGAAGTCCACCACCCAAATCAGTAGAGGCCACAGGAGAAGTGTCTCAGGAGTAGAGGCTGCCGGGAAGGGAAATAGTAACATCTAGTATAGTTTCTGTGGCTTTAATGTTTCTTCCTAATGTGTTGATGACAGGTAGGAGGCGTTCACCAAGGGGTCCTCATTAACCTGAGAAGTGAGTCACTGCTGACAACTTTCTTTGGCATCTGTCACCAGCTCTGTCATCTGACTGTATAGGACAGAGACTACCAAACTTTTGAGGGTGTGGAGATTTTCCATCTAGAAAATGACTGAACACTGATCAAGCATTAATGTTTTAATGATACAGTAGTAAATGATGTCAATATGTGATTATTCTTAATTTGAACTCAGTAATTCAAAGGGAACAGGAAACAGCAAGAATAAAGTGAAGTCTGAATTATGAGGTTGAGGATGTGGAGTATGAGGCTGTAATAAAATTCCACTTTTCCTTTTATTTTATAATTTATCTAGGTCACCATAAAAGGAATGCAATATATTTTCTGCCATCCCAAGTCCCCCAGGCAGGGTTGTGTCTTCCCCTCTGCTTTCCCCAAGCACCGAGTTCATATCTCAGTTCACCATTTATCACACTGCATGGTAATTATTTGCTGATGGGTCTGTTTTTCCTGCTAGACTAGACTCCTCTAGGGAAGAATCTGTATTGTGTTCACCTTTGTATTCCTAGCATGAATTGGACTTGAACACAGTAAAGGTTCAATAAATATTTGTTGAATGAGCCAGACCCAGGACTAGATGAGCCCAGAAAAGCCCTGGGTTTCTGTGCAGCATCCAAGTTAGAGAATTCCCCACCTTTCTGCTTCTCCCTTTGTGGACTCCATCCAGAGACTAAGGCCCTTTCGTGGTCCCTGCCTTCTGTCACATACTTTCTTCCAGATCTGGAGTGTTACCCAAATCCAGCCCGCTTGGCTAGGGCCTTGACCCTCTGCCTAGCCCTGGAAGCCTCTTCCTGGGAGACAAGCCCCGTGTTGTGTTCCTCCCTGTACTGCTTGACTCCAACCCAAACAGACAGAGCTCTGACACCAGACTAGCACTGCATGTGTGTATGCGGTACAGGGCAGCTTCCTGCTCCGTGAAGGTTCTTTTGCTTTTTTCTGCATGTTGGAAGATAGTGATCACTACATTTCCTTTTCTGTCTCTTGCTCCATTGTGGACCATTCTGGCTTATGGAACTAGTAAGGCCCTCCCTCCACCTCCATCTCCACCTGATTTGCCACCATTCATGCCTCATTATATTGGCTGATCCCTGCTCTCCTCATTCTGTGCCCACCATCAGTTGCATGCAATTGCCATGGCATAGAATGGTCTTATCTTCCCTGGGTGTCCGTAGAGGGCTTCATGTGAGCCATTCCTCATTCCTTTCAGAAGTCTTTCTTGTACTACAAGTAAGAAAGGAGGCATTTTCCTCTTGGACCAGCTAGAGCTCTCTGTGTTTCCTCAACTGAATGGTTGCCATGGCTACCATGTCAAACAGACCCTTCCTGGAGCTAAAACTTAGATGTGTTGACCCTCTATAAAATCCAAGCAAATTTGTGTTTGGCTGACTGGCTTACCATGGAGCTGAGCTCTGCCTGGTTTCCTAAGGCAACACAAGGGAAACCTTAGGCTTGGATTGAAGCCCACCCACAAGAAAGCCCACCCACCCTCCAGGCTGACTTAACTTCTGTTGCTAAGAGAAGCTTAGGTGTGACAGGAAAGCAGGTGTATTAGGGAATCGCATGATATTAGTGATGTTAGTAATTGTACCCATTTCTAGGGTTGCTGTAACCAAGTATACAGCCTGGGTGGCTTGTAAGCTTGGAAGTCTGTTGCATGGAAACTGTAAGCCCAATACCAAGTGTCATCAGTTCATGCTCACTCTGACACCTTAGGAGATATTCCCTCCTTGCCTCTTCCTTGCTTCTGGTGGCTCCTTGGCTAGCAGCTGCAGCACTTCAGTTCTGCCCCTGGTATCACATGGCATCCTTCCTTCTGTGTCTCTGCTTCCTTTCCTCTACTTACAATTCATATTGAATTAAGGGCCCATCCTACACCAGGAGGACCTCATATTAACTAATTATATCTTCAAATACTCTGTTACTAAATAAGATTGCATTCAGAGATATGGATGGTTACGACTTCGACATATCTTTAGGGGCAGACACAATTCAATCTGTAATAGTAATGTTTCAGAGGGCATCGGAATGAAGGTTTGGGGAATTCCATTAAGCACACAAGACTAATTAATGGAGAATTTAGGATGAACGCTAATAAGGAGTCCTGACAAATTATTGGATGGCTTAGGGGTCAAAGTGGGTGTTGGAACCTATTCTGATGACATTATGGTCAGGGACACAGGACTGCCTGGATGCTAACCCTTCTTCTCACAAGACCCTGAGGAAGGGAGATATCTACCCACCAGCTTTTAACAGTGGCTAAATGAGAAACAAAATACCAATGTCAAAGATTGGGTAAGCCCTGAACTCTACATCTGCTAGAAAAATATGGAGTATTGATTATCTGGGTTCTCACTAATCATATTTCAATATATACTCCTTTAAGAGAACTAGTAATGTGAGACACAGAGAGAGGCCTGTGCTGGGTAAGATTAGCAAAAGACAATTGCAGAGGTCTCCATTTTACTAGAGGATGGGTCTGGGAAGGGAGTTCCAGATGGTGATAGGCCAGATCTATAAACTGGGGCTCTACATGAGCATTCACTATGGGCATTTGATGGGTCCAGATGAGCTCAGTACCTATGTGCCAAATCTGAATTTGGGTCTCAGGAAGACTGAGGCTGAACCTCAGAAGTTGGCCTGTGAGCTGGTTAGATCTCTCCTTTAGCCTCCAGTCAGAATCAATAGTGACATGGATTGATCAAAATGCAGTGTGTGTTGGCTGTAGTCTGATGGTAGGGAAGGTAAACACAGATACAGAAACTAGAAATTGAGACAGAACCTCACATTCCTGTCAGCAGGCCCCTTCTGTTGATCATCCATTATATGGCCCATAGATTTCATTGTTCAGTTCATGTGACTCTTTGCACTTGTCATACCCACTTGGCAAAGCTCCAAGCCTGCATGAAGTCAGCCATCCACCTGCAAGTATTTGAACAACTGAATTTTCCTGGAGAAAATCACACAGTCAAGGTGAGAACAGCCCTTTTTAACTTACCATATTGCAATATGAAGCATTCTCTATGTCTCTAGTAAACTTGCTATTCTACCCTGTAGGGTGAAATTGTGTATCTTTATTTTTCCTTCAAATCACCTACTTTATGCCTGTGCTCTTGAGTCTGATCTAATTTCCCAAGTCAATTTGTTTCTAAGAATAATTAGAACCACCAACCAAGAACTTCCCTAGTACACATCTGTGTTTTTTTTGCTTCTTTCCTCCTGCCCTCCAGGAACAGGAGATAAAATGTGCTGCTTCTATCCCAGCGCAGCTCCTTCTGGACCTAGATCCTCTATTAGCTCTGAATCCTGTCCTCTCAACTTCTCAAGGTCCCACTTCCTCACTTGTCCCCTATCCCTCTAAATTACCCTCTCTCCCTTTTCTGTGGGACTCTTCTATTCAGTTCATAAACACGATTGACTCTCCTTTATCCCTAAAAGTCTCCCTTTGGTTCCTCTCCAACAACTGCCCATTATCTATTTCTCTTCATAGTTTAATCTCTCAAAATAGTTATTCACATACTTATCTCCACTGTTTCATCTCTGATTACTCTTCAAAATTCTCAGATTGGGTCTCTTTCCTTAGCACGTCATCAAAACTTCTCATGTCAAGATTACTGGTAATCTTCAAGTTCAGTGGGCAGTTTGTGTTTTTGTCTTAGTCTCTCAGTTGCATTAAACTCAGAAGACCATCCCCTTATCTACCATAATTACTGATTTTCTCCCCTTCTCCCTTCCATTTCCCTGACAATTACTTCTTGGTCTCTGCTACAGCACAGATCCTCTCCCAATGACTAGATAATGGTGCATCCTAGGCATTGTTCTTTCTCTAAACTCGCATCCTAAATGATGTGTTTTCATGGTCTGAGGTGTCATCTACATGCTGATGCTGTCCTAGTGTGTATCACCTTCCTGAACTCTCATTTGAGCTCTGGACACATCCAACTGCCTTCTTGAGTTTTCTACTTCACAGTCATCAGCCTAGAAACGTCCATAGCACATTCTTGAGTGTCTTTCCCCTATAGTTTCAACCAAACCTATTTCTTTCATTGTCAGTGAATCCATTTCAATAAGTGGCAACACTATCCATTTGGTCCTATCCAGAATGTAGGTGTTGGCCTTCATTTCTTCATCTTCTAAAAATAAACAAAACTCCATACAATGAATTATATGAGGAATATAACTAAGATGAAAATGCATACGTTGTGCAAAAATGAAAAATGATGTAAAAATATATTAAATAAAATTAAAAAAGGAAATTTATGGAAACAACAACAAAAATAAATAAACAAAACCCTGTCATTTCTGCCTCCTTGATAAAGCTAAAGTCTATACATCAGCTTCCCTTATTCTTGATTGAGAGTCAAAGCTTTCAGCATCTTTTTCCTAAACTATTATAGTAACCCCCCTTAATAGTCACCCTACTTTTTCTTCAGCTTTGTTAAGACCTACTTTCACAAAATGGTCAGAGGAATCTGTTAAATCACATTTCTCCCTTATTTTAAAAACTCTTGTATTTTTCCATTTACACTTTAAAATACCAAATTGTAATTTACCTACAAGAAGATGTACAAATATTGCGTGTTCCATTCAGTGAGTTTTCATAATTATAAACACCCAAGTAGTTACCAGGGGAAACAAATTTGTTCCTGAATCAGTAGTTTGTTGTTTTTTATTTACCTAGTAGTATTTCATTGGATGGATATACCATATTATTTATTTTCATTATAGGTTAACATATAATCCAAATGCTTTACATTACTAAACTCTTCCTCTTCCACCTCATTTCCTTCCACCCTTTACCTGTTTCATTTTGTTCCTCAAACACATGTAGCTGTTTCCTAACTCTAACCTTCTCTATGCTCTTCCATTTATTTGACTCTTGTTCACCTCACTCTTTATCCTAGTGAGATCTAGGAAAGCCTCTTCTTTTGCCCTCTTACATCTAAATAAATACCCTCCTATTATTATCTATTGCTATTTCCTGTATTAGTTTTCTTCGTCACTGTAAACCCAACTCTCAGTACAGTGCCTGACATACAGTAAGTGCTCAATAATGAATTGCAATATGAGCAAATACCTCTGACTAGGCTGCAGGCTGCCTTGGAAATGCAGGTCCTTGGATAGGCAAGGATGCCCCCCAGAACTGTTACCCACTTTATGGAATTAGTGCCAGGGGAAAAAACATAGAATTTCTTTTTAGGAAAGCTGAAAACATTTCAAATAAATCTGCCTATTCATTTATATAATTGCACAGAGAACTTCCCAAAAGCTCTCATTCTAAGTACTTCACTAAAATAGAATAATGAGTCAGAGTGTTGAGAGGAGAAAAGCTGCCTGAAACTTGAGGTCTTGGGTGAACCAAGCCAATGCCTTAAGCATGGCTTTTCTCTAAGGAGGTGTGATGATCCAACCGGCCTGAGGGGGTTCATCATTGGCTACTGCAACACCAGGCCTCGGGTAATGCCTTATTAGGTAGAGTACAGATCTTTCTTACCCAAGGAATGAAGTCTGTTTTACGTTATAGAAAAAGTGTTAACTTGGCTCAATGAAGTTAGCCTCTGTTGCCTGGGTTCCCAACTACACACAACTCCTTTTTAGATACATGTTCATGATTTTCACTCACAGACACCCTTACAAGGCGGGGATGAGGTTGAGCATAAACAACAGAGCCAGAACCAGTGCTACCTCTTGTATAAAAGATACCCCAGAAGGTTGGATTAGAGACAAATACAAAAGAAGACAGCAGTGAAGTGGTGATCAATATAGAAATATTTTCTTTCAAAGATAGTATGCTATAAGGATAACTGCTCTTTCCAAACAAAAGATTATTTTCCTCTAGTTATTTTAAACGGGCCAGGGAAGAAATTGGCTTCTCGGGAAGCAAGCTGTGTCAGAGAGTTCTTTGGCTGAAAGTGACAGAAATGGCTCTGAATACTTAAATAAGAAAGGGTGGTTTTGGAAGGTAGTGAACAGCCCTAGCATTGAAGAAAAAGTTGAACATTCAGACCTCTGAAAGCCCAGGGGCCAGGGAAACATCAGAGTTCACAACTCTCAAATCTTATCAACCTTTCTTTGGGGGTCAGCATCCAGTGACTTAGATTCAGAATCCTACATGAGAATATCTAACTGACCTAGATCCTGATCTCCATGCCTGCTTCACTGGGTCCAGGGAGTGGGAACCTGAGAGTCTTACTTCCACCAGAAACCCACCAAGTAGAGAAAACACTTTTCACAAAGAAATCGATGTACAAAAGACAAAACAAGTGACTCGCTTTATTGGTGGGGGTAGAGGGGTCAGCAGCTAGATTATGACTTCATTCATTATTAACCTCATCACCACTATATAATGCAGTCACATTACTACGAGCTGAATTATACTAATGAAATAAAACCCAATGCTTACCCTTAAAGGAGTGTCGGTGCATTGTTGGGAGACAATTAAAAAGACATATGAAATTGTTCAAGTTATGGCCCCTTTGGTTACAAGAAAGCAAAACTCATTCAGTTACTCAAGTAAAGAACAGTGTTTATTGCAAGGAGACAGAGCTTTCATAGACTCAAAGGACATGAAGTCAAGGGCAGCTGAGCGCCAGGGGAGATTGGGAGGAACCCAAGGAGCTGGTTACTGCCTGCATTTCCCTCTCTATGGTGGCAGGTTTGTCTCTCCTCTCCGCTTTTTATCAGTTCTGTTTTCCTTCCATTGCAGAACAGCTTCTGCCTTTTCCTCATCAACTTGCAAATGGTTGCTATTACTTTCAATTTATAGGACCGTTTCCCCACTGTCAGCAATCTTGTGTCTTATAATAAGTTCTCAAGAGAGAATCTGATCAACTCTGCTCATCTCTTGGCTCAAGGTCACACAAAGTCAGGTGTCCAGTCAACTAACATGTTGGTTACTTTGGGGTAAGGTGGTCATCACCAGTACGATACCGCCCTAGCTATCTGTATGCACTCATTTTTTGTGTTTGGGAGCTGGACAGAAGGGGATGTGTATGGAAGCTATGGTGGGACAGGCTCTATGGAATGTCTCTTCTTTTTTTTTTTTCAAGATTTATTTATTTATGCATTCAAGAACTGGGGTACAGGCCAGAGGTGTGGGGGGTGAGAGGATTCCATTTGCAAATGACCAGCAGGCAGGCTTTGTTTGTGGGCCTCCCTTGTAAATAGGCCTTAAGATTCTACAAATTACTTGTGAAGGAGGATCTCAGGATAAGAATGGGTTTCTGGCTATGTTTGTAATGTGGTTTCAAAAGTAGTTTAATTTACATACTAAAAGTAGTGTGTAAATACTACTGTGCCTGCAATTTGTGAAGTGGGATAGTTCTTAAATTGTTATTTTTAAAATCAACTTTGGGTATAATTTGTATGTGATAAAATTCACACAATTTTAGGTGTACAATTCAATGAGTTGCCTCTGACAACAACAGTCTACCTTCTGTCACTAGTTTTGCCTTTTCTACCACATATAAATGGAATTTTACAGTATGTGGTTTATATAATATAGTCTCTGGTCTTCTTTCACTCAACATGTTCTTGAGATTCCTCCTTGTTGGTATATTCATTGTAAGGATATACCATACTTTTTTTTTTTTTTTAAAGATTTATTTTATTTATTTATTTATTTATTTATACAAGCACTGGGTACAGTCAGAAGCATGGGAGGGTGAGAGAATTCACCAGAGCCAGAGCGGGGAGCAGAGCAGGCAGAAGGACCGAAGTACACTGCTGAGGGGAGCAGTGGGCAGCAGGAGAGGTCTGCGCGCCATGTGGGACCCTCCTCCGGTGGCCGGGGAGCAGCCGGGGAGCAGCTGGGGAGCAGCCGGGGAGCAGCCGGGGATCGAACCGGCGCTGCAGAGGCAGCGGGCAGCTTCGCAACCCAGCGTTCAACCGCTGCACCACCGGGGAGGCCCTATACCATACTTTTTGTTATTGTTGTTTCATTTGCTAACTGATTAATGCTGCTGTGAACAAACTTGAGTACAAGTTTTTGTGGGGACATGTTTTTGTTTTTCATGGTAAAATAAGTAGAAGTTTCATTCATCAGAGTAATCCACAGAAACAAAACCAATAGGATTATATATGTAAAGATTTATCTTAAGGTATTGAACCACATGATTGTAGAGGCTCTGCTCGTCCAAAATCCGATGGGAAAGATGGACAAACGGGAGATTCACAAAAGAGTCCAAAAACAGTCTGTGGAAGAACTGCTGGGGGGAAAGGATGTCCTGAACGAACTCCATAAACACAGGTTTTATGGACTCCGCCCCCACCCAGACCAAAAAAAATCTAAGACACCAAGGACTACAAATCCCATAATGTCATCACCACCAAGGGAGATTGCTAGGAGCTAAGGATAGGTTAAGTAGTCAGGTTTGGCATATAACCAGACATGGTGCTTGGTTTTTCACTGGCCTTCCAGCTCAGTGGAACAGGTAGGACACATTCACCAATTTATCTCCTTCTTTCTCTCTGGGTTATTCTTTTCTTCATTTCCCCTTTTTGTAAATAAACCCTTTATTAACCTCTCTGTGTGCCTGAAGTTGAGTCTCATTCAAAGTCCCTTTTAAGCATGCGGGTGAGGACCCACATTCAGGCAACCCATTTCATGTTGGGGTTACCCTGTAACAGTTCTACGAAGAGCTGATGTTGCAGTGAAGTCAGGAGGCAGCCTGCTGGAGAATTCTCTCTTTGTTCTAGTTAGGCCTCCAACTAATTGCATGAGGCCCACCCACATAATAGAGGGCAATCTGATTTGTTCAAAGTCGATTTACTTAAATGTACATTTGATGCAAAGCACCCTCACAGAAGTACCCAGAATAATATTTAACCGAGTATTTGGGCCCTATGGCCCAGCCAAATTGACACATAAAATTAATCATTACGAAATAGAATTGTTGGTTTGCATAGCAAGTATGTGTAACTTTGTAAGAAATCCCCAAACTGTTTTCCACATTGGCTGTACCATTTTGCATTCCAACTATCATAGTTCCAGTTTTTCCAACATCCTTACCAACTCTTGGTGTCATCACTCTTTTAATTCCACCTCGTCTAATGTGAGTGTGAATGGGGGCAGGAAGTACAGTTGTATTTCATTTTGGTTTTAATTTGTATTTCAGTGATAAATAATAATATTGATCCTCTTTTCATGTGTATATTAGTCATTTATATATCTTATTTGGTGAAGTATGTCTGTCCAAATATTTTGGTATTTATATCAAATATATTTATTTTTGTATTTATGTTAAATGTGTTTATATTTATTATCATTATTATTGAGTTGTAAGAATTCTTAATGCATTCTGTATATGTTTTTATAAAATACATGGTTTACAAATATTTTCTTTAAGTCTCTGACTTGCCTTTTCATTTTCTTAGCAATGTCTTTTTTTCTTTCCACTTTAAAATAGTTATAGATCATAGAAGGATCAATAAATTATATAGGACCCATGAGAGGACCCATGTACTCTTCACCCAGTTTTCCCTCATGGTAATAGCTTAACTTTGGCCATCATATATGTTAATTTCCAAGAGTTCTTTTCTGGCTTCTGAGTGTTTTCTGTCTTTGTGTTGTGTTTAATGCGTGTATTTTTTTTCATATGTAACTGATGATAATCATCATGGAAATCTTTTCCTCTGTCTTGCATTATCTCTGTTAGGTGAGTTTTCTTCTGTTTGTTTTGATTTCTCATTTTCAAGTGTGATATTTTTCTCAATTCTTTGGTGAATCTTGGTTTTCCATATAAAAGGGTAAGACATGAAAGTGTGTGTGTGTGTGTGTGTGTGTGTTTGTGCATGTGTGTGTTTATACACTCAAATGCAAGAATGCATGTTGGTGTGGGTGGTGATGGTGCATCTTAACCAATGGATTTTACTTTAAGATATTGGGAAATCTAGTTGGTCATTTTGCTGGTGATTCCCAAATGCTAGTTAAGAAACCTCCAGAGCCACCTAAGAAAGTGCCAGGCTACAAGTGTTCTGTCTGCAGGGGCCAAGACAATGGTGAAAAAGGAGGACTTGGTCACACTGATTGAAAATGTAACCAGAAAACCGGAGTTTGGGCCTCCTGCTACCATTGAATGCCAATAAAATAGAGACAGGTATTGAATATTTAAGATGCGCTCTAATCAGACAGCTGGCAATCTGGAAGATGGGGCTTAACACCCTGAAGAAACTGCCTAACATTTTATTTCCAGCTGGCTTTTTGTAGTGAGTTGAACAAAGACAGTTCAGCAGTAAGCAGGCCTTCACTGCTGCCAGAAGATATGACATCCAGCCCCCGAAGCTCCTTACTGCTCTCCTGGATACCTGGGCTCATGCTCATCCCCCTTTGCTGAGACTTCTTCAGATAGCACTAGCTTCCTGCACTGCTCCGGACATGTCATTGCACTGGAAAATTAACTCAGAGCAGGCAGGACATAAACAACATGTGTGTGCAGATTTCCTACTATACAATGCATGGTGTCTTACCCAATCTCCTCCCACCCCCTAGCCCCTGTTTAAAAGACTAGTATTTTTAATTTTTTTTATTGAGGTAACATTGGTTTACAACAATCTCGTTACTCCTGTCCTCATCACTCCTGCCCTCTACTTTCAAGATACCTCTGAGCCTTGAGCTTCAACTCTGAATTTTGCTAGAGAAGAACATTCAGATCTTCTGTCATGGAGAGAAGTGAGTGAATTCGTATGGGATGCCTGATCTAGGTGTTCTGGCTCCATTGAATTCCTAACCTTTTCAGGGTTGTATACAACAAATTATTTCTTTTTCCTACCTTCCTCTGTGCTCTTTTATCCTGCCAAATCAGTAACTGTTCCTCCAGTAACTTTTGATCTTCTAAAAATGTAATAAAACCTCTCCTATGCTGATGTCCCCTTTACCATTCTCTGTGGCTTTTAAGAATTACTCTTTCTCTCATATTCATGGGTGCACAGAATAAGGAAGAAATAAACACTTGCTAGCAAAACTAGAATTCTACCTTATATAATTTTTATTGATGTTGCTATAAGCAACAATTTTTTTTTTGTTCCTATAACATTTTTTTCTCCATTTGTATTTATGGGTTAGTGCAGAATCAAAAGCACAAATAAGAAATTAGAGTTAAATAGTCAGAGGGATACTTTATCCTGCATTTCTGAAGCTGAAAAGAGCTGTAGAAAGAATCTGAGGCTAATGGGAAGGGAGGTGACGAGCTTTGTGTCATATGTTATCGTCTTTTCTTTTTAAAATGAGTTTATTTGTAGAGTGACAGGACTGTGAATGTTTTAGGTTCTTCAAGTGGGTGAGAGACTCTAGAGCACTTTCATTTCATCTTTTTTCTAAAGACCACTTTTCTTTGAGAAGTAAGAGCTGTTTAAGAGTAGCTCTCCTTCAGTTCTTGGCCTGAGGCAGGTCCTGTTGGCAGTCCAGAAGACAGTTTCCAAGGAAATGAAATCTCTTTTGAAAAGCCCAAGGCATTAACCCTGAGGGCCAGACATCTAGGGATTGTGCCTGCTTGTGCCCCAGGTGCCCACTTCTTTCAAATCCCAGCCTGCTGGGCCGCGTGTCTGGGGCCAGAGAACCAAGGAGCAGCAGCTGCTAGTCTTTGCTCCGTGTATAGGCTAGGACAATCCCTGTCTGCACAGGGCTTCCCCCAAATGAAAGACCCCTCTCTTTAGATGGTAACTCTGGGTTCTAGGCTTCAGCTCACTCAATCTGTAGCATTAAGTCTGCCTAATCTCAACAATATACTTGCTTCCTCAGCACCTGGGGCCAAGCCAGTGACTGGTAGTCTAGGGGCTCTCAGACCAGAGTAGGAATTGAATGAGGTGACTCATTTCAGCCTGGTCCTTGCTTCAGATGAACTTTTATAAAGTTTTTTTTCTTACATTTCCCCCACAAGGCCTCATATAGCAATGTGGACATAGAAGAGGCACTAAGAAAATGCTTATTAGCTAAAAATTAATTCAAAGAGGAGGGTGGTAAATAGTAACCCCTCTCATTTGCACAGCATTTTACACTTTTTCAGTCCTTTTCTGTGTGTTAATTTGATCCTCCCAACAATGCTGGGAAATTTTCAGGAGAGTGAATAGTGTCTTACTTTTATAGATGAAGTAACCGAGGTCTGAGTATGTAACAAGGTTTGTCCACGGCCAGGCAGCTAATGTGTGTCAGCAGCAGGATCTGCTCTTGGTCTTTTAACTTTCAAATCCAAAGTCATGTCCAATGTGTGATGTGGTCTTAGAAAAAGTAACAACACAAGATTTGAAAATGACACTCATAAGAAATATGCATGAAATCATATGATGTTATCCCCAGACAGCTGAGTCTGCTTTCAAGGATTTTCAATATCTGGGTCTATCAATCATTTGATTGATTAACTTTTCAAACCAATCAGTGCATTCATTCATTCACTAAAAAAATTCATTGGTTATTTACTTTGTATTCAGTGCTATTGGTATTTGGTAGCCAGAAAAAAAAAAAAAAAAACAAAAGGAGGTGAAATAATTTGCTCAAGGACAGATGGCTAGTGAATGTCAGAAATGGGAATAGAATTAATTTCTCAGTCTTCTAGCCCAGTTTTGCTTTCTTTCCTCTATTCTCTAGCACAACCTATTAACTGATTCAAAAACAAAACCATAATGAGCCCTAAATTATTTTCTCCTTGAGCACAAAGAATTTTTAATTGAGGAAGGATGTGTCCAAATTTGTGATGAGACACAATTAACATAACCTCAGTAGAATTACTGGGCCATGGCCCCTTGTTTCAACAAAGGCATTCTACAGAGGGAAAGGAAGATGAAGAAGGAGAGAATGCTGTCCTTCCTTGTTCTCAAAATCCTTTGTCTCCTTATTAAGCCATGTTTGCTTGCCAGACATGATCCTAATAAGTCACATAGCCCAAGTAATCCCAGCTCTCTATCTGAATTCCTCAGTGCTACATTTGGCAGCAGATACCTCAGTTGTTCCATCGCCAAGTTTGATGAATAGGCCTCAACTGAGTTCTGGCTGTAAAGGGAGATCTTGGATACAAGGTCTCCATGCTCTTTGTGATACAGTGGTGAAAGAGCAGTGCCTGCCTTACTTGTCTTCAAACCAGGCCACCCCCACCCACACCATATGGAACCAATAAAAGTGAGAGTCTAATTTCACAACTGTAAGGAGGACAATTGCCTTTGACCTCTCTCTTCACTCCTGCTCTGGCATCTCACTCTATTCCTTTCTAGTTTCTACCACCATCCCCAATTTATCTCCTATTTCTCGTCCCATAGAGTGAACCATTTAACTTAACAACAACTAGATTTACTGGGTTCAACTCTTGGTTCTCCTGGGTCATGGGTTACATTCATCCTCTAACTTTTCCCACTCCTGGCCACTTTGGATTAAAACTGAACCCAGTTTTTATTGTATCTAGTTCTCAAAAACAATTTATCTTCCTTACTCCAGGAATCACTCTGCCTGGCCTATCCCTGTTGGCAACTTAGTCCCCTGTAAGGAGTAAACTTGACATTCAGGTCATGTCATTGTGTCTGTCCCAGGACTAGATGTCTCCTTCAGCTAATTGCATGGATCTGCTACTTTTATGTGTACTTCATCTCCTTTCCCTTATACTTTATTTTCAGAACCTTTGTCATCACTCTGTATTGACAACCCTTTAGTGTTCTTGGTTTTCCTCAATGGCTCCTCACCAGCTTTGGGTTCTGTTTTGGGCATCACTGGTGCCATTTGGTAAGAGACTCCCCCTTCAGTATTCTTTAGAGGTCTTACTGATAGGGCAAAATCCCAGTTGCTTCATCCCCATGCCTTGACCCTAAGCAAGGAATACTTAGAAATGACAAGCACTTTTCCCATGGCACTTTTAACTGACTGTTTTAAATCTTTTGTATATCAGGAATTTGAAATAAGCCTCAGACTCCTAGAGTTTTTTTTTTTTTTTTTTAATAAAAGCTTAAAGATCAAGACCAGAATTCCTCAAATTGTGGCTCTGAGACAACTGCATTAGAAACATTTTATTAACAAAAGAGATTCCCACCCTCACCCAGACCAAATGAATTGAAAGGGATTATTAAATTGATGATTATTCACCAAAAATTGATAATTATGGATTTAATCTCTCTTGCAAATTCCATTTCATTTAAAGCCAGCCATTGCTGTGAAAGGACTCTTCTGGTCTAAGTGGGCCTTAAAAAAAGGTGGTTCCAGAAAGCTTTAGACTGTCACAGAATCATTGAGATTACATGAAACTGTGATTTTTCTAAGAAGTCATCAATAAATTTGTCAGAAATCTTCTTTGCATGGAAGACTGACCAGGCATGGAGGGGGCACTAGTTGACTAAAACACTCAGACAATCTGACTCTAAAGTGAGGGCACATATTTTATCTGTGTTTCAGGGAAACAGAGACAATGTGGGGACAGCTTGCAACAAGTCTCACCTTGTCACAATGGAACTGTCAGTTTTGGCAGTTAAGTCTGTTCTGATGGCTGTGATAACTGAAAGTATGTGTGGTGAAGAAAAAGTGGGTCACCATTTTGAGATCCAAAAACTGACATAAAATTCTATGTGGGGGGCCTCCCCGGTAGCGCAGCGGTTGAGCGCTGGGTTGCAAAGGTGCCCACGGCCTCTGTGGCGCCGGTTCGATCCCCGGCTGCTCCCCGGCCACTGAGGAGGGTCCCGCATGGCGCACAGACCTCTCCTGCCGCCCGCTGCTCCCCTCAGCAGTGTACTTTGGTCCTTCTGCCTGCTCTGCTCCCTGCTCTGGCTCTGGTGAATTCTCTCACCCTCCCGAGCTTCTGACTGTACCCAGTGCTTGTGTAGACAAAACAAACAAACAGATAAATAAATAAAACATGCCTCTAAAAAAAAAAATTTATGGGAAGGTAAATCTCTCTGGGAGGTATCTACCAAATTAAGAAAACTTACAGAAATGAAATAAAGTCAAAAAAGATAGCTGGAATGTTAGATATCTGTATACAGCCACAGATTTTTTATTAGAACAGTCTTCAGCATCAAATTTACATTTATCCATTGGATCCACTTGTAAAACAAAATCTTAGGCAGAAGTCTAAAACAAATACAGAGTTGTTCTGGTTGAGATGTGAGTGCGTGCGAGTGTATTATTCGTCAGGATAGGTCAGATTATGTACAATAAAAACAACCCCCAGAATTTGCCAGCTGTATAACAAGGAGTTTTCTTCTTTATGTTTTATGTCTTAGTTGGGCTTGAGCTCAGCTCATCGCTCCTCACGCCAGGACTCAAGTAAACTGAGTAGCCACATCTCCAGCATGGCTGGATGCCATGGCAGAAAAAAGAAACAGCTCTGAAGATTGCTGCATTAACAATTAAATGCCCTGGTTTGAAAGTTTCACATAGCACTTTTAATTAGTTGCATGGGTCTAAACTAGTCCAAAGGACCCAAGAAGTACAATCTTCCGTATGTCTAGAAGACACTTCCTAGTGAGAATGACAGACGCCTCCACTGACAACCACGGTGAGTGGAGGTGTTGGTGCGCATGTGTCGGAGCTCTCCCTTGTCTCTGAAAAGTGGTTGGATGACACTTGAGTTGGCTCTTCTATTTTATAAATGAGGAAACTTAGGTCAAGTTCCTTATTTAAGGTCAAGTAATATCAACACTGTACCAGAGTGGAGATCTTCTTGACTCTCAGTCCAAGTGTCCTCCCATTGTTACTTAAAATATTCTGTGTTTGTGTGTGTGGAGGGTGTGTGTGTGTGAGAGAAAGAGAGAGAGAGAGAGGGAGAGAGAGCGAATGGTGACTAAAGAGTTAATATCAATAAGGATTCAATTTGAGAGGAAATGTGAACTTGAGGAAATTTTCCATGAAGGCTTGCCATGCATTCCAACTGACAAATAGATGCAGTAAAGACATTATATTTGCTCTGATTACCCAGGGTATGCTGGGCAATATAAAGAGTTTTTGAAGACAACAGCAACTGATGATTAAACATGGTATTTTTAATGTTGTGAGGAAACCAGGCAAAAATCACTGACTTTGCTAAGACCTGGGAGACATACTCATGTCAAGATCACAAGTGCGTCAACTGATTTCACTCAATTCAAGGGCATTGCACAGGGAACACTCATCCCACACGGTTAAGCAGTTCTTTTGGTTCAACACATTAACAATCACCCACTCTGCTCCAAGCACAGCTCCAGGAATACAAAGACAAATAGCACACAGTTGAGAGAAGACAGAGAGACCTGCACTTCGAGGTAAAGAAGCAGGGCATGCCAGGGCACTCTGAAAATATTCACAGGGGTGTGTTGGAGGGGTGTGGGAGTGGTGGAGGAAAGGCACATCTAAAATTATTCCTGTTTCTCTTCCCCTTGGGGTTTTCAGTGGTCATTTGGGGGCAGGCCAACTAATTTGGGCAGGTTTCTGCCGTATATAGCATATAACAGGAGATGTGACATTTCTGGAGTCACGTACTGCATTCTGAGTCACTGTGCCTTCTCAAACACACACACACACACACACACACACACACAATTTCCATTTGTCCTTGAAGGGCAGCATCTCCTGTTTTCTGCTCCCACCTTCCCCGTCCAAAACCCCCCTACCAACTTTTCACTCTCCTTCTCTACAGTGTAGCTTGACTAATGTTTCTTATCTCTCTAAAAACATAAATATTGTCCCATCCTTTCCCATTCCTACCTTCATCGTCTCCCAATTTACTCCGGGAAATTTGGTTATGATATGAGGTTGTCCCAAATCCATGCAGATTTATTCTGATGATTATGATAGTGGAAAATGTTAGCTACAATCATCATGATTATGATTATGAATTTTGTTTGTAGATTTCCCCATAAGATGGTAAACTCCTTGAGGACAAGTCTTGTTTTATGAATTTGTATTCTCAGTTCTTAGCATTGTGCCAGGTAAATAGGAGGTCCTTCATATATTTTTTTTTAATTTTTTTTTTTAATAGAGGCATGTTCCATTTATTTATTTGTCTGCTTGTTTGTTTGTTTTGTTTATACATGCACTGGGTACAGTCAGAAGCGCGGGAGGGTGAGAGAATTCACCAGAGCTAGAGCGGGGAGCAGAGCAGGCAGAAGGACCGAAGTACACTGCTGAGGGGAGCAGCGGGCGGCAGGAGAGGTCTGCACGCCATGTGGGACCCTCCTCAGGTGGCCGGGGAGCAGCCGGGGATCGAACCTGTGCCGCAGAGACTGCAGGCAGCTTCGCAACCCAGCGCTCAACCTCTGCGCCACGGGGGAGGCCCCCCCCTTCATATATTTTTGAGTGAGTGAACCAATCCTGAGAATGTTAAATTGGGCTCAGTGAGTGATCAGTTTAAGTAGGCAGGAAAATGTCACATTTGTTTTGGGATTTCCAAATAGCATGTTTGACAAAGGAAAACTTTCTTTTCCCTTGAAGAATGTACTTCATTTATTTGGAAACTTCTTTAATGTGAGCCTACTATTTTATTGATGGTGGAGAGCAGGTGGCCGTACAGCCTTTCATATGCAAGAGGAGTGTGAAGACTGGGGTAGCGAAGGCTTTGCATTCAGTCTTACTGGGTGCACATCTGGGCTCTGCTACTTTGTAGTTACCCGGCTTGGTGCTGGTTACCTAAGCTTGTGAGCATCCCTTTCCTTAGCTGCAGAGCTCTTACAAATCCAGCAACCTCACTGGATTGTTTTGAACAGCTAGAACTGGTATATTCTAATCCATAATTTAACATAACTCTGACACTTGGTAGTGTTCATTAAATGTTATTTTACGTTGAATTTCCAGGTGAACTATTTCTTCAGCAAGCTCGTGAGCAACATGGAGGTGGGGATTCAAGGTCTTTAAGTCAGGGATCTTTGGGTAGCAAAGATGGGTATCATTCACTGAAGCTCAACTAGGGTTTAGGGTAATCTCATGGAATGCTGTTCTCTTTCTCCCCGTCCCTGTCCCCTCACATATCTCCTTAATTCCTCTTGGCTCACCAGGTTCCACTATTTACCCATCTGCTTGTACATGGCCCATCATGGCTGCCTGAAAATGGTGTTGCCTCCTCCAGTGCCACCCTACTATGTTCCTTCACTCCTCACTGCTTATAGATTCAGTCTTGTGTCCCAGCCACATGTTCCTGAGAGAATCTGATTGGGCCAACCTCTAGCCAAGAGGCAGCCATCTTTTGTTTGATCAACTGGGCTGAGGATGGTGAGAGCAGGCAGGATGCCCCTGCCAGGGCTGAGCATTTCTCTGAGAAGAGTATGTGGGAACTGCTGGTACAGAGCCTTGTTGTCTTGGGCTTTTGTAGCCTTTCAGTGTTCCATGAAAGAGAATGGAACAGGGAGGGAAAGATGGGACTTTGTGGGCAAAAATGGGCAAAAGTGCCCATCAGGCCAATGATTTTTATTTTTTTTCTCTATTGCATATGCAGTTTTCCTTGTTTTTATTTGTTTATTTTTGTTATTTTTTAAAAAAGATCTATTTTCATTTATGCATACAAGAGCTGGGGTACAGGCCAGAGATGCGGGGGGTGAGAGGATTCACCAGAGACAGAGTGGGGAACAGAACAGGCAGACAGACTGAAATACACTGCTGAGGGGAGCAGCAGGTGAGACAGGAGAGGTCTGCTGTGCCATGTGGGTTGATCCCTGGCTGGCTGGGGATGGAACTGGTGCTGCAGAGGCTGTGGATTGATTCATAATGTGGTGCTTAACCCCTTGCGCCAGGGGAAGACCTGCAATTGTTTGTTTTGAAGCCCTCTGTGGTGCTCTTTATTGATGGGCTCCAAGGAAGTCCTGTCACTTGCCCCAATTCTGGTCTTCTTGGGGTCAATCCCTTAAAGATAGTCATTAAAATAAGCCCTCGGCTGGAGTTCAGTTGATCAAGTAATCATGAAGAAAATAAAGTTACAGATGTCAACTACATCTGTGGCAATGGAGAATGTCCTTCCCTGCCGCGGACCAGCACAGCAGTAGACGATGAGGTCATCTCAGGGTTGAGAGACTGCGCAGGGTGGTCAGGGATTCGGTTAAAGAAATGACAAACAGACATACTTCAAGAAAGTGTAAATCTGAGTGCACTTTATTTGAGTCAGTGGTCAGTATATATATGTTTTCTAAAGGCATAGAAACAGTGAACATCAACGCAATCAGCTTGCTCATAGGTTTAGCTTATCATTGACAGGGCAGTGATTTATGTCCAAAATACATCTGGACCTAGCTGCATTCCTAAGTAGACAGGCTATTAGCTCTTCATATTCTTGTTGTACTAACTACTACTACTACTACCTACTCATGTTTATTCATAATTAATTGTCATAGGTGAATTTATATTATAATGCAGTTAATATCAAAGGTACCAAAGTCAAGCACATAATAGAAAGATTATTAAACTAATAATTCTATTATAACACAGTGTTTAGTAATGTTTCATTTGCATTATCCTAATTATCAAATTACGTATGTTTTTTAATTAGCAATCAATGACCAGAAAAAGGAAAGATTATAGAAAGACAGTTGTAGCAGAATAAAGTTTGTGGGCCTTGAGAAAGCGAGATAAGGTTCCAGGTGGTCAGCATTTTTTTTAATCATCTCTGTGGCGGCTTCTGGTGGTCGTTATCTCTTGGCAGGCATTCGGCTTCTCTGCATCTTAGGGAGTTTGCTGTTCTCCTCCTGCGCTCATGGTTCCTTGCCCACACCGGACCTCAGGGACCATGGCAACAGCCATTAGACCTGAGGGTCACTGCAGGGGGAGGTGCAGCACTTCCCTACCTGTGGCTCTCAGCAGTAGTACTCCAATTCCTCTTCTCCCAGTTTTGACTGGATAAATGACCCTGTCTTGTATCTGCTGGAGCTGTGGCCTGAGATGTGATTTAGCAGGGTGTGTGATCGGAGCTAGGTCTCCAGCTGGGAACCTGGGAGGATTGGAGTTCACAAGGATAGCAGAGGAGCTGGGGTGCCAGGGGCAGGTACATCAAGAAGAGAGGGAGCTGTGCTGGACTGCACAAGTATTAGACAGAAAGACTAGAAGAGGGGCTGGCAGGGGTCCTTAGGAGGATGAGCAGATAAGAAGATGATTCCATCTTTTTTTTTTTTTAAGGTTTAAAGATTTATTTATTTTTATACAAGAGCTGGGGTACAGGCCAGAGGTGCAGGAAGGTGAGAGGATTCACCAGAGACAGAGCAGGGAGCAGAACAGGCAGACGACAGCAACACACTGCTGAGGGGAGTAGCAGGTGAGACAGGAGAGGTCTGCCGCGCCTTGTGGGATTCTTGCCGGCCGGCTGGGATCGAACCCGCACTGCTGAGGCTGTGGATAGCTTCACAGCACTGCACTCAATACGCTGTGCCACCAGGGAGGCCCAGAAGATTCCATCTTAAAAACCCAATCCTGGGGAAGCAGTCTATGCTGCTTCTTGTTTGCTTGCTTTCTTTATCCTTTCATGGAGGATTTATGGTTTCTTCTTTCTTTCATTTTTCAAACATTAAACCTGATGGTACAGAGTTGGCTTCACTGGACTCAGAACTGGCTGTGCCCATCAGCTGGTGAGCCACTTTTCAGGGAGGATTTAGAAAGTTCCAGCAGAAACCCTGCCTTGGAAGCAGAACCCCTCTGCCACCGTCTGCACACGGATCCTTTGTAATGGAGACAGAGATCTTTATTCTCTATAAACAACAGAGCAGCACTCTTGTCGGGCCCTTCCCTCTGCTGAGAATTCCAAGTAGCACTTTATCATCCCTGAGTGCGCTGCTTTGCTTTAATGTCTGGCAGAGCATGAATTGTAAACACGTCATTAGACTTAAAGGCTGCCCTGAGATGGTGACTGGAGGGGAACAGGCCCTGAAGAAAGGAGGACTTTGGCTGAAAATGCACGGCTGAATAATTTATCATGAACTGAAAAGTCAATACCTTAAGTGAGGCGTGGTGAAGCCCGGGAACTCGGAGGTAAACACTGGCTGTAATATTTAAGAGGACATTATCAAGAGGAATGACTCTTTGGCGGGAGCAAGAGGTAAAAAATTCCTGGCTGAAGATGGGGTTGCTCTGGTCAAGGGGTGGGTGCAGATGGACCACAGAAGGAAAGAGCAGAACATGGTGGCAAGGTCCCTGCATCACCTGGAGCAGTTGTGAAGCTCGGAAGGAGCTGGGGAGAGCTGAGCAGTAAGTGAGTAGGGCTAAGTAGGCATTCCAAGAACACCTGAAGAGTGGGCACGGGAAAGCTTCCTGAAGTGGGGAGGACCCAGGCCTGAAAAGACAGACCTGATGAAGGGAAAGGAAGGTAAAGGGAATTTCTTCAGACAAGCTGTTAAGTGCAGCAGAGACAAGCTGTTAAATGAAGAGACTGGTGGTGGTGCTGGATGAAGAATGCAGATGGATGAAAATTTGCTCACAGTGAAATGGGAAACCTGGCAGATTCTGAGGCAGGAAACTGACATTCATTCATTCAGCAAATATTCAGCATATAATGAAGCAGTTATGTTCCAGATTCCATGCGCATTGCTGTTCATGCCATGGTGACCACAGAAATGGTTCTTGACCTCATAGGACCTGCATTCTAGTGAGAAAAGCAGGTAATCAAAAAAGAGTGATCACATTTGCTGTGCTGAGTGCTCCATATGTCCCATCTCAATCCTCTCCATAAGGTTTAGAGATAGGTGAAATGACCCCCATTTTACAGACAAATAAACTGAGGCTTAGAGGTTAAGTAATTTGCTCAAGGCAATCAAGCTAGTGGATGGAGGAGCTATAAATCTATAATGCTATTACACAGTTATATTTTCAGCTAAGTTGTTGGATGGGGAAGTAGATGGGACCATGGGCCAATTTTGTTCAGGGGAAGGGGTTGAGATGAAAGCTGTAAGATGAGCTGGGGTGATGGGGTGAGGTCATAGTGTGCTATTCACTATGTGAATAATGATCTGAAAATGGTGACAGAGGAAGAGGCCATATCTGGTGGGGCTTTGGATGCCTGTCAGAGAAGCTAGATTTCATCCTGAGGCCAATGAGGAGCCATGGAAAGTTTCTAAGAGGTGAGGGATAAAATAGGTATGTGTGTGTGTGTGTGTGACAGAATCAATTTCGCATTTTTAGGAGATCACTCTGGCTGCTTTTGTGGGGAATTGATTGGTGGGGCCAGGAGTGCATACCTTTGAAACAGTCAAGAAGTTGAGAAGCAGAAAATAAGTGAACCAATAAATGTGTCAAACCTTTGAATACTTTATAATAGGAGATCCCTTGTTCCCTCCCTTTAAGTATTTTTTTCTTCATTTACATCCAATTCTAATAATTCAGCTGTTTGTTTTCCCAATTTATAGCAGATTAAGAGTAATAATTTACGAAAGAATTTGGAAGTGTGGTGGGGAAAAAACATTGGTAATGGTGAAAAGTGGCAGCTTGATTGTAAAGGAAAACACATCAAAAATATTAAGCAAATTGTAAGGTAAATGTATACATATTGACTTGGAAATAGCCCTAAGACAATGTCACAACTTAAAAAAAAATTAAACAAATTGTTCAGCAGGTTGGGAGTATGCAGTGGAAAGGCAAATGACCCTACCCCAATGGCATTTTCCCTTTTTTAGCTTAGCGTTTGATCCCTTTACTTTCGAGTTATCTGTGGACAATTCCAAGATGGCCTTGAGACCTGGACCTTGGTGTTCCCACTCCAGTCTCAGGGTCAGCTCTGTGTGTCCCCCTGTGTGAGGGTGAGTGCAGTGGAGCCACCTGAGCCTGGTCAAAGCCTCCGGCCTCTCCTCAGTGAACCTGGAATATGAGCTCAGTTAAGATGACTCAGTGGTGATGGTGACTACGAGCCTCCTGCTTCAGAAAGTCAGCCGAAACATTTTCAGACCTATGCTGCCTTTTAGGGGTTTAGAAAGGTTGCAGCTACTAGGGAGTCTCTTCAGAAAATCCCAGGATGTTTATGATCCCTCAGCACCCAGACTCTCGTGTTTTACTAACATGGGCCTGGCTCCAACGGCTGTCCAGACCCCTTGCTAGGTCACTGTGGGATGTGGTCTAGACTGAGTGTCCATTTCTCACCTGTTCTGTAAGGTCTTAGATTTTCTCTTCTCCAGTGTCAGGCACACCCTCAACACCCCTGTTCTTGGACATTCACACTCAAACTGTTATCCCTGAAGTCCATGAGATGAGCTGTAGAGGGGATGAAATACTCAGGCTTTTGCGTCGCTGGCCTCTGTGGCTATCACCTTCCACCTGGAATGCAGGAGGCGCTTGGAAGCGTGGGCGTGGGGCACACATGTCTGATGGTGGACACCTGGAGTATAGTGTGGGCCTGTGTAGCTGGGCACACCTGGGCCTGGGGGCTCAGGCTATAAGGGCAGCATCACTCAGACAGAGGATGGCTATAGGGGAAGGGCTACGAGAGGAGGGAGGATGAGTCACCATAGAGAGGCAGGACCATGAGAGAATGCCAGAGAGCACCCAAAGATAAAGAGTAAAGTTTTGCTGGGGGCTGGGACGCCTGCCAGTCTCCTGGCACCCCAGCCTCCCTGCCTTGCCAGCCTGTGGGCTTACCCCACAACTCGTGTAGAAAGATTATTAAAGCCTGAAAAAGCCACTGAGGGCTCCAGGACTCTCCTTTACCCATCTGCCCAAATTGATAGAGAACCTGCCCTCCGCTTGCTGGCATAACACTAGATTTTTCTCAGTCGTTGCTCTGACACCAGTTAGTCCCTGCCTCATCGGCTTACCTGTGATGGCTCCTGAGTGGTCAGTAGAACAGCCAAAGAGCTAGGTCCACGAAAGCCTCCTGCTTACTTTCTCCTATTTCAGGCACCTTATTTTGTTGTTGGTGGTAAAATAAGCAGACTGAAAGGAAAATTTTCCTGTTATTTGGTTAAGATCTGGGAGGCTAGAGTAAGAAAATATAGTCTGAAGGGTGGACAGGCCCCTTAGGAGTCAATTGCGTAGGGACTTAGATTCCCTTATTGCTTCCTCTTGACTCTGCTTCTGCTAACTTACTGGAGAAACTAGTATTCCATCAGGGATAGTAGGAAAAAATTTTTAGTAGAAGTTAGTTGTGTAGTCAGCTACCGGCACTGGACTTTAGCATTTTGCTCAGGGTGTGCTGTTTGGAAACTGTGACCATTTGAAGAAAGACTTTTGGAACTGTGATGCTTCTCACACCACTTTTGCTTGCTTGAGATTTTGGTATTTTTGTTGTTGCTATGATAAATGTAACTTTTTCATTGTTTTCAAAATGTCTTCTGAAATAGAGAAGCAATTGATTTTTGTTTATTGATCATATATCCAGCAACTTGTTAAATTACCTTATTAATAAATTGGCATTTATTTTGAGTTCTCTATGTGGATAATCACCATTGGAGAGTAATGTGTTTAATTTCGTCTTTTCTTAAAGAAACAAAGGAACACGTGTTAGCATATTAGAAAGAGTCTTATTCAATCTGATTGAAATAAAAGGGAATGAATAAAGAAATTGCATTTCAATTACTTGGAGATTCTTATTTGAGGAATATGCTATTCTTTGACACTGTCAGATAATACATATTTAATACATGAAACATTATTCATTAACTTATTAGATCTTTAGTAAGGGCCGTGATAGTCTTTAAGTATGTTATTGGGAGGAGACTCAACGACCTATCTCTGCCCTTCTGAAACCAACTGACTGAGGTTGTTTACCTGTTATTAGTTCAGGTAAGAGATAAAGGTAGTTTAGTTAAAGTCATGGAAGGAGACATGGGGATCAGTGAAAGAATTTGTGACATAATACCAATGGGCTAGACATGTGGAGCAAAGGAGAGGGAATTATTGGATAACCTTTGGGCTTCTGGTTTGCATGACTCAATGGATGTTACCATTCACTGAGGAGAACACTGTAAGATAAGCAGATTTGGGAAGATAATGAGGAGGGATGCTCATGAGTTTGTTTGATTTTGCCATTTTGATCTTGATACACTTGTGAGCCATATGAAGAGGGACATTAATAGGCTCTTGGATATACTAGTCTGAAGCTTAGAGAAGAGACCTGACTGGAATCGTTTGTATGATGGTTTGGGTGTAGGTGAAATTGAGCAGGACTAGAGGGAACAGAGTAAGATCAGGAGAGAGGCTTGTGTGGAATTTTGAGGAGCTACAGAAAAAATCCAGGATAGCATGTTGTCCTAGAAGTTAGGAGAATTGAATATTGTAAGAAAGAAGAGAAAGTTAACAGTGTCAAAGTTTGCTGCAAGTTAAGGCAAAGGCCTGAGAAATATCATTAGATTTAGCTACATTTGGCACATTATTGAGAGCTATTTTGGAGATGAGTATCATGGTTCAAGAGTGGGTGGAGAGTGAGAATTTTTTGATAATTTATTGAAAAGTAAGTGAATCTCTACTCTTGTATTTTGATTGCAGATTATATCACAAATAAGACTATTACCTGTTTCCACTTAGGGAAATAAGCTTTAATAATGATCAGAACCTTAAAATGTTGATCTAGCCATTCATTAGTTGCTAGAGACTCTGCAATGAAATTAGGGTGGGATGGCAAGGAATTTGCCATGTCTGTCAAACTGCTTGGGGGCACAGGATTCTAAGCACTCTGTTCTGGAGTCTATTATCTCCTTCATCATGCATGTGCTGCTTAGATGAGTGAGTGAGAATGCAAAGTGAGAATTACTAGCAAATACCTAGACAAGCCTCAGGTTTGGGCTCTATCAGAATGATTATATTGTATCTGTAAATATATCCTACCACATCTGGCTATCCATTTGCAGCTGTTGAGACTGTTTTATCTGGACTCATCTATTTGAGTACTTTGTACTTTGGTGCATTTGTATTTATCTCGGAACCAAGTTTACAGAAGTCCTTTGATGACAAGTTTCACAGTTCTCTGAGGAGGGGCTTTGAGCCTGCTGCAAATGCAAAGCTGTCCCCAGCTTTGGTCTCTGGCTCTGTCACAGGAAGCAGATTGTTGACTATCTCCCAGCTGCTTCTTGCCACTTGCAATTTGTGCTTTCTACAGAAATCATTCTGTTCTGAACAAGCCAGTCACCTCACTGTTGTGAGAAGGTTGTGTGTCTACTGAATATTTTATTTACCATCTGGCTGGCAGCAAAGCACAGAACTTATGTATGGGCCAATAATGCCCCAGACCATTGTATTCCAATCCTGAAAAGGTCACTTGCTTCTCCTCTTGCCTGGTTGGCAACAGCAATCCCTCACACAAGTCTTGTGCTATTCCTTTGAGGCTTTGGAGAGCAGGTTCTGTGCTGTGAAGCAGATGGAGGAGCTTCCTGTCCTTTCATCCAGGCATCAGAATAGCCCCCAGGCGTTTTCCTAAGAAGACGGACATTTCTCCATTCCAGCTCTTCTTCCTGCTTTCCTGAAGCCCACACAGGAGTTTACAGGGACACACATTTCACAACTAAAAAGATATCTGTGAATTCTCTCCTGTTGTCATCACTCCTCTTTCTTCTACTTCACCAGCCAGATTTTTGTCTTTTGGTAAGGGAGGATTTAATATCTCTTTCCCTTGCTCAGGAATAGCATTCAGTTGGGGTTTTGAAAGAGCTTCTGTTTTCAGCAGTCCTCTTTGTAGATACAAATGCTTCCAAGAGGACTTTTTTTTTGGAGGTTGGGGGAGTCTTAATCAGTCATTCCTTCTTTGAAGATAGATATCCCTTAACAGGTGCTCATGAGAGGGGTGTGATGTATGGAAAAAGTACTGACTTGGAAGCTCTCTACCACTTTCACT
This sequence comes from Talpa europaea, assembly GCF_964194135.1. Lineage (NCBI taxonomy): Eukaryota > Metazoa > Chordata > Mammalia > Eulipotyphla > Talpidae > Talpa > Talpa europaea. The sequence continues at coordinate 35,207,295 of NC_140073.1, read as the reverse complement.
CATTAATATTTAACCTTAGATACAGTGTCTTCATCTGTAAAATGGGTATAAAAATAACTTACCTTATAGGGTTGTGTGACAACCAAAATCAGATATGCATGGACACCTTTCATTGGGTGGAGCAGACTAAATATACCCTCAAGGTCTGGGTGGTCTAAGGAGACATATCACTATTCCATGTAGTTCCCTGTGGTTTGACTTACAAAGATTATAAAGAGAATGGACATTCATCCCTTTAAGTAATAAAATGTTAAAAAATAGGCAATTGGTGCCTGGATGATAGAAGGGCTAGATTTCTCAATATATGCCATACAATGTATGTTATATAAGGATTAGAAATTAAATGATTATTATTTAAGTGAAAGTGTTAAGTATCATTAAACATTTGTTGAATGCTTATCATAGGCTAAGTACTGAGCTTTATAAATATTTCATTTATTCTTCACAACCACTTTATGAGGAAGATATTACATTTTGCAGATGAGGAAGTTGAGATACAAGAACTTAAGTAACTTGCCCAGATTCCCAGTGGAGAATTACTAGTTAATGGCAGATCCAGAATTCAAACCCTTTCTGGTTACTTGTGTGTAACCATTATGATCTACTGCTTTCCTAATCGCCGTTTCTCCTATTGAGCATGATCTTAGGGAACAGGGAACCAAAAATTAAAAAAAAAAAAATTAATGCATCTCCACTAACAGACAACTATAAAAAAGTTGCTTATATAAAATACACGTAACTAAGAAATAGCTCTGAGTGAGCAAAAGAAAGAGGTAGTGGTTGATAACATTCCTGCCAATGATGATGCCTTTTGTTTTTTCAATAGTAAATGCATACAACTAGCATTAGTAGCTCAAGAAGCAAAAAAAATGCACATGTGTGTGTATTCCATTTGGTGAGAATCTTCCTTTTATAGGACTGCTGTCTTCCCTGTGGCGATAAACCATAAAGGATGACCATTTTCCTGATGCCAAAGAATGATCATCATCAATGTCAAGACTAAGTTGTTTCATGGTGCTTGGTGTGCTGTGTTCAAAGTCTATCCATATGCAAGGCTGCCTGGCCATTTGTTTGCTGGGATAATTATTACACCTATTTTAAAGATGAGAACACAGGCTTAGAGTAGCTACAAGACTACATCAGGTCACAAAGCAGGATGACAACCGATACAAAGCAGATTGCAGCACAATAGAAAGAATCACTTTTTAAGTTAAAAAACCAACTATTTGAAAAATAATAATACAAATAATTTGAGAGGTGACACATTAAGAAATATTCATTATAAAAGCTCAGTCATTACTGAAGATACAGGCAAGAAGTTCAGAAGCTGGATACTACCCTTAATTCTGGAAAAGTCCCAAAGAAGGCCTGTAGTTAACAGTTTCATGTGTATTGCTCAGATTTTATTGTACATATTACATAATATATACATACATAATATGTATTATAATATGTACATAATATGTACAATATATACAATAAAATCTTATCTGGGAATTTTGTTAAAATGGAGATTCTGATTCAGTAAATGTGGGATAATCTACATTTCTAATAAATACCCAAGTGATGCCTATGTTATCAGTCCATGGACCATACTTAGAGGACAAGGTCATAGGAGAGGGGCATTTTAAATTTTATCATTACTGCTAAATTACATTCCAAGGTGATTGTATCAATTATACTTTACCAGCGGGATATGAGTAGTTATTTCCCTTATGTTCTCTCTTTAATACTTCAAAATTATCACATTACTTATGTCAATCTGATAGGTGAGATAATTGTATCTATAGTTTAAAAAATGTATTTCTTGATTTTTCACAAGTTTAAGCATACTTTCCCATATTTATTGGATATTCATTGTTTCTCTGTAGTTAATTGTTTATTCATGTTCTTGGTCCATTTTTCCATTTGGATATTTTTGCCTTCCTATGTCATTGATTTATATGCATTCTTTATATATTCTGGATCTCAACCCATGGTCTATTAAATATCTTGCAAATATTTTCCTCTGTGTTTAAAGAGGAAACACTTAAAGAGGAAAACTTCTCTATGTAGAAGTTGCGTGACTTCTTGTTGGGGTGGAATTTGGTGCCTCTATCAACTGTGTGTGTCTTTCCCTTTCTATTACTGTAGCATTAAAGTTTATCAGCCTGTATCACAGTTCTTTGTTGACCTCTTCCACTAAACAGAGATGTCCTTTGAGGGCCGAGATGCAGGTTTGTGAGTTCCCGCTGCGTTACCAGACCCAGCAGTGGGTCTCTCCCAGCAGGCACTCAGCAGATAGTGGATGAATAAGTGGGTCCAGCTCTAGGATTCCTGCCAGAATCTGCAGTCCAGCTAGGAGTTACTAATAAGATTAAATAAGATGAAAGAAAAAGATCCAGGAGTTAGTTTCTAAAATCCTTTGTTCTCAGTTAGAGGAAATTTCTGTCTGAGTGGCTTGTCTTCTCTCATTTACCTTTCAGATACTTAAGTGCTCAGAGATAGTTATAATAACAATAGTCAATACTTATAAACTTCAATGTACTTTATACACATGAATCCTTCTAATTCTCACAATTCTCCCCCAATGAAGTAGGTATTACTATAATTACCCCCATTTTATAGGTGAAGAAACTGAGGCACAGACAGGCCAAGTAACTTGCTGAAGAGCATTGAGTTAGTAAATGACAGAGCTGGGATATCAACCCAGTTTTCTGGCTCCCTGATTTATGCCCGAGACAACATATGAGAAACACTAGGCCTGACACAGTATAGGTACTAACAGAGACTCTTCTTTGTTCACCCTCCCTCCCTCAAAGGCATCTCAATGTAGGAGACATCTCAATCTTGACAGAATCTAATCTTGAACGTACTCTTTCTCACAGCTTCTGTCTCTCTCCTTGCATTCATCCCTGCTGAAAATCCCTGTTCTCCCAGGGACCTAGCAACCCTGCTTCCCACACAGACCAGGGATTGAGACTGTGCTGTTTGCCTGCCCTCTAGTCCCCGTGTCCTAATGGGTCCTAATGAGTCCTAATTGGTACATCTGGCCCTAAGACTTTGCATGGTGCTGCCACCTGGTGGGAAAAGATGACCACTGCCATTCCTGTCTGTTGAGTCCACTTCCATTGGTCAAGACCAAACCACTGTTTCTCTTTAGTCCTCAGGCCAGGTTGCCTGCATATAATGAACTGGTCTCTTAGTGACTGGTTTTTTTCAATTCTGATATTAAAGGTACTCTGAATTAATGGTGGGATGACACTGTGGCTCCACTTAGGGGTAAGAAGTCCTGCTTAGCTCCCCCTTAAATCACATCAAGAGGGCAGTGGTTTAACCAATTTAAAAGATGGGTGAAATCCAAAGGTTGTGCTGGAAAGATCCTATGAAGGATCTCCAGTTCCTTTTGCAGATTCTTCAAGTCACTTATCTTCCTCTTGTAAAGCAGTAGAAGGAAGATCCCATGTTCAAATGCTTGGACAGTTTAAAGAAATACAGGGAACTAGAATCTCTGTTAGGCTTGCTCACCCGAATTATCGGAATAACTTCATAGTGATCACTTGAGGAAGATTTTATTTAAAATAAAGGTGAGGAAACATGTAGGATTTACATAAATGGCCTAACTGGAGAACCAGAAACATCTTTCCAGTTCAAGGATGATTTTTAGCCGCTTTCCGGGCCCAGAAAAGTGACCCATATTCAGACTATGAGACACCATGTCTCAGCAGGGCCAGAGCAACTGGTTGAAACATTGGAGGCAGGATGATTACTTGTTAGATTACTTATTGAATTACTTGTTGGATGATTACTTGTAATGTAATTGAACTGAGAGCCAAAGATATCAATCTCTATCCAGATAATGTTCACAGGAGCACTTACATGGAAGCTAACTCTTTTCTGACCTTGTGACTATAAAATGTTTGTGGGTAAAGACTATAAAATGTTTGTGGGTAAAGTCTCATTCACTTGTTTATGGCCAAACGATTGGGGGTCTTGAGTGGAAATTTGAAGGTACTGGGGACAGTAGTTCCTGAAACCAGCCTTCCACATTTGAATAGCCTATAAACATATGCAGATCACTGCACTATTGATGGTGAAGACATGTTAGGAGTGGAATGCCAGTTTGTTGGAGCCTAGCTAGGCCAGATGAGCATCTTGCTGCCTGTTGCTTCAGTACCTGTTAACTTTCATTAGGGGAGAGAGAATTGTCACTGGTTATTATTGGTGAAGAAAACAGGAATTGCTAAACAGCAAGAGAGAATTCAGTGTATCCTGGAAGAGTCACATCATCCCAAGCACCCACCATGTGTCCTGTAATAATTAAAGCCCTTTCTTGTATATTCTCCCATTTAACCTTCACAGTCTTCAGCAGGTGTTGTTTACATTTGACATAGGGAGAAACTGAGGCCCAACAAGGTTTTGAAACATGTCCAAGCTCACATGATTAGTAAGAGGTGGAGCTAGGATTAGAGTTTGGAAATCTGCCTGCACCTCTAATGAATATTCTTTAAATTCATCAACTGGACCCAGAGACCTTTAAGTGAGGAGAGCCTGTTCTGTACTTTTTCTTGTTGCGTTTATCTCTCTACAGTTACAAATTATCTTAGAGATCAGCTGGACAAAAATGTAAGGGTCCCACAATCCACTTCATTTTTTCACTGATCTTTATTTTTAAACTTGGGATTTTTTTTCAGATTAAGAATGTGAAAAATGAGTATTGCTTCCTCTCTGCCTAGCCCGGTGGTAGCTCAGAAAGACCTAGCAAGGATTTTCCTGGGAGAGGGTGCAGAACAGAAGGAAGAATTAGAACTTTACCACTAGTCGTAGCCAAAACCATTGCTTATAAATTCATCTATCCAGAAGAAAGTCCGAGACTCTTAATGTGTGAGTTGATTATACTTCCAGTGAAGAAAGGGAGAGACAATTTTTACTCGCAGATTTACCTTGACTTTTTTTTTTCAGAAATAGTGCATGTTCATTTCTCTCATATGTATGGAAATGTACATACTCATTATCCTGCTCTCCTCTTCCCCCTCCCACACCTATTGTTCTCTCTTCCAATTATAGGTAAAAAGAAATCTTCCAGGATTGGCATCTATTTTCACAGCATCTTTGGTGGGGTTTTGTAAGCAAAGTATGGGTTGCAGGGCCCCTTCTTTGTTTGTGTGCTTCCCCTCTTTTGTGGGGCAGTTCTTTGAATCCAGAAGACATCACTTAAGAGAGCCAGGGCTGGTGGGGGTGCTGGCACAGAGGTGGGCATGCAGCAGCAGGGTGCCTCCCTGACTCTTCAGGCCAGGAACAAGCACCCACAGATGGAGAAGAGGATGGGAATCTGTATTTTTAAAAATATTTTTGTTTCAAGGAATTCTATTCAGGTGCTGGGAAGGAGCTAGTGCTCAGCAGAGGAGGGTAATATGATTAAATATTTGCTGCAATAATAAGCAAAATAGTGTCAACCACTGGAGTCCAGCCAGGCCCCTCGGTTGTAAGTCACAGTTCTCTTCTCCCTAACATCCATCACACCGGTGCGTGACAACTGGGGCTACAGGACACAGCTTTGTCCTGGGAGATGCACAGACTTAAAAAAATATCTATCTATATAGCTATATATAACTAGATAGGGCCAAAAAATCTTTGAAGGTGGTGGTGATCCAGAATCTTCATGGAGATTCCTAGGAGGGTTGGCACCTTTGACAGGTGCCAAATCTAGACACCTCCAGGCGGCAGCTGGACAGACTGGAGGTCTAAAGGAGGCAAGGTAAGTGGGCGGCCACAGGGCCTGGACCGAGGGCGATACGGAACAGGCGAGATGTCTCACACTTTCATGGCCTCTCTGCACCCTGGCAACAGAGCAGGGGCCAAGGTGCAGCTTGGTGGGCCCAGCTCCAGAACCCGGGGGGTCAGAGGGGCTGAGGGCGTCTGGGCTGAGCGACCTACTCCTTCCCCCACACCAGGACCAGGGCTCCTGCGTAAAAGCAAGAGGTGGAATTCCTTTGGAGATGGAAATCTGTCGACCTAGGGGCCGGGACTAGAGGCGCGCCTTGCCAGGGAACCTGGGGTGGGACAGCCCCAGCCGACGCGGGGGGCGGCTCAGGCGCGTCCCCAGAGGGCCGGAGCCGGCGGCGGCCAGCAGGTGGGGCCCGGGGGCCGGACTCCGCCCCCCGCGCCCTCCCCGTTGGTCCGCAGCCGCCCAGCACCGGCCCCTCTCCCGAACCGGAGCGCGATTGGCGGCGGCGCTTGTCGCTCGGAGGGGGCCGCGCCGCTCTGCTCCGCGGCTCTCCCGGCGCGGCTGCCGCCGTCCTTTCCAGCGCGGGCCGGGCGCACCGCGGAGACTCCGCGCCTGGCGATGGGAAGCGGCGCGGCCGCGGACCGGGGCTGGAGCAAAGTTTCCCAGGCGCGCGGATTGCGGCGCGCGGCTGCAGGCCACCCCTGACCGCTCAGAGAAGGGCTCGGGGATTTTCAATTTGCAGGAAAAAAAAAATCCAGCTCGTTTCCTTTGTCAAGCTTTCTCTCCGGGTGGCCAGCGGCGGGAGCTCCAAACTTGGACCAGGCGGCGCCACAGCCCGCCGACCCGGCTCGAGAACCCCGGGACTCAGGTGCTCGGGCGCCCGGCCGCCCCGGGCACGCTAGGGGGTGTGAGCGCGGGGGAGCCCAGGGCGCGCAGCGAGGAGGGGCCCCGGGAGCTCTATATGGAGGAGGGAGCCCAGGATGGTGTGCACCAGGAAGACCAAAACTTTAGTGTCCACTTGTGTGATCCTGAGCGGCATGACCAACATCATATGCCTGCTCTACGTGGGCTGGGTCACCAACTACATCGCCAGCGTGTATGTGCGGGGGCAGGAGCCAGCGCCCGACAAGAAGCTGGAAGAAGACAAAGGAGATACCCTGAAGATTATTGAACGGCTGGACCACCTGGAGAATGTCATCAAGCAGCATATCCAAGGTACGCGAGCCGGGGAAACTTGCGCCGCCCACGAGGCCCGGGAGTGCCCGGCGCGGGGCTGGTGCGCCCGGGCTGGTGCGCCGGGGCTGGTGCGCATCTGTCGGCCGACGCCTGGTTCTGAGGCCACAGACGCTCGTTGGGCCGCCCGGCCCCTCCTGTCTGAGAGCAGGACCTTCAGTCTCCGAGGCCATTCGCGCTTCTCCAGGGCACACGTGTGTGCGCGGGGCTCCACGCGCGGGTGTGTGCAGCTGACTGGCGGTGTGGGGGCGCGCTGCGCACGTGTCCAAATATGCGTGTGACTCGGGGCTGCTTGCTTGCGGGCTCTCGGGGTCGCACACAGGTCCGGCACGGAGAGTGTGTACATGTGTTTGTGTGTGTACGAGAAGAGCACACGCGGGCAGTCGAGGTCTTGGCTACTGGAAAGGCCCGGGGAGAGGATGCCCCTGCGCGGCCCCCAGCCTTTGGCATTTAGGACCCAAAGGCTGCGGGACGAGCTGGCTCTCTCAAAAGATTGCAGAGCCCCAACCCTGCTGTGTGGGGTCCATAGGCAGTTGGAAAATCAGGGGTATCTGGGGCAGGGGGTGCTTCTTGAGCCTTGGCTATGTACACTCCCACCACAGCCTCAGGTTCAAGACCCCTCTCCAGGAGCAGGTGTGGACGCAGGGAAGAAGCGCCTGAGCCCTGAGCTCTGTCCACTGCTGTGGTATTTGGGCGCAGGACCGAGAGAAACCGCCCTGGGCTGTGCCTTTCCCTGGGGCAGTTCACAGCTGGGTAAAGGCCACTCCCAGGCCAGGGGAGCTTCTGAGGTGGAGCCAACTGACCTGCCTGGGGTGTGTCTGGAGTCTAACGCTGTACCCAGGGATTGTACTCCAGGCAACGATTGTGCAAGGGAAAGATGGGGGTGCTGGGCACATGGCCTGAGCTAGTCTGTCAATGAGCTGTCAGAGGCAGGAAATGGAGAACTCTAGGCCCCTTGGGGCACTGGTGCTGGGTGTACACACACATCCATGTCTCTCCCTTTCACATTTGTCTTTTCTTCTCTACCCCCTTGCTTTCTAGCAGCTTCTTAAGGGCAGGGCTGGCAGAGCCTAGCTCAACTGTAAACCTGGCAGCCCCACCAGGTTCTGGGTCTCGCACCTGGCAGACCTTGGCAAATATTGGGTTGAAAGACTCTTTCCCAGGAGCACTCTCCTGTTTACACATGAGTGTCTGGGTCTAGCCCTGGCATCTGCTGCCTCTACCAGGGTGGGTAGAGACAGCTACTCTGTCCACATCTGGTGCATTTGCCCTGTCCAGAAGAGTTCCTTCCAGATGAGGTTCAGGTGAGTGCAGGAGAGGTGTACACTTCTGTACTAATGCTTCTATATGAATCACTTCAAAATAAGCCCAGGAATCTGATGCTTTTCCAGAAAAGGAGACCACTGACAACGTGTCATTCATATCTGTCTGTCTCTCATTCTGGCACTGGATTTGGCAGACCAGTTCATCAGTCTGATGGTGCCTGTTGCTGCTATTTCTTACTTGTCCTTTTTCATCCCGTGGATCTAGACTGACAGTCGGCAACACAAGTACACTTTTTGCCCAAGGGGGACTCTGAATATCCCTAGGGAGATACAAGGCCATGCCTGGCTTTGACATCTCCAGTTTTTGAGAGATCTTCATTTACACATTCTGTGTATATGTGCATTCCTGAAAAATGATTCTGTTGTTTTTTCTGATCTGGTCAGGGAAAAGGTGGATGAGGTATTTCTTGGGGGAAGCAAGAGGAGACATTTTTAATCTATGAGCTTATGAAAGAGTGGGCCCCTGTCATGTTCAGTGTGGACCATGTTGTGTGATTTATAAGACTCCACATGAAAACAAAAGCAATGGTGAAGTTGAAAGGAATGCTTGTGATTTTGTTCCCAGGAAACCATACCACTGTGCATTATTTGAGACATTCAAATATATACCTGAAAAGATCGGGATAGATGGGAGGAGGGGAAGGAGCTGGACCCTAAAACACACCTTGATCCAGTTTCCCTGGATATGTGTGATGACTATATTCTGCTCCTGTGGATATTGAGAAATGACCAGATTCTCAGGACAGAGAGACTGAAGCTACAACCCACTGTGGGGGAGGAGAGGGCAGGAAAGACTCAGTGACTTGGGGAAAGCTAGACCTAAGGCAGCTGGAGGACAGAATTCACTTGGTTGGGTGTGCCATGATCTTGTAGTGATGACTAGTGACAGCTCTCCCATTGGGGACAGAGTCCCAAGCCAGGATTTAGGGAATCGAAGGCAGATATAGGGGTTTAACTCATTCAGGTAAGGGACCTACAAAGTTTGGGACTAGCCAAGTACAGCTCTTTGAAGGCAGAAGATGGGAAAGAACAGGTTCAGACTCTTCATTCCTGATGATATGGGCTGT